>NW_026988419.1:48475357-49759642 GCF_030222135.1 Aotus nancymaae | reverse complement strand
TATATAGAGATTGAAAGAAATCTTTGAAGAGGAAATACAGTCCCCTGCAAGCATTCACTCTATTGTCAAATGGAAGGCAAAAGATTAAGAATAATTGCACTGCATGATGTGTAAAATATTTGTTGAGCAGCACACATGTATTTAAATATAAGACCTAGGGTGAGTGCAGTGGCTCATGCCTGTAATCCCAGCACTTTGGGAAGCCCAAGTGGGCAGATCACTGGCACCCAGGAGCTCAAGACAGGACTAGGCAACATGGTAAGACTCCATCTCTACAAATAAAAAATAAAAAAATAAAAATTAGTCGGTGGTGGCACATGCCTGTAGTAACATACTTGGGAAGCTGAGGTGGGAGGATCACTTGAGCCCAAGAAGTTGAGGCTGCAGTTAGCCAAGACCATGCCATGCACCCCAGCCTGGGGGACAGAGAAAGACCCTTTCTCAAAAAAACAAAACAACAACAACAACAAAAAGAATAAAACCATAAAAGTACTAAAAATAACATTGGGATTTTTTAATCTTGAAAAACTGGACACAGTCTACATAACTATTTAAAAGTTCTGTATGGTTAAAAAAAAGAGACAAATGAAAAGTTTAGAACACATTTGCCAAATACATGACAAGCAAAACCAATTTCATTAATATGTGTAAATTTTTGCTAATATGTGACTTCCTACAAGTCAATAAGCATACAAAAAAGATGTTCAGCCTCACTCAGACAATATTTTTCATCCATCAAATTGATGGAGGTTAAAAAATTGGATAATATCTATTCCTGGACCATGAGGACACAGGGATCATACATTGCAGGAGCGAGTGTCAATTGGTACACCTGCTATGGAGGGAAATTTGTCAATATCATATTTTTAAAACATATACTCTTTCACCTAAAGAACATGTTTCTGGGAATTTTTCAAGCATATACACTTAGCCAAGTGCCCAAATACATATATTTAGATGTTCACTACTGTTTTTTTGTACTTTCTTATCTTCTCCAACTGAAACTCTGTTCCCATCATACACCTACTCTTTGTTTCTCTCTCCTCGCCCCCACCATTCTACTTTCTATCAATTTGACTACGTTAGGTACCAAATATAAGAGGAATTATATAGTGTCTGTTCTTTCGTGGCTGGCTTATTTCACTCAGCGTAATGTCTTCAAGGTTTATCCGTGTTGTCTCGTGTGTCAAAATTTATTTTATTTTTAAGGCTGAATAATATGCCACTGTACATATCTATCTCATTTGTTTATTGATTTATTTGTTGATGGGTGCTTGGATTTACTGCCTTTTCTTGTATGTTGTTGTTTTATTTGTCTAAGTGAACAATCACTTTTAAAGCCAGGGTTTCCTTGAGAAGATATTTAGGGCACAGGGCACCAAAATACAAATAAGTCAATGAGAAATGAGAATTTTCTGTGCTCCGTTTTAAATGATTCCTAGTTCTCAGAATAGAACAGGGAGCCCAAACCTAGTGGAGGTTCAAAATGAGCTTCTTGGGTAACCCTAAGAAAAACCCTTCCCTGGAGTCCATTAGTCACTGGGTTATATAAGGACCAAACAGTCTCCTGATCACAGGCCACAAATTCTGTCATATTTGGTATTCAGACATGTACAACCAAGTCTTTTGGAATGGAGAGGGTGGGCATTCAGTGGAGTCCAAAATAGAAAAGAAAATGATAGGATTTCAGACAGAAAGTTTTATTCTAAGAAGTTCAACCGCTGAGCCCTAGAGTTAAGGAGAAACAGTGGTTTCTGCAAAGCTGTGGTAGCTGGCTCTTTAACTGGTCCAGACTCTACTATCTTGGTGGCCTGCAGGTGCCCTGGAAGCCAAAGGGCTGAGTTCAAACTCAAACAGCTGCCTTACTAAGCTCCACATCACTTTGGAGTCCAAGTAAACCTGCTGTGGGACAACCCTCACCACCCCACTCAAGCTAGTTTTTGATTGAGTAGGAAAGCCAGCATGATTTGTGTTTCTGTATCCAGGCAGATGTACTAAAATTCTTTGAGAGATGAGAGGAAATATTTTTCACAAGCTTGGAGGTCTGAGTACATATGTGGGGAAAACAGTGATTCTAAATTGGGCATCGATGTTAATGTACCTTCATGGAAACAAGGAAGTTACACTACCTAGCAAAGAAAGTGCCGGTTTCCACTGGATCTGCAAAGGAGAATCTCAGCTCTAGGAGAGCCTCAAACCATTCAGGATTCAGAACCGAAGCAGGTGATGCTATGAGGGCTGTGGCTGTGCTCTGAGCTTCTGTGTACATCGAACCAGACAATGAGTGTGAAAGAACAACCCTGAAGTTACCACCCTCACAGTCATGCATCTTCAAACACCTTTTTTTCTAGGAAATTCCTGGCAATATAATCTAATGTCTTCACTCCTCATTTTGAGGGGTAACTGGGCAGACATCAAGAACATTAGCTTGTCAGCAACCTACAGAGGTTACTGAGAAGGTGCTTGCTAAGTATTTATACTCAACCTGTATTGATGTCCTGATGGTCCAATGTTATAACCTGGAAATAAAAATAAATCCTAAGCCCCCCATCTGACTGAATAGACCCTCTCCTGGCCAAAAGGACTTCAGGGAAACCTTAAAAACTGAGTTCGCGGTCATGACGGGATGGGAGGCTGGGCACATCTCATTTACCCCCTCCCTCACTGCCATTAGGTGTTCTTTCCTAAGGGTTAAATAGAAACCAGCCCCTTGGAAAGACCTGTTGCACCTCTGATTTCAGCCAACCTCATGACCGCCCCTCCCTTTTTGCTCTTTGACAACTGATCAGCATTCCTTCTTGTTATGGGAGTCCACTGACCATGGAGTGGCTCTGGCCAGTCTAAGGAGGATACAGTGAGGGTTTTTATGTCCACTGACCATGAACCACTGGCAAGTGGTTCTTACCAGTCTAGGGAGGATGCAGTGAGAGTTTTTATGTCCTCTGCTTTACCTTTTGATGTCAGAGGGCTGAAAACCCCACCCTTGGATCATGCTAACACTGCTAAGCCTTACATAGTGAGGAATTCAAACACATGGGAAGAGGGTTAATTCACAAGACAGCCTACACTATATGAATAAGACCAAAAGACGGCAATCAGTTCATGACTTCTAGATACTGTTATAAACAGACTATGTGAAAAAAATTGAAATACAAACTCTTGAACCCTGAAAACATAAGTCAATATTATGTGACTTCAAATGTCAAATTTTTCAGTCATCTATGTATGGCCATCATCATGATTTGGAGCCAGCAAAGTCATCAGTTAGGTTTGCTACATCCTTTTTGTTCTCCCAAGCTGTTTGAGCTTTCATGCTAACACCTACTATTACACTGAGAACACACATTGCTGCTGATGAGAATTATTAAAAAACAAAACAAACAAAACAACTTTTAGGAGAAACTTGCCTTTATATATAATTGCCTCAACAAATTCAAGATGGTTATACTTTAAGTTTTTCATGATTTTATTAGAAAGTAGTAACTGTATTTCTGATAGGCCTTTCTGATAGGTCACTTGAGAATCACTTTTGCATTATTCATGTATTTTCTACAATAGACACTTCATGTCTTTTGAATTCTTTTAGTTGGAGTAGGAAATGCAAACAAATTGGCAAATGGACTCAGCCCTTGAAAGCTTATGCCCAGCTGAGTAGTTACGATATCAATCACATCATGAAAAATACCTTTTACCTAAAAAAACTGCTGAAGTTCAGAGGGTTGTAATTTTTTTCTCAGCATAGGACAGACTGAAAAAGAAAATGTAGACTCTCTTAAAATATCTTTGGCTGTTGGCAAAAATTTAGGGAGCTTCTTGATATGAGAAAAACATGCTTTTGCCTTTTAGGCAACATGTTGCCCATTACATATTAATAAACTGGCTTCAACAAAATGTTTTTTACCCATTGCTAAAAATCAATCAACTATAAACAGTCACCACAGTTCTGTTTTTGCCAGTGCCAAAAAGATTTCCAAATCCTTTCAGCTAAAAAGCCAGCAAAGATCAAAGAGTTTTCACATGAGCCCTCTATGTGGCAATGAGATACAAGTGTCATCTTTTAGCACATTATAACAATCCCATTGCGCAGTGTTCTTTTCCAATGACCTATGAAAATTATATATTCAAGAAAGGCATTTTTCTCAGCAAAAGTGAAAAAGTATGAATTAGGAAATGTACATTTAACATGCTCAATGATCTATTATAAGTTAATACACTTTTTCCCCATTCTGTGAAGTTCAGAATTGCAAATGCTTGGCTAGTTAGCCATAATAAAAATGGAATTTGAATATTAGAGTGTAACCTGACAAAATGATTTCTTACCCCTTAGTCACTGGATAAATACATGTTCAAACCTTTATAGCTTCTCACTTACTCTGTTATGCATGCCTTGCACCAAATTTAAAATAGGTGCACTAGCACAATACTATAGCCAGATCTCAAAACCAAAGATAGAGGAAGGAAGAAATTCAACCAGTTGAACTTCAGTTAAATGCAATTTATTTTTTTTTGCTAATGATAACATACTAATTTTCAATATATTCACCTATCCATTGGGCATGGTTACTATCACTGAAACTTTCACTTGAGCCTCTGTTCAGTTTTGACATTACCATGTTGAATAGTCATTATTTGTTTTACTGTCTGCCTCCTTCATCAGATGATAAGTTGTGACCCTAGTTTTACAGTCAAGATCAAATATGTAAAGTCTGTCTCCTCCACTATAAGCTCTGTGACGTCAAGGACGATATCTGGTTCGTGTACGTGCCAAGTACTTAAGACACTATGTCCTGTGTATTCATTCATTCAACAAATATTTATTGAGGACCACTGTGGCTTGAATATGTCCCCTAAAAGTTCATGTGTTGGAAATTTGGTCCTCAGTGCAGCAATGTTGACAGCTGAGACTTCTGGGAGGTGATTGGTTCACAAGAGCTCTGCCCTCATGAGTGAATTAACCTACTTAATGGACTAATGGGCTATGAAGGGAGGGGGTTAGTTGTCACAAAAGTGAGTCTGTTATAAAAGTCAGTTTGGCTCTCTCTGGTGAGCCCCACCCCACCCCACACTATGTGATACTCCATCACCTCAGGACTCTACAGAGAGATGCCACTAGCGAGAAGGCCCTCACTAGATAAGAACCCTTGACCTTGTATTTCCCAGCATCTAAAATGGTTAAGAAATAAATTTTTTTTCTTTATAAATTACTCAGCTTCAGGTATTCAGTTATAGCAACAGAAAATGAATGAAGACAAGGACTTCCCCTCACAGGGCCCTTTTGATTGCAAGAATTATAATTTAGTCAAATTAATTAAAATGAAAAAAGACTCTATTTCCTCATTCTCATGTGCTTCTTTGCTTCTCTATTTGCATCTACCCCATTCTTTTTTCCTGATCAGAACTCTATAAGGCTCTCTGCCCTCACAGCCTGTGGAAATACACGAAACTTCACAATGGCTACACAGCCCATACTCCATGAAACCTTCTGCTTAAGTAGCTACCACAACCCTCAGCCTCTTAGTTCTAACTTAGTGAGAAAAGTCTGACGAACCCTCCTAACTCCCCTTGAATCAGTTTTCCTCCTTCATTTAATCAGTTGCAGCCAGGGAGAAGTCACATATTGGGATCAGAGTGTGCAGTCACAGAAGGAACTCCCATCAGCAGTACCACCCCTTAAACAAAGCTGTGGGTAGAGCAGGTAATCATAGATAAGACTAGTTAAACTGTGTTTTTTGTTGCTTTGTTTTGTATTTTATCATTCTGTCCTCAGTAGCTAGCACATAGTAAGTATTTTAAGAACTATATTCATTGAACTGATGTTAGGATATGACAAAATATATTATTTCTAACTTTTATAGTTTATGTGGGATGGAGAAGGCAAGTGGAAGGAGCTGAGGTTTTGGACTCTGGACAGATATAATACATACTCACTGCCAGGATGAATAGATTTAAAGCTGGCAATTTCTATTTCTTTAACTTTCCCACTCAAGCATTGCTTTTTAAATGAAAACTAACTCTTAGCATATCAACCTTTTAAAAACCAATTGAAGTAATTATAAGAGGAAATGGAGATACTCTAGTATATAATTTATATGAAACCCATTGCCCACTATAACTATCTTTGAGGACACTACATTTTAAAAGTGCCACAATAGCATATTCTCTCCTTTTCTGATTCCCTTTAAAACTTAAGTCACTTAGAATGACATGAGGGATTCTATTATTAACTTAAAGAGTAAAAAGCAAGGGAATAAATTCCTCTCTGATAAATTCCCCCCACAGAAAACATGCTGTGAGGTGGAAAAGGCTAATGGCTAGACAGTCGCTGCAGAGTTCCATCGGTAGAGATGTGCTTTGTGTAATGTTGGGAGCAAGTAATGACTTTTCCTCTTTGTTCTTGTGGAGGGATGCTTTGGGGGCTCAGAGTAGCATTTACTACCTTTTTCATCCCTTCCCTTTAAAGAAACCAAATTCTGTAAAGAGTGATAAAACCAAGAGCAGATGTGATTATTTAAGCTGGGAATCCAACCGTACCAGTTGTCAGAGCATGTTGTGAGCACATCTACCTGGGTGTTCCCTCTAGGGCTGCAGCTGCTCTCAAGGTCGCTTCCTCTCATATGGAGAGGCAATGAAACTCATTCTGAGGACTCACCTTCTGTACACACTTTTAGGAATTCCTACTTCCAAAGGTACAATGAAGTTAATAAATGAAGCAAAGCAGATTTCTAGAACAGGCTTCACACAGGATGGCTTGCACGATTTAGAAGCTTTTCTCTAGTTACCACACCTATTTTCCAACTGTAGTATTCTGTATAGAATGCAAATGTTTGGACTTTTTTTCGAAAAGGTTGTGTGGTTCACAGCTGAAGAGAGAATAGTTCAGAGTTGAGTGATCTATCCTTCAAACTAGAGGCATGATACTACTTCACTTGCCAGCAACCCTTGGATCTCTGCAAGGATGTGACAGGAATAGGAGAACTCACTAGAGCAGGCATCAGCTGTTCCCTCTAGTCACTTTCTGGGTGCTGTGACCTCCAGCAGCAGAGGCATTCATTCTCCAAGGCTGTTGTGTGAGCGTTACTCACAGAACTGTGAGTGATCAGTTCTGTGATCAGCTGCCAAAGACTTGCCAGTGCAATCTTGAGACTAGATGAGGAGTTACACTGATAGGATAAAATTTCAAGACTTGCTAATCCTTGTGCATGATGACATGAGATCATCAGACCAGCTTGACTATGGGAGGCATTTCTGTAAAGGGGTAAGTTACAGTTAAGTGTCTCACAGCTCCTGTCTTTTCTATGAAGTACTGACTCTAGCTAGGGGTGAGTCACTAGAATAAAATGATCATTTATTTCAGGACAATGACCTGAGTAGTCACTTTGTAATTTCTCTGATGGCCTCTCTTCTTTGCTCTTGGCATTTCACTTACATTTTTAGATTTGAAAATTATTTTTCTGCTACGTGGAATGCCTTTTTGATCTCTTGCCCATGCTCTCACCCTTTTGTCTATTTATACAAGGGGCTCAGATTCTGCATCTTCTCCCCCTGACATCCTAGACAAGTGAATTGTCTCATTGGGAGAAATCTTAGAAACCATGTCTTTGGGGCTGTTTCCTCTCCCTCTCCCCCTTCAACTTTTCTCTCTGCCATGTAAGAAGTGCCTTGCTTCCCCTTCTGCCAAAAAAAAAAAAAAGAAAGAAAAGAAAGAAACATGTGTTTGTGTCATCATTGAGCTGCCGCTATTACAAGTGTAGAAATCCCCAGCTGCCTGTATCTCTGATGCTTCTCCACGGGAACAAAAAGAAATATAACCACTTGTTCCCAACATGAAGCTAAGGTCATCTGTACCAATGGAGGTCTGTAGCATCTGTTCAGCCACCAGCCTTTCCAACCTCAAAGTAAGATTCTGATAGCTACACAGGGTAGGGAATTTGACTAAACAGTAAGAAAGATGAAATAAACCTAGACCTTGACTTCAAGGCAGTCCCAGAACCAAAGGAGACAGAGATAAATAATAATTACATTATGATTCAGTATGTACTATAATAAAGGCATTTATAAGGTTCAGAAGAAACAGGACGGCCTGGTAAGGAAAGGGCAAGTGATGTTTGAGCTTATTGTTTACAGTATGATCAGGAGTTTGCCAGCCAGAATAAGAGAACATTCCATTCCAGAGATAGGAAACACTGTGTGGAAAAGCACAGAGACTTCCAACAGCAACTGTTGCAATTGTTCTGGATACTGCAATAACATTTGAAAATACAAGCTGTGGCTGGGCACGGTGGCTCACGTCTGTAATCTCAGCACTTTGGGAGGCCAAGGCAGGTGGATTATGAGGACAGGAGTTCAGTATGGTGACACCCTATCTCTATGAAAAATACAAAATTAGCCGGGCATGGTGGCACATACCTGTAGTCCCAGCTACTTGGGAGGCAGAACTGCTTAAACCAGGAGGTGGAGGTTGCAGTGAGCTGAGATTGAGCCACTGCACTCCAGCCTGGGAGACATGGTGAGACTCCATCTCAAAAAAACAAAAGAGAAAAGAAAATACAAGCTTTGCATCTTATACATTTTTGTTGTGTATGGTATATACAAATATAGTATAACATATATACAGTATAGAGCAGTCTTATATTTAAAAATATATATACTGTTTATATAACATATATACACAGTATATATATATTTTAAATTAATTTTAAATATATTTTATTTATATGTAAATACATATAAATATACACAGTATATATATAGCATATATGCTATATATACACACACATATATATGTATATATACATATACATATATATAGCATATATACACAGTATGTGTAATACTGTGTATCTAATACACAGTATGTATATATGCTATATATATACATGTAAAATGTTATATATATAAATGTAAAATGTTATATATATAAATATAACATATATATAAAATGTTATACACTATATATACTGTGTATATATAACATATATACATACATACTGTATATATGTTATATATTATATATACTGTATTTATATACTATATACACAACATGTAAAATGTTATATATAAATATATAACATATATATAAAATGTTATACAGTATATTGTGTATATATAACATATACATACATACTGTATATGTTATATATTATATATACTGTATTTATATACTATATATACACTATATATAAAATATAGTATATACAGTATATATCCAAAAATATAATACAGTATATATATTTGAAAATTATTTTAAGATATGTGTTATATATTAAATGTTATATATATACAGTATAGAGCAGTCTTAAAATTAATTTTAGTATTGTTTTCTGTTAAAGTTACCTGAGAGGGAATATAATCTTTCCCATTTAAGATAAAGACTCAGACCAGAGATGGAGAACAGACTAACACAAAAATGTCACATTTTCATGAATGGAAGTTCTGATACTATAATACTCATAAAAACCATGAAAAACTCTTTGAAGGCAATTTTATAGGTGAAATCAAATAGCCTAATAAGATTAGAGAAACTACCACCATTTACACTGAATGCCTACTTTGTAGCAGCCTCTTCTTTCTCATCATCTCAATCAATTTATATGCACGGTCTTATTTTACTTTAATGCTTACAATAGCCATTAAAGTAGATATTAGTCACATTCTATACTTAGGGAAACAGACTTAGAGAAGTTAAGTAATTTGTTTATAAGTGACGGAGCTGGGATTCAAACCCCAGATTTGTTTGATGCTGTGGCATTATACTTCAACCTGTATCTGCCCCCAAAATCCTACCAGGAATCAGTAGCTATTTATTATTATGAACACTATGACTGCATAAATATAAGATCAGCATATATGTGGCAACACAGCACATAGAAGGAATACTAGATGAGCCAAGAATCAAGCAGTTAAGACTTCTAGTCCCCACACGTCCCCATATATGTTAATTTGGTTAAATTACCTAACTCTTGAGTAGGTTGAACCAGGTAATCTCTAAGGCTCTGTCCAGCTACAAATGACTAAAATGCTCCATTATTATAATCATTAATACATAATTCGAGAATCAGCTATTATCTTGAAAATAAGTTCATCTTACATAAAGGCAGATTCATCAATCAATCACATTTAGAGAGTTCTCTGCACTAACTCTAATACTAGATCGAGTGTTGTATGCCTAACAGGGATGAGAACAGGGATCTCACTTCAACAGCTGGGTTATCTTCAAAAAACAGTAAAAACCATTTTTTTTGACATAGAAAGTGTGTATGTGTGAGCTTGAGATTTCAAACTAAAACCAGTATTTTTAAAATTCACAAATATGTGACATACTATCTACTATACATGTGGGATAAGGCAGACTAGGAAAGAAATTTGATTTACTAGAGATTAATCTCAGCAGGATCAGAGAGAAAAAGTAAAGAAGCAAAGAAGCAACTTAGGACCAGGAAGGACAGAAACTGGGCATAGCACCCCCAAGCCCATAGTCATATACCTAGGAAATGTTTTTAGTGCTTTGGGAAAGAACATGATACAGTAGAAAAAATATGAGCTAGAAATCCAATAGCCTTAGATTTTAATCTCAGCACTGTCACTCAATAATTTCGTGACACTGAGGCAAGGAATTTAACGTTTTATGAGCTGGTTTCCACACTCATTTATAAAAATCAAAAATACAATCCCTAACAAGTAATTTGGTTGTAGAGATTAAAAGAGTAACGGACATGAAAATGTCTAGTATCAAGAGTAGCATAATGTAAGCCCTCAGTGTTATTTTTTTTGTCCCTCATTGACCCTAAGGAAAAGAAGTCAATATATCAAAAAGATATCTGCATGTGTATGTTTATTGCAGCACAATTCACAATTGCAAAGATATGGAGCCAACCTAAGTGCCTACTGGGCAATGAGTGGACAAAGAAAGTGTGGTATATATACACACCACAGAATACCATTCAGCCATAAAAAAAGAAACAATGTCTTTTTGCAGCAACTTGGATGAAGCTAGAGGCCATTAGTCTAAGTAAAGCAACTCAGGAACAGAAAATCAAATACCATATGTTCTCACTTACAAGTGGGAGATAAGATATGTGTATGCAAAGGCATTCAGAGTGATATCATGGACTTTGGAGACTCAGAACAGGGAGGATGAGAGGGGGTCTAGGGATAACAAAACTAATATTGGGTACAATGCATACCACCTGGGTGACAGGTACACTAAAACCTCAGACTTTACCAATATACAATTCATCCATGCAAACAAAAACCTACTGTACCCCAAAAGCTATTCAATTTTTCTTTTTGAGATGGAATCTCACTTGTCACCCAGGCTGGAGTGCAATGGCGTGATCTCAGCTCACTGCAACCTCCACCTCTCGGGTTTAACTGATTCTCCTGCCTCAGCCTCCTGAGTAGCTGGGACTAAAGGTTTGTGCCACCACACCAGGCTAATTTTTTGTATGTTTAGTAGAGATGGGGTTTCACCATGTTAGCCAGGATGGTCTTGATCTCCTGACCTCATAATCTGCCTGCCTTGGCCTCCCAAAGTGCTAGGATTACAGGCATGAGCCACCACGCCCAGCTGCTATTCAAAAACAATTTTTTTTTTTTGAGACAGAGCCTTGCTCTGTCATCCAGGCTGGAGTACAGTGGCGCGATCTCGGCTCACTGCAATCTCCACCTCCAGGGTTCAAGCAATTCTCCTGCCTCAGCCTCCCAAGTAGCTGGGATTACAGGCATGTGCCACCATGCCTGCCTAATTTTTCTATGTTTAGTAGAGATGGGGTTTCACCACGTTGGTCAGGCTGGTCTCAAATTCCTGACCTTGTGATCCACCCACCTCAGCCTGTCAAAGCACTGGGATTAAAGTTAATTTAAAGTTAATTTAAAAATGCTATTGGATAGAAAAATCCATACTCATATTTGAGAGATCTGGGACACAGTATAATGATAAGAACACAGCTCTGGGGCCAGATTTAAATGTTGGCCTCTGCTACTTCCTTGCAGTGTGAGTTTGTACAAACTGCTTTGTCTTTCCTGAACTTCAGTTTCCATATCAGTAAATGGGGGTCATCAGGATACAGGGTTATTGTGAAGACTAAATGAGCAATATTTATAAGTTTGAATTAGAGAAAACCTGAGTATCTGGTACACAGTGGGCTCTCAATAAACATTAGCTCTCATTATTACTCTAGTTAGCATTTTTGGCCTGACAAAACCACTATTGTCAGTCAAGGTCAAATTTTCCCCTCCTTGCCATCACAAGTTCTGCCAGCTAGCCCTTGCTTCAGACTGCACACAAAGACCCTGGTACATTTTTGCTGAATATAAGAATTCAGAATTCAGCAGCAACCTGGAATGTTGTGCACTACCTGCTCCTCAGCTTCAGCTTCAACTTTTGCAAGATCTAACAGTTAAATGGTTAAATGACTACCTACTTCAATGTGCTTTCTGGCAGCCAGAATTTGTGTGCAATCAATGATCATGTGACCATATAAGTTATGGTCACACCTAATATAACACTCTGATTATTAATAACTGGGTATTTCCTCTCAATAAAAATAAGCATTCTATATGTAACTTGGAGTAAAACTCTCCCTATGTTTTATATGTTGAATGCTCTCCATCAGTTCAAGGAATGAATACGCCTTCAGAATGCAAGCGTCTCTTCTTTTTAAAAAAATTTATTATTATTATTTTTTGAGAAAGAGTCTTGCTCTGTCGCCCAGGCTGGAGTACAGTGGCACGATCTCAGCTCACTGCAACCTCTGCCTCCTGGGTTCAAGCGGTTTTCCTGCCTCAGCCTCCCGAGTAGCTGGGATTACAGGCATGTGCCACCATGCCTGCCTCATTTTTGTATTTTTAGTAGAGACGGGGTTTCACCACATTGGCCAGGTTGGTCTGAATCTCCTGACCTCAGGTGATCCGCCTGCCTCGGCCTCCCAAATTGCTGGGATTATAGGAATGAAACACCACACCCGGCCTTAATCATTATTTTTATTGAGACTGGCTCTTGCTCTGTCACCTAGGCTGGAGCACACTGGTACAATCATGGCTCACTGTAGCCTCAAACTACACCTCCCTACCCTCCCCTTGGGCTCAAGTGATCCTGCCACCTCAGCTTCTCAAGTCGCTGAGACTACAGGTGTATACAACCACATCTGGTTAATTTTTCATTTTTGTATTTTTTTGTAGAGATGGGGTTTAGACATATTGCCCAGGCTGATCTTAAACTGCTAGGGTCAAATGATCCCTCCGGCTTGGCCTTTCAAAGTGTTGGGATTACACGCGTGAACCATTTGTGTCTGGCCACCAGTACTTCTTACATAATACTTGTTGTAGAGAATCTCTTTCTACTCAGGAGAAGATGCTAAAACTGGTGTTCACGCAATTAAAGATGATATGAAAATAAAAATTCAGAAGCAATACTGTCATCTTGATAGCCAATTACATCATTCCAGTGCCACATTTCTAGAACTAAAATATGAGTCCATGTGGGCCGCTATTACTCTGAGTGGCTTATAAAGTTTATAACAAGAACTGTGAACGATAAATTTGTTCTTATAAAAAAACTTCCTTCACAGAGTTCTGGAGGGTAGAAAGCCAATCAATGTGCTGGCATATTTGGTGTTTGCTTTCTGGTTCATAAATAGTGGCTTCTTGCTTTGTCTTCACATGGTGGTTGGGGCAAGGAAGCTCCCTGGGGCCCCATTTACAAGGGCATTAATCCTATTCATGAAGGCTCCACTCTCATGACCTAATCACCTCCCAGAGGCCCCACATCCTGTCACACTGATGATCAGATTTCAACATATGAATTTTGTGGCCAGGGAGACATGAACATTCAGAGCATAGCACAAAGGTTAGGGACAATTTCTCAAGTAACTGGGTGATGCAGCAAACACATGCAAAAAAATATCAGAAATAAAGAAAGTAAACAAGGACAACATTATCTTAGGTTTGTTTCTGAAAACATTCAAAACACATCACGGAGTAGTGCACAGAGTTTTAGTCTGTGAATATGCTTCAATGAAATTATATCACTGACCACAAAAGCTTCAACTCCGAGAGTTAAAGAAATATTTTTAGCCAGTTACTAATGGAGAAAAAACAAATATAATTTGGTTGCAACCTCATGAGTTGCTTCCTGCTCTATAATTTAAAATAACTACTTACTATCTTAAATTAGTAGTTTAATGTGTGTGAGAGCAATTTAGCACCTGATAATTCTGAGAAATTAATGATTTTGCACTGCGTTAAATTTTATGAAATGAGCTTTAATAAAATTACAGTAATTTAAAAATATGATTTCCTATTTATTGATGGATTCTATAAGCTTATTTTATGGTGGTAATCTTCAGTTTCGGTCTTGGCCAAATAATTTCAAGCCTTAGCTATTGGCATTTGGTCAGTATGTGCATTTAAGTGTACCATGAATGTAACTTGGCCACATACTACAACTGAGACAAGGCAATCACCAAGGTCACACACCTAGTACAGCCCCATCTCCAGGCCACCCATTTACCAAGTTTGTTGCCTTCATGTAAGAGGTGACCAAGATGCATCTGCACCAACAGCCCCAAGAGGATTGTCCATCTATCTCAATCCTTAAGAGAAAGAAAAAGGTATGGGCTGGGGTGAGGGGTATACTTAAAAGAAAAATGAGACATGGGCCTCTGTGGCTAGGATCCTGACTTCAGATTGCTAATTTATCCCCTTTTATTTAGGCCAAAATGACAGGCTGAATACTTTTATTGGAAAGGAAACATTCCAGAGTTAGACATGTTTAATCTGGATGGTCAAGGACAGCAATGTGTATGGAAAGTTTGGTTCATGCAAAAATGAATAAAATTTTAATATATTTAAAGTTACTTTCCACTCTGAAAATAATACCAAAGTAGAGTCAATAAATATTATTTAAATTTCCTTCCAATTCCACAGGACCAAGTAACTAAAAATATAATTTTTCTACTAAAGAATAAGACATTTAAAATCTCAAGCAAATACTTTTTCCCAAGGGCAGAAGGTCATGGCAAATCTTCGGAGAAAGAGGGTATATTGTCTATTTGAAAATTCTGGCTAAGGCCTTGAAATGAAATGATGGTTCATGACGTCATTTCAAATGACTATAAAGAAATGAAAGACAGATGTAAGGAGTTACTGCTTTAAGGATTATTCACAAAAGCCTTGGGAATAATACAGCTGAAGTCTCAGAAAAGCAACTCATCATAATAGAATGTGCATGATCATGTGCTAAATTAATCAGTAGGTTACAGTTCACTACCTTACAGAATTTGGGCTTCATTTAGAAGGCCTGATGGTGTACAACAGGCTTTTTACCATTTTCACATTAATGCAAGAGCCTATCAGTGAATTCATGTTCATTTCCTTTATTAACTAACCTACATTAGACTTGATTTGTGAACTCTGGATATATAAGCAAAGAAGAAAGCAAGCAAGCAAGTGATCAGAAAAGAAAAAGAGCTAGCTAGCCCATGAGGCTTCTAGAGGGACTTGAGCACTCCTCGTGACAGAGACACAGATGATACACTTCTAACTTCTCAAACATGCCAAGTTTGTGCTTGCCTTCTAAGTCTTTGTCTTTACTATTCTGCCCCTCAGCCCACTTGTGGTTCCTTCTAATCAATCATTCATGCACCAGAGCAAACATTTTCTCCTACACAGATGACACTTTCTAAAGTAGTTTCTCTACTGCTTCCCCAACTGCTTCCCAGCATATCATCCCGTATACTTTCCTGTCACCATCAGAAGTTTGCTCATTTATTGTATACCATCATTAATATCCAAGCTCAACTATAAAACGGGTACCATTTTACTCACCATTACATCCAGGCATCTAAAAATACTTGCTTAAATAAATGAATGAAAAAGCAGTAGAAAGCAAGTAATTTTACATTTGAGAAATTATTCTAAAAAAAAATAACAGGTCAAGTTTACAAAGATACAGATATACATTTATAATAATGTAAATAAATTGTCTAAATATCTGTCCAATCTATCCAAGTATTTTCTTTTTTTTGAGGCAGTCTCATTCTGTCACCCAGGCTGGAGTGCAGCGGTGTGATCTTAGCTTATGGCAACCTCGTCCTCCCTGGTTCAAGCAATTCTCCCACCTCAGCCTCCCATGTAGCTGGGATAATAGGTGTGTACCACCGTACCTGGGTAATTTTTGTATTTTTAGTAGTGATGGTGTTTTGCCATGTTGGCCAAGCTGGTCTCGAACTCCTGGCCTCAAGTCATCCATCCTCCTCGTTCTCCTATAGTGCTGAAATTACAGGCATGTACCACCACACCTGGCTATGAAATTGTTAAATTAGTTATGGTATCTATAGAGGTATTAAAAAGGATATCAAAGACATTTTTTCTACTATTGAGTGAAATAGGCAGATTACAGGCCAGTATGTAAAGTATGATTAAATGAATGTAGAGAAAACAACAAAAATAGCATGTTGTTATATAAGTTTAGAAGAAAATAAAGATGAAAACAAACAAGATATTAAAAATATTTTCGCTGTATAAGAAAAAATTTGGACAAGAACTTCAGGTGACTATGAAGGAGTGATTTTTTTCTCGGCCTAGCAGTGGTAGAGAATGCCTTATTTTCATCCTTATGCCCTTTCACATACAATTCCAAAGTGTACATATGCAAATGCCTACTTTACCTCTTAAGACATCATTGCCAACAGTTATTTTCCCTCTAAGATCGTAATATTTCAAAACAAACAGCATTAAATCTTAGTTCTGACTGTTCACTGTGTAAATCAGACTATTTCAGGTCTGAACTATGTCATTCTAAAATTTCTCTTTAAAAAAATCTTTATGGAATCCCTACAATTTTTCAACAGATAGTGATAACTACTCCCTACTTTAAATACAGACTGGACAAATCATACACAAAATAGCAGTATGATAATCTTCTAGTACTTCAATTTCATTCTAGTCTCTATATTTGAACAAGGAAAAATATTATAACTGAGTTCACAGCAGATTTCTTTTTTCTTAACACAAGTTAACCAGCATGTATATAAGAAGCTGTGAACAACAGAAGCTCTTTATGATATTCAGATACAAAGCTGTTGAGAAACAGTCTCAACAATGCTAACCAAAGAGCAAAACATCTGGTTAGTTTTCAAACTAAATGAGCTGCTTTACCCTCCATGCCAACCATTAAGCAATAGGCCCTTTATGTCCTTCCCATTCATTACTAATGTAGCAGTTCTCAACATTCTCACTAGTCCCATGATCACTCAATTTTTTCACTATTCTTTTAAATAACTCTATCTGGTTATTCAAATGAGCAAGTTGATAGCTTACAAGCTTTAAGTTGTTAATTTTTAAGAAGTGTTGTGTAATTTTATTTTCTAATTTTGGTATTTTTTTCAATGAAATGTGTTTCAAAACATTTAAACAAATCATGTAATAGCTGACCTGGTATCGACTGCTGTACTTAGACATTCCTAAACCAAAATTTATTTTAAACTAAGTTTGAACAAAAACTTTCGTATTATCAAATGAATATCCAAGGATATTAATTAAGGAAATCATCTGAACTGTGATACAGTCTAATGTTTATTTTATGTTATGGCAGGTACACTTGAATTTCAAAAATTTAAAACATATATAAAAAGTGGTTAGGGACTAACATTTGTATCAACAGTTGATAAATGTCTAAGATTGTTTATTATACAGCAGGGTACAATGGTAGTGCTAATGCCAACAGGGCACCATGGAAGGAAGTTAGTCTAAAAATTATCGCTAGGCTTTATACAAGCAACAACATATGCTGCTGCTGTTTTTAGAATTTTGGGAAATGATCTGCTTCTAATTCTAAGCAGTCCTTTAACATTTTTAAATGTTATACAGTGTTATAGCATTTAGTTTGGCAAATGTTTCAAAATAAAGTAGAAATGTATTCATAACATCACAGAAATGCACATCCAATTTTGTTTTCAATAAGAATCATAGGTACAGATCAGAACTCTTCCCTATATGAAATAATTTATACACAGATGAATGCTATAATATCACTATCTAAAATAATCACTAAATACAATTTTTTCAGAAATAAACAAGCAAAGTTTTTTTTCATTATCAAATATCAAAAACATGTAGATAATGTATGTTTTTCAAATAAATGATACTCTAAAATTATAGGAATAATCTCAGTGAATTCAGTGAATGTGCAACCTAAATCAACCAAGTATACTGTAGTACAACCATATTAAGAAACCAATGATCAGAAAATACAACCGTATGAAAGAAATTTATAATCCACAAACTTTTTCAGGCCTTAAGGTAAAATAGTTCCACAGTCTACAGGTAAAACCAAGGCAACAAAAATGCGTGCTTGTCTTGAATAAGTAGATATTTTATGCAGAAGATGTAACACTTTGTTTGTAGACAGCATGGTATGCATTTCTCAGCAAGACATAAGGAAAACAAGACTCCAAAAGATCCATTGTAAGGAATGGGGATTCTTGTACAATCTGAAAAATTCAAAAAATGCATCAAAACTCAAGTTATTTATAATAGGAACAGTTCTTGACAACCAGTAAGGCATAATTTCTATACTGTTCTTATTAGAAATAGACACATATTATTTCCTTTTTATTTAATCTAAAATGCAAATATGCCACAGTGAATGTATATCAAAATGTTTGAAAAGTACTACTTCTCAATTAAATTATTATTATTATTATTTTTGAGATGGAGTTTCACTCTTGTTGCCCAGGCTGGAGTGCAATGGCACGATCTTGGCTCACTGCAACTTCTGTTTCCCGGGTTCAAGGATTCTGCCTTAGCCTTCCAAGTAGCTGGGATTACAGGCATGAGCCACCACAACCAACTAGTTTTGTATTTTTAGTAGAGACGGGGTTTCTCTGTGTTGGTCAGGCTGGTCTTGAACTACCGACCTCAGGTGATCTGCCTGCCTTGGCCTCCCAAAGTGCTGGGATTACAGGTATGAGCCACTGTGCCCAGCTCAATTAAATTATTTAATCAACAAGAATATACTGAGCACTTTGATTTCCCTCACTGATATACTAGAAATAAAAGACAACAGAAAAATATTTAAAATATGGTCCATGCTATCAATTTTAACTGGCAATCCAAGACTAAGCTAGGAAGCAAAACCAAACATAAGACCAACTATAATTAAATGGAAAGCTGCAAATTCTAGAGGAATTCAAAATGGAAGAAAGATTAATGTAAGCCAAAGTAATCAGGAATGATTTGGAAAAAGATTTGAGCTGTGGGGTGTGCTGAGTCATTAGGATAAATCCAATTTCTGCAGGTAAGGAAAATTACTCTAAGTAGAGAAAGAGCCATGTGGTAGAAACAAGCAGAGCTGGTTCACAATTACTGCAGAGAGGGAAGTGACTAGGCACAGAGAATTATAGAAAATTACACAAAATGGGCAGATGGGCAGAATAGAGTCAGAATGTAGAAAAATCAGAAAACTAGAAGAGAGCTGAAATCATTACACTAGAAAAATATAAGGCCTAAGTGTTTTCCAATAGGTAGAAAAACTGTTCATAAAAGAATAATCATAGTTAATGCTAACCTTTGATTTTGTTATTTATCTCTGATATTACCAAAATGATAAAATATGAGTGATGTCAGTCTTCTCTGCAAATTTTAAAAAGGTATGGTTTATGTGAAGTGAATAAAAGGGATCAAAGAAAGTATTGAACAACTAAAATGCTAAGAAAAGATTCTCAGGAAAGACTGGAACTTTTTTATTGTTAGTAAAAATCAAAGTAAGACTCACCATATCTAGCAGTAAATAAACTGACTCTCTATTTCTTGTTGTAGTTTTATCTGTCTCCTGGCCAATTTTCAGTAGACTGGAGGATGCAAGCTTAAAAGTATACATACACATAAAGTGAGTTTGTTAATAATAGGTTCATCAGTTACTTATTCTTGGTATGCTTCAACTTTCAATACATTTCAATCACTTAGTGCTATATATAAAATAATAGGCAATTAAATAACAAATAAGATGAGCTTAGATACTCTATATTCAAGCAATAATTTAAAGAGTAATTAAGGCACAAAAAGACACTAACACAATAAATGTAATCAAATATTCTTATTGGTCTTTAAAACTGATTTTTTTCAGAACAAGTCTGCTTTTTAAAATGAGTCAAATTATTTTCTCTTATCCTATCCCAATATTTGTATTGACTATATTTCTTAGTTTCCAAGTAAAAAAACAGTTTCACACTGGATCTGACTTCACAGAAACACTATAAGATTAAGACATTAAACTCTTGAATGAAGAAATTATTTGCAAATGGAAAGAAATATTAAAAAATTTTAATAGTGTTTTCCTTGAAATAGAAGTTATTTTCCCCTCACGTTAGTACTATATTTGCATTTTTGATTTAAAAATTATTTTTTTTAAAAGTGGACAGGATTTATAACTAAAAAAGAAGCAAATGTTCTAGAGTTCAGTACGCCATGGTCTTTCCTTTAAATAAAGTATGGAAAAGGTTATAGTAATAAAGAAAAGGAAGAACTACACTGATATAGAAACTAAAAACCATGTTTCACGAGGCTACATTTAGCACTCCTCTCTTTTGATAGGGAGTAGTATTTTTAATGATTAATTTATCACCCATTAATGGTCTTTCTCCAAAGAAATGGAAATAAGTAAAATATGTCTTTTTAGAGGGAACAGTCTCGCTGTTGACCTCAATTTTCATTTGCTTTTTTCTCTTTCAAATCTAGGAAAATTTCTAGGGCAGTCCAAACATCAGCTTAGAAAAAAATGTCACATTGCAGAGCTCTAGAATTGGGAAAGAGACTTCCAAGTCTAAGGCAAATGATAACTGACTGCTCCTCAATTTTAATGCCCCACCTTCACCTGTTTCTCCCTCAAAAAAAAGGAAATAAATAAATAAATAAATAAAAATTGAAGGAGACTGAAATTTATATATCTGAGAAAATATGAAAACAAAATGAGAGGACACTAGATAAAATGTAAAAATAAAGAGAATTTATTCTTATATCTTGTAGTTCTGATTTTCTGTTTCCTTTATAAAACGTGATGAGTTCTGTAATCTGATTATACCTACCGCCAGAAATTCTTTAAGACGGTCTTCAATGCTTCCTTTGTGAATTGTAAACAAAGCTGCAGCAATCTGGTTGATGGCTTTGGCCAAGCAATGAATGTTGTTGCAATGCCCTGAGAAAATGCAAATAGGGTTGTGCAGACCCCAAAATTGCAAATAATACGTAGAAGGCAAATCTTTAATGACTTCACAAACTACATAAATAGTGGCATAATTAAGAGCAGAGTTGGAACAGGACCAAACTTGGTCTCCTTTGACTTTCATGAACACTGAAGTTTTTAAAAATAGTGTGGCAAGACAGCAACAAATGATCATGCATATGTTAAACAGGCAAACACTTCTGAAAACATCTAAAAGAAATCACACATCAGTTTTATAGTATCTTGGAAACAAAAAAGAATTGCTTAGCTGCCTTACAACATTTTATCTTTCAATCCTTAAAACAATCCTATGAGTTGGATACTCCCTCACTAACTTCTACACACATTCAGGCACACATAAGCTTACTTACACACATTTCATATATCAGGAAACTGCAGTTTAGGAAAAGGGAAGCAGACTACCCCAAGTTCTACTGCCAGTTAGTGGCAGAACTTAAAAGTCATATTTCATTATAAAAGAGCAGTAATTACTTGAAGAGAAAAGTATCTACTATACCAAAACACATGATTTTTCCATTGCCAAAACACTTTTAAACTACTATTACCTTCTATAGCAGGGCTGTACTGGGACATCACATTACTGGCCAGTGTTGGCAAAGAAACTGCCACAAACACCATGAGAAGGCAGGCAATTTTATACTCTTCTTCTGGACTAATGTTTTCTAAGGGACAAAAATTAAAAATAAAATCAAGGTATTTCTTCAAGATTTATTAAGATTTGATAATCTAAACTAGACAAAACATTTTTATTTTAAAAATGATTGACTTTTTTTTAGAAATAGTAAAATATTTTACTAGCATTCTTAGAATTGGTCAAAATTTGGTTATAAAAATATAAAGTAGAAACAATTTATGTTACTATTGACTATTATCAATTACTTAGGCATATTTCAAGGAGCTCCGATTATATAGTAAAGTAAGATTTCATTTCTCTTAATTGTAAGATTATAGAACAAAAAATATAGTTAGGATAACTGCAATCCTAAAATTTCCTAATTAAAAACTAATGAGAAATTAGTACTTTATAAGAAAGTTCTATTTATAATTTAGAAAACTTATTATCTCATAAATTATTCTGAAAAATCACCAAAACAATTCTTAATTATTTTTTGAAATAGATATGACTATAATTTGAAATTTACTATTTAAAAGATATAAATATGGAAAGTGGACTGGGTTTCCAATCTCTCTATTTTAGAAGACAGAAGAAACTAGTCATGAATAAAAATACCTAGCATTGCCCTAAAGTTTTCAAGACATAACCCTTTCTAAAACATTTGTGGTGATATGCGCTCAAATTGTGGGTTATTTAGGCTACTATTCACCATTAGATGTAATTAAGAATTGAATATAAGAAAAAGCCAAAATACGTTTTAAAGATTTGGTTGATTACAAAAAATACAGTTGTAGCAAATCAAGTAACAGTTATAATTATCCATGTGACTAAATGTAACATACAGTACGAATGAGGAAACAAAAAGCATTGTTAAATGAAAAAAAAAAAAAGAAGGGGCATTTTAGTAGTAGAAATAGATGAAATGCTGTAGTTTACTTTGTAGAGAAATCCAGAAATATCTAGAGCATTCTAAGCACTACATTTTAAAGGGCTGGTATTAAAAATTTCTAAATGTTTTATATAACACTGTACAAACTCTTGATGATGAATAACTCTAGTCCAACAAAAATAGAATACCCTTTTCTAGATCTCAGTTTTTTGCTATCTACTGGACCATCTCCCATCAGCATACAAATGCTATAATCTCGCCCCTCTTAAAAAATCCTTCTCTTACTTTGCTCTTGCCTCCAGCTACAATAATTTTATTTCTTTGCTCCCCTTTATAATAAAACTCTTTGAGAGAGTTGTATTCTTATAGTTATCTCCAATTCCTTTTCTCCTATTCTCCCTTAAGTACTCATTAATCAGCCTTTTGCCCATAAAACCTCACTGATACTGTCCTTCTCAGTACCACCAATTAACTCTACATAGCTGATCATCTCCTTTCTATCTTCCTGGAAACTACTCTTTCCTGGTTTTTCTTCTACCTCATTGGTCCTGCCTTCTCAATTTCTCTCAATTTCTTTTTTGGTGGTTTTTGCTTTTCTCCCTGAGCTCTTAAATCTTAGAACGGCTCAAGGCTCAGACCTGGATTCTCCTGACTGCTGCATCTGTACACACTAAATGGCTCAGTAATCTCAAGTTCCAGAAGGTGGGATGTTTGTGTTTTATGCACTGATATATTCCAACTACCAGCATTAACAATAACAAATTTTAAAAGCTTAACACAAAGCAGGCATTTGAATATATGGTTAAATATCATACCTATACCTATGACGCCCTGGTAACTTTAACTAAGAGTACTAAATATTTACTAATGCATCTTACCTGATTTTTGTGAAGAAAGAGCTACTACCAAGGCAGGATCAATCTCACAAGGTAATCCAGCAGCTGACGATAACTCATACACATTCATTGCAACCTGATAAAAACATACAAATTACAGAGCCGTAAATAGTCATACAAATTTCTGAAAAAGCTCCCTGTTTATTAGTCTGCCTAGAACACCAGAGAATTTCAGAAACTTGGCTGAAGCAGAAACTACAACATAACTAAATATATTGAACAACTGATTCAAGGTAGGTTGAATACTGTATGAAGTGTTGCTGGTTCTAACTCCCTACTGCTAGGCCAAACAAAACTTTCCGTGGCACATTTCAGCTGGATCATTCTGAAGTTATCACTTTGCTTGGAAGCATGAATATAAAATATCAAATCAGAAAAGATAAATACATGAACGAAAGTGAATCAATATTACTAGACCTATGTTTATGTCCATAGTAGTTTAATGAAAAATTACAGTGGTTCAATGTCTAATCATATCATATCTATAAATGTGGAAAATTACTTATAATAGGTTTTTTAAGGAGTATTCATTTAAAAATCTGATAAGGGAATTTCTAATAACTAAAATAATTTTTCTGTATCACATACAGATTTCAAGTATTCAAGATATTCTGACTGTTCAATAACCTCAGATAAAAACTATCTACATAACTGGTTACCTCTGATATGGTGACAACAAACCTTAGTATAAAATATGAAGTAAAACAGTATAGCTTAGAAAAAATAAGAACATGGCAGGGATTAAGTTCTAGCTTAAAATGTTTGTAATCTATTACTTACTTCACACACAAAAATTAATTCAAAATGAACAATAAACCTAAATGTAAAAGCTAAAACTGTAAAATGCTTAGAAGAAAATATAGGCACAAATCATTAAGCACTGCATTTGGGCAATGGTTTCTTAGATTGACACCAAAAGCACAAACAAACAAACAAAACCCCCAAAATAGATAAAAATGGACTTCAATCATCGACCTATAGAATTAGAGAAAAGATTTGCAAATCATGAATTTGTTAATGGACTTGTATCCAAAGTATATGAAGAACTCACAAATAAAAAAGACAACCCAATTTAAAATGTCAAAGGCTTTGAATAGACATTTCTCCAAAGAAGATATACAAATAACCAAAACATACAAAAACATGTTCAATATCATCTGCCATCAGGAAAATGTAAATCAAAACAATGAGATGCCACTTCACATTCACTAGAATGGCTATAATTAAGAACACAGATAATAACAAGTATTTGTGAGGATGCAGAAAAAGTGAAATCCTCAAACAATGCTGGTAGGAATGCAAAATGGCATACTCACTTTGAAAACGGTTTAGCAGTTCCTCAAAAGGCTAAACATACAGTTTTCATATGACCCAGCAATTCTCTCCTGGTATATACTCAATAGAAATAATATACATTCACATAAAAACTTGTACACGGATGCTCACAGTAGCACTGTTTATAATAGCTAAGAATTGAAAACAACCCATATGTCCATCAATTGATGTGAATAAATAAAAGGTGGTATATCCATACAATGAAACATTATTCAACAATCAGTAAAAAAAAAGTACTGACATGCTGTAATATGTATGAATCCTGAAAATATGCTAAGTGAAAGAAGCCAGTATCAGAGGACTACAAATGATGATTTATATAAGTGTCCAAAGTAGGCTAACTTAAACTGAAAGTAGATTAGTAAGTTGTCTAGGGCTGGGGATGGGGGACAAGGAGTGGAATAGGGAGTGACTGCTAATGGGTACAAGGCTTCTTTTCTGGGATGATGAAAATGTTCTAAAATTGACTGTGGTGATGGTTAAACAACTCTTGTCACTACACTAAAAACCACTGAATTGTGCATTTTAAATAAGTACATTTTATGATAGATGAGCTATAACTCAATAAAGGTGTTGAAAAATATATTTTAAAAAAACAGTTAAGTTCTACTGAAAGCATGATTAGGTCAGGTGAAAACTAAATGGTTGCTCAGAATATTAATTAAATTCTCATAATTCTGCACACCAGTGTCCTGTCAAGAACTAAATAGGTTTTGTTTTCTTAACTTTATTTTTTTCTTTAGTGTTTCCACTTAGGGAACCATTTTGAGCTATCTATACCCAGTTTTCAATCATAAAATCATAAGACAATCACTGATCTCAAATGTTTATTCTGTGCAAAACACTGTAAGAGAAACAAGAGCAACAGCAACAATAAAAAATAAAGCCTTGATCTTCAAGATATATACAATTTAATATAAATATAAGTAGAAAAATATAACACAAGGCAGAGTATAGTCAACTCCACAGTGGATAAATAAGTTCTCTGATAACACTAGGAAAAAAGTTCTTTATCACTGGAAAATCTAGGAATGGTTTTTAGAAAATGGCGATTGAATCAGGCCTTAAAATACACGCAGGATTTCAAAAGGCAGAAAGAGAAAAGGGTGGTATTTTCAAGTAGAATAAATTAGAAGGTAAAACAGACAGCTGTGAGAATGCAACAGAAAGATCTAGATACAATAAGAGGGGCAGAGTAAGAAAGAGGAGATTGGGAGAAGGAAGAAAGAAGTGGTAGAAGATAAATCTCAAAAAGTTTGAGTGGCACCAATTTGAGTTTTGGTGTCATTCGAAGGAGTTTAGCAGTGTTTTTCAAGATATGTGAATAAGAAACAATCTAAGAAATATGTCAACTTAGAAAACACAAATGTGAGTCCTGATATATCAGTTACTAGATGTATAATCACTGGTCAGTCATTGCTAGGATTACATGAATGGCTGGATTTCATGGCTCAACAGATTTCAAAATAAAAATTGTAAGCTCACAGAAGGCTACTAACCCATTGTTTTATATATATTACTTCAAAACAGAATACTAAAAATCTTTTTAAAATTACAGCCTACAATTACATCCTTTTGTAAGAAATGACCTTTTAACATTTATTTTAAAAAATTTATTGAATTTTACTGTATTTAAAACAACACAACCATTATTTCATTGCCTCATCTTTCTTAATTTTCTTTATGACCATGTATAAACAGCTATCCATTTAAGAAAAAGAAAATCTATTTTTAATCAATTTTGCATTGCTATAGGTGATCAAAGAAGACTGACTTTCAAAATGCCTAGGTAGTATTTTGGTGCTGAGCTCTTTAGATTCAATTACAAAGGCAAGCATGCTAACTAACCACTATAAAATAGAAACTATACAGTACTTAGGATTTATTATATTTTACTGCATATGTAATTTAAATATTTCATTTTAGAGACTATAAATGCCAACTATAAATTATATTATTACCTTCATATCAGTTTCTCTTGGAATGTGATCCTTAAAATCTTCAATTGAACTTACAAGAAAAGGAATGTGGTAGGACAAGACCTAGGTAGAATTACAAATAAGAATACAGAATTATTTTTCAATGGCAACCCCTATACTTACAAAATATTACCAATTGATTAATTCTAGTTTTCATAAAAATTATTTTACTTTACCTAATTTTATTCTTCCAAAATTCCAAGATATACGGGAATGAAATGCATTCAAAATTATTCAATTTTAAAGCAAGTACAGTAAAAATGGAGAATATTCTAATGATAATAAAGAGCACTGAAAAAGTACTGCAATAACCATGCAAGTTATACTCTCCAAGTAGCAGTACTAAAACAAAAAATGAGCTTAAATAACTAATTTCTATGTATGTTATTTTCTCTAATTACTAAAACTGGAATTTTAATTGTATCATTGCCAAATATGAATCTGAAACATAACTTTCAATTTCTGAAAAATTTAAAGGGATTGTTTGGATATAGAGTATATATTGTAATGGTCTCTTACATCTCTAAGTGCTTCTTGTGCCAATGATCGGAAGGATAAAATTACACCGATTATTGTCATCCTCTTCAAGACACTGTCAACAGCTAAACTCAAAGAAACAGAAGGAAGAGAATAAAAAAGTGTGAACTGGATTCTTTCTTAACCTTGGAAAAAATCTAAATTTATTAAAGTCCTAAAATTCCTATGATAAAAGGCACAATTAACAGCAATTTGATTACAATAATGATTAAAGAGGCAAAGATATTGATAGCTAATATTTAAACTGCTTAAATTTTTAAGTAGCTATAGTTTACATCAATTGGAGTATACTGTGTTCTTTTAAATGGGATAGATGGTTCATAAGTAGCTAACTATATAAACCCATTTCAGAAATAGTCGGGGCAGAAAAAAGGGAAGAGAGACTAGGCGAAAAAGAAGGTGATCAGAATGAACAGGAGTTAAATCCTCAAACGGCCCAGGAACTCAGCAGTGCTAAATTCTTACATTGTTAAGGTCTTGAGTTAAGAAACAAAAATTGCCTGTTGAGAACACAAGCTGTTTTGGCAGGACCAGTTTGCTGAAGCCCATGAACAGATTTGATCACTTACATATTGGTTAAAAAGTATTATTCTAAAAATTATTAATAGATTTTCAAGGCTGAGCATGGTGGTTCACGTCTAATCCTAGCATTTTAGGAGGCTGAGCCGGGAAGACTGCTTGAGCCTAGGAGTTCATAAGCAGCCTGGGCAACATAGCAAGACCCTGTCTCTTAAAAAAAAAAAAAAAAAAAAAAAAAAATCAGTTGGGTGTGGTGGCATGAGCCTGTAGTCCTAGTACTTGGGAGGCTAAGCTAAGATGGGAGAATCCTTTGAGTCCAGGAATTAGAGGTTGCAGTGAACTATGATCGTGCCACTGCACATTGGCCTGGGTAACAGAGCAAGACCCCATCTCTAAAAAAATAAATAAATAAAACTCCGTTAACAAAGTAGGATTGGAAGGGTCAATATGATGGTTCAATACCTTCACATTTTGTAAAGCCAAACAAACATTTGTTGAACACCATACACAAAGCATTATACTATGCACTAAAAGAGGAAATATAAACAGAATAATGATCTAGACCCCAAATAGCAGACAATCTAAATGGGCTGTAATGAAAACTAAGAAATATAATTCCATTTATGTAAAATAAAAGATATATACAGAGTCAAATATTAGTATGTACATAACAAATTTCTGCAAAGAGATGTATACTACAGTAACTGCTAATTAAAGTTACTAGTTGAGGAGCAGGAATAGAGAGAAGTGTTTTATTTTTGACTTTCTGCCTTCTGTGCAGCTTGTTTAAACTTTGACCACAGCATCTTTTATTAAACCATACAAATAGGCCTAATATAAGCCAAAGGTGAATTAAAATAATCATGTTAACAAAATAAAGCACAAATTTATTAACAATTCCATGTGAGCAGGAACTACTCTTAATCTTTTCATCTACCTGTAGCACTCAGCACAGTGCCTGATACCCAGATAGCCGGTAGATATTCAATTAAACAGTAATTCAAAATGAGACTAGGTTGGGTGGTGGAGGCGGGCAGATCACTTGAGGTTAGGAATTGGAGACCTCCAGCCTGGCCAACATGGTGAAATCCCGAATTTACTAAACATACAAGAATTAGCTGGTCATGGTGGCACCTGCCTGTAGTCCCAGCTACTTGGGAGGCTGAGACAAGAGAATCGCTTGAACCCAGGAGGCAGAGGTTTGCATGAGCCAAGACTAAGCCACTGTACTCCAGTCTGGGCGACAGAGTGAGACTCCACCTCAAAAAAAAAAAAAAAAAAGGGAGACTAGGAAATTGTTACTACCCAGAGAAAGAAATGATGGTGAAAGAAAAGATTTCTCTGAGAAATGTTATCCAAGTTGGGTCTAAAGGAGGATTAAGAAGAAAAAAGCCTTCCAGTCTAGAAAATAAGCAGTGACAAATTCAGAAAAATGACCAAGAACAAAGTGAAGAATCAGAGAAGATTCAGTGTGATATAGCCATATATTTTCCAAAGTATGGTACCCAGAATTTAATCAAGTTTGCAAAGACTATACCCTATAACCTCTTCTTGAATGTGTACAATAATGACACATTAAAAGTTCTAAGATACTTCACAATAAGAAATACTGTTTAAGGTACCATTTAATGGATTATTTGCCAAACCATTTGACCACTGGCATTTCCCTTCACCCCACGTAACATCCATTAACTTCCCAAGGAACTAACACTAGAACAGAGGCTATATGGGTCTTGGACCAGGCAAGCAAATAGGTAGTGGGGGACAAGCAGAAAAGCAATGCTGGTCAATTATTTCGTTAATCCAAATAACAGCTTTTGAATGTCATGCTAAGGAGTTTATACTATATCCTTCAAGCAATGAGGGAGCTGTTCAGGCTTTTCAAAATATAAAGAGTTATATGAAAAGAATTCTGTTTAGAAATGACTCTTACCATTTTAAAAATGACCAAAATTTAAAAAAAAAATTAACGTAGCGTATGGCCAAACAACGTATAGTTTTGGACCAAATGTGACACATCAATTTGTAAACTCTCATCTATAAGACACAGCTACTACATGTGGAATATGAGGAGTGAAAGAATCAGGATGCCCAAGTTTTCCAGTGTGAGTCACTGGATGGATGGTGAGAGAGATAACAAAATAGTCAAAGAGAAAATATCAGTTGGGCACAGTGGCTCACAGCTGTAATTCCAGCACTCTGGCGGGCTGAGGCGGGTGGATCATGAGGTCAGGAGTTCGAGACCAGCTTTGCCAATATGGTGAAACTCCATCTCCACTAAAAATACAAAAATTAGCTGGGCATGGTGGCACACACCTGTAGTTCCAGCTGCTCAGGAGGCTGAGGCAGGAGAATCACTTGAACCCAAGAGGTGGAGGTTGCAGTAAGCCAAGATCGCGCCACTGTACTCCAGCCTGGGCAACAAAGAGAGACTCCGTCTCAAAAAACAAAAAAAAGAAAATATCAGGTTTTTCCTCCCCACTTACGTATACCTGCCATGGAAGAGATAATTCCCATTCCAGGGATGTTATGAAAAACCTGTGGGTCATATAGCTGAAAATATCTATCAGTGTTTCTAAAGTTTAGTGTAATTCCGAATGACCCAGAGGACTTGTTAAAATACAAGCAACAGCACCACCCAGGAACTTTTTAAGAATGTAGATTATTGGGCCCCACCTCAGCTGCTGAATCAGAACTCTGGGGTGTCTGCTTGTCCTGGGTTATACTTTGAGAAGCCCTGGTCAAATTAGTACTTTGTATTAAACATCTGTAGATCAACAAAAGACAGTGAAGGCTGAGGACAAATATTAAAGACTCACTAGTAAGACTGAATAAGGGAAGAGAAAATTTTGGATAAAACTTTCCCAATAGAATTGCAGAGTAAAAATGGTAGAGTAAGATATCACAAACTGACACTACATAAAAGATGAACCTGCAAAAATGATGAAGTTGAGAGTAGAGATAAAAGTTTTGGCAAATAAAGAAAATAAAGCATTAATAAAAAGGATAAAAGAGATAAACACTACAGAGAAATAAACAGAATGAGAGTTGAGGAAAAAGCACCAAATCTTTCAAATAAGCAGTCACTAACAAACTATTTCAGAAAGGTTTCAAGAAAGTGGCCATATTACAGTATAACAAGAGGGGACAGGTGGGAAGAACAAACAGTGAATACGAACTAGTCAAAAACTTTCAAAGACAGATAGGTGGTAACATGAATAAGAGGCCAATTTAACAACAGACTTAAAAAATGTTATTTCACAAGCAGTAGTTGGCTTTCAGGGTGCAGGAGACCTTCTAGGGATCAGGAAAATTGCTTTGTGGGGATGAATGCAGCAAAAAGTCAAGGATATGACAGCATAAGGGAGAATGCACTAACCAAATTTCATAGTCCAGAATGGATAAAATACATAAAGCCAGGAAGAGGTCATCAGGAAAGCAGGGAGGCATAAAAGTTTCAATGAGCTAGAACAAAAAGTTCAATAGGTGCAAAGGAGTGTGAGAGCTAGAAGACATGGCTATGATCTAAGAGTTGAATTTCAAAGTTCAAGATTTTTACTTGTGGAATAGTTTCAGGAAATAATAACATCCGAGGTACTGATAAAGTAAAGATCTTTGGAGGCAACTTATTTGTTTACAGAATGAGTTTTCAAAAGAAAAAATTGCTGTAGGAAAACCAGAAATATTTCTAGTCTGGAATCAGGGAGTCAGTAAAGCAATGAACCTAGTCCCAAGAAACAGAAGGTCAGAGAATAAAAATTATGAAACAGAGACATAAGGAGATTTGCTCAAGTCATACAGGAAATCTTAAAACTGATAATAAGGCTGGGCACGGTGGTTCACACCTGTATCTCAGCACTCTGGGAGGTCACGGTGTGTGGATCACTTGAGGTCAGAAGTTCGAGACCAGCCTGGAAAACATGGTAAAACCCTATCTTTATGAAAAATACAAAAATTAGATGGGTGTGGTGGCATTGTGCCTGTAGTCCTAGCTACTTGGGAGGCTGATGCAGGAGAATTGCTTAAACCAGGAAGTGGAGGTTGCAGTGAGCTGAGATCACGCCACTGCACTACAGCCTGCGTGCCAGAGCGAGGCTCCGTCCAAAAAATTAAAAATAAAAATAGATAAAATAAAAACAAATGAATAAATTCCAGATTGCCTTCCAATTCAGATCTAATTTAATAAGTCATAATGCTTTATCTTTTTAAAAGAATGTGCTTGTTGACTGTGAAAAACTCCTTCAAAAACACATTGACTTCTGGATATGGACATGGGGAGAAAGAAGCACACAAGAATCAAAAACAAAAGAGAACATTTTGGAAGACAGTTCAATTGCTGAAAAAGTAGTTCTCTCTACTCTCCTAAATAAGTCACTCTCAAGTGAATCGTTTCTTTTTCCAAATTATAGAAAAAAATTAATAAAATTATATCTAAAGACAAATTTGATATATATGGGTCATTAATATTCAACAACTTAGATTTCTGTTTTGGCCACTTCCAAAATGGCCAAAGAGTTAGTGGTTATGAATCACCACTATTATATACAACATTCAAGTAAGCAGAATCTTGACAAAAGACTATGAACTTTATTTTGAAAACTTGCAAATTCTGTTTGGAATTTTAACAAATTCCATTGCTTCAATTCCACAAATATGAGAATTAAATAAACAAGGTATTGAACACTGCAGTGGATTATTTGCTTCTAACTAGATGGGACAGTCAAAAGATTTAGTAGGAAAGTAAATAGAGTTAAGGCCAATGGGGTGGTCAAATGAGTATTAAAAAAATGGGAGAAAACAAGAAAAAATAAGAATAAAGAAAAAGGACTAGAAAAATAGATAGTAAACCAACGAACAATAACAAAAGATGAGAGATTTAAAAAGTCATTTCCTATTTATTCATACTCCTTCTCCCTATAATGCTACCAAGTCTTTCATGTTTTTTTTTAATTTTATGTTTTTAAGTATCATATAATATAAAGTATCACACAAAAAATGGTCTTTTCTTTTCCTTTTGGTGTACAGCTTCAAATTGTTTTTTCTCTTTTTTTTTGAGACAGAGTTTTACTCTTGTTGCCCAGGCTGGAGTGTAATGGTGCAATCTCGGCTGACTGCAACTTCTACCTCCTGGGTTCAAGCAGTTCTCCTGTCTCAGCCTCCTGAGTAGCTGGGACTACAAGCATGTGCCACCATGTCTGGCTAATTTTTTTGTATTTTTAGTAGATAGAGGGTTTCACCATGTTGGTCACTCTGGTCTCGAACTCCTGATCTCAAGTGATCTGCCTGCTTTGGCCTCCCAAAGTGCTGGGATTACAGGCCTGAGCCACTGCACCAGCCCCAAATGTTAACATATATAGACATGTGTTCCCACTATATAACACATAGTTGTATGCATTGTATGAGACATATGATAGATTTGTATCACCACTATGGTGAACAGTTTGATCACCCTAAAAATCTTCCTCTTTGCTTTCCCTTTATTAGTCCTGTCAACCACCGATCTGTCCTATAAGGTAATCTTTAATTTTATGCAAATTCTTATTCAATAAGAATTAAGTAAGTTTTACAGGAAAAAAATAGCCTAATAAAGTGATTTTCTAAAGCATTTAAGAGAAAAATGTCAAATATGAAGTATGTTAAATACATGTATGGCTTTAGTTTTCTCCTGGATTATTTTTTATTTAGAAAAATAAACTTGTTCTCTGGCTTTCTCAAATACAAAGAGTATTTTATTTGGGATTTCATTCTTTTTTTAGTGTTGAGAAGGCTTTTAAATTAATCAAAAAGTATGACTTTAAAATAACTTCATTATAACTAACAGTTCAAGTAAAAAAAGCAAAGAAAATAACATTAATTAACATTAATTCAAGTATATCTAAAACAGTTATCTGTCTGAACACACTTTAATAAATATTTAAGATTCACTGTTATTTCACAATATACCTCCCACAAAGAATCAATGTCAAGAAGACATTAAAATTTTTTTTTAAGCTGTAGGTTCAGGTTTTCATCAATGGAATATTAGCTAGCAACAAAAAGTAACAAATTACTGATCACTTAACAACACGGATGAATCTCAAAAACAAAAACATTATGCTAAGTCAAAGAAACCAGACACATATTTAATATATCGTGACAAAAATAAGATCAGTGGTTGTCTGGCCTGGGGCTAGAGATGGGGGTAGGAAACCAAATACAGAGAGATAGAAAATAATTTTTCAAAGTGATGGAACTGTTCTGTATCTTGACTGTGGCAATGGTTACATAAATGTATCCATTTGTCAAAATCCATAATGTTGTTCACTTAAATGGTACATTTTATTATATGTAAATTATACTTATAAAATTGATTTTTAGAAAGTTAACAGGCTTAGAAGCTAATTCTTTTAGTTTAAATTAATGTAGATTTACTGTATTAAATTTAAGGAGTTTAAAACCAAATTGATTCTGATAATATTCATGAAATATTGACACATAATATACTAGCAGTATGGTTTAGAAAAATTGTGAAACAGATAAGCCACACACACACTTACATAATCCTTTGACTGCAAAAACACTCTAGTTCCCTTCATAAGCTAAAGAGTACTTTTCATAATTTACTACTTGTATTTATGTTACAAATTTTGAGCCAAAATTAAATACTGAGTGTCAAGATCTTCTTATGTTTATAAAAGGTATCATGAGTTACCCACATGATAATCTTTTAAAGAGTGCAGCCATCTGGTCTGGTTTGTCAAAGCTGGTCCTCATTTGTGTTAGCACATCAACATTCTCCACCACAAGTTTCTAAAAAAAAAAAAAAAAAAGAAAGATCCTAGGTCAGGCACAGACCTCTTTGTGTTAACGAGGTAAGAGTATGCTCGGAAATTACAATCTGGCAAGGAGGAAACAAAATTCATGAAATCCAGATGCTCTATGCTATATATTTTTGTTGTTGTTTCAATAAAAGAATCTGAAAATTACTTACATAAGGTTAGTGTTTTCCTTCAGTTTACAAATTTAAGACGGAAGGAGTTCAGGGAAAGCAGCAAAGATAAGTGGTAGGATAAAGAGTCATCTTATGCTCAGACATTGATCAACACCAATAATAAAAGGCAGACACTAAAATGGACATAACAACAAATTCCAACTGAAACAAAAGAATTTGCTCAAGTTAAACCTGGCCAAAGTATGCCTGCAGACAATGAGTTTATCACTGAAAACACACAATCAGAGACAGAATAACTTGGTAGGGCATGGTACCACTTGATGGGGATTATATTACAGCAATGTTACCCAACAAAAATTATAAAATGGAGGTATCAACTAACCACTTCTCTTTCAGGGACCACTGAGAAAAGGGAAGGGAAAAGAAGGAAGAGATATAAATAAGGGAAGGGTGTGAAGCATAACTATTCAAGAAAAGTATAACTCATTGAAGAATATTCTCCTTAAAAGAAACATTAAAAAAGTAATTTACTTTAAAAATTGTAACTAACACAAATGTAATTAATTTCATTCTGTCAGAGATAAGCCTGGACAACAATAAATGGAGTTTCTAAAACAATGGAGAAATGAGTGAGACATTCTGTTCTTTCTTGCACTGTTACCTGTGCCTTCTGCCTTCATTACTAAGTTCACCACTATCACACTTCCCAGTTCTTTCATAATATAAGTTATAATTTCTGATCTCTTTATTTCTACAAAGTTCTTTTAAATCAGAATTTTCTTTACTTTTGTTCTCTATATTGGTTCTCAGCCCTTCTAGACATCACAATCACCTGTGGCGTTCTTTCCGAATACACATATCCAGGCTTCATTCCTGGATATTTCAATTCAGCAGACCTGGTTGGGAAGATGCAGCAAGCATATAAAGTGCCATGGTGGTATTTTACAAATGAAAAGTTGATAACAACTGATTTAAGGGAAAAACTATATAGAAAATTCATGAAATATTTTTTGAAAACACTAAGTTTTGTTTAGGTTGCTGGATGATATTACTCCAGATTATTTCTTATTATGCACCTAATCAGAAGTTAAGTTCTAGTCACATTTATTTGCTGAATTTAACTTCTATGGTCTCTGGTTAGACTGCTTGCTCTCTCTGGGCCAAGTCAAAACTCTCCCAACCTAAAACTAGATTCAATAAACATGCAAACTCGATTGCCCAAGCCTGACAGTGACCACGCACTTTAAACAGAGCATCACGTATCAGTGAATCAACACCATCTAATTTAAAATGCACCTTATTCCATGTGTCACTAAAAAGAACAACAAAAAAACTACTAAACTATAAGATACATACAATTTCAAAAATATTAATACATGTTTAATAGCAAGAGCAACTATAACCGTTTGTAAGCTCTTATACAAGATAACTTACAATCACATTTACTATAATCCAAATGAGGGAGGTAATATTCCAATTTTTACAGCTGAGGAAACTAAAGTCAGAGAAGTTGGATAACTTGTCCAAAGTTACAAACATATTCAATAGTTAATTTGGAATTTGAATTCAGGTATGTCACATTTTAAAATCCATGTTCTTAATCCCCAAAGAAATGGTCCCCCAACTTTAGTGTGCATCAAAATTCTCCAGAGGACTGCTTAAAAACATACATTGCTGAGTCCCAGACCCCAAATTTCTGATTTAGCAGGTCTGAGATAGAGACCAAAAACTTGCATTTTAAACAAGCTCCAAAGTAATGCTTATTCTGCTGGTCTGAGAAGTAAAATTGGAGAACCATTACCCTAAAGTATTTGCTGGCTTATTACTCTTTGCACTCTATGTTTAAACCTATTGATTAATCTCATTGACAAACTGAAAGCTGGCAGTAATAATAGGAATTACCAATGAAATGGCTTAGAATAAGTTTAGACAAAGCAAGTGAAACAAAAATGTTTTAAAATTATTGATTTAATTTACTTGGTATTGTGTTAAAAAGAAAGTGTTAAAATTCTCGACAAAATTCATATATAAATTTCCTACTTCATTTGAAAAAATGTCTTTTAGGATACCATAAAGAACTAGAAGAACTGATCTGTAAAACATCCAAGATTTTTAGTAGAAAAAAAGATGGTTGCTTTCTTCTCTTGAAAGGAATGAACATGTTTCATCATGAATACATGTACATAGTGTTGATTATATCTGACACACAATTTATTCACAACCATCAAATATAAAGAAGCTCTACTTTTTAAATTAGCACAAAAATTTACTCTACAAAACAAGAAAGTCCTCAGCTAAAATAGTAACTAAAATAATTAAGGTCACCTTTCAGATAAAAAGAAAAAGATACAATCAAATGATACTTAGTTGATATCCATTTAGATTAAATCTTTGAAAAATAGAAATAAAAGCAAAGAAGTGACCAGGCATGGTGATTCACACCTGTAATCCCAGCACTTTGGGAGCTGAGGTGGGAGGATCACCTGAGGTCAGGAGTTCGAGACCAGCCTGGCCAACAAGGTGAAACACTGTCTCAACTAAAAAACACAAAAATTAGCCAGGCCTAGGTGGCAGGTGCCTGTAATCCCAGCTACTTAGGAGGCAGAGGCAGGAGAATTTCGTGAACCCAGGAGGCAGACATTGCAGTGAGCTGAGATTGCACCATTGCACTCCAGCCTGGGTGACAAGAGCAAGACTTCGTCTCAAAAAACAAAAAAAAGTAAAAAAAAAAATTAGTAGGGCACAGTGGTACATGCCTATATTTCTCAGCTACTCAGGAGGCTGGGCCCAGGAGTTCAAGGCTGCAGTGTACTATGAATGTGCAACTGTACTCCAGCCCAGGTGATAGACCTGTCTCAAAAAAAAAAAAAAAAAAAAAGAAAATATAGAATAACCTTTAAAATATTACAATTCCCCCCAAAACACTGTATGTACTAACTCCAAAAAGACTAAAATGCTATTAGAGGCATCACAATGTTCTGCTGAGGAGAGTGTGAGCTACAATCTTTCAAAGGGATATTTGTAATATCAAAAAAGTTAACGTTTGTACCTTTGATCCACTTTTAGAAATGTTTCCTACAAAAATGCTCAAACACGCAGGTGATGTTGCAGAGAAGAAGAAATGTTTAGGCACTGCTGATGGGAATGTAAATTAGTCCAGCCACTGTGGAAAGCAGTTTACAGATTTCTCAAAGAACTTAAAATAGAATTACCACTCAATCCAGCAATACCATTACTGGGTATATACCCAAAGGAATATAAATTGTTCTAACATAAGGATCCACGCATGTGTATGTTCACTGCAGCACTATTCACAAGAACAAAAAAAGACATGGAATCAACCTAAGTGCCCATCGACAACAGACTTAATAAAGAAAATGTGGTACATATATACCATGAACTACTATGCAGTCATAAACAAGAATGAGATCATGTCCTTTGCAGCAACATGGATAGAGCTGGAGGCCATTATCCTAAGGGAATTAACACAGGAAGAGAAACCAAATACCCCACATTTTCACTAAAAAGTAGGAGCTAAACATCAAGTACCCATGGACACAAAGAAGGGAGGAACAGACACCAGGGCTTACTTGAAGGTAGAAGGTGGGAGGAGGGCAAGGGTCAAAAAACTACCTATTGGGTACTTAACGCTTATTACCTAGGTGACAAAATAATCTGTACACCAAACCTGTGACATGTAATTTGCCCATGTAACAAACCTGCAAATGCACCCCCGAACGTAAAATAAAGGTTGGAAAGAAAAAAAAAAGCTCAAACAAGTATGTAAACTATGTAGAAGTGCTGATTAAACGTAGAGAATTTTAAATATCTCTAAAACTGCTCCTCAGAAATCCACTCAAGTCAGAGGTAAAAAATAAAGGAATAAACCTACAAAAAAAGAAAAGAAAAAAAAAGGAAACAGCAGGAAAAAAAAGACCAAATGAGAAAAGTCAACAAATTTCTAGAAGATGGAAACTAGAGCAAAGAATAAGCAGAGGTGAGAAATCTGATTAGCAAGTTCTTAAATGAAGATACAATGTAGAAGCAAGTTAAATCACACCTCAAGAGGGAGGAAGGAATCAGAAATTGAAGGCGATGGCATAGGAAGGAAGGCTTGAAGCTGAAAACAAGACAATGACTTAATCATGGCAATTATTTGCAGGAATCATCTGAAGCCTAGGATGAAGATACCTTTCTCCAGAGAAGATTTGTGTTAGCTTCTGCTAAGTATGTTGGGGCACTGCTAACCTAAGACCACATTAATCCAGGTCCAAGACTTGAGATGCCTGAGACAGCACAAACAGGGCTGCAAATCCTGGGGAGGGGTGATTCATTTCCAGTTCACCCTTACCCTGAAGGTCTAACCCTTTGGAATGTCTATGTAAAGACGGCTTGGGAGAAATTAAGCAGATTTCTCAGGCTCCACTTTGAGAAGGCTCTACTCTAGGTTTCTGACTACTTACACCCTTGTCCCCCAAGGCCACCAGAATTCAGCTTAGTTTTACAAATGTTACTTCTGCTTCAGTACACATGCCCGGGTGAAAAGTGGCTTCCAAAGCTCCTTGGCGTTATGTATATATATATAGCTCCAGCTTTTTTTTTTTTTTTGAGACGGAGTTTTGCTCTCGTTACCCAGGCTGGAGTGCAATGGCGCGATCTCGGCTCACCGCAACCTCCGTCTCCTGGGTTCAGGCAATTCTCCTGCCTCAGCCTCCTGAGTAGCTGGGATTACAGGCACGCGCCACCATGCCCAGCTAATTTTCTGTATTAGTAGAGACGGGGTTTCACCATGTTGACCAGGATGGTCTCGATCTCTTGACCTCGTGATCCACCCGCCTCGGCCTCCCAAAGTGCTGGGATTACAGGCTTGAGCCACCGCGCCCGGCCAGCTCCAGCTTTTTAAGTTGTTCTTTGGAAAAAAGGTGGTTTGAATTACCTAGCCTACCAATACTGGAAGCAAAAATCTGTAAGTTCTTCTGTTTCTATCATTTCAAAAATTAGGTTATTCTAAGGAAAGTAATTTTATAGGACACTAAAAAAATTAGAGTCATCACTGGCAGAATGATTACTTTGAGAGATTTATTTCAATGAGACAGACTAGTATACAACACACTGAATTAATCTATATGAAACATCATTACGATCTGTAGGATTTCTTATGTAATAAACTACAAAAATACATATGAAGTATGCCTCAGTACACAGCAGCTGAGAAAACAAAGTCACAAATAAACACCTCTCAAGTTCTTAATAATACACAAGTAGTTGAATACAAAGCAATCTGGACTACATCTTGAGGTTATTAGGAGAGATCTCAAACCTTATTTTGAAGAACTAAATGATGAGGGTACCATATTAGAAATATAAATATTTCATATGAAGCTTTTTGAAAAACATAATCCTCAAATAAGTCAGAATTTAGTATTTGAGAGGCAAAAACGTAAAAACAAATACCAAACATAATCATAATTACTATAATATTAAATCATTAATAAAATATGGAAGTTATTATTATAAAGGTAAAATGGAAAGTCAAGTAAGAAAAAAATCACATAGGAGATTACTAAAAAGCTAACATCAACAGTTTTCAAGAAAAAAATGTTTTAAATATCCTTAACCTTAAGCTTTAAATATCCTTAAGTTTAAGGATATTTAAAACTGTTTACTGTAGCTCCACATTCCCCTAACTTTAAATTTTAATAATATCTGAGAAAGAGAGAATATAGACACTCTAAAATATAAGAGAGAAATGTTAAAACATAAACACCTTCCATTTCTTCTCAAGAATGAGATATATTTGGTAACATTCATACTCAGAGACAAGGCTAAAATAGTTAAGTTTGTAAAATAATTGTTAAAAGACTAAGATAAAATCTGTAATAAATGGTGTGTGCCTGTAATCCCAGCTACTCAGGAGGCTGAGGCAGGAGAATTGCCTGAACCCAGGAGGCAGAGGTTGCGGTGAGCCGAGATCGCGCCATTGCACTCCAGCCTGGGTAACAAGAGCGAAACTCCGTCTCAAAAAAAAAAAAAAAAATCTGTAATAAAAAAAAGACCCTAGTATAACGGACAATACCTAACAAGATAAACTTTACTAAGAATAACTGCAAAGCATACATTCAGGTCTAAAAATTTCACAAAATATAAGATGTGGAAAGTCATGGTTTAAAGTTAGCATAAATGAAAAAAGGAAAAAGAAAATTAATCTGATTATGAGTTGATTGTGAAAACAGTATGTCATAGCTACCAAATGTGTTTATGCTGTCTTAAACTGTATTAGTAAGTACAGTATCTAGAATAGATAAACGTACCCTCACTAATCAGATCTCTATCTGAAACTCATTCTTAATTTAGGGCACTATTATAAGAGTGACATCAAAAAAAAAAAAAAAAAAAGGGCTTGTACAAAGGAAGGAGTGACAAAGATGGCAAAGAGACTACATATGAATATATTCCAGACAGGGAAGAGAAACATGTTATGTGAAGGGTAATCTTGTCAAAGGTAATCTCTGCCTCTTGATTTAAGAATGAGGACCAATAAAAAATTACTACTTAGATACTAAATCAACATTAACTAGAGATGTACAGTAATTGATAAGATGGCCTCATTTTCAAAAAGACCAGATAATATACCTTGAAAAAATGCAACATGTGCTCCTTCATCAGATAAGAGTAAGTTAGATGACTACTGAGATCCCTCTCAGTTCTACAGGCAGTATAGCATGGTACTAGCATAATCTCTGGTGCTAGACAGACTGAGTTCAAATTTCGGTTTCACAATTCACTAAAATGTGAGCTTGCACAAGTTATTTAATCTTCCTTGGCTTCACTTTCCTAATTTGTGAAATAAGGAAAACACCTCTTTAAAAAATGTAAAGGAGTTAATAACATAAGTGAAGATCTTAGAAAAATCCTGGAATAAAGAGTTAAGAAAACTGGGCCAGGCACAGTGGCTCATGCCTGTAATCCCAGTCCTTTGAGAGGCTGAGATGGGTGGACCATTTGAGCCCAGGAGTTAAGAGAGCAGCTTGGGCAACATGGTGAAACTCTGTCTCTACAAAAATTAGCTGGATTTGGTGGCACATGCTTGTATTCCCAGCTACTCAGGAGGCTGAGGTGACAGAATCGCTTGAGTCTAGTGGGGCTAAGCTGGCAGTGAGTCATGATCACACCACTGCACTCCAGCCTGGATGACAAAGCAAGACCCTGTCTCAAACAAATCAACAAACAAAGCTAGCTATTTTTATTTTTGCATCCAACAAATATTTACTAAGTGCCTACTATGTGTTAGGCACTACTCTACAGCAAAGTTTTAAGAGAGTTTAGAACTCTAGTGAAAGTGACATAAACAAATACATGGTATGAGAGGTCAAAATTAAGATACACATACAGCTGAACGAAGAGAATAAAAAGTGCTGTCTGCTATTTCTGAAAGCTTGGTCAGGAAGGACATTCTGATACGGTGACATTTGAAAAATACATGAATGTCATGAACAAGCAAGTTATGACCATGTCTCAGGGAAGAGTAGTTTGACATAACACAACAGCAAGCATGCCAGCCAGACTGGAGGAATGAAGGAGGTAACGAAAAGCGGAAGGCCAGATCCTTGCAGTACTAAGGAACTGTTCATATAAATGAATTCAGAGAAGATTCAAAATAGGCTAATTTTTATTACTGCACCATGATACTGCATCCAACAAATTAAATAACTAAAAAGAAAAAATAATACAGATAATTCTAGAAGTGCCTAGTTATTCAATCTGAAATAAAAAAATAGCTGGCTGAAGTAAAAATATGGAGCCATAGTTCTTCTATTATTTCATACTGAAGGAACACAAGAAAAAAAATTGGAAAAAAAAGTTGGAGTTGAGAAATTTGTCATCTGAGAACAGGATAAAAAAAAATCATGTATTTACAGGAGAATGAGTCTAATAAATAAGAATGACACTGCTTGTAAAGAACCAAGACTAGCATTTCAATGTTTGTATATTTACAACCATATAAAGTTTACAACTTTATAAGTTATAAAATATAAAGTTTTATACAAAAAACTAGCCAGAGTTGGTGACACATGCCTGTAATTCCAGCTACTCAGGAGGCTGAGGTGACAGAAATGCTTGGGCCCAGGGGGCTAAGCTAAGTCATGACAAAATAAAATATAAAGTTTATAACTTTATATTTTAAGGTATCTAAAAGTTGATTTTTACACAATAATTGTAGAACACTTTAAAAATAGCAATGAGAGGATAATAATATGATGAACACCAAAATAAGAGACATTATGCAAGCACCTAAAAAGCTTGATATGCATGATCTCACAAAATTCTCTCAAAGTAAAAGCTTCGTTTAAATATTTGCCCAAAATCAAAGCTTGTAAGTGATAGGTCTGAAATTCAGGAAAGCCTAACTTGAAAGCTTGAGTTCTTTTTTTTTGAGATAGAGTCTCACTCTGTCACATAGGCTGCAGTGCAGAGGCGTGATCTCAGCTTACTGCAACCACTGCCTTGTCGGTTCAAGTGATTCTCCTGCCTCAGCCTCCTTAGCAGCTGTGATTACAAGCACCCACCACCACATCCAGTTGATTTTTGTATTTTTAGTAGAGATGGGATTTCACCATGTTGGCCAGGCTAGTCTCAAACTCCTAACCTCAGGCAATCCACCCACCTCGGCCTCCCAAAGTGCTAAATTACAGGCATGAGCCACTGCACCTGGCCAAAAGCTTGAGTTCTTAACAATAGGTAATACTCCCTTACTTTTTTAAATCTTTGACTATACTAAGCTTTTAGTCACACTGACTCTTGCTATTTACTCAGCAGAATATTATTATGTTTGTGGGAATTAACTTATTCTACATATTTGCTCAATTTTCAGTAGATCAGATTACCACAGTTAGAACTCTATGTGCTACATCTGAACTGTAAGCTATTTACCAGTACCATATACCATTTTCTTAAGAAACCAAAAATTGGCCGGGCATGGTGGCTTGAGATCCTGTAATCCCAGCACTTTGGGAATCCAAGGTGGGAGGATCACTTGATGTCAGGAGTTCGACACCAGCATGGCCAACACAGTGAAACATCATCTATACTAAAAATACAAAAATTAGCTGGGTGTGGTTGCACATGCCAGTAGTCCCAGCTACTTGGAGGCAGAGGCTGTAGTGAGTTGAGATTGTGCCACTGTACTCCAGTCTGGGCAATAGAGTGAGAAGACTCCGTCTCAAAAAAAAAAAAAAGAGAGAGAGAGAAACTAAAAATTCAAGGCACAAGTAACCACTAAAAAGCTTTCACAAAGAAAATGTTTATTTTAAAACATGACTTCTCTATTCTGCTCATAAGTTTAAGTTCAAATTCTTTCAAAAACTACATAGTTACTATATATATAGATTGATTCCATATAAATCACCTAAGCCCTAGGATATTTCTAAAATGCTAAAAAAAGGTATTTAAAATATTGTTGCTTTAGTTCCTTTACATCTTTACTGAAACATTAAGCACTCTAAAGGTATTTTTCATCCAACTTAGAGGGAATAAGATAATTTAAAAGATTACTTAAGAAGAAAAAGCAATAAACCTAATAACGTTTGTATTACAATCTATGGAAAGCAAATACATTCAAACTACAAGTGTGAATAAATTTTTAACTTTGGCTGGAATTTTGAACCTGGTATTTCAAAGAAAAACATCATGATACAATATTATGAAGGTTTGACCACAAGCCCAAAACCCTGAGGTTCAGTCCCCTTTACCAAATCAATTCACCTCTTTTGGCTTTCCATTTTCTCACCTGCAAAATAGAGAAAACTAAACTAAAATGCCATAAAAAGGCCCTGCTGGCTATTTGATTTCATTTTCATATTAGTACTTTCATGTTGGATTAAAATAATTAACATTCTAGGCTTGCTGCTCATATTCCTGAAATGTTTTTCAGGAATTGTTTAAAAGCTAAAATTAATAAAGACTATATTACCTTAAGTTCAGCAACTTGTGATGAAATATGCCACATAAGGCTTTCACTTAGAAACTTCATACCATATGGGCCTAGTAGTTCTGATAATGACCTCATTTCTGAAAGAAAATGTACTTAATTTTATACTTTTGACAGAGCAAATACTTTAAGAATATGAACATTAACACAATGCAACATCTCATTATAAAAACTAATGTAAAATCCTGAAAAAAAGTCTCTGGAATGAAAGAGAGAATATAAAATGCAAAAGTAATTCTAAGATACAATATGCAGTTATGCATATAATTGAATGGAACAGTCACAACAGAATCAAAAGTCAAAAGAATCAAGACACCAGCAAAAGAATTAAGTTTTCTTTCTTCTCTAAACTGTGGTATAGTATTATTCACCTGATATGTCAGAATACTCCTCCGCATTGAACGTTAATTCATTTTCTGTAGGTAAGTTCACAAACGCTTTCATTGCAGGAAAATATGCTATATGGCCATTGCTGACTTGTCGTAACAAAGTTTCCAAATACCTAAAGAGTAAAGTAAACTTATAACTGGAAGAAACTGCTTAATTCAAAATGTATTATGATATACATTCCTGCATATAATTTTAAGTTGGTTGATAATATGAACGAGTGTTTATTCATAAAAAATTAATTTTCCTAAGTAGTTCATTACAAACTTTCTATTACTATAATTTCTAAATGCATTCCTTACCAATTTGTGTATAGACTTGTAATGGTTGGCTCTCCATGACTGTCTAAATGTTGTGTTTGTTGAAGAAGAACATTATTAAATACTCTCGTAATATCAATCTGCACATAGTTTTCTATCGACTGGAGTACGGTCATGTATGCTCTTACACTTGTTAGAAGTTCTGAAGGTTTTGCAATTTCCTGTGTGGCTTGATTATACATAGTCATCCCAACAATTGACCTGGGGAGAATGAATAGGAGAATAAGAAAAGCCTCTGACTTTTCCATTCATATAAAATAAACCATTCAACCTACTGTTAATCTAATATTAAGCAAGCAATAAAAATGATTTATTACAAAGCTGTAAAATTACTGTCATTAACTTCCCATGAAACAATATAAAAAAAGAATGAAAGCCGGGAATGGTGGCTCATGCCTATAATCCCAGCACTCTGGGAGGCCAAGGTAGGCAAATCACTTGGAAGTCAGGAGTTCGAGACCAGCCTGGCCAACATGGTGAAACCCCATCTCTATTAAACATACAAAAATTAGCTGGGTAAAATTAGCCTTTCGATTACAGGCATGTGGCGCGTTCCTATAATCCCGGCTACTTGAAAGGCTGAGGTAGGAGAATCATTTGAACCAGGCAGGCAGAGGTTGCAGTGAGCTGAGATTGCACCACTGCACTCTAGCCTGGGCAACAGAGCAAGACTCTGTCTCAAAAAAAAAAAAAGAAAACTTAAAAACTATAATGAAATGTGAATACAAATGATTAAAAACATTCTAAGAATATCAGGAACAAAAATGATTTAAGTATAAAGAGGGTTTTAAAAATTGCTTTTACATGGTAAGTTGTTTGTAGCAAGGACAATGAACTATTTAGTCTGCAGCTTGAATTTTTTTGACACTGTTAGGTGCCAGTAATTTTTGAGGTTTTATATAAATTACCTACAATCCTCACATTCAATAATCCTACAATGTACTTATCACTATATTTCCCAGAGGAAAAAAAATAAAGTTCAGGATTCACATAAATTGATAAGGTTCTGTTGGGAAGTGATTATGACTAAGATTTGACCGCAGAGCTGCCTCACTTAGTGCTGCCTTTCAACAAACTCTATGACAGTCAAACAAAATAAGGCAACAAGCAACTATATTTTCTTTAATCGCTCATAGCACATAAAACACAGTTCTGTCTATATCTCAAGAAACTGTATAAGACTAAAAGGAAACACAAATTTTGAAAGTACTTCCCTAAATGATCTTATCCTACACTGGCCACCCCTATTTCACTTTCTTTAAAATTCCCTAAGCATTAGATCTGCAAAGATCTTAGACTTGTATTTGTAAAGATGGATCCTAAAGACAACTGACAAATCCCATCACTAGAAACAAGCCAAGAAGAGGTGACTCAAGACGAAAACTGCTTTCCTAGTACGTAATCCCTAAATCCTAAGACTGTGCTCAAGTGATTGACAAAAACCAACTCACTAATATTCACATGCTATCTGCCTGGCCAACATGGCGAAAGCCCGTCTCTACTAAAAATACAAAAGTCAGCTGGGCACAGTGACATATGCCTGTAGTCTCAGCTACTCAGGAGGTTGAGGAAGGAGAACTGCTTGAACCCAGGAGGCGGAGGTTGCAGTGAGCCAAGATCACACCACTGCACTCCAGCCTGGGTGAAAGAACAAAACATTGTCTCAAAAAAAAAAAACCAACTTTCCAAGGTAAACGTTCTCCTTGCCTTGATCCTAATCACTAAGTAGATATTTGCTTTTTTTAAAAAAATTGCTTCTCTGTGGATTAACGAATCAGACTGTTTACAAGGGAGCCGTAAACTGAACCCCTTCCACTCACCAATCTCCCACCTCTACCCACTTGAGAATAATAAACACCACAAGGCACAATGTCCCTTTGGCCTAAGTTCTAGAGCATTCTGGGTTTTACTGTCAGGATGCCTGACTACTAAGAACAAAAGACAGTTCATCGCCAGACTCTTCTCAAGTCAACTGATAATTTAACACTGAACTTAGTGCCAATTTATATACTCTCATATTCTGTTCTCTTAATTATTTTAGTTGTATCTCAACAACTACAGTTCTATCTTTATTATATTATTACCTAGAGTACTTAACACAATGTTAAGCATATGGTGCAAATACAAATACCACCTGTTAATGACTACAGAACTTTGAAAACCCTTTGGCAAAATTTTGTTTTATAAATTGCTTCAAGGCTTTGAAGAAAAAAAATTGTCAAATATTTTTATTAATAAATATTAATAAATAAGTGTGAAACTTTAGAAAAAGGTTAAAGCAATATCTATAAAGTTGAAAGGTTTCTGACTTATCAATGTACTATTTCATATACATACATAAAATATATATTCATATTTAACTTAGAAAATTCTAATTAGAATTGAGACCTCAAGAATCTAGAATTCTGCTGGCTTATTTAACAGCAACATGTGAATTCAGAAAACATGTAAGGGTTCATCTAGTCCTCAGGTTTTCAAACAGGTGACCTACTGCAAGACATGCATCTTAACACTGCAAGTCAACACACATGCATATATGCAATAAAGTGCTTCACAAAGCAATGTATATACTTAATGCACACAGTGTACTGGTTTTTTTTTTTCCTATTTTTTTCTTCCTCTTGTCCCTTCTTTCCCTCCCTCTTCTTTCTCTAAACTTTGACTACAACCTTATAAACTGATCTTATGACCCTACTGGGTTGCCACCTGCAAGCTGAAATACATTGATTTTCTCCAATCTTCTCACTTTGTATATAAGGAAGCTATGATTTAAGAGATATTAACTGGCTTGCCTGGTGTTACTAGTTAATACTAATAGGTATAAGAAAACAATCTCGGTATTTTAAGTAATTTTCAGTTCATTATTCTTTGTACTTCCCAGTTCATTATTCTTAACATTAAACCAGTTCTACTAATGCTTTTCCTTATAAAAGAAAACACTGTACAGACATTAACAATTAAATAACAAATTCATTACTGAGTCAAGAAACAAAAACAGTTAATATTCTTTCTTACTTGGTAAAGCGTATTTCCAAATGAGAAGTCAAATATTCTCGTGGAGTAAAGGTATGTTCCCATACCACCATGTTTGGTACATAATTTATAGAGAAGCATAACTCAGAAAGTGCAGTGTGCAATTTATCAAGGCTGAAAAAAATATTAATAAACTGTTAAGTAAAATGTTAAGAAAAATTTTATAACTGTATCAACCTTATTTGGAGATAATACTTGCAGAATTTGATGTTTTAATCTCTGAACTTTTTGAGAAAGTTCAAAATCTTTACGGGTATAACTAACATAGAAGAGCAATATTCTAAAGATGTCATCATTTATTTCTACCTTTAGGTAGTAATGACTTTACTGACTTAATATATAGTAGGTAGAACTTATTCTGCACTCATAAGACAACCACTTCCAATTCCTGTAGTACTTTCTGTTATGACAGAAGGAAAGTTGTCTATAAAAGGGCAATGGCTTACTCAACTTAGCAAGAAACTAGGAAATTTACTTTAAATGAAAAATATTCACCCAGTTATTATCGATCTATACCTCCCTTCCAAATAATTAAACAAGCAAACAAAGATCCCTGAATGCTACCTGGTCTGTTATTTCTGTTTTATAATAATGACATTGGGTATGTTCTAATATGTCACAAACATACCAAAATAAATTCTCAGCTATCTGATTTTAAATAAATTAAAAATTAGATTGCTTATAATGTACTACACAAAATTTTTTAAACATATAATTGGCCTTCAGTACTTAGTATAAAATGACAAATATCACCTATTACATATATTTTCTTCTAAAGGCCAAAATCTGTCTTTTGAGAGGAAATAAGCAACTAACAAGTTAACTAAGCTCTGAAAGATTTTTTTAAATGGCTGGAAAATGAAGAATATACAATTATTAGCATTTCCTCAGTACTAATGTCATAGAAAAAAGTGAAATAAATATTTTACCTGGAGCAAAAAGGTATAATATAAGTGGACACTTACTTGGTCACAACCAGCCTGTTTTTCCTCATGCTCTCAACACCTGGTTTCTCCCTTTCAGGTTCCCCTTTCTTACCAGTCTGTTTTTTTGATTTCTTATTCACTGCTTGACTGATAGTTTTGGCACAATGCTTGGGCAGCAACTAAATTTAGAAAAGAATGAAATCTCACATTACACCAATTACTCTGAAAGCATATTAACTACTCAAGCAAATATTAGCTGAATCCAGCCTATGTTGCAAATATCATAACAGTATTAAAGGACAGAAATATAAGTGAGATATAGAGCTTAGTTAGCTAGCTTGGGTAATGCACATAGCTTGGTGGAAAACAGAAACGGATAAATCTTGAGTGAAGAAACACTTCATAGAGGAAATTCAAGGAGGCTTATTTAAATTATTATTAAAAAGACAAGTAAAACATACCAGGCAAGCAAGGAATGAAAAAGGACATTTCACTGGAAGGATTAAATAGCCTTTGAAAAAAAACTATGTAAAGACATGATGGTTCAGAGCTGTAGTGAGAACTACTAGGTGGTGGAGCATAACATGTAAGGTGAAATACAGAGGTTTCAACTATTAGGAAGGGCCTTGAATGTCAAGCCAGAGGTTGGATTGTAAACTGAAAGCAAAAAGACAGCAACAGTTTGATATTTTCTTTTCTTTTTTTTTTTTTTTTTGAGACGGAGTCTTGCTCTTGTTGCCCAGGCTGGAGTGCAATGGCACGATCTTGGCTCACTGCAACCCCTGCCTCCCAGGTTCAAGTGATTCTCCTGCCTCAGCCTCCCAAGCAGCTGGGATTACAGGCACCTACCACCATGCCTAGCTAATTTTTTTTTTTTTTGTATTTTTAATAGAGACGGGGTTTCACCATATTGGCCGGGCTCGTCTTGAACTCCTGACCTCAGGCAATCTGCCTGTCTTGGCCTCCCAAGACTCCCAAAGTGCTGAATTACAGGCATGAGTCACCGTGCTGGCCATGAGGAGGTATTTTCTAAGGCTAACTCTGACATTGTCAGAAGACAACACTCAGAAAAGAAAATTATAACAAGCTGCTAGAAATAGTTCAGACAAGGTATGAAAAAAGATACGAAATAGGCAAATGTAATAAATAAATGTTTAATGGGCAGATTTGAGATAGACTTCCGAGATAAAATTGAAAGGATTCAGTAACTTAGATGTGTGAGAAAAGAGGGAATCAAATATGACACAGAGGTTTCTACCTAACACATTGTTAAGACCACTAATTTAAAAAAAAAACAGGGACAAATGAGAAATAATTGATTTCATGTGACAGGTAACAAAGTGGGCAATCAAGAAATGAAAACATTTTAGGTAGAAGGAGAGCTTCACTGTGCAGTAGCCATATGTGAAATGTGCCCAGTTCAAATTCAGCTGTTTTGTAAGATAAACACCAGATTTCAAAGATTTAGTATAAAAGCTATCTAATATTTCATTAATATTACATGCTGAAATAATATTTTGGGGTATATTAGGTTGAATCAACGTTTTTAAAATTAGCTTCACCTGTTTCTTTTTAAGTTTTTTGTGTGGCTACTACAAAATTGTAAATTACATATGTGGTTTGCATAGTATTTCTACTGGACAGTACTGGGCCAAAGAAAGTTATTTAGTCATTATACCTAGATGGTAACTAAAGCCATGGGAATGAACTATATTTGGGAAAAAAAGTACGTAAGAAATTATATTGCATTTGTATTGTGACAAAGGAGTCCCTTCCTAAAATGAAAATTTCTACAGAAATTTGCAACTTCAAGAACATTAAAGAGAGCAGAGTGTTGAGTATCTGTAACTCTCATCACAAGAGACAGAACTACTAGAGCATAAAACCAAAATCCACAAATAACACTGACTATAAAATCAAGTTTCAAAGTATCTCCACAACCCCCAAAATACAAGTGAAAGGCAACAAAAAAGTACCAACCACCACAAGACTTATAGTGCCTATATGGAAGAGCAGAAAGACACAACAGGGAACCTGAAGACAGTGAGAAAGGGAATCCTGCAAGAGCCTTAGGTATTCACTTGAAGTATAGAGGACTCAAGAGCCTACAGTAAGGCCTCTTGAGGTTTGATGAGGCTGCAGCAGTTTAGTCCTGTCAAAATGATCAGCCAGCACCCTCTACCAAGACAGTACCCAGGCTGGGGAAAAACTGCTGGAAATGAAATCAAAATTAGAGCAAGATAAGGGTAACAGAGATGGAGGAAAGAGAAGATACAAGTAAATGGGATGGGGGGGGAGAATAGAGTCAGCAAATCTGGAATACCCAACAATAGTATTTATTAATGCTAAATAGAAAAAACAGGGCAAAATTTGGCTCACCAGCTATTTTTGAAAAAATTTTAATGAAACATAGCCACTCATTTGTTCACATACTGTCTATAGCTGCTTTCCCACTATAATGACAGAGTTGAGTAACTGTGGACAGAGATCATGTGTTGCACAAAACCTAAAATATCTACTTTCTAGCCCTTTACTAAAACAGTCTGCTGACAGAGAATGAGCTTCAGAGAATTAAAATCACTAGAGAGATAATCAACATGTTAAGCAGCTAGGAGCATCAAACATTTGTACAGAGAGAGTAAATGAATGTTTCTAGGGGTAGAACTTGTAATGCCCATAGTTCAGTATGGTACAACCCCCCCATACCCACACACACACAGAGGCAGTAATGTAGAGAAAATGGGCAAAATTTTTTTAACTTTTCTCAATAATTATATGTTGGTGGCAGAATTAATATTATTGAGATTATTATGCATTTATATTTGAAGTAAACCTGTGATTATGAGAATTACAATTCTTATATCTTCTGGGTCCTTGAAAGCCAGATTCTCAATAAGGAAGACAGATGACATTGATGTAATATAGAACAAGATAAAGAATCTGGTAGTCCTAAATGTGAATTAGAGATATCAGTACAATCCTATGAATAACTGGGAATAAATTAATCCTGATGAGGCTATATGAGAACAATAAGCATCTCTAATATCCAGATTTGGGTCTTGAAATACCATTTCCCACTAAAAGCAGCAGCTGATTCTAGGTGTGAAAAGATGAGGCTGGTACATCTTGTCACACCAGATAACAAGAAAGCTCTTAAGTGACTAAAAGGACTCCCAATAGCCAATGATGGGGCAATCTGAGCTTCAATATGAATTATAAGCACAATGGATTGAAAATCACCAAATATGCTTAATTCCAGGAGTTCATAATAATATAATTTATCAGTCACCTAGAAAATAAAGGCAAAGAATCAGGCATTTATTTTCTTTTCCTTTACAAATTGTACCACTGGATAAAAAAGTAGTAGATGAGGAAATCTTTTAAAAAATGTATCACAACTAAAATATGTAAAACAACTGACAGAATATTTTACAACTTTCAATGAAATAGCAGAATCAGGTGCTAACAATACACACACAAAAAAACTGTAAGTGTCTGATGAAAGAACACAAACAGTATGCAGAGTCTTACCAAAAACTTTACATCTAAGAAATTATACCTATTAATGGAGTTTGACAGCAGAGGTATGGGCTTTACTAACAGTGTGGGAACTAAAGAATGGAAAGTAAAACAACTGGATAAAAGCACATTTTCTTGCCTTCACACACACATTTCCTATCTGTTGGAAACATTTAAATTATTACCTGGTCACTAAGAGTACACTGCTCTGTGCAAATATCAGTGATGAGATTTCGAGCTTGTTTGGCCATTTCATCTAGGAACATATTACATAAGGAAAGACTGCGATCTCCAATATGATGTCGCTGTTAAGGCAGAATAATAATAATATAAGTTATAAAGAAAGTACTTTGAATTAAAAAAACTTCTAAATAGACATGAAAAATTAGGTTAAAGGCACAGTCTGCAGTAAGAAGTGAGGGTGGGAAATGTTAAAGAGTGCTTTTGCCTTTTGTAACAATTAACCATGCTATATTTGAACATAAATGAGATCAAGTACTTGGTGATTATGAAAGCAATGTGTAACTGGGAGGAGTCATGAAAAAATCAGTATTTTGCTTAACATGAAAAGCTATGTTTTTAATTTTCAAATTCCACAAAGTCCTATGTATCTAGCTCTTAAACGTTAAAATATTAAACATACAATATGAAAGAAAACAGATTTCGAGTTCTGTTTCCAATCTTATTTCATTTAAAATCTGGGTCTATTATATATATGTATAAATTGTGACACAACTTTGTAACTGCATAAACAGGAAAGAAGAGCACAAATATTTAAATAAAATGGTGAGAAATCAATTTGGTAATACAAAGTCCACGGCATTCAAATCTCTAAAATCAAACCCCATTGCTCCCAGAAGGAAAAAAAAGCTGGCCATGCATCCATCGCTACAGGATTCTGTCTCTTTTTAGTTTTAGTGGGTTGTAATCATTTGATGTTTTTTTTTCTTATCTATGGTAACTGGAATGTTGAGTATAAAACACTGTAAATTTTTACACCATATATTTGTAATATTTTACAAAGAAATAAAATTTCTAAAAGTTTTCCTGCCCTGACCTTCCATATAATACATATGATATATGTAGAGCTTACATACAGTATTTCTATGATGAATGTAAAATACATAAAATATAAAAATACTTGAGCATACAAAATAACTTTTCCTAGATCTATTATGATACCTAATGCATTTTATTTAAAATGCCCTATAAAACTTTAATAGAAAGTCAAACCAAAAAAAAAAAGATTTATAACCTGATACAATTAACTATTGGTTCATCTTAGAAAATATTTCAATTAATAAACACTTAATGTTTTGTTTAATCAAATTTTGACTCCTGAAAGATAAGACATATATCTTCTGCTATTAATTCTTCCTAAAAAAGAGAATACTGAATTAGGACTACTTTGAATTTGTTCTTTACAGATACTAACTTATTTAAAATACAAATCTGATTTCACTACTCCCCTTCGATAGCTCAGAAATGCTGAAATGGAGAAAAACTACGGTTTCTTAGCATGTCCTACAAGTCTCTCTATTATCTGACCTCTGCCTTTGGCTACAGTGCTAAGAATAAAGTTTAGGAGAACAATGGCAGAAGCAAAGAGACCACTTAGGTAATCCAAGCAAAAGATGAACTCCATTTATAGTACATATGAAGAGTATTGTAAATCTGAACTGTAATAATGATAATAGGAATGGAAAGTAAGAGGATGGATTCAGGACATGACATATAAATAAAATTAGAAGTACTTTATGGGTAATTTAATGAAAAGAAATTTGATGGTGAGGAAACAGTTAATAATGTATCTCAGGTGTCAAGTTTGGGAGAAAAAATCTATTAAATCTAAAAAATTTATAAATATATTAAAATTGGTGGTATTAGTATCCTCACAGATATAAATTCTAAAAATAATCCCTAATAAACTTCCTGTAAGCTAACTTCTGTCTCAAAGTTGGTTTTTCCCTGGAATACTGGCATACAATCTGCAACAGATGTTGTCTAACGCTTAAAGAAATTGACAATGTTACTGCTATCTCTAAACTCCTTTTCCACAAGGTCTGCAGTTTTAAGTAAAAGGACTAAACACTAAGTTAAATTATAAAGAAATACACTATTTAACCTTTATATTCTTATCACACTTAGAAAATATTTCTTAAAGATTAGAAGAAACACTGAATACATTTTTCACAGATACTTGGCATCAATAAAACTACCAAGCAGTTCAATTACTCTGCAACTGTGTATGTGTATGCACATGCGTGCATCCCACAAATATCAGCAAATCTGGATTTTGCTTAATATATCTATTAACAATTTAATGATAACAAGTTAGTGAATCTCTCTTTGACTTGTTTATGTTTATTCAGTAATCCATACATTTAATTTTTGAGTCCTTTCCATGACAGTTTAAGAGGAAAATTAAGTATACAAAATTAATTACTATATCAATCTTTTCCACAGATATTAATACCTGACCTATCATTTATCTTAAAAAAGGTAATTCCAAATGACTTTATAATATGTTCTTATTATATGTATGTTTATTTATCCATATATATATTAAGCCTACATATCTATTCAAACATTTTTCTGATTCTGCATAGAGATAGATGTATTCGATGGGAAGCTAAATTAGGTACTTATGACTGTAAATATTTGGTTGGCTACAGGTTTGATCTAGTTTACTTTGCATACCATGTAACTCACAGTAGTATATTGTAATTACCTCTTCTGGACACAGTTCATGCGTGCAACTCATAAAATGAGTGCAAAGTAGTGGAAATGCAATTGAGTATCTTGACTGAGAGGGTAACTCCAAACACTGCTGAAACATCTTCTCAAAAGCACGACTATAAAAACTATATAAACAAAAATCAGAATGACAATTTTTACAGTTAAAATAAAAGTTTTCTGATACAGTACCTTATAGTTAATTTGATTCAAGTGAATGAAAGATAACTGGTAGCATTTATTTAAGAGAATGTTTTCCCAAGAAGTATTTTTACACACCAGTAATTATCCCAGAGTAATAAAAATATTCTTTACATAACATTAACAAAAATTTAAAAAAATAATAAACCATATATATGGCCTCTTACATCATTAAATTTCTTTATAGCCAAGTCACTATAAACAGGAAAAAAAATACCATTATTAAGGCCAGGTGCAATGACTCACACCTATAATCCCAGCACTTTGGGAGGCTGAGGCAGGTGGATCATTGGAGCCCAGGAGTTCGAGACCAGCCTGGGTAATCATATGCCATCAATTTTTTTTTTTAACTTTTTTTAGACAGAGGGACATTTTGTTGCCCAGGCTGGAGTGCCGTGGCACAATCACAGTTCATTACATCCTTAACCTCTTGGGCTCAAGCAATCCTCCACCTCGGCCTCCCATGGTGCTGAAATTATAGCCGTGAGCCACGGCACCCGGCCTGCCATCAGTTTTAATTTGCATCTATATTTAAGATGTTAAATCTAAATTTAAAGAATATGAGTCAATAAAACACTTTACATCCTAGAGTAGTAAGACAAATAGAAGTAGTAAACATTTCTTTATTTTGATGTGACAGGCAAAATAGAATGCTACTATGAAAAAATTCAGGTATGACTGAAAATTACAAATTTCAAACATTACTCAAAGTCCTTTCAGTTCCAAGAAAGGGGACAGGACTTTCTAATTGTTGTATTCTTCTTTTGCAATAGGATCCTGCATAGCTAAACATACCTAAACATAAAATGTTCCGTGTTCTACCTAAGGTAGACTTTGTGTTAGACAGACAGTAGTTTCGGGCTCCAAATAATCTTAAAAATTCTTGCAAATTTGACCTGTGATGTGTCTAAACCTAAAAAGTTTATTTCCTAATGTGTTTCATTATTTTAAGAGGTATGCTTTCTCTACCTGGTGATTTGAATTTCTTGTGCGATTCTGCTAATTCAAGCCTTCCTAACGAACTGCTCAAATCAACACAGATGATATTATTTTCCAAAATAAATGCAGTGAGAAGCTTTTCATGATGATCTCTATCCAATATACAGAAACTACTATCACTATCCATTGAGATCGTTTCAGCATTTTAGAAATCAAGAGGCCTACTAGGTTATTCCAGTCCTCTTCCCTAAAGGAAAAAAAAAAAGTCCAAGAAGCAAAAAACAGAGCTGATATTATACAACTCTGAAGCAAGAATACTTGAGTTTGAATCCTAGCCCCACTGGTATGTATGTATGTATGTATGTATGTATGTATGTATGTATGTAAGTAAATATGTATGTATTTAAGACAGTCTTGCCTCTGTCACCAAGGCTGGAGTGTGCAGTGGTGCGATCTTGGCTCACTCCAACAACCTCCGCCTCCCAGGAGGTTGAGATGGGGTTTCACTATGTTGGCCAGGCTGGTCTTAAACTCCCGACCTCAGGTTATCCACCTGCTTCGGCCTCCCAAGTGCTGGGATTACAGGAGTAAGCCACTGCACTTGGCCACCCCACTGTTTATTAATCTGATCACAACCAAGTTGACTTATTCATTAAAAGATTTATTAAGTAACTACTATGATAGAAACTAAGAAAACAAATCATAGTCATTGGGGACCACATTTTCTGGGAGAAAAAGAGGGAAGAAAAGTAAACTAAGTATAACAAAAAGATTATAAAAGAGGAGAGTGAAGCACAATGCAGGAAGCAGTCACACATCGTCTTAATATTTATATTAAATTTAATACCATAAAAGTGGAGTTACTAGGTATTTAATCTCCAACACTTGCTTTATTTGATCCTGATCCACAACATTTTTTTGCCTTAAGTCTAATCATGCAAAGAAGGGCCTGTAATTTGAAGTGATTGTTTTCAACTCCTCAAAAAAATTTAAGAAACAAAAATCACATCAGTAAGTTGCTCTTTTAGAGAATTAAAAATAGACATAAAATCCCAACTTGCTTAAACTTTGAGAAAATTACAACATACCAAAATATGGAGAGATCTGATGTTTCCACCAACATTTCCACCAAGGAATCTACCATTTTTGTATGAAAAATTATTGTATTCATCATCTTTCCAAGTTCTCTGTGATCTGCAAGGCCAAGTGAAGCCTTAGAGACACTAGTATATGCCTACAAAGTACAGAGAAAACAAAAGTAGTTTAGGTAGAAATCAATGACTTTGGACTTGTCATTTAACAAGGGGAAAAAGCATTACTGAAAGATATTTAAACTATTTACTGTGATACTGTCAGTAACATCTATTGTGTTAGTTGTCTGTAGTGACCCTAACTTGAAATTCCTATCAAGAATTTATTTAGTAAACTGAAATACTAATGTCCATAAAAACAGAGTCCAATATATAAGTCCTTCATAATGAACCTCAAAGGAATTGAAGTTACAATAGCTAAAGTATAAAACAATTAACTGTCATGTTAACCATACCAAAAGAAATGTTCAATCTAATTTAAGAGACAAAACATACACAGGAAGCAATCAGATAAAAGTAAATACTGCAAATGTTGATTCAATGAGGCTTTAGATAATACTGATTAACTAAAAACTGGATCATATAATACACTGTATTAATTTGACAAATTCTAGAAAAATACTGAAGATAGTAAAATTTAATGTAGTTTCGCCAAAAAAGTGATAGAACTAAACAAAAATCATTAAGATAGGTTGTGGAGAAATAAATTCTATAACTGGGATACCAAATCACAAAGAGCAGATCATGTCCATGGAGTGGGGACATTTCAGAAGGGCACAGAATAAGAATAGAAGGGGTGCCTACAGAATAAATACTGCTTATTATCGCTAGAGTTTGACTGCAAAGAAGAGAAGGGAAATAGTAAAACATGAGATTCAATCGATCATGAACAGGCTGTATACCACGTTAAAGAATTTAAACGTTTTAGTGAAGCATTAAGGATTCTGTGTGGTGGCTAGTTTTTGTTTTAGAAGGATTATTCTGTATAGTGGGGAAAAAAGGGAGGCATGACTGGGAAGGGAAAGGAAGCAGAAATCTATTAGAAGGCAGTAGTGGCAATAAGACAGGATTACGATGGTCTAGTTTTGAGTAATGGTAGTTTAAAAGAGTTTAATCTGGGAAATAATTAGATATAGTGGGCAACAGAAGAATTATAGATGATAGTCAGGGTTCTGGCTGTTGGGAGATACTCCTGCATGGGTCTCATGCCCCACACATCTTGCTGGGTATGTCAAGAAGGCAAGGTCTGAGCCATTCATTCCCTACGACATTTCTTAGGGTTATACTTGCAGCTATCAAATTTGAGGGATGAGGTAATGTCTCCCTTGGAACAAAGAGCAAGTATGCTTATGACTGATGATAAAATACAAGGTTCCTCAAACTTAGTGTTCCTTATCTACAACACAAGCCCAATGCATGCTCAGAATTCATTTTGGATCCTCTGTACCACCCCTGCAGAGCTTAGGAAAATAGCAGAAATAATGCATATATGCTGATGCCCATGCTGCTTTCTGTAAGTGAATTAAGTCTTTTGTCTCTGACCCTAGGAGCTCCATATCTTCTTGCAATTATCCATGAAATAGAGAGCAAATTATCACTTTGTAAGTAGGATAAAAAGTCCCCACCATGGCAAGGGGACTGTAGGTGGATGATGTTATTATTCAATGAGACAGTGACATCACAAAGAGGACTTTTGTTGTTTCTGTCTACCAGAAAAGAGGAAGGAATGAGGAAGAATGATGTCAATATTCTGATGACAAAATATACTTGACATTTATCACAAACTAAGCCTAAGGAGTTTTACTTATCATAATCAGCTTTAGAGTATAAACAGGAATTACCTGTAGCTATGGCCATGAATTCAATAAAGAGTTCCATTAACTGTCTCATATTTTTAAAGAATAGAATTTATTCTTCTCATCAGAATATGGGACAGTCTCCAGAAGAGACCATATTTTAGGCCACAAAACAAAGTTCAAAAAATTAAAATAATACCAAGTATCTTCTCTGACCACAGTGTAATAAAACTAGAAATGAATGAGAGGAACTTCGGAAACTAACATATGAAAATTAAACAACATGCTCCTGAACAATCTAGAAATTAGGGAAATAAAAAATTTATTGAAACAAAAATAGAAACACGATGTACCAAAACCTATGGGATACAGCAAAAGCAGTAGAGGAAAGTTTATAGAAATAAACACCTATATTAATAAAGTGGAAAGACCAAATAACCTAATAATGTACCTTAAAGAACTAGAAGAGCAAGAACAAACCAAATCCAAAGTTAGCAGAAGGAAATAAGTAATAAAGATTAGAGCAGAAATAAAGAAAATTGAGACTAAAAAGAATACAAAAGCTCAACAAGACGAAAGTTTCATTTTTTGGAAAAATAAACAAAATTGACAAACCTTTAGCTAGATTAAGTAAGAAAAAAAAGAGAGAAGATCCCAAAAAAATCAGAAATGGAAAAGGAGACATTACAACTGATACCAAAAAACTTCCAAGGATTAGGGATTGTGAGCAGCTACATGACAATAAACTGGAGAACCGAGACCAAATGGATAAATTCCTAGACACATACATCCTACCAAGAAGAAACAGAAAACCTGAAAGAACCAATAACAAGTAATGAGATAGAAGCAGTAATAAAAAGCTTCCCATGAGAGAAAAGCCCAGGACCCAATGGCTTCACTGCTGAATTCCACCAAATATACAAAGAACTAATACCAATTTTGCTCAAACTATTCCAAAGAACTGAGGAGGAAAGAATACTTTCAAATACTCATTCTACAAGGCCAGCACTACCCTGATACCAAAACCAGAAAAGACACGAAACTACAGGAAAAGAAACTACAGGCCATCATCACTTGTGAACACAGATGCAAAAATGCTCAACAAAATACTAGCACACAGAATTCAACAACACACTAAAAAGATCATGATCCAGTGAGATAAATACAAGATGGTTCAACATATGCACATCAATAAGGACAAAACTGCATAATTTCAATAGATGCTGAAAATGCATTCAACGAAATTCAACATCTCTTCATAATAAAAACTCTTAATGAACTAGGTATGGAAGAAAACAATAAAGGCCATATGTGATGAACCTGTAGCTAGCAATACACTGAATCGAGGAAAACTGAAAGCATTTCCTCTGAGATTTGGAATAACATAAGGATGCCTGCTTTCAATACTTTTATTCAACACAGGACTGGAAGTCTTAGCCAAAGCAATTAAACAAAAGACATACATAAAATGCATCCGAATTGGAAAATAAGTCATCAAATTGTCCTTATCTGAAGAAAATGTGATCTTATATTTACAAAAACCTAAAGACTCTATCAAAACACTATTAAAACTGATAAACGAATTCAGTTTCATGACATAAAATCAACATACAAAAATCAGGGGCATTTCCATGTGTCAACAGCAAACACGCTAAAAAATAAATCAAGAAATCTCATTTACAATAGCTACCAAAAAAAAAAAAAAAGCCTAGAAGTAAACTTAACCAAAAAGTGAAAATTCTCTACAATAAAAGCTGTAAAACACTGAGGAAGGAAACTGAAGAAGACACAAAGAGATAAAAAGATATCTCATGTTCATGGACTGGAAGAATTGATATTGCTAAATATGCCACCCAAAGTGATCTACAGATTCAATGAAATCCCTATCTAAATACCAATGACATAGTATACAGAAATAGAAAAAAAAAATCCTAAAATTCAAATGGAAAAACAACAACGACGACGACAAAAAACTAGAAGAGCCAAAGCAATCCTGAGCCAAAACATACAAAACAGGAGGAATCACATTACCAAATCTCAAAATCTACTACAAAGTTATAGTAATCAAAACAATATGGTGTTGGCATAAAAATAGACAAAAATATCAATGGAACAGAACAAAAAACCCAGGAATAAATCCTCACATTTACTATCAGCTCATTTCCAACAAAGATGCCAAGAATATACATCGAGGAAAGGATAGTCTCTTCAATAAATTGTGCTGAGAAAACTGGATAGCCACATGTAAAAGAATGAAACTAGACCTCTATCTCCCACCATATTAAAAAAAATGAAATCAAAATGAATTAAAGACTCCTTAAGACCTGAAACAATGACACTACTAGAAGAAAACACTAGTGAAACATGATAGAATATTGGTCTGGTCAAAGATTTCTTGAGTTAGACCTCAAAAGCCACAGGGAACAAAAGCAAAAATGGATAAATAGGATCACATCAAGCTAAAAAGCCCCTACACAACAAAGAAGGAAACAATCAGCACAGTGAAGAGACAATCTATAGAATGAGAGAAAATATCTGCAAAGTATTCAACAGACAAGGCATTAATAATCAGAATATATAAGGAACTCAAACAGCTCAATAGCAAAAAAAAAATTCTGATTTATAAAATGGGTAAAAGATGTAAACAGACATCTTTCTCAAAAGAAGACATACAGGTGACCAACAGATGTATTTTTAAAATGCTCAACATTAGAGAAATTATCAGAGAGATAATTTGCATTATCAGAGAAATGCAAATCAAAACCACAATAAGACATCATATCACCCCACTTAAAATGGCTACTATCAAAAAACAGAAAATAAATGTTAGCGAGGATGTGGAGACGGGAACTCTCATATATTGCTGGTGGGAATCTGAATTAGTAGAGCCACTACTGAAAACAGTAGTGTTTGAGGTTCCTCAGAAATTTAAAAACAGAATTTCCATATGATCCAGCAATTGCACTGCTGAGTATATACTCAAAAGAGAGGAAATCAACATACTGAAGAGGTATTTGCACTCCCATGTTTACTGCAACACTACTCACAATCGCCAAGATATAGAACCCAACCCAAGTGTCTATCAATAGATAATGGTAAATATAAACACAATGGAATATTATGCCATAAAAAAAGAATGAAATCCTGTCTGTTGCAACGACATGGATGGAACTGGAGGAAATTATGTTAAATGAAAAAAGCCAGGCACAGAAAAACAGATTCCACATATTCTTACTCCTAAGTGGAAGTGTTACATTGGGGTTTAGGGGTTTAGGGTGCCCTTGGCTTCCCTGAGAGGAGGAGGTTTTTTAGGTTTTTGGTTTTCTGCCCTTTTAAGAATGAGAGAGGGGACCACGGCGCGGTATGCAGTAAATGCTGGACTTAAAAGCGTTTGTAGAAAGTGATTTACTTATTTAGAGAGACAGAAACCAGGGAAGGAGACAGAAAGAAACAGCTAACTCTCACACTGAGTGAGAGAATCCAGAAAGATGTAATTTAGGAGAGGAAAGCAGCTTCCACACTGAGTGGAAGGGAATAGAGAGATGGAGTGTAGGAGGGGAAGACAGGCTTTTACGAGAGAGTGTGGAAGGGGACTTTAGAGGGGAAATTTAGGAGAGAGAAAGATGCCTTCTATGAAGGGAGTGTTCGTGGAAGGCGACCCAAACATGGAGTTTAAAGGGGTGTGGAAGAAGGGGACTTTTAACCTGGGAGGAACCCCCACCTTCTTTAAGACCCCAGGCCAACGAAAGGAGTTTTTTCAGAACTTTTACTGGAGTGATTGACTTTGTTTTTTTTTCCACGCCTGCAAAATTTAAACATAAACCGTTAAATCTCCCCGATGGAGAGAGATGGGAGGAGGGTATGGCTCTGGGAAGTTCTTGCCCTTAAAGCTACGCCCCCTTGTGGACCTGGAAAGAGAACACATTCCCTCAGGAGCTAAAAATTGGTCTCATGGAGGCAGAGAATAGCATGATGGTTACCAGAGGCCAAATAGGGCAGGGAGGAAGTGGTGAAAAAGGATTGGTAATTGGTTCAAAAATGTAGTTAGATATGAGCAATAAGAACTAGTGCTTCTTAGCACAATAGGGCAACTATAGTTAATAATTTACTGCATCTTTAAAAATAACTAGAAGAGTAGATTTGCAATGTTTCCAATATATGTGTTTGAGGTGATGAATAGTCCCACTACCCAAATTTGTTCATTATACATTGTATACATGTATCAAAATATCACATGTACCCCATAAATATGTACAACTATTTTGTATCCAAAAAAATCTAAAATAAAATAAAATTAAGTCAGAATTTAAATAACTTTGTGAAAACAGATTCAGAAGAAATGGACAGTAACAAAACAAGATAATGATTTAAACACTCATCTGAACTGCTTGACAACAATGGAGGGAGAAACATGTTACTAAAAGAGAACAGGCTTAAGTAAAAGAATATGAACAATTTGAATAAATTAGAAAACAGAGGAGAAAAGATATTTGAAAGAGCAACTGAAAATGCTTAAGGGACTGATGGAATACACAGCAGAATGAGATCACTTAGGAAGTAGAAAAGAACGCAAAGAAAACACAGAATTCTTAAGAGTAGGAAAAGGACGGAGAAAGATGAAAGTGACCTATGAAAGAGCAATGACCTTAGAACCAAACTAAATAGGGTAACAGTGAAGACACAAAGCACATTACTAAACTTCTCTCAAAGGCTTGTTCTTCTGATCCTGCTCTGCTCAATGACTATTGGTTATCTACACAACTTTCACTACTCTCTGGCTATGTGCTTTTACAATTCTTTAACAATTCTTGTACTTCTACCTAAAACCAAAGGTCAGTGATCAAAGTCAGATCATTCATGCTTCTTGTGAATATTTTCCCCTTCTTACAGTAATTTACACTCAAAATTATCTCTTTATTCATTTGTTTGTCCTTTTCTTTTTCCTGTTCAAAGCAATTTCAACTTGAAAAAGGCTTTATCCCTTCTAAGAAGACTGAAATTTAACTGATAAACATACTCTGTCTATGACATCTCTTAATCTTTCAGATTTTCAGCTGCTATTTTTTACATTTTTTACCTTTATCTCCATAGCTAGACTACAAAATCCTCAAAAGATGAATGTGTTATTCTTCTACAGATTATAAAATACTGTTCAGTATTTTATCTTCTGTATCCTACAGTCTAATCTGTAGACTTGGAACCTTTACCTTTGAGTTGCTCCTCCATACCTATGTGAACCTTCTAGATTCTGGACACTGCCTCCTACCTTGAACTTTTGTTCTCTACTTCTAGCCAACATTTCTGTGGCTTAGGTGTATGTCCCATTCTTTCCTTCCTTAGTATGCGTTGTCCTGTTTTTGTCACTAAAAAAAAAGGGTCTCTATGCAGTAGAAAGGGTCTGAGAGACTACATGTTCTAAACGTGGTTAAAAGCAATGTTATGCATTGAATTGTATCCCCGAAAAAAAGATGTGCTTAAGTCCTAACCCCCAGTACCTCAGAATGTAACCTTATTTGGAATTAGGGTCTTTACAGAGATAAGCAAGTAAAAAAGGGGTCATTTGAATGGGACCTAATCAAACATAACTGGTAGCCCTATACAAAGGGAAAATTTGGACATGAAATATGCAGAGAGGAAAAATGATGTGAAGAAACACAGGGAGATGCCTTTAGAGTAATGCAACTACAAGCAAGGAACAACAAAGATTACCAGCAAATCACAAGAGCTAGAAGAGAACATGGAACAGGTTCTCACTTACAGTCCTCGAAAGAAACCAACACTACCAACACCACACTTTTAGACTGACAGCCTTCAGAACTATGAAATAACACATTTCTATTAAGCCATCCAGTTGGTACTTTGTTAGGGCAGCCCTAGAAAACTAATACATGCAGGTACAGATTACATGAAAAACAATCAGATAGCTAGCTAGTGATGCTGTTATAAAAATCTTATAAAAACTTAACAAAACCTACACATAGGAAGGAATAATCAGGTCTATATTCTTCATGTTCACTCAGTGCTTTTTATTTTGCTGTGATTGAAAAAAGCTAAAATTCTCACATGAATACTTCAAATGTAAATGTGCATTTGAAATGCATCTAAATCTCTAAAATTCTCTGAGCCCAAGTATTGTTTTAGGCACTCCCATAAACTGAGAACAGGAGATTAAAGCAGTTCAAGCTTTGTGACAATGACTTTCAAAGTTTTAAACATGTATACCCTTTGGCAGAGAAAATTTCACTTCTTTTTTTACATTACAAGTTCTACTTCTGTTTCATTGCCTTTTTAAAAACAGAGATATCAACTTTAAAACTTTATTTGTAATAAGAGAATAATCTATAATATATACACATTTAACATTTTGGGATGGTGGTATTTCAAGTGTACTTCCCTGATCTCCCACTAACTGGGAAGTTATTTAATACTTTTATTTATAAAAATCTTCAGTTCTAAAAATAAGCTCCCTATAGAATATAGAAGTGCTTATGCATTTTGAAGTTGGAAGAAAAGAATCTAAGAAAAGCAAAAGCACCTCAGAGTACTAAGCAGACTGCCAGAAAAGTATGGTCATCCGAGAGTCATTACTGAGACTGTATCCATCTAAAAATATCTTCCACAAATACTTCTTATATTTTCTCTTTTTAATTAAACGAGTAGATATTTTATTATTTTTTTAAGAGCAAAACATGCCAGGCACTATGGCTCATGCCTATAATCCCGGCACTTTGGGAAGCTGAGGCAGGAAAATTGTTGAAGCCAGGAGTCTGAGACCACCCTGGACAACAGAGCAAGACCCAGTCTCTACAATTTTTGTTTTTAATTAGCTGTGTGTAGGGGCTTGCACCTATAGTCCCAGCTACTCAGAAGGCTGATGTGGGAGGACTGTCTTGAGCCTGGGAGCCTGAGGTTACAATGAGCTATAATCACACTACTGTACTCTAGCCTGGGTGACAGGGCAAGGCTCTGTCTCTAAAATATAAACAAATAAGTATTTAAAAAATAAATAAATAAACAAATAGCAAAACAGTACATAGTACCACCTCATTTACTCGTTTGAACATCTAAAAAAATATAGACCAGTTATTAAAAGTGAGTATTTCTGGAGAATGAGACTGGGAAATGGGCCAACTGAATGGTTTAACTTTATAATGAGTCAAATGACGATATAATGATATGACTATTATCATTTAAAAATATATGGATTTTTAAAAGACACAGATTACGGACAACACTGGACCATTATCCCATAATTACTTAAATATTTACAGGGTAACTAATTTTTATTAAGTTTACAGCATACACCAAAGTGTTAAGATTGAGTTTTTAAAGCCTTTATGAACTATTTATATGAGACTTATCTATTAAATGAACACTCTAATAATATATTTCTGTTTTTCAGAAAATTGAAGCTTTTGGCATAGATCAGGTGGTGGTAAACTATGGCCTGTGGGCTACCTGCTTGTTTTATAAGTAGTTTTACTGGAATACAGCCATGCCCATAAGTTATGTGTTGTCTACAGCTGCTCTCACACTGCACTGGCAGAGTGCAGTCGTGATGAGGTGGCTGCAAGACTAAAATTTTTATCAACTGTCTCTATTAAAAAAAGTTTGCTGATGCCCACAGTAGATTTTAAATATTTTCTCAGAGAAGATTTTGTGCTTTCACTTTGGAATTAAATATTTGAATCAGGATAATCAAGAGATAGAGTGGGATTTAAATTTTTAGGTATTTTAAAATTATAATAATCTATTCAAAAACTCATATATTGGCTTAAGTTATAAATATATTTATCCAAGTTTAATAACTAGTACAAAATATTTCTTTTATGGTTAAGTATGCAAAAGAAATCTTTTCAATAGGTATATAACAATGAATATTTTATACTTCTGTCACAAAATTTTTCATGTTAACTAAAATAACAAAACGGAACGACAATAAAAAGTTATTCTTACCTGTAACCTAAACCAATCTAATCTCATTCCTCTGAAATCAAATACTTCCCCATCTTCAACTGTAGTAATAGAAAAAAAAAAAGATTATAAAGCAAATTAATATTTTCACAAATCTAAGAACATTTTAAATTTTAAGAGCTAAGACAATTCTACTTCTGAGTATAGCTTAAAGAATTAAAGCCAGGGTCTTAAAGAGATATTTGTATACCCATGCTCATAGAAAAATTATTCAAAATAGTCAAAGGTAGAAGCAACTTAAGTTTCCACTGACAGATGAATGAATAAACAAAATGTAGCATCTAAATACAATGGAGGCCAGGTACAGCGGCTCACGACTGTATTCTCAACACTTTGGGAGGCCGAGGCGGGTGGATCACCTAAGGTCAGGAGTTAGAGACTAGTCTGGCAAACATGGTGAAACTCTGTCTCTACTAAAAATACAAAAATTAGCTGGGTATGGTGGTGTGTGCCTGTAATCCCAGCTACTTGGGAGACTGAGGCGAAAGAATCACTTGAACCCTGGAGGTGGAGGTTACAGTGAGCAAAGATTACACCACTGCACTCCAGCCTGGGTAACAGAGCGAGACTCGGTCTCAAAAAATAAAATAAAATAAATAAGGATCATGGACTATTATTCTGCATAAAAAAGAAAGGAAATTCTGACACATGCTACTATGGCTGAACTTGAGGACATCATACCTAGTGAAATTAATGAGTCACAGAAAGACAAATACTCTGTGATTCCACTTAAATAAGGTATCAAGAGTAGTTGTGCTTACAGAAACAGAAAGTAGAATGGAGGTTGCTGGGAGCTAGCAAGAAAGGGAAATGGGGTGTTGTTCAATAACCATTAAAAGAATTTGTTTTGCAAGATGAAAATGTTTTGGAGATTGGTTGTACAACAATATGAATATACGAACACTACGAAACTATACACTCAACAATGGTTAAGATGGTCAATTTTATGTGTATTTTACAATTAAACAATAAAAACATTTTAAAATGTAAGAGTGAAGACAGTGAAACAATTCTCAAATCCTGTAAAGATGATGATAAAGGAGACAGTTGTGTTAAGAAAGTAAAGGCTTCTCTCCTAAGCTCTCTGATTCTCAGTGTGCTTACATGTCAATTTGAAGGAGGCAGAATAGAATTTGAGAGAGCCTATGAATAGAAACTTTGGACAGCATGCTGACGTTCAACAAAGGGATAACTCTATATAAACCAAATATGACCAGACAAAATTACTGTAGTTTCATTACTTAAATGTGGTAGCTATATAGACTGAACTAAGAAAACTGTTTATATATTTATTACTCACAAGTTTTCAAGGGTTCTGATATCTTTTATTAGAATGGAGTGTTCAAATAATGGCAAGGTGACTGATTATATGACATCAATTTTTTAGATTGACAGATTTGAGCTCAAATTCCTAATCTTGCTTAATAGCTATTAGTGCTTGGCAAATTATGTTCAGTAACTGAGAGGTTAACCCTCAAATCCAGAGTTTCCAATCTGTCAAAAGTAATAATAGTGTTGAAAAAAGAATGTGGAGTTAATGGGATAATAAATATATAAAGTGCCTGGCACTGACTAAATGTTTTATAAATGGCATTAAATATTGTTATTGATATGCCTGGATCAAATACATGACTTGCTACAAAATGCAGTCCTCTTTATTGTTTTTGTTACAAAATTCTTTTCTTCCTGCTTAATAATTAGAAATATCAAACTATAATTATAATTTTTGTAAATAGCATCACAAATGCATTTTGGAAATCTTTGCTTCAGAGAACAATATTAAGATAAAAGATAACAGATCATTAGCCAAATTAATTGGTAAATTCTCTCCTTAATAATCAAGTTTGAAAATCTAATTAGAAGAAAATATGCTTTTATTTAAAAGACTTATTACCTTGTTTTACACTTAGGGAAGTCATAGTGTTAACAAAAGAGGACATGATGATTGATTCATCTTCAGGGCAAACAGAAAGATTCTGAAAAACAAACACAAAGTAACATTAAAAACATCTAGTTGGGAAACAACTCAGGTCTATCAATTAGTGGACTGATAAACTGGTATATCCATACCATGGAGTATCTTTCAGTAATAAAAAAGAAGTAAAATTTTAACGTACACCATAACACGAATCTCAAAACCATTAGGTTAAGTGAAAAAAATAAAAAAGATTATGTGTAAAAAAGTACTTTTTTTATACACTACATAGGAAAATTTACATGAAAAAATATTTTTTAAGGCAAAAGTATAGTGACAAATACCACCTGCTAACAAGGGCTTAGCAGAAAATGATGAAGGTGTACCATAAGGGTATATAAGCAAATTTTTAAAGGTGTTGGAAAAGTTGTCTTGAATGTGGTGGTGGTAATAGTTGCACAAATGTACACAGCTACCAAAATTTACAACATGCACTAAAAATGAGTGATTTTTGTTGTGTTTATGTTAACCCTCAACAACATTAAGACCTAAAAACCCTTCAACCTGGCTAAAAAAAATGAATATTTGATAAATTGTATCTAAAGTGCATGTTAAAAATAAATTCCTTTAAAGATAAATAAGAAAAAAATGAAAAGAAAAAATAATAATAAATCCCTTTTAAAAAGTGGAAGCTTAGCTTACAAACAGCATAAATAAAACACATTTTCAAAACATTACGATGTGAATGTACATATCATTAAACATATCATTTCACTTAAAAATCATGAAAATGGTAAATATTGTTACATACATTTTACCACAATAAAATATTAACGCCTATTGTAATCAACTCTGCTAATAGGTTTACAACTTTAGCTCTAAATTTATATGCTAGCAAATGGTGAAAAACATTGTGAATATACTTTGCAACAGAATAAGGTGGTAAAATGCTCAGGCTTTGGAGTTAAAACTTAGGTTTGACTACTGGCTTTATTACTTATGAGCTGTGTGATACTGAGCAAATTACATAAGGCATTTCTTCAACAAATAATGATAACTATATCCACTCTTGCGGAGGTATTCTACAGATTTGCTAAGATACACTATCAATAAATCTGACAATTACTAATATCAGTATTATTACTGCCCATGATACTATACTAACACTATAATCCCAGAAGAAATGCTAAGAAATAGCTTTCTCAGTACTAGTAAACTCCATTTTATATAAAAATAGATTAAGTGATTCAGGAATTCTGGTTTACTTTTTAAACTGTATGCTAGTATGAATAAATAATGAACAGTAACAAAAGCTTCTGGCTTATCTGGTAATAACTATTCAAATAAAAATATTGCAAGGCAATACTACTACACTTAATGACCACAGAAAGGAAGTATCTGAGCTCCATCTAGTGGACAAAAGAAGAAATAACCTACATAGTTTACTAGCCTGTAACAATACATACATAATTCATGGTAAAAAAATAATATAAACAATTTCTTTCCTGATCTATGTTTTTAGGTTGATTTGAAAAAAAGGAGAACTTCAAAGTATTGTTATTTAACTGGAAAACTAGCAGCTTTAGAGTAGTCTTTATATAAAGAGGATTATTAACTGTTCTTTCTTTTCACCATGTATTAGCTTAGAGTCATTTGAATGATGTAATTTTATAAAATGAAGGAAAATAAAATACTATTTCCTTAGGGTCAGTTTATTTGGAATAAAACTTTTTAAATTTAAATAAAGATCAAGAAGACTGAATAAATAAATTATGAAAAGCAAAACATAGGCTAACAAACCAATTAAGGAAAAAAATTTACATTTAAATTAGAACATCTATATAAAATCTTTATTTACTGCCCATCCTCTAACAATTTTCTTCAAAAGATTTTTATTCCACTTTCCCTCTAATACTTAATTACCAAATATATTGTCTCTATCATGTCTTCTGTACCTCCATAGCTACTGCCCAAGTGTCGGCTCTCATCACCTTTCACCTAGCCTACTGCAGTCATTTTTCTTTTGGTCTCTCTGCCTCTTCCCTTGGTTGCCAGCAGTCTATCATCCACACTGAACCAGGGTGATCTTTCTAAGCAGTACAACTGATTCATGAATAACTTCCTCTTTCCCAAGGCCCTTATAATTTGGTTAGTATATATCTCCACCTTCAGGATAAATAATCGTTTCCTTCCTTGTGTTCACTCTGAGCTTTATATACACTTAATGCCCAACACCTATCACACTGGACTACAACTGTTTCCTCCCTTCTAGGCAATGATCTCCTTGACAAAATATAAACATGATTTATCTACTGGTTAGCAAATAATATTTCATAAATGCTTGTTGAACAAACAAATCAAATACTATCAAAGGTGGGAGGGAAGGAACAAAAGAGAAGATAGTTTTTACCTGCACGAGTTCATTGAGGACAACAGCATCAAAGCCAGAAAGGTACTGCACGTAATACCTTTGCATTACGGGTCCATATTTTCTCACATGTGCTCTAAGCTCTTCCATGTAAAATATTAATTCAGCAATGTGCCTTTTTTTAAATTTCAAGAAAAAAATTAAAAATAATAAATTCATCATTATTAAAGAATATATTAGATGCCCTTGATCTCATTTCTAAAAGTTTTTTTTTTCTTATAAAGGGCATTAATATTTAGTGTCAATTATTTCCTTTTTAAATTATTTCATATGAATAAAGAAATCACAGAAAGCAAAGAAAAAAAGAAAAAAAAAAGCTAAGGCTAAAAATGGATAGCAGAAAATCTAAACTGAAAATAAACAGGGCTGGGCACAGTGGCTCACAACTGTAATCACAGCAACTTGGGAGGCCAAGGTGGGCTGATCACTTGAGGTCAGGGGTTCAAGATCAGCTTGGCAAACATGATAAAATCCTGTCTCTACTAAAATACAAAAATTAACTGGGCATGGTGGTGGGTGCCTGTAATTCCAGCTACTTGGGAGGCTGAGACAGGAGAATCGCTTGAACTCAGGAGGCTGGAGGTTTCAAAACTCCATCTCAAAAAAAAAAAAAAATTAAATTAAAAAAATAAAATAAACAGGGTATCTTATAAATACATCAAAAAAATGTCAAAAGAGGATGAGCAAGAAACAAAATTTTCCTGTATGCTCTTATTTCTCTACTCCATTTTTCTAACTCCTATTGAGAGACTGAACTAAAATAAGACGACATTTTAATGACACACTGAGTTGCAACTCTATAAACAGGATTTTTATTTAAATGTTTTGCGTAGCAAATAGTTTTGAAAAATGAATTCCATAAGAAATATTACTGAGTATAGCAAGAAAGCAAAAACTTTATCACCATGACACATACTACGAGAAAACAAAAGCCCTGATTTAAAAATAAGTTGACTTTGCATTCTAATTAATATCATCTAATGATATATTACAAATATTCCAAGTTCTACAAAATAATTTTGCTTCAAATATAAGTCTCCAGATTCCCCAGCCCATAAATCAGAATACAGATGGTGCACAACTTACAATGGTTTGGACATACTATATCTTTCTACTTTACAATGGTGCAGAAATGATACACATTTAGCACAAACTGTACTTTGAATTTTGGCTTTTATTCCCAGGCTAGCAATAGACAGTATGATACTCTATCATGATGCTGCCACAGTTCCCAGTCAACTATGTGATCAGAAAGATAGACAATCTATACTCTACAGTGTACTATGTTGCCAGATAAATTTGCACAACTGTAGGCTAATAAAAGTGTTCTGAGCACATTTAAGGTAGGCTAGGCTAAGCTGTAACATTCAGTAGATTAGGTGTACTAAATGCATTTCAACTTAACAATATTTTCAACTTTCACTGGGTTTATCAGGACATAACCCCATTGTAAATCAAGAAGCATCTATATACAGAAAATAATTTTTTAAATGTTGCTAACTTACTTATCTATAAAGTCGTCTGCACTCTTCTTTGGCATGTTATCTGCATGACGAAGTAGCCAGATAATTTCATCACGGGCAAAGGATAATGCCATAAAAACAAAAAGTGCCTGTTTAAAAAAAATAAGTGTTTATTCTTATTCAAAGATTAAAAACAAAACTGATTGACAATCTCTATGTGAAAAGTCATTGGCAAGAAGTGATAATATCAATTCAAAAGAGAGAAGAGACTAACAGGAAAGGACAGAAGAAAACCTGTAAGTATGTATAAGGGAGAACATGCATATAAGGGAGAAGAATGCAGGGAGGTATGATGTATGAATGTCAAGTCAGCAAATTCATTCTCCACTAAATATAAAAATCCATTTACATAGTCTCTGACTCAAATTTCAGGAAAATAGCATATAGAAATGTTTAAAATTTTAATATGGCACAATTACTGAAATAATCATTAAATGAATTACCTTGGGACCTAGCAAGCCAGGTTGATCAGAGAGGACAGTAGCCAATTCCTTCAGTGCAGATCTTAAAAACTTGCGTCTTTCTCTGTGCATTGAACCACTACAGGGAAAGACACCATCATAGTTTATCTGCTTCACTAAAATTATTATTGGAAATAAAGTAACTAGCATTTCAGGTTCAACTTCCAAAGTCCTTTTTTAGGAAGCAGAAGCTCCTATAAAAATCATCTTCTACGTGTTTATCATTAAATGAGTGTCTAATCTTCCATTTATCCTTGCCTTTCTTGTGTTGCTTTTTAAACTGTTCCGTTATTCTCCATCTATCAAAATCCTGCCCAAACTTCAAGAACCATTTCCCAGCATCCAGCTATTTATTTATGAATAATTTCTGCAATTTTAGTACCATATAGCTTTAAGCACTTTATAGACTATGAAATCCTTGAAGGTGACCAGGCACAGTGGTTCATGCCTGTAATCCCAGCACTTTGGGATGCCAAGTTGGGTGAACTGCCTGAGCTCAGGAGTTCGAGGCCAGTCTGGGCAACATTGTAAAATCCCATCTCTACTAAAAATACAAAAAATTAGCCAGGTGTGGTGGTGGGTGCCTGTAATCTCAGCTACTGGGGAGGCTGAGGCAGGAGAATCACTTGAGCCCAGGAGGCGGAGGTTGCAGTGAGCTGAGATCATGCCACTACACTTCAGCCTAGGCGACAGAGCAAGACTCTGTTTCAAAAAAAAAAAAAAATTCCTTGAAGGCTTGAAGGCAAGAACTGACTTACTGTATACATTTTTGTCACTTCCATGTAGAAATTAATAAATATAACTTAATAAATAACTAGTTATAATCTTATTAAGTATATTACTATTAAATATACAAAACTGAATACACAAGAGCTACAGTCAATAAAGATATTGGGATGAGATCTATTTGGCACTCCTGTTCAAAAATAGAAAGATGAGGAAATGAAGGGATAATCATAAATATTCATATACTAGGTATTTTAAAATTAATATTAGAAAACTTTCTCACATATTACCAGAAAGAAAAAAATCAGAAAATGTTCTAAGTATTACAACTCCTCATACTACACAAAATACACACTGCTCCAAGAAAGTTTTAGAATTTAGATAGGTGCATAAATGTATGTGTGTGTGTGTGTGTGTGTGTGTGTGTGAATGATCATATGCCAAAAACCCAAGTATAAAGAATACACAACACTAGTAATTTCACTGTGACACAGTAGATCAGTTTCAGAGGACTCAAATTAAAATCTATGCTCTCTCCGCATGACCTTAGGTTCCAACTCTAAGTTTCAGCTTCTTGTTTACAGAATGAGTATGATGACATCTGTCTCAAAAGATGCACAATCTTTCATGATGCCTGATATATAATGCTTTCATGTTACTTTAATTTCAATGACAAGCTGTTTGTACTGACAATAGTAAAGTTATCGTGTCATTTCCAAGAAGAAAATGAGCAAATGTTATTTTGGTTATTTTACTTCACAGGACTACTGTAAGGAATCTGTGATGTTTATTGGGATAAAATGTCTATAAAGCACTTGGGCCTAGCACATGGTAATTAGTCCCAGAAGTTACTACTGCTTACTGTAATTATTTAGTAAACAGAAGAAGGAAAATAACAATACCTTACTTGTAAAAGATCTTTACAAAAGATAGCTATGCCTATATATATGTATCTGCCTATAGTAGGGCCTATCACATGAAGAAATAATAATTATGTGCACTTCTGCAAGTCTAGAGAGGGATTCTAACAAACTTCAAAGTATGCTATTTGCACTAGAAATCATTTTTGAAAAATTAAGCACAAGTATTTCATTCAAGTCAATAAAATATGAATGAGGAATGATATAGCACAGATACAATGAATAAAGATGGTTTAAATTCCCAATATCTATCTTATAGACTAAACTTAAATTCTAAAATTTCTCATAGTTTTACAGGTTTATCTATGGAGTAATGATTGTCTTCTCTCTGCCTTATATAAAAATATTGATAGATCAAATAATATTATCACTATATAGTACCTAAGTTTACTGGAGAAAATATTCTACATTAAGTATATCATATACATAACATTAAAGTGAAATATCAAATTATTTAGAATTATTTTATGAGAAAACTAGAAAGTTGTTCAAAGTCAAAATACATTAATTTCTCAGGATATCTATACATTTTCTAATATAAGAAATTAAAATTGGGAAGAGTTGCACTCTTAAAAGTAAATATTGGCTGGGCATGGTGGCTCATGTCTGTAATGCCAGCACTTTGGGAGGCTGAGGTGGGCTGATCACTTGAGGTCAGGAGTTCAAGACCAGCCTGGCCAACATGGTGAAAACCTGTCTCTACTAAAAATACAAAAATTAGCTGGGCATGTGCAGCAGGTGCCTATAATCCCAGCTAGGCAGGAGGCTGAGGCAGGAGAATTGCTTGAGCCCAGGAGGTAGAGACTACAGTGAGCTGAGATGGCATCACTGCACTCTAGCCTGGGTGCTAGAGCGAGAGTCAGTCTTAAAAGAAAAAAAAAAGTAGATATCTGGAAGAGTTATAAGGATATATTGATTTTCATGTAGTAGTACAAAAATCATGTTGGTATGCAGAGCATAGTGGCAGTGAGATTATACCCAAAGTAAGAGTCTTACTTATAAGGAAGTGTAATAATTCCTTATAGCATTTTATCAATACTTCAAAAACACTTAAAAGAGGCTATCTACTTAATATTTCTCAATGACTGAAAGTCCCCCTCTTCTATTAGCACATCTTGCATACTATTAAAATGTACTCACTTCAACAAAATGCTTTAAGAATTTTTCTTGATTAAAACTACCACAGACAAAATAAAACTACTTACGCATGTGACACAGCTGCCTCCTTGCATTCTCTTATGTCATTAATACGTTTATTATAGCTATGTGCAAAAAAAATTAGAACATCAGTTTAATTTGATCAATAACTGTCAAAATGAGTAAGTCTACTCCTAAAAGTCAATTAAAAATGACAGTATCAATTTAAAAACTAGCCCTCAAACTGGAAGTTCACGGAAGAATCTACTCACACCTTTTCCTAGCACTTAGATGTCTAGTCAAGTCTTCCTAAAAAAAGTCACATTATATTAAATCCAACAATAAAATTAAACATCACAATGTAGATTTTTATTTTATTAAACATTATTACTTCCTTAATCCCCAATGGAGACACTGAAATCATACTTCTGATGTAATTAACAACAACTTCCAAAAATCTAAAGTGCTGACAAAGCTATAATTTCTGACTTTTTAATCAAGGCTATCTCATAAGCATAAAAAAAATTCTGAAAGGCTATATATGAGTGATCAAATGTAGTGACTGTTTGGATATAAACGTTTTGTGATGGAGAAAACTGAGGCAGGAAAGCATTTGCCTACTTTAAATTATTTTTAAGAGAACTATGTATGATTTTAATCTATATTTTAAAAAAATCTTATTTTTCAAATAAAAAAACATTTAATTAAAACAACACCAACATCAATCAGCTTAAAGATGGCACCGTAAAAAACATGTTAATAAATAATTTCATGAATAATAGATATTAAAAAATCAAAATTCCTAAAATGTTAAAGAAAAAATATCTTGTTGACAACTTATCTAAAAATCTCTTACACTATGGCTGGGTGTGGTGGCTCACACCTGTAATCCCAGCACTTTGGGAGGCCAAGGTGGGCGGATCACTTGAGGTCAGGAGTTCAAGACCAGCTTGGCCAATATGGCAAAACCCCATCTGTACTAAAAATACAAAAATTAGCCAGGCATGGTGGTGGATGCCTGTATTCCCAACTGCTTGGGAGGCTGAGGCAGGAGAATCACTTGAACCCGGGAGGCAGAGGTTGCAGTGAGCCGAGATCACACCACTACATTCCAGCCTAGGTGACAAGAGCAAAAGTCAGTCTCAAAAATAAATAATAAATAAAAATCACTTACACTAAAATGAACTTCAACTTCTACACTTAAGTTCTCTAAGATTTACATATTCTTTGAGCAAATGTTCAAAATATAATAATTATGATGATTACAGAATTAATAAGCTTTTATACTTATGGTTTGACTATGAAAATTCATATTTTAAACTGGATGATCACTTATAAATTAAAAACAGAAACTTCTCACAAAAAAATAGAGATTCTCAAATGATAAATTTATCATTAATAAAGCATAACAAAGACAACTGGTTTCACGGTGCCATTAAATTTACTTGCATCATATATAAGTTCACTCAATATACAGAGGTTAACTGGTTTTAAATATTTATATATTTAAATATGATTCCACAATGAGTTTGTAGTATGCTAATACATGATATTAATATAAGTTTCATGATTTTCAATCTAAATCAATTAGAAAATGACAAAGCCCATCTTGCATATAATATTTCAGGGTATACCACCATCTAAAATAAGAGCTGAAAAGTACACAGGGCACTATTTATCATATGACTGACAGATCACTGGCCTCAGAATATCAGTACAGTGACAGAAATCAGAACTGTAGTCACTTGAGAAAGGAGTCGGGGGAGTGGTGATTAGGCACGGCAGTACTGACTAGAAAGACGAACAAAAGAATTTTCCAGAAATGATGGCAATGTTCTTACATCTTGATTTAAGTGGTGGCGACGCAGGAGTATCATATGCAAAGTCAATGAGTTATACAATTAAGATATATGTATTTTTCTGTTTGTATATTTTATCTCAATAAAGTATTAGGGAAGAAAAGGGGAGATTCCTTTAACCTCTCCAAGATACAGATAGAGGAGGTTAGATGTGCTGCTCAGGAACCTGGATTTCAATCTGCATTTCAGAGTAATTCTTATGTATGCTAAAATGTGAGATATATTGACCTAAATTTAGTGTCAGACTTATTTTTATTTTTAAATATCTAGTAGTTTTATTTCATCTCAATTTCATTAGGACATTATTGAACTGGATGTGAAATAAATGTGGGAAAATTTCATTTTTATCTGAAGCTAGCAAGCCCAACATAAAAATCCAACATAAATACAGTGGGGGATTCCAGGTATTTTTAAAAGATTTAATAATTGGCATCAAGTCTGAGTTCAATTTGCCTTTTATATATTGGCTATAGAATCTCGAGTGGAGAGAAATAAAGTTATTAAAAATTTCAAAGAAACACATTTCAGATAATTATTGGCTTAACTGAAAGTAAATAAAAATAAATCATGTGGAATACTTTCTATTATTTAAATAAAAACAACATAGTTTCCTATGTGCAGTGGTATGACTTCTGTAATTGCTAAAATTAATCCAATTAAGTATTTTTGCTTGCTTCATATACTTTTACAAGTGTACGCTAGTCTAAAATAACACTTTTAAAAATTTTAAACCTCTTAAATGTATATGGTACGTTCACATCTACAATCATATATGACTTGCAAAAGAAGACATATCTTCCTTCTCTAATAAATGTTTTGAAAGGGCAGATAACCTCATTTTTTTTTTAATATGTGAAGCTACCTGTAAAAAATACAATTGTTACCTATCAGGATGACTGTTAAAAACAACTTCCTGGGACCCAAGTCAGATGGCATAAGCTATACCTTCCTGTACGGTATGACCACTCCTTTATCCCCAAAACTTCAGTAAAGATAACTCACTCACCCTTTTCCAAAAAAGACAAAATAAATGAAAATGTCATACCCTCGTATGTTTACAAATAAGTCTTCTGCAGCTTTGTGAATGTGGAAAACTTCATCCCGAAAGAGAGAGAGGCAAGAGCTACTTTGAAGAGCTAGCTTCCAAAGGTTCAGTGCTGTAGCATCAGTATTTAGGATCCCATGGCACAAAATAAAGCCAACTTTAAATAAAAAGAAAAGCAAATATAAGTGCAAATGTAAAAGTATTCCAAAGTTTGGTGAAAGTGTGGCTTTTGAAAAATACAGAAATGTAACCACAATCACTAAATTGAGACTTCTGAGTGACAGTAACAATACATATGTAGAAAACATGATAACAATATGTTTCTTTTCCAATTATAATTTTCTGTATTTTGCAAAACCAGTTATTTGAACCTGCACTGACAAAAGGGAAAAAAAATGTCACTTCTGGGTTATGAATCAAGTCATTTTAATAAAGGTAACATTTATAAAATATTTTCAGCCATAGATCAGAAATTTCTAATTAACATATAATGCAGTAATCGTTACACTTGTTACAATAACTTAAAATAAAGCTTATCTTGGGGCTCGATGCTGTGGCTCATGCCTTTAATCTCAGCATTTTGGGAGGCTGAGGTAGGTAGATCACAACGTCAAGAGTGCAAGACCCCCCGATCAACATGGTGAAACCCTGTCTCTACTAAAAATACAGGTGGTGGGCACCTGTAATCCCAGCTACTCAGGAGGCTGAGGCAGGAGAATAGCTTGAACCCGGGAGGCGGCAGCTGCAGTGAGCCAAGATGGCTCATTTAAAAAAAAAAAAAAATTATATATATATTTATATATATGAATCTACTTTCCTAAATCAAAAATAAATCATAAAGTAATAGCATCTCACATTTTGATAGCAATTTATAGTTTATTAAGTCTTCTCAAATATGTTTTTTCAAATGATTATCCTACATAGTGGACAAGACAAGTGGTATTCTTTCTTTTCTTTTTTTTTTTTTCTTGGTAGAGATGGGGTCTTACGTTATGTTGACCAGTCTGGTCTCAATCTCTTGGTCTCAGGCAATCCTTCCACCTCAGCCTCCCCAAGAATGGGATTATAGGCATGAACAACTGCAACTGGCCCATATGCTTCTTTATAGTTGAAGAAATGAAGGGTCATTGACTTCACTAAAACACTATTAAAGTAATAAAGCTAGGACTCTGCCCCAAGCATTCATCCTCAGAGTCTTAATATTCTTTCAATATTTTAAGTTGCTCTCTATTACACGAATTCTAAATATCTTTTTTACCTTTTGTTATCAATCTGGAAATCTTACATAAATGTATAATCTTATATATGCTGACCGATACCCTTTCTAGTCTTCTATGATGTAAAACCTCAACTTTCATTCAAGAAACATTTACTCAGTGTCTACTACACATGAGGTTCTGCAGTGGGACAGTTAGTCCAATCCCATTTTCTTTCAGATTTCCCTATGATTCTCAATAATCAGTCCCATGTTTTAACTCCTATTATAACTGTACAACTATCTTGACACTTTAACATAATACTTGCCATTTATCTTTTGATTCTTAACTCAAGCTTCCTTCTTGAGCCACTACAGAATCAAGCTAACTCTGTAAGTAGGCATATATCATAGAGTCATACACATAGAAGTATATTTAACTGCTTTGACTTGAACTATACAAAAATATTTTCATATAACAGGGCCCCAAAAACAAGCCAATTATTCAATCTGGCACACAATTAAAGAAAAAGAATACATGTATGAAAGATTAAAGAACCCTCTAGAGAAATTTCGTTTATAAAACATTTTCCTCTTATGTACTTGACTTTCCACCCTAATCCTGAGTGAAATCAGATTTTACTTAGTGTCCTCCATCTCTTTGTATAATTACATTTACAAATTTTTTTGAAAATTTTTATCACTTAAAGTGTTTGTTTTTAAGATATGTGTTATGAGTTAAAGTATATTTATTTGTTTAGAATGGACCGAAAAAGGCAAATGAATTTAAAAAGATTGCTCAGGCTGGGTACGGTGGCTCACACCTGTAATCCCAACACTATGGGAGGCCAAGGCGGGCAGATCACTTGAGGTTGAAACCAGTCTGGCCAACATGGTGAAAACCCCATCTCTATTAAAAATACAAAAATTAGCCGAGTGTGGTGGCGGGCACCTGTAATCCCAGCTACTCAGGTGGCTGAAGCAGGAGAACTGCTTGAACTCGGGAGGCAGAGGGTGCAGTGAGCCGAGATGGCGCTACCACACTCCAGCCTGGGCAACAGAGCAAGATTCAAAAAAATAAAAAATAAAATAAATTGCCCAAGATTAGGGGGATGACTTATTAATTAAACTACACATTAATCTCCTTGATGAACGTTAGGATGAAAGGACAAAAAATAATTAAAAAATTTAAAAGAAGCTCTTAAAACAGAAGACCAAGTCTAGACAAGAAAGTTGAAGAAAATCTTTGAAGGCAGAAAACAGATAAAATTAGACTATCAATACCAAAAAAAAAAAAAAGACAGAAATTAGTAATCCAAAACTCTGAAGATAAAGAAAAAAAATCTTTCCCAAGGATTCTCTCAAGTCTAATCAACAGACTCCAAAATGAACCCTAAAATACGCATTAGGATAATTAATTTTATAACTGTAGTCCAAGTAGCTGAGTTTTCAATATTCTACATCCTGCACAACTCTTAGCATCAGGTTATAATCTAGAGCAGCGATTCTCAAACTTTAGCTTGCACCAGAATCACTGAGACACTACATTAACAGATTGTTAAGATCTATCCAGAGAGTTTCTGTTTAGTAGGTCTTGGGTAGAGATCAAGATTCTGCATATCTAAGAAGTTCCTAGGTGATGCTGATGTTGCTGGTTCAGGAACCACACTTTGAACTAATCCACAACAAAGCTTCAAAGAAAGTAGACTATCTACTAAAGAAAAATCCTAGTCTGGGTAGTAGTTCCAAAAAAAGAAGTGCAGAATTTGAGGTAACTCCTGACCTCTATATTAGCTCTACTGAGGGTTCAAATACATGAAAGAAGTAAAACTCAATCCTTATTTTGGCAATAGTGGTTATCCCAATTCTGCCTTCTCCATGCCTATGTATTCCTCATTAGGGTAGCCTGCTTCCTGATCAACTTGCCAGCTCATTACACAAACCCATACTATAAGTATTCCCATTTAAGGCAGAGTTGGGGCAGGGGGAATAATCCTATGTAACTCCAGAGGTCACTTATGACAGCTAACTCTACTAATTAACTCAGTTATTCAGCTGTACATCCATAAACACAAAACAACTAACAATCACCACACAACTGAGCAAGACCAAAACTCTGAAAGCTGTTTTTCTAAATCAATTATGAGACAAAGCATGAAAATCTCAATTATCTTTATAGAAGAAAATATAAATATCACAAACATAACAAATAAAATAATTAATAAAAATAGCTAAGGGCAGATAGTAGTGTTAAATTCTTCCTCTTTCATACTAAAATCAACACACTCCAAGTATCAGTCCATAATGAGACTAAGTATTGGAACAGGGTATTTAGAAATTTTCATAAAAATTTCAGTGATTTCTGAGTAGAAACCTAATAATCTATTAGACTGAATCTAGTAATAAAAACTATGGGCTTGGATTTTATGTCTTTATTACTTCACTTCTCTGGTAATTCTAGTAATTAATTTTCTTTATTTTATTAAAGAATCAATCCAAAAAATATTAAAGAAGAAAAACTGGTCCTTCACCATAATTTGAGAAACACTGTAATAAAAAGTCAACAAATAGTGTCATCTGTCAATGCGGGGGACTGGTTCCAGTACCATCCAGAGATACCAAAATCTGTGGATGCTAAAGTTCTTTATATAAAATGGTATAGTATTTACATATAACCTATACACTTCCTCCTGCATACTTTAAATCACCTCTAGATTCATTTTAATACTTAATACAATGCCTACACATCACTTCATTTGTGTGAACTCATTGTAGTACTCATTATGTAGTAAGTTTTGCTTTTTGGGCCTTTGTGAAAATGTTTCCCCTATTTTAATTGGCTACTGACCGAATCTCTGGTTGCAGAACCCCAGGATATGGAGGGCCAATAAAAGTTAATAAATCAAAAACAAAACCTGCAAGAATGAAAAAACACCAACACTTCAAAATGACTCCCCTGTAGCAGTGAGCCTAGGGGTGAGTAGGAGGAATTTATCTATATTATAGAAATTCTCACTCGGGAGGCTGAGGCAGGAGAATTGCCTGAACCCAGGAGGCGGAGGTTGCGGTGAGCCGAGATCGCACCATTGCACTCTAGCCTGGGTAACGAGCGAAACTCCGTCTCAAAAAAAAAAAAAAAAAAAAAGAAATTCTCATTCTGTATTAAACCTGTGTGTCTCCACAGAATAGTACAAAGCCATAAAAAACAATGAGATTATATCCTTTGCAGCAACATGGATGGAGCTGAAGGTTGTTATCCTCGAAAACTAAGGCAGGAACAGAAAACCAAATACTACATGTTCTTATTTATAAGTGGGAGCTAAACACTGAGTATACACGAACACAAAGAAAGGGACAACAGACACCGGGGTCTACCTAAGGGTTGGAATGAAAAACGTACCTATCAGGTACTATGCTTATTACCTGGGTGACAAAATAATCTGTACACCAAACCCCCATGACATGCAATTTGCCTATATAACAAACCTGCACATGTACCCATGAATCTAAAAGTTTAAATAAATAAAATCTCTTTTGAAGCTGATAAATAAATAAACAAACAGCTTAAAAGCAAATACAACAAGCTATTAGAAGTCATAGAAACTTGGTGGCAGATTTATGGGTGTTTGCTCTACAATTATTTCAACTCTTCTTTTGATGCTCACAATAAAATGATGGAAAAACAACAACAAAAAAAAAGCTTGTGTCTATTTCTCCCATAGTTTGTTAGCTTCTTAAGAGCAGAAGCTAGTACTTTTATCTCCTATGCATCTAAAAAACTACCGAACATATGAGTCATTTATTATATAAACTGAAGTAAATTAAAACTAAAAACTTTAAGTGAACAGACATGATATTTAAATAATCATTAAAAGCAAAAGCAAAATTTAGTTTTCAAGGTTATGTTGAAAGGCAATATAATGTAGCCCATGAGTCTTGGAGTTAGGCAGGGTTTTGTGTCACTCACTATCTGTGTGGCCTAAGTTTTAGATTCCTCAACTTTAAAACAGACTACCTGGCCAGGCACAGTCGTTCATGTCTATAATCCCAGCACTGTGGGAGGCTGAGGCAGCAGATCACCTGAGGTCAGGAGTTCGAGACCAGCCTGACCAACATGGTGAAAGCCCATCTCTACTAAAAATACAAAAATTAGCCGGGCATGGTGTTGTCTGCCTGGAGTCCCAGCAACTGGGGAGGCTGAGACAGAATTGCTTGAACATAGGAGGCAGAAGTTGCAGCGAGCTGACACTGTGCCACTGCACTCCAGCTTAGGTGACAGAGCAAGACTTCATCTCAAAACAAACAAACAAACAGACTACTCTGATGGGATCAATATGAGGACTGAGAGAGGTGATGGACATACATGGGTTAGCACAGGGCTAAGTACACAGGTAGTAACCATGTCACCTGCTTTTTTCTCTAAAACATAAAATCTGAGGAGTAATCACAAAACTAACCCATTTTACTTACAGATAATCCACTTTTCCATTGCATCCAAAGAGAGATATTCACAAGGCATCTTAAAAAGAGAATATATACATTGTCAGTTAAAAGAAATTCTAAAAAATATTCCGTATTGAACCACTCTCCTCCCTTTCTCCTGAAAACTTACTACCCAACTCTTGGCCCAAATACTACCAGAACAAATCTGAAGAGTTGGATAAAAGTTTTATTACCTATACTGAAACCTGCAGTCAACAAATGACAATGAGAAGTATGCCCCTTTTACATCTGCATACCCTCAAACCTCTCTTTAAAAAACACTGTTGCTGTCTTTAATCTGATAAATGACAACTTATCAATTTCTCAAGCCTATTTCAAAGTTAACAATATTCCAAAAGATAAAATTTTAGTCAAGTTAAAAGACATGTATGTATCTGGATGCTCACTGTCTCACCAAAATCAGTAGCTGTATGTATGTATTCTCCATATGTGTAGTAACACCTATGTTCATAAATACAGAGAAAAGATTGAAAAAAACATAACGGAATTTAACAATGATTTTGTCACCTGGTTCTACTTGGTGAGATTTGGGGTGATTTTTTTTCTTTATACTTTTCTACATCTTCAGATTTTTCTACCATGGAAAGCAAAACACATCTTTAAACTTTAAAGAAAAAAAATATTCCTACTATTTATCACATTAATTTAACATCAGTTTTCATTAAGACTCTAAAGCTAAAAAATCTGAACAATATGACTTAAGTAATGAACATTTTATAATGAACTTCAACTAATAAGCTAATGCTAATTAGAAACAAACTGCAACAGCATTGCTTAACTATTATTTTTTTTAAATCACTTTATTTTCATTCAAAATAGAAAAATAGAACCATACAGTGTCTGATTGCGCAGGATTAAGCATTGTACTAGGTGCACTGATGAGGCTCAGTAACTGGGCATTTCTCCACTGGTCAGCTGAAAGATTTCTTCGAGGATATACCATTTGAAGAGAAATTAGTGCATCTGAAAGAGACTAATTAAAATACGAAAAAGAAAGCTGAAGAATTTTTTTTTCCTTTTCCATTTATATTTCAGCTACAATTGCTTTGCATTTATAACTATACCATCATAAAACAACACAGCCTAATTACAGCCATGTTCCTTATAACACCTGAGTTGAGTTGTGGCTCCTCGCCTCTAGAATTTTTATGGTAAATTTTACAAAAGCTACACAGATTCTGCGTCTTTGAGCAAAAGCTTAGCTCAGAAATTCATGTTATTTTCTTAAAGCTTAAAATATGTGGCAATGTTGGGATCTTTATTCCAAAAGGGATAGGGAGCCTAATATCATCTTTCTGTCAATACATAAGTTTCCATTCTGATAGTTTCTGACAGTTCTAAAAGAAAAAGATTTCAGGGTTATATGACTAAGTGTTAATAAAACTCAACATGCTTTGCAATTCTCTAAAGAATGTCTTATAAAAATAATCCACTGTACCTCATCTTAATAAATTACTTCTCTTTGCCAACTGGTTTGTTCATTACAGGTTTATTTTCAAGGTATTTAACGTTTCATCTCAACTGTTTCTTGCTTGCTTTCATAAAAGCCCTTTGCTATTAATCCTTGTTTCCTAAAAATTCTGTAAAGAGTGATTCTTTAACCTGACTGCACAGAGAATGCCAGAGACGTTTGTTCCGAATACAGAATGCAGGGCTCCACCTGAAGTTTAGTGAACCTGAACCTCTGGAAACAGAACCCCAGAATCTATCATTTTATTAAGCTACACAAAGTGATTCTGATGTAGCCAACTAAGAATGTTTTTAAAATTAAATTATGTTAACTTAATTTTTTGAAATCCTGGGAAATTTTGGAGGTTGTGTGTTATGGGAATCTACTATTCCCTCTAGATTTTCTAATTTATGTGTACAGAGATGTTCCTAGTAGTCTCTGAGGATCGTTTATATTTCTGTGGGATTGGTTGTGATATTACCTTTCTCATTTGATTGTGCTTATTTGGATCCTCTCTCATTTTTTCCTTGTTAATCTAGTTAGGAGTCTGCCAACCTTGTTGACAATCCTTTCAAAGAACCAACTTTTTGTATCATTGATACTTTGTATGGTTTTTGGGTCTCAATTTCATTTAGCTCTTCTGTGATTTTAGTTATTTATTTTCTTATGACACCTTTATGTTTAGTTCATTCTTATTTTTCTGGTTCCTTTAAGTGCAAGGTTAGGTTATTAATTTCAGCTTTTTCTATCATCTTTTTAGTGCCAAAAACTTTCCTTTTAACACAGCTTTTGCCACATTCCAGAGGTTTCGGTATGTTGTGTCGCTATTTTCATTTCTTTCAAAGAATGAAATCTAGCAAAAATACGACAAAAAAGAAAACTACAGGCCAACAACTCTGATGAACATAGACACAAAAATTCTCAACAAAATACTCACAAACCAAATCTAGCAGGATATCATAAAGTTAATTCACCATGATCAAACAGGCTTTATTCCTGGGATGCAAGGTTGGTTCAACATAAACAAATCAATAAATGTGATTAACCACATGAACAAAGTTTTAAAAACACCATATAATCATCTCAATAGATACAGAAAAAGCATTTGATAAAATCCAATATCCCTTCATGATAAAACCTTCAACAAACTAGGCATTGAAGGAACATACCTCAAAATAATCAGTGTCATTTATGACAAATCCACAGCCATAGTCAGTGTCATCTATGACAAACTCACAGCCATAATCAGTGCCATCTATGACAAACCCACAGCCACTATACTGAATAGGCAAAAGCTAGAAGCATTCCCCTAAGAACTAGAACAAGACAAGGATGTCTGTACTCTCACCACTTCTATTCAACATAGTATTCTAAGTCCTAGCCAGAGCAGTGAAGCAAGATAAAGAAATAAAAGGCATCCAAATAGAAAAAAAAGGAAGCCAAATTATCTCTGTTCATTGACAATATAATTCTATACCTAGAAAACGAAATGACTTCAGCAAAGTTTTAGGATACAAAATCAACATACAAAAATTGGCAGTATTTCTATACACCAATAACATTCAAGCTGAGGACTCAAGGACACAATTGTGGCCAGGCATGGTGGCTCATGAGTATAATCCCAGCACTTTGGGAGGCCAAGGCAGGCAGGTCACCTGTGGTCTGGAATTTGAGACCAGCCTGGGCAACATAGTGAAACCCCATCTCTACTAAAAATACAAAAATTAGCTGGGTGTGGTGGCAGGCGCCTGTAATCCCAGCTACTCAGGAGGCAGAGACAGGATAACTGCTTGAACCCAAGGGGTGGAGGCTGCTGTGAGCCAAGATGGTGCCACTGCACTCCAGCCCGGGTGACAGAGTGAGACTCCATCTCAAAAAAAAAAAGAAAGAGAATGCAATCCCACTTACAATAGCCATAAAAAAAAAAAAAAAAAAAAAAAAAGGAATACACCTAATCAAGGAGGTGAAACTTCTCTAAGAGAAGAACTAGAAAACACTGCTGAAAGAAATCACAGCTAACACAAAGAAATGGAAAAGCATTCTATGCTCATGGGTTAGAAGAATGAATATCATTAAAACAACCATAATGCCCAAAGTGATTTAAAGGTTCAACACTATTCAAATCAAATTACTGTCATTTTTCACAGAATTAGAGAAATCTATTCTAAAATACATATGAAACCAAAAAAAGAGTTTGAATAGCAAAGGCAAAGTAAAGAGACAACCTACAGAATGGGAGAAAATAATTGCAAACTATGCATCCAACAAAGGACTAATATCCAGAATCTAGAAGAAGTTAAATCAACCAGAAAAAAACAAACAACTCCATTAAAAAGCAGGCAAAGGACATGAGTAAAAGCTTCCCAAAAGAAGACATAAGCAGCCAACAAACATGAAAAAATGCTCAACATCACTAATCTTCAGAAAGATGCAAATCAAAACCACTGGTAAGATGGGATATCATCTTATACCAGTCAGAATAGCAATTATTAAAAAGTCAAAAAAAATAACAGATGTTGACAACTACTGGAGAAAAGAAAATGCTTATACACTGTTGGTGGTAATGCAAATTAATTCAAACCCTGTGGAAAGCAGTTTGGTGATTTCTCAAAGAACTAAAAATAGAATTACAATTCAACCCAGGAATCCCATTACTGGGTACATGCTCAAAGGTAAATGAATTGTTCTACCAAAAACACACTTGCACTCATATGTTCACTGCAGCTCTATTCACAATAGCAAAGACCTGAAAACCCAGGTGCCCATCAACAGTAGACTGGATAAAGAAAGTGTGGTACATATGCACCACATAATACTATGCAGTCATAAAAAGGAACAAAATCATGTCCTTTTGCAGCAACATGGATGGAACTGGAGGCCATTATCCTAAGAGAATTAATGCAGAAACAGAAAACCAAATATTGATTGTACTCACTTATAAGGGGAAGCTAAACACTGGGTACACGTGGACACAAAGAAACAACAGACAATGGGGACTCCAAAAGTGGGAAGGAGGGAGATAAGGGCTGAAAAACTACCTATTGGGTACCATGTTCACTACTTTGGCAATTGGATTATTAGAAGCCCAAACCCAGCATCACACAATATACGCATTTAACAAACCTGCACATGTACCCCATGAATCTAAAACAAAAAACAAAAAAAAAACCCTGGCAAATACATGACAGTGTTTGATTAAAATTCTAAGGTATCATGGAATATTAGAAAAAAATCAAGATTGGAAAATAACTGGTCTAATTCAAATGAATAATTCTCCTATGTAATTATCAATAACCCACTATATACTGAATATAATGTGCTAATGACTACAGAGAACTTAAAAAGATACCCAAGAGGCTTTAAGGAAATTTTCAAAACCTAAATGGAGAAAGAAGCAAATCTAAAATAACTAAATAAAAACAAGCCCATCCACGATTAGAGAAAAATCCAAAATAGATTCAGAGAGAAAAGAGGAGAAGAATAGAAAAGACAGTTCTGGGTGGTAAGAAACCACTACTGATATGAGAGATAGGAGAGACCACGATATGTTCAGCATTTTAAGGAATTCTGATACTTCCATCTACAATGCTGATTTTTTTAAAATTTCAAAACTGATGCCATCTACAAGCTTCTTGCAAACTATGATTTAACCAATTCTAAGATATAAAACCTACATAAATTTGTGTATAATATAGCTATGCAAATCTGGAAGAATTTCTTCAGAATTTTCATGGGAGTAAAAATATTCAAAGAAAATTATTGGTGTTAACTGTATGTCAAGAAAAAAGCACAGTGGCCGGACACAGTGGCTCATGCCTGTAATCCTAGCACTTTGGGAGGCTAAGGTGGGCAGACTGCCTGAGCTCAGGAGTTCAAGACCAGCCTGGGAAACATGGCAAAACCCTGTCTCTACTAAAAATACAAAAAATTAGCCAGGCATGGTAGCACATGCCTATAATCCCAGCTACTCAAGAGGCAGAGGCAGAGGCAGGACAGTCACTTGAGTCTAGGAGCTGGAGGGTACAGTGAGCTAAGATCGCACCACTGAATTCCAGCTGGGGTGACAGAGCAAGATGCTGTCTCAAAATAAAAAAAAAAGAGAGAGAGAAAGAAAAAAGACAGGCTTCTACAAGGTAAATAGTCTAACTTTCAGCATTCAAAGAGAACAATCAATGTAGACCAAGATTCTAGTATCCTGGGCTTCAGTTCTGGTTTTGCCACCATTGTCACAAATGACTTACCTTGTCATGATACTGCTCCAGCCCTTAATCTTTAGCTATAAATAATGAGATTGGATGAAATACACCTATAAATATGCTTAGAAACTACCGTTCTGTGAATTAGCCCTTCTGCTGAGAATCCATAATGACAAGACTACTTACAATCAAAATTATTTCATTAGAACTATATGTAATATCTCCTGATAGTCATTTCATTTTCATAAAACTCTTGTCATTTTTTCTTAAGAGACAATAATACAGCTAAAATTTTTATCAAATACTCTGTACTTTTTAATGAAGTAATTCATTTAATTCTTGTAAGAATGATATAAGTACTATTTATTATTCCATTTTTACTGATAAGAAAACTGAGGTACCGTAAGATTAGTTAAGTAACTTGCCAAATATTATACTATAATTTGCAGAGCCGCTATTAAAATCCATTGGTATGAGAACAGAACTCTCAAATACCATATGGTAAATCCTACTGTTTAATGCTAAACTAAAATCTAAAAAACTATAATGAATCAATCAATATATCCTTGAGTCTCTATACACTATTTTGAATCTCATTAATTAGTTATCTGGCCCATAATTAGATAAAAGCACACATAACTATTACTTATATCCCATTATAGTATTTTTCAAAAAAGAAGTTTATCACTTTATCCAACTATCCAACCTCATGCTATGTTATATGCCTGTTCTCTCATATGCCTAAAAGCCACCTCTTACCTTGCTATGGGGTACAAATTCTTCCATCATCTTCTTTAAAGGGTTTTCATAATCCACAATCATCTGGCCAAGGCGTGGGTATTCTCGGTCACTTAAAACAGACATATCAAATTTCAATGAGTTGTAATCCCTCAAATTGAGAATTTTAGAAAGACTTTTATAATGCAGATCTACCTTGCTCCATGAGTCATTTCATGGGCATAGTTGTATAGTCCAATGATTGCCTTCCTTTCTTCAATTCGAGACAGCAGTATCATTAGTGTTGTATAGGTTATAATTAAATCTAAGTAGTTCTTTGTTAAATCAAAGTTTACAGTCTAGGAGAAAAAAAAATCAAGTTCAACTACTCCCTATTTCTTAAAATTTTAAACACATACAGAATCTTCATAGAAGCTACTGAGAGCTATTAATTTTCTGGATTTATTTTATCCCCCATTCTGAAATGCTATCTAATTCCTTTCACTAAAAGCATGTCTAAAATTTGGGAGTTACAGATAACAGTTCTGTGATTGACCCAATTTTATGAATGAAAGAAAAAAAGCTTGTGATCACTATATTCCAACTGGTAACAGTTCAAAAGGATAAAAGCCAGAACAATAAAGAACACTGATGCCAATCTCACCAAAGAGGAAAAAAAATTACTCTTTTTAAAGTTCACCATTAACTAAATGGAGACATTTTTCACTTTGACTTTCTATATCCAAAAATTATCATACTAAGAAAGAGTTCATTAAGTATGCCTTTTACAAAAATATTATCCATTTAACCTTTCAAAATTGGGTCTATTAAATAAAATACTAAAGTTAAGGTGTATTTCCCGATATGTACAAGACTTATACTCAATGACAATCCAAACAAATATAGAGAATATACACTTTACTTTTTTAAAAAGCTATAAAACAAGCAGATTAATAATGCTAAAACTTTATATGTTAGTTATATAATCTATCTAAAAAAAAAAAATTGGTCCCCTGAGCTCTTCTGGAAAGAGAATAACTAGACATGATACTTACAATATCAAAGAAGACTTGGCAAACATCAATAGTATTCAGCAATTCACAAACATGGTCCTGAAAAGAAATACTTATTTCAATCTTTTATCTGTATAAATCTGTTTAAATTCAGAAAACACAAACAAACAAGGGATGTATTAAATTTCAGTTCTGGAAGAACTCCAATTTTATTATTTACAAGTGACAGAGCAATTTACACAATTAGTAAACATTAAGTCTACTTCTGAAACGTTAAATATTATATATTAAAATACATACCTTAAATTCCATAACATCTACAAATGTGAAGTAATATAATGCCAGATTTTTCAGAATCTCTGATTTTTCTTTCTGTAGTTGTGCAAGCTGTTGCTGTAAAAACAAAATTACAACACATTGTTCACAGAGAACAAAAGTATTTCATTTTACTACAAATTATCTTCTTTTATGACTGCTATATGGAAGCACAAGCTTTTAGAATAGTATTTCTAGATGATTAAGGCTTTTTAAAAAAACCAAAGTACTTGAGACAGCAACTGCTAATAGTGATCAGCACTGACAGTGTGAGGCTATAAAACAAATCAAAGCAGATTAGTACCAAATTGCACTACTATTAAGGAAAATCTGGAAGTGTTAGAAAAAAAATATCAAATGAACTCTTAAATTAAAAACAAGTCATGAGCATGATCACATTACTAGAAGTGGGAGAAAAGAAGGTGAAAAACATCACAACTTACACTACAAAAAAACAATATGCTATATAAATTTGGAACTTACCAAAAAGAACATCCAGGTAAAGCCACGTTACGCATGCAAAATAAAATGTAGATACAAACATAAAATACAGTAACGGTTCCCTGACCAGATCCACAAAACACAATAATATATTAAACAAAAGCAAAAACCACAACAACAAAAAAGAAATGAGAAAGAAGCAAAACTAGAGTTAAGACATGAAAGAGGGAAATGTGAAAGACAAATAGTATTTTAATTAACTGTATAATTTACAAAAGCCCAATTTTTCTTTTAAAATCAACTATTGATATAATTTCCAAAAGAATCTAGCTATTTTTAATGCCCTATAAGATTATCAGAATTCCAATAAATGATCTAGAACCTTGATACTCTTGAGTGTAGTCTATTGAATAGCTGCTCCCACATCATTAGCAGACTCTCAGGCCTACCTCAGAGCTACTGAATCTGAATTTGCCTTTTATCCTATTAAATGTGTGAGAAGCTTATTCAGAACATCAAAAAGCTAAAAAATATAAGTGGCTCAAAATATCAGATTTGCTATCAAAGCTCATACAATGTTGAGGCCTTCATATAGTTCTTATTTATACTCAGGAGCATTAAGGGAGAGATGCTCCCATACATAATTGTACTGGACCACTATGATAAGTCAGAAAATTTTCAGCAGTGAGCCTAACATCAGAGGAATTTTTTTTTTTAACTATAAAAAGCCAATTTAAAACAGTAAGCACAGCAGTCTGGTAGACCTTACTATTACTGGGTAAACCACCCTAAATACTGCAGTACCTGAAGACATTTAACGAATTCTAACTAGAAAATATTCACACTCAAGCCTGTAATCCCAGCACTTTGGGAGGCCGTGGTGGGTGAATAACCTGAGGTCAGCAGTTTGAGATCAGCCTAGCCAACATGGTGAAACCCTGCCTCTACAAAAAATACACAAATTAGCCAGGTGTGGTGGCACATGCCTGTAATCCCAGCTACTTGGGAGGCTGAAACAGGAGAACTGCTTGAACCCAGGAGGCGGAGGTTGCAATAAGCTGAGATCAAGCCACTGCACTCCAGCCTGGGTGACAGAGACAAGACTCCGTCTCAAAAAAAAAGAATTCACAAATGAAGTATTTCATTACTACCCCCAAATGCCAGCAAATTAAGATATATACTTGTAGCGACTATTTTTAGTTTAATCTATGAAAGTAGCTGACTCTATTTTGCACAACATAATCTGTTTCAGAACAATTCCATGTTTATATGTACATTTTAATCATTACTACTCTAAAAACATGAAGCGAATACTTGTTATCCTATTCGACATTAAACTTTGAAAACTGATGTCTTAGTTCCACAGAAAACTGAAGTTAAAAAAAAAAAGCAAAAAAGAATTTTAAAAAAGAGAGAATTGATGTCTTAGTCCTTTTTCCTGCTTTTCAGTACTTTAAACATGACTTTCAAAATACAACAGGTGAAAGTACATTCATAATAATAAAATATGAAGGGTGTAATTTGGTTTATATTGGGCTTAATAATCCCAATTTATTTCAGCTGCCCTAGTGTAATTTTATTAATAGTGTTCCCTTTCCTTCCAACTTCTGTGTCCTAGTCTGGACAATAAATAATATGGTCACCATCTTACTATGAGCCTTAAATGGTCTTATATACAAATCTCATTTTCCATATTAAGAACCTAAGACCTACAGACCTTAAAATAACGTTCTTAAAGTTACAACTACTTAATGACAGAGCCAAGATTGGAAATCTCATCTCCTTACTTCTGAAACTGTTCTTTCTACCATTCTACATGCCTATCATTTCCTTTTTAATAAAATCTCACAGGCTACTTTCTCATTCAACTTTATTTTCCCCAAAGCCATATATGACTAGACTCTACTTGGCTACAAACACCTATCAAACAACTACTAGATGCCTAAATTCAAAATAGTCAAGATTTCAAGGCCCTCCACAATCTGGCCCTAACTTACTTTTCCAATATACATTTCCCTACGTGTAGTCACACTCTACATACAGTAGCCAAAACAATCTATTCACTATTTTCTATACAAATCTCCTGCTTTCTTACTGTTTCCTCTACTGGAATGTCAGAATCTCACCACTTAAACATGTCCAAATCCCACTATTTCTAAAGCACTCAGTTTAAATGCTAACCTCATTTTCAGATTGAATTCCTTCCCTGAAATGCTAACATCTCCCTTTTCTAAATGTGTATAATGTCCGACAGCAGCTATCACTTTCTATTATAGCTATCTCCAGCACAATTAGACAGTGTGCCAAACTCAAGTTTTAATTTCCCCAGTCCATATCATACAGTTCTACATATAAGGAAGTAACCAATGCAAACAGCTATCAGATTAGAGATTTCAAAGACTATCGGTGTTAGATGATATGTTTTGGTAGGTGATGCTAAAAAGCATACCTTATTATGCAACCATGGCTAAGTGACTTAACATCTCCAGCCTAATACCCTCCTCAACAAAATGGAAGCTGATGTGGACAATTAACCAAGATTATGTGCATAAGAATTGTAGCAATGCCTCACAGCCAGAAGCTGTACATTAAACATTAAGTGAATAACAAAGGAAGCTTGCAGATACTTCTTCAGAATTAGTAAGAATAAAACTTTAATATAACTTGAAGTCTCATTAAGAAGAAAAAAAAAAACTTTAATAATCCCCAATAGTACCCATAGTATTTCTAATAAGAGCTGATATTTACTGAGTATGCATTATGTGTCAGGCATTGATTGTTCCAAACATTTTACAGGCATCTCACACAATCCTCTTAATGTCTTTATGCAATCACGTTCCCCATTTTAGTAAAAATAAATTTCATAAAGCCTATGTGAAAGAGGTCAACTATAACAATGAAGAATAAAAACATCTACAACTCTCTAGCTTCAATTACAAAAATTGCTACATTTTAGTTCCTAAAATGAGAGTAGATACCACCAAAAATTATTAATATCTAGAACAAAGTTTTCTTAATTCAACTGATCTCATTGTTTTACAGTAAATAAAAAGCAGGAAATGGCTTAAGAACACAGATCAGTAATACACTGAGTTATGCAACAGAACATTAGAAAAATACTACGGTGAAAAAAAAACTGATACTATTCACTACACTATTTATTTATTTATTTTTGAGATGGAGTCTTGCTGTGTCACATAGGCTGGAATGTAGTGGCGCAACGTCAGCTCACTGAACCTCCGCCTCCTGAGTTCAAGCAATTCTGCTGCCTCAGCCTCCTGAGTAGTTGGGACTACAAGCAGACACCAACACATCCAGCTAATTTTTTTGTATTTTTAGTAGAGACGGGGTTTCATCATGTTGGCCAGGCTGGTCTCGAACTCCTAATCTCAGGTGATCATCCGCCTCGGCCTCCCACAGTGCTGGGATTACAGGTGTGAGCCACTGTGGCCAGCCTCACTACACTAATGGTTATAAAAGTATATTCATGTGATACATGCAAATATTTTAGCAAAATATTTATACAATGCGTTCATTAAAATTTCTAGCTATAGGTCATTATTCTAAATATTCAAATAAAATATGTAAGACCTGGAAATAAACAGGATAAACATCAGGCATGCTTATTGCAAAGAACCTATCTCTATACTGAAAAATCCTGGTAATTAATCTTTGTTCAATTAAGAAGCATCTTCCACACAAATATAAGTATCTAGAAAACTGATTGAAATTTATTATTTATTCTAAATCCTAAAGTATTTCATTCTTTCAAAGAAAAAGCACTGGCAAATTACTATAAGGAATCAATGCCTACAGAGCTAAATCATTGAATACAAAGGAACATAGGTATAGTTTTTATTTGCTCTTTTCAATTATTACCTTCTTTTGTTACTGAAACTGCTTATTCATAATTAATTATTTTTCTTAATCTAAGTTTTGCTAGTATTTTGTTCCTCTTTAAAAACAACCAACTATAGAAATTTGGTTTCAAGGAATGCTTTGTTCACATTCTTAGTGGATATTCTAGGCCAGGCTGTTTAAAATAAGAGGGTACTGAGATGCTATTTGGATAAAACTCTGCCTAAACTGTCCCAGCTAGCACCCTAGTCATCAACTCTCATGTGGACTCCTACAGTAGCATCCTATCTGTACTTGTGCTCATGCCTCTTCAATCTTCTCTACATAGCAGCAGCACAGTAAACGTTTTTTTGTTTTTTTGTCTGTCTGAGACTAAGTTTTGTTCTTGTTGCCCAGGCTGGAGTGCAATGGTGCGATCTCGGCTTACTGCATCCTCCGCAATTCTCACGCCTCAGCCTCCAGAGTAGCTGGGATTACAGGCATGCACCACCACGCCCAGCTAATTTTATATTTTTAGTAGAGACAGGGTTTCTCCATGTTGGTCAGGCTGGTCTGGAACTCCTGACCTCAGGTGATCCACCCGCCTCTGTCTCCAAAAGTGCTGGGATCACAGGCAGCACAGGATCACAGGTGGCTACCGCGCCTGGCCACAGCGAACATTTTAAAGCACCATAGTACGTGAAAAAACTGATCCCACTGATGTTATGCAAGCGTTAACAGCAGGTGAAGAGTACATGGGAATTCTCTATACTAATTTTGCAAATTTTCTATAAGTCTAACATTATTTCAATACAAAAATCATTTTTTTTTTTTGAGACGGAGTTTTGCTCTTGTTACCCAGGCTGGAGTGCGATGGCGCAATCTCGGCTCACCGCAACCTCCGCCTCCTGGGTTCAGGCAATTCTCCTGCCTCAGCCTCCTTAGTAACAAAAATCATTTTTAATTCTAACAGTTTCACCTCACAATTAGAACAAACTACAAAATCTTTACCAGTGCCTCAGAGTAAAGTCTAAATCAAAGCCGTTATCTATCTCTAAGACCTCATCTCCTTTCATGCTCCTCCACCCTCACTCAGTATAGTTCTCATATTGGTCTTTCTGCTGTGTTCACATTCACCAAGTGTGTTCCCACCTCAGAGCCTTTGCACTTGTTCTTTCTCGTGTCTGGGATGCTCTTCACCATTTTTTAGCATAGCTTACTCCCTCACCCCGTTTCTCTTCACAGGTCATCCTTATGTAAAGTGATCTTCTCATCCCCATTTAACTCCTTACCCAGCTTTCTATTTCTTCCTACCTCCTATCCCCCAATGAAAGTACATATTCATGCTGGGTGCTGTGGCTCATGCCTGTAATCCCAACACTTTGGGAGGCCGAGGCAGGCGGATCAACTGAGGTCAGGAGTTCAAGACCAGCCTGACCAACATGGAGAAACCCTGTCTCTACTAAAAATACAAAATTAGCCGAGCATGCTGGTGCATGGCTGTAATCCCAGGTACTCAAGAAACTGAAGGAGAATCGCTTGAACCCCGGAGGCAGAGGTTGTGGTGAGCCAAGATCGTCCCGTTGCACTCCAGCCTGTGCAACAAGAGCGAAACTCTGTCTCAGAGAAAAAAAAAAAAGGAAGTACATATTTATTTTAGTTGTTTACTGTCTAACAACCCAACTTGAATTTAAATTCCAAGAAGGCAAGGAGTCTGTATTATTTCCCGCTGTATCTCTAGCATCTAGAGTACTGGCACACAATAAGTGCACTATAAACAATAAAAGATCCTCAAGTTTTTCAACATAAAAGGCATGAAGAGTGTCCTTAATTTTAAAATTTAATTGCTAGTAATAAATGAATTTGATAGTAGGTATAAATTCATGTCTCGAATGAATTTCAAAAATGATGTAATCCCTTGAATAAAATCCCCAAGGTTGGGTAAAAGATTTCACATTATATCCTTCCACCATAGGAAAGCATAAAAGAAATGAGTAACAACTAAAGAGACTGACATATGCATATCAAATATAAGCAGATCTCTTAAGATTACCTGAAAATTCTAATTAACACAAAGATTAGTCATGTTTTAAAAGAACCTCAGAATCCTATTTAAAATCCTTAGTAGTATATTTCTTTTTTCATACACAAAGTGATTCCACTGGAAGTGTTTCAGAAAAGGTAGTAAAAACATTTTAGGAAAATGTATTATCCAGGCTGGGTAATACATGCCTGTAATCCCAGCACTTTGGGAGGCCGAGGTGGGTGGATCACCTGAAGTCAGGAGTTCCAGACTAGCCTGGACAACATGGTGAAACCCTGTCTCTATTAAAAATACACAAATTAGTCAGGTATGGCAGGTTGGGCACCTGTAGTCCCAGCCACTCCAGAGGCTGACGCAGGAGAATCACTTGAACCTGGGAGGCAGAGGTTGCAGTGAGCCAAGATTGTGCCATCGTACTCAGGCCTGGGAAATGAGTAAAACGCCTTCTCAAAAAAAAAAAGTAAACTTATCCTAACACTAGTCTAGTAAAAATAAGCATTACTGAATTACTGAGTGTTTAAGAAGTATTACTAAATAGAATCCTCTTAATAAGTTTTCAAGGTACATCTTTTTTTAATTGTGGTAAAATACACATAACACAAAATTTACCATTTTAACCTTTTCAAAGTGTGCCGTTCAGTGGCTTTAAGCATATTTGCATTGCTGTGCAAGCATTAGCACCATCCATCTCCAGACGGTTTTCATCTTCTCAATCAAAACAAATTTTAATCCTCATTTTGCAGATATAGAAACAGACCAGAAAAGGGTAAGATGCCAATACAGGTCTACAAGATTTCAAAACTTGAAACACTTCTTCAATATACTTCAACATTTAAGTTGCTATACAATGACATAAAAGTAGTGTAGGGACAAGCTAAAGACATTTGTATTTAATTACATTATAATCAACTACACAGACTTAGACTTCTAAAAAATCTAATTCAAGCCTTTCACTTTATAATTAAGGTTTTTTTTTCCAAGTTCACAATGCTAGTCTTCTGTTTAAATTAATTCTGAAATGCACAAAGAGTTTTCTATTAAAGAACTGAAAGGCAATAGAAAAAAGAAAAAAAAAAGAACTGAAAGGCAAAGGAAAAAAATTAAAATTTGTGTCCAGGTCTCCTTGCAATAGAACTCTACTGCCTCTCCCATTAAGCAATGTTGTCTATTTTCCCACATTCCTATCTTGGGGGGCCTTGTGACTTGTCTTGATCAATAGAAAGCAGCAGAAGCAACAATGAGTCACTTCTAAGTCTAGGGCAAGGTCTTATAGTTTCTGATTTTGCTCTTTTGGGACACTGCCCTGAAATGCTGTATGTGAAGAAGCCTGAGATATCACATCACATAGAGAGAGGGCACCTCAGCATCCCTGCTGTTCCAGCTGGGCTCATCCCCCAGAATGCACCAGCAGAAAGCACTGCTATAACCTAGAACCAGTGAGATCAGCAGATGAACTGCCCAGTCAACTCACAGAATCATAAGAAACAAGCTGCTGTTGTTTTAAGCCACAAAATTTAGAGATAATCTGTTATGCAGCAAAAGGTAGCTGAAACAATTAATATAAAGTTCAGCAATATAGATTAAAATAATTTCTATTTTACCACCTGAACACATTAATTTGCCACAGCTAAAATTTTTGGAAATTTAAGATTCTGGCTATAGATGGTCAAGTAAAAGCAAATTGAAATTAATTTTATCATCAGTACTACAAAATCACTAATTATATACCACGGTATAGTGGGCTTGGTCAAGTGTAACATCTTTGTATAAAAGGCATCACATTGTATTAATGATAATACAATTTACCTCATTTAATGGCACTATTTTCCATTACAAAGAGAAAAATAAATAGGCTAGTCCTTTTACATTCAATTTTAATAATTTTTTAAACTTTTCTAAAATGTGATTAACCCACTTTCAAAACCAGTACACAAGACATAAATCAAGCTTTTCTTACTGACTAGATGTCATCATTGTAATTGATAATTATACAGTTATTTATGTCAAGATGGCCTCAGATGCTACTGACATGTACAAGATAATCTGACAACACTAAATTGTCCTTGCCTGCTATACTTAGTTTTTATTTCTCTTCCTATAAATTATCATTTGCTCCTGATGGGAGTAACTTTTAATGTAGTGTGTGTCAGAAAATATACTTGTTACAATTTTGCCTAATCAGACTCAACAAGTTTGGTCATAGGAGAACCAAAATGCTTTTCTCTGAATAAACTTCATTTATTCTAGAATACCATTTCTAGTTGCTCAAAATCATTTTTTTACAGCATTATTAAGGTACAGTTTACTTACCATGAAATTCACCCATCATAATTGAACAATAATTTTAATAAATTTATAGAGTTGTGAAACCATCCACTCTATCCAGCTGTAGAACACTTCCATCATCCCAAAAAGTTCCGTTGTGCCCATTTACAGTTAATCTTGCTGTTACTCCAAAGCCCTAGGCAACTACTGATTTGCTTATAGTCTCAATAAACTTGCCTTTTATAGACATTTCCTATAAAACAGAATCATTCAGTATGTAGCTTTTTACATCTGGCCTCACTTATTCATGCTGTAGCATTTATCAGTAGTTTGCTCCTTTTAATTGCTGAGTAGTATTCTGTTAAATGTCCACACCACATTTTGTTTATTCATTCATCAGTTAATAGGCATTTGAATTGCTGCCAATTCGGGGCTATCATGAATAACAAATTCCGCTCTGAACATGTCCTTGGATAGACATATTTTCATTTCTCTTGGGATAATTCCTAGGAGTGGAACTGCTTCCTTCTTAACTCTGAGATGTGATTCAGAGAGGCAAGTGACATGAAAAGTATAGATAAGTGAAGAGTTACTGTAATAACATATTATCCATTTAGACAACAACCTATTATATTACCAGGTATTGTGGGAGAAGCTGAGAAAAACTATGAATAAAGCATTGACCCTCCACTAAACAAGCTCATTGTCTATATGAGGGATGTGTAATATACATGTACAGGGAATTCCCACTTGTTTGGGGGGTTTTTTATTTGTTTGATTGGCTTTTTTGTTCTTTTTAACGTAAGTATCCAGTTTTAGAGGCTGATTATTCAGTTTTAGAAGCTGAGTAACTTCTAGGTGCAAGGTTCAAAGAAGTGAAAAACTACAATGATCAATTCCCATAATCCCTTCAAGACAAAGGTTCTCACAAACTGGCAGTAACATGAAAAGGGTAACAACAAAAACAAAATCTATACATTAGTGTGATAAAGACCACAGTAAGAAAGGTCAGAGTCTAAGAGTGGTGAAAATGCTGAGCAAAACAGGGAAGTTAAAGGAGAGGCTGCACTGAGTAGGTACCCATGAATGATTTTTGGTACATGAATACATACTGACAGAATACATGACAGCTGATGTTAAGTTTCCTTAAGTCTGTAAAGAGGAATAAAGTTTATGTTTAAGTTATCCTGGCTTCTGTTTGGCCTTTCTGGACATCTGTTATTCTCGGGAGATTTGGAGACAAAGTGAGGTGACATCACTGGGAGAAAAATTTCCACTTAAAATCTCTAATACTCTGCCTCCACAAATTCTTTGAACGCAGAGGGACCTCCTATTCATTCACTCTACCATCTTTTTACTGTCATTCATCCTCTTATGCTCCCCTTTTTTTATGAGACTGAGTCTCGCCCTGTCATCCAGGCCAGAGTGTAGTGGCATGATCTCGGCTCACTGCAGCCTCCGCTTCCCGGGTTCAAGTGACTCTCATGCCTCAACCTCCCAAGTAGCTGGGACAACATGCACATGCCACCATGCCTGGCTAATTTTTTGGTTTTCTTGGTTTTTTTTTTTTGGAGAGACAGGGTTTCACCATGTGGGCCAGGCTGGTCTCCAACTCCTGACCTCGAGTGATTCACTGGCCTCAGTCTCCCAAAGTGCTGGGATTACAGGCATGAGCCACCTCGCCAGGCCCCCTACTTTCTATCTTATTCATCTTAACTTTAAATGGCCCATCATTATAATTACTGCCTTGTCCTTCTCTCCTTCTTTCATAACCGTCTGATAAAACCTACAATAGTAGAAAAGCATATACTTATGGTGACTTGATCTCAACCTGATTTCATGATCATTAACCGTAACTGAGTAGCAATACTACTCAATTTTTACTGTCAATTCATTTTCCCACTCTCCTAGATGATTATTCCACTCCTTCTTCTCTATCCTAAATCCCTCAATAATTTTTTCAACCTGACTCTCAGCCTTAAACCTAACCTGAGATCCAGATGCATATAAACAATTGGCACTCAGATTTCCAGTAAGCCGCTCAAACTTAACATGTCTAATATTGAGACATTGGGTACTTATCCCACTGCATTCACTGTACTACTCCCACTCTACTACCCCAAACCTATTTCTCCTGTTCTCTCACCCCATTCTATCTTGACATTTGTTCAAGCAAAAAACCTTAAAGTATATATCCAGAATCTGAACATTTCTCACCTCAACCACTCTAGTCCAAGCCATCATCAGCTCTTATCTCAGTGACAACAAATTTCCTAACTATTCTCCCTATTTTTACCTTTGCTCTCCTGCAGACTATTCTCTACCAAGTAACCATAGTGATCACAGTCATATCACTTCATTCCTCTGCTACTCCCCTCCTATGGCATCTCAACACACTCAGGGTAATTAGCTAAGGTCTTTACTATGATCCAGAGAGCACTATATGATCTGCCCATTCATTACAACCACTGGCACTTCATGTACTACCAAGGTCCCCCTCAATCATCTATTCCGCTCATAATGGCCTCCTTGTTCCTGAACATGCCAGGCATGCACCCACCTGAGTCTTTGGAGCTGCTGTTCCTTCAGCACAGAATGCTCCTCCCCTAGCTAAACTCACTCCCTATCTTCAAATCTCTGCCCTAATGCCTTCTTTTCAGTAAGGCCTTTCCTGGTCACCCTAAGTAAATTAGCATCTGCCAGGCATTAGTCTTATGCATTAGTCTTATGCATTTACCCTGCTTTGTTCTTCCTAGAATTCTTTATCTGGTATTATATTCTTATTCATTCATTATTTACTTCTGTTCAACATAATGTAAGCTCTATAAGAACAGAGACTTCTGCTTGTTCACTGCGGGATCCCTCTCTTCCAGAACAGAATTTGGCTCATAGAAGACACTCAATAAAGGACTTAAATAAACAAATGAATAATTAGTGGAGAGTGTGATGGAAACATACATATGCAGAACTTAAACTAATTTGGAAAGGTCAGGGAAAGAGCTTCTCTGAATGATGACATCTAAGCACAGACCTGAAAGACAAGTTAGCCTAGTGAAAGAATATGAAAGAGACTATTCCAGATAGTAAAAACTGCATAAACAAAATCCCAGAGGCAAAAGTAAACATGGCCATTTGTTCAATGAAAGTATACACATACTTTCTCAAAATACAACACTCCTTTAAAAAAATAAAGCAAGCAAATATATTTTCCTTATGTTCTACATTCTATCCTACACTAGACGATGGGAACTAAAATAGTATACTAGTCTGCATACTCTTGGCCAGGGACCATTAATGTACCTATTTAAAATATTCTTAGCCAAGATGAGTACTAGGAAGAATAAAGGAAAATAAGTACTCTACAACATTTGTTATTTATTCCATTGTACCCTTTACTGTCTTATTTTCAATCTCAGCAAATAACTTTAGATCTGACAAAAGGTAGTACCGAACCTGCCATGAAGAAACATTGAGAAGATAACATACTAAAGGTACTTAAAAGGTACAAGGTTAGCCGGGTGCATCTCAGCACTTTGGGAGGCTGAGGCGGGAGGATCACGAGGTCAAGAGATCAAGACCACCCTGGCCAACATGGTGAAACCCCACCTCTACTAAAAATACAAAAATTAGCTGGGTGTGGTGACGCACGTCTGTAGTCCCAGCTACTCAGGAGGCTGAGGCAGGAGAATTGCTTGAACCCGGGAGACAGAGGTTGCAGTGAGCCAAGATCATGCCACTGCACTCCAGCCTGGTGCCTGGCAACGGAGTGAGACTCTGTCTCAAAAAAAAAAAAAAACAAAAAAAAAAGGTACAAGGTTAAAAGTGGCTAAAGGTCCCAAAGAAATGACCGACGAAACCAAAGGTGATTAGGTAGTGATAATGTCCTCTGCTACTATGAAGGGCATCAAAATCACCACTGCAGCCAAAGGGACTAACAACTGTTTGAAACCTGAAAAGCTATTACTTAGAAGCAAGATATAACATCAAAGAGTTTGAAGAATATGGAAAAATGCAGACGGCATACACTTGGGGTATTGTGTAATGCTCATTGGCAGTCTCATTTCCAGAAAAGCAGAAAGTCTCTTTGAGTTGAAGAGGTTATGGTTTAGCATGACAAAAATATACAGTATATAAGATGCACAAAAGAATATTCTGAAAGCCCAGGTAATTATATAAGAAGGATAAAAAAGAAGATATTTTAAAATAGATGTGTTTTGGGATCATAAGAACCACCCTTGAGAATATAAAAAAAAGCTTAAAAATTCATTCACACACAAATTCTATATGCAATTTTAAGGGATTTTCAAACTCATGAAAATTCAGTGGAAAAGCACAGGTAAAATCATTACACTGAAGACAAAAATATAACCCATAATGAAAGCTACGCAGCAGGCTTTTACAAAAATTGTCTAGATGGATGTTAGAAGGCAGAGGGTTAGAGGAGAGTAGGCTCCAGGAAAACAAAAAATTATAAAAAGGTCACATGATTAAAGGATACTAAAAAAGGCTTATAACTAATTTCAAAAAGTTGTGGTATAACTATGAAACTAAAATAATTTTAAGTAAATGACAGAATTTAGAAAGAGAGACTCCTTTGCACTTTAATGCTAAATATTCTTCAGCATTAAATTTCACTTTAATGCTAAATTATTCATCTTATAGCCCAAAGTGTGACAACAGAATGAAGAAATGCAAACCAAGCACTTAGGCCTTTACTAATTTTTAATTTTTTACAACCAACATATAATACAGTATCAGAACACTGTATAAGTACAGAACAAAAAAAAAGCATAAACAATTTTGACAACACAAAAATAAATGGATAAATGACCAAAGGTGAGAATATTAGAAAAAGAACTATATTAAAGTCAAAAAAGGAAGCAATCAGTGATTCAAAAATACTAACAAAAAGCTATTAAACACTGGGAAAAGGGCTTGATTGGGTGAGTAAGGGGAAGAAAACTGAGAAAGCTAAATCTTCATTTTTTGTTGCATAGAAGAGAGATTGTCTAAAGTTGGTAAGTTAAGTTATAAGGGAATAAGCATATTTGTTATAGTTCTAGCAGTAACCTGTAGAAATACTAAAAATAGAAGTTCCCTCAGGAATATGACTAGGATAGGAAAAAGTAAACTAGGAGATATTCACTTTTCATCCTAAATTCTTCTGTACTATTCATTACCATGTATTCATGTTCTTTAGGCAAAAATAAAAAATTTAAATCAGTTTAGACAGGTTACCAGTGCTGATGTAATTCCTTGCCACTATTTGACCTATTTCAATTATTTTCCAAATAATATCAAAGCAAGGCTTACTTGCATCTTCTGAGGAGTTGTTTGTTTAAGATAGAATTAAAGACTTTTACAAATGGAAGAGTCGTTAACAACTCAATACTAATGATATCTTTTTAAAAGACTACTGACATTTCAGTTAATTCTCATCATTTCAAAATTCCTTAAATTCTGGCAATGCTTAATTTGTCAGGAACAAATATTCCTTTGAGTTTCCATTAGGAACATATATATTTATTCACAATGAAGTTTGTTGGCACAACTTTCAGTTACATTATTGTACAGCAAGATGATCCCTTCTAAACCAAAGTCATATTTGTCAGTCTACTACATGCCAGTCAACAGAGATTCAAAGATGAATGCGTGGTCCAGCAGGATGGAGATGTGGGGTACCACAGAGAAAGCGATTGTTTTTGATTTGTTCTGATTCCCCTGGTGGAGGTTGGAGAGAGAGAGGAAGGGAGGGCAACAGTAGGAGAGACTGGACGGCATAAAAATCAATGTTTGGATTAACATGGCATTTATCCCAGCAGGAGACATAGATCTAAAGGGGATAAATTCAAATGACCTTATAGTGGGGAACCTGGACAAGCCATAAATAACCAGTTTGATGTTTTTTGCAAGTCAAAAGGGATTGTGAAGGTTCTAGTTTAGATAACCAAGTGGATGGTGACAGTTCAAGGGAGGAAATGCAAAAGAGAAAAAAAATGTAGGCTAATCACATGTTCCATATTGAATACAAAGTTTCCTGTTTAGCTTGTGGAGCTGTCCAAAGGGGTAGCTAGAATTCAGATCTAGAGTAGCAGTCCCCAACCTTTTTAGCACCAGGGACCAGTTTCATGGAAGACAATTTTTCCACGGACTGGGGTGGAAGATTAAGGGGTGGTTTGGGGTGACTGAAGCACGTTACATTTACTGTGCACTTTATTTCTATTATTACTTTGTAATATGTAACGAAATAATTACACAACTCACCATAATATAGAATCTGTGGAAGCCCTGGGCTTGCTTTCTTGCAACTTGATGGTCCCATCTGGGGGTGATGGGAGATAATGACCGATCAGGCATTAGATTCTCCTAAAGAGTTCACAACCTAGATCCCTTGCGTGCACAGTTCACAGTAGGGTTCACACTTCTATGAGAATATAATGCCACTGCTAATATGACAGGAGAAAGAGCTCAGGCAGTAATGTGAGTGATGGGGAGTGGCTGTAAATACAGATGAAGCTTAGTGTACTCACCCACCACTCACCTACTGCTGGGCAGCCGGGTTCCTAACAGGCCACGGACTGGTACCTGTCTGTGCCCTGGACATTGGGGACCCTGATCTAGAGCACAGAATATAGGAGATCGTATATGTACTTATTTGAAGCCACAGTCATATATATATACATATACTATGGAGAGAGGGAGTCATTTAGAAATACCCACATTTAAAAGGTACCCAGAAGAAAAGCCAGTTAAGTAGACCAAAAAAAGTCAAACAGGTAAATTTAAGTAACAGCTTCCATTCTTCAAGAGCAATTTGTCGCACATTGTACTACATGCTTTAGGAGACACTGAACTGCTCCTTACTGGCATTATTACCATTTTATAAATAAGAACAATGATACCTGGCCGGGCGCAGTGGCTCATGCCTGTAATCCCAGCACTTTGGGAGGCTAAGGTGAGCAGACCGCCTGAGGTCAGGAGTTCGAGACCAGCCTGGTCAGCATGGTGAAACCGTGCCTCTACTAAAAATACAAAATTAGCCTGTCGTGGTGGCAGGCACCTGTAATCCCAGCTACTCGGGAAGCTGAGGCAGGAGAATTGCTTGAACCCAGGAGGCGGAGGTTGCAGTGAGCCGAGATCATGCCATTGCTCCAGCCTGGGCAACAGGGCGAGACTCCATCTCAAAAAACAAAAAACAAAAAATGATGATACCTTAAGATGTTAAATAATTTCTGACCAAAATCATTCAGCTAGTAAGTGGAAAGACCAGAAGTCAAATTCTGGTTTGGTGAATCCAAAGTCCATCCTCTTGACCAGTATGTTACTATCTTAAAAGGAGTCATGACAAAACAAGGAATACCCTCTTAAAGACAAGTTAGGAAGGAGTTAAATATGCCTACCATTTCCTTCTAAGACCTTACCAAACTACAGTGCATGAGTCAAGGGCCTTCCTACACCTATCCCCAATCCCACCACCCCACATCTAAAACACATTTATGTTCTTAGGAACTGAGACTCTTGCTCTTTTTCTCAGTTACTGTCAGTAATAGCATTAATGAGATGTATTTGAATAGTTCTACTAAAAAATACAATCTTTTTTTAGCTAAAATTAACTCACTAACTTTTTAAAAGTGTCAATAAGTTCAGGTCCTGACATAAATCTAAGGCGATCTTTGAATACAAGTGAAAGCTACCTATGTTGAAGTGCATCAAATAGTTCCATTCATTAATGGGACATTTACTTAGTGACTCTTAGGTGTCAGGCCCTAGGGATAAGAGAGTTTTAAAAGACTCTAATGCTACGCCTCTGAACCAACTTTACTGCTAATTATCACACTTGGAGTTGCTTTGTCTTTCCTAGAGTGGCTTTATAAGCTACCTAAATTAAAAACATGTTTTACATAACATCTTAATTCTATATTCCTTGGGAGAGGGGATAAATAATATCTGTAACATATAAGATTCCTCCAACTTAGGAAAATGTAATTTTCAAGTTATTTCAACAACAGCCTGTGTCCTAGTCTAGAATCCCTATATCACTCTTGTGGCACTCTACTCGCCAGTAATGTCTCTATTCTTAAGGACTTCAAGATCTAATTCAACATATATAGGATAGTAATTTTTATCATTTTCTCATCAATTTGAAAATCAAACCCAAAATGTTACACTAAAATGTGTAACAGGCTAATTCCATAATAAAACTATTGTGCAGGATAATACTTTTACTGTTTTAAAAAATACAAACTAGCTTTTAGGTGTAAAGCAATATAGGAAAGAGAAAAAAATAAGTTTAAAAAATATTGGAAAAAAATTAGTAAGAAAAGTTTTAACATATACCTGAACATTTGCTTAAATTGCCTTTTAGATTCCCTGAGCAAAACAATTTCTATGTGTTAATAAAATAAGAAAGGAGTTTCTACTATTTCTTCATCCAGGAAAATAACAGATTCCCCTCCATGTACTCATAAGAAACTGACAAGAAACAAATTCCATTTGAGTTACACTTTCAAAATAATGAAAGCCTTTATATTAGAGATAAATTAAATAATCTTTCAGCTCAGAAATTCTTTGCTTAACCTGAAATTAAATGAGGAATTGATTAAAATACAAACCTGGACCAGGTACGGTGGCTCACGCCTGTAATCCCAGCACTTTGGGAGGCCAAGGCGGGCGGATCACCTGAGATTAGGAATTCGAGACCAGCCCAGCCAACATGGTGAAAACCCATCTCTATTAAAAATTTAAAAATTGGCCGGGTGTGGTGGCATGCACCTGTAGTCCCAGCTACTCGGGGAGGCTGAGGCAGGAGAATCGTTTGAACTCGGGAGGCAGAGGTTACAGTGAGCTAAGATCATGCCACTGCACTCCACCCTAGGTGACAGGGTGAGACTCCATCTCACCAAAAAAAGAAGAAAAAAAAGAAAAAAAACACACATAACCTGGCACACATCAGAAAACAAGTGGCTGCTATAATTATAAAACTGGTATGGCTTTCATTCATTTTGAATTTCATTTGACCAGCTTGGTTTAAACCATATGAACCACATGGGGGGCATTTAGTTCAACATCATGACCCAAGGAAAAAACTTCATTCTTTGGTCCTAGATTTTCCCTAAATCAGAATTGGAAGTACAAAACTCCCTTACCAAGAAAGTAAAAATGACTCAACAGAGTCCAACATCATCACTGTAGAAGCCATTTTATGCACCAATCCTGCTACCTGTCACCAGTGCCCTCTTGTTGTATATCAAATGACTACATACTCATGGATTCTAAAGGGACTAAAAGGTATGGAGGTGAGGGCAAGTTACTAAAAAAAGAAAGGCTGCAAGATAACAGTAGACTTTTTGCAAGAATCCAGTTTAGAAACTTTAAAAAATATATATTTTGAGGCTGGGTGTGATGGCTCAAGCCTGTAATCCCAGCATTTTGGGAAGCCAATGCAGGAGGATTACTTGAGCCCAGAAGTTTGAGACCAGCCTGGGCAACACAGCAAGACCCCATGTCTACAAAATACACAAAAAATTAGCCAGGTATGGTGGATGTGCCCCTGTAGTCCCAACTACTTGGGAGGCTGAGGCAGGAGGATTGCTTGAGACCAGGAGGTGGAGTTTGCAATGAGCTGAGATCGCTCCACTGCACTCCAGCCTGGGCAACAAAGCAGGACTGTGGCTCAAAAAAAAAAAATTATTGCATTTTCACCAGAAATCTGTTTTTATGAGTACCTTTTCTGAAATTGGGGACAAATATTACTTCTAAGACATGAATCAGAGTAGAAATAGTACTAACCTAGATCCCTGAGAAAAAGTAAGCATGTTCTGTTTCACATATTTACATAATGATCCAAAGAACAAGAATAAGAAAAAAAGAAACGACTATGCTATCAAGACCACTTCCACACTGCACTTGGTAGCCAGAAATCTGCAACCTCCCATGAATCCCAGATGCTACTATCTTTTCCAGTCTTTAAGTGTCATCAACTAATTTAATAAGTTAAAAAAATAAAAATAAAACCGAAACCTCAATTCTCAGGTCCTGACCCAAGCTGGCTAGGAACTTCTAGCCAAAATTTTAGTAGACCCAGATCAAAACTGAGCTTACAAGACGTTATATATACTCAATACATAGTACTTCAGCAGGTAAAAAAAAAACAACAGAGTAGCATTACAAAGAATAGTTGTAAAGGCAACATGACAAAACTCAGGCTTTGCAAACAAAACAAAGTAAATGCTACAAGTAAGTCAAAACATTCAACACTGTACAATCAATTTTATAGGTTTAGCACAGAATTACCACATGACCCAGCAATTCTTTTCATAAGTTTATAAAGCCAAGAGAAATGAAAACATATCCATAAAAAACATTCACATAAATGTTTATAGCAACATGATTCATAATAGGCAAAAAAGTAGAAACAATCCAAACATCCATCAACTCATGAATGAATAAAACGTGGTATATCACACAATGGAATATTATTTGTCAATGAAAAGAAATGAAGGTTGACCACAGCAGCTCACAGCTGTAATCTCAGAGCTTTGGGAGGTCAAAGTGGGAGGACTGCTTAAGCCCAGGAGTTTGAGATCCACCTAGGCAACATAGTCAGACCATGTCTGGATAAAAAAAATTTTAATTTTTTTAAAAAAACAGCTGAGCATGGTGGTGTGCACCTGTGGTCCTATCTACTCAGGAGGCTAAGGTGGGAAGATTCTTTCAGTCTAGGAGTTTGGTGTTATAGTGAGCTATGATGGCACCATTGCGTTCGACCCTGGGCGAGAGTGAAACCCTGTCTCTTAAAACAAAGTACTGATACATGCTACAGCTTGGATAAACCTTGAAAAAACTATGTTAAACAACAGAAACCAGTCACAGAAGATCACATATTACATTATTCCTGATGAAATCTTCAGCATAGGCATAGAGATGGACACTACATAGCAGTTGCCTAGGGCAGGGGTGTTAGTGGGAAATCAGGAGTGACTGCTAATGGACATGAAGTTGCTTTTTGCAGTGAGGAAAATGTTCTAAAATTAATTGTGATATGGGATGCACAACTGTGAATGTACTAAAAAACACTGAATTGTATATTTTGAATGGGTGAGTTATATGGTATGTGAATTATATCTCAATAAAACTATTATTAAAAATATCAATTTTGTGCTTCAAAAGTTAGAAAGAGAAGTAAAACTATTAAAAAACAAAAAACAACAGCATGATAATAAACAGTTTGCCCTGCATTTCAAGAACAGCAGATTCTTAATTGGCCTTTTAACCGACAATTTTACTATTATTTCACCAGATATTTCTAATTTTCTAAGGAAAGATCTAATACTAAGGAACAATGCCTATTCTCACATATAAATTTACACACAAACACATATGTAAACTAAGTTTCAAAGACTCTCTGAAGAGCTCATGTCAGAAATTTTATGAGCTGTAAGAAAAAGTATATATAAAATTAATGACAGATTTTCATAATAAAATCTCTCTCTTTTAGAGTGAGTATATAATCTCTCAGATGAGTTAGTCAATTAATGTTAGTAACTAAAAAAGAGATCTCCACATGAATAATAGTGTTAAGAAGTACAAGTTTCGAATCACCTATTTTGTAATCAAGAACTAATTATAACGCCTTAATAGATTGATATAATTATAAAACAATCTTTCTGGCTGGGCACAGCAGTTCAAGCCTGTAAGCTCAGCACTTTAAGATGTTGAGCCAGGAGGATCCCTTGAGCCCAGGAGTTCAAGACCAGCCTGGACAACATAGTGAGATCTCATCTCTACAAAAACAAATTATCTTGTATAAAACCAAGACCTCTACTAACCTGTACTCCCAAAAAACAGACTTGTTTTTTAAAAAAAAGTCTTAAAAACCACTGCATCTGACTTATTTTGTTAGTTCTTACTAGCATTTTCTTTCTACATGGAAGTGCTTTTAAGTAAAAGTAATATCAACAGGCTAAATATCAATCTTCAATAAACATACATGATTTGAGAAAACAGAAAGATGGCAATATATCTTTTTATTTTTAGATTATTCAAGTGTAGCAGTAAGAAGGGGCAAAGAGTAGAACAAGGAGCTGGATCTGTAATTGACAGGGAACAATGAATTGAGATAACTCACTATTTTCAGACCAGCTGACAATATATCTTTTCAATAGAGCTTCTCAAAATTAAGGCGATCATATGTGAGAGGACATTTCTAAACTAAATTTGTATGTAAAGCAAAAGGCAGCAAAGATTGTAACAAGAAAATATCAGAGAAAAAAAGCAGAAAGAGAAGATAGGCAGAAAGATTCTGAGTCAAAATTTATATGAAAATGCCACACCGAGGTGAAAAATAACTCTAATTTTCCAAAAGTAGTTATTCATAGAAATTATTATAAAGATATGTAAACATATCAGGAAGACTCTGAAAATGACCATACTTCAGTATACTAAGAAAAAACTTTCCCACATGCAAAGTAACATGGGGATAATAAAGACTCGAACACAATCACTTTCTTGTACTATTAAATCTTTAGAAATCATTGTCAATTAGCAAAATATATATATATATTAGAAAAACAAATACATTTTAAAATTAAATACAGCTAATTACTAAAAACAACAGAAGTTCTATGAAGACATTTACTAACATCAACAGAAAGTTTCTAAGAAACAAAAACATTCCAAGTATTCACACAAATATTTGGAATATATATACATATCTATTACCTTACTTGTGTTGTAATTTGAAAGGGAATAAATATATAGGAATCTAAGATCTTATCTTTTCTGTAATAAAATGGCAATGTAGCTAAGAGTTATTTTTTTCTGGTCTCAGACATAAGAATATTGTCTCAAAACCCTTAAGGTATATAATCTGTATATAAAAATATTAAAAATTAGGCCAATAAGAGCTACTATAAGCACTGTGTTGACCACTGTTTCCCTCAAAGATGGCTAAAATCAAGTAACAGAAAAATTTAGATGACTTACATTGTTGTTGCGGGTTTCTACAGCAGGGAATTTTCTGACTATGAATTTCACAGCAGATTCCAGGTTTTTGTCGATAAGGTAGGATGGTTTTGCCTTGGGGTCTCCACATGCCTATAAAACAACAGTAATAAAAAAAAAAGTGAAATGCACCCTTCTTCTAAAATCAAAAATAGCAAATCTGCAATTAGAAATTAAAGAGATATTTATTGTTTTTGGTGAGCAGGTGATAAAATGAATAGGCAAAGTGCAGGGATTGTCACAGCTGAAATATGCAATGGGAGACAGTACAGAGATGTTCTTCTACTGAAAAAAATGCATGGAAAGTTTCAAAGCAGTTAGCGCAGAACAGCAGTGAAGGAAAAAGCTCAAACCTAAAAAAAAGAAAAAAAAATTCTTGATTTGAGGTAGGATTGTATTCATCTGAAGCTAATAAAATATTACAAAATTAAATATTTAGTAGAGTACTAGACATGTTTCTTTCTAAGTGTTATAAAATAAAAGCTTATGTTTAAATGTCTTTTCCAAAATGTTTTCCTCATTCACTTTAAACATTTTAATACAAGAGCCCTAGTTCAAAAGAACTGGAAGCTGCTAAAATTGTCTTTATAGTGCTAAGGTATGTTGCCTGATCGTCTGAACACCTGAGTTACAACACTGTTTTCCATCATACCAGCAGCACTTCAAACAATGAATCTACATCTGTTCTATATATCATAAGCACAGAACAAATGGAAATGTTTACATTTTGACCATATCAGCAGTACAGCATTCTCTGCAGTAAACTGTAGAGCACTATACAAATGTAAGGTATTATTTTTAGAAAGAACATTCTACCTGAACTATTAGCAATACAGAACATAACCTTGAATACTGTTCCTATTTCATTATGCAACATTTAATTAACTGCTTGCTAGTGAGATGTTATTCCTTAGGGAATTACTAAAATTATAACATTTCTATTTAGCTTCTTTTTATTGCATTTTAAAAAGTATGTGTCCTTTGAAAAGTTATATCTGTCTGCCATGTGTGAGGAAATACACTATTGCAATTTTATATTTTTCCATTGTTTACTATGGCTATGTTGTGGATTGCAGAAAGAGAAGTTATGAAACATGAAACTGATCTGAAAGCGGGCAAGCGGGCAGAGGGAAGGTGAAAAGCTTTGCAAACCTTCCAAACTTGTCCTTGCTGGGTAAGCATTGTAATAAAAAGAGAGAAAATTACGTGTAAACAATGATTGTCAAACTATGATATACGTTTCAGAAGAAAACTTATGCACTGCAGACTATGAATAACAGAACAAGATTAGAATTATATGGTGCTACAATTTTAAAGGTATTCTAAGTAGCAAGTTTTAGTATAAAATAAATTTATAGAGTATATACTATTCATATATATTTAAATACTACTGTGTACGTGTACAATCAGGTCAGTTTCTTGGTGCTCTTTCTAAACCAACTTAAAATCATACTAGAAAAAAGGAAAATAAAGACTACATGCAGCTATAAAAACAGGAGCAAAACCATCAGTGAAATTTTACATACCTTAAAAAGAAACGGTAGCCAAGAATAAAAATAAATCGTTATTGGATGACTTTTGTATTTCAGCTCAAATTGAAACTATTTTTCAAACATGACCTAACTTCCTACCATGCCAAAGTAGAAAAATCAATGTTAAAACATTCCTACATTTTCCAAATGGAAATAGGAATGCAATAAGAAATCTCTTAATTCTCAAATATCATTAAATAAAACAAAATCTTAAGAAATTTAGAACTTCATCATCTTTAACCAGATTGACACGACTACTATGTAAATTCCATTTCAACATCATAAATATTAAAACATATCCAACTTTCCCTCTGAGTAGACTATCATTTCTTTAAAATATTCTTATAATCTTCCAATTTACACTCTTCCCCCAAATATTACATAACAGCTAAGAATAATCATGTAACTAAAAATCTGCCCAAACACAAATAGCTATAGATTAGCATTGCCTTACATCAATTGCATAATGAAAAATCAAGTATCATAAACATGATTGAGGTAGTGCCGAATCCCAAAGTAATTCCAAATTATGTTCAGTTTTTTCATACGCATTATCTTTCATATTCTAACTATAGAAAAATTTAGCTATCCATTCTAAAAGTCTCTATTAGAGACTATCATATATAATGAAAATGATAGATCACCATATCCATTTCCCACAATCACAAATTTTACTGTTTAAGAATATAAACATGTAAATAACTTCTTTGGTTGATAACCAAAGAAGTGTGTGTGTGCATGTGCGTATGTATACACATATGTACATACATAAATGAGCAGCTCTTCCTTCTTACACTGAAAACAAAAAGAGCAGAATTTCATTTTGTCCAAGTGCAGTGGCTCATACCTGTAATCCCAGAACTGGGGGCCAAAGGGCTTGAGCCCAGGAGTTGGAGACCCACCTGGGCAACAAGAAAGATCCTGTCTCTACAAAAAAATTGTTTTAAATTACAGAAGTAAGCTCAGGGCTTTAAGAGAAAAAAAAAAAATACATATATATATATATGTGTGACAGTACACAACTGTACTCCTAGCTACTTGGGAAGCCGAGGCAGGAAGATCACTTGAGCTCAGGAGTTCAAGGCTACAGAGCTATAATCACACCACTGTACTGCAGCTTGGGCCACAAAGTGAAGTTCTGTCTCTTAAAACTATTAAAAAATAAAAAATCAGAAAAAAATTAAGGAGTATATAATCTGCTTTCCCTGGAATCGATTTACCTTTTCCACACTGCTCAGTGGACCTTATCTAACATACTTAATTGGGAGGTAGTATGCCTCAAAGGTTAAAAACGAAGATTCTGGAAAAAACTGAATTTCAATCTTCACAACTTACTAGTCATGGGACCTCGAATATATTACAAAGTATCTCGTAATCTAAGTTTCTTCGTCTGTAAAATGGGGAAATAAGTACTTACCTCATAGGATTATTATAAGGATTAGAAGAGAGATAAAGAATCCATATAAAGCATTTAGCAAAATGATAAGCACATAAGTGCTCTAAAAATGCTAGCTGCTTTTTAATAATAGTTATAATTATGATAATAATTATCCAAGTAAAAGTCTAATATGAATAGTAATCATAGTAGTAACAGTTTTTATTATAATATATATAGAGAACTAGCAAGTTAGTGGTAACTTCCTTATGTAACTATTAAACACAATTCCCTCTCTCAAATATTTCCTTTATTCACTTTAAGCCTAAACATCTAAACATAGCCGAAATATAGCCTCAAGTCTACATTTGTTGTAACTGTACAGAGTTTAACCAATAGTTAAGAACCTGAGTTTCAAGACAGATTGTCCATGTTCAAAATCTTGGCTCCATCACTTAACAGCTGTGTACCCATCAGCAAGTGATTTTCCCTATCTGTGCCTCGGTTTGTTCATCTGTTAAACAGATAATAATTACAACCTATGCTCAAAAGTTTTTATGTTCACTGCATGAAAGTGTATTTGTAGACTTTACAGGGTATTTGGCATACCTTGAGTGCTCAAAAAATGCCAATAAAAAAAATTAGAGGTTAATAAATATAGAAGTACTGGGCTCCATTTTATCTTTTTCTAAAATCTACTTACTTAATTTATTTGCTTAATAACAGAGACACTTGCATGGGGAATACTTAGGCAAAAAAGAAGTATATGAAAAAAATAAACTGACATGACTAAAAGTTATCAGCTAGGTAAAATATATCCTGGCAAAGAACCATAACAAATAATTCAGGTAAGAAGGTTGATTGGGACGGTGGCTCTCAACTGTAATCCTGGCACTTTGGGAGGCTGAGGTGGGAGGATCACTTGAGGACAGAAATTAGAGACCAGCCTGGGCAATATAGCAAGACCTTATCTCTACAAAATAATTTTTTAAAAACTTAAGGTTTCCTGCTATATTAAAACAGTATAGCAAAATTTCAACTAACCAGAAATTGTAGTTTATTCATCTTTTTCCCCACCCAAACTAAAAAAAAAATTCATTTTGAGGACAAGGAAATCACAACTTGCATTTTTAGAAAACAGCCTGCTGTTGGTACACTTGAAACATGTATCTTCCTATTACATCTACAATATTACACAAAATTAATCCTTAACTCAAAGTTATCACCTTTTGAAGTACCAAATTTTTAAAAACTAAATACACTATTACATTTAGTTATCAAAACATTTTAGACTAATATATTTCAGAAAGGCTTATCACAGTGACTTAAAAGATTTAACAAATTACCAATTCAATTAAATATTTGAGCACTCTATCCCCCACATACCCCCAAAAATTGGGAAAAAAAAGATGAATACAATGTAAAATTATGTCTAAATCCCTGAATTTTATATCCCTACCAAAAAAAAACTTTTTCAGAGAATTGACTAAAAGACGTATTTCACTACACAGAAAGAAAACTATTCATAAAGTACAGAATTAAAAAACGAAAAACAAAAACTCCCCCCAATACTTTATGTTTTACTTTATCTTGAGTCCGCATGTTTCCATAAAACTTAATAAAATACTATAATTTCAAATTTCAGAAGATCTAAAATAAATTTAAATATTTATATACTTAAATTTCCAGTTATCAGAATTGGAACTTTATTCTCCATGAATATTCTAATTACAATCTTTAAAATCAAAAAAGTTAGGACTATTTAATGTGGCAGATAAAAGTATAGTAATGATAAAGGATACACTTAAACATAATAATTAAAAACCTTGTCTCTTGAGTCAAATGGATAATAGCCTATATGACCTTACACAAGTTGCCTAACCTCTGAGCCTCAGTTACCTAATCCATAAATTGAGGATATTATTACTACCTACTGCATAGGGTACACTGTTAAGATATTTAAAAAATAAGATACACATAAACTGCTTATTTTGGTGCCTGGCACATATGTAGTTAACAAATAAGTTCTAAATAATATTTTAAATAAAACTTTTCTATATACATGGATATACATAGTGAGTTTTCAATTACGGAAACAAGATTTTCCATAAAAACAATTCTAGGTCAGTACTAATTGTCAATTCAATTATCTCTAAGTTCCTTTTCGAAACACAAATCTGATGTTATTACCAAAAATAAAGGACAAGAATGTTTCAGAAAACTATACAGTGTATTATTCGGGACACAAACAAACATCTTTGATTAGAAGCAACAAGCCTAGACTCCATGCCATTTTAAAGTATGACTTTAAAACAAATCTTTCTGCCACTCTACCACAAATCTCCACACTGAGGCCTTTTCTCAAGCTGTTACAGCATAAGATTACATACCACAGCTTAACTTTACATGGTTAATGTTACATATTTTTTGAAAAACTTACCACCATGCCAAAAAAAAAAATATATATATATAGAATTTTAAAATTCCTATATCTATTAATAAGAGATTAAGCAACAAACAAGACACAAGAAAACAGACTGCTCAATAGCTCACACCTGCAATCCCAGCACTTGGGAAGCCCAAGGCAGGAGGATTCCTGGATCCCACAAGTTTGAGACCACCCTGGGCAAGAGGGAGACCCCATCCCTACAAAAAATTTAAAAATTATGGTCCTGGCTACCTGGAAGGCTAAGGTGGAAGGATTGCTTGAGCCAGGGAGGTTGAGTCTACAGTGAACCCTGTAACACACCACTGCAAACTCCAGCCTGGGCAAGAGTAAGACCCTGACTCAAGAAAGAAAAAAAAAAAAAAAAAATAGAGAGAAGAGGAAGAAAACAACAACAAACTAAACAAGATACAAAAGGTATTGGAAGTAAGAACATTTACTGTGCAACTATTGTGTGCAAAACACCTGTGTTTTGAAATTATATAAACTATCACTCAACAGAGAGGAAAGGAGCTTCTGAAAAATTAAGTAACTTGATCAAGATTTCATGACTACTAACTGACAGGACCAACAGAGAAATTCATACCTGATTGCAAAACACTAGAAAAGCTTATCTAAAAACATATATGCCCTCCCAAAAATAATGTTTAAAATCATGCTCCACTTTTTGAAAACCTCAGCTGCTTAAAACCTCAGAAAGCAGTTGCTATCAAGGTAAAAATCTGATCAGTTCAATCCATTTTATATTTTTGAGAGAGCGTCTTACTATATTGCCCAGGCTGGACTTGAACTCCTTGTCTTAAAAGGTTCCTCCTGCCTCAGCCTCCTAAGCACCTGGAATTACAAGCATGCACTACTACTGTGCCTAGCTTCAGTTTTATTTTTTAATTCCTAGTCTAACTCAGGAATAAAACACAGTCCTTTGCCAAAATATGGAAGAACAACATAACTTATTTTCTAGTACAATAATTTTAAAAAAAAAGGCCAAAACATGAAGAACAAAATGATTTTCTAGTATAATGAATCAATTGAAAAAATATGAACAAAATCTCAGGAGTCAGAGTGAGAATGCTATTTGTGAGAGCACAGAAACATGCCCCATCTGAATAATGTCAAGGATGAGGAGAAAAATACAAAATGTGGCCAATTTGCACTAGAAAGAGGAATTTGACTTAATAACCAAGGAACACCACACATTTTACAAAATTGAAGGAATAAAGGGACAAAGATTCTTCCCTGAGTTTTCAACAATTTGAAGTTAATACCTAGAGGAAGAACAGACATTACCTGAAATTACGGAATGTAAAAGTAATATACACCTGTCATTATTTTATGTTCCAATTTTTTAAATAATGAAAATGTTACAGTATGAAAACTGTCCAATGTTACAGCTCTTTTAGAATTTGTCTAGCAGGCTTTCCGGTTTTTGCTGGAAAGCCCCTTTAAAAAAAAATACAAGAAAAAGAAAAGAAAATTGTCCATCAATATTGGAAACCTATCAAGAGCAAAATGAGACTCAAATTAATCACTAGTTAGTTTTCCAATTATTTTTTTCCTCCTGTGTTATCACGTATATTTTGGCCAACTGACCTGCTTTAAGTTAGCACTTTCCTTCTATTTTGGGTAGGTAAAAAGAAAAGAAAGCTGCTTCTGGATTCCCTAGCAAAAAAGAAAAGAAAGCAATCTACTGCTAACAACTTGGATTAAGAGGCTTGATAGCAAAGTATACTGAAATTACTGGAAATGCTTTCAAATTAATGTAATTGTATCAATAACTACCTCTTAATTAGAGCCAATAATAAAAATACAGAAATCACAGTTATTATCCTTTAGACAAGTTTGAGAAAGTCATGAACCTGAAAAACTTCAACCCATTATACACTTCAAAATTCTTTATTAAAATTTTTAGTGATTCAAATAAATAATAATAACTTAGTGATTCAAATGAGTTATTACTAGTCAATTTACAAGAAGATATATGTCACCGTTGCCTTTAAACAGTTTTCAGTTTCCAATATTCAGGATCATCTCAGTTTATGAAGCAAAGGTGTTACTACAATTTTTTTAAGCATATATATTGTCACACCTTTGCTGTTAAAAAGAAATTGTTACTTAAAGGACTACTGTGGAATGCATACTTCTGAAATACAAATAATTATTTTGTCTCAGCATTAAGTAGACATCAAACTGGATCAAGCAGTAAAATAGAATAGTCAGGAATGTCTCCTAAAAGGTAATCTTGAGCTTAATTTAATATGTGGTGTGGGGAAAATGAACATTTATTAAGTGTTCACTATGTTTTAAGCCCCAGAAATAGAACTAGTTACAATAGCTACCTTTATTCAGCTCTTACCCTTGTTACAAAGCACTGTACTAGTACTTCTTATGAATTAACTCATTAAATTCTCCTATTAACCTATGAGGTTAATAAAAGCATATTCCAAAAACATGAGAGAATGTGAATATCTATTTAAGATTACAAGAGTTAGAATCAATAAGACTAGCATGTCTTGGAAAGCCAAAAAATACAGCTTGAAGCATAACAGAAGCTGAAAGCAAATAAGTACCATGGATCTGGTTTTGCTAGTAGAGAGCCAATGTGCAGCCTTCCAGAAATTTAGTTATAACCCAGACAACTAAATTAAATCACTACAGTTAATAATTAGCAGGAAAATAAATTAGAGGTATTTAAAAACTCACATTTCACTTATTTCAGTAGTTAACATTGGAACTACTTCAGGGATTTCTTTTTCTGTTTAAGTAAGTTTGGGTCAGGGTCCAGATGCATGAAATTTGTAAAAACCTTCCGAGATGATTTTATTATGTATCCCTGGCTAAGAACCACTAATCTCCTCACTTTGCAAGTAAACTACAGCCCAGAAAGGTTAAATAACTTGTTCAAACTAAAAAAGGTATCAGAGCTTTATCTAGAATCTAGTTCTCTCAACTCACAGAATATTCTGCAAGTATGAAAAATGTTTAGAAAGTAAACGAAGTTTAGAGGTTTTATGCCTGCAAGAAGAGCATTACTATTTTATACTCTTAGACACAGTCATGCATTGCTTAATGTCATCAATTTCATTGTTGTGTGAACATCAGAGTGTACTTACATAAATCTGGATGGTATAGCCTACTATACACATAGGGTACATGGTATATAGCCTATTGCTCTCACTCTACAAACCTGTACAATGAGAATACTGTAGGCAATTGTAACATAATGGTATGTATTTCTGTATCTAAATGTATCTAAACACAGAAAAAATACAGTAAGAATACAGTATTATCTTATGAGACTACTGTGTATATGCAGTCCACCATTTAGGTGTTATGTGAAATATGCAGCATGACTGTATTTTGTTATCTTTATACAGAAGCTCCTCAATTTAATGATGGGGTTACATTCCAATAAACCTATCTTTAATTAAAAATATCATAAGTCAGCCAAGTGTGGTAGCTCATGCCTGTGATCCCAGTACTTTGGGAGGCTGAAGTGGGTGGATAGCTTGATCCCAGGAGTTAGAGACCAGCCTGAGCAACACGGTGAAACCCCAACTCTACCAAAAAAAAATACAAAGATTAGCCAGGCATGGTGGCACATGCCTGTAGTCCCAGCTACTCAGAAGGCTGAGGTGGGAGGATTACTTGAGCCAGGAGGCAGAGGTTGCAGTGAGCTGAGATCATGCCACTGTACTCTAGCTTTTATGACAGAACTAGAACCTGTCTCTAAAAAAAGAAGAAGAAAATGCACTTAACACAACTAACCTACCAAACATCATATTTTAGCCTAGCTTATCTTAAACACTTCCATTAGACTACAGTTGGGTAAATCATCTGGTAATACAGTACACTGCAGAGTATCAGATCACAAGAAAGTATCATATCACTTACTACCGCATGCCATAGCTTTTGTGCCAACATGAAGTCAACAAACCGTTAAGTCAAACCACCATACGTTGGAGACCGCCTGTATATTCTACTGAATAAAAACTCTGGAATCTGAAACAGGAACTAGCTACTCTCTGTCAATGCCTGTCTGACATTTCTATTCATACTTCAAAACCAAGTACAGATGTCACTCTCCTTCTCTTTACCATCTCTCCCAGATTGTAATCTTTAATTCCCTTCTCAAGACTCCACAATCCTACTTACACAAGCATTTTCGTTAAGTATCTATACATCTCTCTCCCCACTAAGATACTAATTTCTTGGCACTAGAGACTTCATCTTAATTTACCTCTTAATGCCAGGGAACACATTCAATAAATGAAGAGTAAATGAATAAATTAAAAGGGAAAACCTCAATATTTGAGACTAACTGAAAGAATAGCTCATATGATGGCTTATAAAACAGTTTTAAAGATGCAATTTTATTACTATCACATATCTAAAATAATCAACTATGCAATAACAAAGTATTTTCCAGCATAGGTTCTTCTACTTAAAACAAAAGAATCATTTGAAACTGGCACATATACAACCCTACTTACAAACTAACAAGTCAATAGCTTACAAAGTTATAAAGATGGGCAGACAGTGAATATTTGAAATCACTCATTTATGTTATGTTTGAGTTTTTGACAATAAACATATATTCCTTTGGTAATCATTAAAAAATTTTAAAGTTACTTAATTCCATAAAGGAAACAAAGATGGATTATCATTGCCTCTTAGAAATTAAAAATAATTATTTCTCCTAAGCACCTTTGGAACATGCTTCTGTGTCTGATTGACCAAAAATGAAAATAATGCCCTAAATGGAAACAAATACTGAAAGGGAAGACTAAAACAAGTTCCCCTCCCTTTACCCTGCACTGCTCACAAACATCTTTTCTTGCCCCACTAAATAAGCAGATACCAGCTAAAGACTTTCAATTTTACAATGCTATTCCTGTTAACCTGTTAAATTTTTCCTTAGAAAATAAATTTATCCAAAATCATGAGAAAAGGACAATAGGGAAAAAAAAGAAAAATATTCCTCTAATTTTCTGAAAAAAGTAAAACTGCATTTAAACCATCACAAGACTCCATTTTTAAAAAGTAATAGTTGTATGGGTTTTTTTTTTTTTCTCCTTTTCTGTCCTTTACAATCCAGGCAATAATTTAACAGATGGAGAAAAACACAAGTATTAACTGAGATCTTTTCAATACAGAGATCAATCTCATGTTGGTAATGGTGTAGGAAAAGAAAGGAGAAGGAAAAAAAGAAAGAGTAAACCCCAAAATTTAACTCAACAAAAGGTTTTCTTTGGGCATTTGGTATTTGGCAGATTTGTTAAGCAGCTAGACAATTTCAGAAAAACATGTGTTTCCCAAAAAAGATGCTCAGATTCCTAAATACTATTTTCGAATATCCTCTATCTTCAGAAGCAATTCTGTGAAGTAGGTAGGGCAGGCATTATGCTCCCTACAGAAAACTAAACTGAGTTCAGTTACTGTTTAAAATGGGCAATAATTTCTACTCTACTCCTTCACCATAAATTCATAAAGATAGAGCTAGAGGCCGGGCACTGTGGCTCACGCCTGTAATCTCAGCACTTTGGGAGGCTGAGGTGGGCGGATCACGAGGTCAAGAGATCGAGACCATCCTGGCCAACATGGTGAAACCCTGTCTCTACTGAAAGTACAAAAAATTAGCCGAGCGTGGTGGTGCGTGCCTGTTGTCCCAGCTATTCGGGAGGCTGAGGCAGGAGAATTGCTTGAAATTGGAAAACGGAAGTTGCAGTGAGCCAGGATCGCGCCACTGCACTCCAGCCTGGCGATAGAGCAAGACTCTGTCTCAAAAAAAAAAAAAAAAAAAGAGCTAGAATAGACTTTAATGTTCCTTTTACAGTTAATTTTCCCCATTTTACAGATAAGGAAAAGTAAAGCTCATAAAAGTCAAATTACCTAACCAATGTTAGAGAACTCTCAGTGACTGAAGATTGGAATGCAAGTCTCTTAACTTCCGGCCCAGTGCTCTTAATTCCACCACAAAACCTGCCATGCTAGAACCTTTAAAAATGTTACAAATCTCCACATAAGTGAGTGACATTATTAGATCTGGAAAAGGGAAGCCATATATTTAAAATAAAATTTTAAAAAAAGGAATTAAGCCACAAGTAAATTTAAATGTAAAACTACCAATCACCTTCATGTCTTTTCCCTAAAATCTGCTTTTATATGTTCTTACATCCTCCATCAAACTATAAGTTCCCTAAAATTCCGATAAATTGCAAATATTAAGATCTCAACAATGTTTGATGAAATTAAAAAAAAATTATTCAGTAATCATGCTCCAACTCCCCTAATAAGTGTCAAAGCATATTATTGACAATAGTAAGTTATTTTACTTAACTATTTTTCATTGCATACATTCACTAAAATATCATTTCCACTGTATACTTCCAATTGAAACAGAGTAATCAGATCTGGTAGACAATCTAATGCACTTGCATTAATGAAAATGTGATAATTGATTTGCAGATGTGTTATAAGGTGGATTTTTTTTTTTTTTTTAGAACTAGAAGAGGTTGAGATTGAAAAGATTATGTGGTTTATAATGCAGTAAGAATGCAGACAGCATGAACCTAATAAACACATGGTGAACAGATCTTACTCACTTCTTTGGCAAGATATCTGAACAAATGTTTCAGTCCCTAGCCAGCTGGGAAGATATGCCAGATTCACCAACAATTCTATAGGGTGAAAGATCCAAAATCTTATCTGATCCATTTACATGCAAAATTACACAAGGGGAACAAACCCAAGACTATTATTATTAAAACCAGAGCACACAGGTTTTGAGACAGAGGAGGCAAATCATTCATTCATTTCAACATGGCCTAACTAAAGATGTCTAGTATCAAATAAGGCCCTAAATACTCTAGTATTTCAAAAATTACACTGTCGTTGCCCAGAGAAAACTCACACTCAAGCAAGGTAGGCAGTGTATTTCTTAAGAAGCTACAAATATAAGGCAAGTGCTAAAATATAACATTTCAATAAATCAAAATATTTGACATGGATATAATAGTGATCACATTCAACTCAGTTTAACTTTCACTAGTTCAATAATACAAGAGCCTGAAGCTTCTCAAAACAGGAAGTGATAAAAACAGTGCTTTTGAGAAAAGGCAGTGAACTGGAATTATAAGAGTTCAAATGCCCAGAATTTCATTTAATCTTACTTATGAAGGTGGAATATTAAAGTTTGATTGCATTTATCCTATAAAAATGTTTAATTAATGCTTAGAAAAGTTATTTTGCCCAATTACCCAAATCACTTTTGATGTTACTCTCACTTCCTCTTTTAGAAACCATCATAACCATTTCCTTTAAACCACAATACCACAGGTCTAGTAACTTTTATAATGTTTGACTTGCTCGTTTTTTTGGACAAAATTCATACAGGAATCAATTTCGAAGTTTTTTAAGCAGCATAATCTCCCCAAACAACTCAGATTAATGCAACCTCTAAGTAATACTACTTAAAACTGAATTATTCTCAACCTATATAAAATTATAACCAAGGCTCCTTGGTAAATGCAGAGGGGCTGCTTCGTCATTACACTGAGCTCCTGCCACATAAAAAGTAACAAACTGAATAAGCATGCTGCAGTTACTCTCCAGATTGCAATTTAGAGTAAGCAATCCTTTCAATCAGGTGAGCAACCAGATTTTTGTCCTTATCCAAAATTTATCATCATTAAACCAGGACACTCTTTAGAATTACAATGTCTACATCAAATTGTAAAAGTAAATCAATTTTACACTCAAACTCTTGGATATGAATTTCAAAAAAAAAAAATATATATTTCTTCAGAAGCCCACTCAACCTACAATCTATTGCTATGATTAAACCAAAAGGTAACATTCACGATATATTAAAAAAGCCACAAATATAGGTATGAAGACATGACATCAAAGACACATTATAAACTCAAAGGATCTAGAATGTCCAAAAATCTCTTTTTCTCTTTATCAGTTTGTTTAAAACTTACCAACCTTGCCTTAAGAAGAAAGACATTTTGTTGTTTTGCCCCAGGATAATGAATGTAATATTTGTTCTATCTTTACATGGACTTTTCTAAACTTCCAGTGCAGTCTTCCACTCCTTACTATACTGAAGACATGTAAAAGCCTTTCAAGGAGCCTATTAGCCATACCTGCTCAAATTATCAGACTATGCTATAAATCAGCAGTAATAGCAACATTTTTGCGTTTTGCAGTTTTTATTTTGTACAGACACCGAACTTTAAGAAATGGTATTGGAAAATCTAATATGAGGAGGAGCACAGGGGAAAGCATAGAAGGTTGTTTTTCCAGTTCTAGTGACTCACAGCCTAGAAGTATTTCAGAAAATTGGTTCCACCCTCACTTCCCCCTCCTCTCCACCTTCAAAATGAAATAATCTCAAATCGTCAACATATTCTCAATGGCTATTTAGCAATCTAAAGTGGCAAAGTGGAGAGGATACGGGATTCAACCAATCAGCCCTTCCCTACCCACATTCCCACACCAAAAAATTGGGATGTGGGGTGTAATCCCTGTTCACTGCTGCCATCTCCGCCAGAATATGGAACACTCAAGTTTTCCTACCCACCTAAAATTTCGCCCACCCACCACCCTCCCTTTCCTATGGGTCCCGTCCTGGGGGCGGGGGCGCCGAGGAGGGGGCAACTCCTGGCTCACAGCGGCGCCCCCACCCAGTGCTGGGCCCAGCGCCGGATCCCGCCGCTGGGAGCCGGGAAATGGCTTCTCTGCCTTCGGCCGGCCGGCGAACCACCAGGAGAGGCGCCTGGGACTCCGTATTAGGCCGCGGTGCATCCAGGCGACCCCAGGTCGGGCCTGGAGCAGCGACGCCGAGATTTCTGCACCCGGCGCCGCCCGCCGCCCCCCAACCCCACGGCCTCCCTTGCCCTCCATCCCTCCCGGGCCCACCCGCCCCCGCCGCGGCCTCCCCGGCCCGTGCGCACCTTCTTAATGTTGTAGAGACGGGTGAGCATGCCGACGCCCCGGTCGTTCAGGATGGTGAGCTTCTCCGCCAGCTTCTGCTGACTGGGCTGCAGCACTGAGCGCGACATGGTGGTGCCGCCGCCGCCGGCCGCCTGGCGCCCAGTCACCGGCCCGCGGCCCCCGCAGCAGCCTCTCGCGGGCCTCCTCCCCTCCCGCCAGCGACCTCCGCCTTAGGAGAGCGCGCCCATGGCCCTCGCGCCCCAATCCCGGGCCGGCGACAGAGCGAGCCGCGACGGACGCCTCGGAGCCCCTTCCCCAGCAGCAGCTCGCGCCCTGGCAGCCTCCTGCCTTCCGCCCGCAGCCCTTCCGCCCCTACCCCCGGCGCTCTCCGCCCCAGCCCCCAACAAGCCGCCTTCCCCGGCTCCTCCACTAGGTGTGGCGGCGGCGGCGGCGGCGGCGTCTCCGGCGGCTGAGAACGAGGCGGCTTCCCGCAGCCCCGGACGGGCGCTCGGTCACCTGATCGGCGGCGCTGGCGCCCCCGCGAGGCCGGATGGGGAACTGCGGCCTGCGAGCCCTGCGCCTGGCCGAGCCGCCGCAGCTCTGGCTCTGCCTGGGCGGGACAGCCCTCTACGCCTGACGCCGGGATGGGAGTCCCAAGCGGGGACCTAGTGGGGTGGCGTTCTGTGCTCTTTCCACCTCGCCCCACACCCCTCTCCTTCAAGTTCCCAAAAGTTGCCTTTCCGCACCACCCTCCGAAAGAAACTGGCAGAAACTCTGCTGGGAGGCGGGATGTTTTCCAGGCGAGTTTCGCTTAAGAGTGGGCTGGTGGCTCCAAGCGCTTTTTCCTCCCACTGCTTGACAGGCGCTCCCCGCAGAACACAGCAGATGTTGTGCTCCGCGAGGCGAGCATCGCCTCTGCCAGCCTCCCCAGCCCATCCTCAGTCTCCCCGCCTGGAGCCAGTTTGTGAGAGAGGAGGTCGGAAGTGAGGGTAACTCATGTCCCTGAGATAATCACAATCTGGACTTTGTCGGCGAGGAGCACTCATCCGCTGGAAATACTAATAAGTCCTGGCCTGTAGAAGGCAAAAAATAAATGTTTGCTCAATGCATAAAGGAACCAGTCCCATTTTTTTCCAGCATCCACCCTAAATCCCACCTCTTCTTGAAAACATTCTTCTTTGCCACCTCATTTTTTTTTCCTGATCAATTTCTTCTTAGTGACACTCCAAGGTTACTCCCTTGTCAAATGTATCAGACACCATTCCAAAAGTGAGCTAATCGAGGACCTACGTAGTTGGGGTGAGAAACTTCAGCCAAGAGAACTCAGGCCTCTGATATTTTTGACTTTGCCTTCTCTCGTCGATATGTTAATCTTTTGTGTGATATTCATTAATTTTAAGTCAGTGACAAAATGTCCTGCCACATTCCATAAGACATTCTAAGAGTAATAAGCCATCATTGGATTGGTCAAAACACTTTTGAAAAGGAAATTGTAATGAATAGCTTTAAAATGTTTGTAAAGCTACTCTATCTACTATTTGTAAGGAAGTCTTCATTTTAATATTCCAACAAGAAAGAGGGAGTGGACTGAATGAATTTAATTTAAGGACCATTAAAAAGAGTCCTGTTCCCATCAAAAAAAGTCATAATCATACCTGCCAGTGTGACTGAAATTCTATATACAAAGCTGCAGTACCTTGAATGAATGCTTTGCATCTAAAGGGTCTTAAAAATACAAACACTTCAGAGAGATCACCTGTCGAGCTATTATTAGTCATTAACTGGTCAAGGAATTTAATTTATCTGGTTATTTCTCAGCCTGATAGTTAACATTTTAATTTAGAGGGGGCAAAGTTGTGGGGCCTGGAATAGTAAGAGCAGACCTGAGAAGGTGAGGCTGCAAGGAGGGGGTTGGGGTAGCCAGATGAGAAAATTTAGAGATGCTGAACATTGGGGGAAATATGTGCTCTTTTAGGGAAACTACCAGTAACTAATTCTGGATGCAGAATTACAGAGTTCTACCAATAAAAGATTACCTCATTTTCTAGTTTTTAAAAACTGCTTTATAGGGAGAACAAGAAAATGATACTCTATTATAAATTTGAACACAACTCTTACTCCTCAAGAAAAACTATCATGTTGCCATATGAACTTGAATACTTGTAGTTGCTTATAACTCAGAGAGTACCCAATAGGAGAACACTGTAGATAGTGGTCTCATTATTCGATATTTATTGTCACTAATTTATAGACTGTAATGAAACATATCTATTTGAGTAAAAGAGATAAGGTGTAGATGAATTACAATTTTTGTCTTTCTCTACACTTTGCATTAAAAGGAATTTGTGATTAATATCATATGTGTATGTGCATTTTTAAAGCTTTTTAACTTTTTTGTCTCCCTATGTTGTCCAGGCTGGTCTTCAACTCCTAGGCTCAAGCTCCATCACACTTATAACCCTCACACTTCGGAAGGCCAAGGCAAGAGGATCGTTTGAGGCCTGAAGTTCAAGACCAGCCTTGGCAACATAGGGAGACCCCCATATCTATAAAAATTTTAAAATTAGCTGAATGTGGTAGTGTACCTGTGGTCCCAACTACTCGGGAGGCTGAGATGGAAGAATCACTTGAGCCCAGAAGGTAGAGGCTGCAGTGACCTGTAAACACAACACTGTATTCCAGTCTTAGTGATAGAGCAAGACCCCAGAAAGAAAAGAAAGAGAGAAAAAAGAAAGAAAGAAAGAAAGAGAGAAGAAGGAGGAGGAGGAAGAGGAGGAGGAAGAGGAAGAAGAAGAAAGGAAGGAGGGGGGGAGGGAGGGAGGAAGGAAGGAAGGAGAAAAGAAGAAGAAATAGAGGCCAGGCACAGTGGCTCATGCTTGTAATCCCAGCACTTTGGGAGGCTGAGGTGGGTGGATCACCTGACTTTAGGAGTTTGAGACCAGCCTGGCCAACATGGTGTAACCTGTCCCTACTAAAAATACAGAAATTAGCTGGACATGGTGGCACATGCCTGTAATCCCAGATACTCGGGAGGCTGAGGCAGGAGAATCACTTGAACCCAGGAGGCAGAGGTTGCAGTGAGCTGTGATCATACCACTTTACTCCAGCCTGGGTGACAGAGCAAGACTCTGTCTCAAAAAAAAAAAAAGAAAAGAAAAAAGAAATAGAATAAAGACTACATCATCCAGCCTCCCTTGCAGCTTGTGTTCTGACCAGTAAGATATAAGCTGTCAGAAACCTTCCTAAAGAGACAGCTGCTGTTCCCCATTTGCCAGTTCTTCCTCACTTCCTTCATTCTGCCACACCTAACAAGGATGCAATGACCACTATCTTGGACCAAGAAGACAACTATCTTGAACCACTCAGTAAGGATGTCAAAACATAAAAATGGAAGGTATATGTGGACTTCTTAGAACACAGCAGCCATATCATACTTGGCCTGTCTAGACCTGGTTTTGTATGAAAGAGAAATAAACCTTTAGCTTCTTTTATTTGGGGTTTTTTATTAATTATAGCCAAATGTGATCCCCAATAATAAGTTTCTGTGGCCAACATTATAGTATCTCTAATAGGAATAAAATGGGAAGACAACTAGATTTAATAGTTACTGTTTTTGCACTGTGTCAGATGTTGTTACCATTCCCATTACATTTTCTCATTTACTTCTCTCAAAAACTTTTAGAGATATTATCATCTTTAATTTTACAGATGAGAAAACCAAAATGCAGGTAGTTTTTTTTTTTTTTTTTTTAATTGCCAAAGATCACACTCATAGAAACTGGTAAAGCTGGTATTGGATCCCTTATCAGTCTGACTCCAAAGTTCATGCATGCTCGTAACTACTGTGATGGAACAGTAGGCTGATACTACATTTTCATGCATGCAGTGAACATGATTCTGTAGTCTCCTCTGGAGTCGTATAACCTTGCCCAGACCTTTATAAATAGTTCCTTCACTTAACTTCCTTCAATTCACAGTTAGAGACTGCCAGACCAATACACCAGCTCTTTTAGGTGGCTTTCTTTAACTTCACTTTCTCCAGAAACTAGCATGAAAATTATTTCTGTAATGCCTTTTGCTAATCATGAAAAATGTCTATGTTTTCTTTTTCTTTTAAATCACTTAGCTGACCCAACGCACTGTTGCTTCTCTATATAAGGCAAGAAACTGAGAAAAATTGATTAAGGGCATCTCTATGGGTTCTTAGGATAAAACCCTTTGATTAGGAGGTCTGCTATCAAAGGTAGTGTTCCATTTGATCTTAAAGACAAATGTTTTTCCTCCCATTAAACTTCTAACCAGATGTTACTACTTAAGTATGACTAGAAATATATGAACAAGTATCTCTTTGAAACAGCCTGAGAATTGAGAAGTAGATACAGTAATTTTGTCTGTCCTTCAACACTTCCTTTGAGAATCTGCTACCTTCTGACAAAATTGAATGCAGAAAGAGAAAGGGCTCAAGTTATAGGAAGAGTCACACATAAGTGAATAACAAATTAATAGAACTTTTCAAGGAATTGGCATTCTAAAAAATTGCTTAAAAGACTGCATTTGGTGAGACCATAATGCAAACAGAGGAACTAACTCTGGGTGAACAACAATGGAAAAGACAACAGATTTCTCTGTAGTTTAACAGTAATGCAAGTCCTGTTTTCCTGCCTGGCAAAGATCACAAGGTATCAAATTTATTCCCCAAAAAATTATTAGGAAAGAGAATGAGGAAAAGACAGAGTATGTTAGTATCTGTAGTAAATGAAGGAAGGAGTTAAGACTTAGCCAGAGACTGCCACTCAATACAGCAGAAGAGTAACTGAGACCGGCCTAAAGGAACATGAGATATCACAAGTAGTCAGTAGAAGAGATGCAGAAATACAGCTGATATGAAAAGTTAAAAAAAAATAATAATAATAAATAAAATTACACCCTTGATCTTAACCACTCACAACCAATTAGATTCATCTTATAGCCTGCCTAATCTTTGGTAATATAACTCACACATGTTTATTTGTGCCTACTCTACAAAACTATAGATTTGCCAAGCGTGGTGGCTCATGCCTGTAATCCCAGCACTTTGGGAGGCCGAGGTAGGTGGATCACCTGAGGTCAGGAGTTCGAGACCAGCCTGACCAACATGGAGAAACCCCATCTTTTAAAATTAATTAATTAATTAATTAGCTTTTAAAAAACTATAGATTTAGCTTTCTTTTTTGTTGTTTTTTCTTTTTGTTTTAGAACTGTATTAGGCTAGACTTATGCATGAATAGTATATGATGAAATATATATCAGTGAATACAAATATTGGTTGATCTTTTCAGGTTTGTAATTTTTGAACCTTAAGATGCTACATTGAAAATAGGCAATATCAATGGTAGAACAAAATGAGTTAGAATACGGAGTAAGCCTTTTGATGATACCAACTTTCAGCAAAACAAAAACAATCTATTTACATTTTTATATTTGGTCTACTCTAAAGGTGAATATTCTTTCAAAAATTTGAGTGGATATTGAATCTATTGAACTGGCCCTCCATGGAGAGGCCCAGCATACAAATTTGAAGTTATCAGAATTTGGATATTATTTGTAGCCAGGAGAATAAATTGAGATACTGTTTGAAGAGTGTTTTTTTAAAAAGAAAAATAGTGTGCAATACAAAGCCCTGAGAAATTTCAACTTTTACAAATTAAATAGAGGAGATGGAGTCAGCAAATGAGACTGAACAGAAGTAACCCATGGAGAGAATCACCTGACCCCAGGAGGCAGATGTTTCAGTGAGCCAAAATCTCACCACTGCACTCCAGCCTGGGCAATAGAGACAGACTCTGAGAAAAAAAGAAAAGAAGGAAGGAAGGAAGGAAGGAAAAAAAAAAAAAGTGGCCCATAAGGTAGAAGCAAATGGCATCTCAGGAGCCAGGAGAAGAAAGTATTTCAAGAAGATGTGGTCAACCAATTTGACTACTGCTGAGAAATGGAATAAGAAGAAAACTAAACAGAAAAGTACACATTGAATTTGGCAACCTGTAAGTTTTTGGTACTTTGAGAAGAATAATTTCAGCAGAATGGTAGATATTAAGTTTAGAATGGGAGAAAGTGATGTGAAAATAGCATATGTAAATAAGCCTTTTGAGACTTTTGATTGTGAAGGGAATGTAAGAATGGGCAGTAACTAGAGGGTTAAGGGAGGGTTTTTGTTTAATTTCAATGGAAGTTACCAGATTTTCCAGTAGAGAGGGAGAGGTTTATGATTCAATAGAGAAAGAAGGAATAAGCAAAGGAGCAGAGGCCTTGATAGAACAAGGAAGAGAGATGGATGGGAAGCAGATCATATATGTCCAGACTGATTTTTGATTGGTTGAGGGGGTGCAGGGAGGAGACAATTTATATTAGCTAACATTTATTGATCACTTTCAATGTGTCATGTCCTGTCCAAGTGTCATACATGTATTAATATGTTTCATCTTCATAACAAACTCTTCAAGTAGGTACCCATAATCATTCCTGTTAAACAAATGAGTGTCTAGGGTCACAACTGGTAAGGGAAAGAGCTCACACTCTTAACCACTGGAGTGCACTGATATAGGTCAGTAGAATTGGTTTTGAGAAGATAAGAATTTCCCATTTTCTCATATCTTCTATTTCTCCAATGAAATAGAAATATTTTACAATCCTAAAAGGGAAGTCATACATCAGAAAATGTAAAATGTTCATTTGTGCTTGGTGTCATGTATTTAAATAGCAGAAAAAAAGCCTAGAATCTGGGGTCAGATTAACAGAGTGGAAAACCTGGCTTTGCTACTTACAGTAGTGTGAACTTGGACACATGACTAAAGCTCTCTAATCCCTGGGTTTTCACCATAAATGGGGATAATTATACCTACCTCACTAGATTGTTGTGAGGAATGTATAAGATCATTTTTAGCATTGTGTCTTGGTCATTTATACTATTGATAAATGTTGCTTTTTATTACTACTCCGAAAGTTATTGTTATTATTATTATTGCTCTGCTCTGCTCAGTTTTGTGATTTTCTGTGTTGGTACATGGCTTCAGGCCCAGAGAAGATAGAGGGTTATGGATTTTTTTCTTTTTTTAGATGAGCGTAATGGAGGGAGAGAGTGGCAAAAGAAATGAGAGTAGTGACTAGAGAATAATAGCGTACTTTAAATAGCCAACACATTGTGTTTTAGCATTCAACCAAAAAAGAATTAGAAATCTACCTAATTGTATTAAATTGCCATGCTTGACAAACTCCTATTTCAAAGTAACAACTTCCAAAAATGACATTTTCACTATTTCACTTTTAGTACACACACACCATAAACATTATACTTCTAAGCCTTGACTAGGTGCAAATGTTAAAGACATTAATCTTTTTCTTATTATAAAAATATAAATTATGTTAAAGTATTATAAACTCATTATAAGATGATTTTCCCCAGTAAGACATTGCTGAAATCTAAATGTTTACAAGTCAGGTGTTCACCGGCACTTATATTCAACTTTCTATTCCCACTTAAATTAAAATCCAGGCCAGGTGCAGTAGTTCACACCTGCAATCCCAACTCTTTATGAGGCAGAGGCAGAAGAAGCACATGAGGCCAGGGATTCGAGACCAGCCTGGGCAACATAACAAGATCCCCTCTCTACAAAAGAATATAGTAATAATTTAAAAAATTAAAATTCAGGCCAAGTGCAGTGGCTCACACCTGTAATGCCAGCACTTTGAGAGGCTGAGTCAGGCTGATTGCCTGAGCTTAGGAGTTCGAGACCAGCCTGGGCAACATGGCAAAACCCTGTCTCTATAGAAAATACAAAAAAAAAAAAAAAAAAAAAAAAAAAAAGCTGGGCATCGTGGCATGTGCCTGTGGTCCTAGATACTTGAGAGGCTGAGGTGGGAGAATAGCTTGAGGTAGAGATTGCAGTGAGCTGAGATTGCACCACTGCACTTTGCCTCAGTGACAAAGTGAGACCCTGTCTCCAAAAAAAAAAAAAAAAAAAAATCCAGTGTTACTTAACTACAGTCATACAAACTAAGCTGCTACTGTAAAATCCTGTTTTTCTGCTTTAAAACTATGAACATAGCTGCCCCACCTAGACTGTTTGCATATTAAAGTTTTACCACTTCATCAATTATTTTTAATTGCTTCAACTCATAACTCTTCGTACAAACCTTTAGAATCAGAATTTATTTACATTTTCTACAACTACTTTTTGCATTTTTTGTATTCCCAATGGTCTTCATTTGTGCTGTATTTGAAATGAAAGGATGAACAATTTACTTTTAGTTTGAGAAGAGAGGAAACCCACATTTCCTATCTAGTGTCCAATTTATTTCATATCATTGATTCTACATGTAAAATATTAGGAACACATTAATGCAGACTTTAGCATTACATATGAATGTATAAATACTTTCTTAAGTCACATTTTACTTATAGACTTGTTTGACTTGAGCAGTAAACATTTGTAAGCTGATCTAAATAAAAATAGTTATGCTATCTAATATAGTAGCCAAAAGTGCTAGTAGTTCTGTTACCTACTATATTAGCTAAAAATGCACCTGCTACATTACAAACTATGGAACTTCCAAGCATCAGAAGAGAACTTTGGCTGTGCAATCCTGGAAATAACAGAATTAGCATAGCCCACCCTCGTGTTTCAAAAGACAGTGAAAGACTTAAAGCCATGAATTGAATAAGAAGAAATAAATGAAGTGAGCCTCTCATTTTTATTCATTCTCCCCATGGAGTCAAAGCAGAAATAAAAACAAGACTGAAATTATTTTTTCTTTATGCTGGTATTGGCCAAATTAATTCTTGGTTACAAGGTTTCTAATTAGCTCTTTTTTTTTTTTTTTGAGATGAAGTCTTTGCTCTGTTGCCAGGCTGGAGTGCAGTGGCACGATCTTGGCTCACTGCAACCTCCACCTCCTGGGTTCAAGAGATTTTCTTGCCTCAGCCTCCCGAGTAGCTAGGACTACAAGCATGTGCCATCATGCTCAGCTATTTTTTTGCATTTTTAGTAGAGATAGGATGTCACCATGTTGGCCAGGATGGTCTTGATCTCTTGACCTCATGATCTGCCCGCCTAAGCCTCCCAAAGCGCTGGGATTACAGGCATGAGTCACCGAGCCCAGTTCCTAATTAGCTTTGAGTAATGGTTCTCCTTGTATAAATCTACTGAAGCTGTGCATCCTATCCATAAAATATATAAAAATATTTTAGTACAATTTTAAATAGTTTATGGTTTCATTTAGACTATATAAAACTCCAGAGACCCTAGATTTGGGACCACTCTGCATTGTAATGAGTCAATCAAAAATGGCATAATTAGAGCAATTGTATACCCCAGTAATCATGTGCTAAGCATCCAGGTTTAACCTGAAATAAATGTTAAAAAGAAAACTTTTTATGCAGGGCTCAGTGGCTCATGCCTGTAATCCCAGCACTTTGGGAGGCCAAGGAAGGTGATCATCTGAGGTCAGGAGTTCGAGACCAGCCTGGCCAACATGGTGAAACCCTGTATCTACTAAAAATACAAAACTTAGCTGGGTGTAGTAGCCAGCACCAGTAATGCCAGCTACTTGGGAGGCTGAGACATGAGAACTGCTTGAACCCAGGAGGTGGAGATTTCAGGGTATCGAGATCACGCCACTGCACTTCAGCCAGGGCGACAGAGAGAGACTCCACCTCAAAAAAGAAAACAAAAAACAAAAAACAAAAAAACACAACTTTTTAGAACATCATCTGGAGCTGTAAAAGAGCCTCTTTCTTGATGAGTTCAATGCATCACCCTATGGCAATTCTTCCACGGCTGTAATAGGGTAGCCTCTGTTATCAACATTTATCAGGAATAAATATCCCATTGTAGATCAATTACTCTCTTTATCTGCCTCCCTCTGGCTGCCAAGACCTTTGGCACCTCCAACAGAAGCTGGGAAATAGAACTGAAAACATGAGGCTCAAATTGTTTTGTTTTGCTTTCATTTGAACACCTTTACTACAGCTTCCGGTAAAAGAAGAAATGGAAACTATTGTTTAGAAAAAAGTCTTTTAATTGTCTGCAAGTTATCATTTGTCTACATATCCCTTTCTCTTATTTTTATAAGTAATACAAGGTTGGATGCTTCCTTAATGAAATGTACAGTGTTTTAAAGAAATCCCGTGGCTTCTGCACATTACATAAGCCACGGTTAGTCTGCCTCAGAACGATTGCAGAAATACTGTAAATTTAGTCTCAGAAACTGGCTGCTAAAGTAGGCCCAGCCAGCTTTTCAGCTTTCAGCACTGCTCTGTGTAAAATAGCACATTTGGAAATCTGTTGCTGGTACACTCTATTCATACCATACCCTGTTCCTAAGAAGTAAAACTTAACAAGAAGCAGCATAAGATATGTGAGAGGATCACAAAAATGGAAGAAGCAACAGGTTCTAAAAATATTCGGTATTGGTTCAGCGTTCAGATACCGAGACATTCACGTCTTTGAGTGTTAACAATGTTCTCTCATTAGCAAAATACCTCTTCTCTTGATTTCAATGCTAGCTGGCAAACTCCCATTCCACGTGTGTACAATTGGCCTCTGTTTCATATTGCTTTTGTCTCTGTGAGGAAAAAGTTAATACAAAGTAAATATCACCACTGCCACCATCATTATTTAATGTTAAATATCAGTTTGACCCAAAGCAATGAACTTGACTACAATTATCAGAGTTGGTTAAGCTGCCTCAGATTTTTTTCTGGAACAAGGTCATGTGAAAATATAACCAAACACCACACTAGAAATAAGGGATTTTTTTCCCTTCTCTCCATGATAGACAGATTAGCTTAATTCATGTGAAATTATTTCTTTTTCTCTTTATGTCCTTTTCATTTCAAGAGTTGTTTCTACCTTTAGCAGGATGGGTTTTTTGTTTTTTTGTTTTGTTTTGTTTTGAGACGGAGTTTCCCTTTGCTGCCCAGGCTGTAGCGCAGTGCTGCAATAGCTGCTCACTGCAAACTCCATCTCCTGCCTCAGGGTTCAAACAATTATCCTGCCTTAGCCTCCCAAGCAGCTGGGACTACAGGCACCTGTACCACCCCGGCCAGCTAATTTTTGTATTTTAAGTAGGGACGGATTTTCTCCGTGTTGGCCAGGCTGGTCTCAAACTCCTGACCTCAGGTGATCTGCCCGCCTCTGCCTCCCAAAGTGCTGGGATTACAGACATAAGCCACCTCATCTGGCCTTTTAAAAAACCTTTTATTACAGAGAATTTCAAACATGAAAAGGGTAGATAGAAGAGTATATTAACTTCCCATGTAATGATCACCCAGCTTTGGCACTTAATGACATTTTTCCAAACCTGAATGTAAAGGGTTGGTTTGTCCATAATCTAAACTAGAACTCTTTTATTTATGCAAAAGTAAAAAATTACAATAAAAATAACATAAGTAATAGTTAGAAACTCTTTTTTTCTTTTCTTTCTGTTTTTTTTTTTTTTTTAGACAGAATCTCACTCTGGTGCCCATATTGGAGTGCAATCTCAGCTCACTGCAACTTCCACCTGCCAGGTTCAAGAGATTCTCATGCCTCAACCTCCCAAGTAGCTGGGACTACAGATGCATGCCACTACTCCCAGCTTTTTTTTTTTTTAAAAAAGACAGGGCCTTGCTGTGTTGCTCGGCCTGGAAGACAATGGCTATTCATAGGCTCACTGCAGCCTCTAATTCCTAGCCACCAGTAGACCTCCCTCTTCAGCCTCCCAAATAGCTGGGACTACAGGTGTGCCAAGCTAGACATTTTCACATTTCTTAATGGTTATTTTTATCAACATTTAAAAAAGAGGAGATGATAAGAATAAATACCAAAATGTCACTCTTGGCAATAGCCAAACCAAGGGGTAAAACATGTCTATCAAACTGAAGCTAAGCTAACAGCATGTAATTATATGAGTAGTGCTTCCTAAATCCTGGTTTCTTTGAGAAGCAAATGAAGAATTTACCCAGTGCTTTCATTTTGCTGAGTCACCACGTTGAAAGAGAGAAAAATAAACCACTTACTGAATGAATCACTTTTTTTCCTTCTAAGTAATTCACTCTTCTTTAAGAACTGGTAGGCATGAAACTACCAGGCCTTGTGCTACCTATCCTGTCAACAATAATACTCACCCAGGGATGATAAAAATAATATTAATAATAACATAGATTCGACACAATCTAAATTCTCACAGTAGAAAAGAGTTATAGGAGTTACAGTACACCTACACCAAGAAATTTTTTTTTTTTTTTTTTTTTTTTTTTTTTTGAGACGGAGTTTCACTCTTGTTACCCAGGCTGGAGTGCAATGGCGCGATCTCGGCTCGGCGCGATCTCGGCTCACCGCAACCTCCGCCTCCTGGGTTCAGGCAATTCTCCTGCCTCAGCCTCCTGAGTAGCTGGGACTACAGGCACGCGCCACCATGCCCAGCTAATTTTTTTTGTATTAGTGGAGACGGGGTTTCACCGTATTGACCAGGATGGTCTCAATCTCTTGACCTCGTGATCCACCTGCCTCGGCCTCCCAAAGTGCAGGGATTACAGGCTTGAGCCACCGCGCCCGGCCTACACCAAGAAATTTCTAAGGAATTCTATGCCAATGAAAGAAAATGTAGGTAGGCAGGTCTTAGTAAAAGTAATGTATATCTGCCTTTTTAAAGTGTCCTAGGGTCATAACCAAAAAGATTATGTAATTCAGACAAATGTGCCTTCTGACAGGTACATCTGTTCTTGGTCTGACAAAGGATCAGGACAAGACAGGCATGGTGGTCTCAAGTCCCGCTTGGTCTGTAGACAATGACTGATTGGGTTGGACTTTTAAGGTACAAAATCCAGACTAATTTATGGGAACCAAAATGAAGTTGCACTTGTGCTGTTTTCCATCTTTTGTGGCACTTTAATGAAAACCAGGCACTGACGAGAGCCCATTACCTAAACCATCCCATTCACAGAGATTCTGTGGTGCTGCTCTACTCTTTTTAAACCCCCAACACTTTTTGCTTTAGCCAAAAATGTAGTGGCACTGACTTCAGAGGGCTTCTTTTTAAATGCGCTTATGTCTAAAAGGTAGATGCAAATGCTCCAGACCCTCCTTTCACTTTGTTAGCAAGGATTAGGTCAGTAGGCAGCCTTATATTGAGGAGGAAGGTGTAAGAGGAGTTTGTCTGGGAGTGGGTCCGGTGGGTCTGGGGTTGGGAAAAGAATAACATTGGTAGTCTTGGTCTGGTCAGAATGTGCTATAAGAAGTTCCCTGATAGGAGAGGAGGAAGTTCTGCTTCCTTGAAGAGAGCAGAAGGAGAGGACTTACCAGCATTCAGGAAAGCTGTGAGAGAAGATGTGGCACTCCAGAGGCAGGAAACCATTTAAGAGAAATGTACTCAGAGTTGATTGGTCAAGAAGGACTGCTCTCAAAGGAAACAAGATGGTGTCACAATTCTGATAAAGGTTGCTCTGAAAAAAGGTTTACCCTTATAAGAATAAAGGGCCTTTCTTCTCCCTATGCCTCTAAATCTTTGTACGTAGGTGATTTAATGGCACTGGGGGTTGCAGTGTTAGGGGGAGTGGTAGAGCTACCAAATCCAAGTAGTCAGCTTTTCCCAGGAGCTGAAGAGGGCTGGATAAAATCCGCCCCTTATTGACATCTATTCTGCCCCTGTTCACTGGACGTTCGCAAAGGCTTTCCTACTCCCATAGAGGAGCTCCCTCTCCCAGCAGAGGCAATGTGGAGGGGTAGATGCAGGATGAGCATCTTTAAAACCATGAAAGGGATTTCCCCCATTGTGAGACCACTTTATAATCTATCCTCATTTGGGAAAATTAAGATATTCTAAACTTAAGAAAATGCTGCCAACTTCAATAGGAAAAAAAAGACTAAATTATTTGAAATTTATGTGAATGCACTCCAGTTGTGATGGTAAATAGTTTTAAAAGTCTCTTTTATTTAACCTAACAAGGGGCAAAGATTGCCTGACTTAAGTTTCAGTTGTTTTTATTTCCCCTGCTTATTTTCTCATAATGGTTTGAGTGGAGAAATCATAAAGTCATAAGTTTAGACCTATAAAGGCCTCAGAGATAATTTTTTCCCCCTTCATTTTATAGATAAGAAATCTCAGGCCTGACATGGTGGTTCACCCCTATAATCTCAACACTTTGGAAGGCCAAGAGAAAAGGATCATTTAAGCCTAGGAGTTGGAGATCAGACTGGGCAACATAGTGAGACCCCCATCTCTAAAAATTAAAAAAAAAAAAAAGAAAGAAATTTGCCAAGCACAGTGGTGTGCACCTATAGTCCCAGCTACTTAGGAGGCTGAGGCAGAAGAATCCCTTTAGCCTGGGAGTCCAGGTTGCAATGAGCTATGATCTTGCCACTGCACTCCAGCCTAGGTGACAGTGAGACCCTGTCTTAGAAAAAAAGAAAGAAAAGAAATCTCAGAAAGCATAAATAGTTAAATGTAGGAAGTCAAAAAGTTGCAGGGGAAACATTAAGTATAGGTAATTCATAAAATAAAAATCAGATCCATGAAATCTCGAGTTTATTGTAAAAAATGTCATTATACTTAACCATATTTTCTCTGCAGATCTGGATATGTGTTTGTTGTCTCTATTTTTGTTGGTTAAAGAATGGATCAAGGTTTTCCAAAATTGTTTTTAGCTGCCACAGTGGAAATCTACAAAAACGGGTAATAGACTATTTTGGGACCATTGTTCAGAAGTGCATTTATCTTAGAAATGGTTACCATGGAGATGAGCACAAGTTGTGTGACTCTACAGCTTGCAAGTTGGAGTCATCTGTGCTACTAAGACATAAATAGCTGTGTATACACACGGATGCACAAGAGCTCATGCACACTTGCACAATAAAGTTATGTTGTTCCTCTTTTTGTAAAACAATAATAAAATTCCCCCCCAAAAAAAATTCCACATAGTGCTGACCTTTGGTGGTAGAAGGGCTTGCAAACTGTAGACATTTAAAAACGTAATATTGTATAATGATATAAAACCACTTTTTAAAAACATCATAGTCTAAATCAAGTTTAAAGAGTAACAACATACCTAACAAGTAAAATAAATAATGAGAACACATTTCTTAGACATCATTGCTTCTTAAAGTAGAAACATAAAAATAAAAAGGTAAAAAACTCAGAATATATTACAAAAATTTCATGAGTTATTTTTCCCAAACCATTGAATATTGGGCATAGATATTACCTAGTTTCTGTCTCCCTCTCTAGCTAGTTAGGTACTTGTTTGTTTGTTTGTTTTTTCTTTCTTTCTTTTGTTTATCTTTTTTTTTTTTGAGATGGAGTCTTACCATGTCCCTCAGGTGGAAGTGTAGTGGCATAATCTTGGCTAACTTCAACCTCCTCCTCCCGGCTTCAAGCAATCCTCCTGTCTCAGCCTCCTGAGTAGCTGGCACTACAGGTGGCTAATTTTTCGTAGTTTTAGTAGAGACGGGATTTCACCATGTTAGCCAGGATGGTCTAGATCTGACCTCGTGATCCGCCCACCTCGGCCTCTCAAAATGCTGGGATTACAGGCATGAGCCAACACGCCCAGCCTTTTTGCTTCGACTTTTCCTTCAGGAATTTTTTTCCCACCTGTGTCTCCAGGCAGTTGCATCACCCTAGAGAGGTCAAAGTGGCCATAGCACCCTGAAATGCTCACTGGCTGACAGAAAAAGCACCCGCTGAATGCTGAGTGAGTTGGCAAAGAAAATAAATTTTTCAACATGAGTAAATTCCCAAGAGCTAACTACTTTCAGTGAAGAGCTAGCTACTTTCAGTGATCACTTGTGGAGATCCAAAGGAAAATATTCTGATAAAGTCAGTTTGCTTTAATATTTTTACCTTTTTCTTTAAATTTTATAATGAATGTTTTCAAATTTTCAAACAAAAAATAAAAGGCTAGTAAAATTAAGCCCCTCCCATGTACCTATCACCCAGCTTCAATACTTATCAACATATGGCTAATTCTTTTGGGTTTACAACCCTCCTTTCCCCATCATTTTAAATCAAATGCAGATCATCATAATAGCAATTTTTTTGAGTAAATGAACTTGTCAACAAGAAACCTTTTTTTCCTCCACAATTTAGGTTTTTTTCTATTTTTCTTGAAAACTTCAAGGCTTCATTGTGTATAGAGTACAATGCGAGGTACTAAATTCAGTAGTGTAAGTAATAATAACTAGAATTAGAATAATAATAATGCTTTCTCGATCATGCGAGCAATTAAATACACCAATGATTTAGCCACATTTAGCTTTGAAGCTACATTCCATTATTCATCTATTTCTTTTCTTGTGTGAAAAGAAATCTTTTCTCATGCACCAGAGTTAATTTTTTCAAGACTAATTACTGCATATGTATTTAAGCGTATCTTTAAAGTAAGCCTTTTGGAATTCTCAGGGTTAAATTTTCTTAAAATAAAAAAATAAAAAATAAAAAGTAAGCCATGTACTTTGACTTGTCTTATAGAATCACAAGAAATATACATAAAATAAACAAAATAAATGTTTTTTGCTTTTTTTAAGACAGCGATTTTAACACATCTGATTAGTAAACAAACACCCTATAACAGCTAAAGCGTATACAAAAAGTATGACTATAAAACATCTTTCACAGTCTTTTCATTAAAAATAGCCATGTATGGGCTAAGTGTGGTGGTTCACACTTGTAATCCCAGAGCTTTGGGAGGCCAAGGTGGGCAGATCACTTGAGGCCAGGAATTATGATGAAACACTGCCCTGTCTGGACTAAAAATACAAAAATTGGCCGGGTGCGGTGGCACACGCCTGCAATCCCAACTACTCAGGAGGCTGAGACAGGAGAATCACTTGAACCCGGGAGGCGGAGGTTGTGGTCAGCCAAGATCACACCACTGCACTCCAGCCTGGGTGACAACGTGAGATTGTATCTCAAAAAAAAAAAAAAAATCACATAAGATTTCTCAGTATTTGCTGCCATTTTCAAAGTTAGGCATTATGTAGTTTTAGAGCTAGGATAACTTCTTCAATTGAAAATTAACAAAATACAAAATCTAGGTCAGCAAAAAAGGTGATTATATAACATTTATTTGCTTTCATTTTAGTACTCTTATCACACTGCTTTCTAGAATTTCAGTACTGAATGACTTGTAAAAGTTTCCCCCAAAATTTGTCCATCTAACATGGTTTATTCTAAAATGAAATATTTATTTATCAATGTATTAATAATTAGATTCAAGCCTTTAAAAATACACATAAAGTTTTAAAATCTTAATCTTTTAAACCTAAGTCTCAGGAGGTAAAAGATTTTTAATGTAGAATGAGAGACCCCTCAGAAATAAGAAAAAAAAGTCTTTTCACTCTACATAGCCTCATCCAGATTAATATGGCTTTAAATAATCATTGTTTGAAAAGTTAGCATTTCACCTTTATGTATAGCTCTAGTGCTTCTAGCACTAGATGAATGGTTAATTCATCATTATAAAATATCTACATAAATACTTTCAGAGAAATATATAGTTTTTTAGGAGTATGTCCAAGAAAAAAAGTTCCAAGTGACTCCTGACTCAACTGAAAAGGAAAGGATTGAAGATTAAAATAAAGACATATCGACAAGGTGCGGTGGCTCACGCCTATAATTCCAGCACTTTGGGAGGCCGAGGTGGGTGTAATCACCAGATCAGGACAAGTTCAGAGCCTGTGCTGGCATCTGGAGCTGACTACCCTGCTGCAGCAGCCGGTGTGCCTGGCTGTGCTCAGTGGCTGGACCCCCGCTTGCTCACTACTCCGTGCCTGGCTCCGGTCTCTTCAGAGGCATGGGATCTGGGTTGGTTGTGCAAGCTGAGCACAGCCTGCCAGGCTGAGTGGGCAGAATGAGTCAAAAAGGCCAGAGCAAAACTTGGGCAAAGGCATCACTGGCCACAGAGGTTTACAGCTGGAAGAGCTGGAAGAGTATGTGGAGCCTACTTTTAAAAAATACCATATAACACAATGAATAGAATTCTAAATTTCTACATTTCTGTATTTAGAAATTTAGAATTCTATTCATTGTGATATATGGTGTTTTGGGTTTTTTGTTTTGTTTTGTTTTGTTTTTTGTTTGTTTGTTTTTGTTTTGTTTTTAGATGGAGTCTCACTCTGTTGCCCAGGCTGGAGTGCAGTGGCACAATCTTGGCTTACTGTAACCTCCGCCTCTTGGTTCAAGTGATTCTCCTGCCTCAGCCTCCTGAGTTGTTGGGATTATAGGTGTGCACCATGGCACCCAGTTAATTTTTGTATTTTTAGTAGAGACAGGGTTTCACCATGTTAGTCAGCCTGGTCTCGAACTCCTGACCTCATGATCCACCTGCCTTGGCCTCCCAAAGTGCTGGGATTACAGGCTGGGGTTACAAAGTGAGCCATCGAGCCTGGCCAATATATGGTATTTTTTAAAAGTAAAAATAACAATAAAAGTAAAAATAATCCTAAAATATTAGCACAGACATGCAAGGAATTGATATTTGGAAGGCAATGCAGAAAGTTTCTGTATCTCGGCCAGGTGTGGTGGCTCACACCTGTAATCTCAGCACTTTGGGAGGCCAAGGCAGGTGGATCACAAGGTCAGGAGTTCAAGACCAGACTGGCCAGCATGGTGAAACCCCATCTCTACTAAAAATACAAAATTAGCTAGGCATGGTGGCACGCACCCGTAATCCCAGCTACTCGGGAGGCTGAGGCAGGAGAATTGCTTGAACCTGGCAGTGGAGGTTGCAGTGAGTTGAAATCACACCACTGCACTTCACCCTGGGTAACAGAGAGACATTTTGTCTCACAAAAAAAAAAAAGAAAGAAAGAAAGAAAGAAACTTTCTATCTCTGTTGTATGACTTCTTATATTATCAATATATAAATAACAAAGGCGGACACGGTGGCCCATGCCTATAATCCCAACACTTTGGGAGGTTGAGGCAGGTGGATCACCTGAGGTCAGAAGTTGGAGACCAGCCTGGCCAACATGGCGAACCCCCATCTCTACTAAAAATACAAAAAATTAGCCAGGTGTGGTTGTGGGCATTTGTAATCCCAGCTACTTGGGAGGCTGAGGTGGGCGAATCACTTCAACCTGAAAGGTGGAGGTTGCACGTGAGCCAAGATTACGCAACTACATTCCAGCCTGGGTGACAGAGCAAGACTCCATCTCTTAAGTCTTTTAAAGGATCACACAGGAAGCAGGTGCCATAATTATGAGAGGAATTTTGTGGGGTTTTTTGTTTTGTTTTGTTTTGAGACAGGATCTCACTTTGTCACCCAGGCTATAGTACAGTGATATGATTTTGGGTCACTGCAGCCACAACCTCTTGGGATCCAACAATCCTCCTACCTTAGCCCCCTAAATAGTTAGGACTACAGGCACATCCCACCATACCTAGCTACTTTTTTTGTATTTTTTGTAGGATGGGGTTTCGCCATGTTACCCAGGCTGGTCTCCATCTCCTGAGCTCAAGTGATCTGCCCGCCTCGGCCTCCCAAAGTGCTGGGATTACAAACATGAGCCACCGTGCTTGGCCAAATTTTGTTTTTCTCTATATTCATTTCAGGCTGCATCTGCATGTTGTCAGTGAGGTGCAAAGTTGAGATTACTAACTCAGGCTAGAAACTGTAATGCAAAGGAGAGGATTTTTTTATTATTTATAAATGATTTTTACGCATATAAGTCACATTTGAATTAATGAGGATTACATATTCCTATGGCAGATTTTATTATGCAACATGTCAAAGCATGTAATGTAGTGGGATAAAAGTGGATCTTAGAATTCATCAGCTTGGTGGCCAGGCGTGGTGGCTCATGCCTGTAATCCCAGCACTTTGGGACGCCAAGGTAGATGGATCACCTGAGGTTAGGAGTTCAAGACCAGCTGGGCCAACATGGTGAAACCCCGTCTTCACTAAAAAAAAAAATATATATATATATATTTATTTATTTATAAAAAATACACACACACACACACACACTAGCTAGGCATGATGGCACATGCCTGTAATCCCAGCTATTCAGGAGGCTGAGGCAGAAAAATCTCTTGAACTCAGGAGGTGAAGGTTGCAGTGAGCTGAGATCGAGCCACTGCACTCCAGCCTGGGTGACAAAGCAAGGCTCAATCTCAAAAACAAAAATTAAAAAGTTAAAGAATTCAACAGACCTGAGACTGAATACAAAAGATCCACTGCTTACTACCTCAGTGCAATTTAGTTACTTTATTTAAAAGTGAGATTTTTGTGAGGATTAGAGTTAATGCTCAGAAAATGCCTAGGTATTTCACATAGCACTTCACATAGATACTCTAAATCTGTTCGGAAAGAAGAATTATATAGAGAACACAGGAACATATTCTAGGATGTATTCACTTCACACTTTTCCCTTTTCCCCAGATCCCAGGCCCCTTAGCCCTTGTAAGGATGTGCCCTTTCTTGTAGGACAATCTCTTACCATTCATGTCTCAGCATAAGCAATCCCTTCCCTAGGGCTGGAATGCTGTTCTTCCCCTCTTGTCTGAGTCTAATAGCATTTTGCCTCTTATTTCTCTCCTGCCAGCACTCTAAGCTAGCTTTGTGAAAAGGATTTTTGCCCTTATGGGACTTTTTTGGAAAGCCATACAGTGCAGTGCAACAAGCATTGTATATTGAGTCAAGGGACCTGGGATCACAATTGATGTGTTCTTAGGCAAATCAGTTAACTTTTCTGGACCTTGGTTTTCTGCAACATGTTGATATGAGTTGGATAGCATCTAGGTGTCAGAATACTAACAACCAATGTTACTGCAGACATTAATATTCTAGCATTACCAGCTAGAATATTAATTCTAGCTGAAGCTATCAGTGTATAACCAACAGCTCTACCCATCCTCTACAGAATGATGTTGTGTAAAGAATAGGGGCTCTTGAGTAAGACAGAACTGTGTCTCTTTTTCTTTATAAAAAGAGCGTGGATAATACCTATTTTATTAGGTTATCTTGTAGATTGAATCAGCTACTGTTTGTATATTCCTGGGACATAGATCTGTTCTTGTTGAATATACTGTTTGTATATTCCTGGGACATAGTCTAGTGCACAGTCTTCATCTTACTCAATACTATCAGCAGTGTATGACACAGCAGATCACATTGTCCACTTTAATACATTTTTCTTTACTTGTACTCTCAGAACTCTCATTCATTTTCATTCAACTACCTGACCTCTCCTTCTTAGTCAGTTTGGTATACAGGGGGCTTCTCTATCAACCCTCACTATCAGACCATCTCATTCAGTTCTGTGGTTTTAAATAGCATCCTTAAGCTGATTACTCCAAAAGCTGCATTTCCAGCAGATACCTCTCTTACGAAGTCCAGATTCACATGTATAGCTGCCCACTTGGTGTCTCCATTCGGCTAATTGACATCTCCATTTGGCTGACTAATATGAGTATTAAACTTAACAGGTCACAAACTTCTCATATTCACATCACCTCTTTCTTGGTAACTGGTAAATCTATTCTTTAGTAGCTTAGGCTAAGAACTTTGGAATTATCTGAATCATCCCACATCAATCTACTAACAGATTCTCCTGGCATAATTCTCATGTATCCCTAGAATCTGACTACCTCTTACCTTGCCTCCGCTGCCATTCTAGCCCAGGCAACTGTTATCTTCCATCTGGATCTCTGTAGTAGTCTCCTAACAACAAGCAGGAAAGGGAGCTTCCATCCTGCTCCCTTTCCTTATAACAGCCAGGGAGACCCTTCTATGGCATCAGCAATATCATGTCACTTGTCATAAATTAAGTTTCCTGGAAGCTGACTGAGGTAGGGTTTAGCATGAAAGACTTTTTAAAGAGTGCCCTTGGAATCAACACTTGTGGAAGGAAAGAAGAAAGCAGAATTGGGCAGACAGAGAAGGCAAGTGGTTATACAGCTCCAATGACAGACAGGCTTAGCCAACCATACGTTAGCTTTTTAAAGCTAGAATGGCTCCTCAGAGTTGTCCCAAACTGGGCTAACATGCAGACCTTTATGCTCCCTCACCAATCAGTCATGGATGCGGTCTATTCCATGAGGCACACAACCTCAGCAAAGCAGCCCTCTACAGCTGCAGCAGCCCCTGAAGTGATTGTTACCAGTCAGCCAATAGTACCCGTGGTAGTAGGACAATGAATAGACAATATTCTTTGAAGAGGGATCTGGGTAGCACAACACAGGATCCATCATATGACTCTTTTCCCTAGTTCCCCCAGTGGCTTCCCATCTTACTCAGAATACAAGCCAAAAGTTCTTACCATTTCTCTCTGTCCACATCTCCTCCAACTCTTTCCCCTAATTTACCTGTTTAAAGCCATATTAGCTACCCAGATATTTCTTGAACCTCTTCATCTCTTACTAGTGTGCTCCTGTTTCAGCAGTTGGCATAGACACTCCAAATCTCTCAGAAGATTTAAATACTTGGCTATTGAGCTATTCTCTCAAATATCTACAGGGCTAGCTTCTGCATTTGAAGTTTCTGTTCAATTTTCACTGTATCAGAGGTGCTTTCTCTTACCAACCTAAAGCAAATAACACACTGCCCTCTCACTCCATTCCCTTATTTTGCTTGATATTTTTTAGCATTTAAATTATGACCCAACATGATTATATGTATATTTGTTTCTTGCTCCCTTCACTTGGCTATAAGATCCATGAAAGACAGGACTTTGTTTTAATTCACTGCTGTATTGGCAATGAGTGTAACGGTGCCTGGCACATAGTTGATGCTCAATAAATATTCATTAACTGTAATTATTTTGGAAGCAGGGCAGTATTCTACAGTAAATAAGAGTTAAGGCACTGGACTAAAACAAACATAGGTTTTATTTGTGATTCTAAACTTATGAGTTGTGAAATATAGAATATGTGATATGCTTTCTCTGTACCTGAGTTTTTGTCAGTTGTAAAATGAAGATGATTATTATAGCATGTACATAATAGGCTTGGGATCAAATAGAACAATGTGTGTAAAGCATTGTTAAGCAGCTAAGGGATAATACTAAGAATCTAAAATTGTTTATAAGCACAGTGCCTCACATGCAGTAAGTGCTTAATAGCACTTTTTTTTTTAATCATTATTATGATAAATATATGGATTGATTTATAGTTAGAGTTGTTATTGATGAGCCTGTGATTATTATTTAAAGGATGCAAATAATTTCTTCAGTTTTTCATTTTAGGATGCCCTGTAAATAGCCTGAGCTTATATTGTCCTCTCTTTCTTTCTTTTTTTTTTTTTCTGAGACAAGGTCTTACTGTATTGCCCAGTCTGGAGTACAGTGGCACGACCATGACTCACTGCAGCCTCAACCTTCTGAGCTCAGGTGATCCTCCCACCTCAGCCTCCTGGATAGCTGGGACTACAGGCACATGTCACCACACCTGGCTAATTTTTTGTATTTTTGTATTTTTTTAGTGGAGTTAGGGTTTCATCATGTTGCCCAGGCTGGTCTCGAACTCCCAGGCTCAAGCAATCCACCCATTTTGGCCTCCAAAGTGCTGGGATTACAGGTATGAGCCACCGTACCGGGCCTGTTCTCTTTTCAAGAGGGAGAAATTTGGTTTATATCTCAGTCTGCTCAGGCTGCTCTAACAAAATACCATGAACTGTGTTGCTTAAACAACTGAAATATATTTTCTTACAGTTCTGGAGGTTGAGAATCCAAGATCAAGGTGCTGGTCTATTCAGTTCCTGGCAAGAGCTCTCTTCCTGACTTGCAGAGAGTCGACTTCTCTTTATGTCCTCATACCATCTTTCTTTGGTTCATCTCCCAGAGGAGCTGGGAGATCTCTTTCAGTTCTTCTGAAGGCACTAAACCCATCATGAGGACCCTACCCTAGGGTCTTAGTCTAATCCTAAATCACATCCCAAAGGTCCCATCTTCAAATACCATCACCTTGAAGTTTAAAGCTGTAACATATGCCTTTTGAAGGGACAGAAATATTCAGTCCATAACAGTTTAATTGTATGTCAGAAACTTTCAACAACAACACAGATTTTAATATGTTGTATTGGAAGAAAAGTTTTCATAAGCGCAACTTCTTCATTTTATATATGTGTTTATACATTGTGTTGAAATCTATTTAAAATTTGATTTATTTGAACAGGGGTTTGAAAATTTTATCTTTAAAGGAATCTTGTGGTCCTTTTGCAAAATTTTTGTTTGGTAATCAGAATCATTGTTCTATAATTTATCTGTTTTATACATTTGGACGCTTACACAATTGATTTTCTTAGTTCTTTGTATGGATGGACTTGCTGCAATTCTTCTTTAGAGTGTATATTTACTGTATGAAATGAAAATGTAGGCGGCAAGTCAGAAAATACATAAATTTTAAGCTCTCGTCAGTCTACATATATGAGCATAAATTTTAAAAAGAAATCTTTTTTCCCGGATATTTAAATTGTTGCCTCACAAATATGCAAAACAACTTTATCGAGTAAACGTTCCTCTTGCAGTAACAGCAAAAGGAGAAGATGTGAAGGACACGGGATGCGAGAAATAACTTTTAACGTCTGCTCCAGCCCTCCTGAACTAGCCTAAAAGCAGACGGTCAGGAAAGGCTTTGGAACACAGGATGATTTGCAAGGTGACTCCGCCGGCCTTACTCACGCGGGAGCGATACCCAGGTCAGACCGGATCGTCTATGGCCACTGCTGTAAGTGACACTTACAGAATAAATCAAAAATCACTGCCTTTAAAGAACCAGGAGATATCCCTCTTTCCAGCGAAGTCTTATATTTTACCATTCCGCGTATATAATAAAGCTAAATTTAAATAGCAACAATAAGATCTCCCCCTAGTGGATCCCTTGAGTCTTTCGGGAAAACGCAGGTTTCTGCCCGACAGGAAGAAGAAACAGCATCCAATCGGCACTTGTGTCTCAATGACCAATCAAATTTCGCCTTACATTGCGTCGCTGGGAAAAACGTAGCTGGACAACTCCGTCTCCTGGCCTGTGCCTGCTGCTGTAACTTGGATGGGCGAGCACCTCTGAGGCTGTCTTTGTTACCTGGGCACTAAGGGACGAGCAGTTCAGCCCTTATCTGTGCTTGCTGGATTTGTTTGTATTTGTTCTCAGCCACTGCTCATGTAATGCACTCCCTTAACCAGGAAATTAAAGCATTCTCCCGGAATAATCTCAGGAAGCAATGCACCAGGGTGACAACGGTAACTGGAAAGAAAATTATAGAAACATGGAAAGATGCCAGAATTCATGTTGTGGAAGAAGTAGAGCCGAGCAGTGGGGATGGTTGTGGTTATGTGCAGGACCTTAGCTCGGACCTGCAAGTTGGCGTTATTAAGCCATGGTTGCTCCTAGGTGAGTATATCGACTTGCCACTAAATCACTGAGTCCTTTTAGCCAGATTACGTTCTCATTTCCCCCCTTTATGCGTAGTAGTCTGTATTATTAGCTATTCTGCCGAAAAGCTGAACTGTTTCCTTGTTTTGGATATGGAACTTCCATTAGCCAGCTAGAGCCGTTTCTGCTGCACAGTGTACCCATAGGAAGCAGAGATGCTATTCTAGTAGCACTTGGCCACCGCGTATTTGAATTTTAGAAAAACTTTCTTCCAGTTTCTCTAACTTCTCTGGAGAATAACACATTGATGTTGTGTTTCTTTGGATTATAAAAGATATAGCTTTAAAATAAAGAAATGAAAAAACAATGTTTTTATCAGGCAGAACTACAAGTGACAAGGGTTAAAGTTATAGAAAAGTTAATACTTGAAATAATCCTGTGCTTGCTGGCCTGCGCAGCTCTTACAAACTGTGCGGAATACATGCTTCCCGTGGCCACATCTATTCATGATGTCTGTTTTTGGAGTATTTAGGAGAAGGGGAGCTTTTATTTTATAGCTATGAGTCTGAAGGTTTTATGATTTTTTTTTTGTATTATGGAAATACTGAGTCCCTATACAAACATAGTTCACAAATAGCAAATGAAGCAACGTTATAAAAGTACAAGCTTATTTATTTGTCAAGAATATGGTATGCTGTTCTTAAAAAAATAGTCAAGAATGTTTTCAAGTACGTCTGAATTATTTTCATTTATGCATAGCGAAATTAAGACTTGGAAAGACTAAATGACTTGTCACTATGCAGCTAAGGCATTCTTGAGTAGACAGAAGTTTGAGAAAGAGCCCAAGTACTGTTCACCTAGTGTCTCACTCCTTTGAGGATTCCTCAATCCTGGGAAGTAGGGATTATCAGCTTTGTTTTAGAAATAGAAACCGGAATTTAAGATTGGTGAAGTAATTTACACAATGTAACACACCTAGTAAATAACAGAGGTAGGCCTCAAACCCGAGTCTGATGGACTCCTGCTGTGCATTGTTATACTAGACTTCTTCAAACAGACCAAGTTTTCAGCCCTGCTCTGCCTCTAATTTACTAGATTAGCTGGTACAAGTCATTTATTCTTTCTGGTCCTCCAAAAAGCCATTTGTAAAGATGAAGTAACAATATCTGCTTATGTAATTGGACCCTCCTGAGGTGGTTGTAAAAGGTTTTTGATGCAAATCAATTGCAGCATACATGAATTATATATTATATGAATGGCTACATAAGCTATCTTTAAATTCACCAAATAAATATCTCTAATTAGTTTCTGCAGCCCTGTGAAAAATTATATCATATTCTTGTCACATTTACAGTGAAAAATCAAGTTATTTGAGTAATCTGAAACATTCACCTAGGCCTTGCTCACCATCTCTAGGAAAGAAAATATGTCCCGACACATTTTTCAGTTATTTGACTTCTGCTGTAGTAATCATGGCTTAGAATAATTACGGTAGAATTTTAATTTATCATTAACCAATTTAGAGTCTTCATGAGCTTTGCTTATTATTATTGTTTTGTGGACTTATCCAACGTGAGCTGATCAAGTTAGTGTTCTCAGATTGGGGTTGGAAACCTCCCCAGGATAGTGGGAGAGTCCTGGGAGGAACTTCTGAAACTAGCCTTAATAAAGTCTTCTCCGAACAACCTCCTCTCTTCTGAAAGTGCACCTTTTTCTGCCTAATAACATGTGCCTTATTCCTGAAGGACCCATGGATGGTTACATCTCAACTTCTACGTGAATGATGAAAGAGTTGTTTCTGACCAGACTTAGTTTATGTTTGGGAGACTGGGGTTGTCTGCAGGTTGGTTCTAAGAGCTTCCTTCACCTCCTCAAAGTCACACAGCTTCCTTATCTATCACCCGTGACTGATGGCTCTGAAAAAAAAAAAAGTGACACAGCTTCTTCTTAGCATCGCATGCCAAACAACTTTTGGTTTTGGTGGTGAATAAAGAAAATGAAGAGTTGTATGTAATCTTTTTTCGTTTATAAACTCTAAAAAGTGATCAAATTTAAAAAATATTATATAGGCCCTCAAATCATTTAAAGGATGGATAAAAGTTTTTAGGCAGCATTTTTGTCCAAGGTGTTGCAAATTATATATATATATATATATATATATAGACACACACACACACACATATATGTGTAATTATTTATTATTTATTTATTTATTTTGAGATAGGTTCTCAAAATAAATGCAGACTGGAGTGCAGTGGCATGATCTTGGCTTACTGCAACCTCCGCCTTCTGGGCTCCAGCGATCCTCCCACCTCAGCCTCTGAATAGCTGGGACTACAGGTTCACACCACCATGCCTGGCTAATTTTTTGTACTCTTTGTAGAGATAGTGTTTCACCATGTGGCTGAAGCTGGTCTTGAACTCCTGGGCTCAAGCAATCTGCCTGCCTTGGCCTCTCAAAGTGCTGGGATTACATGCATGAGCCGCCACACCTGGCTAAACCACCAAGTTTCAATTCTTTGAAGCTATTTTTTTCCCCTGGAATTGGTAGGGCTTTCTACATTAGAAAATAGAATTTAAAAAAAATTATGAAATATTTCAAATTTTATAGAATAATAGACAATTATGTATACACCACCCAGCTTTAACAAATGTTAATATTTTGATAGGCTTTTAAGTAGAATAAAGCTGAATATGCGCTCAGTAAGGAACCTGTAAACTTGGTTTTATCAAGAAGATATTGGCCAAACAGCATACTACTTGTTGGCCTTTCAGCTACCTAAAATCACATAAAGTTGGCTGAATTCCCAGATAGGCAAGTTAAAAAAAAAGTTTATGAAATAGAACCTAATTCAGGAAAGTAAAATGCTTGAAATCTTAAAGTTGTGAAACTCACTTTATTTTAACTAGTTATTCGCCATATGAACTTGCTTATTAGCTGGAACCAGTTTCCAAGTGTGGGAGATCTGGGAAGCCGGCTGTGACAGAAAGAGATTGTAGAAGGGCACAGCCCTAGTGGTACATGGAGTGTGGGTGGGATCCTGCAGACCAACAGCATTTGCTCTAAGCCACTGGGTGTTCCCAAACCTGCTGTCATGAAGTCATCTTGTGGGTGTGTGGTTTTTGTAATATCCTTTTTTAAGTTACAAAAGAAAGAGACGTTTATTGTAAAAAGTCAGAATGAGCATAAAGAAGGAAAAAAAATCATCAACCCCACTGTTAACATTTTGTTCTATATATACTTTCTGTCCATTTTTTTAGGATATACATATTTTTTGTTGTTATAAAAATGGACGATGGTATTTTATAACCTGCTTTTATCAACAGATATATTGAGAACATCCTTCCTTCTTTCTTTTCTTTAATTTTCTTTCTGAGATGGAGTCTCGCTCTGGTACCCGGGCTGGAGTGCAGTGGCACGATCTCAGGTCACTGCAACCTCTACCTCCCAGGTTCAAGCAATTCTTGTGCCTCAGCCTCCCATGTAGCTAGGATTACAGGCATGCAGTACCACGCCTGGCTAATTTTTTTATTTCTCTCTTTCTATCTCCCGTCCCCTCCCCTCCCTTTCCCTCCCCTCCCCCTCCCCCTCCCCTCCCCTCCCATCCCTTCCATCTTGCTGTGTCACCTAGGCTGGAGTGCACTGGCATAACCATAGCTCATTGTAACCCCCAATTCCTAGCCTCAAGGGATCCTCCTGCCTTACCCTTCTGAGTACCTGGGACAACAGGCATGCACTACCATGCCTAATTAAAAAAAATTTCTTTTTCTTTTTTTTTCCTTTGGGACAGAGTTTTGCTGTTGTTGTCCAGGCTGTAGTGCAATGGCATGATCTCAGCTCACTGCAACCTCCACCTCCCAGGTTCTACTGATTAAGTGATTCTCCTGCCTCAGCCTCTGGAGTAGCTGGGATTACAGGCATGTGCCACTATACCTGGCTAATTTTTGTATTTTTAGTAGAGATGGGGTTTCTCCATGTTGGTCAGGCTGGTCTCGAACTCCCGACCTCAGGTGATCCGCCCACCTTGGCCTCCCAAAGTGCTGGGATTATAGGCACGAGCCACTGCGCCTGGACACTAAAATATATATATAATTTTTTTTCTATAGATGGGGTCTCACAACGTTGTTCAGGCTTAGATTTCTTATTTTTAATGGTGGTAACGACTGTATGTATTTCACTACACAATCGTTCCTTTTTTTTTAATTTAACGCAACAGCTATTATTGGGCTTTTAGTGTTATTTTGTTTTTGTTTTGTTTGTATTACAAACTACTATGGTGAACATCCTTACAGCCAATCTTTACAACATCTATAACTTTTAGGACAAATTTTTAGAAGAAGAATTTTAGAGTCCAAGAGTTTATGTGGAATGACTGTTAGCAAATTGTGCTTCAGAAAGTTGGACTAAGGTCCTTCCAAGTTGTTGGTCATTTTTTTTTAAATAACAATTGCTGTAGAAGTTTATATAAAAGGTCAAGATGATTATATTTATGTTCAAGGTGGTATCATTTATTTCTTCTAGGGTCACAAGATGCTGCTCATGATTTGGATACACTGAAAACACACAAGGTAAAAAAGATGCTCCCAGCACTTTGGGAGGCTGAGGCAGGCAGATCACGAGGTCAAGAGATCGAGCCCATCCTGGCCAACATGGTGAAACCCCGTCTCTACAAAAAATACAAAAATTAGCTGAACGTGGTGGTGTGGGCCTGTAGTCCCAGCTACTCGGGGGGCTGAGGCAGGAGAATTGCTTGAACCCGGGAGGTGGAGGTTGCAGTGAGCCGAGATCGTGCCACTGCACTCCAGCCTGGTGACAGAGCGAGACTCTGTCTCAAAAAAAAAAAAAAATGCTTTAAATCTGGCACCATATACACAGAATATTTTAGTTGTTTTCTTTAGGAAAAACTGTGTTGGTCCATCTTTGATATATTACAGAGTTTATTTGATAACATTTTGGCTGTCATTTTAATAGCGTTGAAAAAATAATTGGCATATAATTCAAATATGTGGATCTGTAATCCGTCTTTCCAGTTTTACATTCTTCTCGATCTCCTTCATGTACCCTCATGAACCTGACCTTGGAGGCATGTCTTTCTTGCCTGTGCTTATGTAGTTCCTCTGTGTGAGATAAACTTTCCCTCATCTCTGCTTGTCAAAGACCTTCCCATGCCTTGAGTCCCAACTCACATACTATGTCTTCTCTAATGCCATTTCCAGCCACTTTACTCCATACAACTGATGTCATTTATTACATATTTACTCAAAAGAACTTTTAGCCATCTACCATTTTGCTGAGCACTGTTTCAGGTCATAGAATTGCTGAAGTTGCAGGTGTGCATGAGATTCTTGTTCACTTGAAGCCTATGACCTAAGGGGCAGACAGTGAAGAGAGACAAATAAGCAGCTACAGAACAGCGTGTTGTGTGGTTTGATGGGGAAGTGCATAGGAGATGATGCCCTTAGCCCGTGTTTGTTTTGTTTTGTTTTTGGGGGGATAGGTGAGTCAGGGGTGACTTCCTGGAGAAAGTGATATTGAAATTTTTCCCTGAAGAGGTGGGGAAAGTAGTCAACAGCCTGGAATCTCAGTGCTTTGGGAAGTCAAGGCAGGAGAATTGGTTGACCCCTGGAGTTCAAGGTTACAGTGTGTATGATTTTGCTACTGTACTCCAGACTGGGTGACAAAACAAGACTCTATCTCAAAAAAAGGAAAGAAAAGTGTTCATACAGAATAAATGGTATGTGTGAAGGCCCAGAAGCAAGAGAAAGGCTAATGCTTTCAGGAACAGAAAAGTTCAGTGACCCTGGAATAGACAGTGTGAGAAAGAAGGGCACCAAGAGACAAGGCCAGAGAGGTAAGCTTGAACCAGATCACAAAAGGCCAGGTAAGCCAGAGTAAGTTGTTTGGATTTTATCCAAAAGACTGTGGAAAGCCACTGAGAAGTTACCCAGAGATGTAGCAGGATCAAATATGCAGTTTAGAAAGATTTTTAATTAGAAGCAGTGTAGAAAATCAATTGGAGGGTTGCTCAAGTTAGAGATGGGTAAACTGGCTATAAAGCTAATGCAGTAATCTAAAGAAAAGATGATAGTGGCTGAGATTAAGATGTAGTGAAGATAGAGAGAATTAGATAGATGGGAGGGGTTTTTTAGAGGGTAGAATTCTAATTTTGTGATTGATTACTTATGGGGCAGGATAGGGAGGGGGGCTAAGGGGGAAGGAGGAGTCAAGGCTGATGTCTAGCTTTCTTTGATAACTAAGTAAGGTTATTATTCCATGAGCTTGAGAACAACATAGAAGGAACAGGCTTTGGAGGAAAAACAATGTACTCAGGTTTGAATATTTTAGATTTTGGGTGATGTAGATCATCTAGGTGGGTGGATATGTAGGGTGTGAAGTTCAGAATATAGGTGAATATATAGATTTAGGAATCTTCCACTTTTAAGTAGTTACTGAGATCGTTGGAATAGATGAAGTTGCCTGGGGAAAAGTGTAAAGTAAGAGAGAAAAGGGCCTTTGACAGAATCTTATCACAGAACTGATAAATTGAGGAATATCACCCTATATGGAATGATCAAAGGAAGAAGAGTCTGCAGTGGAAAAGGAAGATCTAAAAGAGCCCAAAAGAAGATGAAACAAAAAGATGGTGTCATGGAAGCCAAAGAGGGAACAGTGTTTTAAGGAGGACAGCATCAGCAATGTTAGATGCTGCAAAAGTTTAAGTACAATTGGGACTAAGTTATGTCCATGGGATTTGGTGACAGAGAGGTGGTTAAAAAAGTGCATTTGTGGAAAGTTTCATTTGAATTGGAGGCCAAAGCCATATCGCAAAAGATTGAGAAGTGAAGTGATAGCAGGGGGGGTAGGGAGGGAAGAGAGAGGAGCCATAGGTGAGGAGGGGGATGGGAGAACTTTGAGCATGTTTGCTGATGGTAGAGGAAGGAATTGAAGATACAGAAAAGCAAGAATTATGGCTATAGGGAGGTGCCAAGAAAGTAGGAAGCACTGTGACTCCAAGCACAGATTCTGGAATGTGCCGTATCGAAGATGCATGAGCACATCCTTCAGTGTAATCAGAAGGCAGAGGGGAAGTACAGATGTGGACAAAGTTGTTAGGTTTTTTTGTTTGTTTGTTTGTTTTGAGACAGAGTCTTGCTCTTTTGTTCAGGCTGGAGTGCAGTGGCTTGATCTTAGCTCACTGCAACCTTTGCCTCCCAAGTTCAAGTGATTCTCAACCTTTGGATTCTCTTAATGGACTTTCTATGTGGCTTCCACATGCTTAGTGGACTCTAGGAAAAGGGGCTCAAATACATAGATGGAAAAGGAGGAGGTTACTCAAGTATACCACCTGAAAGAAAATATTTTATAACCACCCCTCCCCTTACTTTTCAGCCAGATTAGTTCATCAGAATCTCTGGGTATGAGACCCTGTAGTATTGATAGTTTTTAAAAGTTCATCAGGTCTCTACTAAAAATAAAACAATTCACTGGGCGTGGTGGCTTGTGCCTGTAATCCCAGCTACTCGGGAGGTTTAGGCAGGAGAATCACTTGAACCAGGGAGTTGGAGGCTGCAGTGAGCTGAGATTGCACCACTGCACTCCAGCCTGGTGGCAGAGCAAGACTTATCTCAAAAAAAAAAAAAAAAAAAGTTCATCAGGTGACTCTAATGTGCAGTCATCCTGGAGAACCATTTTATTAAGTATAGAATATGAAGGAAAATAGGGAAATGATTCTTGAAAGTTGTGTACCACTGATCTACTTCTATTGAAGTTTTTATATGGATATTCACAGACTAATTCAACAAAGATTTTAAGCATTTTCTGCTAAACTCACTGCTCATTTGCTTTTGACACTAAGTTAAACATGTTCCCTATCCCCATGGAGTTTCTAGTGCAATGAAAGAGACAATCTAAGTGGTATGAGCTATAATAGGGCAGGTCCAAGGCTATGAGAATATATAGGCCAGGTGTGGTGGCTTACACCTATAATCCTAGCACTGTGGGAGGTGGAAGTGGGAGCATCACTTGAGGCCAGGAGTTCGATACCAGCCTGGGCCAAAAAAGTGAGACCCGCCCCTTGAAAAAAAAAAAGTTAGCTGTGTGTGGTGGTACCCGCCTGTAATCCCAGCTACTTGGGAGGCTGAGCTGGGAGGATCACCTGAGCCTAGGAGTTCAAGATTGCAGTGACCTATGATTGCATCATTGTACTCCAGCCTGGGTGACAGAAAGAGATCCTCTCTCTACATGAAGATAATAATAATAGTTGAGAGAGAGAAAGAGAGAGAGAGAGAACACATATAGTAGAAGGAGCACTTCTGGTGTGGGATGAAGCAGTATTATCATTTAAGTGAGTTGTATTTAAATTTTTTACCATTCTTGTTACAGATATCAACACCCTGGTCTCTTTTTAGATAACTTAATTCATGGGATTCAAAAAAAATCATCTTCTTTCTTTCTTTTTAAGGTGACTCATATTCTTAATGTTGCATATGGAGTTGAAAATGCTTTCCTCAATGACTTTACATATAAGAGCGTTTCTATACTGGATCTGCCTGAAACCAACATCCTGTCTTATTTTCCAGAATGTTTTGAATTTATTGAAGAAGCAAAAAGGAAGGTGAGTTTAGTTTTGATCCGTAGTTCTTCAGAAGCAGAAATTTGAAAGTATGGATTCATTACCCAATCTTTGTTATTTTTGTAATGAATCTCTAAAAAACCATTAAGAAATTTCCCTTCTAACAATATTTTATTATTTTCTATAGTTATTTGGTTCATTGCTCTTTTTTTAGTGATATATTTACTTTAACATTAATTCAGTTTCTCATTTTCCTGTGTGTTACTGAGAATTGTTAAGAGATAAAATCCTCTACTTACCGAGTTTTTCTCTGTAGACATGTAGCTAGATTTTCTTTGAGGGTTTATAGCCACCTGACCTCTCACCAGTTTGCAAGATAATCAGAGAAACTATAAAACAGAGACTGCTCTAGACATATGAGTGTTATTTATGATGATTGCTGTGCATTTCATTTTAATGAAATGATAAATGAGATAGTTATTATGAAACTATGCATTTTTAGCAATAAAATTTTAAGGCACTCTAAGGGCTAAATGTGTATTGCTTTACTTAGATTGTATGGCAATGCTGATCAGAAGCTGTCTGTTGGTTTTCTGAAGTTAGAAGACCAATAGCCGATGTCATATAGTACTTCAATCTTGTTATTGGATTCAAGTCAACATTCTGACAGGCAGGGTTTCTTGGTTGGCTGTTACCAATTATTATTCCTTGAAATGGCATCATTTTTAGTCAGCAAATAATTCTTACAGACTTTATGTAAGATAGGTAGATGGGAAAGTAGGAGCATTTACAGAGAGAAATAACTCTTCTGGAACACCTACCAGTGACAGGATTAGAATCAGGTTTAATTGACTCTGGCCTACCTTCTCTTCTCCCTTCTACTTTCTTTCCTTCCCAGTCTCTCTCCTCCTCTCCCTTCTTTCCTTTAATTTACTAGTATTTATTGAATGCCTTAGGTGCCCAGCACTGTTCTACATGCCTTCCTTGTAGACTACCTGGAAAATAGAAACTATTCAATTCTAATGTCCATCAACTTTATTTAATAGCAGATACAGTCATGCACTACATAGTGATATTTGGTCAAAGATGGACTATATATATGATGGTGGTCCCATAGGATTATAATAATGTATTTTTATCATACCTTTTCTATGTTTAGATACACAAATACATACCATTGTGTTACAGTTACCCACAAGTCAGTACTGTAACATGCTGTACAGGTTTGTAGCCTTGGAGCAATAGGCCATACCATTCTAGGTTTGTGTGAGTACACTCTGTGATGTTTACACCACAAAGAAATTGCTTGACAACACATTGCTTAGACTGCATCACCATTGTTAAGTGATGCATGACTGTATTTGGATGGAAGCAAAGGAAGAGGTTTTTTTTTTTTTTTGGAGACAGAGTCTCTCGCTCTGTCGCCCAGGCTGTAGTGCAGTGGCGTGATCTCAGCTCACTGCAACTTAGGCCTCCTGGGTTCCAGCGATTCTCCTGCCTCTGCCTCCTGGGTGGCTGGGACTCTATAGGCATATGCCACCATGCCTGGCTTATTTTTTGTATTTTAGTAGAGATGGGGTTTCACCATGTTACTCAGGCTGGTCTCGAACTCCTGAGCTCAGGCAATCCACCTGCCTTGGCCTCCCAAAGTGTTAGGATTATAGGCATGACCCACCGTGCCTGGCCAAGGAAGAGGTTTTCTAATTCAAAGCCTAATATTAGCCATTCTGTTTTCTTGTGAAAAAATTTACAGGCTCTGGATTGTTACATTCCAGTGTGTGAGTTAATAGTTTTAAAAATGAAAATGCTGTTTCTGTATTAGCTCCTTTTCTAAGGAAATGTAGACTATGCCAGAGATGGCAAAGTATAGATATCATCCATATTCATATTAACATTAGATGAGATTTAAATGTTGCAAGTAAAAATTAGAGAGGGTAATAGTATCTAGAAAGAAAAGCAAGAGATTGAATATTCTAATAAGCTTGGGATTTTAAATAAATTAAAAAAGTAAAGTTTGCCTTAATTTGGGCCAGTAGTTAATTAGAGTGGATTTCAGCTTGGGTTTCCTAAAAACAAAGCCTGAGATGAGGATTTAGAGCTGATGCTTAATTTGAGACGTACAATCTCTAGGCAGTGAGAGTGGCAAGAAAGGAAAGTGATTCAAGGTGGGATGAGAAGCAGTACAAAGTGATGTGTTTACCCTGCTGGGCTCATTTCACAGTGAGCTGACTGGGAAATAGTTGAGTACTCAGCAGGGACAGCTACTCTACCACCCAAAATATCTCTGGACAGGCAGTGTAAAGAAACTGCACCTCAACACAGCCTGGGAGGGAGGAAGGAGAGATATTTATCTACATGGCCTTCTGTCAGCTCTTGTTCCCCGTTGGTCAAAGTTTACTGGTGGGGATATAACCAACCCCACAATTCTGGGTTATAACATATCACTCATTCAGCAGCCACCTTGAAGCCAAATCTAATGCCCTGTAATCCAACTTTTCAACCAAGAAAGAAATAGAAAATCCAGAACTCAGAGTATGCCTGTCCAGAGTATGCCTGTCTATGCTGTGAACATCATGGAAGAAGAGTCCCTTCTTTGACAGACAAAAGTGAATGGACCCAAGGGGAGAGCAGTCAGCTATGGAGGTGGCGGCTTAGGTGGAGCATGCTGAGAGGGTCTTTGAGATGGTGGTACCACAAGAATCTGAGGAGTTACAGAAGATGTTTCTGATAAGATGAATTAGATTTCAGCAATATGTTCTACCCTCTGAAGTCTTATGTTTCATACTGGGATCCTAACCTCAGCCAATATTTCCCTTCCCTGAAAATTCAGTGCAGTGATGCAATCTCAGGTCATGTCAACTCCACCTCCTGGGCTCAAGTGATTCTCCTGCCTGAACCTCCCTGGTAGCTAGGATTACAGGTGCATGCCACCATGCCTGGCTAATTTTTGTATTTTTAGTAGAGATGGGGTTTTGCCATGTTGGCCAGGTTGGTCTCAAATTCCTGACCTCAAGTGATCCACCTGCCTCAGCCACCCAAAGTACTGGGATTATAGGCTTAAGCCACCATGCCTGGCAGACTAATATATATTTAGTTTTAGCAATAGAATTCTTGAATTTTTTTTCATTTTTTTAAGAAAAGATCTCTTCATGGCTTTCTCTATTTTATATTCAAGTATTGTTAAATCTAATTACTTAGTGAATTACATGTTTCAAAACTACTTTTCTAGGCCCTAGTTTGTTGTTTTCATCTTTTCACATACAGTTGCCAAGGGGAATGGTTTCCATTTCCCAAGTCTTTTCTCGTTTCTCTCTGAACTTGTAAAACTCTGTTTGGTTTCTCTGTCCTTCCTTTATGCCTAAAGGGACAGAAATACACCTGAGAGGAACAGTAATGGTAGTTTCTATAGCCTGAAGAGTCCTTTTAGGAACTAAATTTATTTGTCCCTTCTTTTTATGTGCAAAAGGTACAAAGTATGACAATGTATATTTTATATTTCATGTTTATTATTTATAAGATGTGATTTATGCAAGTAGTCCATGTTCTTTGTAGAAAAAAATGGAAAATACAGATAAAAGTTAAGATCACCCTACTTCCACACTTAGATATAAGCCTGCCTTTTTTTTTTGGCAACTTCATGACTTTTATTTGTGGTGCCTGTGCTTCATCTTGAAAATACCTTCCCTGCCCTAGACAGTGGCCAGGAAGCGGGCAGCAAAAATAGAAAATGTCCTTCCCTACTGCACATAGACCCTATATACAGGCCCCCCTGCCTGAGGCCAGCGGGACTCTTGGCACATTCTTGGATCCCTGCTCAGGTGGGGAGGGATGAAGGGTGACATCACACGTGAGATGGGGACCTCCAGGTCTTGAGTACTGATCTTTGCTCTTCTTGGTCCTCAGGTCCTTCCTGGTCCCCTCTATGTAGCCTGCTTTTTGTATTTAATGATATTAAATCATTTTAAATTTTTGCATAGTATCCTGGTAGTTGGTGATGCCATAACTTATCCTATTTCCTACTATGAAACATGTAATCTGTTCATTGTTTTTTGTTCAATATAAGTAAAAGTTCATTAGAGAAACATTATGAGTCTAAATAAGTACCTAAATTCACCAAGTTTTTAGATGCATCTGTTACCAGTAAAGGGTCATGACTGCAAGTTGTCCAGGTTCTTGGTGTTTTGAACATAGTTGGACAAAACGCCCAGTAAAGCAAAGAAAGAATGAAGCAACAAAAAAGAGTGAAAGCAGGGATTTATTGAAAGCGAAAGCACACTCCACAGTGTAGGAGTGGGCCAAAGCGGCAGGCTGAGGGACAGGATACAGAATCTTCTTGGGTCCAAATACCCGCTAGAAGTTTCCCATTGGCCGCTTCATTCTCACCTCATGTAAATGAAGTGGTAGTCTGCAATCAGTCTGATTGGTTGCAAAAAGCAGCCAACCAGAGGCTGAAGGGAAGTTACAAAGGTCATGCTCCTGTGCAAACATCTGATTGGATGCCAGAAGCAACCAATGAAAGGCTAGGGTGAAATTGCAAAGTTATACTTCTGTGCAAATAAAGACTTGGCCTACAATCAGTCTGATTGGTTGTGGACAGCAAAGTTCCCATCTGACATGAGGAAAAGGTGAGGGGTTTGCAAAGGCAGTAGCCTCTCGTCCTTTTGTTATTTAGGCATGGAAAGTTAGGGTTTTCCTTTCAGTTTAGTTCTAGGAAGTCGTAGTGAATCAGCCTTAGGTTCCCTGCCTCCAGATGCTATTCTCCTGCCTTACTTCTTCTAGTTTGTTTCAAAGCAGTCTACCCATCACTTTTTTGCATTTCTCATGTTTACATTGCCCTCTACTACTGTGGAGTGTCATGAGTGGACTATTCTGACCTGTGTTCCTCATGGTGTTGTCCAGTTTGCTACCAGACCTCTGCAAGATAAGAAGGTTATGTCTGAATATAAACCAAGACATTGCTTAGTTCATTGAGAGATTTTGGCTACTCCCCACCCCACCCAAAAGCTGTACTAAGCAGTATATTTTTAGTGACAATTGATTTTCATTCCACTGCAGAATTCTTATTTCATCATAGGTGGTTGTCAAATACTTGCAGACTACCACATTATGCTCAAGGTTTTGTGTTTTTTTTTCAAATTCTGGAGTACATATACATGATGTGCAAGTTTGTTACATTGGTAAACGTGTACCATGGTGATTTGCTGCACCTATCAACCCGTCACCTAGGTATTAAGCCCAGCATGCATTAGCTATTTTTCCTGATGCTCTCCCTCCTCCTACCCTGCCCCACCCCAACAGGCCCCCATTTTGTGTTGTTCCCTTCCATGTGTCTGTGTGTTTACACTGTTCAGCTTTCACATATAAGTAAGACGTGCGGTGTTTGGTTTTCTGTTCCTGCATCAGTTTGCTAAGGATAATGCTTCCAGCTCCATCTGTGTTCCTGCAAAAGACATGATCTCATTCCTTTTTATGGCTGCATAGTATTCCATGGGGTATATGTACCACATTTTCATTATACAGACTGTCATTGATGGGCATTTGAGTTGATTCCATGTCTTTGCTATTGTGAATAGTGCTTATGCTCAGGTTTTTTTTTTTTTTTTGGAGACAGTGTCTTACTCTGTTGCCTAGGCTGGAGTGCAGTGGCATGATATCAGCTCACTGCAACCTCTGCCTCCTGAGTTCAAGTGATTCTCCTGCCTCAGCTTCCCAAGTAGCTGAGATTATAGGGACCTACCACCACACCTGGCTAATTTTTGTATTTTTAGTAGAGACGGGGTTTCACCATGTTGACCAGGCTGGTCTTGAACTCCTGACTTTGCAATCTGCCCACCTCGGCCTCCCAAAGTGCTGGGATTACAGGTGTGAGCCATCACACCTGGCCATGCCAAAGTTTTAATGGAAGTCAAATATAAGGGAAAACAACTGGGCTTGGCTTAGTTACTATTCACAAATATTAATTACTTACTTTGAGAATATTTGAGGGATACACATTGCTGTCCTCAAGGAGCTTTCAGTCTAGTTGTAAACTATACATAACAGCATGAGAACAAAGAGAACTCTATGAAATGGAAATATCATAGCATAATTACTATCTGCCTATAGCATAATTACTACTAGCTCATAGCAAAATGGTGATTTGAATTTTTGAAAGAACACTTTCCTCTCAGAAATGCAGAACAAATTTATTGACTTAGCAAACAGTTATGGAATACCTAATACATGCCAAGAATTGCACTAAATACTAGGCATACAAAGATGGCCAAGACATTCCTCCTGCCCTTATTTTACTTGGAAAGAGGCAGTCTTAGAACAGAAGTCAGAATTATCTGTACCAAGAAGAGCAAATGTCTTCTAGACATAGGACAACAGCAAGTGCAAAGGGTAAAAAAATGCTTTGTGAATTGTTTGTTACTGTTTTAAGCTCTGGAAAAGGGATATAAAGCCAATAATTTCTCTGGAAATACTTTTAAGGACAGTATTATACTAAAGGAATAATCAAAAGGTAGAAAGTAGGTAAATTCAAAACCTGTAGTAAAACAGCTGTTATATAAAGCAGAAAGAAAGAAGAAAATAGTATTACCATTTTGAAACATTAGCTAAAATTAGATGCAAAATGTGTAAGACTGAAAATAAACCTAGTTTCATGTTCAAAAGCCTATGTATGGATCATAAAGTAGAGCCAACTAGTATCAGGAAATATAGTATAAGCAGGAAATATTAAAAGTGTCATTGGAGTAGACAGCAGGACTCCAGGATGGTGTCAGTCATCCCAATGAAGGACAAGAAACTTCTGGAGGTCAAACTAGGGGAGCTGCCAAGCTGGATCTTGATGTGGGACTTCAGCCCTAGTGGCATTACCAGAACATTTCAAAGAGGTTACTACCAGTACTGTAACAAGTACATCAACATGAGGAAGGGGAGCATCTCGAGGATTACCATGGTGCTGGGATGCTACATGCTCTTCAGCTACTGCCTTTCCTATAAGGAGCTCAAGCATGAGTGGCTACACAAGTACCACTGAAGAGGACATGTACACAAGTACCACTCCCCGCCATGACCTTCTTGGCCCAAGCCCTTCCATAAGGAACAGAATCTCAATCATTGTTGAATCCTTTCCTATCCTAATGGGAATTAACCTCCAAATAAAAGATGACTGGGAAAAAAAAGTGACATTGAAGCTTATTAAGTTTATAATTGCAAGTTTCTTTGGCATATCTAGTTAATTTTACGCTAAATGAAGTTCATTAATACTTTTAATCAATTACTTTAGTATAATTTTTACACATCTTAAGTTTTATAAAAAATGGGTGATCGCTACAAAATGAGAAAAGTTCCCAAGGTGTATAGTGAATATTTGTGTTTTGCTTTTCTTATATAGAAACTGTTAGAGTTTGGAAATGAGTTATAAATATCTATAGAAAACAGTTTATCCCATGGTAATGTAAGATGTGAAAAAAAGAAAACAATTAATATTGTCCTTTTTTATATGAGGATTTTCAAAATGTTAACTTTTTTGTTATTAATCATATGGCTTTCTTGAAAAGAGATACTTGCAAATTTGTTACAGCAGATCAAGAAAAGGAATTTTGCAACAGATGTACGAATCAGAAAACTGCCTTGCAAAAGTAAAATCAAACAGTCGTAACAATAGTGTTGTTGATAGGTGCTTTAGTAGTATGTTCCCCACCGCCCCTCCTCTTTTTTTGTGTGTTGTACCAAATAAAGAATCAGGAAATGAAGTAACTAAAATGTCTAATTCTGGAGGGTGTGCTCACAGTTCATATTTCATTTAGATCATTAACTTTTTAGAAGCTTCAGATGGGCCAAGCTGTATCAATGCTGTCCCATCAGATCTATCACATTCATTATTAATACAATATTGCCCCCATCAGCACTGGTCTTGCACTGTGCCTCTTCAGTAGGAAAGTATCATTTGCAAGTTACCTGAAACGTTTTTCATTTGTTGACCTCATCCTGGTATCTGATACTTTTTCCACTTTACATTGTTATGAGCTATTTGTGTCACATTTTACTACCTCATAAGTTTAAATATTTTTAAGTAACTTCCTGCCAGCATAAAATATGTTCAAGGGTAGAAAATGTTTTCCTTGCTGATTATTTAAGCAGAGTTGCAAGCCACTGACACTAGTTTCTTTATGAGAACACTATGTGTACTCTGGAACATTTCTGGCTTTCTGTTTAGTTTATAGTTAGGATTTTATTTTCTGTTTCCACATATATTCTCTGTGTTTCTTTTTCTTTATATACATTTGTCTACTAAGTTGTTAGGTTTTTATGTGTGCTTTACTGATACATTTGGCCACAAAGTTGTTAGGTTTTTATGTGCTCTTTACTGGATTACTTTAGTTTAGTGCAAGATACTGTTTCAGAATTCCAAACATCATTAAAGCATTTCAATCATGGGATAGTAGGTAAGGGAAGTATAGGTTGATTGATTGATTGATTGAGTTTCCATTCATTGCTGGTAATGAATTTTATTTCAGTTATCAAATAAATTTAATCAAATAAATAGATAAAATTGAATATTTACTTTATAATTTCAAGTAGTATAAGAAAGTGCAATTGATTTAATAACCTTCCTCAAATGAATAATGAAGATTTTTGTTTGATTTTATTGTAGGATGGAGTGGTTCTTGTTCATTGTAATGCAGGAGTTTCCAGGGCTGCTGCAATTGTTATAGGCTTCCTGATGAATTCTGAACAAACCTCATTTACCAGTGCTTTTTCTTTGGTGAAAAATGCAAGACCTTCTATATGTCCAAATTCTGGCTTTATGGAGCAGCTTCGTACATATCAAGAGGGCAAAGAAAGCAATAAGTGTGACAGAATACAGGAGAACAGTTCATGAGTTGCATTGTAGCAGACGATGGACAACTGTAGTTTCTGAATTTGCTTCTATAGCCATCTTTTTCCTTTTTTTGGAGAGTAGACTAGCAAAACTCCTTTTTTCCCTCTTGTCTTTTTTAAGCATAAATGGAGGTCAATTTGACTGTCCTGAACTACTGTATAAATAAATGTCAAATGTCATTACTTTCTCTGTTATTATAATGTGTGATTAAATGCTTCTGTAAATTGCTAAGAGAAAATAACAATGTATTCCTAATCATTGCTTTCTGTAGAAGAAAAAGGTTTAAATTTAAAATATGTATTTAGAGCATGGAGAGAATCAGTTAATGAAGCCTATTTTTCTGCAACAGGTTTTATTAAGGAAAAAACTTGAAGTGCTACTTAACTTACTATTTCAAAGTGAGATAAATTTTTTTTAAGAATCTTTTTAAGATTAAAACTGAATACCTTAAATCTCCCAAAAGAGGTAACGAGTATCTGAAAGTTTATACAATATGTATATAGTGGCTACAGTATTCACAAAATTCTTATGTTCTCTTTTGAAAAATATACACTTTTCATTTTGCTTTCCTCCTTTTTTTGAGACAGAGTTTGGCTCTTGTCACCCAGGCTGGAGTGCAATTGGCATGATCTTGGCTCACTGCAACATCTGCCTCCTGGGTTCAAGCAATTCTCCTGCCTCAGCCTCCCAAGTAGCTGGAATTACAGGTGCCCACCACTATGCCTGGCTAATTTTTGTATTTTTAGTAGAGACAGAGTTTCACCATGTAAGCCAGTTTGGTCTTGAACTCCTGACCTCAGGTGATCCACTCACCTTAGCCTCCCTGAGTGCTGGGATTACAGGCGTGAGCCACTGTGCCTGGCCTCATTTTTTTCCCGATCCTATTTGAGTTTCTTTCTTTCTTTTTTTTTAATGTATAGGTGTTCTCTCATACATTATTGTGAGCTTTTGGTACTTTGAATAGGTGATTTATTCTCTTACATTTTGTGCATTTTATCTTGGGTGACTAGAATGTTTTTGGATCCTATGTCATAATTTTTTGAGAAAATGTTTGATACTGCAAGATCATTTTAAAGATATGATTTGTTCAGTGGCCTGTTTTCTACTTCAGTATTCTACTGGAGAACTTTTTTTTTTTTTTTTTTTTGAGACGGAGTTTCGCTCTTGTTACCCAGGCTGGAGTGCAATGGCGTGATCTCGGCTCACCGCAACCTCCCCCTCCTGGGTTCAGGCAATTCTCCTGCCTCAGCCTCCTGAGTAGCTGGGATTACAGGCATGCGCCACCATGCCCAGCTAATTTTTTGTATTTTTAGTAGAGACGGGGTTTCACCATGTTGACCAGGATGGTCTCGATCTCTTGACCTCGTGATCCACCTGTCTTGGCCCCCCAAAGTGCTGGGATTATAGGCGTGAGCCACCGCGCCCCGCCTTGTTTTTTTTTTTTTTTTTTTTTAAGATGGAGTCTCGCTCTGTAGCCCAGGCTGGAGTGCAGTGGCGCGATCTTGGCTCACTGCAACCTCTGCCTCCCAGGTCAGGTTCAAGCAATTCTCCTACCTCAGCCTCCCAAGTAGCTGGGATTACAGACATGAGCCACCATGCCCAGCTAATTTTTTAATTTTTTGGTAGAGACGGGGTTTCATCATTGGCCAGTCTGGTCTTGAACTCCTGACCTTGTGATCTGCCTGCCTTGGCCTCTCAAAGTGCTGGGATTACAGGCGTGAGCCACTGCGCCCGGCCTGGAGAACATATTTTTAAAGGGTGAAGAGTTATGGTTTTGTAAGAAACTTACATACTTTTAGGAGACCTACAATCATTTACAGTTTTATCTTTGGCCTTTGAATAGTTTTTTTTTTCTTTAATGTCTCCGTATTTGTAAGACTGAGCTCTGCACATTATAAATTTGCTTAAAGATTTTAATTTTTTCTTCAGAATAAGGTGTACTTAAAATTAGGACAGTTTTTTTGTTTTGTTTTGTTTTTCAAGACAGGGTCTTGCTCTGTCACCCAGGCTGGAGTGGAGTGGCATGAACACAATGCACTGCAGCCTCTACCTCCTGGGCTCAGGCAATCCTCCTGCTTTAGTCTCCTGAGTAGCTGAGACTACAGCTGTGCACCACCACATCAGGCTAATTGTATTTTTATTTTTGTAGAGACAGGAGTCTTGTCATGTTGGCTAGGCTGATCTCAAACTTTTAGACTCAAGTGATCCTCCCGCCTGAGCCTCTCCAAGTGTTAGGATTATAGGTGTGTGCCACCACACCTGGCCTGATAGTTTCCAGGTAGTTTTTCATGACGTAGAAGATATCATTGCCATGTAGATTTTATTTTTAAAAATCCTGAGCTCTTCTTAAATATACATTATAGAGAGCAAGCATAGATGGAAAGTACATATTGAACACATCTCTGCATTTGAGAAGGCAGACTTTCATATGCTGTCATGAACAAAAAGTAGAAGTGATAAATGCAAGTTATGTTTCAAGACTGCTTATACCCTGACAAGATGCCATCACTTGCAATGCTACGAACTCTTTGCTTCTGCTAAGAAGCAGTCTAAATATAATCAACCCACAGTGAGCTCTTCAAAGTTAACCAAGGCAGGTAGAAGGCTCTTAAATAATTTGAGACCAATGTATAAGGTTGTTTCTATAGTCAGTATCACTGTGGGTTCTCTGGATGAGCCTTCTCCATTCACAAAAAAGCATTTATTTAAATACAGTTGATTTTGCTGAGTCCTGTTTAGTTTTCCACCATTAAATGTCACATGAAGCCTTGATAGAATTTGTTCATGATGGATCGTGATATTATTATTGTTATTATTACTATTAGAGGCAGAGTTTTGCTCTTGTTGCCCAGACTGGAGTGCAGTGGTGTGATCTCGGCTCACTGCAACCTCTGCCTCCCAGATTCAAGTGATTCTCCTGCCACAGCCTCCCAATTAGCTGATATTACAGGCATGTGCCATCACACCCAGCTAATTTTGTATTTTTTTAGTAGAGACAGGGTTTTACCACGTTGATCAGGCTAGTCTCAAACTCCTAACCTCAGGTGATCTGCCTGCCTTGGCCTTCCAAAGTGCTGGCATTACAGCAAAGCCACCATGCCCAGCCTGGATTGTATATTATTTATGTCTGTAGTTTGTATGCTTAGTTGTTGCCTGCAGTGATCTGGTTAAGATTCAAACATTTGACTGGGCGTGGTGGCTCACACTTTGGGAGCTGAGGTGGGCAAATCACGAGGTCAGGAGTTTGAGATCAGCCTGGCCAACATGGTGAAACACTGTTTCCACTAAAAATACAAAAAATCAGCCGGGAGTGGTGGTGCGCGCCTGTAATCCCAGCTACTTGGAAGGCTGAGGCAGGAGAATCGCTTGAACCCAGGAGGCAGAGTTTGTGGTGAGCGGAGATTGCGCCATTGTACTCCAGCCTGGGTGACAGAGTAAGACTCTGTCTCAAAAAAAAAAAAAAAAAAAATTTAAACATTTATATTTTGTATCTTTTACAGAAGTGCTTTGAGCATCAAGTTTGTTTTCATCTCAAATTGTAGTTTGCTGTATTAAAATAGATCAGTGAATATAATTCAGTCTTTTAGGGGTACCATGTAAAGCATAAGGTCATATATACAATATGTTTATTGCACTTCCCATGGAGATAAATGACTCTGTCATTCCTAGTTATTTTAAAAAAAGGAACTCTATCATTATAATCCTCTTCCTCACATATTATAAACTTAAAAGATATGTACATAATATAGGTCTGTTTTAAAGGAGAGGAAAAATATTTCAAGGAGTTTTGCTTCGTTTTTTAAATAAATTATTCTGCAATTTTTTTTTTCTTTTTTTTTTTTGAGACGAAGTCTCACTCTGTTGCCGAGGCTGGAGTGCAGTGGCACGATCTTGGCTCACTGCAACCTCCGCCTCCCAGGTTCAGGCAATTCTCCTGCCTCAGCCTCCTTGAGTAGCTAGGATTACAGGCGTGTGCCACCATGCCCAGCTAATTTTTGTATTTTTAGTAGAGATGAGGTTTTACCATGTTGGTCAGGCTGGTCTCAAACTCCTGACCTTTTGATCCACCTGCCTCGGCCTCCCAAAGTGCTGGGATTACAGGCATGAGCCACCGCACTCAGACTATTCTGCCATTTTTTAAAGGAAAGGGAAACTGAAAACAGCATGTCTTTTTAAACACTGAAAAGAAATATAGTGGCTTTAAACAACAAACTGAAAAAGATGAGTAGAACAAAGGCACTGGAGCATACAATTCTATTTATTTGAGGTTAATTGAGTTTAATAATTTTTAAATGTTTTTCTAATGTTATGCTTTAAAACAGGTTTGTGATTACACACAATTTGAATTGAAAACTCAAGAAGTATATAGATTTTTGGAAAACCCAAACAATATTTTTCTTAGATTTTTGCAGACAAAATTTAGACCACTATACTAATTCAAAGACGAATATTTCAGGGGAAATGGAGTATAGTATTTAACATTTTATTTGCAATTTTACTTTTTCTTTCCTTCTTCCTGTTGAACCTTGATTAAAATGTATGAATACGATACTTGGAATTTTTTTTCAGCTTAGACTCTGATTGATAATTTCAGTGGTAGTGGGGGGGGAAACCTGAATTTGTCAGCATGATCATTTGTAACTCAGATTGTTCAAATGTATATAGAAGGTCCCCTTCAAGGGTTTTTCCAAATAGTCATAAATGTAGAAAGTATAAATCAGAATATCATCTTATAACCTTACAGCGTGAGCTAACCCAATGAGTCAATACCTTTATAAGCAAAACCACGATAAATTTAAAACCAACAGAAATGTGACATGATTACTTATTTATTTGTTCCAGGTGACTCTAAATAGTTGATTTTTCTGCCCAAAGGATCCTGAACATGATTAGTTACCTTGTAGTTATTTCAGAATTTAAACCAGAAGGCCTTGAAGTTGTATACTCTTGCAATACATAAAATGGCATTTATAATCAATGGTTTGTTTCAATTGATGTACACTTAAAAAATAACTTACAGTTAAACTTTTCTATTTCAAGTAAAGCTTTGAGTTACTTATTTTTATACATATTTATCATGTACCCTTTATTGTTTCTAGGTGTTCGTATACTTGAATAAATATGATAACTTTAATATTTCCCCATTAGTATATTTCTTTGAAACTATTTGTTTTAAAAGATATAACACTTATTTGTTGTTAAATTCCGTGTACAAAATCTGTTCATGGCCAAGTACAGTGGCTCACACCTGTAAACCCAATGCTTTGGGAGGCCGAGGAGGCAGATCACTTGAGGCCAGGAATTCAAGACCAGCCTGGCCAGCATGGCAAAACCCCATCACTAAAAGTACAAAAATTAGCCAGGCATTGTGGTGGTCACCTGTAATCCCAGCTTCTCAAGAGGCTAAGGTAGGAGAATCACTTGCTCCTGGGAGGCAGAGGTTGCAGTGGGCCAAGATAGCACCACTGCACTCCAGCCTTGGTGACAGAGTGAGACTCTGTCTTAAAAAAAAAAAAAAAAAAAATCTGTTGGCAAGACACACAATTTTAAATTTTAGAATGTAAGTTAGTTTAGATCTATGAAGATTTGTTTCTCCTGTCTCTTCAAGAAATGAAAAGCCAGCTGGGTGTGGTGTAATTACACCCAGCGTGTAATTGCACGCCTGTAATCTCAGCCCTTTGGGAGGCCAAGGTGGGCAGGAGGTTAGGAGTTGGAGAGCAGCCTGGCCAATATGGTGAAACCCTGTTACTACTAAAAATACAAAAAAAAAAAAAAAAAAAAAAAAAAAAATTAGCCAGGTGTGGTGGCGCAAGCCTGTAAGTCCCAGTTACTTGGGAGGCTGAGGCAGGCGAGTTGCTTGAACCTGGGAGGCAGAGGTTGCAGTGAGCCGAGATCGTACCACTGCACTCCAGTCTAGGCGACAGAACAAGACTCCAACTCAAAAATAAATAAATAAATAAATAAAAGCCAAAGTAAGAGCTTATAATTGGCATCATTGTGGACAAATTGGCAATGAAAATTCAATAGAAATACCTTATTAATTTAAGTTAAGAGAAGATGCTGAGTTACTGTTGTAAGGTTTGTTCTTGCCGAGTTTAAAAGGAAGAAACTGAGACCAGCACAAGAAGAGCCTATGCGAAGGGTTTATTCAGGCTCGCGGGTAGGTTCTGCGGTCCGTCAGGAGGGGCCGGAGAAGTCGCACGGACTCCTCTCAGGCACGGGGTTTTATAGGGAGTGAAGGAGCTCGATTGGTTGTGGGAGAGCAGGGTGTGGGTAAAGCAGGACTACTATTGGGTAGGGTTACAAGCCTTTGTTTGAAGGCCAGGCTGTGCGAGAAAGGGAGAGGGGAACATGCCTGAGCACGTCGGAGCTTTCGAAAAAAGGTGGGGGGGGTGTGTGCGTCCGTGCTCCCGGCGAGGGAACTGGCCTTACAACTGTCAGATTAAACTACTCTATATTCTAATCATGAGTGCACTGAGATTATTTGTACATAGTGTGGCACCCACCTCCCACGCTCATGCCAACAGGCTGTTACATCTTTGACTTAATTGCTGACTGCTTTCTTTCTCTCTCTGCTTCAAACCCCTTGGCCTCTTTGCTATTCCTTGGAAACACATAACCACGGTCTCCCTTCGCCACTGCTGTTCCCTCTACCTGAAGCACTTTTCCCCTAGAGTTATCAGATCTCTGTTTGAATGTTACCTACTTAGTAAAGCCTTCCCTGACCACCTTATTTAAAATTGTACCCTTTCCTGACTATGTTGTTTATCTACAATAAGCATATAAAAATGCATGTGTACCATATCAGACATTCAAAAATTGGGTTTTAGAAGGAAGGGAGGAAGGAAGGGAAAAAAAGGATGTGTGCTGTTACAACAATAAGCTACTTACTGGAGATCACGGTTCAAGCTTTGGCAAATGACCCACAATGCACATGTGTAGCCATGTTCTGACAGTGCATGAAGATGACAGTTTGGAATGACAGGTCTAAAACAGGATCCACACAGGACCCTAAACAGCAGCAAATATGTGTGCACTTTTCCTAAAGTCTACCAAATTACTTAAAAGTTAAAAAGCTGATCAAATAACCAGCAAGTATATTCAGTATCATATACATAGATTTTTCCTTCACTCAAGATATAAAAGAACAACTGCTTATGTGCTAATTATCAATTTATTGTCTCTCAAGTCCAAGCCCACTCTTTATTGCCCACTTTCCAAACGTGGAGAGGTGCCCTTTAAATATTTTTCCCTTGACAGCTGGAATGATGACATGCTTTGTCAGTAGAGGATGCTGTGCCGAAGAGATCTTTCAAGAGGAGGGGTTTTCTACCTGGTTCTGTTGTGCTTGCTTGGCAAGTTCCTTCAATACAGACAATATTCCCAGTGTCAGGAATGTTCAGTACTCACAGCTTTACTGTTTGGGCCTATTGTGCAAGTGGCTTCTCTAGCACTTGACACCTGCAGCACCGCCCCCACCTGCCTCCACCGCCACCCCAGCTAGCAGCTTTTCCAGATAGTGCCCTGTGGTGGTTTTATAGCAGAGTGCCTCTGGTGAGACACCCTCTGTCAACAGCTTTGCCTGGTGTTTCAGTGTTCACTGAGTGGCCGAGCCATGTGGTCAAAGTTAAAAGGCATGTAAGTGTTACCTGGGGAAGAGACCAACGCATGATATGAGGTCACGGAGAACAGACCATAACTACATCAGGCTCAAGTGTTACAGTGTTAGCTTACAGCAAATGGAGAGGAAGATTGGATCCATTCTTTTTTTTGAGACGGAGTTTTGCTCTTGTCACCCAGGCTGGAGTGCAATGGCGCGATCTCGGCTCACTGCAACCTCCGCCTCCTGGGTTCAGGCAATTCTCCTGCCTCAGCCTCCCGAGTAGCTGGGATTACAGGCATGCGCCACCATGCCCAGCTAATTTTTTGTATTTTTAGTAGAGACGGGGTTTCACCATGTTGACCAGGATGGTCTCGATCTCTTGACCTCGTGATCCACCCACCTTGGCCTCCCAAAGTGCTGGGATTACAGGCGTGAGCCACCGTGCCCGGCAATTGGATCCATTCTAAGTCAGCATAGGCTGTGTAGCTGCACACACCTCACTTTCTGCTGCAGTAGAAAGACCTTGACCTTCTCCCCCATGGGATGTAAAATATAGAAATCTGGGGACATGCCTGAGGGCCACTGATAAATGTGCTTAAGCAGAACAAAGGAGTACATATTGTATCTAAGATTGGAAAATATAATCCCATGCAAGGCAATAAACCCAGTACAGGCTAGGAAAACTCTTTCTCTCTTCATTGGGAAGTATTCCAGGCCCAAGGCTCATTATGTGGAAGCCAGTGGTCAAAAGACTATCTGCATGAGACAGCCATTTTCAACACTTGGCATCCTAGAAGGTACAGTTTCAGTAAGTTCTGCTGGTCAACAACTCAGCAATCCAGTGAGCCATGACTTCACTCGGCCCAAGTGTTAGGGATGGAGACAATCTTAAATTACTTATTACTTTAAGTTAAGAGAAGATGATGAGTGACTGTCAGATTAAACTACCCTACATTCCAATCATGACTGCATTGAGATTATTTGTACATATCTTAAATTTGTACATATCTTAAATAACAAGATCTGTACTTCAATTTGTAGTCCATCTTCCTTTATTATTATCTTTAATTTGGTTTTCATTTATTGGCCAGACTAAACCCAATTTTCTTCCTTGAATGTTCTATCTTAGCCCTAGGAGTGAGTGGCTGCTCTTTTTAGTTGCTATTCCTATATTGTTTAGAATTCGTTTTACTTTTTAGACAATCCCTCATTACTTCAATCCCGTTATAGTTAATACATCTTTATGTTAAACTCTCTGTGTGGTTTATCTCTCCAGATTAGATCCAGACTGATTCAGCCTATAATTTATACCAATTATTTTCTTTTTAACTTTGATGGATACATAGTAGGCATGTATATTTATGGAGCACATGAGATATTTTGATACAAGTATACAATACATAATAATCATGTCAGGAGACCAGGTGCAGTGGCTCACTCCTGTAATCCCAGCACTTTGGGAGGCCAAGGGCGGATCACTTGAGGTCAGATTTAGAGACTAGCCTGACCAACATAGTAAAACCCCATCTCTACTCAAAATACAAAATTCAGCCAGGTGTGGTAGCAGGCATCTGTAATCCCAGCTGCTCAGGAGGCAGAGACAGAAGAATCGCTTGAACCCTTAGGTTGCTTCTGGTAGGCAGAGGTTGCAGTGAGGCAAGATTGCACCACTGCCCTTCCACCTGGGCAACAGAGTGAGACTCTGTCTTAAATTAATAATAATAATAATAATCACATCAGGGTAAATGGGGTATCCATTATCTCAAACATTTATCATTTCTTTGTGTTACAAATATTTCAGCAACACCCTTAGTTATTTTTAAATGTACAATAAATTGTTGACTGTAATCACCCTGTTGTGCTATCAAATACTAGATCTTATTCTATCTAGCTACATTTTTATTTTATTTTTATTTTTGCTGTGAACTTGTTCAGACTAGCTACATTTTTATACCCATTAACAATCACACTTCGGGGGCTGGGGCCGGGCGGCACCGCGGTGCGCAAGCGCAGCCGTCGGTGGGTCGGGGATCGGTCGCCTGAGAGATCCTGAGCACCTCAAGGCGTCACCTCTTCCGGGCTCGAAATGGACAACAAGAAGCGCCTGGCCTACGCCATTATCCAGTTCCTGCACGACCAGCTCCGGCACGGGGGCCTCTCGTCTGACGCTCAGGAGAGCCTGGAAGTCGCCATCCAGTGCCTGGAGACTGCGTTTGGGGTGACAGTGGAAGACAGCGACCTCGCGCTCCCTCAGACCCTGCTGGAGATATTTGAAGCAGCCGCCACAGGCAAGGAGATAGAGGAGCCCCGCACGAACCCCAGCTTCCGAGGAGGACTCAGCGGAGGCAGAGCGCCTCAAAACCGAAGGAAATGAGCAGATGAAAGTGGAAAACTTCGAAGCGGCTGTGCATTTCTACGGAAAGGCCATCGAGCTCAACCCTGCCAACGCCGTCTATTTCTGCAACAGAGTCGCGGCCTACAGCAAACTCGGTAACTACGCGGGTGCCGTGCAGGACTGCGAGCGGGCCATCTGCATAGACCCGGCCTACAGCAAGGCCTACGGCAGGATGGGCCTGGCGCTTTCCAGCCTGAACAAGCACGTGGAGGCCGTGGCCTACTACAAGAAGGCCCTAGAGCTGGACCCCGACAACAAGACATACAAGTCCAACCTCAAGATCGCGGAGCTGAAGCTGCGGGAGGCCCCCAGCCCCACGGGAGGCGCGGGCAGCTTCGACATCGCCGGCCTGCTGAACAACCCTGGCTTCATGACCATGGCTTCAAGCCTAATGAACAATCCCCAAATTCAGCAGCTCATGTCCGGCATGATTTCGGGAGGCCACAACCCCCTGGGAACTCTTGGCACCAGCCCCTCGCAGAACGACCTGGCCAGCCTCATCCAGGCCGGTCAGCAGTTTGCCCAGCAGATGCAGCAGCAGAACCCAGAGTTGATAGAGCAGCTCAGGAGCCAGATCCGGAGTAGGACGCCCAGTGCGAGCAACGACGACCAGCAGGAGTGACGCCGCCCATTCCCGGCGTGACCGCGTCCTTCCCTGGCCGACTGGAAGCCTTCTGGTTGTTTGCTGTTTCCTCCTGTTGGACTGCCTGAGAGAGGGGAAGAGAGATCTCGGACCTGCATGTGAAGATGGATTTTCCCTCGGATCTCTGCCTCCTCCACTCCCTTTTTGTAACTCCCTTATAGCCCCCAGACCTTTCTTGAAACGAGAGCCAGCAAGCTGAGCACAGCCCAGCAGCGACCTCCCTCCCAGGCCCCAGACAGCCCATCGGTTGAGTATTTTCTAGAATCCTGGGGTGCTCCCGGCCCCTCTCAGCGAAGCGGCAGTTTCCACGTTCAGCCGCGTGGCGGATCCTGTGGCTTCTGGAGCCTTTTTACAGCCCCGTCCCCTCCCGTGGTGTGTGTGCAGGAACTCTCCCGTCCTGAGAAGCTGCTTTCCGAGTCGACCTCCCGGCCTCCCGGGCCCCGTGCCTGCTGCGGCCCAGACACTGCGCCGTGTGTCTTTGCATGAGGAACTCTTTACCGGCAGACATGTAGGAGGCAGCTGCAGTCACCCCACGCCTCCGTGGCCAGGAGCCATCCTGGGTGCATAGGACCAGTTTCTGTGACTTTCTCCAGTTGCGCGTGTTGGCAGACACGCGTTCCCCTCCGCCCACCCTCATTTTCCAGTCCTCCCGAATGAGCGCCACAAGTGTCATCATGACCTTCTGTCCCGGCCGCCTTAGCCGCGGGCACAGGGAAGGCAGCTGGGCCATTTCTGTCTGTGTCCCATCCTGCTGTCCTTCCGTCTTGGGCGTTTCACAGGCCCAGGGCCCTCCGGGAAGCTCACCCCTCCAGTTCCAGGTTGAGGCCATGAGGCACCTCTGGTGCCACCCACCTTGGCCCTAAAACAGCCACCAGGAGAGCAGCCGAGAGCCAGACAGCGGGGGGCCTACCTCGGCTCCTGGGGCCTGGGGGTGGCAGGTGAGCCCACGGCGCTGTGGTCCCAGCAGCAGGGTTGGCAGTTGGAGCATCCTGGGTCTTGGCCGTCCGCGAGGTAGGCGCAGTACCGTGTGTCGTAGGTAACAGTAGGAACGGGGCCCCCGTGGCCCTGCAGCCCCTCACAGCGGTGACGTGCGTGCTGAGGCCATCCGGGTGCAGGGCGTGACGTGTGGGGAATAAATAGGCATTGTGAAAAAAAAAAAAAAAAAAATCACACTTCTACCCTTCATACCCCACTATTCTTTCCAACTTCTGGTAACCATCATTCTATTCTCTATCTCCATGTGTTTAATTGTTTTAATTTTTATCTCCCACAAAGGGGTGAGAACACGTGAAGTTTGTCTTTCTGTGCCAGACTTATTTGACTTAACATAATGTCCTTTAGTTCTATCCATGTTTTTCCAAACGATGGGATCTCATTCTTTTTTATGGTTGAATAGTACTCCATTGTGTGGATGTACTACATGTTATTTATCCATTCATCTGCTGATGGACACTTAGGTTGCTTCCAAATCTTGGCTATTGTGAATAGTGTCACAATAAACATGGAAGTGCAGATATCTCTTTGATATACTTATTTCCTTTCTTTTGGGTATATATCAATGTTCATCAGGGATTTGGGTCAATAGTTTTCTTTATTAATGTGGCTTATTATCATGATTATTATGCTTTAAGTTCTGGGATACATATGCAGAACATGGAGATTTGTTACATAAGTATACATGTGCCATGGTGGTTTGCTACACCCATCAACCCGTCATCTAGGTTTTAAGCCCTGCATGTATTAGGTATTTCTCCTAATGCTATCCCTCCTCTTGCCTCCCACCCCCTGACAGGCCCCAGTGTGTGATGTTCCCCTCCCTGTGTCCATGTGTTCTCCTTGTTCAACTCCCACTTATGAGTGAGAACACGTAGTGATTGGTTTTCTGTTTCTGTGTTAGTTTGCTGAGAATGATGGTTTCCAGCTTTATCTGTGTCCCTGTAAAGGACATAAACACATCCTTTTTAAGGCTGCATGGTATTCTATGGTGTATAGGTGCCACATTTTCTTTATCCAGCCTATTATCGATGGGCATTTGGGTTGGTTCCAAGTCTTTGTTATTGTAAATAGTGTTGCAATAAATATATGTGTACATGTGTCTTTATAGTAGAATGATTTATAATTCTTTGGGTATATGCCCAGTAATGGGATTGCTGGGTCAAATGGTATTTCTGGTTCTAGATCCTTGAGGAATCACACACTGACAAAAATGTTTTAATGAGCAATTATGAATATGTGTGAAACAATGATAAAAAAGAAAGCCTCATGAAAGAAATAGAAAATATAAGAAAAAACCCAATGAAAATTTTAGAACTGAAAAATAAACAAAATAAAAATCTCCAAAGATGGGCTCAACAGCAGAATGGATGTGACAGAAAAAAACCCCAATGAACTGGAAGATAGAACAATAGAAACAATCCAACTTAAACTGAGTGAAGTAAACTGAAAAAATGAACAGACGCTCAGAAACTTGTAGGATGATAGTAAAAGATTGAATATTCCTGTCAGTGGAGTCTGGGAAAGTGGGGTGAAAGGTCAGGGATGAAAAAGTACTTGAAGAAATAGTGGTTGAAAATGCCATACATTTGGCCAGAGAAATAAATTGATAGATTAAAGAAGCAGAACAGACCCCACTGGATAACCACCCATCCCCCCCAAAAAATGCACATCAAGACACTCAAACACATCTGAAAGACAAAGAAAAATTCACGAAAGCAGCAAAGAAAATGACACCTTATCTATCTTTCTGTCTATATAAGACAATTTTTTTTTTTTGAGGTGGAGTTTTGCTCTTTTTGCCCAGGCTGAAGTACAATGGCGTGATATTGGCTCACTGCAACCTCTGCCTTCTGAGTTTAAGTGATTCCCCTGCCTCAGCCTTCTGAGCAGCTGGGACGACAGATGTATGCCGCCATGCCTGGCTAATTTTGTATTTTTAATAGAGACAGAGTTTTACCATGTTGGCCAGGCTAGTCTCGAATTCCTGATGGGAGTTCACATAGGATTTCTATTGCCCAGGCCAGAATGCAGTGACATAATCTCAGTTCACTGAAACCTCTGCCTCCCAGGTTTAAGCAATCCTCCTGCCTCAGCCTCTGGAGTATCTGGGACAATAGGGATGTGCCACCACATCCAGCTAATTTTTTTTGTATTTTGTTGTTGTTGAGATAGGATTTCACCATGTTACACAGGCCAGTCTCAAACTCCTGGAGTCAAGTGATCAGCCTGCCTCAGCCTCCCAAAGTGCTGAGATTACAGTTGTGAGCCACTGTGCCCGTTCTCAAGACATTATTATATGAAGGAAAATGAAGAAAATCTGTGGCCAGCAGACCTATTCTAAAAAATTACCTTAAAAGAAATTCTCTAAAGAGAGACAAAATGATAAAGGAAAAAAAATCTTGGAACAAGAAATAACTTTGCAAACAAAACATGACTAAATAGAATAAGCTTTCCATGTCATCTTGAGTTACTACATTAAGTTTGAAGGTTTAAACCATAATTCTAACAGTCTGATGTATTTCTCACTGTATGTAGAGGAAATATCTAAAACAATTATATTGCAAATGGGGAAGGATAAAGGGGCATAAAAGTTTCCATATTTTATTTGAAATGGTTAAAATGATAACAGTAGTAGACTATGATCAGTTATGTATATATAGTATAGTACCTAGCGCCACCAAATCTACTCAATCTTTTCCAGAAAACAGAAGGGGAGAAAACAATTTTCATTTCATTTTATGAAGTTAGTATTAGCCTGATACTCAAAACGGGCAAAGAAAGCATATGGACAATATCACTTTTGACTATAGATGCAGAAGTCCTTAACAAAATATTAGAAAAAAGAATTCAGCCATTCCTTCCTGTAGGTGACAGCTTTTTAAAAAATTCAGCTATTTATAAAAAGAATTCTGTACTATGACCAAGTGGATTATCTCAGAGATGAAAGGCTGTCGCAACTATTGAAAATCAATCAGTATAATCACTATATTAATAGGCAAAAGAAGAAAAATCACATAATCATGTAAATTAATACTGAAAAAGCATTTGACAAACTTCAACACCAATTCATCATTCTCAGAAAAATAAGAATAGAGAGGAAACTTTCTCAACTTGATAAAAGCATTTACAAAACACCTGTATAGCCAGGCACAGTGGCTCATGCCTGTAATCCCAGCACTTTGGGAGGCAGAGTCAGGCAGATCACCTGAGGTCAGGAGTTTGAGACCAGCCTGGCCAACATAGTGAAACCCCATCTCTACTAAAATATAAAAATTAGCCAGGTGTGGTGGCATGCATGCATAGTCCCAGCTACTCGGGAGGCTGAGGCAGGAGAATCGCTTGAACCCAGGAGTTGAAGGTTGCAGTGAGCCAAGATCACACCACTGCACTCTAGCCTGGGTGACAGAGCAAGACTCCATCTCAAAAAATAAAATGAAATAAACTTTATAGATAACATTATATTTAATGGTGAAAGACTAAATGCTTCTCTCCTAAGATCAGGAACAAAGCAAGGATGTTGTGTTCTCACTACTCTTCCTCAATATATTGCTGCAACTCCTAGCCAGTGTAATAAATCAAAACAAGGAAGTAAAAGGCAACAGATCAGATAGGAAGAAATACAAGAGTTCCTTTTGCAGACTGCATGCTTGTTTACATAAAAAATTCCAAAGAATTTACCCCAAAACCGAATGCAATTGTATTTCCACATGCTAGCAACAAACACAATCACTAAGATTAAAAATACAATGGCCAAGCGCAGTGGCTCACACCTGTAATCCCAGAACTTTGGGAAGCTGAGACAGGCAGATCCAAGGTCAGGAGTTGGAGACCAGCCTGATCAACATGGTGAAACCCTGTCTCCACTAAAAATACAAAAATTAGATGGGCATGGTGGCGCGCACCTGTAATCCCAGCTACTCAGGAGGCTGAGACAGGAGAATCGCTTGAACCAGAGAGGCGGAGGTTGCAGTGAGCTGAGATCACGCCACTGCACTCCCGCCTGGGCAACAGAGCAAGACTCCATCTCAGAAAAAAAAAAAAAATACAGTACCAAATACAATGCCATGTATAATTACTCAACAACAAAAAAAAAAGTGAAGAGGCTGAGCATAGTGGCTCAGACCTGCAATTTCAGCACTTTGAGAGGCCAATGCAGGTGGATTACCTGAGGTCAGGAGTTCGAGACCAGCCTGGCCAACATGGTGAAACTCTATTTCTACTAAAATTATAAAAATTAGCCGAGCACGGTGGTGGGCACCTGTAATCCCAGCTACTTGGGTGGCTGAGGCAGAAGAATCGCTTGAACCTGGGAAGCGGAGGTTGCAGTGAGCCAAGATTGCACCATTGCATTTAAGCCTGGGTGACAGAGTGAGACTCTGTCTCAAAAAATAAATAAATAAATAAAAGTGAAGAAATAGGTGTAAATTTAATATAACATGTATAGGACTTATATGTCAAAAGCTACAAAATGCTAATGAAGAAATAAAAAGGGATCTAAATAAATGTAGAAAATTGTTATTATATTGAAAAATTAAGTAAAGATATTAATTTACCCCAAATTGATAGACAGGCTTGATCAAATTTCTATGAAAACCTCAGCAAGACTTTTTATAGATATAGACAAGATTATTCTAAAATGTATATGGAAAGGCAAGAAACAAAAATAGCTACAACAATTTTGAAAAAGAATAAAGTAATCTGATTTCAAGACTGGTTACATAGCTACAGTAATCAAGACTGTGTAGTATTGGCAGAGACAGACACTTCAATCAATGGAACAGAACAAAAAATGCAGAAGTAGACCCATACAAATATGCTCAAGTGATCTTTGACAAAAGTGCAAAAGCAATTCAATGAAGGAAAGATAGACTTTTTAAGAAATGATGCTGCATGGACAACTATATTTCCATAGGCCAAAAAAAAAAAAAAAAAAAAAAGAAGGAAATTCCATGTAGTAGTCACATATCTTCAATAAAAATTAACTGAAAAATGGAGCACAGACTTAAAAGGAAAACTAAAAAACTTTTAGGAGAAAATAAAAGAAAATTGTGGGTATCTAGGGCTAGTCAGATGTCCTTAGACTTGACACTAAACTTGTGACCCACAAAAGCAAAATGTATAAATTGGATCTCATCAAAATTAAAAACTTTGCTATTTGAAAGACCTTGTTAACAAGATGAAAAATGGAAGAACATATTTGCAAACCATATATTTGACAAAAGATTAGCATCTCAAATATATAAAAAAAAATCTCAAAACTCAACGAGAAAAAAAAATTAACTTAATTAGGAAATGGACAACATGTATAAAGAGACACTTTACCGAAGAGGATATACAGATGACAAATAAGCACATGATGTAATGTTCAACATCATGGCTACCGGGAAAGATTAAATTAAAACCACGATGAGCTATCACTACATACCCACCAGAATGGCTAAAGTAAGAGATAATGGCAAATAATGACAACACCAAATGTTGGCAAAGATATAAAGAAATAGAATCACTTACATGTTGTTGGTGGAAATGTAAAATGGTACAGCTACTCTGGAAAATGTTTTGGCAGTTTTTATAAAAGCTAAATACATAACTACTGTATGACCCAGAAACTATACACCTGGGCATTTTTCCCAGAGAAATGATTATGTATAATAATACAAAACATTGTACATGAATGTTTATAGACACTTTATTTGTAATAGTCAGAACTGGAAATAACCCAAATGTTCCTCAATGGTTGAATCGCTGTCTAAACTGTGATACATCCATGCCATGGAATACCACTCAGTAAGAAAAATGAACAAACTAATAATATGTGCATCAAGCCGGATGAATCTTCAAAGAATTATGCTGAGTAAAAAAGTAAATCTGCTTGGGAGGCCGAGGCGGGTGGATCACGAGGTCAAGAGATTGAGACCATCCTGGTCAACATGGTGAAACCCCGTCTCTACTAAAAATACAAAAAATTAGCTGGGCATGGTGGCGTGTGCCTGTAATCCCAGCTACTCAGGAGGCTGAGGCAGGAGAATTGCCTGAACCCAGGAGGCCGGGGTTGCGGTGAGCCGAGATCGTGCCATTGCACTCCAGCCTGGGTAACAAGAGCAAAACTCCGTCTCAAAAAAAAAAAGTCAATCTGCAAAATGTTACATACTCGTGATTCCACTACTATAACAAAATTGGAAATGGAGAACAGAATAGTGATTGTCAGGAATTAAGGAAGTGGTGGAAGCAGATGGAAGTTGGTAGGGTTATAAAAGGGCAACATGAAAGATCCAGGAAATGTCCTTTAACTTGATGTATCAATGTTCAATATCCTGGTTGTGATATTGTACTATAATTTTGCAAGATGTTACCATTGGGAGAAACTGAGTAAAGGGCATATGAAATTTCTCTGCATTATTTTTTTATAACTGCTCGTGAATCTATAAATATCTCAAAATTTAAAACAGTTTTAAAAGGCTTAATGAAAAAACCCAAGTCTTTGACTTCATGGAGTTTATAATCTAGTTGGGAAGGGAGATATGGATTATTTTTTAAAGTACAGAAGTACATAGCTCAAACAGTAACCTCATCTAGTTATGAGGGAAGGCTTTTCTGACTTTTGAGTGACATTTAAAATCAGTTATAAAAGATAAGTAGGAGTTGACTAAGTGAGAGAAAGTGGGTTGTTGCAGGTCTTCCAGAACTGAGGAAAGAGAATATGTAAAGACCCAGAGTTGGGAAGGAGCATGACACATTGGAGTGATGAAAAGAGGGCTGAATGGCTGGAGCAGTGAACCAGAAGCAATAAGATGGTTTCAGATGAGGCTGGACTGTTAGGCTACATCAAGCAGGAGCTTGTAGGCAGCTCTAGGATTTTGGCCTTTTAAACAGTGAAAGAAACTGAAAAGTTTTGAGATAGGATTTTGCTCAGTCGCCCAGGCTAGAGTGCAGTGGCATGGTCAGAGCTCACTGCAGCCTCAACTTCCCAGGCTCAAGCAATCTGCCTGCCTTAGCCACCCAAGCAGCTGGGACTACCTGTAGCTATCCCGCCTCAGCCTCCTAAATTGTTGGGATTACAGGTGTGACTCACTGTACCCAGCAAAATGGAAAAGTTTTAAGCAGGAGAGAAATTTGTGAAGAATATTACTTTAAAAAGATCACTCTGACTGCACTGTGGAGATTGGATTAGGGAAGGAAAGCACGATCATTAAGGAAGCTGGGTCCAGGTCTCAGGTGATGAAACTGGGATTTTGCTAAAGCAGTAAAAGTTAAAGAAAAAAAAAAAGGATGTATTTAAGTTGTATTTAGGAGGAAGAATTCACAGGGTTTGGCAGTGAGTTGGTATTGGAAAGAGAGGTTTTCAAGACCATTCGTGGTTTTATGCTTTAATAACTAGATGGCTGGTAGTGCCATTCCCTGAGATAAATATTCAAGTTTTACAAAAAAGACCATGAGTTTGGCTTTTTACATTTGATTTTGAAGTGCCTTTGAGATATCCAAGTCAAATAGATATGTCAAATAGGTAATTGAGCACATAAAGTTGTAACACACAGAACGATCTGGGCTGGTAGTATGAATTGAGAGTCATTGTAGGCAATTTGCATGGATGACAACATATAAGGAAATAGTGTAGGGTAAGACCAGATCATAAGATAGAGCCGTGGGGCACAACTTTATTATTATTATCATCATTATTATTATTACTATTTTTATAGAGACAGGGTCTTGCTATGTTGCCCAGGCTGGTCTCAAACTCCTGGGCTCAAATGATCTTCCTGCCTCAGTCTCCCAAAGTGTTAGAATTATAGGTGTGAGTCACTGCACCTCGCTATGGGAACAATTTTTAGTGGTGAGGTAGAGGAGGATGAATCAAGAAAAGACACAGTCATATGATCAGAGAAATAGGAGGGAATCCAAGAGAATATATTGCCAGAGAAACTGAAGGTCTTCAAAGAGAGTGTTCAAGAACTCATGCTGAGAAGTTACAAAAGGTTAGAACCAAAAATGTTTTGGATTTAGCCTCATGGTGGTTGTATTTGTCTGTTCTTGCATTGCTATAAACAAATATTAAAGACTGGGTAATTTATAAGAAAAGAGGTTTAATTGGCTCATAGTTCTGCAGGCTGTAGAGGAAGTATAGGGGTATTTGCTTCTGGAAAGGCCTCAGGGAGCTTTTTACTTATAGTGAAAGGCAGAGCAGAAGCAGGTGCTTCACATGGTGAAAGCAAAAACAAGAGAGTGAGGTGGGAGATGCTATACACTTTTAAACATCCAGATCTCATGAGAACTCAGTATCTCAAAGACAGTACCAAGAGGGATGTGCTAAACCATTCATGAGAAATCCACCCCCATGATCCAATTACCTCCCACCAGACCCCACCTCCAACACTGTAGATTACATTTCAGTATAAGATTTGAGTACAGATCCAAAACATATCAGAGGTCTTTGGTGACTTTGGAAAGACTTGTTTGGCAGATTAATGGGGGAAGAAGCCAAATTAGTTTATCAAAGGCTATGCCATATGCTGAATCACAGATAAGACCATTAGGCTTAAATTCAGTTGTTGAATATATTATAAATAATATATATCTGTCACTGGGTAAATAAGTCAATGTATTACGTGAGGTAGGAAAATTATTCACACTATTCAGATTTTTAAAACTGAGTCTTAGAGATGTTAATGTCACATAACTATTAAGTATTTAAAGTCAAGATTTGCACCTGCTCAACAACATGCTGATTCGCTAAACAAAGGCATTATCAAGTAAGGAAAGATTCATGTTTTCCTTTTTTGTTTGTTTTTTGTATAGACAGGGTCTCACTCTGTCACCCAGGCTGGAGTGCAGTGGTGTGATCATAGCTCACTGCAGCCTCAAACTTCCTGGGCTCAAGCGATCCTCCTACTTTAGCTTTCCACGTATCTGGGACTACAGGAATGCACCATCATGCCTGGCAAAATTTTTTGTTTTTATTTCTTGGGTCCCCCTGTGTTGACCAGGCTGGTTGCAAACTCCTGGCCTCAAGTGATCTCTTGCTTCAGCCTCCTGAGTGGCTAGGATTACAGGCCAGAGCCACCATGCCCAGAGATTTTCATTGATTGTTTCCTCTCATTTTTCATATAAGCTGAGACAGAATGCATGACTTGTGAACACTCTAGAATTTAGGCTTATTGATTTTTTTTTTAATTTAGTTAGGGAAAATATCAAACATACACAAATTTATAGAAAATAGCATTGAGTTCTAGAACTCTGAAATAAGGAAAAGAAAAAAAAGAATAGCATAGGCCGGGCGCGGTGGCTCAAGCCTGTAATCCCAGCACTTTGGGAGGCCGAGGCGGGTGGATCACGAGGTCAAGAGATCGAGACCATCCTGGTCAACATGGTGAAACTCCGTCTCTACTAATACAAAAAAGTTAGCTGGGCATGGTGGCACGTGCCTGTAATCTCAGCTACTCAGGAGGCTGAGGCAGGAGAATTGCCTGAACCCAGGAGGTGGAGGTTGCGGTGAGCCGAGATCGCGCCATTGCGCTCCAGCCTGGGTAACAAGAGCGAAACTCCGTCTCAAAAAAAAAAGAATAGCATAATTGATTAATTAATTACCATCAACATTTATTGACTCATGGCTTTTCTGGTTTAATGTATACTCCTAGCCATCATCCCTCCTCCCTTTCTGCCCTCCCTACCTTAGCAAATTATTTCAAGCAAATCCCAGACAAAGCTCTTCCTAAAATCCATAGCATTTTTTATTTAAAGTTGTCAGTTTTGCCTGCTATAAACTTCCACTTTTAAACATCTGATCAAATTATCTGATAGTTCAAATAGAAGAGCAGGAAATAAAATTACACATGAAAGATATGTAAGATTTAAAGTTAGTTTTTCACTTCCTACAGGTGAAAGGAACCATTTAATTGATTTAAAGACAACAGGTGACTCAAGTAAACTGATGTTTCTTTTGAAGTTTAGCTGCTTCCTTTCTGCCAGTTGTTTACTATAGTAAAATGATCCGAAAAACTTCATAAATCTTCACATGTAATATTTTATTTTAAAAATTTATAAAGGCATGGCTTTGGTCATGATTGTTTATAGAGGTCAGATAATGCAAATAACAATAAGCAAATTTTTATTTATTTATTTTGAGATGGAGTTTCTTGTCACCCAGGCTGGAGTGCAATCACTTGATCTCAGCCCACTGCAACCTCCACCTCCTGGGTTCAAGCAATTCTCTTGCCTCAGCCTCCTGAGGTAGGCACCTGTAATCTGGGATTACACCACACCCAGCTAATTTTTGTATTTTTTTTTAGTAGAGATGGGATTTCTCCATTTTGGCCAGGCTGGTCTCAAACTCCTGACCTCAGGTGATCTACCCACCTTGGCCTCCCAAAATTCTGGGATTACAGGCATGAGCCACCCCCCACCATATTTGTATTCTTTTAAAGATGATCTCTGATTTTTTTTTAAGATGATTTTTTTTTTTAAAGACGAGGTCTTACTGTGTGGCCCAGGTGGATTTTAAACTCCTGAGCTCAAGCAATCCTCCTGCTTCAGCCTGAGCCACCACACCCAGCCAGATCTCTACGTCTTATACATCACAAAGCGTGTTTGGAGATCACTTGTCCTTGGTCCTTATGAAGTCATGGTTCCTCTGTGTGCTTTATGTGACATCACTAACTGAATGGTAGCCCATGCTACATCAGGTACTGAAAGTTGAGATGGTGAGAGTATGAGTGATAAGATGCTCTCTCCCCTTGCTCTCTTTCTGAAGATGACAAACTCCATCTTTTTTCTGAAGTCTTACTAAAGGTGGGAATCTTTTTTCTTCACTTCAATTGAGAAAAATTATTTTTTTTTTAATAGAATAAATGGAGAGTGGGCTTTTAAGAGTAACAAGTTGATTTTATATTTATATACAAACACTGCATATTGTTAGACACTTATAAATAGGTTGATGAATATTCAGTATGTATGACAGATACACAAGCAGTTTGGGTGCAAATATATTAAACTTATTGAAAATTTTTTAAATACGAGATGTTACATATTTCTGACTTTTTCAAAATTTCAGTTTAGAAGAAAGTTGAAATATAGCCCAGCTCTCTGTAGCCCTAGGTACTCCAAACCAAGTGTTTCAAGAGTCACATAGAGCTGTGATAGTTGGCAGTTCAGGGGGCAAGAACACTTGTACTCTTTTTCTGTTCCTCCCCTCCCAACTGGGCAGTTGTATTTATTAAGCATCTGCACCATCCGTTGTTGAAGAAAGGGCTCCCTACCTAAGTTTGCTAATCAATGGTCTACAAAAATAGCACTTTGATGAAATCTGATGTCCTGAGAGGGAGGCATTTGGGGAACCCTAAATTCAGAACAGAAATAGGAAACAGGTTCCATTTGACAGTTTATTTAATATGTTCAGAATAGAAGGTAGAGAAAAAAGTATTGTAATCAAGAAAATATTCATGTACAGAGGAATATAGTGAACATGCAATATTTCTAAATATTGCATGTTCACCATATCTATAAACAGGACTTTATTTTATGATAATAAGCATTTTAATAGAATGAATGTGCAGTTATGATTTTTAAAATTCACAAACGTGCAAAATTGCATTAAATAAGTCATGTCAGATAATTATCCTTTGTTTAATGTTTATTTGCAGCTTGTAATTAATGTTTAATCATTTTATTATTGGTGGTGGGGATCTGAGTTACACAGCACCAAAATATGTTACCAGTGGCAAATTCATATGGGTCTGCAGCAACAATTCTCGCCTCCTCAGGAGAAAGAATTCGACTAAGGGGCATAGGGCAGAAGAGACCAAGGCAAGTTTTAGAGCAGGAGTGAAGGTTTATTAAAAACCTTTAGAGCAGGAATAAAAAGAATGTGAAGTACACATAGAAGAGTGTACTTCTTTGACCTTGGACTTCCCCATTTGACCTTGGACTCCCAGCACCTTGCATCCCTTTCCCCTTGATTCTTCCCTTGGAGTGGGCTGCCCATTAGCACTCTGGAGGTGAGCATTCGGAGTGTGTTTACTGGAGTTGTACGCATGCTCACTAGAGGTGTTCTTCCCTTAACAGCTGAATGTCCCCGAGGTCCTAAACCAGTTAAACTCTTCCATTTCGCCTCTTAATATGCATGCCTGAACCCACTCTGCCAACTCCTGAGATCTTATTGGGAAGCTGCTGACCGCCAGTTTTCTATTGGGAAACTGCCTTTCCCTGGGGCTGGCTGCAACCAATTATTCTAAAGAGACACTTTAACAACCGCCTGACCATCACCTGATGGTTGCCTGACATTCTGGTTGGGGCAGGGGGCGCCCTCTCTTGCCCTGTTTTTGCCTGACTAGTTACCTATTATAACCATTTATTTTTCAACATACATTCATTGAAAAGTGATGGAAATACAAAGTAGGAAAAGTTATGGTTCCTGCCTCAAAAACATCCATCTAGTGGGACTGAAAATAAAACTTACAAGACAAGTATTTAGAGTAAAGTGAGGTGAAGAGATAAGATGATTCACAGTTGGCATGGCCGGGGCAGGTTTCATGACAGAAAGAGGCTTGAGCTGTTACTTGAAAGAAACACAAGACTTTGCAAATTGGGGTGGAAAGCTAAGGGATGCTAGGCAGAGGGCTGATGTGAGCCAGAAATACAATGTGAAGAGCTGTTCACAAGAGAATGAGGGGTTTCAACAGGGAATAATGAGAGAATTGATTGGAGCAAATGGGTAGGGTGAGGAGGTGAAGAAAATTTTTAGTTTTTTGGGGGGTGGTCAGGGAACAGGGTCTTGCTCTGTAGCTTAGGCTGGAGTTCAGTAGCAGGATCATGGCTCACTGCGGCATGGAACTCCTGGGCTCAATTGATCCTCCTGCCTCAGCCTCCTGAGTAGTTGGGACTACAAGGTACTTGCCACCATGCCCTGGGATTTTATTTTTGAATTCAAGATTCTCAGTTACCCCAAGGTGAAAGTAGGGTAACAACGTGTATTGCCTTTAGGGGTTTCTGTGGAAGTCTCTAAAAGAGATGCTTCTACCCTCCCACTGTGAGAGATTTTGGGCCAGGTGCAGTGGCTCATGCCTGTAATCCCAACACTTTGAGAGGCCAAGGCTGGCAATCACTTGAGGTCAGGAGTTCGAGACCAGGTGTCTAACATGGTGAAACCTTGTCTCTACTAAAAATACAAAAATTAGCCTGATGTGGTGGCGTGGGCCTGTAGTCTCAGCTACTCGGGAGGCTGAGGCAGGAGAATTGCTTGAACCCAGGAGGCAGATGTTGCAGTGACCCGAGACTGAGCCACTGCCCTCTAGCCTGGATGACAGCCTGAGACTCTGGCTCAAAAAGAAAAGAACATTTGGTTACCGGTGTGTTAGGCTTGGTGGGAGAAACAGAAGGCAAAGAGATGTGAAGAGTTGACTGCAATTGTATAGGAATTGAAGAGGCAGAAAGAATATCTGAATGTCTGATGGCATGAATGTGAATGTCAGAAAAAGCAAAGTGAAACAGACACTGTACTAAGCATAACCACCTTTCAAAGTAGGTATTGTTTCTATTTTACAAACAAAATCTAGATATCAAATACAAATCCAAGTTTTATAGGTTGTAGTGAATTCAGGTTCGTCTGACTCTAAATTCTGCTAACACACTATGAATTTAATTTTGAGTTTCTAAGAGATGAACAGAAAAAGGGACAAAAGATGAGCTTGCTTTTGAGGTTTGATGTACAGGTAGGTTGTTCAGCAAGCATCTGGAAAAGTGGCATTTGGCTTTAGAGATGTTGGGCATAGAGTACTGAAAATTATTTGCATAAGTGTGACAACAATAAGGATTCCAAGTGAGACCATTAAGAGTTGAAAAAGAAAAGAGAGAGCAAAGGCTTGAACAACAATAATAATTCCAGGTTAGAAAGATAATGGGATCAATTATTGAAAAAGCAGAAAAGGAGTAGGAAGTTATGAGAAATAGGAAGGGTAGCATCACCAAAAATAAAGAAAACACTTGTACTAAGGAAAAGATTGTCAAAGCTGTTGGATACTGCAGATGTCAGTGAGGCAGGTCTAATTTGGCAATTAGAAAAAAAAAATAGTTGGGGTCAGTAGTTTCATTTCAGAAATGCATGACAAAGAAGCCAATCTGTAATTAATTAAAAATCCAAATAGTAAATATAGGGAAACAGGTAATTTACTAAAATCTATAGACACTTCTTTTAAGATCATGAAAAAAATGAAATGAGAGAGAAATTATCACATGGTAGGTAGGCAGTAGAATGAGATGTAGGGAGAGTTTCAATATTGGATTTCTTTATAACTTGGTAAGGAAAAAGCCCATTGAAAGGGTAAAAGATTGAAATGCAGGTAAAGAAAGGAAAATAACTTCCTTAATGGGAAAAAGTTATTAATTTAAAAAATAAAGAAAATAGTAATAACAGTTGTAATCAACCACAAAACTTGCATAAAATAAGTTAAAGGGCATTCTTAAATCCTCCAATATACAAACCCTTTCCTACACCATCTCTCCTGTTAATAGTTTGGTGCAAATCTTTTCCAATATTTTCCTTTATTTAAAGAAGCATCACTCTGCTCTGTCTTTCTCTGCATCTGTTCCTAAATAAACCTGTTTCTAAATAAAAATAAAATAGTGCCATATATGTATGCATATATATTTATGTTTTCAAATTATGTTTTTTTAAATTAGATCTATCACGGGGATTTTTCTAGGCTAATATTTAAGGCTCACCCAGGTAGGTTAATATTTACACTCATATCAAATCTTTCTAATTCATTTTAGCAGGTGTATAGTGTTCTTTTGTTTGGCTAGATCATAATTTGTATATAAATTTCTTTTTTTTTAAATCTGTTTTTTATTTTGTATAGAGGTCGAGTCTCATTATGTCTCGGACTCCCAGGCTCAATTGAGCCACCTACCTCAGCTTCCCAAAATGCTGAGATTACAGGTGTCAGCCACCAAACCCAGCCTCAATGTGTATAGAAATTTCTTCACTGCTGTACCTTTTTTGGTAGCTTAATTCTAAAAAGTGGATTGGTCTGTATTGTGGGCTGAATAGTCCCCAAAGATGCCTACACACTAAGCTTTAGAACCTGTGAATGTTACCTTATATGGCAAAAAGTATTTTGAAGATGCGATTATTAACTTAATCACCTCTACTGGATATTGAAATAGGAAGATTATCCTGAATTTCCTGGGTGAGCCCTAAATGTAACCACAAGGCTATGTGATGGCAGAAGCTGAACAAAACAGTGTCAGATAGACCAAAGATGCTGCATCTCTGGCTTTGAAAAAGCAGGAAGGTGGCACAAGCTAAGGGATATAAATAGGTTCTAGAAGCTAGAAAAAGCAAGGAAATAGATTCTCCCCTGGAACCTCCAGAAGAAAATAGTCCTTCTGATACCTTTATTTTAGCCCCACCATACTCATTTTGGATTTCTGGCCTCCAGAAGTATAAGAGATACATTTGTGCTGGTTTAGGTTACTGAGCTTGTGATATGACTTTGTCTAAACTTTATTATATCTGCAAAGATCCGACTTCCAAATAAGGTCATATTCATAAGTATTAGGGTAAGGACTTGAACATAACTTTTTTGGAGGACACAATTCAATTCACACACCCATTTTCAAAAAGTCAATTCAATCTGTGAGTGGTTTTAAAATCTGATTTCTGGGAACCTACCATTTAATCCTGGAATTGTTACTGCCTCATTCCAAAGACAAAATTCTTTCTGGATTTGAGATTTTAGGAGGCCTCAGAAGAAATAGCTGAGCATGGGTGGATATTTTGGAAATAATTCTCCTGGTATGGAGCAGAGAACATCCTAGTTATACATATGTAGCACGTTATTTTATAAAGTTAGTGATTGAGCAAAACTAAAGAACATATTTTTGAACACACATATGCAGAATATGTGTATGTGATCTACGTATGACTATGCCCTAAAGAAAAGCAGCAAAGTGAGAGAACGTGGATGGCAGGGATGGCACAGGCAGGAGCACGAAAGATTCCGCGGTGTGGAGTGTTCATGGGTGTTTATAATTATCCTCCATTATTTACATGTGCACATATGCATTCATTAGCAGTATTTTTGTATGCATTAATATGCAACAAAACAGCGTATTCGTTATGTTTTAATGTAAAATTGTCTATGTAAAACAAAATTTTAAAGAAATGGCATACAGATAGCAGAAAACATGCTTTGAGAAAAAAGCGTAATGCACTAGACCCAGAAATTGACATTGGAAAGAGGCACCAACTGTTTTCATCAAGTTGACTTTTCCAGGTGTTACTCAGAAAAGCTGACCGATGAAAGCGCACTGGGCCAACTCACGCTAATTATGAAACCACGAGTAAAATAATCTGTACTTCTATGTAACTCAAGTACCAGCAAATCAGGAAGCTCACAGAGGGACGAAAAACATTCCCAGAACCATAGCTCCCAGGCTGGTTCGCCACCTTCCCGGTGGAAAAACCCTTTTCTCGGGAATCCCTAGTCAGCGCAAAGACATTGCCCTATTCAAAGATGGCTCCAGCGCCCACAACTTAAGTATAGCGCGAGTCCGGAAGTTACGCAACCCCATAAGGTAGCGCGCCCTTACCCGTGGGGAGAGTTTCCGCCATTTTTGAAAATTGGGAAGGTCCTGGTTTTTAACTGTAGTCGCCGACGCAATGGCAGCCTTTGCCGTGGAACCCCAGGCGCCCGCGTTAGGTGAGTAAAAAACTGCTTTTCCTTGCTGGCACTGCCATCCATGTTCTGGGCCTGGAAGCGGGCAAGACTGAAAGGCAGTCGTACGCCTCTCATCTGCTGATTTCAGTCGCGGAGGGGGAACCCTTGGGTGCCCCAAAGTTCCTAGTCGGTCCCCTACTCGACGCGTCGCCTCCGTACTACCAAGGCTGCGCTGGGAAGCTGTGGGCCCTGGGAGGGTGAAGAAAAGGCCGTCGGGCGGTGACTGAGCTGTGTTTGTGCCCCCACACGTCGGCAACGCCAGACTGGCCCGTACCTTAACCTCCTTCTAATACCGGAGAAGCGATGCTGGTTGCTGGATTCACTGGTCCCCGGAAGCGTCCCTGGGAGAAACCGACCGCGGTACACGTGGGTGGGCGGTGCCCTGAAGTATGTGGGTACAGTCCACTGCTTCTTGAACACCTTTGCTTCTAGTTCCTTTTGGACTCCTCTCTTCCGGGCTTTGCAGAAGGAATCTGTTATTAATGGAAGCTTTAATCGTTCCACATTTAATCAACCAGATGGTTGGTAATCATTGAGATATTGGCCTTAATAGCAAGCTAGGAGTTCGCACGATATTTCTCGCCATTATCTGGAGAAAGTGACTCTTAAGTATTATAGGAGATGTTTTTCTCTAATAAGGCACGATCTGAATTTTTAAAGATTCATTCCCATTATTAATTGCGGAGACTCGTTGAAATATGTCGTCTTTGAAAAAAATCTACCAATTAACAGCACGCGAGTTCCTTGTTTTCCTGCTGAGTTTTGCGATTTGTGAGAACCGTCGAAAATTTTGGAACGGAAAATAAACCGTCTTACTGTTATAGAGATTTACCTGAAAGGTTATAATTTTCTTAGTTTGGAAAAGAAAGCAAGTGTGATATATATAGTGCAGAATGAGTCTTTTTAGATTTGAAGGGTATGTAATACTTGCCATGTTTGGTGTAAAATACGTTCCTTTCGAGAATAGAGTAACTTGGCCGAGAGCGGTGGCTGACGCCTGTAATCCCAGCACTGTGAGGCGGAGGCGGATCACGACGTCGGGAAATCGACAGCATCCTGGCCAAAATGGTGAAACCCCCGTCTCTACTAAAAATACAAAAATTTAGCTGGCGTGGTGGCTCGCGCCTGTAATTCCAGCTACTCGGGAGGCTGAGGCAGGAGAATCCCTTGAACCCGGGAGTGGGAGGTTGCAGTGAGCCGAGATCGCGCTACTGCACTCCAGCCTGGCGACAGAGCGAGAGGTCATGTCAAAAAAAACAAAAACAAAAAACAATAACTTAAACTGCTTTAGTGTGTAGTAAAAAACTAAATGTATAACGTCAATAATGCAGATACTCTGCATTAAAATTTATATACAGATGTCGTCCTGGTATTTAATATATTTTTAGAGATCAGAAAACTCTTCATTTCCAGTTCCAAAGTTTTCTATTCAGCAGAAACATTTTGGAGTGTCCATTATTGGGGTTACAAATGTGGATAAACCAATTCCTATATACTGCCTCTCCAGAAACCTGACATTAGCTAGTATTAATGATCAAGTCCACATTTCGCAGATATTCCAGGTACCTACTGGTGTAGTAAAACTAAGGGTTGCCTTCAACAAACTGTGCTAGCTTAGTAGGTATCTTTTAGGAGCACAGGCTGTGAAGTGGAATTGAGGACATGCAGCATCTTTCCTTAAGTTTGCTTTAAGTGAAATTTAGCCTGAGGGGTGGTTAGTGACAGTCCTAATTAAGAGCCCATGGTGCCCTCCTTGCTGCCTGGTGCTTTCTTTCTTCTTTCGCTTCCTTACTCCCTCTCTCCCTCCTTCCCTCCCTTCCTCTCTTTTGAGACTGGGTCTTGCTCTGTCACCTGGGCTGGAGTGCAGTTGTGCAATCTCAGCTCATTGCAACCTCTGCCTCTGGGCTCAAGCGATCCTCCCACCTCAGCCTCCCAGTAGCTAGGACCACAGGCGTGTGCTACCACGCCCAGCTACTTTTTGTATTTTTGGTAGAGACAGGATTTCGCCATTTTGTCCGGACTGATCTTGAACTGCGCTAAAGTGATCCAACTGCCTCAGCCTCCCAAAGTGCTGGGATTACAGGCTTGAGCCTTCTACTGTGTCTGTATGTATCCTGATATATCAAAACTTTTCTTAAAACAATTCTTACTTTATGTTACCATAATTTTTTTTCTTTTAGGGAGGGGAAGTGAATGTAGTGAATGTTACCAAAACTTTGCATTTAATATGGTATTCTAAATATCTGTTAAGAATATGCTTTTGTTTAGACTTTTGGTTTAATTTTAGCGGATGTTCTTAGGAAATATTTCTGTAGTGCCATGTAACATAGTAACTAGGACTTTATAAAATAATTACAATGTAATTAGAGTTTTAGCGTTTGCTTTATCCATTTACTGAATTTGCTTTTTTGTCTTTTATATACTTGTATTGTTAATATGTAGGTGTAGTACAATGGAAAATAAGAGGAAGAATAGTTGGCAGCTTTTGGATATCAAGAAACAGATTTTTAAGACTGTCTAAAAGTTAAATAATAGTTAATAAAAAGCATACAAATAACATAGCAAACATTTGACCCTTTTGAGTGCCATGAGTCACACTCAGGTGTGTCACCTAGTTGAAAATTATTTTCATAAGCAGAGATTGCAAATTCTACATTTATATTTTAATCACTCATTTTTTGCTATTATAAAATACTTACAGAAAAGAATTAGTATTTATTGAGCGCCTAACTGTGTATCAGGCACCAGGTCAAGTGCTATACTTGCTATAATTGTAGCAATAGCTCTGTAAGTAGATGCTAGCTATGCTTAATCCCTTTTGCTGAGAGAACCTGAACCCGTATCTTTGACACCATAGTCCGTTGTTTTCCTTATTCTGCTATTTTGCTCTGAATTTAGAATTACATAGCTCACTCATCTTCGTAAGGGAAACAATATCTACTCTGTAGATTGGGATAATTAATTTTTGTATCAACACTTGTGAAGTTTCAGTTTTCTCTTTAAATTGGCTTTATATTAGGGAGATATTTAGTGATGATTCTTTATTTTATTTTATTTTATTTTATTTTATTTTATTTTAAATAGAGATGAGGTTTCACTGTGTTGCTCAGGCTGGTCTTGAACTCCTGAGCTCAAGTAATCCTGCCTTGGCCTCCCAAAGTGATGGGGTAGGATTACATAGGATTACAGGCGAGAGTCACCATGACCGGCTGTGATTATTCTTGATGTAAAATAATGATTTAAAAAAATATCCAAAAGTGTCTTCCAACTCTTCTCAGCATGTTTCTGAGTTAGGGTGCTAGTTATCATTGTTATTTCATAAGTGCTCTAATATGTTCATGGTTACAGTTTTATCACAATAATGATGCACTTTTTATGGGGAAGAAAAAGAGACAATTTATCAAGCTAAACCCATTGTAAGTATGCTAAGACTTTGTATAAGTAGTACAGCCTAGCCTTGTTTTCGGTTGTTACATAGTTGCAGGGCTGGTCACACCGGTTGCAGTGACTCAAGCCTGTAATCCCAGCACTTTGGGAGGCCAAGACGGGCAGATCACCTGAGATGAGGAGTTCAAGACCAGCCTGATGAATATGGTTGAAACCCCATCTTAAAAAAAAAAAAAGATTCGGAAATGGAAAGAAGTTACTAGTGTGATTTTTAAACCCCTGAAATAATGTAAACAAAAATAGCTGTTAACAGATTAATATTGTGCTGCCAGTCATGGTGGCTTCACGCCTTTAATCCCAGCATTTTGGGAGGCCAAGGCTGATGGATCACCTGAGCTCAGGACCAGCCTGGGCAACATGGTGAAACCCCATCTCTACAAAAAATACAAAAATTAGCTGGGTGTGGTAGCTCAGGCCTGTAGACTCAGCTATTGAGAAGCTGAGGAGGGAGGATCATTTGAGCCTAAGAGGTGGAGGTTGCACTGAGCTGAGATTGCGCCACCACGCTCCAGCCTGGGTGACAAAGCAAGCCTCTGTATTTAAAAGAAAAAATGTGATTACAAGATAGCTTTACGTTTTTCTAGAAATAATTTTTGTTGGTTTTTAAAAAATAAATTCAACTATGGTTATATCTAAAAGTTTTGATTAAATTTTAAAAATTATGCTATATTCTTGCATGTTTTTTTCAAATATTGTAACAGAAAAGTCCTTAATTAATTTTTTGATTTGTGTAGGATCTGAACCAATGATGCTGGGTTCACCCACATCTCCAAAGCCAGGAGTTAATGCCCAGTTTTTACCTGGATTTTTAATGGGGGATTTGCCAGCTCCGGTGACTCCACAACCTCGATCAATTAGTGGCCCTTCAGTAGGAGTAATGGAAATGAGATCACCTTTACTTGCAGGTAGGTGAATTCCTTAAAATAATCTTACAGTAATATCAGTAGACGTGCTAGATACAGAGGTGTCCGGTCTGTTGGCTTCCCTGGACCACACAGGAATAAGAATTGTCTTGGGCCACAGATAAAATAGAGTAATTTAACAAAATGCAAAAAAGTCTTACAATGTTTTAAGAAAGTTTACCAATTTGTGTTGGGCCACATTCAAAGCCATTCTGGGCTTCATGGGGCGTTCAAGCCACAGGTGGGACAAGCTTGTGCTAGAATTTTAAAAAGTATAATGGTGCAGCATTCACCCTCATCAATACATTCATTGATTTTTTTTTTTTTTTTAAATTCAGCAATGCCTCTATTATAAAACAGAGGTTTTATTTTAAGCCTCTTGGAATAAAGGTGTAAGCAGTATAAGCTATTATAATTTCTAGAACTACTAAGATGTATTCTGTTTTATTTATTCTAAGATGCCTTTACATGTAAAACTCACCATTATTTTAAGTACCACTAGGAAAGATAACCCTAAATATGACACAATGCTAAGATGCCATTTTTTGTAAAATCCTGTTTTGGGATGTCAGTGTGGTCGGGGATGAGTGCCTCTTAGAGTTGATGAAATACCATCATTTAGCTTCAGCTGAATTCATTTAAAGTTACTCATCTTAAGATACAAGAATAGGAAATAATCGGTCAAAAGAAGTGTAACTTGAAGATGTAGATATGAATTCTGCCTTTAGTCTTAGTTGAATTTAAATTCTCACATACAGCATGTTTAATGAAAGGACTGACTTTGCTAAGTCACGGAGGTTTTTTACACAGAATTTGCGATTGTCAGGGCAAAGTATTGTAATGTTGATGTACCTTGTATTTAAAATTACAGAATTCCTATAGCAAAGAAATGTTTTAAAAAATAACCTCGAAGTTTTAATTGAGTAGTGAGAATTAAGTGGTTGAATTCTAATTGTGAGCTAATATCCTTTAGTAGATGTTTAAATGAAAAATCTTCTTACCTTAATTGCCCCTTAAAGTATTTTTGCTTTAAAATGGTTTATTATTATTTAGGATTTATCAGGAAAAATTGTTATGAATTATATTTGAAGTAATTCACTTAACATTAAACATTAAATTTCAAATGTATTATTTTATTATGGTAGTCAACATATATTGATTGCTTATGAGCCTGGCAGTATGCTGATCATTCTTTTGTCATTCTTAAAGGGTAGGTAATAGTATCCCCATTTTTCAAAAGAGGAAACTGAGGTTAAATGCAGTAAATAATTTGCTGAAGCTCACTTGCTAGTGAGAGCATTATAAACCCCAGGTCAGTCTTATTTCGTAGACTGTGCTCTAAATAGCTTAAGCTGTACTGTCCTGGCTCAGATATTAGTCTTACAGATGGCCTGGGTTGCATCACTATTTGGCATTGCGTGTTCTCTGATTGATAAAGACATCTTTGTGTTACAGAAGTTGGTCCTTTTACTATGTTTTTATTATGTACTTAAATATATTTCTACTGTGAGAAATATGAATGGGATCTTCTTAATCTAGATAGTCATATTCTACATTAGGGAATTATATTTATTCAGTAATCCAGACTGGAGCTGTTTAATACCTACTTTCAAGTGAGAAATGAGATCAAGTTTTGTATTTAAATGTTAAGCATTTTGTAGAGAGAGCAAAAGTTACATGTGTTTTCTAAAAACTAAGATTTTCATTAACTACTTACTCTGAATTCTTTTATTCAAAGTGCAGTCTGTGGATCCGCAGCATTGGCATCACCTGGGAGCTTGTTAGAACTGTATAATCTCAGGCTTCACCCTACACCTTCTGAATCAGAGCCTGAATTTTAACAAGATCCCCAGATGACTCTTCAACATATTAAAGTTTGAATAGAACTAGGAGACAAGATTTTAAGTCAGTATTTGAAAACTACAAATTTTAAAAATCTTACCGAAAAGATAGAAGAATCCTTTGTTTTCTCACCCTTTTTTTTGTACACTGTAGGTGGGTCACCACCACAACCAGTTGTACCAGCTCATAAAGATAAAAGTGGTGCTCCACCAGTTAGAAGTATATATGATGACATTTCTAGCCCAGGACTTGGATCAACACCTTTAACTTCAAGAAGACAGGTAATATAAATACCCTCATCATCCACAATGAATAAGGTCATGTTTTTATGTGACTATTCTGTGAGGGTCAATATTTTGAAATGTTTCCCTGAAGTCTACTATGTAACTGTTTTGCACAGAATAAGCATTAAACACATTTATCATAGAATCTACTTAAATTCTGTTGATCATGAACTGTACTTAACAGTGTAAAACTCTAGATTGTTTTCTCTCATAGGTAATTCTCAGGTTTTTATAGGTATGCCTTATCCATCTGCCCATGCCTCCAACCTACTTAGTGTACATGTAAAATGTGGTTATAGTTTAAGTCATAAAGTTTAATGTTTAGTATTTAAAAATTATGTGAAAGAACAAATGAAAATTTAGAGTTTCATCTAGATGAAGGGCCCTTGTCAGCTGAGAAGTAGTATGGACTTCTCTTTATTTTCTTCTTTTTTTAGGGTCCCCAACAGGGTCCTGCTCTGTTGCCCAGGTTAGAGTGCAGTGGCACAGTCATAACTCTGCAGCCTGAACTCCTGGGTTCAACCAATCCTCCTCCCTCAGCTGTCCTATTAGTTGGGATATAGGCATGTGCTGCTATGCCCGGCTAATTATTTTTTTGTAGAGATGAGGTCTTGCTCTCCTGGCTTCAAGTGATCCTTCTACCTTGACCTCTCAAAGCGCTAGATAATAAGTGTGAGCCACTGTGCCTGGCCAACTTTCTTTTAAGTAGAAAATTTAGTAGCTTCACAGACACAAGTGCTCTTTCCTATTATTATTGTGCTTAGTAGGACATGTAAACAAAATTTATCAGCTAAATTGATAAGTTTTTTATATAAAGATATGTCTGCTCTTTACCTTAGATATATGTTTTATGCCTTTCCCTAAATCACATTTGGTAAGGTTGTTTGAGAGTTGAAGAATATTAGAAAGGATTTTTTCAGTGGATTTGTGATATTTTTAGGCTTGACATGTCTGGCATACTAGGCTTACTTGTCAAGTAAGGCAAAATTCGTTCACGGTGTTAAACAGATTACTGTTTCTTTCCAACACTTCTAGACCTGCCTTCTAGTCCAAAAGTAGCCACTAGATAAGTGTGGCTATTGATATTTGAAATATAGCTAGTCTTAATTGAGATATACTTTAAGTATAAAATATACACTAGAGTTTGAAGACTTAGAAAGAATGTAAGGTATCTTATTAATTTATTTTTATTTTTTATTTTTTGAGACAAAGTCTTGCTCTGTCACCCAGGCCGGAGTGCAGTGGCACGATCTCGGCTCACTACAGCCTCCACCTCCCGAGTTCAAGCAATTCTCTGCTTCAACCTCCTGAGTAGCTGGGATTGCAGGCGCCCACCACCAGGCCTGGCTAATTTTTGTTTATTTAGTAGAAATGGGGGGGATCACCATTTTGGCCAGTCTGGTCTCGAACTCTTGACCTGTAATCCACCCGCCTTGGCCTCCCAAAGGGCTGGGATTACAGGCGTGAGCCACTGAACCCGGCCTCTTATTAATTTTTAAGTGTTGATTACATATTGAAATGATAATGTCTTGGATGTGTTCGGCTAAATCAACTGTTACTAAATTTCACCTGTTTGTACTTTTTAAATATGCCTACTACAAAATGTAAAATTACATGTATTTGTTGTTTCTAATGGATAGATATCCTGGTCTGGGATGGTTTTTTAAAGGTTAATAAGTAAAGCTTGTGTTTAGTTTGGTATGAGGGCTGGGTGTGTTGGTACATGCCTGTAATCCCAGTAATTTGGGAGGCCGAGGTGGGCGATTGCTTGATTTTTATGTATTTTTATTTGATATTATTTTTTGAAACAGGATCTTGCTCTATCACTCAGGCTGGAGTGCAGTGGCATGCTCATGCCCTACTGTAGCCTTGACCTCCTGGGCTCAAGTGATCCTCCCACCTCAGCTCCCTAGTAGCTGGTACTACAGACATGCGCCACCATGCCTGGCTAATTTTTGTGTTTTTTGTAGAGATGAGATTTGTCCTGTTGCCCAGACTGGTCTTGAACTCCTGAGCTCAAGTAATCCACTTCCTTTGGCCTCCCTAAGTGCTGGGATTACAGGTGTGAGCTTGGGCAGATCACTTGAGCCCATGAGGTTGAGATCAGCCTGGGCTACATGGTGAAACTCTGTCTCTACTAAAAACACAAAACAACAACAATAGCCAAACCTGACTGGGTGTGGTGATGTGTAGTCCCAGCTACTCAGAAGGCTGAGGTGGGATGATTCCTTGAGCCTGGGAAGCTCAGGCTGTAGTAAGCTGTGATCATGTTACTACACTCAGCCTGGGTGACAGAGTGAGACTCTGTCTCAAAAATAAATAAAATAATAAAAATTGTTATGAGAGCCACTGGCTCGTAAATTTGTGCAATTTTTTATTACTTCTCCAATGATACAGATAAAGGCTTACGGTTATTGCTATATTCAAAATGTTTGAAAGACTCATGGGTCGTAATTTATAGAGAATGTTTTTGATTTGAAAGTTGGTAAGAATATTATTGCTAGATTAGAGCCCAAATTAGTTATGCCCCCTGGACTTTGCTCAACCTTTTCCTAATCATTAAAGAATTGGCATTAATAATTGAATAATAAATTTTATATCTCTCCTAATATTCTCTCAGCATTTAGTTCTGGTTGCTAGATGAAGCTATTTTAGATTTCCTTAGTTTAATTAGAATCTGTTTTAAAAAATCTTGATTGAGTTCTAGAGTCTGTTCTCATTTATTGTTAGATGTTGTCTTTGTTTTAGAAGGATTTTTAACTGTTTTAATCCTTAATTTTCTTATATTTTAAGGGACTAAAATAGATAATTTACCAGTTTTGAACTTTCTACTGGTAGTGGTAGGGATATGCTGTCTTTTATTGTTTAGACTGATTTGAATCTGTCGTATTTCATGGTTTCTAAGCATCTTTGAAAGTCAAATTCTGTCACTCTTCTGTTTTTCTGTGTGAACTTGGGTCATTTTAAAAACTACCATTATCTCTGTTATTTTACTTATTGTACATTAGAAACTAAAACAAATAGTTACTGTGTCACCTTTTATAGAAGATAATGTCTTTTTTAAACACATGACTTTTCTTATTTTAAACAAATACTAAGGGGTCTAGTATATTTTAAGTTAATACTGTTACATGGAAAAAAAGAGTGCCTTTCTACTGTGAGCTAAATAGAGGCACCTCCAGCACCTGATAAAAATTCAGTTATCCATTGAATGAAACCTTTTAACACTTACTGTATTTATGTTTTGCATTTTTACCATAACACTTTCTTCCGTTTTTGTGTAGCCAAACATTTCAGTAATGCAGAGTCCTCTGGTTGGAGTTACATCTACTCCTGGAACAGGTAAGTGATTTTTTTCTTTTTTTTTTTTTTTTTTGAGACAGGGTCTGGCTCTGTTATCCAGGCTGAAGTGCAGTGGTGTGATCACGGACTTAACCACTCTGTCTAACACCAAAGACTTCTCTATTTGAATGAAAATAATGTAAGACGTTTGCTGGTAGTTGTCAAAATTTTTTATTTTATATTTCAAACTTGGAGATTTTCTGAAATCTCCATAACTACTTTCAGGAAGGAAATACTTTGTGTATTGATTCTTTTCTGAATCAAATCACCCCAAAGGTATGATGGGGTGAATATTCAGAATGTTTTTTTTTTAATTATATACTTAATAGATGTTTGAAGTGTTTCCTTAGTTGTTACAACTTGTTAATAAAAAAGCTGTTGCAATTGGGATGAAAAGGAGTAGTGAAGACACTGAATAATGAAAATGTTTTGAGAGATGTTAATGCATAGTTCTAAATCTAAATGCCATTGAGTAGAAGCAACTACTGATTATATACCTAGTTTTTCTTTAAGAGTAATGGCTTTTTTTATCATCATCATTATCTTTAGCACAGTTCTTCATATGTAGTCAGATGTGTATAATTCCATCGGATGTTTATTCAGCAAATATTTGAGCACCTAACTATGTACTCTGGGAAATAGTAAACAAAATAGATCATCCCTGCTTTTATGGAACTTACATTGATTTGCAGAATTTACGTTTATAAACAAAACAAGTAAATTATAAAGTTTGTTAGAAGGTATTGCATTTTGTGGAGGAAAAAATTAAGCAGCAAAGGGAGAAAGGGGGTGAAGACTTAGAGTTTTAAATAGGGTAATGTATTAGTTTTCTATTGCTGCCATAACTACCACCAACATAAAAGTGGCTTAAACAATACAAAATTCATTATCTTACATTTCTGGAGGTCAGAAGTTTGAAGTGGGTCTTGGTGGGCTAAAATCTAGGCATTGGTAGGGCTGTGTTCATTTATAGAGGCTCTAGGCAATAATCTGTTTTCTTTCCTTTTCCATTTCTAGAGGCTGCTTACATTTCTTGGCTTGTTCTCTTCCTCCATCTTCACAGTCACCAACTTTGTAACTCTTAGATCATTCTTGTGTAGTCACATCTCCCTCTCTCTTTTAAAGATGCTTGTGAATACATTGGGCCCTTTTAGATAATCTAGGGTAATCTTTGTATGTTAAGGTCAGTTGATTAGCAGCCTTAATTCCACCTGCAACCTTAATTCCCTTACAGGTTCCAGGGATTAGGTCGTGGGCATCATTTGGGGACCTACCCAAATTATTCCACCTACCACTGAGAGTGAGGAGACAAGTAAAATTTACTCAAAAGTCTTAAGTGAGAGAGGCAGGGAATAGTATTTCAGACGGGGAACAGCAAGCACAAAGGTCCTGAGGTAGGAGTGTGTCTGGGGTGTTCAAGGAAGAATAAGAGGTGAGTGTGACTGAAATGGAATAAGTGAGCGGGAGAATAGTAGAAAATGAGGTCAGAGAGGAGAGGTAATGGGGACAAACGTATTACAGGGCCTTATAGGTTATTGTAATAATTGGTATTTACCCAGAAAATGTGGAAGACAATAAGGATGAGACTGTTGCTGGGTTCAGCTAATTTGGGAGTAAAAATTAGCCTAGAAGCAAGGAGACAAGTTAAGAGGCTACTTGTAGCAATCTAGGGAGAGATAATAGTGACATAAAAAGAAGGCAGGCAAGAAGGAAAAGAATACAATAACAGGAAAAGATGGAACATAAGAAACAATAGCAAGACAGTAGATTTTAATCTAAGCAAATCAGGCCAGACGTAGTGGAATGTGCAGCTACTTGGGAGGCTGAGGCAGGAGGATTGCTTGAACTCAGGAATTCAAGGCTGCAGTGAGCTGATTTTTGTCACTGCAGTCCAGCCTGGGTGACAGAACAAGACCCTATCTCTAAAAAAAGTAAATAAATAAAAATATTTTTTAAAAAAACTAGCCAAATTAATAATTACATAAAATGTATTAAATACTCTGGGTAAGGCTGGTGGTGTCAGAATGGATAACAAAAGGAACACCCAATACGAATTAGATTCTTTGAATCCTCCAAGTCTGAATTTCTTCAAGCAGTCTGTGAGCACTCATTGGCAGTGTCTTTAAAGTCTAGATTCTAGTAAAAGGTTATTCAAGGCAACTTAGGCATTTTCTATCATGATGCTCAGAATTCTTCCAGCCTCTACCCACTGCCTGATTTCTAAAGCCATTTCCACATTTTTAGCTGTGTGTTAACAGCAGTACCTGACTTGTGGTACCAGAATCTGTATTGTGTTTCTGTAGTTGCCATAACAAATTACCACAAACTTAGTGGTTTAAAACAACACATGTATTGTCTTCTAGTTTCTAGAGATCAGATATCTGGGCCTTTGCTTAGAGCTCAGGTGTCAACAGTGCTGTGTTTCTCTCTGGAGGCCCTGGGTATGAATCTGCTTCCAAGCTCCATCAAATTGTTGGCAGAATTTAGTTCCATGTGGTTATAGGAATGAATAAGGCCCCTCTTTCCTTGCCGGCTGTTACCTTAAGGTTCTTAATTAACTTCTAGAGGCTGTCCTCACTCATTGGCTCATGGCTCTCCATCTTCCATATTCAGATATAGCAATGGCAGATCAAGTCCTTTGTTATACTTCCATCTCTTTAACTTTACTTTTCTGCCTTCTGCTGCTGCTAAGGGCTCATTTGATTATATCAGGCCTATGAGGATAATCTAAGATAGTTCCTTAATCTAAAGTCAGCTGAGTAGTAACCCTAAGTTAATCGGCAGTTGGTGGTTGATTGGATTACCGACCAGTCAAACCAGAGGACAGATATCTTGGAGGCCTCTTTAGGCTGAGTGCAGTGGCTCACACCAGTAGTCCCAGCACTTTAGGAGGCCGAGGGCAGATCACTTGAGGCCAGGAGTTTGAGACTAGCCTGGCCAACATGGGGAAACCCTGTCTCTAGTAAAAATATAAAAATAAACCGGGCATGATGGTACACTCTTGTAATCCCAGCTACTTGGGAGGCTGAGGTGGGAGGATCACTTGAACCTAGGAGGCAGAGGTCGGAGTGAGCTGAGATCCAGCCAGTGTACTCCAGTCTGGGTGACAGGGTGAGACTTCGTCTCGAAAAAAAAAAAAAAAAAAAAAAAAAAGAAATCTTGGAGGCCTTGTTAGAAGTCTATCATGTACGTCATAGTGAAACATCTAGAATGTCACCCTAGTCTTTTCAGCTACATAACTGAGGTTGAATGTTAGGAAAATAAGTTTTTAACAGCTTTAAGCTGATCAAACTGTAACAAATAGGTGGTGAGGATGCTTTGTTATACACAGAAATAGTGACTATTCAGTTATTTGAGTCATGCCAGGCGCCACTGGCTCATGCCTGTAATCCCAGCACTTTGGGAGACTGAGGCAGACGGATCACTTGAGTCCACGAGTTTGAGACTAGCCTGGCTAACGTAGTGAGATGCCTGTCTCCACAAAAAAAATTAAAAAATTAGCCTGGCATGGTGGCACACACCTGTAGTCCCAGCTACTCGGAGGCTGGAGTAGGAGGATCACTTGAGCCTGGGAAGTTGAGGCTGCAGTGAGCAATGATCACACCATTGCATTCCAACCTGGGTGATGGAGTGAGACCTTGTTTCAAGAAAAATAAGTAATTGAATCAGTAAGTGATCCCAGGGACACTGAAAATCTAAAAACAGGGCTGGGTGTGGCTTGGTGGCACATGCCTATAATTCCAGCACTATGGGAGGTCAAGATGGGAGGATTGCTTGAGCCAGGGAGTTTAAGGCTGCAGGAAGCTATGATTGCACCACTGCACTCCAGTCTGGGTGACTGAGACCTTTTCTCAAAAAAAAAAATAAAAAGAAATGCAAAAACACATAATGTTAAGTAATGTTTTACGTTTTAGTGGCTCTCTTAGTTGACTGAAAAGTAAACATTTTAATTTTCTTATTGCTGTCAAGTGGAAAAGCACAGGATTAAAGTTAATAAATATTATTTTGATAACTTATGGTTTTTTTTTTTTTGAGATGGAGTTTCACTCTTGTTGCCCAGGCTGGAGTGCAATGGCGTGATCTTGGCTCACCGCAGCCTCCACCTCCCACGTTCAAGCGATTCTCCTGCCTCAGCCTCCCGAGTAGCTGGGATTACAGGCATGTGCCACCATGCCTGGCTAATTATTTTGTATTTTTAGTAGAGATAGGGTTTCTCTATGTTGGTCAGGCTGTTCTCAAACTCTCCACCTCAAGTGATCCGCCCACCTTGTCCTCCCAAAGTGCTGGGATTACAGACGTGAACCACTGTGCCTGGCCAACTTATTTTGTTTTTCTAATATAATAACTTCTGTGAGGTTTTGTAATTGTAGGAACCATATATGAAAATACAAGAGCTGTGATAGGAAAAATATACCTATCATGAATTGGCCACTGGGAGCCACTGCTGCTTCTACTTTGAGTTTAAGGATTTTACATATAGAAAGTCTTATTGGGGCGTAAGTAATGAAGAATTTTTTTGAAAAGATGACAAGATGTGGAGACCTATTATGCATGCCCAGTGATAGGCAAGAAATAGGAAAAGGGAATTGACAAGAAAATTAAGGGGAAAACCTAGATTTTTCATTTACAGCTATTTTTTTTAGCTTCTGTGTTTAGTGTTAAGTGAAGTTTTTTTGGATGATTAGTAAATCTTCGCTTTCTGAGATCGGCAACTTTTATAAAGAGATGTCATGGGGTATAATGGCATGACTGCCATTTTGTGCTTAGTTTTTTTTTGCATCCAATAAGGAGGCTGGTGGGTTATTTTTTGTTTTTGTTTTTGTTTTTTTTTTAACATTCTGTAACTGATGTTAAGATCTCTTTTAGAATATTATGTCTGGTGCAGGAAAACCTTGGTCATAAGTTAAAATAGGAAATCTACATTAAAGAATATAAGGAACTCTTAGTCATGGTATATTACTGCCCTGGTAAAGAACATTGTAGTTTGCTCTACCCCTTCCTCATTCCTCAATATTTTTTCCTGCTGCTATTTAAGTTTTCTTCTGCTTTTCTTCTTCCTTTATATTTTTTCTTAATTTTTTTTTTGAGAAGTTCTTTCACTTATATATCAGCCCTCTTCCCAAATGGTAGGTCACTAGTTAATTAACTAGAATCCTTATTTGTGTTAGCATATTGTTAACAGGTTAAGTGTGATATTAAGTGACAGTAGTACTTTATGGCTGGTTTTGTTGATGCGAGGACCTCAGAGTTTTGATAGTGTTTTTGGAAGTGGAGGCTAAAAGGGACTCTTCTTTTTCTTGTTTGGGTTAGTTGCTCCTTACATGTGCTCCTTTTAAAGCTCTCTCTGCTCGGCTCTCATCTGTCTTTATTACTTGATTATGAACTCCTTCAGGACAGATTTTTTCTGTTTCTTCAGTGTTTACCCATTTCAGAGCTGGGTACAAAGGGCCTCAGTAAATGTTTGTTTACTGAATGTATTGATGGATATAAGCTGTAGAAAGTTGAATGGTGGCTTCCAAAACAATATGTCCATATCCTAATCACCGGAACCTGTGACTGTTACATTTGATTAAGTTAAGGATTTCCAGAGGTGAGGCTCTCAAGGAGGATCTAAAAAGTTAAAGAGGGAAGGGGAGAGATTCCTGGATTGCCTGGATGGCACCTAAATCCAATCACAGAGGTCCTTGTAGGTAAGAAGTGGAAAGAAATTTGAAACAGAAGAGGAAGAGAAACATATAGAGGAGAGAGAAGGTGATGTTCAGAAGGGGGCAGAGATTGGAGTGTTGTTTCCAAAGCATGCCATCAGTCACCAGAAGGTGGAGGAGGGAAGCAGTGGATTCTTCCTTAGAGTCTCCAGCAAGCATGCCACCTTGCCAACAACATAATTTTGGACTTCAGGCCTCTAGAACTTGTGAGAGAATAAATTTCTATTTTAAGCCATTCAGTTTGTGGTAATTTGTTACAGCAGCCACAGGTAACTAATATATGTATATAGTGTTTTCAGACAATGACATTCCAACACCAGTATCTACTACTGAATAAGAAGATTGGAGTATTTGCATCCAACTTGGCAAGGCATGATTTTTCTTTAATAATACTGAATAAACACTCATCTTATTCTAGACTATAGTAGTTTCTTATTGTTGCTGAACCATATTATCACAAATTAATGCCTTAAAACAAGGCAAATTTATCGTGTTACAGTTGTGGAGGCCAGAAGTCTAAAACAGGCCTCAGTGGACTGTTTTTCCTTTTCCAACTTTTAGAGGCTGTCCATATTCTTTGTCTTATGTCCCTCTACCGTCTTCAGAGCCAGCAGTGTCCAGTGAGTCTTTCTACGTCATTCTTTTCCTTCCCTCTTCCCCTTTTAAGGACCTTGTTGGTTATATTGGGCCTATTTGGATAATCTAGGATAATCTTATTTTTAGCTAGCCACCCAAATTTTATTTAATCGCATGTCAGATTAGCTGTGGTACCATTGAGTGGTCTCTAGTTATGGTGGGGGCAGTATTTTGTTTTAGTCAAAATAACAAATGTAGATAGTTTTAGAAAATTAAATAGAACTTACTGTAATCCCAGCACTTTGGGAGGCTGAGGCGGGTGGATCACCTGAGGTCAGGAGTTCAGGACCAGCCTGGCCAACATGGTAAAACTCTATCAGCCTATTGGTCAGGCTGGTCTTGAACTCTCGACCTCAGGTAATCTTGATCTCAAGTGATCTCGACCTCAGGTGGTCAAAAATACAAAATATTAGCTGGGCATGGTGGTGGGCGCCTGTAATCCCAGCTATACTTGGAAGGCTGGGACAGGAGAACTGCTTAAACCTGGGAAGTGGAGGTGGCAGTGAGCCAAGATTGCACCACTGTGTGCCAGCCTGCGCAACAAGAGTGAAACTCTGTTTCAAAAAAATCAATAAATAAGTAAAACTTAAATGCTTATAATGAAATGCAATAATATTTAACCTTATTATGAACTAGCCAGTCCAGATCTTAGAGCTATCTTTTTGGAATTTACTTCCGTGTCCAAATGAGATGCTGTATTAGTTTACTCTTGCCATTGTAACAAATTACCACAAATGTAGTGGCTTAAAACACTTCATATTTATTATCTTAAGAGTTTTGGAAGTCAGAAATCCAAATCAATTCCACTGGGCTAAAGTCAAGGAGTTGATAGGATTGGTTCCCTTTGGAGATTCTTTGGACAATCAGCTTCCTTTTTTTTTTTTTTTCTCCCCCCAGCATCTAGCTGGATTCTTGTTTGTGCCTCCTTCCTCCATCTTCAAAGCATATAATTGCAATTCTGCTTCCATCATCACATAACCTTCTCTGAAATAAAATTGGTGTTAAACAGTGAGAACACATGGACACAGGGAGAGGAGCACTACACACTGCGGTCTATTTTGGGGAAATAGGGGAGGGACAGCGGGGCGTGGGGAGTTGGGGAGAGATAGCATGGGGAGAAATGCCAGATATAGGTGAAGGGGAGGAAGGCAGCAAATCACACTGCCACGTATGCAACTATGCAACAATCTTGCATGTTCTTCACATGTACCCCAAAACCTAAAATGCAATAAAAAAAAATCGCCTTCTACTTCCCTCTTGTAAGGATACTTAATGGTTACATATAGGGCCCACAATAATCTCCCCATCTCAGGATCTGTAATCACATCTGCAGGGTCCCTTTTGCACATAAGATAGTGTTTCCAGATTTCAGGGATTAGGATGTTGTTATCTTGGAGGACTGTTACTTAGCCAGCCACATCAACATATTGCTAATTCTCGATTTTCAGTTTTTAATTTTGCTATATTTCTCTTAAAGTAATTGAAGATATTATATTTATTATATTTCCCCCTCACATTATCTGAATATAGTTATATCTAACTTTATTCCTTTGTCAGTGTTTGTATTATTGTGACTGTGTAAATATTTCTCAGTGCTGAACCAATTAATATGATTCTTTCTGTAAAACTCTTGATTCTCCAGTATTTAATAATTGTATTTTTTTCTGTTAGTCTAATTTTCTATGTGCCATTTGTTCCCTTTATTTTAAGCAGACATTCTGTTGCTATGGTACATACCTGTTTTAGTACATTCATTTTTCAAGCACATTTTTTTTCTTTGTTTTAAACTGAGAACTACTCTCTCTTAGCCTCTGTCTTGATTTCTTGTTTTGGGGTGATATATGACAATCATTCTAGTACTTGCAAGTTTCTAGTGTTGAGTTCTTTTTCCTAGAAAGCATGCCTTTCTCTTTATGTCCTAATTTTGGTGAAGAACGTATTTGAGTAGCTTTCTAAGAAAGCTTTTTTTTTTTTTTTCAGTCTTCTCACTTGATTGATAGTATAGCTAGGTATATCAGGTTAGAATTTTGGAGGCATCATTCCATTATCTTCTGCCTTCCAGTGTTATGTGGAAGCAATTTGCAGTAATGATTCTTGAGTATTTTTATGTGAAATGTTTCCCAAAATTTATGATCTCTCTATGGTTAGTATTCTTAGTTTCACAAACGTGACTTGGTGTGGAACTTTTTTATTTGTTTTGCTGGGGAATTGATGGATGCTTTGCATCAAGATGCTTGTATTCTTCAGCTCTGGGGAAATTCCCTGTATTATTTGTTTGATAATTGCTTTCTCTCTGCTTTCTCTATTTCATTTTTTTCGGAATTTCTTCCGTTTGTGTATTGCGTTACTGTAGAGATTTCTAATTATCTATTTTTTTCTCCTTTATGTTATTGTTTATATCTGTATGCTACTTTCTGAGAGATTTTCTAAATTTTTTTGTGCTTTTTCTTTTGGCTTTTGTTTTTGTTTTGAGACAGAGTTTTGCTTTGTTGCCCAGGCTGGAGTACAGTGGTGCAATTTTGGCTCACTGCAACCTGCCTTCCAGGTTCAAGTGATTCTCCTGCCTCAGCCTCCCAAGTAGCTGGGACTACAGATGTGCACACCATGCCTGGCTAATTTTTTGAATTTTTAGTAGAGGCAGGGTTTTGGCATGTTGGCCAGGCTGGTTCTGAATTTCGGACCTCAAGTGATCCACCTGCATCAGCCTCCAAAAGTACTGGGACTACAGGTGTGAGTCACTGTGCCCCACCATGTCAATCAATTTTTTATTTTCTCTGTCATTCCAATTCCAAGAACCTTTTTGTTGTTGTTCTTTGAATGTACTTAGACACATAGCATTCTGTTCTTTTGTAGGTAAAATGTCCTAGCAGTGAGGTTAATAACAGTCTTTTTTATTCTTGCTCTTATTGTCTCATCCCTTCTAGTTCTTGGTATTGTTTTTTTCACCCCTCTGTCATTGCTGGTGAGCAAATATTTATCAAATGAGGCACTAAAAAGCTACTTGGAATAAGTGTGTGTATAGGTTTCAGTATTGGCAGTGAGGTAGAATTGATGGAGAGAAGATGTTTTGTATCTTGCTTGGCTTCATTTTTAAGTGTTCCCAAAGAAGAATCTTTTAATACTCAGCCTTAATGCCTAAGCTGGTGTTCAGAACATAGGCAGGGGCAAGTCTCTTTTTCAGTGTGCAGATATTCACTTCAGTAGTTGTTTTCTGCTGTAAGGCTAATTGAGTTTTGAACTGTTGAGATTCCTTTTCTTCAGAGACAAAATGTTTAGTCTTTTGAGGGTCGAGTGGTAAAGTGATAGCTACTTGGCTGCCTGGGATAAAGAGAGGTCTGACCTCTAAGCTCTTTTTATATACTATATACTAGTTTTCCTTAAGTTCAGCCAGGAGTTTTGTTTTACAGTATCATTGGTCCCCAAAATCTGAGACTTTTATTTTAAGAGGGTCTGTCATTAGGTGTTTGTGAGGGATTACAAGTGAATACAGGGTTCAGTTCACCATGCTTGATTGGACGTTGTACTCATTGTTCAATATGCTTTTTGGGTACAATGTGTGTGCCATACTGCAAAGTCTGATTAAATAGTCCTTAAAAGCTTATCCTTACTTCAGATACTAGCTGTAAGTTTGGGACTGTCACTTCAGACCAGCTGGCTATAAATTAAGAGATTCCCAAGACTGCTTGTAATGTTTGGTAGTTTACTAGAAAGACTCACAACCCCACTGAAAGTGCTGTACTCATGGTTACAGTTTTACTAAAGCAAACAGAAACAAATTTGAAGTTTGGAAAGGGTTCCAAATGTGAAGCTTTGTTTCCATTGTCCTCAGGGAGATGTGTTATTCTCCCAGTGTCAATGTATGGCAATATACATGGTGTACTACCAACTGGGGAAGCTCACTGGAGTGTCTATGTCCACAGTTTTTATTGGAGTTTCCTTACATAGGCATGATTGAATTATGGAGCAAGTGGTTGATTTCTGTCTCCAGTCTTCTTCCTCTTCCCAGAGGTGGGTTGATACCATAGAGCTCAAAGCTTCAACTTTTTTATCATACACTTTGTCTTTCTGGAATGACTAGCCCCCACCAGGAACCACCTTGTTAGCATTAACTATCAGGTACAGTTTTAGGGGCCCACCATGTATAACAAAGACACTTATATTGCTGGGGAAGTTCCCAGGGTTTAGAGGTTACCTTCCAGGAACAGAAGAAAGGCCAGACCTCTCATTGAGCGGAGACCAAATTCCTTAAGTATTGTGCTACTTTGTTTCATGATAAGCAGTTAACACTGCCAGGAACCTCTTTTCTCCACATTTCCTTTGGCTTATATCTGTTTAAAATTTACTAGTCTTTTTATGTCTTATTTTCATTTAGGTTAGTGGCCTATTTTGAAATAATTGAATTTGCTCTTTAATTGAAGACATTTTCATAAAGGGTAATAGGGTCTTTTACCCTCTACTTTAATCCAGTCTTAGGAAGAATGGTTGAATAGTGATTTACTCAAGGAGACACATTACAGTATGTTTTGATGTGGTTTGATAGGCACACTTTATTTTCATCTTATAAAGCATGGCATGTGGGCACCGGAAGTCTGATTAAAAGGAAGTAAAATCAGTGGAGCAATTAAACATTAACTAGGTGGGGGGCAATTATGTAAAGTAGTTATGTAAATAGTTTTAGATTATGTATAAGTAATTATATTTTTCAGAGTAGTTGACAGGGCGAAAATTAAGTTGCTTATTCGTTTGAGACTTAATTTTGATTTGTTTTATTTTTAAAGGTTGTAATGGTTGTCACAGTTCGAGCCTTCATTCGATTTCTTGCTTGAAGGTTATTACATAATGTAGCATAACTAAATTTTATCTTCTTAATGGTAATACTTGTAGACCATAGAAAATTTGGATTGGCTTCAGATTATATACTAAAATGCCTTTTACTATCTTTGGTTTGTTAATGGATGTCTTTGTAGTAAGAACTGAATTTAGTTAAGAGTATCTTTTATATAAATATATGCTTCTGCTTACTTACTAAAGCAATAGTTGGTAAGTTTGTCGATAACCAGCTTCTTAAAAATATAATAGCACTTGTCAAAATGGGATGTTTCATTTTAAATCAGCCTTGTTTTAGAAATATAGTGAACAGGTTGAGTATCCCTTATCAGAACTGCTTGGGACCAGAAAAGTTTCAGATTTTGGAATATTTACATTATGCCTATCAGTTGAGCATTGAAAATCTGAAATGTCCTTTGAGTGTTATGCTGGTGCTCCACAAGTTACAGGTTTTGAAACATTTTGTATTTTGTATTTTCAGATTTGGGATACTCAGCCTATACCTATTAAATGCTTCTGTGGTGATGAGGGGAAAAAATTGTTAAATGTATTATAGGACTATATACTTTAATATTCCTACACATGTACCCTATACGTTTGTGCAAATAAAAAAAATCCGGTATAGTTGAAGATTACCTGAAAGAGAATTTTAAAAAGGTTTAACAAATATTACTTAGTTATTATGTCTATAGCAAACCTGTAACACAAGACTTAGGTGTAACTCCAAAAATAAGATGGGACAATAGACAAGAACTTAAAAAAGTTAACTGTTGTTCATAGTACATAACTTCAATATAAATTTTGCATTTGGTTCAGTTATTCTGCATAGACAGCACAAATATCAATTCATAAAGTCAAGTCTAAAATACTTCTAGAAATAATGTTCATGTCTTGCCTCCAAATGATATCAAAACAAAACTACAGCCTGGACAGGATCAAAAGAGTTATAAAGAAAACCTACAACACAACAATATCATTCTAACTGAAGAGAAAAAATACCATCACTTAAGAATTTCAAAAATCTGCTAGGCATGGTGGCTCACGGCACTCGGGAGGTCAAGGCGGGCAGATCACCTGAGGTCAGAAGTTTGAGACCAGCCTGCCAACCTGGTGAAACCTCATCTCTACTAAAAATACAAAAATTAACCAGATGTGGTCGTGCACGCCTGTAATCCCAGCTACTCTGGAAGCTGAGACAGGAGAATCGCTTGAACCCGGGAGACAGAGGTTGCAGTGAGCCGAGATTGCGCCATGGCGCAAAAAAAAAAAAAGAATTTCAGAAATCTTAACTCTTTAGGGTTACTAAACAATTTGAGTTCCTAGATTCTTTGAATTCAAATTTAGAAACTAGAACTAATCTAATTTAACCTACTAATGTAAACTTTCCTTTAGGAAAAATATGTTTCAGATTACCACACATCTGTTAAGCTTCTTAAAGAATCTGTTTTATTCAGGACACTATCCTAGACCTTAATAGAAAACAAGATGTTCAAATGGTAGTTCTGTTTTTAGTTCTTCAAATAGTCTCTAAACTGCTTTCTGCTGGGGCTGAACTAATTTATAATTTATACTCCCACCAACAGCATATGAGGATTCCCTCTGCAGCCTCACCAATATTGTTGTTTTTTAACTTTTTTTTTTTTGAAATGGAGTCTCACTCTCTCACCCAGGCTGGAGTGAAGTGGTGTGATCTTGGCTCACTGCAACCTCCGCTCCCTGGATTCAAGTGATTCTTCTGCCTCAGACTCCTGAGTAGCTGGGATTACAGTGCCTGCCACCACACCTGGCTAGTTGTATTTTTGGTAGAGATGGGGTTTTGCCCTGTTGGCCAGTGTGGTCTCGAACTCCTGACCTTAGGTGATCCACCCGCCTCGGCCTCCCAAAATACTAGGATTACAGGTTCGAGCCACCTAGCCTGGCCTATTTTTTGACTTTTTAATAATAGCAGCCATTCTGATTGGTGTGAGATGGTATCACATTGTGGTTTTTGAATTGCAGTCTCTCTGATGATTAGTGACATCGAACATTTTTTTCATGTTTGTTGGTCTGCATGTCTTTGGAGAACTTTTTGATTCTTTTTCTATTTAAGTTCTTTACAGATTGTTTTGTTGGATGCATACTTTGCACGTGTTTTCTCCCATTCTGTAGGTTGTCGGTTTATTCTGTTGATAGTTTCTTTTGCTGTGCAGAAGGTCATTAATTTAGTTAGGTCCCACTTGTCCATCTTTGTTTTTGTTGCATTTGCTTTTGAGATATTATTAGTTGTAAAGTCTTTGCTGGTTTCTTACCTCTTCTTTGTTGGTTTCTTACCTCACTTAAAGCTTTGGCTTTTACAGTGGCTTTATAAGGTTTTTCTTCATGATCCCTGTATTGCTGCCTCTCTGCTCTCACCTCCTTGTTTTCATCTCATATCCCCCTCACTCACTGTGCAAATAGTGGCCTTCCTGCATTCATCTAAGACCAGTCATGTCTATTCTCAGGGCCTTTATTCTTATTTTCTCCACAAAATGTTCACTTCTTCAAATATTATTTTGCTTCTCTTGTCATTTAGGTTTTTGCTTTAACACACCTCAGTGAAATCTCTTTTCATTTTACCCTTCCACACAAATTGTCCCTGTCTCCCTTCTCTGCTTTATTTTTTTTTTTCTATATAGCATTTTTAGTTTTGTAGCACACCAAGTATTTACTTACTTGTCTCTCTTTCTCTAGAATGTAGGCTCCATTAGGGATGGATTTTTTGTTTTTATTTGTCTTGCTTGTTTACTGCTATACCTTCAATACCTAGAATGATGCTCGGTGCATATTTAAGTGCTGAAAAAATATTTCTTGAATGAGTAAATTATTATTGCTACTGTGAAGATGAAAGGGAAATAGTCTCTGCTTCTCACAAATGTATAGCCTTAATTGGACAGTGCTTCTGAGGTAAAATGAATTTGTAAAGTGTTTAGCATGGCATGTTAGACACAGAAGTACTCATTAATTGGTAGCTGTTACCGAAGAATAAGAAATAAAAGGATAAGACATGTTAGCTGGAAATGACCTGAATAAAAGAGAATTCCATTCACATTTTAAGGAGTAGGGTAGATACTGTTTAGGGGCATACTGGAAAAGTAAGGTTGCAACCATATAGCTGAGGCCAAGGCATTCAGATTTTGTTCTGTGAGTAATTGCATTTTTACATGTTGTTAAGGCAGAGGTGTTATGATGAAAGTGGTAGATTTGGAAGGTGAAACCAACAGAAGTCCCCACGGTTTCCTGGGATATCCTTCTGATGTCGGCTTAACCAGACATGCTTAATAAAGCATTTAGATAATTTCATACCTAATAAATAATTCATACCTAATAAAACATTTGCAAAATTATAAACTATGCTCAATTTTTACTTCCTCTAATTGTGTAGTAACATGAAATTGCTAATTTGACCACAGTTGTATGTTTTGAACTATTTATGTAATTGCCAACTTTATTAGACTTTTTCATTTAAAACCAAGATTTTTGATTTAAAATTAAGATATTTATTCTGGTAACTAACTTGCTAAATATCCTAATATAGGGCAAAGTATGTTTAGTCCAGCAAGTATCGGTCAGCCACGAAAGATGACATTATCTCCTGCCCAACTGGATCCTTTTTATACTCAAGGAGATTCTTTGACTTCAGAAGATCACCTTGATGACTCTTGGGTGACTGTGTTTGGGTAAGGTTTTTGGATCATTTACCTTTTTAAAAACTCCACTCTAACTTTTTATAATGAATATAATCAAACATGCAGAAAAATGGAAAGAATTGCACAGCAAACACCCATATTACTACCACCTAGATAATATGGTTAACGGTTTGCTACATTTGCTTTATCTATCATTTGTCTGTCTATCAATTTATTCTTTTTGTTGGTCCATTTCATAAGTTGTAGGCATCAATACATATTATTCTAATACTTTAGCATGCATATCATTAACTAGAGTTTGATATTTGTTTGTAGTTTTTTAAATTACTCGTCTGTTTTATTTCTTCCCAAATTATTTTCTCTTAAGCATATTTTCTGGATGGAACAGGGTTGTCCCTTTAGACTTAGGGAACTCCTTCCCCTTTTTCTAGTGACTAGTTCTCTACTTCTAGTGGACTTCAGTTTTGAACTAACAGATTGAACATTTACACACACACACGTACGCGTACATACACAGTCACAGGGTTGATACTTTCTAGTCGCAAAATAATTGAATATTAATAGAAACAGAGTATGACAGTCCTAGTTACATTTTTGAATAGATTTTTAGGTCCAAAAATACTTTAAAATAACTTTTTAAAAAAAAATTTTTTTATTTCCATAGGTTTTGGGGAACAGGTGGTATTTTGTTACATGAGTAAGTTCTTCACATGATTTGTGAGATTTTGGTGCACCCATCTCCTGAGCAGTATACACTGAACCCAATTTGTAGTCCACCTCAGCCTCCCAAAGTGCTGGGATTACAGGCATGAGCCACCATGCCAGGCCAAATTTTCTGAACTTTTATGCTCTGTTTCCCTTTTAAAATAGAATACTTTTAACAGCACCCAAGTCACCTTTTGAATGTTTTGCTGCTTAGAAATTTTTTCCTTCAGATACCCTAAATTATCTCTCTCAAGTTCAAAGTTCCACAAATCTCTAGGGCAGGGGCAAAATGCTGCCAGTCTCTTTGCTAAAACATAACAAGAGTCACCTTTGCTCTAGTTCCCAACAAGTTCGTCATTTTCATCTGAGACTACCTCAGCTTGGACCTTATTGTTTATGTTACTATCAGCAGTTTTGTGAAAGCCATTCAACAAGTCTCTAGGAGGTTCCCAACTTTTCACATTTTCCTGTCTTCTTCTGAGCCCTTCAAACTGTTCGAACCTTTCCCTATTACCCAGTTCCATAGTCGGTTCCACATTTTTGGGTATCTTTTCAGCAATGCACTGCTCTACTGGTACTAATTTACTCTATTAGTCCATTTTCATGCTGCTGATAAAGATATACCCAAGACTGGGAAGAAAAAGAGGTTTAATTGGACTTATGGTTTCACATAACTGGGAGGCCTCAGAATCATGGCAGGAGGCGAACGGTACTTCTTACATGGCAAAGTCAAGAGAAAACGAGGAAGAAGCAAAAGCAGAAGCCCCTGATTAACTCGTCAGATCTCGTGAGACTTACTCACTATCATGAGAATAGCATGGGAAAGGCTGGCCCCATGATTTAATTACTTTTCCTGGGTCCCTCCCACAACATGTGGAAATTCTGGGAGATACAGAATTTCCCAGAATTCTGGGAGATACAGGTCAAGTTGAGATTTGAGGGGGGGTCACAGTCAAACCGTATCACATGCTGATACTGTAATGTATCTATTTACTATATATTTTTTGGGATTAAAAAACATAAAAATAACACATGAGCTCCTTGCAGGAAGAAAGGTGCACAATAAATGTTTAGTGAATTTTATGTATTCAATTTATTTAAAATTAAAAAATTTAAAAGGTATGTAAGAATGTACAATGAAGTCTTCCCTTTTCCTTTATTTATTATTATTATTATTATTATTTTTTTTTGAGACAGTCTCACTCTGTCGCCCAGGCTGGAGTGCCAATGGCATGGTCTCGGCTCACTGCAACCTTTGCTTCCTGGGTTCAAGCAGTTCTCTTGTCTTAGCCTCCCGAGTAGCTAGGATTACAGACGTGCGCCACCACGCCTGGCTAATTTTTGTATTTTTAGTAGAGATGGGGTTTCTCCATCTTGGTCAGGCTGGTCTTCAACTCCTCACCTTGTGATCCGCCTGCCTTGGCCTCCCGAAGTGAGCCACCGTGCCCGGCCCCCTTTTACTTTTGTCCCTAGCTAGTTTTCTTCCTCTTTAAGGCAATGATTGCCACCTGTTTTTTTTGTGTATGTTTCCAGAGAGATTTTATGTGTTATTGATTCTGTTAGGTAAACAGCAGGATCATTACATTCTTTTGTTCTCTAGAAAGCCTATACGCAGTCCTATATCAATAGCAATTGGGCTGGCATTTTTTTTTTCTTCTTTTACATTTTACATTTTTATATTCTCTCATAAAATGGCTTTTTTTTTTCTTTGAGGCAGTCTCTCTGTTACCTAGGCTGGAGTGCAGTAGCATGATGATAGCTCACTGAAGCCTCCAATTCCTGGCCTCAGGCAATCCTTCTGACTTAACCTCATAAATAGTTGGGATAAGAGGCATGAGCAGTTTGGATGCATGTTTTTGAAAATAGATATCCACTCTTAAATCTGTTTTTCAGGCTCATAGTAGTGGTTTAACTTTTAAGATTTTCAGTAATTAGATAAATTACTTGAAGCACTCCTAGTCTTCTTTTGCATTTCAGACATTAACTTTCCCAGCTGTTTTTTTTTTTTTTTTTACTTTTATGTTTTAATAACCCTCTATGACTTTAATTTTAAGAACTGAGGCATTCTCCATTAAGGGATAAAGTATGTTATTTTGATCATTTGTGGGGAAGTACTTCTAAAAGATACATTATATATGTTCTTTCTTTGGCAATTTAACTTTTCCTACTGACTTAGGGTTATGAAATATTCATTGTTCTGGGTGATTCTACTATAGAGTATTAGGATGTAAGTTTCTACTTAAAGTGGTCCAAGAGTTTTAGAATTATGTTTTATTTTTTAAGGACTTCCCTCACTGGCAGCCGTTCTTTCTTATTTTCATTTTTGTTTTATTTCTCCTCTGTAGGCACCCAACCTGTTTGTTTTTCTTTGTGATTAGAAATTTCATGTCCAGATTTTATGCAAATGAATTTTCAGTTCTGATTGCAGTGAATATTTTACTCACATAGATTTTATTTTGTTTATTTATTTATTTATTGAGGCGAGGTCTTACTCTGTCACTCAGGCTGAAGTGATCTCGGCTCACTGCAACCTCCACCTCCCAGGTTCAAGCGATTCTTCTGGCTCAGCCTCCTGAGTAACTGGGACAACAGGCGCCCACCACCATGCCCTGCTAATTTTTTGTGTTTTTAGTAGAGATGGGGTTTCACCAAGTTGGCCAGGTTGGTCATGAACTCCTGACCTCAAGTGATCCACCGACCTCGGCCTCCCAAAGTGCTGGAATTACAGACGTGAGCCATCACGCCCAGCCTCACATAGATTTTAACGTGTTTAGTTTCTCATTTATTTTTGAGACTCAGATTTTTTTTTTCTTCAGGGTTCTAATTCAGTCTTGAGATAACTGAAATTCGAGATTAGAGAACCTCCAGATAGCCATGTCTATGCTATTGGTAGTGGTTGTTTTCAAATTGAAAATAACTTTATTAAAACTATAAAAGAATAATGTGTCATTGTAAAATATTTAAATGCTACAGAAATTTATAAAGAAGAAAGTAAAAATTACTTAGAATTTTTTCATGCAGAGATATGGCTAATTAAATTTTGGTAACCATCCTTTTAAGGGATTCTATATCATAGATATTGATGCTGAATTTTATTTTTGTTTTAAGGCTAAATTTCAGTATTTTTAAATAATGCTCAATGTATAGTGATTTGTTTATAATTTAAAATTCCTTTTTGGTTTTTTTTTTTGAGATGGAGCCTTGCTCTATCGCCCAGGCTGGAGTACAGTGGCACCATCTTGGCTGCCTCCTGGGTTCAGGCAGTTCTCCTGCCTCAGCCTCCTGAGTAGCTGGGATTACAGGCATGAGCCACCACGCCCAGCTAATTTTTGTATTTTTAGTAGAGATGGGGGTTTTACTGTGTTGGTCAGGCTGGTCTTAAATTCCTAACCTTGTGATTCACCCACCTCAGCCTCCCAAAGTGCTGGGATTACAGGCATGAGCCACTGCACCTTGCCAAAAATTCTTTATCTTTTCATAACCATAGTATACCTAAATATATTACATATAAACATACACATATTGAAATAAATTATATATAAAACAGCAACTTTATAGCTTTTTTCTAAGACCTGGATTATGGCAACGAGAGTAGCATTTTTAGAGATTTCAGAGGTAGAATCTGAGGATGGAGAAGAATGGCTGAATCAAGATTGACTTTAAGGTATTTGCTTTTGAGTGACTGACTGGTCATTCACAGAATTAGCACCTATTGGGGAAAATAGGATGATCAGGGCTCTTTTGTTAATGTTCTACACAGTTGGGGGAATTTCTCTTGAAACATTATCTTGTAGTAATTTGCATTCAGGATAGTAGAAGCTGACTGTTTTGTTTGGAAAACTCTTTTCTATAGGTTTCCTCAAGCATCTGCTTCCTACATATTGTTACAGTTTGCACAGTATGGGAATATCTTGAAACATGTGGTAAGGCTTAATTTTTTTCAGTTCAAAGTCTTGACTAAGTTGTGAATTGAGAGAAACTTTGCTTCTGAATTTTGTGGGTTTTCTTAAACTTCATTTTTAAAAAATATTTTGTATAATATGTCCTTTGAAGTCTGGAAGGCTGGAAGTTGCATAGTTTTTGATAAAAAGAGATAAAGTGAGAAGATATGGAGAAGAGAGAGTTTGAAAATCTACCTCCTCTCACCCCGTTTCTTAAATAGTTTACAGTCTTAAAAAAGATAAATTATACCAAATATTATATTACCGTTTTCCAGTTTGAGCTTCTTTTATTGGGGATAAAGGAAGTGGGAGGAGGTTCCTGAACTTTTAGAGTATTTAGAGCTTTATAGCTCTAACATTTAAAAAATTACCTTGTGCTACAAGTTATAAGGAACAAATCCTTTTTTGTTACTAGAGATTGATTTAATTAACTCCTACACAAAATCAAATTGAGTAGTTTTAAATAATTTTATGGCAAGTGTTGCTATGATCTCTTTATAAGAAACATATTTTGAGAAGCATTTTACTTTCAGAGAATGTGTACATACTTATTGTAGAGAATTGAGAGATTATTGAAGCTGTTTTAAATGCAACTTTTGCTGAACTTTACAACTTTTTATAGGGCATCAAATATGAATTGGAGGTAAATTTATCTTCACGTTTCTATTTTCTAGTAGAATTCATTAGATGTAGGTTTTATAAATTTTCTATTTTTAGAGACAATTTCATTCTTTGCAGATGTCTAACACAGGAAATTGGATGCATATTCGTTATCAGTCTAAACTGCAGGCTCGGAAAGCCTTAAGCAAAGATGGGAGGATTTTTGGAGAATCCATCATGATTGGTGTGAAGCCATGTATTGACAAAGTAAGTTATTGGTGATGTAAGGAAAGTAGCTTAATCTATATGAAGAGCACAAGACCAAGCATTGAAATTGGTGGTTGTTGTCACTTGGTTTCACTGTATCTCTTTATCTTAGTTTGTAAAATATGATGATATTTACAGTACTCTTCGTGGTAAGCCAAAGGTATTTAATTATAGACTTTAGAATTTAAAGATAATCCATCCTCACCTCTTCGTTTTTCAGATAAAGGAAAGAAAGCAAGAGGGCTTAAGTAACTTGTCCAGAGTTGTTAAAGGTGAGGCCTAGATTTTAGGTCTCTTGACTACTAATCCATTCTCTTGTGCAAAGTGATACCAGATTCTTTTAAGTACTTAAATGGGATGGTGCTATTTCAGAATGAATTAGTTCCCGTGAATGTTGTTGACTGAAAGTTAACTTTTAAATTCCAAATGTTTTTGTTTCAAAATATTTCTATTTCAAATATTTTAAAATTATTCTGTATATACTCATTAAATAGTAACAATTTAAACTTTTCTTTGTGGCTTGTTAAATCATTGTGAACATTCTTAAGTCTATGTGAACTTGTTCTACATACCAGGCATTGTGCTTGGTGCTAGTGTGCACACATTAATGAACAAAGCAAGACATTCCTATTCTTAGAATCTGTTATAGCTGTGTAGTTATATAGTTATTGTACTGTGCTGTAACAAATGTTTGCAGAGGACAGAAGAATATTTGGTGTTACTGAGCACTAAATAGCTTTGGATTTTGATTCTTTCCAATCCAGGTTTCCCTGAGAATTTTTTTTGTCCTTGCTCATTTTTCATAGTGTTTCAGGAAATTCTTATTTCTGTGGTCTGTAGTTGTATTGAGATTGTTTGAAGTCACTGAAGTGAGATTTCTGGCTGAGCATTCAATCTCAAATACTACCTAATAAGCATATATTTTCTCAAGCCTAAAATTATTTGAAAGTTTAATTAGATCCAATAAAGTATTTGATCTTTATCTTTTAATTAAATTTTCTTTCTAAGCCGATGTAATACTGGATGATATGTATTATGTTTATAAACAAAGGAGTTGTTTCTTTGTTTCTCCAGAGTGTTATGGAAAGCAGTGACAGATGTGCTATATCACCTCCGTCTTTAACCTTTACACCACCAATCAAAACTCTAGGTACACCAACACAACCTGGAAGTACTCCTAGGATTTCTACCATGAGACCTCTTGCTACAGCATACAAAGCTTCTACTAGTGATTATCAGGTATTTTAAGGATTGGATTTAAAAACGTGTACTTTAACAGTTGAGTGCATAGCATGCTTAACTTTTCCACTGTATTGATTTGTATACCGTTAAATGTTTCCTGATGAGGCCATTACCTTGATGAAACCTTCTCACTTTCACAATTTTCTATTTTAAAGTTAGCATCTTGGCCAGTTGGAAGTTTATCATGAATTAAAAATTATTTGCCATTCCTTAAAATTTTTAGAGAGTTGTTTTAGCTTTTTCTAAGTTATAGCTGCATACATACAAAATGTATACTGTGTACATCTTTGACATGAGGGCACGTTAAAACTCTATTAAATTGATGACCAAATCGAAAGTGCAGAACATTAGGTTGGAGTATCTTTGGTTATTGAAATGAAGACATTGACCAACTCCCATTTAGACAGAAAAAATTTCTCATTTCAAAAAAGCTTAAGTTAACTATGTTCTTCCAAGAATCATAGAATTATTATGACCTCATTCAGTATATTATTGTCTCCTACTCATTAGCCAAGAGTTCTGAACTTAACCAGCTGCAGAAGTAGGTCCTGAAAACAGTACATGAAGCACTTGTGCTTTAGTAGGGCAGATGGTAGTAGTTCAGTTTTTTGACCTCCTCTGAAATTTAGAGATTATTCTAGAACTGTTTTTTCCTTTAGTTTCTATTACTGTTATTTTAAATTCTCCTTTTTTTTTTTTGCAGCTGTTGTGTGTGTTTTTTTTTTTGAGATGGAGTTTCACTCTTGTTGCTGAGGCTGGAGTGCGATGGCGCAATCTCGGCTCACCGAAACCTCCATCTCCTAGGTTCAAGTGATTCTCCTGTCTCAGCCTCCTGAGTAGCTGGGATTACAGGCATCTGCCAGCACACCTGGCTAATTTTGTATTTTGTACTAGAGATGGGGTTTCTCCATGTTGGCTAGGCTGGTCTCAAACTCCCGACCTCAGGTGATCTGCCCACCTTGGCCTCCCAAGGTGCTGGGATTACAGGTGTGAGCCAACTCGCGTGGCTGCTTTTGTGTTATTTATTCAATTTTTTCCTTTTTTTTTTTTTTTTTTTGAGGTAGAGTCTCACCCTGTTGCCCAATCTAGAGTGCAGTGGTGTGATCCCAGCTCACTGCAACCTCTGCCTATTGGGTTCAGGCAATTCTCCTGCCTCAGTCTCCTGAGTAGATTACAGGCACATGCCACCACTGCCCAGATAACTTTTTGTATTTTTAGTAGAGATGGGGCCATGTTGGCCAGACTGGTCTTGAACTCTTGACCTCGAGTGATCCACCCACCTTGCCTCCCAAAGTGCTGGTATTGCAGGCATGAGCCACCACACCCAGCCATTCAGTTTTCTAATTTAAGAAACAGATGTTATTTACTTTGCCAAAGGAATAAAATTTTGGCATTCTTAAAAGCGTAGGATATTCTAAGTTCATATTTTAATTTAAAAAATATACAATTCAGTGTTATAAATGCATTTTGATGTTTCTCTTTTAAATGAGCAATTAACTCTAGAATTGACTATGACATTGAAGAAACAATAACCTAACAGTTTTTTTTGTGTGTTTTTTTTTAATAGGTTATTTCTGACAGACAAACACCAAAAAAAGATGAAAGTCTTGTATCCAAAGCAATGGAATACATGTTTGGCTGGTAGTAGAAGACTAAGGAGGAGGTTGCTACACTAAAACAGAGTTAGCCGAGTGCTGCTGGTTCCTTCGGTTAGTTATATAACCATTCCTGCAGTATTGGATAGCTATCTCATGCTTCTTTTAGAAAGAAGCCTTTTTCATTAAGGCTTCTATTTGTAGCTTGCACTTTAAAAGATGCTTGAGATACATTTTAAAGAAAACTAAAAATCCCTGTAAATAGGATTTTATGCTTTCTGTAACAGTGCATGCTTCAGCACAGAAAACTCAGTGTTGATTATTGTTAATTAAATAACTGAAATTGTGGTGAGACTTCATTGTCTTCATGAAAAGATGGGGGTGAATTTCATGAAGGAGAACTATAGTTATTTCTACCAAGGCACAAAGATTATAATTAGCAATTTTAATTATGGTCTTTTAATTTAGATAGTATTTAATATTTTAATTATCCTTGTTTGTATATATCCTGTCACAGAGTGTCCTCTTTGTGTATTCTAAAACGAACATTCTTTTAAAAAACCTACAACTAAAGTTTCTTGATAATAAACATTGTCAATGATATGTGTATTAGTCTGTTCGCATTGCTGTAAAGGAATACCTGAGGCTGGGTAATTTACTTAAAAAAAAAAGAGATTTATTTGGCTCAGGGTTTATTTGGCTTACACATGTGCAAGAAGCATGATGCTAGCGTGTGCTTCCAGTGAGGGCTTCGTGGAGCTTTTACTTGCTGAGGAAAGTGAAGAAAGGCCAGCATATCACATGGTGAAGGAGAGGAAGAGAGCAGGAAGAAGGAGGTTCTAGACTCTTTTAAGTAACCAGATCTCACATGAACTCATTACTGCAGCGAGGGCACCAAGCCATTCATGAGGGATCTGCCCCCGTGATCTAAAGACCTCCCACTAGTCCCCACCTCCAACATTGGGGATCATATTTCAGTGTGAGAGTTGGAGGGGACAAATATCCAAATGATATCAATATGTATTGAACATTTTTTGAAAGGGTGATTTATTATAAAAAGCTTTAAGTGTTCATTGAAAGAGAAAATATGTTATGAACTGTTATTTACCTGTAACCCAGCTTTAATTACCATGAAATTTTGCCATACTTGTTTCTTTTCTTCCTTTTTTTATTTTGTTGAAAGCACATCCCAGATAAGATGTCATTTTACTGTAAATACTTGAGGATATGTCAGAAAAGAATATTTCTACATGGAATTACAATGTCAGTATCCCACTCCCACTGGACAGAATTAATATCTTTTTTTTTTTTTTTTTTTTTTTTAAACAGTGTCTTGCTCTGTCACCCAGACTGGAGTGCAGTAGTGTGATCTTGGCTCACTGCAGCCTCTTCCACCTGTGTTCAAGCGATTCTTGTGCCTCAGATTCCTGAGTAGCTGGGACTACAGGCATGTGCCACTGTGCCTGACTAATTTTTGTATTTTTAGTAGAGACAGGTTTTCACCATGTTAGCCAGGTTGGTCTTGAACTCCTGACCTCAAGTGATCTGCCCACCATGGCCTCCCAAAGTGCTGAAAAGTAATACTGAGGAATGTGCTGGCATGAATGAAAATTCAAAGTATTTTTTCATCTGAAAACTTTCACGTTGAAGTCTTTGTCTTCCAATTTAGGATTATATTTTATATCCTATTTCATTATTTGCGGAACTCAATTATTCAAGGTAGAACTGGCTACTAAATTCCATGTTAAAAGTCCTGCATTTGTATTTGAATTAATACACTTTTTATTAAAAGGGTTATTGTTTATTGGAGGGGGTGTTTTGTTTGCATAGACCTTCATGGAGTGTGAAGTTTGCTTTTGGCCCAAAAATATTTGTTTGCTATATTTTGTTTTGTTATTTCTCCCAGTATCATATATATCTTACCCCTGTTTGTATCTGTGATTTATTTTAAGAGATCCAGGAAAATTTCAGAAAGCAAGCCATCTTAGTTTTGAACACTGTATAAAAACAACAACAAAAGTGAGATATCTGGGATGTTAGGAAAGTTACCCTGAACCAAGCCTTCTTTTAAAAGCTCAGAGAAGCTGACTTCAAACAAAAATAAATAACATGAAACTATAGTCATGCAAGGTTGTTAAAAAAAAGGGAGTATAAGGAAAAAAAATAGCATGCCTGTAGACATTGAAAGCACACCAGAAAGGCATGCCTATAAAATGGATAAAAGCTATAGAGTATTCCTTAAAATTAAGTTAAGATGTTTAGAAAATGATAACAAGATATGAAAGAACAACAAAAATAAAATTGAAGAACTTGGGAAAATACTAGTAATGGAGGAAAAAAATCAGAAGTTTTTTTTTTTTTTGAACAGGAGTGAAAGTTTATTAAAAAGCTTGAGAGCAGAAACAAAAGGAAGTAAAGTACACTTGGAAGAGGGCCAAGTGGACGACTTGAGAGATCAAGTGCCAGAAATTAAGGCTAGAATAAACAACAGCTGATGAACAACAGATAATGCCCTAAGAGAAATGAAAGATAAAAATGGAGGACTTTTAGAAATCAGAAAGAAAAGAGATAAAAAGGATTAGTAGGGATATAACAAATTTTAGTGACAGAAAAGAAAAAATGCAATATACAGAACAAAATCAATGACTACTTTGCTGGAAAAAATTTGGAACTACACATTGGAAGAGTAACCTGCCTACCTGAGATTATTATACTGGAACAGCCAATAGCAATATACAAACTTTGGATTTGACTAGACGGAAACAGCAAGTGACTTATAAGAGCAAGAGTTAAAACAGCAGCACTATGTCAGGAGGAAAAGCCTTTAAGATATCTGTGGAAAGAAAATGTGGGTAAAAGATTTTGTATCTACCAAAACTGGTTAAGTATAAAAGTAACTCCTCAGACACTATCAGTTGCAAGAATTCAGGGAATGGGGTTGTGTCCCTTGAGTGTGTCCTGAGGAATGGACTAGAAAATGCACCTCTAGCAAGCTAAATGCCTAGAAAGATGACATAAAGTCTAGTGAGCGTTTCATTTTATGTTACATTATGAGCAAAGTGCTGACTAGGTTTATTGCTTGAAGCTCAGGCCAGAAGGCAGCTTTTCCCTTTCACTGTCTTTCAGGTCTACTCACGCTGATAGGGCAGGAGTCAGTCTTTGGTTTACAGTAAAATACCAAGCTGAGTTATCTGTGAACCAAACCTGAGGGTTTTTGCTCCTCTGTTACCTGATAGTAGTGATGAACCCCAATGAAGCCATGAACTGAGGGTGAGGTGCTGGTGTCTTGGAGGTAAGTTACCTGGGGCATTTTTCATGAAAGTTGGAGGGTTAGGATCTGCTTGGGCACCAGCCTGAATGTACCGTGAGTTATTACTGTGCTGGTCTAGTCTTAGGGTTTGGTGGATCTGACAGTACCCAGCTTGTGATGGATAGCTCTGGTCACAGTTGAAGTGCTCTGATGTGAGGAGCTACTCTTTAAATAGTGACTAGTTATCTGCTGCAGAAAAACTGACCTAGCTCCAGAAACCTAAAGGTCTGTGTTAGGACTTAGATAATCAGGAGTTGCCAGAGACTCTATGTAGCATCCTTGTCTACCAGGAATGTCTCTGGCATCATGGGATTTGCCATGTCACATGGCCTAAATGTTGAGTTATTTGTACCATATGCCTAAACTTGCTCCAGAACTCCTTCACTCGGCCCACTAAAATCTAAGCCACGTAAGAAATGGGTCAGAGGGGTTTTCTTATCTCTAATTTGTGTTTCTAAAATCCAGAAGCCTGTGAAGTGCTGTATCTCTTTTTAATCATAGGAGGGTCAAGGTGGAATTTTATCTTTTAGTGAGGGGTATTCCTAGCATGCTACAGACCAATGGAACCCTCAGAATTTCACTAGTGTGGTTATCTGCATTTTCTTGTGGTACAATACATATTACATAAAATTTACCATCTTAACCACACACACCCCCCCTCTTCTTTTGAGACGGGCTCTCTCATCCAGGCTGGAGTGCAGTGGCATGATAACAGCTTAATGCAGCCTCAATCTCCTGGGCTAAAGCGATCCTCCTACCTCAGCCTCCCAAGTAGCTGGGACTACAGACATATACAGTCATGCCTGGCTAATTTGTATTTTTTAGTAGAGACAGAGTTTGCCATGTTTCACAGGCTGCTCTTGAACTCCTGGGCTCAAGCGGTCTGCCTGCCTTGACCTCCCAAAGTGCTGGGATTACTGGTAAGAGCCACTGTGCCCATCTGATCTTAAAACAATTTTTAAGAGATGTTCAGTGATATTAAATACATTCATAATATGCAACCATCATAACTGTCCATTGCCATAATTCATTTAATATTGCAAAAATGAAATTCCAATAAATAGTAACTGTCCCTTCTCCAAGGTCCTGGCAACCACTATTCTTTCTAGCTCCACAGTTTTGACTATGCTTCCTCATATAAGTGGAATCTTGCAGTATTGGTATTTTTTGTGACTTGCTTATTTTATTTAACATGATTTCTTCAAGATTCATATATGCTATATATCAGAATTTCCTTTTTAAGGCTGAATAATATTCTCTCATATGTATATTACCACATTTGATTATTCATTTTTTGATTTGTGGTAGGGTACACAGTAACTAGAACAGAGGGTAAGAACACAGAATACATTAATATCTTATCTAAGGTCACATAGATACTACAGCAATAGGACAAAAATTTTTTTAAGAATGCAGTTTTGTGGAACTGTGACGTTTTGAGATTTAGGTGTTTTTAGTTTCTATTTTAGGCCCAGGAGTACATATGCAATGTTGTTACATATATTAATTGTGTGTTACAGGGATTTAGTGTACAGATGATTTTGTCACTCGTAATAAACATAGTACATGATAGGTAATTTTTCAGTCTTCTCCCTTCTCCCATCCTCCAACTTCTGTTGCTCCCTTCTTTGTGTCCATTCATACTCAAATGTTTAGCTTCCACATTGAATACACATGGAATGAGAATATGCAGTATCTGGTTTTCTGTTCCTGTGTTAGATTGCTTAGTATAATGGCATGCCTCTCCATCCATGTTGCTGCAAATGACATGATTTTGTTCTTTTTCATGGCTGTGTAGTATTCCATGGTGTATATGTATCATATTTTCTTTATCCGATCAGTCTACTGTTGTTGGGTGTTTACATTGATTCCATGTCTTTGCTATTGTGAATAGTGCTGTGATGAATATACGTGTGCATTATTTTTGGGATTGAGGCAATGTGTTCTCTTAAAGAGTCCACAAGGGGGCACAGTTTTAAGGGCAAGAACTTCCCAGCATCATGCCCCTCTCCTGTGCCTCTCCATCCGGGAGATTACGGTTTCTGTTTTTCTTGGGTGCGGGGAAATATCAACAGTCAGTTACTCCAGTGGAAGTTCAGAGGATCTTCTTTCATTGGCCAGGGGGCTTGGAGAAGGTGGGAATTCCTCCCAGGTTAAAAGCCCCTGTCTCCCTAATTCTGGGCGGATTTCCCCTCTGGGGCCCACTTCCACTCTCGTGGAAGCTGCTTTTCCTCTCCTGGATTCCATACTTGGGTCCCCTTCCACACACACTTCATGAAAGCTTTCTCTCCTCTTCTCCTTTTTCTCTTTCTCTACCTAAATAAATCACTTTCTGCAAACACTTTTTTGGGTCTGGTATTTACGAGCACACCCGCCGTATTCCCCTCTCTCATTGTTGAGAGAGTGAGAGACCAAGAGCCTGGAGCCCACTGGGGAGCGAGCTGGGTGCTCCCCTGCACCCCAAAATCTGTCAACAGGATGATTTATATTGCTCTGGATATATACCAACTAATGGGGTTGCTGGGTCAAATGGAAATTTTGTTTTAGATTCTCTGAGGAATTGCCACACTGCTTTCTACAATGGCTAAACTAATTTACCTTCCTATCAGCAGTGTATAAGTGTTCTCTCTTCTCTGTAACCTTGCCAACATTTTTGTTGACTTTTTAATAAACATTTTTTTCTGACTGACGTGAGATGGTATCTCATTGTGGTTTTCATCTTAATTTCTGTGATTAGTGATGTTGAACATTTTTTCATACACTTGTCGGCTGTATATATGTGTCTTCTCTTGAAAGGTGTCCATATCCTTTGCCCCCTTTTTAATGGGGTTGATTTTGCTTGTTAATTTATAGATTATGAATATTAGATCTTTGTAGGATGTATAATTTGCAAGTATTTTCTTCAGTTCTGTAGGTTATATATTTAATCTGTGTGATGGTTAATGCAGAGTGTCAAATTGATTGGATTGAGGGATATAAAGTATTAATCCTGTCTGAGAGGGTGTTGCCAAAAGAGATTAACATTTGAGTCAGTAGACTGGAGAAGGTAGATTTACCCTTAATCTGGTGGGCACAATCTAATCAGTTTCCAGCAAATACAAAGCAGGCAGAAAAACGTGAAAAGGAGAGAGATGGGCCTAGCCTCGCAGCCTACATCTTTCTGTTATGTTGGATCCTTCCTGCCCTCTAACATCAGACTCCAAGTTCTTCCGTTTTGGGACTCTGACTGGCTCTCCTTGCTCCTTAGCTTGCAGACAGACTATTGTGGAACCTTGTGATCGTGTAAGTTAATACTTAATATACTCCCCTTTGTACACACACACACACACACACACACATATATACATATATATGTATATAATAGATATCCTTAATCCTTTAATAGATATACCTTTATATGCATATATATGTATATGTATACATCTCATATATATATGTATATATGTGTATATCTCATATATATACATAGAAAAGGGGTATCATATGTATATAAGATGATATATATACACATAAAGGAGAGGATATCTATCTATCTATATATCGTATTAGCACTGTCCCTCTAAGAGAACCCTGACTAATATAATCTGTTTATGGGTTTTGTTTTTTTGTTTTGTTTATTTTTTCCCCCATGTGCAGAAGCTTTTTAGTTTAATTAGATCCCATTTGTCAAGTTTTGTTTTTGTTGCAATTGCTTTTGGTGCCTTTGTCATGAAATCTTTGCCAGGGCCAGTATCCAGAATGGTATTGCCTAGGTTTTCTTTCAGGATTTTTATGGTTTTAGGTTTTACAATTAAGTCTTTAATCCATCTTGTGTTGGTATTTGTATATGGTATAAGGAAGGAGTCTAGTTTCAATCCTCTTCATATGGCTAGCCAATTATCCCATCACCGTTTATTGAATAGGGAGTCCTTTCCTCATTGCTTAGATCAGATGGTTCTGGGTGTGCAGTTTTGTTTCTGAGTTTTTGTTTGTTTTTGAGATGGAGTTTTGCTCTTGTTGCCCAGGCTGGAATGCAATGGCATGATCTCGGGTCACTGCAACCTCTGCCTCCTGGGTTCAAGTCATTTTCCTGCCTCAGCCTCACCAGTAGCTGGGATTACAGGCACGTGCCACCACCCCTGGCTAATTTTGTATTTTTAGCAGAGAGAGGGTTTCACCTTGTTGATCAGGCTGGTCTTGGAACTCCTGACCTCAGGTGATCTGCCTGCCTGAATTCTTTATTTGTCTCTGTGTCTGTTTGTGTACCAGTACCATGCTGTTTTGGTTACGGTAGCCTTGTAGTATAGTTTGAAATTGGGTAATTTGATGCCCCCAGCTTTATTCATTTTGCTTAGGATTGCCTTGGCCATTTGGGCTCTTTCTTGGTTCCACGAATTTTAAGATAGCTTTTTTCTAATTCTTTGAAGAATGTCAATGCTAGTTTAATGGGAATAGCATTGAATCTATAAATTACTTTGGACATTGTGGCCATTTTAACAATATTGATTCTTCCTGTCCATGAGCATGGAATATTTTTCAATTTGTTGTTTTATCTCTGATTTCTTTTAGCAGTGTTTTATGATTCCATTGTAGATTCTTTCACCTCCTTATTAGCTGTATTTCTAGATATTTTATAACTTTTATGACTATTGTGAATGGTATTACATTCTTTAATAGACTCTTGGCTTGGACGTTTTTGGTGTATAGAAATGCTACTGATTTTTGTACACTGATTTTATATCCTGAAACTTTGCTGAAGTTGTATATCAGATTTAGGAGCTTTTGGGCAGAGCTTATGGGATTTTTTTTTAGGTATAGAAATACATTGTCTGCAAGCAGAGATAGATTGACTTTTTCTCTTTCTATTCAGATGCCTTTTATTTCTTTCCCTTGCCTGAGTGCTCTAGCCAGGAGGACTTCCAGTACTATATTGAATAGGAATGGTGAGAGTGGACATCCTTGTCTTAATATGGTTCTCAAGGAAATGCTTCAGCTTTTGCCCATTCAGTATGATGTTGGCTGTAGGTTTGTCATTGATGGCTCTTACTATTTTGAGATACTTTCCTTCAGTGCCTAGTTTGTTGGGAGTTTTTGATGTGAAGGGATGTTGAATTTCATTGAAAGCCTTTTCTGCATCTGTTGAGATGATCTATTGAGATGGTTTTTGTACTTAGTTCTGATTTATGTGGTAAATCATATTTATTGATTTGTACATGTTGCATCCAGGAATAAAGCCTGCTTGGGTTTTATAGATTAGCTCTTTACTATGCTGCTGGTTTTAGTTTGCTAGTATTTTGTTGAGGATTTTTGCATCTGTGTTCATCAAGGATATTGGCCTGAAGTTTTATTTCCTTTTTTTCCTTCCTTCCTTTTTTTTTTTTTTTTTTTTTGAGTCTTGCCCTGTCATCCAGGCTGGAGTGCAGTGGCATGATCTTAGCTCACTGCAGCCTCTGCCTCCTGGTTTCAAGCATTTCTTTTTTTTTTTTTTTTTTTTTTGAGACAGAGTCTCGCTCTGTTGCCAGGCGCCAGCCTGGAGTGCAGTGGTGCGATCTCGGCTTACTGCAACCTCCGACTCCTGGGTTCAAGCAATTCTCCTGCCTCAGCCTCCCAGGTAGCTGGGACTACAGGTGCATGCCACCATGTCTGGCTAATTTTTGTATTTTTAATAGAGATGGGGTTTCACCATGTTGGCCAGGCTGGTCTTGAACTCCTGACCTCAAGTGATCTGCCCGCCTTGGCCTCTCATTGTGCTAGGATTACAGGCGTGAGCCACTGGGCCCTGCCAACTTCTCCCTCTTAACACTTCTTTAGCTGTGTGCTAAAGATTCTGATATGTTGTTTTATTTGTCCTCATTAGTTTCAAATAATTTCTTTATTTCTATCTTAATTTCCTGTTTACACAAAGGTTATTCAGGAGCAGGTTGTTTAATTTCCATTTAATTACATGATTCTGAGTGATTTTCTTAGTTTTGATTTCCATTTTTATTGTGCTGTGGTCTGAGAGTGTGTTTGGTATGATTTCAGTTTTTTTGAATATGGTGAAGATTGTTTTATGGCAGAGTGTGTGGTTGATTTTAGAGTGTGTGCCATGTGCAGATGAGAATATATATTCTGCTGTTTTGGGGTAAAGAGTTCTGTAGATGTCTGTTGGGCCCCTGGGCCAAATGTTGAGTTCATGTCCCAAATATCTTTGTTAGTTTTCTGCCTCGATGATCTGTCTAATATTGTCAGGGGGTGTTGAAGTCTCCCACTATTATTGTGTGGTTATCTGGGTTTCTTTGTAGGTCTCTAAGAACATGCTTTGTGAATTTGGGTGCTTCTGTGTTCGGTGCATATATTAATATATTAGGATAGTTTGGTCTTCTTGTTGAACACTTTACCATTGTGTAATGCCCTTTATGTTCTCTGATCATTGTTGGTCAAAAGCGTGTTTTGTCTGAAATTGGAATAGCAAGTGCTGCTTTTTTCTGTTTGCTGTTAGTTTGTATTTTTGTTTTGAGTTATTTTGGAGAAGTAGTCTTCAAGTTCTGAGATTCTTTCCTCACCTTGGTCAATTCTGCTGTTAATACTTGTGGTTATATTGTGAAACTCTTGAAGTGAATTTTTGAGCTCTGTCAATTCAGTGGTTTTTTCTTAAAATGATTATTTTGTCTTTTATCTGCTTTATGATTTTGTTGTAGTCCTTAGATTCCTTGGATTGGGTTTCAGCTTTCTCCTGAAAGTTGATGGTCTTTGTTCCTATTCATGTTCTGAATTCTATTTCTGACATTAAGCCTTTTAAGCCTGGTTAAGAACCATTGCTGGGGAACTAGTATGGTTGGAGATGAAAAGACATTCTGGATTTTTGAGTTGCTGGAGTTACTGTGTTGGTTCTTTCTCATCTGCGTGGGCTGATCTTCCTTCAGCCTTTGAAGTTGCTGTCTTTGGATGGTTTTTTCCCCCGCATTTTACCTCTTTGATGCCCTTGGTGGTTTGACTGTGTTATAAGGTGAATTCAGTCAACTGGCCTTAATTCTAGTCTGCTCCTGGGTCTTGGAGGATCCCCCCAATTACTGTCTCTGTGCCTGCTTTTCTTTTCTGTCTTTCTCTTTTTCTCTCTCTCTTTTTTTTTTTTTTAATATATATCCTGAGTGTCACCCAGGATAGAGTGCAGTGGTGTGATCTTGGCTCATTGCAACCTCTGCCTCCCAGATTCAAGGGATTCTCCTGCCTCAGCCTATCGAGTAGCTGGGACTATAGGTGCCCATCACTATACCTGGCTAATTTTTGTGTTTTTAGCAGAGACAGGGTTTCATCATGTTGGCCAGACTGGTCTTGAACCTGTGGCCTCAAGTAATCCACCTGCCTTGGCCTCCCAAAGTGTGGGATTATGGGTGTGAGCAATCATGCCCAGCCCCTGCTTTTCTTTTGTTGGGTATTCTTGTTCATGGAGCTCCCTCAGGCAGGGGTCACAGCTGTAGACAGGCTATATACTCGCTGGGTCAGCCCTAATCTGCTGTCTGAGTGCTTCCTGGGGGGACACAGGGTTATGCCTGCCCAGGCATAAGCTGGACTAGAAGCTTTAGCCAGTGTGGCCCTTCTTATAAGAGTAGGTGGAGTTGCCTGCCCTGCCATTGAGGCATTTCCAGGGCAACAGGAAGCTGTGCCTCTCGGCAAATACAGGCCGAGGTAGGACCTCTGCACTGGAAGCTGTAGCAGGCATGATTTTCCTGGAGTCACCCACCCTACCCTCTGGGTATTTCCTGGGACAATGGGGTGCTACAATCAGATGGAAGTGGGACAGCTGGGCTCAAGCTCTAGCAGGCATTGCTTGCCTGGCTGCCAGCTGCAGAGGTGGGTAGGGTCACCCGCCCTGTTATCCAGGTGTGTGCCAGGACAACAGGAGGCTGTGCCTGTCAGCTAAATCCACACAGAAGGGGGAACACTGGGCTGGAATCTGTAGCAGGCATTGCCTACCTGGCTTCTAATGGTGGGGGTGGGTGGGGTCACACACCCTTTTAGCTAGGTGCTTTCTGGGCAACGTGCAGGGAGCTGCAAGCTCTGGCTGAGTTCACACAGAAGTGGGACTTTTGAGTCGGAAGCTCTGGCAAGCACTGCCCACCTGGCTACCAATAGTAGGGGTGGGTGGGGTGGCTGGGGTCACCCACCCTGCTGTCTGGGTGTTTCCCAGGACAAGAGGCTGCAGCCACTGGCTGAGTCCAGGCAGAAGTGGGACCACAGGGCTGGAGGCTGGCACCAAGCCTTGTTGGTGAGGGGGTGTGGAGTAATCTTACTGCTCCCAGGCACCATGACTACAGCCTTTATTGGGTCTGTGGCACCGGTGCTGGTCTGCTTTGGGGGTCAAGGCTTGTTGAGGTTCCCTTGGACTTGAGTGTTGCCCCTACAAAATGTCCCGGTGTCTCTCCACCTCAGTCCTCAGAAGCACAGTGCGAGAGGCACAGGGGAGCCAGGAGGATTCTCCTGTTTTCAGTCTTGCACAGGTCCCTGTGGAGAGTGTGCATCCCCTAGGATGCTCTCACTTATTCATTCTCTCCTGTGTTGGAGAGGTTCTCCTGCCTCCGCCCTGAGCCTAGACAGGCTGGTGCCCAGCTTCTCTCCTCTCTGTTCTCCCCCTGCTGCCTTGATGGATCCTGATGTGGATTCTCATCTGATTGGCCTGCAGGGTCAGTGTTCACTAGCGCTTTTGTTTCCTCTCCATGAGAATGGCATGCATGAGCTGCTTCTAGTCTTCCATCTTGACCCAACCCCCAAGGTTATTTGTTTGTGGGTTTTTTTTGTAGGGGAGGGGGATGGAGTTTTGCTTTTGTTGCCCAGGCTGAAGTGCAATGGCGTGATCTTGGCTCACTGTAACCTCCACCTCCTGGATTCAAGCAATTCTCCTGCCTCAGCCTCCGGAGTAGCTGAGATTACAGGTATGTACCACCACACCAGGCTATTTTGTTTTTTAGTAGAGACAGGGTTTCTCCATGTTGCTCAGGCTGGTCTCGAACTCCTGACCTCAGGTTGATCCACCCGCCTTATCCTACCAAAGTGCTGGGATTACAGGTGTGAGCCATCATGCCTGGTGGTTATTTGATTTTTAAGCCACTTAAATTTAGGTGAACTGGAGAAATATTTTACATGAATTTCCAGGGTTCCAATCACAGCTCCTTAATTAATTACTGATTAAAGAATATTTAAAAAGATTGTATTTTAAAAAGGACATAAAGCCAAATAAAAGATTTCTTTTTGGCCATATAAAAAAGTTTACTTAAAACTTTACAACATGCAAAGGATGATCTCAATGTAAATCACTGGACACATTTGTTAATTGTGAGCATTTAAATAGTATCACTGAATTCTTCATATATTTTGTTTGTGCTAGCACTTACTGTCTAGGCTGAGGCATAGGGACATTCTTGGGACAAAAAAGCATCTCTGACTCAAAGGACACATATGCATCCTTCAGCTCCAAGATCTCTGATTTCTGCAAACTGGGAGAAACCTCAGGGTAGTGTATACTGGGGTAGGAGAAAAGACACAGGGAAGGGACTCCAAACTTTTTTTTTTTTTTTTGGAGATGGAGTGTCACGCTGTCACTTAGGCTGGAGTGCGGTGTCATGATCTTGTCTCACTGCAGCCTCTGCCTCCCAAGTTCCAGTGATACTCTTACCTCAGCCTCCCAGGTAGCTGGAATTATAGGCATGCACCACCACACCTGGCTAATTTTTGTATTTTTAGTAGAAATGGGGTTTTACCATGTTGGCCAGGCTGGTCTCAGGAGGGTTGGTGAAAAAGGTTTCTCTGGAGCCTTTGGGTCATGTCTTAAGTTATCAGGTTTTTTTTCGGCTCATCAGCAAAAGATATTTTATAAATTTAAAACATCTATTTCTTCCTGTTTTTTTTATGTAAGTAGTAAAGTCTTGGCAGCAGGTTTTGAAGCACAGTTTCAGTGGGATTTAAATAGATGTCTATTATTGAAAACAGCTTTCATGTACTCAGTACTTTAAAAATGTATCTAACTCAAACTTAAGATGTACCTCCATCTTGTGGTAATTTGTCAGAAGTGTCCAACATGAAAATACTTTAGAGTTAAAAAAATTTTTTTTCTTTAAGTTCTGGGATTCATCTGCAGTATGTGTAGGTTGGTTACATAGGTATACATATACCATGGTGGTTTGCTGCACTCATCAACCGGCATCTAGGTTTTAAGCCCTGCATGCATTAGGTATTTGCTCTCAAGCTCTTCCTCCCCTTACCCCTCACCCACTGACAGGCCTGGTTTGTGACGTTCCCCTCCCCGTGTCCATGTGTTCTCATTGTTCAGCTCCCACTTATGAGTGAAACATGGTGTTCGGTTTTCTGTTCCTGTGTTAGTTTGCTGAGAATGATGGTTTCCAGCTTCATCCATGTCCCTGCAAAGGACATGCACTCATTCTTTTTTATGGCTGCATAGTGTTCCATAGTGTATATGTGCCACATTTTGTTTATCCAGTCTATCATTGATGGGCATTTGGGTTGGTTCCTAGTCTTTGCTATTGTAAATAGTGTTGCAGTAAACATAAGTGTGCATCTATCTTTATAGTAGAATGATTTATAATCCTTTGGGTATATACCCAATAATGAGATTGTTGGGTCAAATGGTATTTCTGGTTCTAGATCCTTGAAGAATCACCACACTATATTCCACATGGTTGAACTAATTTACACTCCCACCAACAGTGTAAAAGTGTTCCTATTGCTGCACATACTCTCCAGCATCTGTTGTTTCCTGACTCTTTACTGATGGTCATTCTAACTGGTGTGAGATGATATCTCATTGTAGTTTTGATTTGCATTTCTCTAATGACCAGTGATGAGCTTTTTTTCATATGTTTGTTAGCTGCATAAATGTTTTCTTTAGAGAAGTGTCTGTTCATATCCTTCATCCACTTTTTGATGGGGCTATTTGTTTTTTTTTCTTGTAAATTTGTTTAAATTCCTTGTAGATTCTGGATATTAGACCTTCGTCATATGGATAGATTGCAAAATTTTTTTCTCATTCTATAGGTTGCCTGTTCACTCTGATGATAGTTTCTTTTGCTGTGCAGAAGCTCTTTAGTTTAATTAGATTCCATTTGTCAGTTTTGGCTTTTATTGTAATTGCTTTGGTGTTTTAGTCATGAAGTCTTTGCCCATGCTTATGTCTTGAATGATATTGCCTAGGTTTTCTACTAGGATTTTTATGGTTTTAGGTCTTAAATTTAAGTCTTCAATCCATCTTGAGTTAATTTTTGTATAAGGTGTAAGGAAGGGGTCCAGGTTCTCTTTTCTGCATGTGGCTAGCCAGTTTTCCCAACATCGTTTATCAAATAGGGAATCCTTTTTCCATTGCTTGTTTTTGTCAGGTTTGTCGAATATCAGTTGGTTGTAGATATGTGGTTTTATTTTTGAGGCCTCTCTTCTGTTCCATTTTTCTATATATCTGTTTTGGTACCTGTACCATGCTGTTTTGGTTACTGTAGCCTTGTAGTATAATTTGAAGTCAGGTAGCATGATGCCTCCAGCTTTGTTCGTTTTGCTTAGGATTGTTTTGGCTATATGGGCTCTTTTTTGGTTCCATATGAAATTTAAAGTAGTTTTTTCTGATTCTGTAAAGAAAGCCAGTGGTAACTTGATGGGAATAGCATTGAATCTATAAATTACTTTGGGCAGTATGGCCATTTTCACAATATTGTTTCTTACTGTCCATGAGCATGGAATGTTTTTCCATTTGTTTGTGTCCTTTCTTATTTCCGTGAGCAGTGGTTTGTAGTTTTCCTTGAAGAGGTCCTTTACATCCTCTGTAAGTTGTATTTTTAGGTATTTTACTTCCTTTGAGGCAATTGTGAATGGGAGTTCACTCATGATTTGGCTCTCTGTTTGTCTATTATTGATGTTTAGGAATGCTTGTGATTTTTGCACATTGATTTTGTATCCTGAGACTTTGCTGAAGTTGCTTATCAGCTTAAGGAGATTTTGGGCTGAGACTATGGGGTTTTCTAAATATACAATCCTGTCGTCTGCAAACAGAGATAATTTGACTTCCTCTCTTCCTGTTTGAATACTCTTTATTTCTTTCTCTTGCCTGATTGCCCTGGCCAGAACTTCCAATACTGTGTTGAATAGGAACAGTGAGAGAGGGCATCCTTGTCTCCTGCCACTTTTCAAAGGGAATGCTTCTAGTTTTTGCCCATTCCGTATAATATGGGCTATGGGTTCGTCATAAATAGCTCTTATTGTTTTGAGATATGTTCCATCAATACCTAGTTTATTGAGTGTTTTTAGCATGAAAAGGTGTTGAATTTTATTGAAGGCCTTTTTTGCATTGATTGAGATAGTCATGTGGTGTTTTTTATTGTTTCTGCTTATGTGATGGATTATGTTTATTGATTTGCATATGTTGAACCAACCCTGCATCTCAGGGATGAAGCCGAACTGATCCTGGTAAATAAGCTTTTTGATGTGCTGCTGGATTCAGTTTGCCAGTATTTTATTGAGGATTCTCACATTGATGGTCATCATGGATATTGGCCTGAAATTTTCTTTTTTTGTTGTGTCTCTGCCAGGCTTTGGTATCAGGATGATGCTGGCCTCATAAAATGAGTTAAGGAGTCCCTCTTTTTCTGTTGCTTGGAGTAGTTTCAGAAGGAATGGGACCAGTTCCTCTTCATACCTCTGGTAGAATTTGGCTGTGAATCCATCTGATTGTGGGCTTTTTGTTTGGTAGGCTAGTAATTACTGACTCAATTTCAGAACTTGTTATTGGTCTATTCGGGGATTTGACTTCTTCATGGTTTAGTCTTGGGAGGGTGTATGTGTCCAGGAATTTATCCATTTCTTCTAGATTTTCTAGTCTATTTGTGTAGAAGTGTTTATAGTATTCTCTGATGGTAGTTTGTGTTTCTGTGGGATCAGTGGTGATATCGCCTTATCTTTTTATTTTATTGTGTCTATTTGATTCTTCTCTCTTTCTTCTTTATTAGCCTGGCTAGTGTTCTATTTTGTTAATCTTTTCAAAAAACCACCTCCTGGATTCATTGATTTTTTTTTTTTTTTGGAAGTTTCTAGTGTCTCTATCTCCTTCAGTTCTTCTCTGATCTTAGTTATTTCTTGTCTTCTGCTAGCTCTTGAATTTGTTTGCTCTTTCTTCACTATTTCTTTTAATTGTGATGTTAGGGTGTTGATTTTAGATCTTTCCTGCTTTCTGATGTGGGCATTTAGTGCCAGAAATTTCCCTCTAAACATGGCTTTAGGTGTGTCCTAGAGATTCTGGTACATTGTGTCTTTGTTCTCACTGGTTTCAATTAATTTTTTTATTTCTTCCTTAATTTTGTTATTTACCCAGTAGTTACTCTGGAGTAGGTTGTTCAGTTTCCATGTTGTTGTGTAGTTTTGTGTGTGTTTCTTAATCCTGAGTTCTAATTTTATTGCACTGTGGTCTGAGAGACTGTTTTTTATGATTTCCATTCTTTTGCATTTGCTGAGGAGTGTTTTACTTCCAATTATGTGGTCAATTTTAGAATAAGTGCTATGGGGTACTGAGAAGAATGCATATACTCTATTGATTTGGGGTGGAGAGTTCTGTAGATGTCTATTAAATGCACCTGGTCCAGAGCTGAGATCAAGTCCTGAATATCCTCGTTAATTTTCTGTCTTGTTGATCTGTCTAATATTGACAGTGGGATGTTCAAGTCTCACTATTATTGTGTGGGAGTCTAAAAGTCTCTTTGTAGGTCTCTAAGAACTTGCTTTATGAATCTGGGTGCTCCTGTATTGTGTTCATATATGTTTAGGGTAGTCAGCTTTTCTTGTTGCATTGATCCCTTTACCATTATGTAATCACCTTCTTTGTCTTTTTTTAATCTTTGTTGGTTTTAAGTCTGTTTTATCAGAGACTAGGATTGCAACCCCTGCTTATTTTTACTTTCCATTTGCTTGGTGAATATTCCTCTATCCCTTTATTTTGAGCTTTGTGTGTCTTTGCATATGAGATGAGTCTCCTGAATACAGCATACTGATGAGTTTTGACTCTTTATCCAAATTTCCAGTCTGTGTCTTTTAACTGGGGCATTTATCCCATTTACATTTAAGGTTAATATTATTATGTGTGAATTTGATCCTGTCATGATGCTAGCTGGTTATTTTGCACAATTGATGCAGTTTATTTATAGTGTCGATGGTCTTTACATTTACATTTGTTTTTGCAGTGGCTGGTACTAGTTTTTCCTTTCCATATTTAGTGCTCCATTCAGGAGCTCTTGTTAGGGAGAACTGGTGGTGACAAAATCTCTCAGCATTTGTTGCTTGCTGTAAAGAATTGTATTTCTACTTTGCTTATGAAGCTTAGTTTGGCTGGATATGAAATTCTGGGTTGAAAATAATTTTCTTTAAGAATGTTAAATATTGGCCCCCACTCTTTTCTGGCTTGTAGAGTTTCTGCAGAGAAATCCACTCTTAGTCTGATGGGCTTCCCTTTGTAGGTAACCTGACCTTTCTCTCTGGCTGCCCTTAATATTTTCTCCTTCATTTCAACCTTGGAGAATCTGACAATTATGTGTCTTGGGTTGCTTTTCTCGAGGAGTATCTTAGTGGTGTTCTCTGTATTTCCCGAATTTGAATATCAGCCAGTCATGCTAGGTTGGGGAAGTTCTTCTGAATAATATCCTGAAGTATGTTTTCCAGCTTAGTTCCATTCTTCCCATTACTTTCAGGTACACCAATCTATTGTAGGTTTGGGCTTTTCAAATAGTCCCATATTTCTTGAAGGCTTCGTTTGTTCCTTTTCATTCTATTTTCTCTAGTCTTGTCTTCACACTTTATTTTATTTAGTTGATCTTCAGTTTCTGAGATCCTTTCTTCCACTTGATCGATTTGGCTACTGATACTTGTGTATGTTTCACGAAGTCCTCATGCTGTGTTTCGGTTCCATCAGGTCATTTATGTTCTTCTCTAAACTGGTTATTCTAGTTAGAAGTTCCTGTAACCTATTATCAAGGTTCTTAACTTCCTTGCACTGGGTTAGAACATGCTCCTTTAGCTCAGAGGAGTTTGTTATTATCAGCTTCTGAAGCCTACTTCTGTGAATTTGTCAAACTCATTCCCTTTCCAGTTTTTTGCCCTTGCTGGAGAGGAGTTGTGATCATTTGGAGGAGAAGAGGCATTCTGGTTTTTGGAATTTTCAGCCTTTTTGTGCTGGTTTTTCCTCATCTTCATGGATTTATTTACCTTTGTTCTTTGATGTTGATGACATTTTGATGCATTTTTTTGTGTAGGTGTCCTTTTTGTTGATGTTGATGTTATTGCTTTCTGTTTCTTAGTTTTCCTTCTAACAGTTGGGCCCCCTTCTGCAGGTCTGCTGGAGTTTGCTGGAGGTCCACTCCAAACGCTGTTTGCCTGGATATCACCAGCAGAGGCTGCAGAACAGCAAAGATTGCTGCCTCCTCCTCCCTCTGTAAGCTTCATCCCAGAGGGCACCCACCTGAGGAGGTAGTCTGTATCTTAGCAGAGCTGGAGCACTATGTTGGGAGATCCACTGCTCTCTTCAGAGCCGGTAGGCAAAAACGTTTAAGTCTGCTGAAGCTGCACCCATAGCTGTCCCTTTCCCCAGGTGCTCTGTCCCAGGGAGATGGGAGTTTTATCTATAAGCCCCTGACTGCGGCTGCTGCCTTTCTTTCAGAGATGCCCTGCCTAGTGAGGAGGAATCTAGAGAGGCAGTCTGGCCACAGCCACTTTGCTGTGCTGTGGTGAATTCTGCACAGTCTGAACTTCCCAGAGGCTTCCTTAACACTGTGAGGTTAAAACCACCTACTGAAGCCTCACTAATGGCGGATGCCCCTCCCCATAGCAAGCTCGAGCATCCCAGGTCGACTTCAGACTACTGTGCTGGCAGTGAGAATTTCAAGCCAGTGGATCTTAGCTTGCTGGGCTCCATGGGGGTGGGATCTGCTGAGCTAGACCACTTAGCTCCCTGGCTTCAGCCCCCTTTCCAGGGCAGTAACAGTTTTCATCTTGCTGGCGTTCCAGGTGCCACTAGCATATGACTACAAAACTCTTATAGCTAACTCGATGTCTGCTCAAACAGCCACCCAGTTTTGTGTTGAAACCCAGGGCCCTGGTGGCTTAGGCACACGAGGGAATCTCCTGGTCTGTGGTTTGCAAAAACCATGGGAAAAGGTATAGTATCTGGGCTGGATAGCACGGTCCCACATGGCTTCCCTTGGCTAGGTGAGAGAGGTCCCCAGACCCTTGCACTTCCCAGATGAGGCAACGCCCCACCCTGCTTCTGCTTGCCCTCCATGGGCTGCACCCACTGTCTAACCAGTCCCAGTGTGATGAACTAGGTACCTCAGTTGGAAATGCAGAAATCACCCACCTTCTGTGTTGGTCTTGCTGCAAGCTGCAGACTGGAGCTGTTCCTATTTGGCCATCTTGCCTGGGAACTCCTAGAGTGAAATTTAAATACAGAAACTGGAAAATCTGACATAAAAATCAATTGTGGTATTTAAGATTTTAGGAAGATTGACAACTTTTCCTTTACAGTTTTTTCTTTTCTGCCTTTCTTAAGGCTTGGTTTTAGCCCTTTCATAAGGCTTGACTTTCATCATAAAGGATCAGAAATGGTTTTTGAGTATAATGAACTGGTATAAATACTTCTCAAAACATTTCTCTTAAAACATTTTCATTAAAATATTTTTCTTTTTCAAAGTTTTTTTTAAAAGCCAGAATAAAAACAATATTGGGTTTTGACATTGATTTATGTCATTGATTTAAAAACTAGAAATGAGTAAGAATAAGAGGATATAATTTAGAGTCTCAAGCAGCTCTACTGAAGTCTGTATGACCTACAAGAAGAGCTTAGATTGTATATAACTGTAATTCCATCAGTCAATACTTGGAGAACTTTGTTCAACAACCAAGACAAGTATAACATTTATTGAGCTCATAATATGTGCAATGCCTTGGGATACATCAGAAGAATAAAGATAGTTACCCACTCTTGCAGAACTAACATTCTAGCAGAAAGAAACAGTAGGAAATAATTCTAGTAAATAAGGTATAGTAAGTTAAAGAGTAAGAGGTGCTGTGGGGAAAAAAGGATCAGAAATGCTGGAGTATTAAAACAGGCCACTCATGGTAGGCTCTACTGAAAAGATGAGATTTGAGCAAAGATTTAAAGGGGATGAGGTCGTTAGCAGAATATAATCTGGGGAAGAAAATTCTAGGCAGAATGAACATTAAGGATAAAGGCAGGAGTTTGCCTGGTGTGTTCAAGGAACAACATGGAGGAGGTTAGAGTTGAGTGAGCAAGGGGAATAGTAGTAGGGAAAGAGATCAGAGGTTGTGGGAGCTTAGATTACATGGGATCTGCTAGACATTTATAAAGACTGGCTTTTACTCTTTGTGGTAGGCAGAATAAAAATGCAGCATTCTAATTCTCAGTACCTGTGAATATTGAGAACCAAAAATAAAATCCTAAGCCCCCTAGCCTACTGAATGAACCTCCTCTTTGCCAGAGGAACCACAGAGAAATCTTAAAAGCTGAGTTCCTGGCCATGATGTGACGGGAGGTAGGACATTCCTCATTATGCCTCCTCCCTGTTGCAGTTTAGACACAGCTGACCAGCATTAATAAAATAGAGGTAATAAGATTAATGAAATGGACTCCGTGGCAATAAGATACCAAAATGATATCACCTAAGGCCATACTAGGCATGGGTTAAATCATGCACTCCTACACTTAAAAAATAAACCATGTTCTAACCTGCCACAAGGTTTTTCTTTTCTTTTTTTTTGAGACAGAGTTTTGCTCTGTCACCAGGTGCCAGGCTGGAGTGCAGTGGTGCAATCTCAGCTCACTGAAACCTCCGCCTCTCAGGTTCAAGCAATTCTGCCTCAGCCTCCTGAGTGGCTGGGACTACAGGTGTGCACCACCATGCCCAGATAATTTTTGTATTTCTTAGTAGGACAGGGTTTTACCATGTTGGCCAGGATGGTCTTGATCTCTTGACCTCGTGATCCACCCGCCTTGGCCTCCCAAAGTGCTGGGATTACAGGCGTGAGCCACCGTGCCTGGCCAAGGTTTTTCTTTAGCAGCTAAACAAGCACTGAGCTGGAGATGAGCAAGATGGAAACAATTGCATCTCATCCATTGCCAGACACTGACTGACTGACCCCCTGTTCCTCAAGCCATAACTACAGCTTTGATTGGACTTGTTAAGTCTTCATCTCAAAATGAACATGGGTTTTACGTAACATACATGTTTATTCAGTCAACCCCCTTTGTCAATCTAGCTCCTCCTTCAAGCTGTTTAATATGTATGTTTAGACAACCCATTCAGCATAAAGCTCCTGCCCTAATCCCTCCTCCTTTGAAGTGCCCGCCTCTGGGTTTGGCCAGAGGCTACTGCTTAGCTTGCAGGTCATAACTTTCATAAGAAATAAACTCTCCTTTTAAAATTTATAAATTGTGTGATTCTTAAGTTGTCAATATGTTACATATATCACATGGCAAGGGGGACTGTGTGGATGTGATTAAGAGTAGACCTTGAGATGGAGAGAGTATCATAGATGATTCAGGTAGCCCAATCTAATCACTCACATTAGCTTTTAAACATGGAAGATACCTCCTAACTTCCCAGTCAGAAATAGAGTCTCTAGAATCTGAGAATGGCCCTCAACTGGCAGCCAGTAAGAGAATGCAGATATCAGTCCTACAACCGTAAGAAACTGCATCCTGCCAATAATTGGAATGAGCAAGGAAACTGATTTTTCTTCTAGAGCCTCCCAAAAGGAACACAGACTTGCTGAGTTCTTGACTTTGGCTTTGTGAGACTTTAAGCAGAGACTCATCTGAGTTCACCTGACTCTGACTTATGGGAACTTCAAAATAATAAATTTGTATTTTTAAGCCATGAAATTTGTGGCAATTTGTTATGGCAGTCATAGAAAACTCATGCTCTCTGTGAAACATGGAGCCATTGGATGCTTCTGAGTAGAGAAGTAGCATAATATAACTGGTGTCTTTTGTCATGTAAATTTCCATGACCTCTTAACAAAATGGTTATCACAATCTCTCATTAAGGTTAAAATCCTTTCAGCTTTGGTAGTAGAGCTGAGTAGTTTATATCCTTGATATCAGACACTGCATTTTGGTGGTTCAAACAGCCTTTTAGACTAGATTTCAACATTAATATGTATGTATTTTTTTCCCAGGAAATCCAGATTGATATGATCTGTAACAATTAAATAAATTTAAATTTTAATTCATTTAGGGAAAAATGACACATTATTTGTAGTAAAGCCAAGCCTGAATTATCTCTGAAGCCAATCCTAACACTCCACTTACTTTTTTCTCGTTTTTCATTTTTCTTCCCACAAACTAAGTCCTTGTTAAAGCTAACATTGCTGAAAATTTAGTGAAGAATGAAAACATATTGTCTCTAAGCCCATGTTTCAATATTTTTAAAAATATGGATATATTTTTCACAGCATTTCGATTTGGCTGCTTTAAGCAGTAACAGCACATGAGATCTATTAATTGATCATCAGTAAATAACTGTCTTCTAACTTTGTATGAGATAGTAGCTCAGTAAGACCTGCCTCCATCCAAGGCAATGAATTTCGGCTTGGAACAATAGAAATGCTGCAATCAGTGATGGTTAGATCATAGCTGTAAGATAATATGACAAAGGAAAACTTTTAGGTCAACATGTAGAAAGATTAGAAATAGGACTTAACAGTCACTCACAGAATGTTCTTAAAAAGAGGATTCCTTAAGCCAGCTGTATTCTTTATAGTACATATATTATTGATGGAAGCTAATCCAGCCTGGGTGACAAAGCTAGACTTCATCTCAAAAAACAAAAACAAAAACAAAACACACACACACACACACACACACACACAAAACTGCCTGTGCTGTACTTGTTGGGAAAACTACAGTAAATATCTGTATCATTTTTCAAGGCTTCTGAATTACCTTTTTTTCATTGATGAGGAGAAATAGACTGTACAAAAGCCCACATATATTTAGGTTATGTGTGTATCTTCTCTTATCTGGGCTTATCTAGTATATTTCCTTTCAAAGGAAACATCTTTACCTCTAAACACTGAATACTTATATCAGAAATTCTCTGAGAGGTAGAAACTTATTTCCTCACATTTGGAGATAAGAATATAAAATATTAATTCACTTTGTTTTAAAAGGAAAGTAAATGATAGTTTCTTTTATAGTCACCTACTTCGTAACATTCCACATCTAACTCCCTTTGTATGGGCATACCGTATATCTTATTGAGAGAATATGCACTTTTTACACAAACCAAATAATTCTTTTAGTTTTCTAGATAACTGGCATCATAACACTTCTGTTTCTATTTTTTGAAATTGGGACCTATTTTGTTACTACCTTATATGACTAGTGTAATAAAATATAATTTAATGTTCTCATATGCTTTAACTATAGACTGAGTAGTGTTGGAGGAAAGTTTCTGGGGCCTAGTAGAGGGACAAGTTGTGGGCTGTTAGACATGGCATATGACAAAGCTGTAAGCAGCCAACTAAATCAACTAAATTGTTTGAAGTATAAAAGTGGCAAACACAATCTTCCTATTTATTTGGTGACTGCAGTAAGTAGCATCTGTAATTTTCAAAGACCACATAAAATCAATACCACAGTGAGGATCAAGGCTAGTCATAGTCCTGAAAATCCAGCACAGTCCCAAGCCTCCCTTTGTATAGAAACAAATTTCTCCTTTATAAACTTAATATGGAATTCTCAGCTAATTTAACCTACCTACATGCAAAAATTTAGGAAAAGAAATGTAATGCCCTAGTGGTAAAATAAAAAAAAGAATAAAAATAAAACAAACACATTCTAATATGTAAATCCATGAGCAAAATACACTTGAAGACAAAATTATGTGTATCTATACATAGAAGCATGTTGAACGCAATAGCTTATAATGCACATTGTATTGTATTGTACATTGAAGGAGCATGATGGATGGTGACAGTTTTTCCAAAATATTGGGAAACACTTTGCTAAGTTCTGGATAAAACAAATACATTTTTTTCTTGATAACATGGTACCACATATATGGTTACTGCATAGAGAATGCCAAACATACTTTGTATTTACATGTGAAGTGGAGTTAGGTTCCAGGCCCAAGTAATTATAAATAGTTTTTACCTTCAGAAATCATGCAAGTTGCCATTTCATTCTTAAGTGTATAGTCCTAGTGCTCCTATTGCAGTATATCTGGTATGTCTGGCCCCCACCCTTTAAATGCCACTAGTATTCCTCCCAATTATTTTGGCAACCAAAAATTTTCCCACTAATTTCACCTCTGTTGAAAATACTGCTCTCCTACTTTTCCTTGATGTTTAACTGTTACAATGTCGATAGAAAGAAAAATACATCCATCACTTGAACATATGAAGCCCACAACTAATAGGCTTTTGTTGGCTGTTTTAACAAAAGCTTGCTTGCTTTATTTATTTATTTATTTATGACTTGCGGTGTAGCAGCTGGCTATCTTTAGGTCTCTAAATATTGCACCCTCCATATGCAACCACATTCTAAAAACTTCTGATAAAAGGAATGCATCTCCTGGAAATGTTTGTGAAAAGCTTTGTAGACAACTAGTTATAAACTAAAACCTCAGTGTGGTAGGCAGAACAATGGAAGCTAAGAATACGTATATATTATCTTAGCACAAGGAACTTTGCAGGTGTGATCAAATTAAGGATCTTGAGATGGAGAGATTATTCTGGATTATCTGGGTGGTCCCAGTGTGATCACAAGGGTCCTAATGTGGGAAAGGGGCAGGGGGCAGGAGAGTCAGATTAGATTCAGAGAGAGATTTGAAGATGCTATACTGATGCTTTTAAAAAAAATGCCCATTGAACTCTGCTTCAAAAAATGAAAACACATCTATAAAATGTATATTGGGAATAAGTTTTGTATTTACATACATTAGGGGAATTTTAAAAATATGTAATGTTTGGATAGACAGACCATATTACTTTGCTATAAAATTATAAATTTAACTTTTAATAAAGATTGCCAGAATGTTCTAGATTCGAGATTATGTTTTTGTTTTCCTCAAGACAAAACAAATATGAATATTCTAAACTGCTGGATGAATCTGAAAGACATTAATTTCAAAATTTAATTTATACTCAAATATAACTACATTTAAAGTTTAAGGTTTCATGGGAGAAAATATAATAAAGAGGTAGGATCACTTTTAGACTTAAGAATAATGTTGGTTTCCCAACTGCTTTTCTTAGCGATTAAAACATAAGATGAATTGGCATTTGCTTCATAGGCAGTTTGACTGTATGCATTAGAGAATGAAAAGAAGACATTTGTAGTAATGCATGGAAACTTGGTGCTTCAAATTAAAGTCTGCTGCTGTAGAATGGATTCCATACAGTGGATAGGTGTGGATGATTCAGAAAATTATGAGTTTAGAGTCTCAGTTATTAATTTATAAGTTTTGTAGGGAATTATGAACTTACTATATCACCTGTATTATTGCTATATAAAATATAGGATTCTTTTAAAAAAATCACAATTTTTTTCTAAATTTATTTTTTTAAGGTTTTTAGTGAGAATAAATATAAAATTAGTCAATTTGAACAACACATTTCATTCACATTCCTTAAATTGCTTCTTGGTCTCCTTAACAATTTTTCTTTTCCTTTGACCCTCTGCTTTTCTCATTTTTCTTTTCCTCCTTGAAGAAATGATCCACTTTTAGGGCTTTAAACATTTCTTTTTGTGTTGATGTTTAAATCTTTTATCATTAGTCTCATATTCTCACTCAAGACTCAGACTTCTGATACTCGTAATGAACATTTATGTCCATTGGGTTATCCTGCTGTTATCCTAAACTACACATATTGGGAATGGAACTCAATCATCTTTTCTTTGCAAATCAGTGTCTGTTACTAATTTCTTTCATTCTGTTCACCCAGTTTTCTAGGTATGAAATTTTGGGATTGTTTTCAAGATTTTATATTGCCTTTATTTTCTTTTCTTTCTTTTTTTTTTTTAAGAGAAAGAGAGAGAGAGACTAGGAAGGAGGAAAAAGGAAGAGAAAGAGAGAGAGAGAGAATGGGGAGGAGGGAGAAGGAAAAGAAAGAGGGAGAGAGAATGGGAGTATTGCTTTCTTGCCCAGGCTAGAATGCAATTTAGTAATGGGTATTGAAAACCTCTTTTATACTGATAATTATACTTAATGATGTAGTCAGGAAGGAATAAGGGAAGAAGATAACAAACAAACAGCCAACCAATATTTAATTTAAACCTATGAAATGCTATGCGATTACTGAGGAGTGATTTACTTCCAATTATATAGTCACCTTTGGAATAGGTGTGAGGTGGTAATGTATGTTTTGTGTATTTGAAGTGGAGAGTTCTATAAATGTTTATTAAGTTTACTTGTTCCGGGTCTGAGTTCAAGTTCTGAATATCCTTGTTAATTTTCTATCTCGTTGATCTATAGAATCGTTAGCTCTTCTTGTTGCATTGATCCTTTTGCCATTATGTAATGTCATTCCTCGCCTCTTTTGATCTTTGTTGCTTTAAAGTCTTCTTTATCAGAGGCGAGAATTGCATCTCCTGCTTTTTGTTTATTAGTTTATTTTTACTCTCTGTTTGATTGGTAAATCTTCCTCCTTTTCTCTGAGTCTTTGTGTATCGTTGCATGTAAGATGGGCCCGGATGCAGCATACCGATGGGTTTTGGCTTTTTATCCAATTAAAATATATATAAGTTTAATACCGGCGTTTGATGCTAGCTGGCTGTTTTGCCCATTAGTTGATGTAAATTTTTTATTGTGTTAAAGTTCTTTGCTTTTTGATATATTTTTGGAAAGGCTGATATTGGTTATTCCTTTATATGTATAGTGCTTCTTTCAGAAGCTCTTGTAAAGCAGGCCTGGTGGTGGTGAACTCTCTAAGTACTTGTTTGTTCGCAAAAGATTTAATTTTTCCTTCGCTCATAAAGCTTAGTTTGGCTGGATAGGAAATTCTGGGTTGAAAGTTCTTTTCTTTAAGGATGTTAAATATTGGTCCCCACTCTTTTCTGTTTTGTAGGGTTTCTGCTGAGAGATCTGCTGTAAGTCTGATAGGTTTCCCTTTATGGGTAACCTGACCTTTCTCTCTGGCTGCCCTTAGTATTTTCTCCTTCATTTCAACCCTAATAAATCTGGCGATTATGTGCCTTGGGGTTGGTCTTCTTGAAGAATATCTTTGTGGTGTTCTCTGTATTACCTGGAGTTGAATATTACCCTGCCTTGCCAGGTTGGGAAAGTTTTCCTGAATGATATCCTGAAGAGTATTTTCCAACTTGGATTCATTCTCTTCATCACATTCAGGTACACCTATCAAACGTAAATTAGGTCTTTTCACATAGTCCCATATTTCCTGGAGACTTTGCTCATTCCTTTTCATCCTTTTTTCTGCATTCTTGTCTTCTCGTTTCATTTCACTGAGCTGGTCCTCGACTTCTGATATCCTTCCTTCTGCTTGATCAATTCGACTGTTTAAACTTGTGCATGCTTCGCGAAGTTCTCGTGTTGTGTTTTTCAGCTCCATCAATTCACTTATATTCTTCTCTAAATTGTCCATTCTCGTTAACATTTCGTCAAACCTTTTTTCAAGGTTCTTAGTTTCTTTGCATTGGGTTAGAACAAGTTCTTTTAATTCACAGAAGTTTCTTATCACCCACATTTTGAAACCTGCTTCTGTTATTGGAACACACGTGTAATCTATTAAGCCTTGTTCCGTTACTGATGAGGAATTGCAATCCCCTGTAGAGGGAGAGGCATTCTGATTTTGAGTATTCTCTACCTTTTTACGCTGGTTTCTTCCCTTCATTATATATTTGTCCGTCTGTCGTCTTTATAATTACCGACTTTCTAACTGGGTCTCTGACGTCCAACTTGTTGATTCCCTGCGCCGAAATCTAAGCAATCCACTGAGCCGGCCAAAACAGCGGTGTTAAGACTGATGGTGCTTTTCTGCCCGGGGATCTCCGGACTCCGCACCAAGAACTGGCGTGCTAAGCCACCAGCAAAACCGCCACGCCGGCCACAAGAGTCGCCCTGGCGACCCGTGGAGCTCCTCCACTGGGAATCTCCTGGTCCGTGAGCAACTAATATTCGTCTGAAAGTGTGGCGTCCTCTCGTTCTTTGCGCTTTCACTGGGAGGTACGTGCCCGAGCTGCTAATCATCAGCCATCTTGGATCTCTCTCCGATTGCCTTTATTTTCTTAATTAATCAGAGTCCTTCTAGTTCTAGTCTAGTAATGTTTCATATCTGCTATTTATGCTCCACTGTGATTTTGACCATCTTGCAGTTCCTGATAATTTTATAAATAAATGAATACAATGCTCTTTAATTTTTTTCTATATGCTTAATTCATTCTAGACATAGCTGAAAGATTGATCTTAAATTATAACTTTTTTTCCTGTATGTTACTCATATAATAAAGGAAAACCTAGTTTAGCATTTCACTTGGCAAAGTATGGTACGTCATGCATGAATTGCAGCATCAGGATCACTTGTGATATTTGCTAAAGGTGGCCATCCCACATCAACTATAATCAAATCTCTGGGCATGGGTTCTGGGAATCAGCATTTTTAGAAAGCAACATAAGTGATTCTGATACATTTGAGAACTACTAGAAAGGATAAAATTCAACCTACAATTCAAAACCCTTTAACATATGGCCCTACCTTGTATATTCCAGTTTATTTTCCACTAGTTCTAATATAACCTCTTTAATCATAAGCAGTCACTCTAGATATACCACAATCAAGTTGCCTCTGAGAATTTGTTTATAATCCCTTCATTCAGAATGCCTTATGATTTTTTTGCATCCATCCTTCAAGCCCTCCTTCTTCATGGACTCTTTAAGCTATGTATTACTGAGCACCTAACATTTATGTCAGACACTTTATGGAAAATTTTTACTATACATTAAGCAACCTAGGTATAATTGTCCTCATATTACAATTAAGGACATTGAGACTTAGTGCAGTTAAGCAGTTTACCCTAAGCTCTACAAGTAGTGAGGAGTAGAGTTGGATTCAAATCTAGGTCTGGATTTGACATGCTCCTCCCAGTGGTAGCTTTCAAGTTGGCTCTGTAGGAAGCTGCTTAACTAAAACCTACCTGTTTTTCTGTGTTTACATGCTACAGCTTTCCCACAGATCACTTTTAAATACAGCTTAAATATTTCTAAAACCCATTTTATGAGTTCTTTTAGGACAGCTAGGGTACTCAAATGGAAATTCATTAGATTATTATTTAACTGTTAAATGTGTGTCAGCTTCTCTGTAGTTGAGCCGTAAGCTTCTTAGAGACTGAAGGAAAATTTTAAAAAGCCTATCCCTTTCATTACCCCGTGCGGTAGTGGTTGTATTTAGTAGATATTCACTGACTATCTGCTCAGATTAGATAGAATCCAGAACAGTGAAAGATGTACTTTCATTGAGTAGGAATCACTGGTTCCAGAAAATGAGAAATTGTGAGCACCTGAGGACAAGGACTATCAGTTATTTTAATGTTTTGGAAGAAGATGGAAACTTAATTAAGTTTTAATTATGTGTTTATCATCAATTGTGATTAGAAAATGTTTTACAATTTCTTGGGCATGAAATAAAAACAAAATATTAGTAGAAAAGTTCCATTAATGAAACATAAAACTGCAATGAAATATACAATTTTGGGATGTTGTAGACTAAATATCATTAAGTTTTTCCTGCTATAGAATTTAATACTTGTTTGTTCATTGTAAAACATGAATATTACTACCTTACAATTTTATCTAACCTTCAATATGTTTGTACTTTAGGCCAAAAACATCTATGTTCTCACATCACAAAAAACATTTAGCTCAAGTGAATTGACTTCTTCTATCATAATCAACTCTATATGATTAAGAAATTACTAAACCTTGAAGATGAACAATCAATAAAGTAAACATTTTTGATCCATTGCATAAAATGTTAACTCTAAAGTATGTTTGGTGAAGCAATGCTTTCATATAATGCTTTCAATGCATTATTTGACAAAAAGACAAGTTCTCAGTAAGGTTGTGGTATATAAGCATTAATAAGCATTGAAGGCCTAACAGCACTGGCTGTCAAATCTGTGTGTATTAATGTGAATTAATGAGCTTTTCTTCTCCCAAGAGGAAAACAGGTTTTTATAGGTTAAACAATGATGAGTAAAAACACAGGCAATGCGATAGAGAGCCTTCCATTTAGGGAAGTGACCTTTAAAAGGGATTGCATAAATAACCTCAACATAATCACTTGGTATAATATTTTGGGTTTTGAGTTTAGATAGCAGTAAAGCATGCTTATTGATTGGGTTGATTTTTCAAAATTGTACCCCCTTGGGAAATCACCGTAGTGCAGAATGAAAGTGAAAAGACAATGATAACAACAAAACATGTACAACTAAAACTATCATAGAATGAAATACTGGTTTGAAAAAAATCATCCTTTTAATATCGTACTATGGTGGAAAGTTAGGTATTTTCAATTCTGCTCCAAATTACATAGAGAAAGTAGAAAGCACTGATTATAGTTGTTGGTGTGGAAAGGATAATAACTTAGGATTATTAAACTAATATATTTTCATTTTTAGTAAACCCAAGTTCCAAGTTGATCCAAGGCTCTGTTTAGAATCATGCCAAGAGAACTCACATATTTGCTTTTATGTTTTAGCAAAGATATCCTTCTATCATTTCGGCCGAGCAGTTAGGTTTATTACCAAAAAGAAGGAAGGTTTGATACTCTGGAAGACCTTGACAAAAGGAAAGTTAAAAAGCCTATTCTTTCCGAGTGGGTGTTGGGAAAAAAAAAAAAGTCTGTTCCTTCTGGTGTCAGAATATGTGGTTTCTGACTTCCCTTCTCCAGACTGACAAGTTTGTACGAAAGCCAAAAATAGAGTAGCTTTTATTGAACTTTTCTTTTGGAATGTTGATAGGAGGCTGTCATTTAGGGTGGCTCTGTGCCAACATGGGAGGTAATATGTGGAAATGGTAGATGAAGGTGGCTACAAAGATGAATCTGAGGCAAAGTACCTGGCTCTCAGAGTCCCACTATGTCTGGAGGGGATCTTGCTTGGGAATTTGCCCAAAGTGATTTGCTGCAATAACAGGTGAGGCCAGAGATTCAATGAGAGTCACCTCTAAACTCCATGAGGTTAGCTGCACAGGAAGCAAGATTTGACTGGGGGTTGAATCACTGAGGGTTGGATAGGGTGGAGGTGAAGTGTCAGCAGGCCATTACTGAGCAAAGATAACAGACCTGATATTCCTCTGTAAAACAATGGCATATCTAAGGGTCATACCAGCCACCTCACAGTGGAGACCAGCACAAGGATGGCAGGCTTCATGGAAGGGATAATCCCTTGAATTCTGTAAGCTTTCCCTTATACCCAGATGCCAGCTTGGAAAGAGGAGGTTGAAAAGTACAGCTCTGAAGTCAAGCTAAACTTTCAGTTGATCAAATATTTTACATTAGAGAGGTTGTTTAAACTGGAGCTATCAACTGGCCATTTTGAGGTAAGTCCTTGTTTTCACTTCCTTCCAAATAGGGTAGAATATGGAAAAGAACATTAAAGGAGTTATAGAAAATAAAATAAGCTGGTGTTTTGCACATTTTATTAGTAGTGTAAATTTGAGAATTTGCTAGTGAATCTGCTGTACTTATCCCCACTCCCCAAGTCCTCACTCAGCTGAGCTGGCTTCCTTTTCCTCTAAGAAAATTGAAGTAATCTGAAGGGAATTTCCACAAGTTTTCCTCACTACATCTATTCACTTAAAAATTTCTGTGACCATATACTCTGTCTTCACATCTGGAACATGAGAGGAGTTGTCTGATTCATCCAAAGGCAACTCTTCTACTAGGACCCTAGATCCTATCTCCTCTTACCTATTACAGCAATTCTCACCTCTCTTTTGAGTCGTCAATTTTTTTTCTTGTTATCCAATTTTTTTCTTGTTATTCCATCATAAAGCAAACATGATAAATCTCTGACCATTGAAAACAAGTTCTCCCAATGCAATTTTATTCTTCTTTATTCCCACATCTGCGTTTTCTATATAGCAAAGCTTCTTAAATACCTCTAATATATTTCTTCAAGTTCTTTTAAAACTCATTTTAACAGGCTGTCACCCAAATCATTCCACTGAAACTACTCTTATGAGGGTAACTAATGACTTCCATATTGCTAAATGGAATAGATAATTCTTCATTTTCTTCTATTTTGACCCATCATCAGCACTTGACACAGGTGATCATTTTTCTTCTTTCTCTTACTTCACTGGCTTCCACTTCCCAGTCTGTTATTGGCACCTCCTCATTCTTTCCAACTTCTCAATATTGGAAGCTCTAAGAGTTCAGTCCTTGAATGTTTTCTCTATTCTGTCTATACTTACTCCTTTTGTGATCTCATTCAGTTTCATGGCTTTTAATATTATTTCTATGTGGACATCTCCCAATTTTTTATAACCAGCCTGAAAATGGATCATCTAAACTTTTACCTCCTATAGTGAATTGCCTACTCAACAACTCCACTTGGATATGTAATATGTATCACAAATGTAACATGTCTAAACAGAACCTTCCCCTTTTCAGCTGATAATAGTTACATCCTACAGTTGCTCTGGCCAAAGAGCCTTGGAGTCATCCTTGATTGCTCCTTTTCTCTCACAATCTATGTGAAAGCCATCAGCAAATCCCAGAATCCAGCTCTTTCTCACTACCTCCACTACTACTGTCAGTTTTTAGTCTCTCTTTCATCTTTGCCTCCCTAGAGTCTGTTCTTAGCTCAACCAGAGTGATGCCTTTAAATGTAAGTTAGGTCATGTCTGTCCTCTGCTTAAAACCCTCAAATGGCTAACTGTGTCCTTCAGAGTAAAAACTAAAGTTTGTATCCTGATCCATAGTTCTTACAGTCTTCATGGCCCCTTTCCCCACCTCCTTATCTTTTACTACTTTTCCTTATTCTTATTCTGCATAACTGGACCAGTTTTCTTTCTTTCAAACACACTGGCTACATTCTGATCTCAGGGCTTTTGCCTTTGTTCTTCCTTCTATCTGGAGAGTTCTTTCCTAATTTCTTGATGATTCAAGCTCTTACACTATTTATTTTTATTTCTCAAATGACACATTCTCAGTAGGACCTTCTTTGACTACCCTATTTAAAATTACAATCTCCACACCTGCTATGTTTTCTTCATAGCTTTGTTTTTCTGCTTTGTTTTTCTCCATAGCTTTCATGACTTTCTGAAGCAAGTTACTGATTTTTTTTTATAATAAGGTTCTACTTCAATGTTGTGTGTATTACCAAGAAGTAGAGATTGACTGTAATTTGCCAGAGACAGAGCATTCATTTCACAGCTACACAAGAACAGGGCTAAAAGTGAAAAGGCACTCTAATTTAGGACAATGTGAAGAAACATAGTTTGTGTTAAGGACAATTTATAGAGGAAAATTTCCAGGGAATCTAAGAATAATATTGTTTATATGGATGTAAAGGGAAAAATGAAAGAACTCATGCAAAAATCTACGCTATCTTTATTCTTCCTAGGTTAATTAAATTTATATTTAATGCAAATTTTATAAGTGCATTCTCCTTTTGTTGGAGAAATTAAATGTTTTCAAAGAATTCCTACGCTTCAGTTTATGTAAATCATACTCTAGACAACGGCATAGGAAGTATTTCTAAACACTAATAATAAACTCAGAAAAAGAAATAAAAATGTCTCATTTACAATAGCATAAAAAACTTAGAAACAAATTTAAACAAATAAGTGAAAGATCTGTACACAGAAAACTATAAAACATTGATAAAAATGGAAGAAACATAAATAAATGGAAAAGTATTCCATGTGCATGGATCGGAAGAATTAGTGTTAAAGTGTTCATATTTACCCAAAGTGATGTATAGATACAATGTAATTCCTATCAAAATCCAATGACATTTTTCACAGAAATAGAAAAAATTCTAAAACTCATATGGAACCACAAAAGACCCTGAACAGCCAAAGCAATCTTGAGTAAAAAAAGTAAACAGGGAGGCATCATATTACCAGGTCTCAATATTGACTACAAAGCTATGGTAATCAAAACAGTATGGTAGTGACATAAAAGCAGACACACAGAACAATGGAGCATGGAGAGTCCAGAAATAAACCCAAACATATACAGTCAACTAATTTTTGACAGTGGCACCAATAAGATGACATGGGGAAAGGTTAGCCTTTTCAGTAAATGGTGCTGAGAGAACTGAATATCCACATGCAAAAATAATAAAATCAGACTCTTATATTAAGGAATACAAAAAAAAAGAACACCTCAAAATGGCTTAAAGACCTGCACATAAGACCCAAAACTGCAAAAATCCCCTAGAAGAAAACAGGTGCAGAGCTCTTTACTTTGGCCTTGGCAATGATTTTTTGGCTATAACTCCAAAAGCACATGCAGTGTAAGCAAAAATAAACAAAAAGGACTACATCAAATTAAAAAGCTTCTGCACAGCAAAGTAAACAGTCATCAAAATGAAAAGACAGCCTACAGATTGGTAGAAAAATATTTGTAAATCGTATATCTAATAAGGGGCTAATATCCAAGATATATAAGGAACTCACACAACTCAATAGCAAAAATATTAATAACCTGATTAAAAAATGGGCAAAGAACCTGAATAAATGTTTCCAAAGGAGACATAAAAATGGCAACAGGTATATGAGAGGTTCTCAATATCACTAATCATCAACCAAATGCAAATCAGAACTGCAATGACATATCACTTCACATCTGTTAAGATGGTTATTATGAAAAAGACAGGAGTTAACAAGTGTTGGGGAAGGAGTGGAAAAAGGAACCTTTATATACTGTTGGTGGGAACATAGACTGGTGCAGCCACTGTGGAAAATAGAATGGAGGTTTCCTACCTATTCCAAAACTTAAGATAGAATTACCATATATCCATAATATGATATATTGAACTATTATAATTCCAGAAATTAAATATAGAACTACAATGTGATCCAGCAATCCCACTTCTGGATATACACCCAAAGGAAATAAAATCGCCAGTCCTATAACTAGCTGCTGTCTCATGTTAACTACAGCATTACTCACAATAGCCAAGATTTGGAAACAACTGAAGTGCCCTTTGATGGATGAATAGATAAAGAAATTGTGGTATATAATGAAATATTGCTCAGCCTTAAAAATGGAGATCCTGCCATTTGTGATAACATAGATGAATCTAGAGGACATTATTCGAGGTGAAATAGAACACAAAAAGAAAAATACTGCATGATCTCACTTATATGTGAAATCTTTAAAAAAATGAAATATGTAGAAACAGAGAGTAGAACAGTGGTTATCAGGAGCTGGGGGATGGGAGGTAGGAAAGTTCTGGCCAAAGGATACAAAGTCACAATTATGCCCCATGAATATATAGAGAGTCTAATGTACAACCTGAGGGCTGGGGCAGTGGCTCACTCCTGTAATCCCAGCACTTTGGGAGGCTGAGGTGGGCAAATCACTTGAGATCAGGAGTTTGAGACCAGCCTGGCCAACATGGTGAAAGCCCATCTCTATTAAAAATAAAAAAATTAGCTGGGTGTGGTGGCAGGCACCTGTAATCCCAGCTACTCGAGAGGCTGAGACAGGAGAATTGCTCGAACCCAGAAGGCGGAGGTTGCGGTGAGTCAGGATTGCCCCACTACACTCAAGCCTGAACAACAGAGTGAGATGCTGTCTCAATAATAATAGTAATAATAATGTACAACATGAGGACTATAGTTAATAACATTGTATTATATGCTGGTAATTTGCCAAGAGAATAAATTTTGGATACACTTACCATCAAAAAAAAAAAAGAGGAAAGAAAGGTAACCATATGAGATGATAATTTGCTAAACTGTAATAATCCCTTTATATGTGCATTTGTGTATATATACACACACACACATATATACACATGCACATATATAAGCATGTACTCCTAAAATCTATGCAATAAAATTAAAATTAAATATAAACCTATATATGTATATTTTATAAATATTAGGTGTATTTTAAAATACAAATACACCTAAGATGTCTTTATTCTTCCTAATTAAATATATATTTGCTGTAAATTTAAGTTTATTGTTCCATTCCAAGTGCTAGTGAAGGATTTCAAAGCAGTCCTTTGTTCCATGTTATTAGTGATATCTGTATCTAGACTACAGCATATAGGAGGCACTGAGGATTGCAACTAAGACTTACCAAATGACAGGGGTTCTCAAAATTTAGTGTGGGTAAGAATCACTTGGAGTATGTTGGGAATTGAAGAAAACTTGTTAAAAATGCTCATTTCCAGAGACAGGAGAATCGGTTGAACCTGGGAGGTAGAGGTTGCAGTGAGCCAAGATCACGCCACTGTACTCCAGCCTGGGCAGAGCAATACTCTGTCTCAAAAAAAAAAAAAAAAATTAAAAAAAATGCTCATTTCCTGTCTGTAACATAAGGTATTCTGAACCAATAGATTTGGGGTCATAGTTGGTAATCTGCAGTTTCAGTATGCTCCTCTTGTGGTCCTGAACAGGTGGTCCATCTCCCCTCCTTTGGGAAACACTGCACCAATGTTTATTATTGTAGAAGCAAATTACATATTAGAAATCTGGAAGAAATTTCAACAGAATTTTAGAACATTGACGAATTTAAGGATCCAGATAGCATTATCATTTTTTTATTGTTCGAATCTTATTGTTTGTAAGAGAAAATTGAATAGCTAGGGACATTGGTGATATCAGAAACCTGGATTTCACTTCTTTTATCGTTGTTTATAGAGTCAAAATGATGGAATACTAAGAACAGGCCAAGTTCATTTTGCAAACACCAGAAGAATGTATTATATGGGAAACTAACACCTGATCAAAGTGAACATTGAGATGGAGGGATAAATTTCCTGAGAAGACTGTAAACCTGGCCTAATGTGGTTTACAAGAAAATGAAGCTGCATGAAGAAGATATTTATTAAATAGTAAAACATTAGATCTCTCTTTTGTTCAAATTATTTACCACAAACATTTAATACTTTTCCTAAGTGAAGAATAAATAACATGAGATCCTTAAAATTTCCTACTGAATTGAATTCAGATTGAATCCAGATATCTAAAAATAAGTCAAAGTAACACTATCATAAATAATCTATATTACCTTTTCAATTAATTAATGCATTAGTTAACTTTTTTTAGAGGCGAGGTCTATGTTATCCAGGCTGGTCTTTGACTCCTGGGTTCAAGCAATCTTCCCATCTCAGCCTCCCAAGTAGCTGGGACTGCAGACATGCACCACTATGTCTTGCTGACTAGAATCTATCTTAGCTTTTTAAAAATAAACTTGTTTTTGTGGCATAATCTGAGTTTTACAGAAGTGTTTCAAAGACAGTATAAAGTTTTCTTTTTCCTCATTTTTTTCTCTTTATTTAATTGATAAATAACAACAATATATTTATATGATGCAATGTGATGTTTACTTATATGTGTATGTTGTGGAATGATTCTTCTTATATCCCTTGCCCAGTCTCCCCTAAAGTTAACATTGTATATCACCATAGTACATTTTTTTAAAACTAAGAAAATTAGCTAGGCATGGTGCCTCACACCTGAAATCCCAGCACTTTGGGAGGATGAGGTGAGAGGATCACTTGAGTCCAAGAGTTCAAGATCAGCCTGGGCAAAATAGGGAGACCATGTCTTTACAAAAAATACAAACATTAGCTGGTCATGGTGGCCTGTGCCTGTAGTCCCAGCTACTTAGGAGGCTAAGGTGGGAGGATCACTTGAGCCCCAGAGGTTGAGGCTGCAGTGACTTGCTTTTGCATACTCCAGCTAAGGCAAGAGAACAAGACCCCGTCTCAAAACTAAAACCAAGAAACAACACTGGTGAACTGTTATTAAGTAAGCCCCAGACTTTATTTGGATATCACTGTTTTCCCACTAATGTCCTTTTCTCTTCCAGGATCCAGTTCAGAATACTGTTCAGTATTTGGTACATTGGCTGTATAGATATAGCTATATGTAAAGGGCTGCATAGGCTGTACCTTGTACTACTCTGGGGGTGTTAGTTACATTGCTGTGCCAGGCACTGTTCTTAGTGCTTTACATCTATTAACTTGTTTAGTCATCACAATAGCTCTAAAAGGTAGGCAATATAATTATCCCTATTTTACAAATATAGGCATTGAGGACAAAGATTCAGTAATCTTAAAATATCACATAGCTAATCAGTGGTGAAACTGAGATTCTAGTTACACAGTCTGTGCTGTTAGAGACATTTCAAATTGGCAAGCTTCCTATCCCAACTGATCGGTTAAGAGAGCACACTGCATATCCTAAGGAACTGGCTGATTGACCTTAAGCAAGTCACTCAATCTCTCTGGACCTGTGTTTGCTCATCCATGAAATTGTAGAAGTGGATTACATAATCTATACCTTCAAAACAAATGTATAACATTGAAATATGCATCTTTAAATTTAATTTCCAGCTCAAAGACCTACTGCATTTTTGCATTCTTCCCAATCAACTTTTAAAAAATAAAATGTTCAATAGCATCAGACTATTGAATATTAAAATTCCAATTGTATTTTTAAACAGGATCTATATATCACATGGAGTCACTTTTTTGCCTCAGGTTGTTAGCTGATTGATTTTGAAATTTATATCATGCTTTTGAATACTACTTAATTTCACATATACCCTTTGTACACCAATAAAACTAAACTAAATGTATGTCACTTCTTATGTACGAATGCACAAGCAAATAAACAGTATATAGCCACATATTTCAGTAGATTAAACTCAGCTGAAATTATCCCACATGCTGGCACTGTAATAGGCTATTGATCTCAGATTGCATATTCTGTTTCTTTATAATTGAATTTTGTTCCCAAATGAAAGAGCATGTTCATTTTCAGCTTGTATTTAGTGAAATAAAAACTGCATCTGGGATCAGTTTTATCATGTGCCCAATGGAGGACTAAGTATGAAGTCCTCCATATACTGTCATAGCCCTAAGTATGGAATACTGTGACTATTAAAAAAGGAGGAAGTGTACCACCTTCTTGGAAGAGATCATTTTCCCCACAAAGTGCTAAATTTTAGATCTGAACTGCCACAAAAATTCTGTATGATTATATTCACAAATCAGGATATACACAAAACTATGGAATTTTCCCCTATGAATGATGAGTAATGAAAGACATGTTGCAGTTACATAAATTAACCCATCTCTAGGGACTAAAGGAAATTAAGACTGAAGAAAGTAGGACAGAGGGCTTAAAATAAAACAAAAAAGATCTTAAATAGAAAATAGTATGCCAGAACTAGAGGTGATTTCCTTTCTTATGCTAGACATTCCTTTGATTCTTTTAATTACAATGAGATGGAAATTTTAGGACACTAAGGGAGGCAGATTATTCAAAGGCTTTTGCATGCCCTTTATTCACTTTCAAATACAGTACTCCTCATAATAGGATGATACTGTTTTTTTTTTTTTTTTTAAGAGATGGGGTTTCACCGTTGACTAGGATGGTCTTGATCTCTTGACCTCGTGATCCACCCGCCTCGGCCTCCCGAAGTGCTGGGATTACAGATGTGAGCCACCGCACCCGGCCCAAGGATGATACTATTAATCACACTGCTTTCAGCCCTCTACCTGAAGGTGAGAGTCTTCAACTGTTCCAGAAGGTCCTGGGTCCCAAAGTTCCTGTTATTCACTGCTGATTGGGCACAGATGAGAGTACCTAGTTTTCATTCAGCAGCCTGTTGTGGATACAGAGTTACCGTTGTAATGAAGTAGGGCCTTTCTGATCCTTTTTGTTACTTTCCTTTCATGGGGGAGGTGAGCGATAAAGTGCCTACAGTGAAATGCAGTTGCAATACATATGCTCTCAGGACTCATTTTTCAAACCCCAGGGAAGACTTCCCTACATCTCTTGACCTAAGTCCTTGAAACAAAATGCAGCTGAATCCTTATGCTGTGAAAGTTGTGTGTGGTGGTGGTGGTGGTGTTCACATTGGAGAAGGACTCTGCATCAAAACTTGGGGAGAAAGTGAGCAGTGGAAACACTTAAGTGAGAGAAAAGACAAATTGACTTTCCAAATTCTTCCAGTCAGATGGCATGAATGCTTATCCCCACAGTGCCTAGCGTCATTTTCTTGTTTCACTTTGTGTCCAACATGTGATTTTGGAGGTGCTCATGTATAGTAAGGTATTCTCAATGGTTGCTGAGAAATATTTTGCAATGGTGAACAATTTATTTTATTTTTAAATGTGTGTGTATGTATGTATGTATGAATGCATGTATTATATTTATCTGTATGTATGTATTCAATTTTTTATTAAAAATTAAACAATCTTAAATGTAATATGCTGTAAGCATAACACATTGGCAGATAGCAATTAGCATTAAATATTAGAATTACAGGTGCTTTTATTTTTCTAAAGTATTTATTTTATTAAAAACTTTTTTTTTTTTTTTTTAAGAAATGGGGGTCACTTTATGTTGGCCAGGCTGGACTCGAACTTCTGGGCTAAAGCAATCCTCTTGTCTCAATCTTCCAAGTGGTTCTGGGATTACTGTCACTGCTATTTTTCTAAAGTGTTTAATAATATTAATTAAATTTTCAAAAAGGCAGAAAATTGATTTTAAATAATTTTGATTTAGAAATCGATTCCATTAATATGTGTACCTTTTACTTTTAAGAAATAGTTTTGAATATTTTAAAAGAAATAAACAACTTGAAAACATGAGAGTGATGGTTAATATCAAGTGTCAACTTGGTTGGATTGAAGGATGCAAAGTATTGTTCCTGGGTGTGTCTGTGAGGTGTTGACAAAGGAGATTAACATTTGAGTCAGCGGGCTGGGAGAGGCAGACCCACCCTCAATCTGACTGGGCATCATCTAATCAGCTGCCAGCAGGCTATAATAAAGCAGGAAGAGGAAGTTGGAAGGACTAGACTTGCTGAGCCTTCCAGCCTTCATCTTTCTTCTGTGCTGGATGCTTCTTGTCCTTGAACGTCCGACTCCAAGTTATTCAGCTTTTGGACTCTTGGACTTACACCAGTGATATATCTGGGGCTCTCAGGCTTTCAGCCACAGACTGAAGGCTGCACTGTTGGTTTCTCTACTTTTGAGGTTTTGGGACTCGGACTGGATTCCTTGTTCCTCAGCTTGCAGACTACTTAAAGTGAGACTTCACCTTGTGATCGTGTGAGTCAATACTCCTTGATAAACTTCCCTTCATAGATACATCTATCCTATTAGTTCTGTCCCTCTAGAGAAGCCTGACTGATAAAATGAGGATTAAGTTTTCAGTTTTTAAGTACTTAATTTAATTCACATTTTTGGTGCAAATATATCCACATTTGAACACTTTGAAGACAATTACAATTACTTTTTAATTCTTTAAATAACTGAAGATGAATACAAGTCAAAATTGTGATAAAAATAGATTGAATAGAAATAGCAATCAGTTGGTGGTACACACCTGTAGTTTCAGCTACTCAGGAGGCTGAGGCAGGAGGATCCCTTCAGCCCAAGAGTTCAAGGCTGTAGTGCACTATGATCATGCCTGTGAATAGCCACTGCACCCCAGCCTAGACAATCTAGCAAGACACCAACTCTTAAAAAAAAAATGGAGTGTCACTTTTTAAGCACTTCTCTCAAAAATGAAGCTCAGGAAAGAAGACAATTGGGGAAATAAGTTGTTAGGGGGGAATAGAAAGACTTGCTTCCAACAAATAGAATAAGGCAAATGAAAGTGTGCATCTTCTGAGGACTGGGTTGCAAAGATAGTGTGATTTCTCTGCGGGAAACTAGCTGCCATGCTTTGAGAACACTCAAGCAATCCAATGGAGAGAACATATGGCAAAGAACTGAAGCCTCTTGCCACAGCTACATGGATTAACCATTTCACAAATGAGTCCTATGGCCCCAGTTGAGCCCAGAGGTGACTGTAGCCTCAGTTGACATGTAAACCGTAACCTCTGAGAGACTGAGCCACAATGATCCAGGTTAGCTGATTCTAAATTCCTGACCTACAGGAATTAACAATAAATAGATGTTGTTTTAAGCTGCTACATTTTTGGAAATTTTGGTTATGTAGAAATAGATAATTAATATAGCCTCTTTTAATCTAGTCTCATCACAGCAACCAAACCATGTTTTAAAAGTATGTCAGATTATTTTGTCCAGTCAGATCATGGACTCCTCACAACTGCCCCATGGATACCCATTTTGCTTAGAGTGAAATCCAAAGTCTTTAATGACCAAGATCTGGCCCCTTCTCTCACTGTTTCCTCACTGACTCCAGCTCCTCCTTTCTCTTTCACTTACTCAGCTTCAGCCATCCTCTTCTCTTTGATGTTCCTCAAACATCCCAGGAATGTTCCCACTTCAGAGCTGTTGTACTGGTGGTTCCTGCCAACCAAAAACCCAGATAGCCACACAGCTAAAGTCCTCATTTCCTTCATAATAAGCTTAAATGTTACTGTTCCAATGATGCATATACTCTGATCACTCTATTTATTATTATTATTATTATTATTTTTTTTTTAAGAAAGAAAGAAAAAGAATAAAGAAGGGGAGGAAAAAGGAAGAGAAAGAGAGAGAGAGAATGGGAGTATTGCTTTCTTGCCCAGGCTAGAATGCAGTTTAGTAATGGGTATTGAAAACCTCTTTTATACCAATAATTATACTTGATGTAGACAGGAAGGAATAAGGGAAGAAAATAACAAACAAGCAGTCAATCAATATTTCACTTAAAACCTATGAAATGCTATGCGATTACTGAGGAGTGATTTACTTCCAATTATGTAGTCACTTTTGGAATAGGTGTGAGGTGGTAATGTATGTTTTGTGTATTTGAAGTGGAGAGTTCTGCAAATGTTTATTAAGTTTACTTGTTCCGGGTCTGAGTTCAAGTCCTGAATGTCCTTGTTAATTTTCTGTCTCGTTGATCTATAAAATCGTTAGCTCTTCTTGTTACATTGATCCTTTTGCCATTATGTAATGTCCTTCTTTGCCTCTTTTGCTCTTTGTTACTTTAAAGTCTATTTTATCAGAGGCGAGAATTGCATCTCCTGCTTTTTATTTATTTATTTGTACTCTCTGATTGGTTGATAAATCTTCCTCCTTCTCTTTGTTTTGAGTCTTTGTGTATCGTTGCATGTGAGATGGGTCTGGATGCAGCATAGCAATGGGTTTTGGCTTTTTATCCAATTAGAATATATATAACTTTAATACTGGCATTTGATGCTATCTGGCTGTTTTGCCCATTAGTTAGTGTAAATTTTTCGTTGTGTTAATGTTCTTTTCTTTTTGATATATTTTTGGAAAGGCTGATATTGGTTGTTCCTTTATATGTATACTGCTTCTTTCAGAAGCTCTTGTAAAGCAGGCCTGCTGGTGGTGAACTCTCTAAATACTTGCTTGTTCACAAAAGATTTAATTTTTCCTTCGATTATAAAGCTTAGTTTGGCTGGATAGGAAATTCTGGGTTGAAAGTTCTTTTCTTTAAGGATGTTAAATATTGGTCCCCACTCTTTTCTGGCTTGTAGTGTTTCTGCTGAGAGATCTGCTGTAAGTCTGATAGGTTTCCCTTTATGGGTAACCTGACCTTTCTCTCTGGCTGCCCTTAGTATTTTCTCCCTCATTTCAACCCTAATAAATCTGGCAATTATGTGCCTTGGAGTTGGTCTTCTTGAAGAATATCTTTGTGGTGTTCTCTGTATTACCTGGAGTTGAATATTACCCTGCCTTGCCAGGTTGGGAAAATTTTCCTGAATGATATCCTGAAGAGTATTTTACAACTTGGATGCATTCTCTTCGTCACATTCAGGTACACCTATCAAACGTAAATTAGGTCTTTTCACATAGTCCCATATTTCCTGGAGACTTTGTTCATTCCTTTTCATCCTTTTTTCTCCAATCTTGTCTTCTCGTTTCATTTCACTGAGCTGGTTCTCGACTTCTGATATCCTTTCTTCTACTTGATCAATTCGACTGTTTAAACTTGTGCATGCTTCGCGAAGTTCTCGTGTTGTGTTTTTCAGCTCCATCAATTCACTTATATTCCTCTCTAAATTGTCCATTCTCGTTAACATTTCGTCAAACCTTTTTTCAAGGTTCTTAGTTTCTTTGCATTGGGTTAGAACAAGTTCTTTTAATTCACAGAAGTTTCTTATCACCCACGTTTTGAAACCTGCTTCTGTTATTGGAACACACTCGTAATCTATTAAGCCTTGTTCCGTTACTGATGAGGAATTGCGATCCCCTGTAGAGGGAGAGGCATTCTGATTTTGAGTATTCTCTGCCTTTTTACGCTGATTTCTTCCCTTCATTATATATTTATCCATCTGTTGTCTTTGTAATTACCGACTTTCTAACTAGGTCTCTGAGCAGACGTCCAACTTGTTGATTCCCAGCGCTGAAATCTGAGCAGTCCACTGCGCTGGCCAAAAAAGCGGTGTTAAGATTGATGGTGCTTTTCTGCCCGGGAATCTCCGGACTCTGCACCAAAAACTGGCACGCTAAGGCACCAGCAAAACCGCCGCACTGGCCACCAGAGTCGCCCTGGTGACACGTGGGGCTCCTCTGCTGGGAATCTCTTGCTCCGTGAGCAACAAATATTCATCTGAAAGTGTGGCGTCCTCTCGTTCTCTGCTCTTTCACTGGGAGCTAGGAGCCCGAGCTGCTAGTGATCAGCCATCTTGGATCTCTCTCTCACTCTATTTATTATATTTAAAATTGCACTGCTGTCTCTAGCTTTGGGACCCCGATGCCATTTGTCATGCTTTAATTCACACTAACATATTATTTCCTTTTTAGTGTTTATATTATATAATACTTATTTTTTTTACTGTTTTCTTCTCCCAAATAGCAGGATTCTTTGTTTATTTTGTTTATGGATGTAAACATATTGAGAATATGTGTTTGTTGACTGATTTCCTCATTCCTAGCATCTCACTTTTTAAAGCACATACCTCAATAGCAGTCCCTGATTCAGTTTAAGGCACTGAATCCTAAGGCTTGCATGATCCATCCAAGGCTTTTGAAGAATATATGCAAACACCATAAATAAGGCCTTCAGCCTTTATTCATTCACTCAACAAAAATTTTTTTTTCTTGAATGCTTTTTAGATTATAGGCATTTTGCTTGGTACTGGGTATACAAACATAAATAGAACACAGTTATAGTCTAAAGAAAGTTATAATTTTTTTTTTTTTTTTTTGAGATGGAGTCTTACTTTGTTGCCCAGGCTGGAGTGCAGTGGTGGGATCTCGGCTCACTGCAACCTCTGCCTCCCAGGTTCAAGCGATTCTCCTGCCTATAGCCTCCTGAGTAGCTGGGATTACAGGCACATGCCACCATGCCCTGATAATTTTTTGTATTTTTAGTAGAGATGGGGTTTCACTGTGTTAGACAGGATGGTGTTGATCTCCTGACCTCATGATCCACCTGCCTTGGCCTCCCAAAGTGCTGGGATTACAGCCGTGAGCCACCATGCCCAGCTAAAAGTTACAATTTAATAGGAAGAAAAATAAAGCACAGTTCATTACAGGAAATAGGAAAGGGTAGCAAGTTAAAGATGTTTTGTGGATATAGAGTTTATGGGAGAGGTTTGGGCAAGACATATATCTGGTTGTCATTGTCATATAGTAAGTGAATGAAGTCACTCAGGAAGAGTATACACAATAGAAATAGGAGGTCAAGAATCAAATTTTGAGAAATACTTGCAGTGAGGAGAGGATGTAGTTGCAGAGGCTGCTTAAAAATATTTCTGTTCTTTATGATTTCGGCATAGGGTAGGATTACATTTCTCTGATCACTGTGAAGTTATAACCACATTGCTTGCTTTCACTTTATGGACTTGCCCTGAGTTCTTTCTTGCATGAGATTTAAGAACCTTCTCTTGAGGTATGGATCAGGATCCCTTTCCTGTAACATGTTGACATGGAGCCTCTGTCAACCTGCTTCCCTTAGTGATTATCAATAGTGAAATGCCTTAAGACCTGTCCTGGGCTTGTAGTGTGAGTGAGAAATTACACTTTTGTTGGCTTAGGCCACTGAACTATTAAATATTACCACACCATAACTAAGTCTATCCTAAGGATTCAAGGAGAGTCTTAGGAAAAGGAGATTTTAAAGAAGATGTAAAAAGAATGGAGAAAGAAGATTCAAAAAGATGAAGATGTCAAATGCCTCATTGCAATCTCTCTCTCTATATATAGATTGGAAAGTGTTCTTTTAATTTGGCATTTTGTAGGTCATTTGTGGTTTTAGTAAATTATGCAATGGGAAAAAATACAGTTTCTTTCAAATGGTGAAAAATTAAGAAGAAAAAAGTCAAAGGTCTGGGCTGTAGCAAAAGTGAGGCTCTTATTGTCATTGTCTTGTCTTTCACTTCATACTTCTCAAGCCCAGGAAATCTGAATTCTGATCCCATAAAATTCTCTCCTCCCTTTTCCCTGCTCACTTGAAATGAAGTACCTTTTATTCCTTCCTTCCTTTCCCTCCCTCTTATCTCATTGGCCTCCCTATAGAATTCATCCTCCATCCTTTCTCAAGGGAACATCTTAAAAGAAAAGCATATCATTGCCATTTACACTTTCTAACCTCTTATCCACTCTTCATTCTTCTGCAAATTGACACTTGACCTCTTTAATTTGCTGAAATGGCTCATGCCAAGGAGACTTTTTATAAAGATCACATATAATTTAGATTTTTTATTTTCTGTATAAATCTCTTTAATTTTATGTGATAACACAGTGCATGATTATTTGTTGAGCCATTAATTTTGTATTAGCCAAAGAGAAAGTTGAACCTGTCAGTTAAACTGGATGGAATAAGAAATAATATTTTAAAATTAGCAGTACAAAGAACTTTGCCCAATAAAAGTATTTTTGTGTCACTTGAAATATTACCATTGGTTGCAAGTTTTAAAGATGTAAAAGGTGTTTTCTTTCACGTTCACTTTTTTTTTTTCCCAGTAGAGATATTGACTGCAGGCAGATTGTGTCTTTTTTGGGGGGGGGGGATTATAGTCACAGTACTTGAGCACAAATTTAATGAAGCATTTTTTCATTGAGACTTCCCTGTAGTACACAACAATATTGCAAACTTTTCTTCACAGGTATTTCCTCACTTAATTCTCCAACAAGTTTTTTCTTTTCTTTTTTTTTTCATCACCACAACTGTAGACAGGATCAAACAACTTTTGAAGGGCATTTGATTTCCCCATATTTACAGGTTAAGAAACTAAAACTCAAAGGAGACAAATTGCCACATTCATCCTGCCACACGGTCTCTGTGTGTGTGTGTGTGTGTGTGTGTGTGTGTGTGTGTGTGTTTCTGGCTCTAACCATTGAGCAGTTTCTACTATGCCCTAGCTACTTGGATGTAGTATGTGTACAAATGTGACAACATAGATGTAGTGATTCTTCAAAGTAGGTTTATTTTTCTAATTGACACTTTTGTTCGGACATTATAGGATTATACATTTTCAACCATTTTAAGCAATTTTTAAAGTGTTGTATATTGAATAAGTTTTTGCATTAAATGAGTTTAGGCTGGCAATAAGGAACCACCATATACTTTAATAGATATTATTTTGTGCCATAGTTGTGTTGTCTTTAATACAGAGATGGGTGTTTAATAATCTTTTGCAGTGGGAAGAAGTTAAAGGAGTTTGAGTCAAAATAGTGAGAGAAATAATTGGATATCATTGTTACCTTAAATATAGCCACTAGTCTGTTGATTTAAGCTTTAGTTAGTCCTAAAATATTCAACATATTCATAACAAATTTTTTTTGGGCATCTCTGGTTCATTTATTAATACCTATGAACCTGCAAACACTACTCTATTTGTAAGACCGATATGTATGCAATAATGTATGCAATAATATATGCGATAAACAAAAATCTGAGTTTTCTAGATAGCTTTTGAAATGAGAGTAATGGAAACATGACTACTCAGATTTAAAAAAAATCAGGCTTTACCTTTCATAGTTCAATTTCAGTTAGTACAAATCCTTCTCAAAGGCGGTTGCCTTGAGAAGGTATACAGGCTACTGGAAATAGTGAAGACACTAAGATTAAGAAGATTAACTGGCTTACTTACCAAGAAAATGAATTCAGGAAATTTGATTCTAGTAGAGAACTAGAACAAGCAAACAGGATGAGCAACCACTTATTGGAATAGGGTATTTAAATTTGAGAAAGAGTGATTTGTATTTTCTCTCAAGGGTTAAGAATATGATCAAAAGCCTGGAGGCTAAAGAAGGATAATATGTATGGGAGACAGTGAGGACACTTGCCTGAGCAGAGCAGGTGAACCGGTACAATAATTCTAGATTGTAGAGGCTGCAGTGGGTGTTGAAATACATGCTGAATGCAACAAAGAGGTATTAAAATTTCTTGACCATTAATCGATTGGCCTAATCCTGGGTTTTAGGCAGAGCATCCTACAGCCTTAACAAATGATGAATTTGGAAGCAGCTAGACTCAGAGAGATCAGCTATACTGTTTTGTAGAATTTTGAATTTCATAAACCAGTAAAACTCCAAGAAAATTCTTGAAGACTAACATGTAGTTACCAACTATTTATCTTGAAGGAAAGAATTTTTTAAAAAACCCAACAACAAAATATAAAGAGTAAATTACCACATACTATTTTCACTGTTTCATACAGAAATGAAATTTTAACATCAAATCAGCAGGACTCTGTTTTCTCACTTTCTCCTCTACCTGTAGCTCTGTCATATAGCTGCGAAGATATCTGAGATCCACTGAGCTAAAAGAATGACAATTACTCAGGAATAACAATAAAAACCTGGGAAAGGAGAAAAAAGAATAAGAGAAGAAAGGGAGAGGCTGGAAGAATGACAGCACATGGCAACAGATTGAATATAGAAGGTGAAGAAGAAAGTGAAAGATGCCTACAAAAATTATACTGTAACCTTGTATAGTTCTCAATAGTCAGTATTGCACATAACATTGCCCTAAATCATCTCTTTTTTTTTTAATTTTTATTATTATTTTTTAAATTGCATTTTAGGTTTTGGGGTACATGTGAAAAACATGCAAGGTTGTTGCATAGGTGCATACGTGACAGTATGATTTGCTGCCTCCCTCCCCTTCACCTATATCTGGCATTTCTCCCCATGCTATCCCTCCCCAACTCCCCACCCCCCCGCTGTCCCCCCTCCCCCACAACAGACCCCCGTGTATAGTGCTTCCCTCTCTGTGTCCATGTGTTCTCCTTGTTCAACACCCACCTATGAGTGAGAACATGTGGTGTTTGATTTTGTGTTCTTGTGTCAGTTTGCTGAGAATGATGTTTTCCAGGTTGATCCATTTCCCTATGAAGGATGTGAACTCCTCGTTTTTAATGGCTGCATAATATTCCATGGTGTATATGTGCCACATTTTTCCTGTCCAGTCTATCATCGATGGGCATTTGGGCTGGTTCCAGGTCTTTGCTATTGTAAACTGTGCTGCAGTGAACATTCGTGTGCATGTGTCCTTATAGTAGAACGATTTATAATCCTTTGGATATATGCCCAGTAATGGGATTGCTGGGTCAAATGGAATTTCTATTTCTAGGTCCTTGAGGAATCGCCACACTGTTTTCCACAGTGGTTGAACTAATTTACACTCCCACCAACAGTGTAAAAGTGTTCCTATTTCTCCACATCCTCTCCAGCATCTGTTTTCTCCAGATTTTTTAATGATCGCCATTCTAACTGGCGTGAGATGGTATCTCAATGTAGTTTTGATTTGCATTTCTCTAATGACCAGTGATGATGAGCATTTTTTCATATGTTTGTTGGCCTCATGTATGTCTTCTTTTGTAAAGTATCTGTTCAGATCCTTCGCCCATTTTTGAGTGGGCTTGCTTGTTTTTTTCTTGTAAATCTTTTTTAGTTCATTGTAAATTCTGGATATCAGCCCTTTGTCAGACGGGTAGGCTGCAAAAATATTTTCCCATTGTGTTGGTTGCCGATTCACTCTATTGACTGTTTCTTTTGCCGTGCAGAAGCTGTGGAGTTTGATTAGGTCCCATTTGTCTATTTTGGCTTTTGTTGCCAATGCTTTTGGTGTTTTGGTCATAAAGTCCTTGCCTACACCTATGTCCTGAATGGTTTTGCCTAGGTTTCCTTCTAGTGTTTTTCTGGTGTTATGTCTTATGTTTAAGTCTTTAATCCATCTGGAGTCAATTTTAGTGTAAGGTGTCAGGAAGGGGTCGAGTTTCTGCTTTCTGCATATGGCTAGCCAGTTTTCCGAACACCACTTATTGAACAGGGAATCCTTTCCCCATTGCTTGTTTTTTTCAGGTTTGTCAAAGATCGGGTGGTTGTAGATATGTTGTGTCACCTCCGACACCTCTGTTCTGTTCCATTGGTCTATATCTCTGTTTTGGTACCAGTACCATGCTGTTTTGATTACTGTAGCCTTGTAGTAGAGTTTGATGTCCAGTAGTGTGATGCCTCCAGCTTTGTTCTTTTTGCTTAGAATTGACTTGGCTATGCGGGCTCTCTTTCGGTTCCATGTGAAGTTTAAGGTGTTTTTTTCCAGTTCTGTGATGAAGGTCATTGGTAGCTTGATGGGGATAGCACTGAATCTGTAAATTACTTTGGGCAGTATGGCCATTTTCACGATATTAATTCTTCCTAACCATGAACATGGAATGTTTCTCCATCTGTTTGTGTCCTCTCTTATTTCGTTGAGCAGTGATTTGTAGTTCTCCTTGAAGAGGTCCTTTACGTTCCTTGTTAGTTGTGGGGATCGCTCCAGCGTTGAGACCACTCGGTGTCCCCGCCATAATGGAGCTTGAGCCCGGACATGTTTCTCACCCCCTGGAAGCAGTCGAGACCAGTGAAAGAGAGATTTAATAGAAGTTTGAGTTTGCAGAAGCCTATTTCTGGTCCACTGACCTAAAATGCTGGGTGAAGGCTGTGTGGTTTTACTAGGCATTGTTTCTTGAAGTACCTGCTCTGGGCTAGTTTTATGACTTTGTTTACCCTCTATTGATGGGTCCCATGCTTGTTCCTGTGACTGCTATTTGCAAAGTTAATGGGTCTATCACCTCTCTGATGACTTGTATAGATCATTAACATTTTAACTATAGGTTTCCTCACCCTGATAATGAGACCCACCTCCGTGACTTGATTGTACCCATTATGTGACTTGATTGTACCCATTGTGTGTTTTCCGCTGCCTAAGCTTGTAGCCGGATGGCTCTCTCTTCCCTTTATTAAGATAATGGCATCTGTTCTGATAATTGAGGGGACTAAGAATGCTTATGTAAATGAGGTGGGGCAAAGAATGTTCCTGTAAAATGAGGTAGGAAAAGATATATATACTAACTCAGTGTACAATAAAGTTGCTGGTTTTAGGGCCAGTCCTCCAGACTCCAGCTGTCCTGTCTTTTCTTTTCTTCCGCGCACTCTCTCTTCCAGGTATTGGGACCCTCTTGCAGGTCGAGAGACCCCGGCAGACGTGCCGTTCTCACCGGCTCCCGACAGTTAGTTGTATTCCTAGGTATTTTATTCTCTTTGTAGCAATTGTGAATGGCAGTTCGTTCTTGATTTGGCTCTCTTTAAGTCTGTTATTGGTGTATAGGAATGCTTGTGATTTTTGCACATTGATTTTATATCCTGAGACTTTGCTGAAGTTGCTTATCAGTTTCAGGAGATTTTGGGCTGAGGTGATAGGGTCTTCTAGATATACAATCATGTCGTCTGCAAATAGAGACAATTTGACTTCCTCCTTTCCTAGTCGAATACCCTTTATTTCTTTTTCTTGCCTGATTGCTCTGGCTAGAACTTCCAGTACTGTATTGAATAGGAGTGGTGAGAGAGGGCATCCTTGTCTAGTGCCAGATTTCAAAGGGAATGCTTCCAGTTTTTGCCCATTCAGTATGATATTGGCTGTCGGTTTGTCATAAATAGCTTTTATTATTTTGAGATACGTTCCGTCGATACCTAGTTTATTGAGAGTTTTTAGCATAAAGGGCTGTTGAATTTTGTCGAAGGCCTTCTCTGCATCAATTGAGATAATCATGTGGTTTTTGGTTTTGGTTCTGTTTATGTGGTGAATTACATTTATAGACTTGCGTATATTGAACCAGCCTTGCATTCCCGGGATGAATCCTACTTGATCGTGGTGGATAAGCTTTTTGATGTGCTGTTGTAGTCGGCTTGCCAGTATTTTATTGAAGATTTTTGCATCTATGTTCATCATGGATATTGGCCTGTAGTTTTCTTTTCTTGTTGAGTCTCTGCCGGGTTTTGGTATTAGGATGATGTTGGTCTCATAAAATGATTTGGGAAGGATTCCCTCTTTTTGGATTATTTGGAATAGTGTCAGTAGGAATGGTACCAGTTCCTCTTTGTATGTCTGGTAGAATTCGGCTGTGAAACCATCTGGGCCTGGGCTTTTTTTGGGTGGTAGGCTCTTAATTGCTGCCTCGACTTCAGACCTTGTTATTGGTCTATTCAGGGTTTCGACTTCTTCCTGGTTTAGGCATGGGAGGAGGCTACTGTCCAGGAATTTATCCATTTCTTCCAGGTTTTCTAATTTATGTGCATAGAGTTGTTTGTAATAATCTCTGATGATGGTTTGAATTTCTGTGGAATCTGTGGTGATATCCCCTTTATCATTTTTATTGCATCTATTTGGTTATTCTCTCTTTTCTTTTTTATTAGTCTGGCTAGTGGTCTGTCTATTTTGTTGATCTTTTCAAAAAACCAGCTCCTGGATTTATTGATTTTTTGTAGGGTTTTTCGTGTCTCTATCTCCTTCAATTCTGCTTTGATCTTAGTTATTTCTTGTCTTCTGCTAGGTTTTGAGTTTTTTTGATCTTGCTCCTCTAGCTCTTTCAATTTTGATGATAGGGTGTCAATTTTAGTTCTCTCCTTTCTTCTCATGTGAGCACTTATTGCTATGTATTTTCCTCTAGAGACTGCTTTAAATGTGTCCCAGAGATTCTGGTATGTGGTGTCTTCGTTCTTGTTGGTTTCGAAGAACATCTTTATTTCTGCCTTCATTTCAGTGTTTATCCAGTCAACATTCAGGAGAAAGTTGTTCAATTTCCATGAGGCTGTGCGGTTCTGGGTTGGCTTCTGAATTCTGAGTTCTAACTTGATTGCACTGTGGTTTGAGAGACTGTTTGTTATGTTTTCCATTCTTTTGCATTTGCTGAGGAGTGATTTACTTCCAATTATGTGGTCAATTTTAGAGTAGGTGTGATGTGGTGCTGAGAAGAATGTATATTCTGTGGATTTGGGGTGGAGAGTTCTGTAAATGTCTATTAGGTTTGCTTGTTCCAGGTCTGAGTTCAAGTCCTGGATATCCTTATTAATTTTCTGTCTTGTTGATCTGTCTAATATTGACAATGGTGTGTTGAAGTCTCCCACTATTAATGTGTGGGAGTCTAAGTCTCTTTGCAAGTCTTTAAGAACTTGCCTTATGTATCTGGGTGCTCCTGTATTAGGTGCATATATATTTAGGATCGTTAGCTCTTCTTGTTGCATTGATCCTTTTACCATTATGTAATGTCCTTCTTTGTCTCTTTTGATCTTTGTTGCTTTAAAGTCTATTTTATCAGAGATGAGAATTGCAACTCCTGCTTTTTTTTGCTCTCCATTTGCTTGGTAAATCTTCCTCCATCCCTTTATTTTGAGCCTTTGTGTATCCTTGCATGTGAGGTGGGTTTCCTGGATACAGCACACTGATGGGTTTTGACTTTTTATCCAATTTGCCCGTCTGTGTCTTTTGATTGGGGCATTTAGTCCATTTACATTTAGGGTTAATATTGTTATGTGTGAGTTTAATCCTGTCATTTTGGTGCTAGCTGGCTGTTTTGCCCATTGGTTGATGCAGAAACTTCATTGTGTTGCTGCTCTTTACCATTTCGTGCGTTTTTGGAGTGGCTGGTGCTGGTTGTTTTTTTCTATGTGTAGTATCTCCTTCAGGAGCTCTTGTAAAGCTGGTCTGGTGGTGATGAAATCTGTGAGCACTTGCTTGTTCACAAAGGATTTTATTTTTTCTTCACTTATGAAGCTTAGTTTGGCTGGATATGAAATTCTGGATTGAAAGTTCTTTTCTTTAAGGATGTTGAATATCGGCCCCCACTCTCTTCTGGCCTGTAGGGTTTCTGCTGAGAGATCTGCTGTGAGTCTGATGGGCTTCCCTTTGTGGGTAACCCAACCTTTCTCTCTGGCTGCCCTTAGTATTTTCTCCTTCATTTCAACCCTGGTGAATCTGATGATTATGTGCCTTGGGATTGCTCTTCTAGAGGAATATCTTTGTGGTGTTCTCTGTATTTCCTGGACTTGAATATTGGCCTGACTTGGTAGGTTGGGGAAGTTTTCCTGGGTAATATCCTGAAGAGTATTTTCCAGCTTGGATGCATTCTCTTCGTCACATTTAGGTACACCTATCAAAAGTAGATTAGGTCTTTTCATGTAGTCCCATATTTCTTGTTGACTCTGTTCATTCCTTTTTACCTTGTTTTCTCTAATCTTCCCTTCTCGTTTTATTTCATTGAGTTGATCTTCGACCTCTGATATCCTTTCTTCTGCTTGGTCAATTCAGCTGTTGAAACTTGTGCATGCTTCGTGAAGTTTTCGTGTTGTGTTTTTCAGCTCCATCAATTCACTCATATTCCTCTCTAAGTTGTCCATTCTCGTTAGCATTTCATCAAGTCTTTTTTCAAGGTTCTTAGTTTCTTTGCATTGGGTTAGAACATGTTCTTTTAGCTCACAGAAGTTTCTTATTATCCATTTTCTGAAAGTTGATTCTGTCATTTCATCATACTCATTCTCCGTCCAGTCTTGTTCCTGTGCTGGTGAGGAGTTATGCTGCCTTGTAGGAGGAGAGGTGTTCTGGTTTCGGGTGTTTTCATCCTTTTTGCGCTGGTTTCTTCCCATCTTTGTGGATTTAACCGCCTATTGACTTTGTAGTTGCTCTCTTTCTGATTTTGGTAATTTTAAGTCTGCAGCAGCTGAACTCATAAACCCCCTTTTCTTCCCCCCAGGTGTTCTGGCCCAGGGGGTTAGGGCTTTATGCTTTTCAGCTGTGTTGCTACCATTTTCCCTGCCCACAAGGTGGCAGTCTAGTCACACTCAGCCTGCAGAGGCTTCGCTGAGCTGCTGTGGGCTCCGCCCAGCTTCCGTGTGAGCTTCCCTGCAGTCCTGTTTATATGGGTGTAGTTAGAACTGCTTCCGCTATGCTGGCCCGCCCCTGTAGTGACGGAATCTCTGTAGTGGCGGGTTGTCTTGGTTACAGCAAATTGCCCCGGGAACTGCAGGGTGTTTCCCGATGGAGGACGCCCCTCCCCCACAGAGCTGGACCGTCCCGGGTTCAGCTGTGTTTCCAGTGGGGCCCTCTTTGCCTGGGAATCTCTTGGCTTGCCTCCTTGCCTCAGCTCCCCTTGCTGGCCCAGAGGGGACACAGTCTCGTTCACTTTGCTCAAGGAGCCACTGGTCCCTGCCCCTGGTGCAGGCCGAGCGGCTGCTCCGGTCCAACCAGCGGCGCTGGGAACCCATGGAGCTTCTCCACCTGTGAATCTCCTGGTCTGTGGGCAGTTAAAATCCGCTGCCTTGTGTGCCGCTGTGTCAGCCAAAGCAGTGGCTCTGAGATTCGTGGCATGTCTTTGCCCGGGGGTCTCCTGGCTTGACTCCCTGCTTCAGCTCCCCTTGCTGGCTCAGAGGGAACTCTGTCTCTCTCGCTTTGCATAAGAAGCCACTGTCCCCCACCCCAGGGCGTAGGCTGAGCGGCCATGCCGCTGAAATCAGCGGCGCTAGCGACCCGTGGGGCTTCTCCTCCTGTGAATTTCCTGGTCTGTGGGCAGTAAAAATCCGTCTGGAAATGCGGCGTCCACTCACCCTCTGCGCCTTCTCTCGGAGCTGCAATCCCGACTTCCTCCTAAGTGGCCATTTTGGATCTTTCTCTAAATCATCTCTTAACAGAGTCTGTGGGATGTCATATCAATTGATTGATGTCTTGCTGTCTTCTTTTTCAGTACCAAAACCAGAAATGCAATTTGTCAAGCATATGAACAACATGTTTTTACTAGTATTTGATAACTTAAAATATTTTTCTATCTAAAACCAGGCTGATCTTGAGAAAGATTTTAAAGGAGATTAGAAAATTCACTTTACCAAACCACCATCATATAGTCACCTCAATATACCAGAATTCTTAGACTTTATTACTGATATTTTATTCTTAACCCTTGACAATTGCCATTTAGCAACTGCATGGTTTTACTTTTGTGGTTGTAGAGTTTCTGATTTGCTTTTTCATTAGAATGATATAATGATATAAGCAGAGAAATAGAAACTATTATATTTGCAAAAAAAAGAGCAAAGATGCTTTCTGACCTTGGGAATTATATTTGAAGGTTACTCACAAGAGAATACCTTGTTTGGGAAAGACGGTTCATTTTTTTTCTTTCAAGCAGACAAGCAGACATTTTTTCAAAATTAGTTAATGGCAAATGTGTTCTTTGCTGAATAGTAATCTATATTATCAATTTAAGATGTTCTTAATTTATGTTTCTGGACTTCGTTTAAATGTCAAACTCTAGAAAGGGTAAACTAGCTCACCCCACTGCTAGGTAATAGCTAACATTATCTTTGCTGCAGGGCATTTTAAAGTAAAAATTTGAAGTTTATTGAAAAAAGTTACCAGTACACTTACTATACAATAGCTTGGAATGTGAATCTCTGAAAAAAGAAAAATTCAATAAACAACCTGTAGTTTTTTGGTGGAATTCACAACATAATAACAAGAAAAGGTTTTCATCTTTGATCATAATGGAAATGAGTCATTTAATTTTACCCTTAGTCTGGTACACAGTTTCAGCACCTACTAAGAAGTCTGCTTGCATTTAAATGACTTAAGCAATTATTAAAAGCAAGTTGCAAGAAATAAATGGCATTTATATAAAAAGGAGACCAGGTTCAAACTGCTAGTGCTTTAAATTTTCATAGAAGCAAATTCAAGTTCAGAGCAGGATTCAGGATTTAGTAACAATTCAAAGGTTTTCAATCCCTTAATCTCTTTGTGATAACTATATTCATCATTTAGCCATTTTTAAAAGGAAGAGAATAAAAATGTTAACGTTGATTCTTACGAGCACTTGCGACTGAAAAATTAATTATATACGGTAAAAAATTATGGCTCCAAATAGCTATTTGATGTATAATTTTTGGTATTGAAATGTAATGAAATACTTCTACTGTATTTGCAATCGCTGGAAGAGTAGCATAAATCATACTTCAAATCAAAACACTTCTTTTAATCACCATTCCTAAATGTTTTGAGTGTAAGAATGCCTTTTCCTTTTCTCTCAGGTCTCCAGATCTTTACTCATGATCTCAAAGGTGATTATTTTGTAACTTGATCTTAGTCTTGCAAAGGAGCTTTATTTAGAGATTTAAATATAGTATTAACTTAGAAAATAAATTTTGACTATTCATACTGTTTTACCTAGAGTTGTTACATTATTAAGAGTAAATATCTTTATTTTTTATATTTATTTATTTATTTATTTTCCCCCAGGCAGTAATAGAAATTAAGATAAATATTTTATTAAACTCAATAGGGAGCCACAAAATAAATAGGATTTCTAAAAAAGGTACCTGAGTGTATATAAAATGACTGACGAAAAATAAAAGTTGGGTTCTCTCCATTTATACCTAAATGACCATGTATCATAGTCTCTTAGTTTAGTGAATCTCAGGCATCAGTCTGAGGACTTCAGTTAATTTGTGAAGAAATTTCAACACCTGCTCTCTTAACCTAGTGATTTCCTTCTGGGTTTCAAAAAATGGTTCCGACACAACAGCTATTATTTATAGAGTGCTGCAGGAACTACTATTTGCAGCCATTTATTAGCACTCACAGGGCACTTTCTGATCTTCTGAAGGCTCTTTCTGCATCCATGCATGTTCCCTCTATTTTGCTCTCTATTCTACAGCTGCCAGAACCACTATTTTAGAATGTGATATAGTTTGGATCTTTGTCCCCATCCAGATCCCATGTTGAATTGTAATCCCCAGTGTGGGAGGTGGGGCCTAGTGGGAGGTGTTTGGGTCATGGGAGCAGGCCCTTCATGGCTTGGTGCTGTCTTTCTAACAGTGACTGAGTTCTTGGGAGAAAAAATACTTCTGTAAGGATACCTGCCCAGCAACTGCTGGTTCAGTTGCCTGGACTACCGTCACCCTTGTTATTGATCCTTGTAGCCAAAGAAAATGATCTCGAAGCAATTATGTAATCCTCCTCATTTTTCTTTTAAAAAAATTTATCTTCTTTTATCTCTGCAAATATATACATAGTTTACTATGACATTGATATTACAGTAGCAATGTCCTATTCCTGAATAAATATAATTTTCCTTTAGAGTGGACTCTCTTGGTTTGTAGCAATTGTTTTTCAATATATGAGATTTATCTCAATATTGTATGGTTAATATTATTAGTTACCATTAGTCTGTTCTAAAAAAATGAGGCTAAATTGTAGCAAAATGATATACCTTTTGTTTTGCAGAAATCTCCCAAAGGAAAGCCATAGTTCAGGTTAAAGAGGTTAAGCTTATGGCATTTCCTCTAGCAAAATCTCAATAAAAGATAAACTAGGTAGTTAAATAATCCTAAGGGTTAGGTTACATGAGCAGTCCCAACTAGTTTTAAGTAAGCATTTAACACATTCTTACTGAGTTAATAATCTGTTTTCGATTTGTAACCCTATTAGACTTACCCTCTATAATGACTGTTCAGTGAACAACTTTTTGCTAGAATAACTCTTGCAAAATGCTAATATTTTGGACGATGACTTAAAAAATTGTCTAACAACATTTTCACCAAAAAACATACTATAAAAAGGGACATTTCAACATTGTGATTTCGGGCAATGACACATTTGACAATTTACTTGACGTAACAATCTTTAGTCAGATCCAAATGTATGGATCACATTTGATTTGCCTTCCATGTATGGATGAATCCAAAGCATTTTGCTCCCTGTACATACTGTAAAGTACTTCTGCCTGCTATTCTCTTCATCTCTAAGCAAGAGATGAAGATGTAGTATCTTCTGGGAGTCTTTTATCTGTTATGCCTCTCTATATTTAACCTACATTTTGCCCAAAGGTGTTTTTCTGGGATAATTTTACTTTAATCATCGGCCCTTCAAGTTTGAAATATTGGTGAAAAAAATGTTTCAGAAATAAGGAAAAAATCAGCAGCACAGCATTGCCATTTATGTCTAAGCTGCATTTGTTTACTCCCAAATTGGTGCTTATTATTAATAAAAAAAATTTTCATTCAACTGATATATTTTTCTAGCTGTGAAAATTGTTTGGCTATCTTGTGTTGAGATGAAACATATCATAATTTTCCCATTAAATTTAATAAAAACCTTTTTTTCTCATTTAAAAGCTCTTTATTTAATGGTAGGGTTTTCAGGTACTAATGAAAGTCATTAAGCAAGGGAGAGGTGTAATTGAAAAACAACTTGCTTGAGACACTTAATGACTGCTAACTAAGTCCTGTGTAAAAGATCCTGCAGTTTCAGAAGACATCACTGTAAATCAGAAGTCTTGGCAATTCTGTTGTTTCTTACCTGACTTTTATCCAAGTTGAGTTCTTTTGCAGTATAGCTGTCAAATTTTCGACTCTCCTTTTCTATCTGCCACTTCTCATGGGCTTTATTTAACAAGAGAAACAAGTAGCAACATCACCTGACTTTGCTAACTTAATATTATTTATCACTCCAATTCACTAACATTTATGAAATAATTTAGATGATTGATATTCTTCTATTATTTCTCCATTTTAAATTATTAACCATAAATCTTTGTTTTCTATAGTTGAACACATATTTAAGGTAACAAGTTTTGCCTTGAAGCTATTTTCAATCTCATATCTTAACTGTTTATCATAGAAAAAAACACCCGAAGAGTAATTAATAAACAAAGTATTAAACTTAAGAAGTTAGAACGAACATAAAGAGAGTGAAAGAAAGAAATGGTAAAGAAAAGAACAGAACTGGTGAATTAGAAAACAAATTATAGAGAAATTAAAAAAGCCAAAAGCTGATTATATTAAAAGATGAATTAAATAGACAATCTTTGGCAAGACTGATAGAGAGAAGCCATGTATAATATTAGGAACAAAAGTGGATGGAGCTACAGATACAACAGAGATTTTAACATTATAAGAGAATAGCATAAACAAATGTATGCCGATAAACTAGAATAGTTAGAAAACATGGATGATTTTCTAGAAAATTGGCTTATGAAGATACAGAAAATATAAATATATCTATAGTATAATATATAGGTATAAATATATATAAAGAAACTGAATCAGTAGTTAACAGTCTACACAACACATAGATACACACTATGAAATATGCACACCATATGATACACACACACACACATACACTCTTCCAGGCCCAGATGGTTTTACAGATGAGTATAACAATTCTTCAAAGAACTAATAATCATAAAACTGAAAAAAAAGAAAAAAGAACCAATGATCTTTAATTTATGAAAACTTTTCTAAACTTTTCAAAATTTAATGCTCCCTAGGTCATTTTATGATGCTAATATACCTTGATTAAAAACAATGAAAAGACCTGGTTACAGGGGCTCAGACCTGTAATCCTAGCACTTTAGGTGGCAAAGGCAAGAGGATTCAAGGCCAGCCTGGGCCAAAAAGTGAGACTTCATCTCTACAAAAAACAAAAATTAAAAAAAAATTGAAAAGAAAAAGATGATAAAGAAATATTGCAGTATAACACACCTTATGAACATGAAGACAAATATATAAATTTAATATTGTCAAAAATAAATTAAGCAATGTATAAATCATAGATAATTATTTCTCCCAGAAATACAGGAATAGGTTAACAGAAAATCTTTGACTATAATTTATCACATTCACTGTGCTGTTAAATTTAATTACCAGATTTTGATTGACTGAAATGTCAGACACAGACACTGCCTAAGTAAATCAAATATGTCTAGAGAAGGAAGTCATCCTAAATTTGAGCAGCATATGATTCAGTTTTAACCTTTGAGTTTAAAATTTAAACAATATAGGATTTGAAAAAAAATCTTCACAAAAGTGATACCTATTTTTCCTTTGTCTCAAACATACTATTCTTTACATTTCTTTTTGACCCCTTCTAATAATATAAATCATGATAGTAAACAGAATAAGGGCTAATATTTATTTATTTATTGGTTTTGATGAATTTTGATGATAACCCACTGAAGGAAACTAAGCTACAGAGTATTGCATAGCATGTCCTTTGCATATTCAAAGTCACAGCTAAGTACATGTTAGAAAAACATCACTTTAAATCCAGTGAACTGACAGTTATACTTTCCATCCATTTAATATTATGAACATATACTACTGTATATGTCTATGTTATCTTCATATTTTCCATAATATTTCACCGAGTTGGTTCACTTAAGTGTTTCTAATGGTTAGACATTATTTCCAAGTTTTGCTATCATAAATACTTGGCTATGACACAGCAATTTAAAAAATTCTTTTGAACAATTTTCTATTGTGATGTAGAGCCAAGAATGGGATTTCAAATTGTTTTTGAATATTTTAATATTTTGCCATACACTGCCACATTACTCTCTAAAAAGACTGCAATGATTTACAATGATGCTTTTTAAACAGACAAAATTCCAGAGCTATAAAAAAATGTACTGATGTTTAAATGTGTGGAAGTCCATAGATAGTTGACTATATTGCTCTGGAAGAAATTCTAAATTGGTAAAACTTATTTGTATGTGTAGCCTATGATATGATTTTTTCTTAAAAATGATATGAACTGAGGATCAGTTCTGAGCCCTTAATTTTTTAATATTTTATTTCCTTTATTAAGCAGGGATTGATAATAGATACATTTCATAAATAGTTAATGAAAATATGTCATATATAAATGCAAATGGCTTTTTACCTGTGGTGCGCCATAGATACAGGACAGCTTGTATTTATTACTGCATTTTCAACAGCCATATAGTTTCTTTTTAATTGCCTTTTGCTAATATCATTTGTCCTAGAAAGACATTTTCGTACAAAGTACCTAATGAAGTTCTGACTAATGAGCATTAAAAATCATTATGTAAACTTTCAAATAGGAAAAAATAGGAAAAATAGTTCAATAAACTACCTATACCCATCACTCAGGTTATGAGGATTTTGCCATATTTGCTGCATCTACTGCCTATTTCTTTGCTGATTTAGTTTAAGCAAATTCCACACCTAACATCAATTCATCTCTGTAAACTTCAGTATGCCTTTCTGACGGAAAAAAAGCTATTTTCTCATAATGCTACTAGCATAATAAACATTAAAAATAATTATTTGCTATCATCTAATACACAGATCAGAATGACACTTCCCTAATTGTAAAGTCTCTTTAGAAATGATTTTTCAGAATAAGGATTCAAACAAGTGACATGTTTGGGGGTCTTACTCTGAAGTCTCTTTTCACCTAAAGCACTCTCCTCATTAGCTTTTTCTCCAGGCTATTGACTTGCTATAGGTGTTCTATAAAATGCTCATGCTATGGATTTGGTGCTTTTTCTTTTTCTTTTATTTTTGAGACAGAGTCTCGCTCTATCACCCAGGCTGGAGTGCAGTGGCAAGGTCTCTGCTCACGGTAACCTCTGCCTCCCAGGTTCAAGCTATTCTCTTGCCTCAGCCTCCCAAGTAACTGGGATTACACGTGTGTGCCACAATGCCTGGCTAATTTTTTGTATTTTTAGTAGAGATGAGGTTTCACCATGTTGGTCAGGCTAGTCTCGAACTCCTGACCTCAGGTGATCTACCCTCCTTGGCTTCCCAAAGCGCTAGGATTACAGGCTTGAACCACCGAGCCTGGTCTGCTTTCTTCTGATGTTATAATTGTTCCTCCTTTCCACCTATTTCCTGTAAATTAAGGTTAGTTTTAGGAGTTTGATTAGATTCAGATTCAAATTCTTGGCCAGAATATTGCTTAGGTGGGCCTACATGCTTTCTGTTCATCACATTGGGAGGTACTATGACAGGTGGCCCCACTGGTTGTAACACAAAATGATCAGTGGTTTCTGGTGGTGACAGCCTGATGCCTCCCATTGAAAAGTTTGCCATCAACCTAATACCTAATGGTTTTATATATTGATGGTTACTGCTTGAATCAATGTTTTCATTTGGGTTGCAAAATGATCACATTCTAATTCCTTCAACACTTATTAGTTTCTGTAAAGAAAAACTTTCTCCTATGGTGGAGTAAAACTCTCATAAATATTTCAATCCAATGTACATGCAAACATAATGTGTTATTTTTTATTTCTATGGATGTGTCTCTGTTTATCTTCTGATTCAACATTTAGCCTCATGATGCTTTTATTGAAGACGTATTTGATCACCTGCACATTAATATTAAAATGTCAAAACACATAAAAAGAGAATATTTAAAAAGGGAATCCCATCTTGCCACTCGATACATTGCTTCCCTCCGATTCCATTTATAGAACTGTTAAACTTTTGCAGATCTATCATTTTTTCCCTCTTAGATGCAAGGTGAAAGGCAATCATCCTTAGCTTATTTCCATAATGCAAATACAAAAGAATATGGAAAACAGATTAATTGATTAGATTAGTGTCTATCTCTCTCTCTCTTTTTTAATCTACCAGCTGTCTCTTCATGGAGTGAAATATTCAACATCTTTGCCCTGCTGCTCCTAAAGCAGTTCTGCTCACAGATGGTGGCTTGAAGGAATCCCATAGTTCATCATTAAACGTGGTTGTCAACATTGCTGAACATGCTGTGAGGAAATTGTTTAATTTTTTCTATTCTTTGGTGCTAACTCAGTTAAAAAGAAAAACCAAGAAGAAGTGCGGTGGGTTAGTATCGACAGTATCTTAGAGAAATAAGTGTGAAAAATATGCCAGACCTCTGTCCTGAGAGCTGATTTTATGGCACCAACCAGCACCATTATTCATCTCCTGCATCTCTGAAGTCAAACTTTGAAGAATAGTTTCTGGCATCATTATTGTCCTTAAAAACAGGTGAATGTTTGTGTGTTTGAAAGCGTTCCAAGGTTGTCATGGATAAATGATATTCGAGATAAAATAATGTTCTACAACAAACTTTTAGTGCCAGGCAGCAGATTGCCAAAAACCATGTGAATGGCGATTTAAGAAGTTTAATGCTTCCAGATAAACAAAAGACTTTCAAATACATTTACATGGATATTACTGAATTGCTTACTTTTGTGGCAACGTTTTGCTCTTTCTAATTCACTGGGCTTCAGCCACACTGACCATTTGTATGTCCTCAAATATTAAGGCATTTCTTTGTCTCATAGCCTTTGTACATGCTGTTTCCTAAGCTTGCGATAAATTTCTCCAAAGCATGTTTTTGTTTTTGCTTTTTTTTTTTGACCTATATTTTTTCAGCTCAATGCCACCTCCTTAGAGAAACTTTCCTTAGGCACTTCTTGTCACTTTCTATTTCCTTATCCTGCATATTTATTGTTCTCCGCAGTGCTTGACTTTTTTTTTTTTTTTAATTTATTTATTTTACTTTAGGTGCATACTCTATCTGGCATTTCTCCCTATGTTATCCCTCCCCACCCTCCATTTACTTGTTTATTGTTGAATGTCTTTTCCAGGAGAATGTGAGCTTCACGAGAACGTCTGCTGTCTCCCCTGGAATACGGCCGGCACTGTGAGTTAGAATTGCTTTTTGGTTCTGGGATACAGAAAAAACAACCGAGAGAGCCTTTAACTAGAGGACATTGATTGATACTTGACAAGAAGCCCAGGTGTCAGTTGTCACAGGGTCCTGGTGGAGTCTCACGACTTTTTCTCCATATTCTCATTGCCAGCTTTGGTGTGCTGTTGTTTGTCCTTATGTTTTTGACTCACGGACATAAGATGGCCGCCTCAGTTTCAGGCATTATGTTTATAAGCGAAGCAGAAAGAGGAGGTAAGGGGTGGTACTAGCAACATTTATCACTTTTATGAGGCAGCAGAGATGTTTCTCCAGACTCCCCGGCTGACTTGTGCTTACCTCTCACTGAATAGAACCATGTCCTATAGCCACCCCTAGTGGAAAGGAAGTCTGGAAAGTGAATATTGAAAGTATCTAAATTCCAAAGCAGAGGTGAGCCAAGGGGAAGGGACTTGTGAATGGCCATTGGGATAGCTAGTGTCTATCACAGTAGCTCCCCAAATTTGCCAAATTAATAAATGAATATTAATCAAATAGCAAGAGTTGTGTTAGCTCAAGAGTGCAAGAGGCTGGGTGTGGTGGCTCATGCCTGTAATCCTAGCACTTTGGGAGGCTGAGGCAAGTGGTTCACACATTAGATTATAATCTAATCACACATTAGATTATGGAGGTCAGGAGTTGGAGACCAGCCTGGCCAACGTAGTGAAGCCCCATTTCTACTAAAAAAAAAAAATGCAAAAATTAGCTGGTTGTGGTGGTGCGTGCCTGTAGTCCCAGATACTCGGGAGGCTGAGGTGGGAGAATAGCGAATAGCTTGAACTCAGGATGGAGAGATTGCAGTGCGCCAAGATTTTGCCACTGCACTCTAGACTGGGCAATAGAGCAAAACTCTGTCCAAAAAAAAAAAAAAAAAAAAAGGAAAAAAAAAGAAAAAAGAATGCAAGAAATGATGCAAATTTGTATTTATCAGTATTAACTCCTATAAGAAAAATCTTATCTTTGGAAAGTATAAGCACCAGGAATCAAATACAATGAAAAAATTATAACAAATGAAATAGAATAATATAAAATGAAATTAAATAATAGAATGAAAGTGATGGAAGCATGTGGTAATTGTTTGTAAAGGGACAAAACTTCCTAGGGAGGTCATATAGCCTAGTGATTAAAAATGACTCAGCAGAAAATTTGGATTCTAGACCATATATGTGAGTTACTTAATTTCTCTAAGTCTCAGTTTGTAAAATTCTTAAAATGAGGATAATGAAGTATCTACTTCATTTAGGACTATAAGACTAAAATAAGAAAATATATGCAAAATAGTATAGTCTAGATCCTAGCACTTTACCGAAAAATAGTCCAAAATTTATATATAAAATGAAGTAAAAAATTATAAGTATCCAGATGTACTTTTCATGATCCCAACTGTTCTTTTGAGAATTATGTTCTGTATGTTGTGATATTTCACCTTTTTAACCTTTCAAATAAAGTCTAATCTTATTTCTATGTTCCTTGTATAACATTTTCAAAATGGCAAAAAATGGTTGAGCATATTATTGGGCAATCTTAAGGTTATTCTGCTTAAAAGAACACATGGGTTAAAAAAAAGAGGGCAAGTGGGTTGAATAGTTTAAATTATGAAATTTTCTGAGACTAATGTAAAACTAGTTTATCATTAGCTTTTGTGTTTCATTAGTTACAGTGTTTAGAAGTTGAATGCCACCTGGGTAAGGACACATTAGATTATTTTCTGTGGGCATGTCTATCTTGATATAGTGCTGACTCTGTTATTCTTGCTTCTAATGTATTCAAGTTGGCATGGAAGTGAAAGACATAATTCTCATTACATGTGCTAAGCCAGGCAGCAAGGGAAACAAGCCTGACTAAATGCTTGGATTTCACCCAATGGTGCAGCAAACTAATGTTGTTTCTGAAAATGAAAACTGTGTCTGTATTTGTCAGCTGGAAATGTCCAGGGCTTTAGAGAAAGTATGCAATAAACGGAGGACACTGTTCACTAAGTTAACCCCTTTTCAGTCAAAGGCACAGAAATGAAGTTCTCTGTGAATAATAAAGGCGCTTGGTGTTAATAGCATAGAAGACTTTGGTGATTTTGTGCTGAAGGACACTTCGTATGACATTTCATTTTAACTTGATGCCTTCCTTGGCAGCAGCAGCTAATAAAATTAGATTTTTTTAAAAAATTCAGAAATTGTTCAAATAACTCTTGTAGGTCAATTACGTTGTCTACAGTTAAAAAATTGGCACCTTCAATAGTTTTAGTAGTCTTTCCTTATTCATTACAAACTTTGAACTTGAGCTTTTTTTGTGACTAAAAAATTATTTTACTGTATTTGTGGTTGGAATTATTCTTATGTATTGGCCTGATTTTGAAATATTCACCTCACAATTACACATTTCTATTTCCTTCTCTGCTTAAAAGCTTTCCCATTTGTTTCTTATCTTGCCCCACACTCACTAAGCTTATAGACTGCATGATTATTTATTGGAATATGTGATAGCTGAAATGCCTCTAATCAATATGTACCTGTATTAGTTCATTCTCACACTTTTATAAAGATACTACCCAAGACTGGATAATTTATAAACAGAAGAGGTTTAACTGACTTACAGTTTTGCATGGCTGGAGAGGCCTCAGGAAACTTACAATCATAGTGGAAGATGAAGGGGAAGCAGGTACCTCTTCACCAGACAGCAGGAGAGAAAATGGAAAAGACAGGAACTACCACTTATAAAAACATAAGATCTCATGAGAACTCACTCACTATCAAGAGAACAGTATGAGGGAAACCACCTCCATGATCCAATCACCTCCTTCCCTTGACATGTGGGGATTACAGATCCCACCCTTGACACATGATTACAATTCAAGATGAGATTTGGGTGGGAACACAGAGCCAAACCGTATCAGGACCTATTAGAAAAGCAGCAGGTTCCCTGTGAAAACTTATCAGCCAAAATTTTTTATATTTGATAAATACGGAACAATGTCACAAATGGACTTTGTGTGAGAATAATTGTGCATAAATGGTAAATACTATTAAAAGGGTTAAGACTTTATTCAGGAAATTTGCATTTTGTAGTAATTTGATTAATCTATTTTTATTAATTTACTAAGAGAGCACTGAAACTTTCTTTTCTAAATAAATTCTTCCAGAGATGTCATGAATAATTACTAACATAATGAGATTTCTATTTAGAAAATGGGAAAGAGACAGATGTTCTTTGACATCTTCAAAAACAGTCCCCCATTTTAATTTTTTTGGACTATCATAAAGTGTTCATGGAATTACCATGACTGGTTGCCTATTCATTCTGGAAGCCTCAGAGTAACTGAATGAGTAAATGGTTTAGTGGCCCTTGTGGATAGTAATCTGTGCTGTGGAAATTTGCAAAAGTCAGGATCAACATAATTACAGTGTATCTTACTTTCACTTGGGCTCTTTGTTCTGAAGGGTCATAGGGGTTAATATGACTGGTTTTGTAGTAGTATCTCGATTGCAGTTAGCATTCAGAAGTCTTTCACTAATTCTTCTAAAATTTATATTTTATGGTGGCATTTTGCAGTAATTTTAAAGATCAGTTTGGGCGTGGATTTAGTCATCCTTAATTTTAATCAACAAACACTTATTGAGTGGACTCGGTTGAACCTGACATGACATTATTTCTCTCATCTATGCTTTCTCATAGTTGGTGAAAGATTTATTTGGGAACTTGTGGTAAATTGTGCCTGGGAGGGTGCTTTAGTCTTCTCTCTCCCAGCTCCAGCTGATATGTGAAAGTCACGGGAGGAAAGCGGTATAAGTTATTATATATGGTATGAATATGAGTTTTGAGATTGAATAATTTTTCAGATTTGAGAGTTGCATTTCCATTCTCAATTACAATTTTGGGAAATATGCATGGGCAAAGAATATACTACATTTTAAGTACTCAAGAAAAAAATGAAGCTTAAAAAATCAGAATGCCAGTATCCTTCACAACACTTTTCTATTTATAGACTGCTGCAGCAGCTCTTGGAAAGCTCTGTCCCACTACATCACACTTCCTGTATCTAATTACCTTAGGGAATCTCTCAAGCCTCTCCCGCAGGGACCCAATCATCTGCTTTGTGTGTCCTTTGCAGATTCCTTGCTTCAGATGCAGTTCTTTTCCTTTCTACAACCTATATTGTCTTCTATGTCCTGAGAGCACGTTCACTGGACTCAGATTTTTATTTTCTGGCAACATTGATCTAGGACAAAGACCTGGATGTACTCCTTGTCCTCCTAGACCCATATAAGCCAAAACAATAAGCCTACACTGATGGACGTAAATTTGAAAATATATTTATTCATACTTTTTATGACTAAGAAAAAATTGATTAGTTCAAATATTAGGTCACCTGAGATAACTGCTCATGTGAGGAGGTAGTTTGACTTTACTATTTTTTTTTAACTCATCATTTTACAGTTTTGAAGAGTTCAAAAAGAAAATTTAATCTTTAAAAAAACCTTATATAAGATTTTAATATCTTCTCATCAATTCAGAAAAAATAATCTTTTAGAAAATGGACTACCTGTAGTTTGTCTATGCATGCGAAAATCCATTAAAATAATATCAGAAATAAGTGTGAAGAGCCAGGTTTCCAAGGGCTTATTATTGTGTAGTACTAGCCAAAACACAGCCTTATGAAATGGAACAGATTTACTTAATAATAGAATGCACAGAACAATAGGAATCACAGCAAGAGACAAGTGGAGAACAGGTGGCAATGAACTGTAATCAGTATGCCAAAAGCAGGTTGGTGGCGTTACTAAATTACATATATCAATCAATGCAGAAGCCATTATTGCACATCATACTCTGGGAGAGGAAAAACCCTTTTAAGACGCCTTCGTTTAAAGGTTGTTGCTCACCTGCTGCACACCCTCTGGCCACAAAATATTGATTGCAATTGTCAACAGGGAATGCTAGGTGCGAGTACATTTTGTTTGTTCATTTTATAACAGCTTTATTCAGATTAATTTACAAGCCATAAAAATTACCCACTTAAAGTGTACAATTCAATCACTTTTAATATTTTTATAGAGTCAAGCAACCATTAGCACAATCAATTTTAGAATGTTTCATCATTTTATAAGCAAAATTCAATGTCCACAGAGCAGTCACTTCCCATTTCCCTTCAATTTTCCCAGCCCTAGGCAACCATTAATCTACTTTCTGTGTCTATAGATTTCCCTATTTTTGACTTTTCATATAAGTGGAATCATAAAATATGTGGTCTTTTGGGACTGGCTTATTTTACTTCACATAATGTTTTCAAGGTTTATGCATGTTGTAGCATATATCAGTACTTCATTTTGTTTTTTCAGATGGAGTCTCATTCTTTTTGTCCAGGTTGGAGAGCAGTGGTGTGAGCTTGGCTCACTGAAACCTCTGCTTCCTGTGTTCAAGCAATTCTCCGGCCTCAGCCTCCCCAGTAGAATAGCTGGGATTAAAGGCACCTGCCAGCATGTCTGGCTAATTTTTTTTTTTTTTTTGTATTTTTAGTAGAGATGGGGTTTTGCCGTGTTGGCCAGGCTGGTCTTGAACTCCTGACCTCAGGTGATCCGGCCCACCTTGGCCTCCCAAAGTGCTGGGATTACAGGCGAGAGCCACTGTGCCCAGCCCTTCATTCCTTTTTATTGCCCAATAATAGTCTGTTGTATGAATATATCACATTTTAAAAATCTGTTCATCAGTTGATGAAATTGGAGGTAAGTGCTGGACTTTGTAATAAAATGGAAGCAAAATTTTTAGTGTTGTGCTGCAGCTTCAACAGAGAAAGATAGTAAAATGTTTGAGCAAAAGAGTGGAAAATTGAATCTGAGTTGTAAAAAGTTTTTTTTTTTAAAGAAAACAAATGTCTAATACTTAATTTTAACCTTTCTACAGTGTTGATGCAATCTCCCCTACGCTTATTCCAAATCTCTATTGAAGTCAGTCACTGACAGCTGACATGCAAGTTTGTTGAGAGTAGGTGGAAAAAATCCAGGAGATGGGACCATGTTCCATGTTTGGGTTGACACCAGTGAACAAGGCTTAGAGGAATCACAGAAAGCAGAGAAGAGAACAAGAGTTCAGAAGAAGCAGGAAGTTAGTCAGAGACAACCCAAAAAACTCTTGAGACTTTATAACACTCGTAAGGAAGGCACTGGAAATTCTACAAGTCATTCACAAAAATACCAGTGGCATTTATTTACATCTTAGATGCAGGGAAGCCCTAATTGGCATTCAAGGACCACAATGAATGAATCACTACTGTGAAATATGACTAAAGTGTTTAGAAACATTTATAAGTAAATGGGTTATTTAGAAAGGTTTTTTTTTTTTTTTTTTAAATACATGATGACCTCAGTTGTCCCTGAGCATCCATTGGTCTGAGTTTGGTTTGGGAAGAATAACAAAAATGCAAAAAGAATAAGACAATATTTAACTATCCATGTTCAAAAATAAGATTTTGCAGGTTTTAAATGCAGGCTATTGTCTTGAGAAATGATCACGATGATTATTTTTTATAAGACAGAGTCTCACTCTGTCACCTAGACTGGAGTGCAGTGGCACAATCTTGGCTCACTGTAACCTCTGCCTCCCAATCTCAAGCTATTATTTCATCTCAGCCTCCTGAGTTGCTAGGACTACCTGCATGCACCACCACATCAGGCTAATTTTTGTATTTTTATAGAGATGGGGTTTCATCATGTTGCCCAAGCTGGTCTCGAACGCCTGAGCTCAAGCAATCTGCCCACCTTGGACTCCCACAGTGCTGGGATTTGGGGCGTGAGCCACCACGTTCAGCCTCAGAAAGGATTTTCTAAATTCCAAATGAAATAGCTCTCTGTTCTGAGACTGGCTCTTCATTTCACAGTAGCTTGAAGCACTCCAAAAGTACTAATTAGAATTTTTATTTTTGAGATTGCCTCTCTGCGATGTATACTTTTAATCTATCCAGGGTCACTTTTTTCTATTTCATCCTGTTTTTCTTAGATGTCTGTTGAGTTGTTGTTGAACTATTATATCTTTAAAATGAGAAGTATATTGATTCAGAGAAATAGCTGGTATAGGGTATTTGCAGAAGATCTGTCTTGAATGGCATGATTGACTATAGACATTGCTTTAGGATCCATCAATGGAGATTGGTAGGCTATCCTGGAACTCCCACAATTTTTTAAGTAAGGTTTTATTGTGGGTGATATGAAATTGTATTAGTTTGCCAGGACTGCCATTGCAAAATACCACAGACTGGGGGGCTTAAGCAACAAAAAATAATTTTCTCATAGTTCTGGAGGCTGGAAGTCCATGATCAAGGTGTTGTCAGGGTTGCTTTCTTCTGAGGTCTCTCCCCTTGGCTTATAGATGGCCATCTTTTTCCTTTTTCTTCACATGTTTTCCCCGTGTGTCTGTCTGCCTCCTAATCTCTTCTTGTAGAGAGGCCAACTGTATTGGATTAGGTCCCACACAAATGGCTTCATTTTAACTTACCTCTTTAGAGACTACAGGAACATTATGAGGTTTGGGGAGTTAGAAACTTAACATACAAATTTGAGGGAGGACAAAAGCCACCTATAATAGTGACCTCTAGGGAATTTTACTTCTTGGAGGAAGTCATTCTTGTTTTACTTTTCAGGTCCATTGAAGTATTTTGGAGTTCTTGCAGGCTTGGTCTGTCTTCAGCCAAACATTCACACTAGTTGTCCTTCCTAAATAAATATTTCGCTGTTTTTTCATTAAAAGTTCTTGGGGATCCAGCTGGAGATGAATGCTACAGGCCCCCTGAATGTGCATCTGTTCCAACACTGAATGACATTCTCTATTACAACTTTCTCATGTATGTAAGCCGAACTGTTTTAGTTTTGTAAGGCAGCCTGTATAAATATAATTCTTTATCCACCAGAAGTTTGTGAAAATATCCGATATTGTATCTGTAGAAGGCATCCTCTCTTGACTTCACAGTGCCATGAATTTATTCTTTTTTTGTCTCCCTTCACTGTTATTTCAAAGGGATTTTGGGAGGGAGAAGAGGAATATGTTTACTTTGTATGGCATTATTGAACCAGAAGTTAACGACAGAATCTTAAGGTACTATATTTGCATTTCTATATGTGGTTTATATTTATAAAGAAACATTGTACATGTTGTGTCTAAATCTTTTGAACAATCTTGACACTTAGAAGTGACTTGCCTTTTCTTTCCTGCATCATGGGCCTTTCATTTATTTATACATTAGAGTGCTGCTGCTACTCTCTATATCACAGCTTTTTAAGATAAAAACAGATCAAATATGTAATGCAACTATAGCACCTAGAACATAGTAGACGCTCTGAAAATATTCATTTGTTTTTGGTCTAGTGCTAAGTCCTATAGCATTTTTAGGTCTCTGGCAACTATGCCCTTCAAATAGTTACACCAGTGACTGCAGTGCACACTTAGTCTCCTTCCTGAAGTGCTTTTGTATATAGCTCCCTATGCCACTGGCTTATTTTTAGGTCACTGGTTTATAAAATCCCTCTCCTAAGAATTCTCTTACATTAAAAAAATTATGAAAATTCTGAGATTGGTATCTGCATGACACTGTTTAACAGAATGATATGCTTGAAGGATTTTTTTTTCTCTGTACAGATACATCCCTTTCAGCAGATTAAATGTGTTATTTGTAGCCAATGAATATAGGAAAAAATATTCTCTCTTTCAATGTTGTTTCATTGGCTAATGAGATTGATTCATATAGTATTAATGTGCAGGGATTTTTTAAGATGGAGAATTGTCAACTCATTGTTAGTGTAACAAAATTCTTACAATGCTCTGGTGCCATCTTTGTTTCATTGGCCTCTTTTGATACTTTACTCCTTTTACTTTCTCATGTTTCTCATGGGCTTGGATTATAAGTCTGAATGTACAGTGTGGATTTGGTGCATCAGATCTGTTTATGTGTCCAAGTCACTGATCTGCTGCGATACTTGGCTAGTGTTTCCAGACCGATTCGTAATCCTGGATGAAGGAGAGATTCAATGTTCAGGGTCATTGCATTTCACAAGAATGGAGAATTAGATGAAAGCTCAAAGCACATTATCTGTTAGATTTTAAAACCCTGAGAATTTCTGGGGAAAGACAGTCCATAGGTACCTCATCTATTTGCAACTTTTCTTATCAAAATGTTATATTGTTAAGCTCAGAGGTTCCCAGGTCATCAGTTAAACCTTTTAAAGACTCCTCATTTGCTTGTGGAACAGGAAATCATGTTTTGGCAAGTAAAAGAGGCTCTGTCTTTCTTCTAGATCCTCTGTTTCTCAACATTTAGCTGTTTTTATCATTCTCCAAATCAAGAGATTTAAGACACAAATTTATTTTCATATTATTAAAAAAGGACTGATGTTATAGGCATATAAGTAAGAAAGGAGTTAGAGGGAATAGTGTCACTACTATGTTAACTTGGAAGTCTTCAGGGAAAAGAAGAAAAAAGTTTTAAAATTATTATTTTTTTAAATGAAGAGGTTAACTTCTTATTTATTTATTTATTATACTTAAGTTCTGGGATACATATGCAGAATGCAGGTTTGTTACATAGGTATACATGTGCCATAGTGGTTTGCTGCACCCATCAACCCATCATCTACATTAGGTATTTCTCCTAATGTTCTCCCTCCTCTTCCCCGCCATCCACCAGCAGGACTCAGTGTGTGATGTTCCCTCCTTGTGCCCATATGTTCTCATTGTTCAAGTCCCACTTATGAGTGAAAACGTGGTGTTTGGTTTTCTGTTTTTTTTTTTTGGAACTTTGCTGAGAATGATGGTTTCCAGCTTCATCCATGGCCCTGCAAAGGACATGAACTCATTCTTTTTTATGGCTGCATAATATTCCATTGTGTTTATTCTTGATTTGTAGGGATGCAGCTCTTACTCCAGAGATGGAGTAGAGTCTCTTGCTTAATATTTGGAACTTTGCTGAGAATGATGGTTTCCAGCTTCATCCATGGCCCTGCAAAGGACATGAACTCATTCTTTTTTATGGCTGCATAATATTCCATTGTGTTTATTCTTGATTTGTAGGGATGCAGCTCTTACTCCAGAGATGGAGTAGAGTCTCTTGCTTAATATTTGGAAACAGTGTAGAAGGAACTTAAAAATCATGGTTAAGGCCGGGCGCGGTGGCTCAAGCCTGTAATCCCAGCACTTTGGGAGGCCGAGGCGGGTGGATCACGAGGTCAAGAGATCGAGACCATCCTGGTCAACATGGTGAAACCCCGTCTCTACTAATACAAAAAAAAAACTAGCTGGGCATGGTGGCACGTGCCTGTAATCCCAGCTACTCAGGAGGCTGAGGCAGGAGAATTGCCTGAACCCAGGAGGCGGAGGTTGCGGTGAGCCGAGATCGCGCCATTGCACTCCAGCCTGGGTAACGAGCGAAACTCCGTCTCAAAAAAAAAAAAAAAAAAAAAAAAAAAAAAGAAAAATCATGGTTAAAATTAAGAAGAATATTTAATATTTCAGAATTGGTTTGCAATAATGTGAATGCCCACACACCCTTTGTGTTCTGTGATGTAAAAAAAATGAATTATAGACAAACGCTATCCTGTAGTCATTGGGATTGCTTCCAAAACAATACTCTCACATCCGTTTCATCTTACTGCAAATTTGAGTAAGGAAAATCAGAATTAGAATTTCGCGTGGCTAATAGCATTCAAATTTCTACTTTAAGTTTAGCCCACCCTTGATACCTTTTGTAACATAAATATTAAAAAAATTTCAAATAGTAAGATAATATATGTGAATGAGTTAAATAAAACAGAAATTGTTTATATGGATTAAATTATGAAATAAATATATATTAATATTTTCACATATAAAAATATTAGGTTGGTGCAAAGGTAATTGCAGGTTTTGCCATTAATTTTAATGGCAAAAGTAATAAATACTTAATAAAAATAAAGTTATAAATAAAGCTTATAAGTAAACTTGAAAACTAATAAATGAAGTTCTTAATAGTGTTAATAACTATTGATCAGATGTTTCTTATAATATCTTTGAGTTTGTTGCCTTAACTGAACTAGTTTCTGGGTATAATTGTACTCGCAATTCACAAAAGTGGGTGTTATTTGTAAATATTTCCACTTGTCTTGTCTTACAAAATACAGGCTCAGAAACTGCACCAGAAGTACTGATGTGATTTCAGTGAAGTGAGATATTTGATTTTGTTTATTATTTTTGGTGAAAACTTATGGATTCCAAATGATGCAGAATCCTGTGCAAAATTCATTTGTCTGACTTGTGTCTTGTATCCTGGCCTTCCAGTTACACATGAATTTGAATTTGGGCTCTGCTATGTCATACTGAGAATTAAGCGACCTCTCTGAGGGAGTTTCCTCGTGTGTGTGTGTGTGTGTGTGTGTGTGTGTGTGTGTGTATGCATGTGTGTATATATATATGTGGAGGATAAGAACTATATGCCTTCAGAGTGTCTTGAAGATTAAATATCTCCAGTGTAAACATCTGGATGATGGAAAGGTTTTAACAAGTGGTAGCTGTTGTGATTTTTATTGTTGCTATTACTAACAATAACAATACATTTGTCTATTCAGAATGATTTCAATGACTATGTTTGTCTTAGCAATGAATGTACTTTGCTAGTTGGAAGTCATACTATTAGTATTTCTTTGAGATCAAAGTATCAGTTTTGCCTTCCTTTAATTGTTGATAGTTCTTCCTTTGTAGTTAATTTAAAAGATAGATTATTCTATGATGGAATCAGACTAAAGTGTGTCATTATGATGAATAGATTCAAATATAGATTGAAGGGCAACTCCATTTTTAAGAGTATCATTTTCACTTCTCTGGGTCATAACAAAAAGAAATGAGCACCAGTGTTCACTGTCAATGTTGCATGACTTTCAAGAAATTAAGGCCCTTTCCTCCTCTCATACCCAATGGATAATTTAAAAGAAAGTGTTAAAGTACTTTTTTCTTTTTATGAAAGTAAAGAAAAAGAAAAATCAAATAAAAAGTTGCTGCCAAGGGAGAAAGAAAATTGGAGGACTGTGACAAATCCCTCTGGGGTCCAGATTGTTGGCGCAGTGAGAGAGGTTAAAGTGAATGGAACAATGGGAAATCAGTCATGAACCTGAAGCTAATCATCTGGCTTCTGAATAAAATGGGGGAATGAACCAATATTTCAGAAAGAGAAGAAAGCCTACAGAGCTGGTGCAGAAGGAAATTCGTTTATCCAAGAACAAAAAGCCCAAGAGAATTAATAGATGATTTACTGGAACCTGAGTGGCATCTAAGAAAGACTTACATATTCTAAAGAGGTTTCTTTTTCTAGATAGTTGAAACAATGTTATAAAATATTAACTTTCAGAAAAAATTTGATAACATATCTGCAATCTTTTGAACATATTCTTTAATTTCCTTCTTTTCCTTCGCAATTATAAACACAGGAGGTCCCCGGTAAGGCTAAAGAGTCTGACTGAGGCTAAAGATACGTTATTTTCAGTATACCTAGAGATTGCTGTTTTCTCCCTCAATTGCATTAATAATACTAGAGTTGTGTGTGTATTTTTATTTTCTCATTTCCCATACTGTATGAAAGGAAATGTAATACAATCTTTAAATGATTGCACAATTATAAAGAAACAGAACTGTTGTTTGAAAATTTGCACCACCATTAGCTAACTTGAAATGTTCATCTGAATATTGCTAAAAATCTGAATTTTATGTGTGGAAGGTGTTTTAGAAAGGTCCAAATACGATGTAAGGAATGGGTTGAATGAAAGTGGAGGAATCTCTTTAAGAGGATCCCTAATGATTTGTATGATCACTTCTTAGGATGTGCTTGAGTGAATTGCTTGCCAGATTTGGAAATCAGCGTTGTTCAGCAGCCAATAAAGTAAAGTATTTCCAGTATAGTAACATTTAAATGAAATAATTAGGAATGGATAGGTGGAGTAGAGATTTACGTATCTTACTAGGAAACTACAGAAAAAGTCAGTGCTGAAAATATCAGATCTAAAAACTTCCTTATTGCTTGAAATGGAGGGCTCATCTATATTTGATATGCAAATTTATGCTATCAACTTTATGGACTATTTTTCTCCTTTTCATGAGACAGTGGGCATGCAAGAGCAAGAAGAAAGGAAACCCCAGTCAATTCATGGCTGCCTCGTGTTGTGCCAGACATAATCATCAAATATTTGGTAAAGTCACTGGGGGAAAAGAAATCTAAGACTCTTAGTTGACAAAGTTTCCGTTCAACTTAGAAAAAAAAAATTACCCATTAGTTCCAAAAAGGCTAGAGTCCTTTTTGTAAACAGAAAGAATAGGGTCCTAGGATGTTGGATTGAACCTAGCATCTGTTTTTCTTTTTACATTTTTTCAGACGGAGTTTCATTCTTGTTGCCCAGGCTGGAGTACAATGGCGAGATATCGGCTTACCACAACCTCCACCTCCTGGGTTCAAGTAATTCTCCTGCCTCAGCCTCCCTAGTGGCTGGGATTACAGGCACGTGCCACCAAGCCCGGCTAATTTTGTATTTTTAGTAGAGATGGGGGTTTCTCCATGTTGGTCAGGCTGGTCTCGAACTCCCGACCTCAGGTGATCCGCTCACCTCAGCCTCCCAAAGTGCTGGGATTGCAGGGCTGAGCCATCATGCCCGGCCTGTGTCTGGTCTTGATGCTACATTTAACTCGTTGTGCAAATTGGAATATATCATGTAATTTAATTGAGCCTCAATTTCCCCACTTGGCAGAGTAGGTTGAACGAATTAATCTTGGTGGTGTCTTTGAGTTGCAAAATTCTGTGATTCTGCATTTCATGTTCAAAATGTTAGAAAGCAATTGTCATAAACAAGTTACATGTAAGGTGCTACAGCATTTCAGAAGAAGAAATTGCTTCTAACATTGAATTTCATGGAAGACCTCATAGGTATGAATTTCACATATGGAAGTGAGGGAAAATGCATTTGGATCAGAGAGAACTGCAAAGATATGAACATATATGATGAAGCCTTTATAAAGAACAAGTGGTTAAACGTTTTAAAAGCTTTTCTCCTTTTTGTTTTCCAAAGCAGCCTTTATAAAAAACACATCTCTGTGATTAAAAAGTCATAAGTAAATGGGAATCGAATATTAAATTACAGAGAAATTTTATTTCTGATATCCAAAAAATCATAAGCCCATTGAAGAAAATTTGTGTAACACAAAAATGATAAGAATGTAAAACCCTTGCAATTCCAACATGCAGAGATAATTACCGTTAATATTTTTATTTTGGTGTACTTTCTTCTAACTTATTTTACATATAAATATACATACATTCAAACAATGATGCGTCTATTGTACATATTATTTTACTACCTGTTTTAGAATGTAATGTGTCAAACAGGATTGATCCAGGCTGGGTGTGGTGACTCACACCTGTAATTCCAGCACTTGGAGAGGCTGAGGCGGGAGAATTGCTTGAGCCCAGGAGTTCAAGACCACCCTGGACAATATAGTGAGACCTCATCTCTATTTCATTTAATAGAAATTAAAAAAACCAAAAAAACCAAAAAACAGCATTGATCTGACCTAACTTCTTTTGGGGAACATTTGATTCTATGCTCCCCAGTCTGTTTTGTCAGGAATCAGTTTTGTTCAAATGGCACTTTAAATGGTCACAAGAGGAAGTAGATGCTAAGATTCGGTCATAATAGGAATATTTGTTGAGATATGACAAGTATTTTTTGGGCGGGGAAGGGATTTGTTCCCTTGGCATTAAATTCTGGATTCCTGGAGGACAAGGATGAGTCTTTGGTACAACCAGGGCACAGTATTGGACTTGACATGGAGTAAATGCTCATGCTTGTTGAACTACACTTTTAGGATGAAAAATTCTTTTAGAGGAAGGCCAATGCAGAAAATTTTTCTTGCTAGAAGCTAGAGAAAACTGTGTATTTGGAAATTCCTGATCAAAGGCACCATTTTTCTACTTGCTTGTGTTTTCCTATGTGTGGTAATGTATAATTATCTCTAGAGGCATGTATGGTGATTTAAGCTGAAGCATGGGTAAAATAGGACAAGTTAATAGAAGTGTAAGAAGTGTATTCATTTTAATTGGTATTAGTAAAAATAAAAATATAACTAACACATCAGAGTTGCGATCCAAAGGATATTACTGTATAGAAAAAGGCCAAATTCAATTTAAAGAAAAAGACTAAGAAAATAATGAGACAAATGTTATTAGGATACATCAAACACTGTAAAAGTTGAATCTGAATGACAAAGGTTTGAAAACACAACTTTGTCAGATTTCCTGGATTGGGCAAGGGCTGTGAATACTTTTTCTACCTTTTTTTCTTACTTCCTTTCATTAGGAGCAAGTACTTAATTTCTTTTAAAAATTAATTTTTATTTTTGAATTGTAGTTGATGAAATTATATATATTGATGGTGTACAACATAATGTTTTGGGTTTTGAGACAAGGTCTTTCTTTGTCACCCAGGCTGGAATGCAGTGAGGTGAATATTGCTCTCTGCAGCCTCGACCTTCTAGGCTGAAGTGATCCTTCCACCTCAGCCCCGCAAGTAACCACCATGCCTGGCTAATTTTTAATTTTTTATGTAGAGACAGGGTTTCTCCATGTTGCACAGTCTTGAACTCCTGAGCGCAAGTGATCCATCTACCTCGGCCTCCCGAAGTGCTGGGATTATAGGCATGAGACACCACACCCAACTCATAATGTTTTAAGATATGTGTACATTGTGGAATGGATAAAGAAAGTTAACCACTGATTACTTCACATACTTATCCTTTTTTTTTTTTTTTGTGCTGGGAACAATTAAAATCTATTTTCTTGGCATTTTCAAGTATGGAATACATTGTTATTAACTATTGTTATCATGTCGTACAATATATCTCCTGAACTTATTCCTCCTAACTGAAATTTTTAAACCTTTGACCAAAATCTCTTCAATCTGCACTCCCCATTCTTATTCTCTGGTAATCACTATTCTTCTATTAATTAGGTTTTTTCAGATACCACATTTAAATGAGATAATACATTATTATTCTTTTGACTGGTTTATTTCACTCAATATAATGTCCTCTAGGTTCATTCATATTGTCTCACATGGCAGGATTTTCTTCCTTTTAAAGGCTGAATAGTATTCCATTGTGTTTCTTTTATCCATTCATTCACTGATGGACAGTTAGTTAGATTCCATATCTTGGCTACTGTGAATAATACTGCAATGAACATAGGAGTGCAGACATCTCTTTGACATACTGATTTTCTCTCTTTATGTTGGATGTATACCCAATAATGAGCATGCTGGATCATATGGTACTTCAATTTGTAATGTTTTGAGGAACCTCTCTACTGTTTTCCATAATGGCTCTATTAATTTACATTCCCACCAACAGTAGCAAGTACTTAGTTTCTTTATGTAGATTATTCCAGTTTGAAAATATTCTTTAAATTCCTAGTTGCTCTTATTATTGTTCCACAGATATAACGGCTCTTTTTTATTCTACTTTGAGGACTCAACCAGTTACTCTCAACATCTTTTCAAGCACCCTTTGCTGTTCCTTTGTTTTTTATTTATTAATTATGATATAGTAATTGTATTTGCCTTCCCATCAAGAATTGTCAAGTGTTCTATGGGAAAGTTATTCCAGTTACTGAAAAATTTTAACAACATATAATAGAGCTATAGCTTCTTATTTGGACTTTGCATTTAATTAGCTGTTAGACTGGACACAGGCAGTTCTGCTATTGGTAAAATGAAACAGGTGATCACTCTAGGGTTGCTGCTAGCTCTAAGAAAACCTCTCCCAAAACAAAAAACAAACTGTGTTCCTGGATTTCTGATCTCTGTGTTCAAATATGTTATGAGATTTAAAGCTGTGCTCCGTTGTACTTTATGGTCAGCCATACTAAGCTACTTAGCGTTCCCAGAAGTCACTATATTCTATGCAATCTCAGTTTACTTCATTTCCCTCAGTTTGTGACTATTAGACTGAACTTCCATAAAGAGAAAGCATTGGTTTTAAAAGAGAGATATTAAATAAGCATGAATAATCACCCTGCCCATTCTTTAGTATGAGAGGCTCATTCTTAAACTCTGATACAAATAGCCATTGGGGTTATAAGCATCACTTACAGCTCCTGATATGTGATTTTTAATGTTATTCAGTGTGACTTTTTGTGTTCAGAGAAGATTATTCAGAGTTTACTTTTAGTTTAAAAAATTAGTAATACCTAGTTCTTAGGCTTTTAAGTTTAGCTTCCATATCTAATTATTTTATTTATAAGTCTAGAAAAGGTTAAACATATTCAAAGACCCTTTGACTATTATTTAGTTCAATTTAAACAAAAATATTTTAAAGTGTTTTTATATATTTAAGATATTTTGTTGCCTTTATAAATAATTCTTAGATTTAATAAAATCTTCCAAAGCACTGTTTTTCTTTAAAAATCATCTAATTAAGCTTAAAAATATGGTAAACATATATGTTCAATGCTTTATATAGAGCATTGACTTAAAATTGTTAATCTAAATTAATCAAAGTTATACATTTTAAATTAGAATGATAAGGTTTGTCATTCTAATAAGCCAAAAGATTTTAAACAAGCACAGAAAATGCCAAATATGTTTAGACTACTTTCTAACACAAAAATATTAATATTATAGTTTTAATTTTCTTAAATACATTTCTATGCTTTTAAATCTTTTTGGAGTTGAAACATATGAACTCCCGAAGTCAGGTGGTTATCACCCCAGTTAACTGAGGGTCTCCATCAATTTGGGGCTGCAGTAACAAACTATCATAGACTAGGTGACTTAACAGAATTTTATTTCCCACAGTTCTGGAGTCTGCAAAGGCCAAAATCAAGTTGCTGTCAGATTTAGGTGTTTGGTCAGGGGCTGCATTCTGAGTCATGTTCTCATATGAAGAAAAGAATGAGGGAGCTTTCTGGGATCTCTTTTATAAGGGCACTAATCATATTTTGAGGGCTCTGGTCTCATGACCTAATCACCTTCCCAAAGCCTAACCTTATAATATCATCACACTGGAGGTTAAGATTTCAACATATAATCTTGGGGAAGACATGAATATTTAGTTCATAGCACTGAGGTTATTTATGACCACATATTTGTGTCTGATCACCGTCCAGATTCTTGTGGGAGACTCTGAGAGGCACACTGAACTACATTTGTAGTTGCTGTATCAATAATTCCAACAGGATGATCACATAGCCCACCACCCTGGATTTGAGTAATTTGAGTTTTATACATTGCTTAATTCTTCTGTGTGTAGAGAAATCTACAAGCTCTAATCAGGACAACTACTTGTATATATCATTTCAACTCTAAAGGCTTTTGAACTTAATGAAATTCTAAGGTATAAAATGTTTTTCCAAGTAAAATTTAAGGCATTTTGAACCTGATGAAAGCTTAGAATCTCCATTTTCTTTTAAATCTCCTTTTAATTGTTAATATGATATCTGTTCTTGTGTCAGTTTACTGAGAATGATGGTTTACAGTTTAATCTATGTCTCTGCAAATGACAGGAACTCATCCTTTTTTATGGCTGCATAGTATTCCACGGTATATATGTGCATAGTATTCCATGGTGTATATGTGACACAAGAACAGAAAACCAAACACTGCATGTTCTCACTCATAAGTGGGTGTTGAACAATGAGAACACATGGACACAGGGAGGGGAACATCACACACTGGGGCCTGGGGGGTGAGGGGCTAGAGGAAGAATAGCAGGAGGTGGGGGTATTGGGGAGGGATAACATTAGGAGAAATATCTAATGTAGATGATGGGGTGATGGATGCAGCAAACTACCACCATGGCATTTGTATACCTATGTAACAAACCTGCATGATCTGCACATGTACCCCAGAACTTAAAGTATAATAAAATAAATTAAAAAAATTCAAAAATAACCAAAAATATATGATATGTGATTGACATTGGATATTTCTCAGTTTTCAGCTTGAAAAATTTACTTCCAGATCCAACTTAAGAGGTCTACTACTAGAAAAGAGAGCTCAGGCCTGAGTTTTACGGAGGCTTCCCTGAATTAGTTAAATTGCCTCTAGTAGGTCTGAGTAGTAGCATTGGTCAGACATGATTGATACTGGATACTGAGTTCATTATAATCAACTAGGAATCCAAAGACCTTGAATTCTTTTCTGAGTATAATATAACATTCAGACCAGGCTTAGAATAAATCCCGAGAATAAGAGAAAAAGGAAATGGGTTGAGAGAGATTCCAGGCTAAGAAGATCTTTCCTCCATTTAAATCGAGGCTCCATAGAACCACATTGCCTAGTTGAACTGTTAGTGCTGCACCAGGGTAATTAGGCACTTGCTCTCCCCCTTGCTTCTTCAGAATACATCAGTTAGAAAAAACAAAGGGTGTCAAAATAATAGGCAATTACGGATATTTCTCAGGTTCTTCTTGATGCTTAATAGGTGATGCATGAGATTATAAAGTTCTATTTTTCTCTGACAATAATCGACTTTTATTATACACTAAGATATTGCTTTGGGGCCCCGATGAGGGGGTAAATTTAATTATTTTTTCGGTAATGGCATTGAGGTTTTAGTTTCTTTTTGCATCCTTACCTGTGTTTGGAAGATGGCTAGTATGGGTTGAAATTTTGGCTGAGAATGAGGAGGGAATTAACCTGAAGGAGACATCTGGTCTTAGTCATATTAGCATATTAGTATCGAGGTCTACACAGCCTTTGCCTTTCTAATGCAACTAGTTGCCAGTCCAGCTGAACATATGATATTTCTTTTCCTTCTCTACACTTTTCTGTTCTCTTATTTTTTTTTTTTTTGAGAAAGTATCTTGCTCTGCTGCCCATGCTGGAGTGCGGTGGCATGATCTTGGCTCACTGCAGCCTCCCCTTCCTGTGTTGAAGTGATCCTCCCACCTCAGCTTCCCCAGTAACTGTGCAGGTGCACACCACCATGCCTAGTTAATGTTTTTTTTTTTTTTTTTGGCAGAAACAGAATTTCACTATGTTGCCCAGGCTGGTCTCAAACTCTTGGGCTCAATTGATCTGCCTACTTTGGCTTCCCAAAGAGCTGGGATTATAGGCTTTCTATTCTTTATTTTGTGTCCTTGTATTCCTTCATTCCTTTTAGGTTGGAAAGAAATTATTTTCTGAAGTCAGCTTGAAAAATTTGTCTTTTCTAATTTGGAACTAATTCATACTCCACTCCATCCTATCCTTTACCCTTAAGAAACTACATGCTCTGTATTTTGCTTAATAATTTTGATGTCTTTGATTTACATTTTATAGGCATAAGAAAAATAGGACAAGTTTAATCAAAACCTCAACTGCAATGTACACATTTCCAGCATTCCTCTTAATGTGGATAACATTTTGTTCTAATGAAAGGCAAGGCTTCATTTCAAGGGCACTCTCTGGGCAATGCAGATTCTTGGATTCCTCTGTGTTTTGTTGAAACTCATTATGTGCCTCAGTGACTAAAGGGAGCATGGATGTTTTTATATTCCTCAATGGATGTCTGTTGTAATCAAGTTCAAGTAGCAAACAAAGCTCAGTGTGAATGAACACAAGGGTGCCATCTATCAGTGGCGTCTCCATATTTGAGTTATTGTGCCATTCAAAATAAAGGCAACAGACTCTGTTGTAAGTGAACACTGAATCTCTCAGTTTAGTTCGTTCAAATATTGTTGATGTGTCATTAACATGAGAGTGACCTGGAAAGGAGCCAGATTCTCTGCTTTGTATCTAAAAATGGATTACTGTACCGCTGAGAATACTCTGAAGCCAATGTAGAAAATCATTTCTTTTGGAAAGGTACAGTCTTTAGGCTGAAAAATTCTCAATCTAGATATTAGATTATAAATGCTTGAGGACTTATTTGCAGAGCATTCTTGGCTAAAGGACTAATATTCTTTCCTTGATCTCTTTAATGTTATTCACATTGCTTTTTTTTTTTTCTGGACACATTATTACTGACATTAAAAAGAAGGTAACATAAACTTAATGCCAATTATTTTTTCCTAGGGGAGATTCTTAGTTGTAAGAAAATCAACCTGTTCAAATAGCTCAACTGAAGGGAGGGATGGTATTTACTGAAAAATACTAAGATCTTATGAATCTGAGAAGAGTAAATAAAGAAGATTTGGGCTTTTATAACTGAAGTCAAGAACTGAGCTTCCTTGCTCTTCCTTTTTCAGTGTTTTCTCCATTCTTCTTTCTCACAGTTAGTTTCCTGAGCATATTTGGCTTGCACAGAAACCTATATGGCCACCTCCACGTTGACTATACATGATCTTTTAGCTTAAATGCTTGTGTCGATGTGTTCAGACTTCCAGTGCCTCAATTCCAAAATCCTTACAGATAAATCTGGTTAATTGTTAGTAATACGCTGGCTGAGCTTAGCTGAAGAGCCCCTCCCTGACTACTCAGATATGTTCAAGGATTATGGAGTATGATCATGCAGACTTGAAGGAGGCAGGCTCTACTGAAGTAGCTGTGGTTTGAGTAGACATTCATAATTGTCTATTATAGTCCCTATGCTGTGTCTAAATCCACAGCCTTAAAACTTTTCCATCACAGGAACCCAGAGGAATAAATGCATTTTTAAATCCCATTCCAGCATTCATCTATGTATAAATTCTTGAAACAATACTTCCCCTTATTACATGTGATACACTCTCATGTTTTCCTTTTTATTTCTTTCTATCTCAATTCATTCCATTAAATAAAAGCTTGCTAGTCTTGCCTAATATAATTGATTTCATGAGTCACCAGAACTTTAGTTTCAAAAGCACTCGTCTTTTCTTTATATTGTTTTCCTTTGTAGCTCTTACAATTACCATTGGCACTTCTGTTAAATTTTTTAGTTTTCTTTGAAGCAGATATCACAATTATAATTGCCTCCCTTGTTAAACGGTAAACCACATTAAAGCAGAGACTGTGTCTGCCTTGTTTACTTCTGTATTCCCAGCACCTAACAGAGTTCCTGGCACATAGTAGATGCTCAATTGAGTAAATATTGATGAATGAGTAAATGAAGACCCAAACAGATGGCAACCTTAATGGCTCACCTGGTTCTTTGAAAGGAGGAGATTCAGATACATATAAAATTACTTAATTTGGTGCAGCCCTGCTGATAGAGAAAGCAGATGGAAAGACCCAGCAGGAGACTCAGTGGAGCAAGGAGGCCAGGCCAGAGTGCTAGGTTCCCATATAGTTACCGACAGCTGAGTGAAATTCTCTGACTGTTTAAGGGAAGGATCAGTATCAGATCTGAGCTCAGGTCTCTTGATTCTTTATTTAAAGTGTATTCTATCACACTACAATGACTTTTCAGTTGGATTTCCAAAATTTCATTTTTGGTACTTTAATTTTTCCCTTTTTAGCTCATAATAAAGAAAGGTGGAGAAAGAACCATATACTTTTTTTTTTTTTTTTTTTTGGACATAACACACCACAGTACCTGTTTTCCAATGAGATGAAGACATCTGGTTAGGGAGATTAATAGCACACAGAGCTCTTTCCCCTCTCTTCTTGCTAATCTTCCCCAGTTTAGTCACTGACTTCCATCCTATCAAGATTCCTTTAACTAACTTCTGCAATTTATGACTCCTACTTGTCTATAGCAGTTGTTTCAAAAGCTACTTTTCATAAGTGAATATTTAAAATGGCATCACCTTACTTTCTTTTCCCACATGCACAGATTTTGCATCTAGAGGAGGATTTAATAATTACTATGGTTTCATCTATAGATTTACTAAATAATCTACAGGTACAAAGAATTTATATAAAAAGCAATTCACAGATTGATAAACTTTCTGTATAGCTTCCTGGTGTCCTCAAAGCTGAGAGGACTATTACTTTAACACTCAACCAGTTTCGTCTGCTCCAAATATTAATTTACAAGGTGAGAATACTCTACTTCTCAAAATCAGTCAACTTGATATTGAATTAAATGGTCAAAGTACAATTCAATTTATTATAACTGGATATGATACATAAATTTATCATCCACACATATTTATAACTCTTTTAGGAGGGGAGAATGTGCATGTTAGGCCAGTGTTTCTCAACCCTTTTTAATAGACTGTGTCAGCTTGCAGGGTACAGTAGATGGATGAGGGAGCTTCCTTCTGTCATAGATGGCCATTCCAGCTTTAGTCAAATAAATGTGGAAATACCTGCAGCAGCTATAAATTTTGTCCCCAGTACTTAAGTTAATGTAATTCGTAGCTTTTGGGGAGCAATCCTTTGCTCTTCAGTCCAATCCCATTTGATTCCTTAAAGAGAGTAGCTCTATACATTTTGTGCTAAGCTCAGAGTGGGACTTTTTGCTAGGGCTGCAACTCTTGGCTTCTTGTGTTCCATCTTCTCAGAACCTTCTCAGAAGGTTCACTTTCATCTAAGGTTCTGCTAGTTATCCTGGCACTCTGGGAGTGCGGTTCTGGGTTCTGCTCTATGAGTAACCCATAAACTCTGTTAATGCATTTTAAATCCCATTGCAAAAATTTTTTAAAAAGTTACTGTTTGTCATTCAGGATATATTTTAAGTGAAGAGGTAATGAATATACATATATGTATAAACATACATGTATAATGAATATGTATACATATATATGTTATACTATCCTTTCTCTTCCTATAAATATATACTCTATATGTAGCCTACAAATACTTTGCCATTGAAGACCTGTTTAGCTAAAGAGTTTCTTTTCATTCATGAAAAAGACAAAATAGATGTTTCTAGAAGTGATTTCATAATTACATAACACAAATTAGATACAGAGGTCATATAAAGGTTAATCTCTAATACTGTAAAAATATCTTGGAAGTATTGTGGTTTTGTTTTCAAAAAGAATTGTATTTTAGAGATACATACTAATATGTTTACAGAGAAAATAATCTGATGTCTGGGACTGGTTCATAAATGATCTCGGCTAGAGGAGGGAAGGTATAGATGGAACAAACTTGTTTATATGGATAATCTTAATTTTTCTGTATACATTTGAAATTTTTCTAATTAGAAAATACATATATATTTGAAACACATACACTTCTGTCCTCTGCCCCATGGTCATAGGGAAAATTGGTGGAAATAAAATGCAGATTGCCTGCAGTGTGAACGTGGGACCCTCAAGCCCTAAGTTGTCAAACCTTCCAATCGCTCAGTGTCACTAAAGTGCAATCATTTATTTCCAGGAGTATTTAGCCCATGTTTCTATTCATTTCTTCATCATTAAATCTCAATTTCAATAGCACAGGGTGCCACAAGCTGAGAATCAGGTGTAACTTCCTATGAAAATAAATGCAGAAATTCCCAATTGTGTCTATCCTAATAAAAGCAAAAGGAACAACTAATTACCTATTTTCTTTTAGAAAATAAAGTCATTGACAGGGTCACAACCCTGCTATCCAGCCTAGTATGGATTATTCTGAGTACCAAGCAAAGCTAGCTTTTCTTTTTTTCTTGCCAGTGAACTCTACAAGAATTTAACCTATACTGATCTTTTCATGCTGTTTTTTAATCACACTAAACTTTACTCCATGGCACCTAATTATTCCTTCAGGAACCCCTCCTTCCCTGCCACGAACGATGTATAGAAATCTGAAAACATTCATAAAATATGGTTGAATACATTTTTGTGGTAATAAAGATTTTGTATTTGAAGATATGTTTACTAAAAGGTATTTCATTTATAAAGATTCAAACTTTCCTTAGTTTATAAGGGGGCTTGTTTTATATTTGACATTATTAGAAAATCGGTTCTCCACGTGGAATTTTTCATCTGAAATGTCACAGGAACTGGGAATTGAAAAAAGAAAACTTTACACATTCTTTCACATCTTGAGTTTTTCACATGCTTTTTCTTTGCCTGAAATCTCTTCCCCATCTGTCCATTGCCAGGTGGTAAATTCCTGTCCATCCCCTTCAGGGGCCAGCTCAGCTCAAGTCAATTCTTCTCTGATGCCTTTCTCAGTCTCTAAAGGATGCGACAATGGGCTTTGCACACAGTGTATCTCCACTATTGTTCTTACTACATTGTGCTGTAATAGCTGTTTTTGTGTTTTTTTCTATTAGATTATAAGCTCCTGACAAGAAGACTTGAGTAACATTTATTAAATTGTTGGGTTGAATTGTGTATTCAAAGAACTGTTGAAAATAATGGAGAGATTTCAAATAATAAACACATGAAAGCAAGAAAATGTCACAGTTGAGGAAATATTAACTTAAAAAATTACCTTTCCCCCAAAGTAATGGCTAAATATAACTGGCTTTTTGAGAAAGTTTAAATCACCTTGAAAATAATCATTGACAAGAACATTTGTCCTACATTGTCACATCCAGTTGGAAAACTGCATTTAATAGTTTACATTCAATATAAAACTTGGACTCCTTCAAAAGATAAGTTGATTTTCTTCTTTACAACAAGATACAAGTTACTTTAGTACTTCATAATAGAATAGAAAAATGATTCAGGTTCACAACATGAAAAATATACTAGGAAAGAAAAAAGATTTTACAGATAAGCCATAGGTCTACGCTAAGCCAGAGTCTCACAAGAAGCTATTACTGTGTAGAGTAATGTGCTCCCTGCATTGAATGCAGCACAGTTGATGCATTCCAGTGGCATCATAAACAACAAAACCCAAGTTCAAATCATTCACATGAACTTGTAATTGAATTTTTCAAGATGTGATTTAGTGTAGTAGATGGTACCAGGATAAAATGTTTCAAATATAACAGCGATTGAACAAGTTAGAAAAATTAGTAGGGAATGAATATTAATATGGGGTAGTTTTCAGACATCTTGAAATAGAAAAGCTCCTTACTTGGCTAATTTAAGAATGAAAGAGAAAATAATACCAGGCTCAGTAAGAGGACTCATGAGCAACAAGAATATAGGACAATATTCTACCTTTTGAGTGATAAAATAAGTGATGTTGCTGAAAGCTATGGTATAGATCTAGTTTTTTATCAGTGTTGGATTAAAACTTAGGAAAAATAACTATGAATCTCAGCTTATAGATAGGACTGAACAGGCCTCCAGTTCCAAATTTGGAGACTCTACTCTTCTTACTGAAGTGTATTCAAATGTACTGCATTACTTGGAATTTAGCTGGCAAAAAGATTCATAAATTTGCTAACTTGTGAACTTCTTTTACCGAAATATGAGCTCTAAATGCTGTGAGCCTGGCAATTCTGTTTGTGTGAATGGGCTTTGGATTTCCCAACATTAAAGTTTAGTATTTGTTGTTGGGTCTGGAGTAGATACTGACATGAGTTTTACTGTTTTGATGTGCCAGCACCAGGGCAGAAACACTTGGTAGGACTGAGACGGCAACTGATTACAGTATCAAGTGGCTTTCTAGTGAACCCTCAAGGCTTTGAATGGAAGCATACTGATGTTTTTCATTGTTTGCTGGATATAGCTTTTCTTCCGATATTTGGAGGTAGTTCTCAACTTTTTCATTGTTTGCTGGATGTAGCTTTTTTTCCTGATATTTGGAGGTAGCTCTCTATTCTTACCTCCTTTCCTTGGAGCTTAGAATTTTAGAGTCTGTTTCCAATTATAGCCAGCAGATGGTGCAATTTACTTTACTTATACACTATCTCAAATGAAAAACCATTAAACTCTATTCTATGTACATACACGCAGTATGTCTCAATCCCATTCATATGTACAAATGTAAGTGTATGTTTCAAAACTTTTTATATATTTAGAAACAATCTATTTAACATAATTTATTTCCTTTTAGAAAAGCAGTGTTCATTTGTTAGAGTTTTATTAATAATTCAGACTTACATTTTATTAGCTTCACAGACCTAAAATGAAGACATGAGGGGAGGCTATTAGTCATGACAGGAAATATATCATTTCTTTTTCATCAGTTTTCTTACACAATTTATAATCACATGTCCTGCAAGACAAGAGTAAAGGTGGTTCTGATGTGCCCATGGAATTCAGCAATACTTAGCTATAATTTTGAGAGTGTAACAGATCTTAAAATTCTGATTTGGTAACTGACTCCAACAGAGCTTTCAAGTTGAAATTTATTTATGTAATCATTTCAGCTATTAGACTATCCATCCTATCTCTTGTCAATAAAGGATGGTTTCCCATAGGAGATAAGTAATAACTTTATAGAATTTTAAGATGTAATAGAATGTTATTGTCCTCTGGAGGTCATGCTTACCAACCAAAGGGTAATAACTTTTATTAGAAGCCTGAAATAGTCTATAAATATTTCATTAAATCCTTAAAAATGTGGAGGTATTAATTCTCAAGTCTCTTTTTTTGATTTCTGGCTACCACACTGAGATGGATAAAATGTTCCTGGGAACCTGGGGAAAATGTGATTGTGCTGAATTTATCACCTGTAATATTTCCTGGTGGGATTATCTGAATACATGTGGATTTTAGTAAGAATTTTCTCAGAAAATTTCATTATTATTTTAAATGCTAGGCTCAGCATCTAAGTTCTGCCTTTATCATTCTGTCTTCCAACATGCTCCTACTGATTCTCAACTTACTTTAGGCAGCAGGTGAAGAAAGGAGAGAAGACGCTGCATTTTCTGGCTGTCTCAGTCGATTCAAAAGCATTTATGAAGCATCTGTCTGTGCAGGGCACTGGCGTGGTGCTGAGCTGATTGAGTTAAAAAAGACATAGACCTTGTCCTTGAGGCAAGCAGCTGTCAATTGCTGACTCCAGGGAGAAGTGTTTTTATTTCTTCAGTGTGGGCAAAGTTGCCATGGAACAGGCTATGTACACATTTGAACAGGTAGGGGATGCCCACATCATTCCTATCATCCTAGAAAATAGATAAAAATTTCACTTTATCAGACTGCAAAGAAACACAGCTTAAATTTCTGAGGAATTAGAATTATACAATACTTAACAACAAAATATAGTTTTGACTTTCAGGTTAACATTGTAACTAATGAAATATTGCAAAATCGAAGTCCCTTCAGGGTTCAATTTAATGAATAGAGAATAGAACTTAAAAAGGTAATAAAACAGTTTCTCTCATAAAGGGTGCTTGGATTTTGCATCTGAATAACACTCTGCTGTTGCCACCTACACCATGTTTTCTCTTCTTGAATGATGAAAAAGACTTCACTTTCTGCTTTTACTTATCTTGAGCATCATTCCTATATAATAGGTCACTTGTCCAACACTTGCACATAAGTAATGAGTAGGAGGATATTTTATGTATGACCCATTTATTTGAAGGAATTGTTCTATTCTAGGTACTTTGGTTGTAAGGAACAGGAACCCACTCAAATGGTTCAAGAAAAAAGGGGTTATTTAAAACAGAGAGAAATTCATGAATATAAAATACAGGAATAATAGGTTTTATAATGAATGTCAGAATGCTATATTCTTTCTCTTTTTCTTTTATAGGTTACTTTTAACAAATGGTCCCAGGTGAACTTGAGGAGGTCAGGTGGGGCCAGCTGTATTAGTCAGGATTCTCTAGAGGGACAGAACTAATAGGATGGAGATACAAATATGAGTTTATTAAGTAGTATTAATTCATATGAGAACAAGGTCCCACAATAGGCCATATATAGGCTGAGGCGCAAGGAAGCCAGTCCGAGTCCCAAAGCTGAAGAACTTGGAGTACAGTGTTCGAGGGCAGGAAGCATCCACCATGGGAGAAAGATGTAGGCTGGGAGCCTAAGCCAGTCTAGCCTTTTCACACTTTTCCATCTTCTTTATATTCTATCTGTGTTGGCAGCTGATTAGACAGTGCCCACCCAGATTAAGGATGGGTCTGCCTTTCCTAGTCCACTGACTCAAAGTGAATCTCCTTTGGCAACACCCCCACAGACACACCCAGAATCAATACTTTGTATCCTTCAATCCAATGAAATTGACACTCTGCATTAACCATCACACCAGCCAAAGCTGGATCATAAAAGGCCTTGAAATTATGGTCAGGGATAATCTTGTGGCCATATGTGAACAACAAGACAAAGAGAAATAAAGCCCTCAATTGAACTGAGCTGATTGGATTCTCTAAAAAAATTGACCTGAGACATTGGTTATTTGTGGCTGGCTCTTAAAATAATGATAATAATATTTAATGTTTGTCAAGAGCTTACCGTGTATCAGCTCTTGTCCTAAGCTTTTTTCACGTTCTAATGCATTAATCATCACAACTATATAATATGGATCAGAGTGATTCCATTTTACAAATAAAGAAATGGAGGCATGACTGAAAAGTAAAATAGCTAATACAAGTTGACAAAAGAGGTAGTAGAGCTGGTACTGGAACCCAGCCAGTCTGACTCCAGAGCCTGTGCTCCTAGCCACTACATGACACTGTCTTCAAAGTGTTAGAGTGGGAACTGGTTCTGTGGCAAGCCAAAGCCACATGCAACTCAAAGTTATGGGGTAGGAGAGGCAGAATGATGGGTGAGCAGAAGAAGCAAGTATATGGGGAAGAACATCGAGCAGTTTCTCACCGCAGCACCCCCACTGCCTAGATTGAACAAAGCCTAGTACACGGCAGGTACTCACTAAATATGGGTGGAATAGTGAATGAATATTTTCAACAGGGGCTGTAGGTGTGACATATCCTCTAAGAAGTTTGGGTGTGCCAGTCAGGCAGGAGCCTCCAAATAATTTAATATGTTTCCTTTACAAATTAACTAAATTATACTTACACTGCATGAGTATAATCTTTTTAAAAACATAAAGCTCTACAGAGAATAGTGTTCCTTCAGGCCACTTCTCCATCTTTGTTTCCTCTTTTCTACTCCCCAGAGATCCTTCCAGCCTTGGTTAATATATTTAGATACATATATAGAAACTGTTGGAACTCTATTGTTTTGCATATTCAAAAAATATTTGCATATTAGAGTGTTTATTTTTTCTCTCATTTAATGTGTCATAGAGATCCAGCTACAATGTTATGATAGACATTAAGATGGTTTCTAAATTTCTTACCATTATAAAATTATGTTTGTAATTTATATTACAGGTTTTAAAATACAAATCTGTGCATGTGTGTGTTTCCACATGTATTTCTATTATGTAGTGGCTCAGTAATTGGCTCCACACATTTAATATATTAATTGTTACTGCTATGTTGCTTTCAGTGTCTTTGACATTATTTATTGTTAAACGTTTTAATTGTAGTGTGATGGGTAAATAATTGAATCTCAATATTGTTTGAATTTGCGTTTCTGTAGTTATATATGGGGTCCGTCATCTTTTCATATATTTATTGGCCATTGGTATTTTCTCTGGCCATACATTTTGCCCACTTTGTTTGGGTTCTTTTTAAAAATAGATTTATGGAAGTTCTTTATATAGTCTCATTTTTTTTTTTTTTTGAGATAAGATTCACTCTTTTGCCCAGGCTGGAGTGTAGTGGTGCGATCTCAGCTCACTGCAACCTCCACCCCCTGGGTTCAAGTGATTCTTCTGCCTTAGCCTCCCAAGTAGCTGGGATGGGATTATAGGCGGCCACCACCACACCTGGCTGGTTTTTGTATTTTTAGTAGAGACGAGGTTTTGCCATGTTGGCCAGGGTGGTCTCAAACTCCTAACCTCAGGTGATCCACCTGCCTCGGCCTCCTAAAGTGCTAGGATTACAGGCATGATTCACCGTGTCCAGCCTGTACAGTCTCATGATTATCTTCTGAAGAGTTTTTAATTTTTTATTACTTCTGAAAATGGTAAGCTATAAAAGAATCAGAGCATCATCAACTAGTCCAATGACTGTAAACCAGGATGGTGGAGTGGTAGTGGGTTTATCTAAATCCCTTCTGAAGCATTTTTCCAATAACACCCTGCCTATCTGCTGTAAGAATTCGGATACAGCAACCATGTTATAGTAGCAATGGGAATGAGTGGGGGAGGGGAGGTGAGTAAGCACCTGGGTTGTTTGCTAAACTACTTTCCCAGATTATTCTGATAGGTACCCACCCCCTAGCATTCCCCAAAAACACCTAACTAGTTGAAGACAAAACCAGGGTTTGATGTAAAAACTCCTGCCAGTTTTAGTCTAGTCTTTTCTTAATTATTTTTGCTTTGCCCTGACAATTCATCTTCACGGAATCTCCATAATCCTTATTAGTTCCAGATAGAAACTTTCTTCAATTTACTTAAACTCTGTTCTGGGAGCTCCCCTGCTCTCATCTTCTTCACTTAAAAACAAATGAACAAATTAATGAACAGACAGCAACACAAACAAGCTAAAATAAATGGGCAGAGATGATCAACTATACACTGAAAACTCATTTTCTCATTTCCCGGCCTGGGGTTATTGCTGGCGGGGGGCGGATGGTCGGCTTCCCAGCCAGGTGCCGCTTTTCTTAGGCCCTTTTGCGTCCAGGGATGTCCATGCACTCATCAGTTACCAACCACCAATCAAGCAGCTGTCTTCTTTCCCGTGGCTAATCAGACAAGGGTCATCAGTCACAGAACTAGCCAATCAGCATTAAGGTGCCTAGTACAAAAGACTGCTCAGAGAGTTTTTCTTACCAACAACATTCTACCTTATTGAGTATTTGGATGTGAGATATATACAGAAAGTTGACATTTGGCTGAGGGAGCAGAAGTAAAGAGACGCGGCGAGAGGAACCTGAGGTAGGAGACAAAGTTATGAATAAGCAGGTGCTATAAATGTACAGGAAGTTGGTCAGTTGTGAGAGTAGCAAAAGCAGGGGCAAACAGGACTGAGTCATCGTGGCATATGTTCTCCCGCCTCTTGCTGATGAGGGGGCAGCAAGATAATTCAAGCCTGGAAATGTATCAGAACATTTCAGTTTATGAGCTGCATTCCCGCTCTGTGAGGCTCAGTTGAAGGCTTCAGAGGGTTTCTGCGTGATTCTGATTTCCTCTGCTTCCATGTGTTTCCTTACAACAGATCCATCTTTCTTGAGGTAGCCTGAGTGATTTTCTGACTACCAAGCTTGCAGTGAGAAGAGCCTGACACATCTGTCCTTTTTAGCTTTCATTAATTAGGATATTTAGTCTGAATATAATTAAACATGAAAATATGAATTTATAAAAAGTAGGTATTGCCTTAATGACTGATTTGGGGAATATTTTATGATTTAAAATGATGTGTGTTTATCCTTTATTTCTTTCAACAAACATTTATTAATTATATACTACTTGCTAAAATTTTTTTTAACAGAACAAAAAAGACAGTAGGGGCTGGTGCAGTGGCTCATGTCTGTAATCTCAGCACTTTGGGAGGTTGAGGCGGGCAGATCACATGAGGCCAGGAGTTTGAGACCAGCCTCACCAACATGGCAAAACCCCATCTCTGCTGAAAATACAAAAAATTAGCCAGGTGTGGTGGCACATGCCTGTAATCCCAGCTACTCCAGTGGCTAAGGTACGCAAATAGCTTGAACCTGGGAGGCAGAGGTTGCTATGAGCCGAGAATGTGTCACTGCATTCCAGCCTGGGTGACACAGTGAGATTCTGTCTCAAAAACAAAACAAAAATGACAGTGGAAGATTAGATTTGAGTCCTTCCATTTCCAAGTTCAATGATTCTCCTTATATGCTTAGCTATTATGCCTACACTTGATTTGGGGGCATCTGCAGGCATGTCTATATTTCCCTCAAATTGGGTCCTCCAGAAGCTGCACTTATAAATTGCTTCTCTGGATTCTTTTGCTACATATTAGCCACATCCTTCAGCTCTTTCAGTGAATAATCCCTTTTATTCCTTTAGCCAGAGCCATGGTGATCTCTGACTCTAGCTATTCATCTTGGTCAGAAGGAAAAAACTAGACAGTTCTTGAGGAGAGCAGGTACTGTCTTATGTAGCATCTGCTTAAGTTGAGGCCTCTGCCTAGTCTTTAGGCAATGCAGCAGGGTCTACTATCACCTAACAAGGGGGAGTGGGCTGCTTCTGCAAGCCCAGAGTGTTCTGGAGAGTCTGAGAGTTCAGTGCTCTTGAGTGTACTCACCTGGATATCTCTAGCCCTAGCCTTGGTGCCACTCCTTCCCTGATAATGTAGGAGACTTGTTGAGGCTGTGAATTCAGGCTTATCTCAACTCTCACTTCTCTACTCTTACAATTAGAATCCAGGCCTGGTATTTAGCATGGTCTGTCTTGTGGTTCTAAGAGAGGAAGGCATCTGTAAACATTGCTCCGGGAGGCTTCTAAATGTTCACATTTTGCCTTAAGTGACTAATTGGCTGAATGGAGCTTGTTATTTTCTCTCTTCAGTGCATCAACAACACTTAGCAACAACCAAACAAATCCCCTAGTCCTTATAATTACCATTTTATCATACTTCACAAGTGCCAAAGTTATCACAGAAGCCATTGCATCCCTTCAACCTGTCATCCATTCCAAGTCACCACAGGTGAAATTCTTGGTAATTGCCATGCTGCGGTGTGCCAGAGGCCTTCAATACTCACTTCACACTAGAGAGGGAGTCCTAGTTGCCATCTGGCTGGAAAGTGATCCAACTTCACAATTGCATCTCAGGCACTGCTAGCCCCTCTTTCTCTGACCAGCTGTTAATTTTGGTGATCTGTATAGGTGGTGAGAAATTAGAGCCAGCTTGGTCTTGAAAAGAAAATGAGAAGTAGGGTGGTAGATAGAAGGGAGATAAAGAGTAGGGCTTGGAGTTAGAACTAATTATGGTTACAGCAGAGAGGAAACAGCCAGAAGAGAAAAGAGGGGGAGAATGCAAGGGCCTGAGTTGGTGAGACAACATGAAATTCAAAATGGATTGGACTGCTTCTTGTGAGAATGAAGGCACAAAAACAAAGAAATACATACAACTAAGTTTGTCGGTCATTATAATATAAATAAATAATAGCTAATATTTACTGAGTCCTTACTGTGTGCGAGGCACAGTTCCAAAGCATAGGCAGAAATTAGTTTTCATTTAATAATATCAGAAAACGATTTTTTAAAGTTTTCCACCAGGTATTTGCCATAACTCAGTACATTAAAATGGGAGAAAATAAGTGTTTAAAACATAATTTTCTTGCTATTAAGCCCCATTTCCTTCTGTACTTTTCTTAAGAGTTTGGATTTTTATATTTCATTTTTTATAACCCACAATTAGAAAAAGCCATTCTTAGAAAGTTCCTATTGTTTCAGTCCTTTCTCTCTACCATTAGCCCTTTACTTTGAATTTAATGAGCAAGCCTAAAAATAAAAATTGTCTTGTGTACGGCACATAATGGAATGTGAATGAAGAGCTGCAAAAGAAATAAACATTTCTTTTTCACAAGGCATCTCGATTTGATGGCCCAGCAGGCAGCAGTTTATTGCAGCAGTTGCTGCAGAGATCTTAAAAAAGGTGAGGCTTTGCCCTCAGCAGAAAAGGCAAAGTTAACAAGAAGCTATATAGTGTCTCAACACTGCAAATAAACATGGAAGCGTGGAAGGGATAATGTAATGGGACATATATTGTTTGAGAGGTCTTTGGAGTGTTCTGTTGTGATGGAGACCAAGCACTTTGTCATTTCCTGCATCTCAGTGTAGCTCCTTTTAACTGAAGCCTATGAGAAACTCTGAATAATGTATTAATGGAGAATAATAATCTCATGATTGTTGCAATTGAATTCCTACAACTATGACACTTTCTTCACAAATTAAAGCAGAGATTAAGAGTTAACTGCAGGACTTTTCTCTCAATCTCACCCAACAATATTGTTTAAATGTTACTGATTTTAAGATGATAGAGGCTTATAAGCTTTCACAGTATAAGTTATTTTTGTTTGTAAACAGCAGTGGTGGCCATTTTTGGCCCAATGAAAAAGATAAGCTGAGGCAGTAGCACTTGACTTTAGGATAATTGGATTTATTCAAGTTACTTTAAATTATTTAATAAAATAGAACCAGTAGATCACTCATTGCCTCATTAATAACATTGATAATTTTCAAAATTAGTTTATATTTTGTGCTAAAAACTTACCATAACTTAATATAAAGCCAGCAATTTTGAACCATGTTTGAGGAGGTTCTGTTCCTGAATACTTTCTTTATAAAGTGGTTTCACCTGCAGCATTGACTCCGGGGATCACAGTAAGTTTTCAGTTTATTTCTTTTGTTTAATCGATAGATGAAATAACTGTTGTAAACAATTGCATTAGGAAAATAATTTAACATGGTTCGAGTTTGTGTTCTCAAATCTATTGATTAACAGAACTCGGGCATGGGCCTTATGCTAAAGAAAACTTGCAGATCTGCTGCTGGACATTTTTCTTTTTTTATTTTGTTTTTTGTTTTTGAGACTGAGTCTTGCTCTGTCACCCAGGCTGGAGTGCAATGGCGTGATCTTGGCTCACCACAACCTCTGCCTCCTGGGTTCAAACGATTCTCCTGCCTCAGCCTTCCAAATAGGTGGGATCACAGGCATGTGCCACCATGCCCGGCTAATATTTTTATTTTAGTAGAGATGGGGTTTTACCGTGTTGGCCAGGTTGGTCTTGAACTCCTGACCTCGAGATCTGCCCACCTTGGCTTCCAAAGTGCTGGGATTATAGGCATGAACCACCTCATGGCCTGGACGTTTTTCTTGAAAATGTTAGGAGCACTCACTAAAGGACTAAAGACCATAAAAAAATTAGCTAATAAAAAAGTTTATTTCAAAGTATATTGTTCACTTTTAGCCATTCAGGGTCAATGTTAACTATAAGTATTTAAAATTATCATTATGCTATTTTCTTTTAATTTAATGGTTTGATGTTAGTGTATGTAAAGTAGCTTTTAATGAGATAAATGATTGGGGACTGTGTTAGTCAATACTCTCTTGACTTACAATGGCAAAGACCTACTTAAAATAGTTTAAGTGATCCCGGGGAATATGGCAGCAGGGAAGGTGTTGTATTTCCAAATGCCTACATAAAAGTAGACAGAGCTAGACAGCAACACTAAAAACCTGTTGACAATATTTACCACAAAACTGGGAGACAAGCTATCCCCACAAACTGAAGACAGTCAGTACATGAAGACAAACCACTTGACCCAAGACCTGTACAGTGTCAACATCTATGTGAGAGAAAGCAGAGGAAGCAGTGGAGAGGAGAACCAGATACCCACAGAAGTCCACCATAAAGTGAGCAGAGCAATTTGAGAACAGCAAGTAATGCCAAGAAGGGTTTCATTCAATCCGGTATTGTGTGAGTGCAAGGGAATAACGGTGTGTGCTGAAGGATCTGGAATCATCTGGCTTCTAGATTCACCACTGAAACAGACTTGCTAGGATTCTCTTCCAGGACAGGGCCCCACTCTAAGATGTAACAGCTCGGAATAGAGTCAGAGCAAGTCAAGCAAAATAGAGACAACTGAGACAAGGAAAGAGAAGTTTGAGAAAAGATTGAGTTAAAACAACAATAAAAACTCTGTAGCTTTGAAATTGAATTCAAAGTGTCAGCATGAACTCATGAATATGGAGAGAAAGACTGAGAGGAGTTCTAGAAACAATGACCAGCTCAGTAGTAATGTGTATTCCTAATGCCAAAGATGTTGTCTTGAAACCAGGGTTTCTCTGGAGAAATTGGCTGCTTCCAGCATGAGACTGTGAACTTCAATAGCTGCTTGTATCACAATAGAAAGAGGCCACTAGACATTATATTTCACTAGATTAAAGAAGCATACCACCTATGGTTTTGCTAAAGGCATTGAACCTGAGTCTGATCAAGCCTTTCAGTCTAGCTGCCAATTTGCTGGAAATTGGAAACACAAGATAGAAAACACGGAGTACAGAGGAACATACTACACTGTGTCATAAATATGTAATCAGCAAACTTCACTGGGAAAGCAGACAGGTCAAACACAGATCAAATGTAAAGAAAGGGTGGGGAGAATGTAGATGAAAGGGATTTAAATGACGATAAAATGTAATGGACAACCATAAACTATAGTGGCTTGGGATGCACATTTGGGTGGCAAAACTATAAAGAAATCATGATGAAATTATTGCTATGAAAGTCAAGATAGTGATTACTTTTTTGAGATAGAGGCAGGGCACATGGAGGAGTGATATGGTTTGGCTGTGTCTCCACCCAAATCTCATCTTGAATTATAGTTCCCATAATTCCCACATGTTGTGGGAGGGAGCCAGTGGGGGATAATTGAATCATGGAGGTGGTTTCCCATCTACTATGCTTGTGGTAGTGAGTAAGTCTCATGAGATCTGATGGTTTTACAAGGGGTTTCCACTTCCCCTTGGCTCTCATTCTCTCTTGTCTGCTACCATGTAAGACATGCCTTTCACCTTCTGCCATGATTGTGAGGCCTCCCTAGCCACGTGCAACAGTGAGTCCATTAAACCTCTTTTTCTTTATAAATTACCTTCATGGGTGTGTCTTTATCAGCAGAATGAAAATGGTCTAATATACGGGGCTTTTGAGATAATTTGCATAGTTTTATTTATTGACTTGGCTGGTGTTTTCAAGAGTGGTATTTTGTGTGGCTCTCTGTATCTGTGTTTTATTTTAAAATGAAAAGTTTTAAGCAGAAAATGGATTTTTAATGTATTATTATGTCCAAAAATGCCAAGAGTAGGTCATAGAATTGTCTGAATTCCAGGGTTCAAATAATCACACTAGGATGAAGTCTTTCTTTTTCATAATTGCTTGACTCTGTCTATGAACCCTTCTACATTATCTTCACTTTTAGTCATTCTCTATCTGTTGGGATGGTGGGCCCTGACAGCTCCAAGCTTATGTGATCTTTAAAGCTGGTGGCCCCAAAGAAGCCATGGGTATAAACAATCCCTTTGAAACATCTGGATAAGAATGGAAATGTAGGAGTAGGAAAGTGAAAATGAGAAACATTAAAGGTACTGATAGAAGTGATGAAAGCCCCTGTCTTATAAAACAATTGACTCAAAAGTATAAAAGGATTAGGAATGAAGAATAGAAACTAACCACAACTTGGTGCCCACTGGACTTAATCAGTTGTCTGTACATTCAGTTGTAAAGGGAACAAACGAAAGTCACAGATTTTGTGTAACATGAGATATAATTAATACTATACCTAACCCTTTGTAACAAGAAAATCTATTTTTTGACTTTTATGTTTATTTTTTGGGAATTGCGTGTAAAAGTAAGAAAATGTCTATTTAATAAATCAAACATTATTTGGGAAAATTCATGAGTGATAGGTGTATAAGGGGATCCTAAACAGGTTATTATTACCTTTTAAATCTGATATTGGCTGGATCAACTGTGATTCTTCTTAACCCTTGGAGCCTCTACTTGCAGCAAAATACTAAGGTTGATAAATTCAGCATTGTTCTATGAACTCTGTAATAAAAAATTTCTTCCTGACAGTATATACTTAACAATCAGGATTCTAGTAAACTCAGATGTTAAAAAATTTCTAATGTATTATAAAACACTAAAAATTTCTCCAAGAAGTTAGCAAGCTCAAACATATGAACACATATACAAATATTTTAGTTAATGAAACTGGAGGTCATTATCCTAACTGAAATATCTCAGAAACAGAAAGTCAAATACTGCATGTTTCCACTTATAAGTGGGAGCTAAACAATGGGTACATGTGAACATACAGAATGAAATAATAGGTGTTGGAGATTACAAAAGGTGGGAGGGTAAAAGGAGGGTGAGGCTCAAAAAGTTACCTATTGGGTACAGCATTCACTATTCAGAAAGTGGGTATGCTGAAAGGCCAGACTTCGCCAAGACACAATATATTCATGTAACAAATCTGCACTTGTCCTCCCTAAAAAAAAAAAAAAAATACAAAGCACCAAAAACTAGATAGTTTAAAACAGACATATGAAAATTATTAAGGTGTTCAACTAACAATACAGTAAAAACTATACATTTAAAAAACTGTCAACTTTTATTTTTGATTTAGGGTATACACGTACATGATTGTTATAAGGGTTTATTGCATGGTGCTGAGATTTGGGGTAGAATTGAATCCATTACCCAGGTAGTGAGCATACTATCCAGTAGGTAGTTTTTATTCCTTACCCTACTTCTTCCCTCCCACTCTAGTAGTCTCTGGTATTTTTGTTTCCAGCTTTCTGTCCGTGTGTACCCAATATTTAACTCTTTTTTATAAACGAGAACAGGCAGTATTTGGTTCTCTGTTTCTGCGTTAATTTGCTTAGTATAATGGCTTCTAGCTGCATCCATTGCCACAAAGAACATGATTAATTTCATTGTTTTTTGTTGCTGTGTAGTATTCCATAGTGTGTATGTACCACATTTTCTTTCTCTTTTTTTTTTTTAATTAATACTTTAAGTTCTACGGTACATGTGCACATTGTGCAGGATTGTTATATTTGTATACACATGCCATGGTGGTTTGCTGCATCCATCCCCCCCCGTCACCTACATAAGGTATTTCTCCTAATGTTATCCCTCCCCAATCTACCCACTCCCTGCTATCCCTCCCCTAACTCCCCCTACTCCCCAACAGGTCCCAGTGTATGATGTTCCCCTCCCTGTGTCCATGTATTCTCATTGTTCAACACCCACTTATGAGTGAGAACATGTGGTATTTGGTCTTCTGTTCTTGTGTCAGTTTGCTGAGCATGATGGTTTCCAGCTTCATCCACATCCCTGCAAAGGACATGAATTCATCCTTTATGGCTGAGTAGTATTCCATGGTGTATACGTGCCACATTTTCTTTATCCAGTTTATCATTGATGGGCATTTGGGTTGCTTCCAAGTCTTTGCTATTGTAAACAGTGCCACAATAAACATACATGTGCATGTGTCTTTACAGGGGAATGATTTGTAATCTTTTGGGTATATACTCAGTAATGGGATTGCTGGCTCAAATGGTATTTCTATTTCTAGATCCTTGAGGAATTGCCACACTGTCTTCCACATGGTTGAATTAATTTACACTACGACCAACAGTATAAAAGCCTTCCTATTTCTCCACATCCTCTCCAGCATCTGTTGTCTCCAGATTTTTAATGATTGCCATAACTGGCATGAGATGGTATCTCAATGTGGTTTTGATTTCCATTTCTCTAATGACCAGTGATGATGAGCATTTTTTCATATGTTTGTTGGCCACATAAATACCTCCTTTTGAAAAGGGTCTGTTCATATCCTTTGCGTACATTTTGATGGGGTTGTTTGCTTTTTGTGTGTGTGTGTGTGTGTGTGTGTGTGTGTGTAAATTTGTTTCAGTTGTTTGTCAGATGAGTAGCTTGCAAAAAGCTTTTTCCCATTCTGTTGGTTGCTGGTTTACTCTAATGATTGTTTCTTTTGCTGTGCAGAAGCTCTTCAGTTTAATTAGATCCCATTTGTCTATTTTGGCTTTTGTTGCCATTGCTTTTGGTGTTTTAGTCATGAAGTCTTTGCCTATGCCTATGTCCTGAATGGTATTGCTTAAGTTTTCTTTTAGGGTTTTTATGGTGTTAGGTCTAATGCTTAAATCTTTAATCCATCTGGAGTTAATTTTAGTGTAAGGTGACAGGAAGGGGGCCAGTTTCAGCCTTCTGCACATGGCTAGCCAGTTCTCCCAACACCATTTATTAAACAGGGAATCCTTTCCCCATTGATTGTTTATGTCAGATTTGTCAAAGATCAGATGGTTGTAGATGTGTGGCATTATTTCTGAGACCTCTGTTCTGTTCCATTGGTTTATATCTCTGTTTTTGTATCAGTACTATGCTGTTTTGATTACTGTAGCCTTGTAGTATAGTTTGAAGTTAGGTAGAGTGATGCCTCCAGCTTGGTTCTTTTTGCTAAGGATTGTCTTGGCTATGTGGGCTCCTTTATGGGTCCATATGAAGTTTAAGGTGGTTTTTTCCAGTTCTGTGAAGAAGGTCAATGGTGGCTTGATGGGGATAGCATTGAATCTATAAATTACTTTGGGCAGTATGACCATTTTCATAATATTGATTCTTCCTAACCATGAGCATGGAATGTTTTTCCATCTGTTTGTGTCCTCTCTTATTTCCTTGAGTAGTGGTTTGTAGTTCTCTTTGAAGAGGTCCTTCATGTCCCTTGTCAGTTGTATTCCAAGGTATTTTCTTCTCTTTGTAGCAATTGTGAATGAGAGTTTGCTCATGATTTGGCTCTCTGTTCATCTGTTACTGGTGTATAGGAATGCTTGTAATTTTTGCACATTGATTTTTGTATCCTGAGACTTTGCTGAGGTATTTTAGCAGCTTAAGGAGATTTTGGGCTGAGACAATGGGGTCTTCTAAATATACAGTCATGTCATCTGCAAATAGACAATCTGACTTCCTCTTTTCCTAATCGAAAACCCTTTATTTCTTTTTCTTGCCTGATTGCTCTGGCTAGAACTTCTAATACTGTGTTGAATTGGAATGGTGAATGAGGGCACCCTTGTTTATGCCATTTTTCAAAGAGAATGCTTTCAGTTTTTGCTCATTCAGTATGATATTGGCTGTGGGTTTGTCATAAATAGCTTTTATTATTTGAGATATGTTTCATCAATACCTAGTTTATTGAGAGTTTTTAGCATAAAGTGCTGTTGAATTTTGTTGAAGGCCTTCTCTGCATCTATTGAGATAATCATGTGGTTTTTGCCTTTGGTTCTGTTTATGTGATGGATTACATATATACATTTGCGTATGTTGAACCAGCCTTGCATCCCTGGGATGAAGTCTACTTGATTGTGATGGATAAGTTTTTGATGTGCTATTGCATTCAGTTTCCCAGTATTTTATTGAAGATTTTTGCATCAATGTTCATCATAGATATTGGCCTGAAATTTTCTTTTTCAGTTGTGTCTCTGCCAGGTTTTGGTATCAGGATGATGTTGGTCTCATAAAATGAGTTAGGGAGGATTCCTTCTTTGTATTATTTGGAATAATTTCAGAAGGAATTATACCAGTTCCTCTTTGTACATCGGGTAGAATTCGGCTGTGAACTCATCTGGACCTGGACATTTTTTTGTTGGTAGGCTATTAATTCCTGCCTCAACTTCAGAACTTGTTATTGGTCTATTCAGGGATTCAACTTCTTCCTGGTTTAGTCTTGGGAGGGTGTAAGTGTCCAGGAATTTATTCATTTCTTCTAGATTTACTGATTTATGTGCATAGAGTAGTTTGTAGTAATCTCTGATGGTAGTTTGTGCTTCTGTGGAATCAGTGGTGATATCCCGTTTATCATTTTTTATTGTATATATTCAGTTCTTCTCTCTTTTATTTTTTATTAGACTGGTTAGCAGTCTATCTATTTTGTTGATCTTTTCAAATAAAACCAGCTCCTGGATTCATTGATTTGTTGAAGGATTTTTTGTGTCTCTATGTCCTTCAGTTCTGCTCTGATCTTAGTTATTTCTTGTCTTCTGCTAGCTTTTGAGTTTGTTTGATCTTGCTCCTCTAGTTCTTTTAATTGTGATGATAGGGTGTCAATTTTAGATCTTTCCTCACTTCTCATGTGGGCATGTAGTGCTATAAATTTCCCTCGAGACACTGCTTTTAAATGTGTCCCAGAGATTCTGGTATGTTGTGTCTTCATTCTCATTGGTTTTAAAGAACATCTTTATTTCTGCCTTCATTTCATTATGTATCCAGTAGTCATTCAGGAGCAGGTTGTTCAATTTCCATGTAGTTGTACGTTTTTGATCAAGTTCCTTAATCCTGAGTTCTAATTTGATTGCACTGTGGTCTGAGAGACTGTTTGTTATGATTTCCATTCTTTTGCATTTGCTTAGGAGTGATTTACTTCCAATTATGTGGTCAATTTTAGAGTAGGTGCGATGTGGTGCTGAGAAGAATGTATATTCTGTGAATTTGGGGTGGAGAGTTCTGTAGATGTCTATTAGGTCTGCTTGGTCCAGATCTGAATTCAAGTCCTGTATATCCTTGTTAATTTTCTATCTTGTTGATCTGTCTAATATTGACAGTGGAGTGTTAAAGTCTCCCACTATTATTGTGTGGGAGTCTAAGTCTCTTTATAAGTTGTTAAGAATTTGCTTTATGTATCTGGGTGCTCCTGTATTTGGTACATATATATTTAGGATAGTTAGCTCTTCTTGTTGCATATCTTTTTACCATTATGTAATGCCCTTCTTTGTCTCTTTTGACCTATGTTGGTTTAAAGTCCGTTTTATCAGAGACTAGGATTGCAACCCCTGCTTTTTTTTGCTCTCCATTTGCTTGGTAAATCTTCCTCTATCCCTTTATTTTGAGTCTATGTGTGTCTTTGCACATGAGGTGAGTCTCCTGAATACAGTACACCAATGGGTCTTACCCATCCAATCTGCCAGTCTGTGTCTTTTGATTAGGGCATTTAGCCCATTTACATTTAAGGTTAATATTGTTATGTTTGAATTTTATCCTGCCATTTTGATACTAGCTGGTTGTTTTGCCCATTAGTTGATACAGTTTCTTTATTGTGTCAATAGTTTTTACCATTTGGTACATTTTTGCAGTGGCTGGTACTGGTTTTTCCTTTCCATGTTTAGTGCTTCCTTCAAGAGCTCTTGTAAGGCAGGCCTGGTGGTGATGAAATCTCTTAGCAATTGCTTGTCCGTAAAGGATTTTATTTCTCCTTTGCTTATGAAGCTTAGTTTGGATATATATGAAATTCTGGGTTGAAAGTTCTTTTTTTAAGGATGTTGAATATTGGCATGTAGGGTTTTTTCCAAGAGATCCACTGTGAGTCTGATGGATTTCCCTTTGTGGGTGGCCCAGCCTTTCTCCCTGGCTGCCCTTAGGAATTTTTCCTTCATTTCAACCCTGGTGAATCTGACGATGTACCTTGGGGTTGCTCTTCTTGAGGAATATCTTTGTGGTGCTCTCTGTACTTTCTAGATTTGAATGTTGGCCTGCCTTGCTAGGTTGGGAAAGTTCTCCTAGATAATATCCCAAAGAGTGTTTTCCAGCTTGGATTCATTCTTCCTGTAACTTTCAAGTACACTGAGGAAATGTAGATTAGGTCTTTTCACATAATCCCATATTTCTTGGAGGCTTTGTTCATTTCTTTTCACTCTTTTTTCTTTAATCTTTCTTTCTTGTTTTATTTCATTGAGTTGATCTTCAATCTGTGATATCCCTTCTTCTACTTGATCAATTTGGCTACTGAAACTTGTATATGCTTTGTGAAGTTCTCATGATGTGTTTTTCAGCTTCATCAAGTTATTTATGTTCTTCTCTAAGCTCGTTACGCTGGTTAACATTTCATCTAACCTTTTTTCAACGTTTTTATTTTCTTTCCAGTTTGTTAGAACATGTTCTTTTAGCTAAGAGAAGTTTGTTATTACCCACCTCCTGAATCCTGCTTCTGTCAATTCATCAAACTCATTCTCTATCCAGTTTTCTTCCCTTGCTGCTGAGGAGTTGTGATCCCTTGGAAGAGTAGAGGTTTTCTTGTTTTTGGTGATTTCAGCCTTTTTGCACTGGTTTCTTCCCATCTTCATGGATTTATCTACCTCTGGTCTTTGTAGTTGGTGACTTTTGGATGGGGTCTCTGAGTGGACATCCTTTCTGTTGATGTTGAAATTATTTCTTTCTGTTTTTTTATTTTTCCCTCTAACAGTTGGGTCCCTCTGCTGCAGGACTGCTGGAGGTCCACTCCAGACCCTGCTTGCCTGGAATCACTTGCAGTGACTCTAGAACAGCAAGGATTGCTGCCTGTTCCTTCTTCTGGTAGCTTCATCCCAGAAGAGTACCTGCCACATGTCAGCTAGAGCTCTTCTGTATGAGGTGTCTCTTTGGATATTCAGAGGTAATGGAGCCACTTGAGGAGGCAGTCTGTCCCTCATCAGAGCTCAAGTGTTGTGCTTGGAGCTCTGTTGCTGTCCTCAGAGAGAGCAGGGATGTTTAAGTCTGCTGTGGTGGAACTCACAACCACCTTCCTGGGCAGGGATGTTTAAGTCTGCTGCAGCGGAACTCACAACCATCCCTTTTCCCAAGTGCTCTGTCCTGGGTGGGTGGGGCTTTATTTACAAGTCCCTGATGGGCTGTTGCCTTTTGTCAGAGATACCCTGCCCAGCAAGGAGGGAGTCTAGTCACAGGCTGCCTGCAGAGCATTGCTGAGCTGCCATGGGCTCCGCCCAGCTGCTGTGTAAACTTCCTTGTGATTTTGTTTACATAGGTAAGGTTAGAACTGCTTCGGTAATGGCGGATGCCCCTCCTCCCACTGAGCTCAACTGTCTCAGGTAGAGCTCAACTCGCTGTGCTGGCTGAAAAAATCTCAAGCCAGTGGGACTCAGTTTGCTGGTCTTTGTGGGGGTGGGACCCGCCTAGCCAGATCACTTGGCTTCCTGCTTTCAGCCCCCTTTTTTTCAGGGCAGTGGGTGGTTCTGTCTTGCAGGGGTTCCAGGTACTGGCTAAAATGGCTGCCCAGTTTTGTGCTGGAAACCTGACATACTGGTGTTGGCATCAGTGGGAATCTCCTGGTCTCTGGGCTGTAAAGACCATGGGAAAAGTGCAGTATCTGAGCTGGAGTGCCGGAGTTCCCAGAAAAGTCCCCCATGGCCTCCCTTGGGTAGGAGTGGGGGTTCCCTGGTCTCTTCTACTTCCCAGGTGAGGGAACAACCCACCCTGCCTGGGTTTGCCCTCCTTGGGCTACACCCACTGTCCAACCAGTCCCACTGATATGAACCTGGTACCTTGGTTGGAAATGTGGACATCACTTGCCTTCTGCATCACTCTTGCCAGGAACTGTGCTCCAGAGCTGTTCCTATTCGACTTCTTGGTGGAAGTCCCTCTTTTTTTTTTTTTTTGAGGTGGAGTCTCACTCTGTTGCCAGGCTGGAGTGCAGTGGTGTGATCTTGGCTCACTGCAACCTCTGCCCCGGGTTCAAGCGATTCTCCTGCCTCAGCCTCCTGAGTAGCTGGGACTACGGGTGTGCGCCACCATGCCCAGCTAATTTTTTGTGTTTTAAGTAGAGACAGGGTTTCACCATTTTGGTCAGGATAGTCTGGATTCAATGACCTCGTGATCTGCCTGCCTTGGCCTCCCGAAGTTTTGGGATACAGCTATGAACCATTGCACCCAGCCTGTACTACATTTTCTTTATCCAGTCCACCATTGATGGGCACCTAGGTTGATTCCATGTCTTTGATCTTGTGAATAGTGCTGCGATGAATGTATAAGTGCATATGTCTTTTTGGTAGAATGATTTCTTTTCCTTTGGGTAGATACCTAGTGTGCTGGTCCATTATCATGCTTCTGTGAAGAAATACCCAAGATTGGGTAATTTATAAAGAAAGAGGTTTAATTGACTGACAGTTCCGTATGGATGGGGAGGCCTCAGGAAATTTACAATCATGGCAGGAGGCACCTCTTCACAGGGCAGCTGATGAGAGAATGAGTGCAAGCACAGGAAATGCCAGATGCTTATAAAACCATCAGATCTTATGGGACTCACTCACTATCATGAGAACAGCAAGGGGGTAACCACCTCCATGATCCAGTTACCTCCACCTGGTCCTGTTCTTGACATATGGGGATTATGGGGTTTACAATTCAAGGTGAGATTTGTGTAGGGACACAGAGCTAAACCATATCACACAGTAATGGGATTGCTGGGTCAAATGGTAGTTCTATTTTTAGCTCTATGAGAAATCTCTAAACTGCTTTCCATAGTGCTTGACTAATGTACATTCCTACCAAAGTGTATAAGCATTCCCATTTCTCTGCACCCTCACCAATGTTTGTTATTTTTTGACTTTTGACTTTTTTTTTTTTTTTTCTTTTTTTTTTAATTTTTTTTATTGCATTTTGGGTTTTGGGGTACATGTGAAAAACATGCAAGGTTGTTGCATAGGTACATATGTGGCAGTGTGATTTGCTGCCTTCCTCCCCTTCACCTATATCTGGCATTTCTCCCCATGCTATCCCTCCCCAACTCCCCACCCCCCTCTATCCCCCCCTCTCCCCCCCAACAGACCCTGGTGTATAGTGCTCCCCTCCCTGTGTCCATGTGTTCTCATTGTTCAACACCCACCTATAAGTGAGAACATGTGGTGTTTGATTTTCTGTTCTTGTGTCAGTTTGCTGAGAATGATGGTTTCCAGGTTCATCCATGTCCCTACAAAGGACTTTTTAATAGTAGCCATTTGGAGTGGTATGAGATTTTATCTCATTGTGGTTTTAATTTGCATCTCTCTGATGATTAGTGATGTTAAACACTTTTGCATATGTATGTTGACCTCTCATATGTCTTCTTTTGAGAAGTGGCTGTTCATGTCCTTTGCCCACTTTTTAGTAGAGTTGTTTTTGCTTGCTGATTTAAGTTCCTTACAGATTATAGATATTAGACCTTTGTTGGATGCATGGTTTGACAATATTTTCTCCTATTCTATAGGATATCTTTTTACTCTGTTGATAGTCTCTTTTGCTATGCAGCAGCTCTTTAGTTTAATTAGGTCCTATCTTTCAATTTTTGTTTTTCTTGCAATTACTTTTGAGGACTTAGTCATAAATTCTTTCCCAATGCCAATGTTCAGAAGGGTATTTTCTACAATTTATTCTAGGATTTTTGTAATTTAAGGTTTTACATTTAAGTTTTTAGTCCATCTTGAGTTAATATTTGTATACAATGATAGGTAGAGGTCTAGTTTCAATCTTCTGTATGTGGTTAGCCAGTTATCCCAGCACCATTTTAAATAGGGAGTTCTTTTCCCACTGCTTATTTTGTTGACTTTGTCAAAGATTAGTTGGTTATAGGTGTACAGCTTTATTCCTGGGTTCTCTCTTCTCTTCCATTTTTCTGTTTGTTTTTGTACTAGTATCATGCTGTTTTGGTTACTGTAGCTTTGTGGTATAGTTTGAAGTTGGGTAATGAGATTCCTCTGGTTTTGTACTTTTTCTTTTCTTTTGCTTGTTTCTTTTTTTTTTTTCTTTTGATACCAAGTCTCACTGTGTCACCCAGCTGGAGTGTAATGGCACCACCTTGGCTCACTGTAACCTCTGTCTCATGGGTTGAAACAATTCTTTGTGCCTCAGCCTCCCAGTATATGGGACTACAGGTGTGCACCACCATGCCTGGCTAATGTTTTGTATTTTTTAGTAGGGACAGGGGTTTTGGCCATGTTGACCATACTTGTCTTGAACTCCTGGCCTCAAGTGATCCACCTGCCTTGGCCTCCAACAGTGTTGAAATTACAGGAGAGACCACCACTCCTGGCCTGGCTTTTTTTTTTTCCTTTGTATTCAAACCTCTTTTTGATTCTATATAAATTTTAGAATAGTTTTTTTCTAATTCTCTGAAAAATGATGTTGGTAGCTTGATAGGAGTGGTGTTTAATTTCTAGATTGTTTTGGACAGTATGGATGTTATAATGATATTAATTCTTGTAATCCATCAGCATGGAATGTTTTCCCATTTGGGTCATCTATGATTTCTTTCAGCACCACTTTTTAGTTCTCATAGAGCTCTTTCACCTTCTTAGTTAGATACGTTCCTAAATATCTTATTTATTTTATGGCTATTGTAAATGGGATTGCATTCTTGATTTGGCCCTCAGCTCAAATATTATTGGTGTATAGAAATGCTAGTGATTTGCATATTGATTTTATGTCATGAAACTTTACTGAAGCCATTTTATCAGCCCTAGGAGACTTTTGGCAGAGTCTTTAGGATTTTCTAGGTACAGGATCATATTCTCAGTGAATAGAGACGATTTGACTTCCTCTCTAAGTTCTATGCCTTTTATTTCTTTCTCTTGGCTGATGGCTCTTGCAAGGACTTCCTGTACTGTGTCGAATAGGAATAGTGAGAGTGGGCATTCTTGTCTTGTTCCAATTCTTGGAATGCTTCCAGCTTTTGCCTGTTCAAAAAACTATATGATTGATTAAAAAAAAAGTCAGGAACTAATCACATAAGGTGTGTTTAAGGGTACTGACTCTAAGAAGCATTTAATCTTTAAAAACTTTGTTAGAAAACAAAAAAATCATAGCAAAAAATGATTTGATTACCCAGTTACATAGCATCCTGCTACATATTATATAATAATACATTAAAATAATGAAAATAATAATATAGTAAAATAATGAAAATAAAAAGTGTTATTCTTATATAACACTATGGCATTGCCAGGCAATGTTTTCAAAGTTTTACTAAGTACTATTATATAGTTTTTCAAATATAAATATATATATAGTTTTAATTGACTAATAAACATTATATTTATTTATTTTGTATAATATTGTTTTAAAATATCTATACATTGTGCAATGGCTAAATTGAGGTAATTAACATACATTACCTCACATACTTACTTTTTTGTGGTGGAACACTTACAATCTACCCTTTTAGTAATTTTCAAGAGTACAATACATTGCTATTAAATATAGTTACCATGTTTTACAATAGATCTGTTGAACTAACTTCTCTTTAACTGAAACTTTCTACCCCTTGATCAACATGTTCCTACTTCCTAGCCTCTGATAACCATCATTCTACTTCCTGCTTCTATGAGTTTGACTTTTTATATTCCACATATAAATGAGATCATATGGTATTTATTTTTCTGTGCTTGTCTCATTTCACTTAACATAATGTCCTCTGGTTCATCCATGTTAATACAAATGACAGGATTTCCTTCTTTTTTAAGGCTGAATAGTATTCCATTGTGTGTACATATATACCACATTCTCTTTATCCATCCATTTGTTGATGGACACGTAGATTTCATTCCTGATACGGTCAGGCTTTGTGTCCCCACCCAAATCTCCTCTTGAATTATAATCCCCATAATTCCCACGTGTCAAGAGAGAAGCCAGGTGGAGGTAATTGAATCATGGGTGTGGTTTCCCCATACTGTTCCTGTCATAGTGAGTTCTCATGAGATCTGATGGTTTCATAAGGGGCTCTTCTTCCCTTTGCTTGGCATTTATCCTTCCTGCTGGCTTATGAAGAAGGTGCCTTGCTTTCACTTTGCTTCCTGCCATGATTGTAAGTTTCCTGAGGTCTCTCCAGTCATGCTGGACTGTGAGTCAATTAAACTCCTTTCCTTTATAAATTACCCAGTCTCAGTCAGCTCATTATAGCAGTATGAAAGCAAACCAATGCAATTCCCATATCTTGGCTATTATAAATAAGCTGCAATGAAGGTAGAAGTACAAACATGTCTTTGACATACCAGGTACTATTATTATTCCTACTTTATAGATTCAGAATCTGAGGAACAAGGAGATGCAATTGCTCAAGGACACACAGGTAGGAAGTGGGATAACTACAAATTACATCCAGGCAGCTTATTTTCATATTCTTTGTTTTTTTTTAAAGTTAAATATTTTAATATTGATTAAAGATGATATGATGATAACAGACATGAAATAAATATCTATGTCTATGTCTATATTTCATCCCAATCCTGAACCTTTGCTTTCCTCTTTGTCTTGATCCCTGACAGGAAAGTACACTTTAATTTGCTCTTGTTAAAACTTGCTTTTGATTTTGGTATTGAGACAAAGCTATGAGCAGAAGTGAAGCAGGAGCAGCAATTCTATTTTGTAAAAATATTTATTTTCTCTTTCATTTTTTTTTTTGAGATGAAGTTTTGCTCTTCTTGCTTAGGCTAGAGGGCGATGGTGCAATCTCAGCTCACTGAAATCTTGGCTCACCACAACCTCTGCCTCCTGGGTTCAAGCAGTTCTCCTGCCTCAGCCTCCTGCATTGCCAGGATTATAGGCATATGCCCCCAGGCTCAGCTAATTATGTATTTTTAGTAGAGATGGGGTTTCATTATGTTGGTCAGGCTGGTCTCAAACTCCCAAACTCAGGTGATCTGCCCACCTTGGCCTTCTAAAAGAAGGCTGGGATTACAGGCATGAGCCACTAAGCCTGGCCTGTAAAGATATTTCAATAAACAATTTAATAAATCCTATTCTGCTGATATAATCTGTGATACATTTCAAAGATTTTTAGTTGGTAGAAATTTATATTTAAAAATACATATCGGCCGGGTGCAGTGGCTCACGCCTGTAATCCCAGCACTTTGGGAGGCCAAGACGGGTGGATCACGAGGTCAAGAGATGGAGACCATCCTGGTCAACATGGTGAAACACCGTCTCTACTAAAAATACAAAAAATTAGCTGAGCATGGTGGCGCGTGCCTGTAATCCCAGCTACTCAGGAGGCTGAGGCAGGAGAATTGCCTGAACCCAGGAGGTGGAGGTTGTGGTCAGCCGAGATCGCGCCATTGCACTCCAGCCTGGATAACAAGAGCGAAACTCCATCTCAAAAAAAAAAAAAAAACATATCAAAAGACTATCATTTTGTTTTTATATACCTATACTCATATGCACATGGAATACCTGGTGAAATAAAACCTGCGCTGGCAGTTAATGAAGGTTTTATTTCATGTGCATGTCATTTAGGCAGGATCACAATATGAACATACTAACTTGCATGGTGTATGAGTTAGGACTTTCTTGGTTGCATGTTACAAAACCCTAAAATAGTTTAAGGTAAATAAATACTTCTTGTTGGGAGGAAATTCTAAGGTACAGTCAGAGGAATGAGTGATCAAAGAAGGACTATTATATAATACATTTTCAAGAAAATATATTTTAAAATGTTAGAACTTTTTATCACTTTTCTCTGTACCACTCAGTTTATCCGCATCAGTATTTTTCTCTCAGCAAACTCAATTCCTTTCACTGTTCAGCCCAGTAGGGCTACTGACAGCTTTCAAACTTAACTTACAAAAGCTTCAGGTACTACTACAAAGAGGCAAGGTGAATCTCTTGGAAAGGAACTCATTGACCCAGTTTGGGTCAGCTGCCAACTCCTGGGTCAATTACTGGTGGCATAGTAGTTCTTATAGAAACCGCAAGATGGAATGTGAGTCTACGTTGAAGGTAAATGACAGTTCCTAGAAGGAAGTTTTTGGAATGATATTTTCAGAAGAGTAGGATGGTGTCAGAAAATAAAAATAGCATTCTATTATAGAAATGGAAGCTAAATACCAATATAAGATAAATATTAATAAAAATATGATTGACATTAAATGTAATTTTATCTGCTTTATTAAGGTATAATTACAAAAAGTAAAAGTAAGCATTGTAAGTATACAGTTTGATGAATTTTGATAAATTTATATGCTTAAGTTTCAGCCACTACAATCATGATGTAGACTATTCCAGCATCCCTAAAAGTTCTCTAGTGCCTCTTTGCAGTCAATCTCTTTCTATTTGCTTCCTGGTTCCTGACAATCACTGACCTGTTTTTTCATTATTAAAGCTTTTGTTTTTTTCTAGGATTTCATAGAAATGAAGTCATACAGTATGTAGTCTTTTTTGACTGGCTTTATTCACTTAGCATAATTCTTTGAGTTCATCCATGTTGTTGTTGTGCTGCATTAGTAGTTCATTCTTTTTTCTTTTTTTTTGAGGCCTACTGTTGCCTAAGCTGGAGTGTAGTGGCATAATCTTGGCTCACTGCAGCCTCTGTCTCCTGGGCTCGACATCCTCCTACCTCAGCCTCCCAAGAAGCTGAGACTACAGGTGTCACATCCAGCTAATTTTGTATTTTTTGTAGAGACAGGATTTTGCCATATTGCACAGGCTGGTTTAGAACTCCTGGACTCAAGCTATCAACTCGCTTTGGTCTCCCAAAATGTAGAGATAACAGGCATGAGCCACCATGCCCAGGCCCTTTCCTTTTCATTGTTGAAAATACCCTATTATATGGACATAATAATTTATTTGTGCATTCATCAATTGATGGATTTCCAGTTGTTTACTACTAGAGTGTAATTGATATATTTGCATATTGATCTTGTAATATCCAACTTATTAGTTATGGGTTTTCTTTGTAGACTTCTTTCTACATAGATAATCATGCCATCTGCAAATACAGCTGATGCAGTTCTGCCTTTCCAAACTGTATGTTTTTTATTTCTTTTAGTTCTCTTATTGCCTAGGCTAGTTCCTCTAGTACAATGCTGAAGAGAAATGGTGACAGTGGACATTCTTATTTCCAGTCTCAAGAGGAAAGTATACAGTTTTCTACCATTAAGGATAATGTTAATCATAGTTTTTTTTTTTTTAATAGATATTCTTTGTCAGGTTGACAAAATTCCCTTTTCCTAAATTGATGAGAGTTTTTTTTATCAGTGGATATTGAATTTTGTTAAATGCATTTTCTGCATCTATCGAGTTGATTTTATGGTTTTTCTTTACTCACTAATTATGATAAACTGCATTTCTTGATTAAAAAGGTTAAATCATATCTGGGATAAGTATCACTTGGTCATAGCATATTATTTTTTATATAATGTATTCATTTTGTTAATATTTTATTGAGGATTTTGTGTCTATTTTCATGAGAGATATTGGTCTATAGTTTCTTTTTTATTTTTTCAAGTGTGCTAAGATTTTGATTGTTATTGCACTGGATCTGTAGTCAATTTGGGGAGAACTGACACCTTGGTCTAGTTTTGCTAACAAGCTATTAGTTTCTTCTCAAAATGAGTTAGGAAGTATTCCCTTTTATATTTTCTGGATGAGTTAGTGTGAAATTAGTATTACTTCTCCCTTAATTGTTTTGTGGAAAGGAGTTCTCCTCGAGGAAAGGTTTTTAACTACAAATTCAATTACTTTAATTGACATGGGTCTATTCAGCTTATGCGTCTCTTATCAAGTGGTCTCTGGTAGTTTTTATCTTTCAGTGAATTTGTTGTTGTTGAAACTATGTTGTTGAATCCATTAGGGTAAGTTGTTTAAATATTACTTTGTTATTCTTTTTAACATCTGTAGTACCTCCAGTAATATTCCCTTTTTCATTTCTGATATTGAAATTTTGTGTTTTCGCTTTTTTTTATTGATTAGTCTAACTAGAGGTTTATTCATTTTATTAATATTTAAAAATCAATTTTTAATTATAACTTTAAAACAATCAAAAAGGTTTAGACTTTTATAATTAAAATTGCAAAAGAAACATAGACTTTTATGGATTAAAAAGTTTATAGAATGATGGTTCTCAACTAGAGTAATACATTTGTGATGTATTATTTTTTCTCTCTCCTGTTTTTTTTTTTTATTGCATTTTAGGTTTTGGGGTACATGTGAAGAACATGCAAGATTGTTGCATAGGTGCATACATGGCAGTGTGATTTGCTGCCTTCCTCCCCTTCACCTATATCTGGCATTTCTCTCCATGCTATCTCTCCCCAACTCCCCACCCCAGCTGTCCCTCCCCTATTTCCCCCCAACAGACCCCAGTGTGTAGTGCTCCCTTCCCTGTGTCCATGTGTTCTCATTGTTCAACACCTGCCTATAAGTGAAAACATGCAGTGTTTGATTTTGTGTTCTTGTGTCAGTTTGCTGAGAATGATGGTTTCCAGGTTTATCCATGTCCCTACAAAGGACGTGAACTCATCATTTTTGATGGCTGCGTAATATTCCATGGTGTGTATGTGCCACATTTTCCCTGTCTGGTCTATCATCTATGGCATTTGGGTTGGTTCCAGGTCTTTGCTTTTGTAAACAGTGCCACTATGAACATACGTGTGCATGTGTCCTTATAATAATATGATTTATAATCCTTTGGGTATATACCAGTAATGGGATTGCTGGGTCAAATGGAATTTCTATTTCTAGGTCCTTGAGGAATTGCCACACTGTCTTCCACAATGGTTGAACTAATTTACACTCCCACCAACAGTGTAAAAGTGTTCCTATTTCTCCACATCCTCTCCAGCATCTATTGTTTCCAGATTTTTTAATGATTGCCATTCTAACTGGCGTGAGATGGTATCTCAATGTAGTTTTGATTTGCATTTCTCTAATGACCAGTGATGATGAGCGTTTTTTCATATGTTTGTTGGTCTCATGTATGTCTTCTTTTGTAAAGTATCTGTTCATATCCTTCGCCTACTTTTGAATGGGCTTGTTTGTTTTTTTCTTGTAAAGCTGTTTTAGTTCTTTGTAAATTCTGGATATCAGCCCTTTGTCAGATGGGTAAACTGCAAAATTTTTTCCCCATTCTGTTGGTTGCCGATTCACTCTAATGACTGTTTATTTTGCTGTGCAGAAGCTGTTGAGTTTGATTAGGTCCCATTTGTCTATTTTTGCTTTTGTTGCCAATGCTTTTGGTGTTTTGGTCATGAAGTCCTTGCCTACGCCTATGTCCTGAATGGTTTTGCCTAGATTTTCTTCTAGGGTTTTTATGGTGTTAGGTCTTATGTTTAAGTCTTTAATCCATCTGGAGTTAATTTTAGTGTAAGGTGTCAGGAAGGGGTCCAGTTTCTGCTTTCTGCATATGGCTAGCCAACACCATTGATTAAACAGGGAATCCTTTCCCCATTGCTTGTGTTTGTCAGGTTTGTCAAAGATCGGGTGGTTGTAGATATGTTGTGTTGTCTCCAAGGCCTGTGTTCTGTTCCATTGGTCTATATCTCTGTTTTGGTACCAGTACCATGCTGTTTTGATTACTGTAGGCTTGTAGTACAGTTTGAAGTCTGGTAGTGTGATGCCTCCCGCTTTGTTGCATTGTCTTTAATTAATCAACGTCAGAAAATTTGGAACTATTCATTTGTGGGTAGTAAATCTGTGGGTAGAGATCAAATAGAGGTGCTCAAATGGAATTTTGGTCTGTCCCCGATTCAGCAAGGGCTAGGGTGTCTGTAGAGAAGGTAGCAGCTCTCAATGATGTGTGTTCAGGAAATCTAGGCCAGAAAAGTGAGCATTGGTTCATGGCATAGCTGTAGTCACAGAAGGGCATGTGACTGAGAGGTCAAACTTCAGGATGGACAACTCATGAGGACTCTAAGAACCTCATCTTCTCTGTCCTTTCCTTTTCATGGGTAGACCTGTGAATAGCAGCAGGTGGGAAGATTCACTCTTCATTTCCCTGCCCCCGCCAGATACCTTTCACACACATTTATACTGAAATGTGTACTTGACTGTGTATCCCTTCTGTTGGATTATAAAATACTTAAAGACAGAGCCTGTATCTTTTATTTAATATGCAATATTTCATCTTAAATTTAATATTTAATATTAATATTTCATATTGTTCTATATATTCTGATGTATCTTAATACTTGTTTATTGAGTAACTGTTTCTTTTATTATATTTAAGGAATTGTTTAGATCATTTCTCTTTGGAGTTCATTCCCCTCTCCCTCCCTTCTTTCCTTCATTCTTCCTTTCCTTCTTCCATCCCTCCCTCCCTCCCCATCCTCTTTTCTTTCTAACTTTTTTGTTAAGAAGAGTTAAATATTGATTTAGGTCATGTTTTATAGAATTTACTTTGTGTTTCTTTTTTGACTTCTATGTCCTAGTAAAGGATAGCATTTAAAAAATCTTTTTCCAGAGGTTGTAGTTTTGTTATTTTCAAGTTCATCCCTTGATTCAAGTAAGTAGGATTGACTTTAAATACACTATTATTTGATATCTGCCAAAGGCATTGAAGAGTCTTAAAATTACAGCCCAGTAAACTCTCTTGCTTGATATTATACCAATGTTAATCCACAGAAAGTCAAAAGTTTTTCATGTGTGAATTTGATTTTAAATGAATTTTTATTGAATCCACCCCACCCCCAGTTTCTGGGCTTAAGAAGCATCTTATGAACCTGTCTCTCTTTGCAGAAAAATAAGAACAGTGCTCTAGAACTGCAGCAGTTTATTCCATATTTTTTCAATTACATTTTTGCCTGGTGTGTTAGGGATCATGAACTATAGTATCCATTACTTACATGGTTTGGTACTTTTATGAAATAAAACCAGTTAAAGATAAAATTTGCAGAATATTTTAAAATGTCAGTATAATAGTATCTTAATATATTCTCTTCTAACAATATACACGGTTGGTGTGGGCACAAAGAAGAGTGGGAAAAATTCTTATGTCATTGCTGGGTCAGTAACAGTGCAGGATAATAGGAAGGCAATGGCACAGTATCAAGTTCAGGCCTTTGCAAGTTAACTGAAATCTTGATCACTATTAAAAAGAATTTCAGTCTTGGAGACTAGTGCCCAGAACCTACATACCTACATGTGGGGAGATAATGCTTGGGTCATGGCCATGTGTGTGCATGTGTGTGTGTGCATGTGTGTGTGTGTGTGTGTGGGTTTTAATATATGGGTGTAGGAAAAAAACCTGAGAGAGATGGAAATGGTTGTCCTACAGGCTGAAAGCAACGAGGAGTCCAGTGACCTTAGTTGAAGAGGAATAAGAGAGGGGGAACAATGGAAAGGGAATTTGTCTGTAGAATATGTGTCTCATGGAGAGATCCAAGATGGCTGATCATTAGCAGCTTGGGCTCCTAGCTCCCAGTGAAAGCGCAGAGAACGAGAGGATGCCACACTTTCAGACGAATATTAGTTGCTCACGGACCAGGAGATTCCCAGCAGAGGAGCCCCACGTGTCGCCAGGGTGACTCTTGTGGCCGGCGTGGCAGTTTTGCTGGTGCCTTAGCGTGCCAGTTCTTGGTGCAGAGTCTGGAGATTCCCGGGCAGAAAAGCACCATCCATCTTAACACCACTATTTTGACCGGCGCAGTGGATTGCTCAGATTTCGGCGCTGGGAATCAACAAGTTGGACGTCTGCTCAGAGACCTAGTTAGAAAGTCGGTAATTACAAAGACAACAGAGGGATAAATATATAATGAAGGGAAGAAATCAACGTAAAAAGGCAGAGAATACTCAAAATCAGAATGCCTCTCCCTCTACAGGGGATCGCAATTCCTCATCAGTAACAGAACAAGGCTTAATAGATTACGAGTGTGTTCCAATAACAGAAGCAGGTTTCAAAATGTGGGTGATAAGAAACTTCTGTGAATTAAAAGAACTTGTTCTAACCCAATGCAAAGAAACTAAGAACCTTGAGAAAAGGTTTGACGAAATGTTAACGAGAATGGACAATTTAGAGAGGAATATAAGTGAACTGATGGAGCTGAAAAACACAACACGAGAACTTCACGAAGCATGCACAAGTTTAAACAGTCGAATTGATCAAGTAGAAAAAAGGATATCAGAAGTCAAGAACCAGCTCAGTGAAATGAAACGAGAAGACAAGATTGGATAAAAAAGGATGAAAAGGAATGAACAAAGTCTCCAGGAAATATGGGACTATGTGAAAAGACCTAATTTACGTTTGATAGGTGTACCTGAATGTGATGAAGAGAATGAATCCAAGTTGTAAAATACTCTTCAGGATATCATTCAGGAAAACTTTCCCAACCTGGCAAGGCAGGGTAATATTCAACTCCAGGTAACACAGAGAACACCACAAAGATATTCTTCAAGAAGACCAACCCCAAGGCACATAATTGCCAGATTTATTAGGATTGAAATGAAGGAGAAAATACTAAGGGCAGCCAGAGAGAAAGGTCAGGTTACCCATAAAGGGAAACCTATCAGACTTACAGCAGATCTCTCAGCAGAAACCCTACAAGCCAGAAAAGAGTGGGGACCAATATTTAACATCCTTAAAGAAATGAACTTTCAACCCAGAATTTCCTATCCAGCCAAACTAAGCTTTATAATCAAAGGAAAAATTAAATCCTTTGCGAACAAACAAGTACTTAGAGAGTTCACCACCACCAGGCCTGCTTTACAAGAGCTTCTGAAAGAAGCACTATACATATAAAGGAACAACCAATATCAGCCTTTCCAAAAATATATCAAAAAGAAAAGAACATTAACACAACAAAAAATTTACACTAACTAATGGGCAAAACAGCCAGATAGCATCAAATGCCAGTATTAAAGTTACATATATTCTAATTGGATAAAAAGCCAAAACCCATTGCTATGCTGCATCCAGACCCATCTCACATGCAACGATACACAAAGACTCAAAACAAAGAGAAGGAGGAAGATTTATCAACCAATCAGAGAGTAAAAATAAACAAATAAGCAGGAGATGCAATTCTTGCCTCTGATAAAGTAGACTTTAAAGCAACAAAGAGCAAAAGAGGCAAAGAAGGACATTACATAATGGCAAAAGGATCAATGTAACAAGAAGAGCTAACGATTTTATAGATCAACGAGACAGAAAATTAACAAGGACATCCAGGACTTGAACTCAGACCTGGAACAAGTAAACTTAATAAACATTTATAGAACTCTCCACTTCAAATACATAAAACATATATTACCACCTCACACCTATTCCATAAGTGACTACATAATTGGAAGTAAATCATTCCTCGGTAATCGCATAGCATTTCATAGGTTTAAATGAAATATTGGTTGGCTGCTCGTTTGTTATTTTCTTCCCTTATTCCTTCCTGTTTACATCAAGTATAATTATTGGTATAAAAGAGGTTTTCAATGCCCATTACTAAACTGCATTCTAGCCTGGGCAAGAAAGCAATACTCCCATTCTCTCTCTCTCTTTCTCTTCCTTTTTCCTCTTCTTCTTTATTCTTTTTCTTTCTTTCTTTCAAAAAAAAAAATGTGTCTCATTCTGATAATTACATCTTCAAAAAAGTTCATTATTGGAATACCTATCCATCATATGCATGCATTCACACCAATATTGTCCATCCATCCATCCATCCATCCATTTATCCATTCATTCATTTATCCATTTTTTTGTTCATTCACTGATCTAAATGCTGGGAAATTGCATGATACCTTTTTACTGTCAATCTCCAGAATTATTTGTTATCTCAGGTTGGTCACATTCTGCTTTTACCTTCTCGAGGATTTTTTTTTCACTTTAACATTTAAAAATATGTGTCTTTAAGCTTACAAAAGAAATTCAAGTTGAAAACCAGGGAAATATAAAATACTTTAAAGAATGTTGAGAAGGAACTAAGGGAAAAGAAGACTACAGATTCACTATATAAGTAAAAAACACTGCTAACATTTTCATTTAGTGTTTCTCTTTTTAAATAAGATAGACAGTTGCAATCAAATCAAAACCACAATGAGATTTCATCCTACCATTGTTAGAATGGCTACTATAAAAAATAGCAAATGCTTATGATGATGTAGAGAAAAAAAAAGAGCTACCATATAATCCAACAATCCCACTGCTAAGTATATATACAAAGGAAAGGAAATCAGTATTTCAAGGGGAAAGGAAATCAGTATTTCAACAGTATTGAAACACTATTTACAATAAACAAGATGTGGAATCAACTTAAATGTCCATCAACAGATGAATAGATAAAGAAAATGTGGTATATATACACAATGGAATACTATTCAGCCATAAAAAAGAATCAGATCCAGTCCTTTGCAGCAATGTGGATGAGCCTAAGGGACATTAGGTTAAGTGAAATAAGTCAGGCACAGAAAGATGCCACATGTTTTCACTCATATGTAAGAGCTAAAAAATCCCTGATCTCATAGAGGTAGAGAATAGAATGATAGACACCAGAGCCTGGGAAGGGTATGTGGGTGGGGCCCAGAGATGTGAAAAAGAGAGGTTGGTAGGGGTACAAAGCTGCATTTATATAAAAAGCAATTCATAAATTGATAAACTTTCTGTGTGTTCTTGAGATCCCATGTAAGAACATATAGCTGATTTAAGCAGGAAAAAAAAGTTTACTACTGGGCTGCTTTTCTAGAAACTCCACACCTCCTGTCAGGCACAGGTGCTGCAAAGTGTACCAGTGAACTTCCATCAGTGCTGCTTCTGACAGCTAGATGTGTCTGCTCTCACCTTAGCAGACAGAACATGTCCTGTGAGATGTCTGCTTTTCCATATTGCATTCGAATAGAATATTTGCAAGGGTGATTCTGATATCATAGCCAAATCATGCCTGTACCCTGACTGTGAGAGAAACTGGGAAAATAAGTTCTCAGCACAGACTCAAAATACCTCAAATTCTTCAGATAGAAGGACTTTAAAAAGTACTAGTGACACCAAAGCATGAAAAATGGCCACCAAAATTTTCCCTTGACTGTCAAATGTCAATATACCCCATTTTCTCTTTCTCTCTTTTTTTAAACTTGTAATCAAGATCGACAATAGCAAAAACTAAATGTTCCAATCTGAGTTAGTGCAACATACTCCCAAAAAGATCTGATACACTCTCTTTCCAAAAGGAAGATGGTATAAAATTCTTTGGTTTTCATGTCTAGTTCCATGTTCAGAGTCTTTAGCTTGTGGTCGTTTCTACTCTGCTTTCATGATCCTGTGTTGATTTTCTATTTTTATTTTTAATTTTTTGAGATGGAGTCTTACTCCGTAATCCAGGCCAGAATGCAGTGGCACAACCTTGGCTCACTGCAACCTCTGCCTTCTAGGTTCAAGTGATTCTCCTGCCTCACCCTCCTGAGTAGCTGGGATGACAGGCATGAGCCACCATGCCCAGCTAATTTTTGTATTTTTAGTAGAGACGAGATTTCACCATGTTGGTCAGGCTGGTCTCAAACTCCTGACCTCGTGATCCACCCACCTTGGCCTACCAAAGTGCTGGGATTACAGGCGTGAGCCACCATGCCTGGCCCAAAAAATAACTTTTATTTTTAATGCAGCATCATGTGCATTCTTTGAAGGCAGTGTTGTAACAGGAATTCAAATTTAAGTTAAAATTAACCCTGTTCTGGTGTTACGAACTTAAAAAAAACCTCAACTGAGGATGATAATCAGGGAGCAGATTATATGCATGGCTTAGAACACATGGGACTATTTTAATTTATTCATCTGAGTGATAATAGGTACATTTTCTTGAAATTAGATCATAAAACTCATGCCAGCTTTAGATATTTTTAAATGTAGAAAGCATGCATCTTATTATGCAGTAGTCCCCTCTTATCTACGGCTTTGCTCTCCACAGTTTCAGTTATGGTACACTACAATAAGATATTTTGAGAGAAGGAAAGAGAAAGAGATCATATCACATAATCTTTATTATACTACATTGTTATAATTGTTCTGTTTTAATATTAGATAGTGTTGTTAATCTCTTACCATGCCTGATTTATAAATTAAATTTTAAATATATGTATATATTAAAAAAACAGTATATATAGGATTTGGTGCTACCCACAGGCATTCACTGGGGGTCTTGGAACATAACCCTTGTGGGCAAGGAGGGACTACTGTAACACAAACCAGATAACTAAGGAGTCATAGCTCTGAAATTAATGAATGTTAATATGCCTCACCCATCTGTACTTCAACCAAAGCTTCCTTTTAGAATAAAGTGTAAAGCAAACATGAGACTTAATTTTCAAAGTAAAAACTTTTTCCTGCCATAAAAATAGACCCATAAGAAAGATAAAAAGAGCTTGTGATCTGTAAACCTCAATCATTTTGTATTTATGAAGGGCACTTTCAGCAATTAAACCAAAAAAAAATTCATGGAGTGGCAGAACAGTGCAGTGGAAAGCTTAGGGGCTACAGAATGAGAGACACACACCTCTATCCTTGCCCCACTATGTAATAGCTGTATGGCCTTGAGCAAAGCATTTGACTTCTCTGAGACCCCCCCCACCACCTTTTTTATTCTTTTCTTTCTTTTTCTTTTGTTTTAGAGACAGGGCCTTGCTCTGTTGCCCACCCTAGAGTGCAGTGGCATGATCAGCACTCACTGTAAACTTGAACTCCTGGGCTCAGAGGATCCTCTCTCCTCAGTCTACTGAGTAGCTGGGACTACAGATGCAATGCCCAGCTAATTTTTATAACTTTTATTTTTTGTAGAGATGGGATCTAGCTCTTTTGCCCAGGCTTGTCTTGAACTCTTGACCTCAAGCCAACCTCTCGCCTCTACTTCCCAAGGTGTTGGGATTACAGGTGTGTGCCACTGAGCCCAGTCTGGTTTCTTTCTTTGTAAGGTGAAGTCATTGTACCTTGTTTAATGGTGAGTCACAGACATAGTAGGTAATTATGTATGTCCGGTGCCAAGAATAGTGCCGGAAACCTGACAGACACCTGGACAAAGCAGCAGTTGAATTAATTTACTTCCTGGCTCCTCATTTCCTCATCTGTTGGTCTTAAATCTCTGTCTTCCAGAGCTTGTGAAGACAAGAGAGAACTACTGCAGGGTATATATCGAGTGTTTAGCCTTTAGTAAATGGCAATTATTATTATGTTGTTATTTTCCAGATAGCCTCTGAATAAGGAAAAAAAAGTCACTGCTTTTTGGTCTGAACTTGAAGAGTTAATCATTTATTGTATATTGATGTTGTAAAATTGACATCATCAACGTTAGCCAGAATATAGGATAGCCAACTGAGAAGGGGTAAGGCAAAATGGAGGTGCTGGCCTTTACAGAGGGTTAACATACCAAGCTGGAGACAGTTAGGGAAGAATCATGCTGTGGAGGCACAGTGGACCATGCTATTTGGTGAATTGCTTACTGAGTGGTAAGATAAAACCAGTAACTCTAGAGTGGGCTCTGATGATGAGATGAATAACTGCCTTAGTTTGGGAGAATAAAGGTTCAAGACATGATTAAGTCAAATTTCTACAGAAATTCTAGCCTGCCCCGTGGCCTTTTATTTTTCCCAAGAGAGTGACAAAGGGTTACAGGATAATGTTCTCAGCTGACTCAGATGCCTTGTGTGTTAGAAGCTATTATTTCTAATGAGGAAATTATTCATAGGCTTTTCTGGAAGTGTGGGGGTGTATAAGCATATTCATGATCTCTGGCCTTGACAGAGGCATTTATTAACAAAAATAGAACAAATTCCAATCAAGCAACAACAGGTGATCTTTCCAAATACAATGCCCTCTACTGGAAAAAACCACCAAATACAATGCCCTCTGTCATCATGTCTCCACTTCCAGACTGACCACTTCTCCTTGAGGAGAGATTCAGGTGATGTATTTTCTCTGCAGAAGGGGTCACTCATTTTATGTCAGGTTTTTTTAGTTCAATTCAATTTGAATTAACTAGGCTAAGAGGTGAATTTATGCACTCATAAAACTGGGAAGGGCGTGAGTGTAATTACATGCCCAGAATCAGAAGCTATGACACCAGCTGTTTTCCTTTCCCCTCTCTCCTCCCCTCTCCTCTCTTCTTCCCCTCCTCCCCTCCCCTCTTCCTCTCTTACCCTCCTGTTTCCTCTTCAGTTGGAGTTTTGCTCTTGTCACCCAGGCTGGGGTGCAATGGCACAATCTCAGCTCACAGCAACCTCTGCCTTCTGGGTTCCAGTGATTCTCTTGCCTCAGCCTCTTGAATAGCTGGGATTACAGGCACCTGCCACAGTGCTGGGCTAATTTTAGTAGAGAGGGTTTTACCATGTTGGCGAGGCTGATCTCGAATTCCTGACCTCAGGCCATGCATCAGCTTCAGTCTCCCAAAGTGCTGGGATTACAGGTTTGAGCCACTGTACCCAGCCCCAACTTTCTTTTTCAACCTTTGTCTTTGTTTCTCTATACTTGTTGATTTTGTTCTTTTCCACTGCAAAGAGGTGAAAGACAGATAAAGCTCCTCCCTTTGTTTCCAGTTTGAAAAGTCCTTGGGCTGGACTTTGATTTTTTTCACAAACTTACCCATTAATCATGAAGATGTGGTTAGTTCCTGCTATGATCTGAAAGTTTGTGCCCCTGCAAAATTCCTATCTTGAAACCTAACCACCAATATGATGGTATCAGAAGTGGGGCTTTTTGGAGGTGATTAGGTCATAAAGGCCCCACACCTCCTGAATGGGACTAATGGCCTTATAAAAGAGGCCCCAGAGAGCTTTCTTGCCCATCTTCCAGATGAGGACAAAGAAACAAGTCACCGTCTATGAAACAGAGAGCTATCATCAGGCCTGCATCTGCTGGTGCCTTGATCTTGGACTTCCCAGCCTCCAGAACTGTGAGCAACAAACTTGTTGTTCATAAACTACCCTGTCTAAGTAGTTCCCATTTAAATTACATGTTGTGGAAGATGTTGTTACCCAAAACAAGGGAATAGGGAACTGGTAGACATTCCTCAGAAATGGCCCCTGATGTATTATGTGGGCTGGGTAATCTGCCTCTGCAGTCAAAGGTTACCATCTTGTACCTACTACTTTTCTCTGACTTCTCTTTATTTCCTGTACATTCTGCTAGAGATGAGTCTTATGACTCTTGCACTTGTTCGAGCAAATATATTTTGGGCACTTACTGTGTACTTGGCTTTGGGATGCAAAAATTGGTTTGACATGGTCTCCATCCACAGAGATACACACACATCTGCTTATAACCGAGGAAGTATGGGAATTATACAACCATTACTGCAAGGCTCTAATATTTTGAAACTTAATTGTGCAATTAAACTATTCTAATCATAGCTTTAATTTATAATGATTTTCCTTTTTTTTTTTTTAATCTAGTTTCTTTATAGATCAGATTGAACTCAACTGAGCTTAGAACTGTGAAAGCTGAGTGTTTGGTTGAATTCTCTTTTTCCGTAGCCTTAAGAAGCTGTGTAGTACATGTAGCACTTTGAGGGCTAGTTTCCCTGGTTACACTTGTGCATTTTGCCAGACCCTCAAAAAGGTGTGATCTCTAATTAACCTTAAAATTAAAGGGTAACAGCAAGGATTTCATAACAATTCAGAAGGAGAGGGAGAAAATATTCTGAAAAATATAAATCCAAGGTGACACTTGTAAACTCACTGAGATAGTAAAATATTATGGGATTTCAAAAGGACAAGAAACAACAAAGCACCAATGTTAGAATGGCAATTGGCTGTATCTTTTTTCTCAGCTCTATTCTTGCATCTAAAAACTCTGGAGAAAAAAATTTAAAGAGGTTTAAAAATGTATTTAGCCCAATGTCTTTTACAATAGATGTTAAGTAGTACATTAAAAATGGAATCTACCCTCAAAGAATTATCGATTGCATGTTTTGACCTGTGTCCTTTTCCTGTCTTGGGAGTTCATTTCATTATGGTTTTACAAAACTACTTTATTCTCTAAAGTCAAAATGAATACTTTTTCATGCATGACTCATCATTTTGAATTATAAAATTGGGTGGATGTGGTACTATAGTCCTCCAGTTTATACTGTACATGTTTTGTGCTGAAACAGGGGAATAACACACAATTAATGGGATCATTGATTACTTTTGTGACCAAATGGAAGAATGGACAATGAGGCATTTGAAACCTACCAGAAAAGAAGGAAGGAAAACTCTCTTGATAGGGAACCCTGGGAAAGTTAACAGCCTTGACTTGGGAATAGATGCTGTGAAGAAATGAATTTATATACATAAATATTTAAAAGGAAAGCAAATCATATTCAGACAGTTTCTTATAGTGAATCAAACATTTTAGACAGAAATTAGCCCCAGCATCTCCCCCATCTACCTGACTCTTTTTCTTCTTATCTTATATATGGCCTTCCCGTTCTTTTGGTTGTTTCTGAGTTAGCTCAGCATAAACATCTAGGAAGTGAAATCTGTGAAGGGTTTATTCCTATGAAAAGCCAAGATTAAAGTAGATTCTTTATGCTTTCAAATTAGTTGGCCTCTTTAATATGTTACTAGTACAACAAATTTATTCAGCCTCTACAGATTCTTTCTTATTTTTCTTTTTTACTTCAATCTTTCTTTAATCTCTCAGTTTGTGGCATATGTCACTTTTTTTTTTTAAATTGTATTTTAGGTTTTGAGGTACATATGAAAAACATGCAAGGTTGTTGCATAGGTGCATACGTGGCAGTGTGATTTGCTGCCTTCCTCCCCTTCACCTATATCTGGCATTTCTCCCCATGCTATCCCTCCCCAACTCCCCACCCCCCCGCTGTCCCCCTGCCTCTACAGATTCTGCATGGCTTTCTCATTTCTTTACTCCTTCCCAACATAACTTCTGTTTCATGGTGAATGAAACCTTGCTTTCAGCAATTTGAAAATAACTTCACCTTATCCACATGATTTTAGGGATCAGAGAAAAGGCCAGATTAAATATTAACCTTCAGATGGGTTGTTCATGCTGACACTCAGACAAATCTGACTTTTCTGGGCTGATGTTCTATGGGGGGTCCTTTTTCTTCTAGCTCTAAGCTAGAAATTATAGAATGTATGCAAAATTTAGGTTTGCTTTGTGTGAAATTAAATGATAAAACGAACACTGAAAATTTGGCAAGATATTCTTTTTTATTAAGCTAGTGAAGAAAACCCATCCATTACAAACTTGGGGGCATTTTGTTCTTTTTTCTTCTTCTTCTACCTTTGTGCCACTCTGTCTTTTGCTTGCTTTTTTTTTTTCTGTAGTGATAGGGAAAAGGGAGCAGGTGTTTCTAACAGTAAATTCTACATGCTTGATGGGGTGCTTAGTTTCTTTGAAATTTTTTGACATCTTTGTGGATCATCTCATAGCTATAGGAAGTTTTTTTTTCACTTATATATAAAGTAGTATTTATTTAGTGATAACAAAGACAACAGAACAAAACAGTAATAATAATAAATGCACATGGTTAAAATATGCAAATAGTACACTAGGTTATGAAATGAAAAGTAGAATATGTCCATATCAGAGCCTCTTACTACATTCTTAATCTCCAGAGGTAAGCTCTCTGTTAACAGTTTCTTGTGTATTTTTTCCAGAATTGTTAAATGCATATGCAAGAATAACTGCATATGGTTTGTTGTCACACAGATCAGATCATACTGTTCTGCACCTGCTTTTTATTTTTATTTTATTTTATTTTTAATTGCATTTTAGTTTTTGGGGTACATGCAAAGAATGTGCAAGATTGTTGCATAGGTACACACATGGCAGTGTGATGTGCTACCTTCCTCCCCATCACCTATATCTGGCATTTCTCCCCATGCTCTCTCTCCCCAACTTCCCACCCCCCGCTGTCCCTCCCCTATTTCCCCCCGACAGACCCCAGTATGTGATGCTCCCCTCCCTGTGTCCATGTGTTCTCATTGTTCAACACCTACCTATGAGTGAGAACATGCGGTGTTTGATTTTCTATTCTTGTGTCAGTTTGCTGAGAATGATGGTTTCCAGGTCCATCCAAGTCCCTACAAAGAACACGAACTCATCTTTTTTGATGGCTGCATAGTATTCCATGGTGTATATGTCCCACATTTTCCCTGTTCAGTCTATCATCAATGGGCATTTGGGTTGGTTCCAGGTCTTTGCTTTTGTAAACAGTGCCACTATGAACATACATGTGCATGTGTCCTTATAATAATATGATTTATAATCCTTTGGGTATATACCAGTAATGACATTGCTGGGTCAAATGGAATTTCTATTTCTAGGTCCTTGAGGAATTGCCACACTGCCTTCCACAATGGTTGAACTAATTTACACTCCCACCAACAGTGTAAAAGTATTCTTATTTCTCCACATCCTCTCCAGCATCTATTGTTTCCAGATTTTTTAATGATTGCCATTCTAACTGGCATGAGATGGTATCTCAATATAGTTTTGATTTGCATTTCTCTAATGACTAGTGATCATGAGCATTTTTTCTCATTTGTTGGCCTCATGTATGTCTTCTTTTGTAAAGTGTTCATGTCTTTTGCCACTTTTAAATGGGCTTTTTTTTTTCTTGTAAATCTGTTTTAGTTCTTTGTAGATTCTGGATATCAGCCCTTAGTCAGATGGGTAGATTGCAAAAATTTTTTCCCATTCTGTTAGTTGCTGTTTCACTCTAATGATTATTTCTTTTGCTGTGCAGAAGCTGTGGAGTTTGATTAGGTCCCATTTGTCTATTTTGGCTTTTGTTGCCAATGCTTTTGGTGTTTTCGTCATGAAGTCCTTGCCTATGCCTATGTCCTGAATGGTTTTGCCTAGATTTTCTTCTAGGGTTTTTATGGTGTTAGGTCTTATGTTTAAGTCTTTAATCCATCTGGAGTTAATTTTAGTGTAAGGTGTCAGGAAGGGGTCCAGTTTCTGCTTTCTGCATATGGCTAGCCAGTTTTCCCAACACCATTGATTAAACAGGGAATCCTTTCCCCATTGCTTGTTTTTGTCAGGTTCATCAAATATCGGATGGTTGTAGATATGTTGTGTTGTCTCTGAGGCCTCTGTTCTGTTCCATTGGTCTATATCTCTGTTTTGGTACCAGTACCATGCTGTTTTGATTACTGTAGCCTTGTAGTATAGTTTGAAGTCCAGTAGTGTGATGCATCCTGCTTTGTTTTTTTTTTTTTGCTTACAGTTGACTTCGCTATGTGGGCTCACTTTTGGTTACATATGAAGTTTAAGGTGTTTTTTTCCAGTTCTGTGAAGAAGGTTGCTGGTAGCTTGATGGAGATAGCATTAAATCTGTAAATTATTTTGGGTAGTATGGCCATTTTCATGATATTGATTCTTCCTAACCATGAACATGGAATGTTTCTCCATCTGTTTGTGTCCTCTCTTATTTCATTGAGCAGTGGTTTGTAGTTCTCCTTGAAAAGGTCCTTTATATACTTTGTTAGTTGTATTCCCAGGTATTTTATTCTCTTTGTAGCAATTGTGAACGGCAGTTCATTCTTGATGTGACTCTCTTTAAGTCTGTTATTGGTGTATAGGAATGCTTGTGATTTTTGCACATTGATTTTGTATCCTGAGACTTTGCTGAAGTTGCTTATCAGTTTCAGGAGGGTTTGGGCTGAGACAATGGGGTCTTCTAGATATACAATCATGTAGTCTGCAAGTAGAGACAGTTTGACTTCCTCCTTTCCGATTTGAATGCCCTTTATTTCTTTTTCTTGCCCGATTGCTCTGGCTAGAACTTCCAATACTATATTGAATAGGAGTGGTGAGAGAGGGCATCCTTGTCTAGTGCTTGATTTCAAAGGGAATGCTTCCAGTTTTTGCCCATTCAGTATGATATTGGTTGTCGGTTTGTCATAAATAGCTTTTATTGTTTTGAGATACATTTCATCAATACCTAGTTTATTGAGGGTTTTTAGCATAAAGGGCTGTTGAATTTTGTCAAAGGCCTTCTCTGCATCAATTGAGATAATCACGTGGTTTTTGTCTTTGGTTCTGTTTATGTGGTGAATTACATTTATAGACTTGTGTATGTTAAACCAGTCTTGCATCCCCAGGATGAATCCTACTTGATCATGATGGATAAGCTTTTTGCTGTTCTGTTGCAATCGGTTAGCCAGTATTTTATTGAAGATTTTTGCATTTATGTTCATCATGGATATTGACCTGAAGTTTTCTTTTCTTGCTGAATCTCTGCCAGGTTTTGGTATCAGGATGATGTTGATCTCATAAAATGATTTGGGAAGGATTCTCTTTTTTTGGATTGTTTGAAATAGTTTCATAAGGAATGGTACCAGCTCTTCTTTGTATGTCTGATAGAATTCAGCTGTGAACCCATCTGGACCTGGGCTTTTATTGGGTGGTAGGCTCTTAATTGCTGCCTCAACTTCAGACTTTGTTATTGGTCTATTCACGGTTTTGGCTTCTTCCTGGTTTAGGCTTGGGAGGATGCAAATATCCAGGAATTTATCCATTTCTTCCAGGTTTACTAGTTTATGTGCATAGAGATGTTTGTAATAGTCTCTGATGATGGTTTGTATTTCTGTGGAATCTGTGGTGATATCCCCTTTATTGTTTTTTATTGCATCTATTTGATTCTTCTCTCTTTTCTTTTTATTAATCTGGCTAGTGGTCTCTCTTGTTGATCTTTTTGAAAAACCAGCTCCTGGATTTATTGATTTTTTTTAAGGGTGTTTTTTTGTCTTTATCTCCTTCAGGTCTGCTCTGATCTTAGTTATTTCTTGTCTTCTGCTAGGTTTTGAGTTTTTTTTGGTCTTGCTCCTCTAGCTCTTTCAATTTTGACAATAAGGTGTTGATTTTAGATCTTTCCTTGCTTCTCTTGTGGGCATTTATTGCTATATATTTTCCTCTAGACACTGCTTTAAATATGTCCCAGAGATTCTGGTATATTGTGTCATCATTCTCGTTGGTTTTGAAGAACATCTTTATTTCTGCCTTCATTTCATTGTTTATCCAGTCAACATTCAAGAGCCAGTTGTTCAGTTTCCATGAAGCTGTGCAGTTCTGAGTTAGTTTCTCAATTCTGAATTCTAACTTGATTGCACTGTGGTCTGAGAGACTGTTTGTTATGATTTCTGTTCTTTTGCATTTGCTGAGGTGTGATTTACTTCCAATTATGTGGTCAATTTTGGAGTAGGTGTGATGTGGTGCTGAAAAGAATGTATATTCTGTGGATTTGGGGTGGAGAGTTCTGTAAATGTCTATCAGGTTGCTTGGTCCAGGTCTGAGTTTAAGTCCTGGATATTCTTGTTAATTTTCTGTCTTGTTGATCTGTCTAATATTGACAATGGGGTGTTAAAGTCCTCCAATATTATTGTGTGGGAGTCTAGGTCTCTTTGTAAGTCATTAAGAACTTGCTTTATGTATCTGGGTGCTCCTGTATTGGGTACGTATATATTTAGGATCGTTAGCTCCTCTTGTTGCATTGATCCTTTTACCATTATGTAATGTCCTTCTTTGTCTCTTTTGATCTTTGTTGGTTTAAAGTCTATTTCATCTGAGATGAGAATTGCAACTCCTGCTTTTTTTTGCTCTCCATTTGCTTGGTAAATCTTCCTCCATCCCTTTATTTTGAGCCTTTGTGTATCCTTGCATGTGAGATGGGTTTCCTGGATACAGCACACCGATGGGTTTCAGCTTTTTATCCAATTTGCCAGTCTGTGTCTTTTGATTGGGGTATTTAGCCCATTTACATTTAGGGTTAATATTGTTATGTGTGAATTTGATCCTGCCATTTTGATGCTAGCTGGCTGTTTTGCCCATTGGTTGATGCAGATTTGTCATTGTGTTGATGTTCTTTACCATTTGATATGTTTTTGGAGTGGCTGGTACTGGTTGTTCCTTTCTATGTTTAGTGTCTCTTTCAGGAGCTCTTGTAAAGCAGGCCTGGTGGTGATGAAATCTCTGAGTACTTGCTTGTTCGTAAAGGATTTTATTTTTCCTTCACGTATGAAGCTTAGTTTGGCTGGATATGAAATTCTGGGTTGAAAGTTCTTTTCTTTAAGGATGTTGAATATTGGCCCCCACTCTCTTCTGGCCTGTAGGGTTTCTGCTGAGAGATCTGCTGTGAGTCTGATGGGCTTCCCTTTGTGGGTAACCCGACCTTTCTCTCTGGCTACCCTTAGCATTTTATCCTTCATTTCAACCCTAGTGAATCTGACGATTATGTGCCTTGGGGTTGCTCTTCTTGAGGAATATCTTTGTGGTGTTCTCTGTATTTCCTGGACTTGAATATTGGCCTGCCTTGCTAAGTTGGAGAAGTTTTCCTGGATAATATCCTGAAGAGTATTTTCCAGCTTGGATTCATTCTCTCTGTCATATTCAGCTACACCTATCAAATGTAGATTAGGTCTTTTCACATAGTCCCATATTTCTTGAAGATGTTGTTCATTCTTTTTTACCCTATTTTCTCTAATCTTGCCTTCTCGTTTTATTTCATTGAGTTGATCTTCGACCTCTGATATCCTTTCTTCTGCTTGGTCAATTTGGCTGTTGAAACTTGTGTATGCTTCATGAAGTTCTCGTGTTGTGTTTTTCAGCTCCATCAATTCACTTGTATTCCTCTCTGAATTGTTTATTCTTATTAGCATTTCCTCAAATCTTTTTTCAAGTTCTTACTTTCTTTGCCTTGGGTTAGAACATGTTCTTTTAGCTCACAGAAGTTTCTTATTACCCACCTTCTGAAGCCTGATTCTGTCAATTCATCACACTCATTCTCCATCCAGCCTTGTTCCCTTGGTGGTGAGGAGTTGTGATCCCTTGTAGGAGGAGAGGTGTTCTGGTTTCGGGTGTTTTCATCCTTTTTGCACTGGTTTCTTCCCATCTTTGTGTATTTATCCACCTGCCATCTTTGTAGTTGTTGACTTTCAGATTGGGTCTTTGAGTGGGCATCCAGTTTGTTGATGATGAAGTTATTTCTTTCTCTTTCTTAGTTTTCCTTCTACCAGTCAGGCTCCTCTGCTGTAGGACTGCTGAGGTCCACTCCAGGCCCTGTTTGCCTGGGGATCCCCTGCAGCAGCTGCAGAACAGTAAGGGTTGCTGCCAGTTTCTTCTTCTGCTGTCTTTGTCCCAGAAGGAGACCCACGTGATGTCAGTCTGAGCTTTCCTTTATGAGCTGACTCCTTGGATATACAGGGGTCAGGGAGCTGCTTGAGGAGAGAGTCTGTCCTTTATAGGAGCTCAAGTGCTGAGCTGTGAGCTCCATTGTTCATTCAGAGCTGCTGGGCAGGTATATTTAAGTCTGCTGCAGCAGAACTTATAACCCCTCCCACTTTTTTTTCCCAGGTGCTCTGTCCTGGGGAGTTAGGGCTTTATTTATGAGTTTCTGTTGTGCTGCTGCCTTTTTCAGGGCTGCCCTGCCCAGTGAGGTCCGCCTAGTCACTGTCTGCCTGCAGAGGCTTTGCTGAGCTGCTGCAGGCTCCACCTGGCTGCCATGTGAACTTCCCTGCAGTCCTGTTTATATGGGTATAGTTAGAACTGCCTTAGCAATAGTGGCCCATCTCTGTAATGGTGGACTCTCTGTAATGGTGGGCTGCCTCAGCAATGACAAACTACCTCTGTAGTGGCGGACTGCCTCAGTAATGGTGGATGCCCCTCTCGCACAGAGCTGTAATGTCCTGGGTTCAGCTGTGCTTTCTGTGAAACTCTCAATCCGGAGCATTTCCGATTGCTGTTTTTTTGTGGGGGTGGGACCAACTGAGCCTGATCACCTGGCTCCCTGCCTCAGAGCCTTTTTTTTTTTTTTTTTTTTTGTTGAATGGTCGACTCTCCCAGGTGTTCCAGTTGCCTGTTGAAAAGGTGCCCGGATCTGTGTGATTTCCCATGCAGTGACCCACTGCACTGGCTGAAACAGCTGCATTGAGATTCATGGTGCTTTTTTTGCCCAGGAATCTCCTGGCCTGGTTCCCTGTTTTAGTCCCCTTTTTAATCAGATGAATGGGTGACTCTGTCTACCAGGAGCTCCAAATTGCCAGCTAAAATGGTGCCCGCAGCCTTGTATTTTGTATGGAGAACCACCGTGCTGGGGCTCCATCCAAAACAGCTATGCTGGCTGAAAGAGCTGCACCAGCCAAAACAGCTGTGCTGGTGACCCATGGGGCTCCTCTGCATGGGAATCTCCTGGTCTGTGGGCAATAAAAATCCATCTGGAAATGCAGTGTCCACTCACCCTCCATGCTTTCTCTGGGAGCTGCAATCCTGAGCTGCTCCTAATCGGCCATCTTGGATCTGTCCTCCAGCTATAGGACTTTTTATGCCACTCTGTGATAAATGGATTGCAAAGTCACTGTGTCAACTCTATTTAATACCTGCGGGTTATTGTGGCTTGTGGAAGACCATGCTATGACCACTGTGTTCAAATTGCAGTACTGACTTAGATTCTACTCACAGGTAGAACTGCATATTATGTTTGACTGAGATAAGTAGAGTTAAGTTCATGGTTAGAAGTTAAATTATTTTTTAGTTCTTCCATTGTAATTCACTTGTGAGAGGAACACTGGACATATACCCTTCATTTAAAAAAATGATATTTTTTTCTTCCTAGCAGGATATAAATTTACTTTCTCCAACAGAGCTCAAAGTTTATACCAAATTATCATCATTTATCCTGAGCTAAGAGTAGTGTTATCTTTATTTTAATCACTGTCAGAGAGGATCAGAGTTTGGCAACATTTTTTGAATTTTCATTTCATTTACCACTTAGTCTTTTAGATAGGTTTTTGTCTAGTTTACTTTTTCTCCTTTTTAAGTAATATATGATGTTTATTTTCTTGTAGAAAAATATCTGCCCTTTTCTTAGAAGAATGAGATGGTAAGAATTTAAGTTTAGTAAATTGGCAGACTGACAATTTTAAATCTCTCATAGGAGTATATAATCCCTTTTGTTGGTTTTGGGGCTCAGAAGATGATCCTCACTGTGCATTGGCACGCTGAATACTTTGAACTGAAGGAGATTGGAAAGGCTTCAGAAGCAAGGTCTTTCTGACCTTGTGCCCTCCTTTCACTCCTCTTTCTCCCACTAAAGTGAGTTATAGAAACCAGAATTCTTTTTCCCCGGAAGGAGTCATTGAATCTAGACCCTCTCTCTCCTAGGGAGAAACAAGAAACTAGATTATCTCTCAAGGACCCAGGGAGAAAGGAGAAGGGAGTGACCTTTGTAGGTTTTATGGCTTGTTTGGGTGTCCTACCCCACATCCTGGAGGAAGGAGTGCTATACAGAGAGACCAAGAATAATCTGAGCTGACCAGGCCTTATAGACCCTACCCTCTGTTGAATCACATTCCTACATGGCTGTTCATTCTTCATCAAACCTAAGCATAAAAATAAAAACTTTACTTCTGAAGTCTCTCACATCTTGTAAAACTTTGATTAAATAATTTTGTTATGTTTACTTCTATATAAATGTTGGCTATAATGGGGGAGGAAAGGTATTATGCATTTTTGCCCCAATGTTGGCATTTTCTTCACTTTGAAAGATAGGCACTATTATATCACTATTTTCTTAGGCTCTGGGCACTGTCACAATACAGGCTTACCTTGTTTTATTGCACTTTGAAAATATTGCATTTTTGTACAAACTGAAGGTCTGTGGCAACCTTGCATCAAGCAAGTCTATTGGTGACATTTTTCTAACAGCTTGTGCTCACTTTGTGTCTCTGTGTCACATTTTGGCATTTCTCATAATATTTCAAATATTTTCATTATTATATATTTATTATGGTGATATGTGATGAGTGATCTTCAATGATACTATTGTAATTGTTTTGAGGCAACATGAATTGTGCCTATGAAAGATGGTGAACTTAATTGATGAATGTTGTGTGTGTTCTGACTGCTCCACCCATTGGCCGTTTCCCCTTCTTTCTCCTTCTCAGGCCTCCCTATTCCTTGAGACATATAGTATAAAATTAGGCTAATAGGCTAATTAATAACCATATCATGGCTCCAAGTGTTCAAGTGATAGAAGAGTTGCAAGTCTCTCACCTTAAATCAAAAGCTACAAATGATTAAGTTTAATGAGGGAGTCAAGTGGAAAGCCGAGATAGGCCAAAAGCTAGGTGTCTTCAGCCAGACAGTTAACCAAGTTGTGAATACAAAGGAAAAGTTCTTAAAGGAAGTTAAAAGTGTTAGCTCAATAAAATAACTGAAAAAACCCAAAACAGTCTTATTGCTGAAAGGGAGAAAGTTTTAGTGGCCTGAACAGAGGATCAAACCAGCCACAACATTTCTCTAAACCAAAACCTAATCCAGAGGAAACCCCCAACTTTCTTCAATTCCATGAAAGCTGAGAGAGGTTGTTTCTTTGTTCTCATTGATTTCAAAGAACATCTTTATTCCTGCATTAATTTCGTTACTTACCCAGTGGTCACATAGTCATTCAGGAGCCCCAAAAGCCAAGAAAATCCTAAGCAAAAACAAACAAACGAACAAAACAAAAACAAAGCTGGAGGCATCACACTATCTGGCTTCAAACTATACTACCCGACTACATTAATCAAAACAGAATGGTACTGGTACCAAAACAGAGATATAGACCAATGGGACAGAACAGAGGCCTCAGAAATAATGCCACACATCTACATCATCTAATCTACAAACTTGACAAAAACAAGCAATGGGGAAAGGATTCCCTATTTAATAAATGGTGTTGGGAAAACTGGCTAGCCATATGCAGAAAGCTGAAACTGGATCCCTTTCTTACACCTTATACAAAAATCAACTCCAGATAGATTAAAGATTTAAATATAAGACCAAAAACCATAAAAACCCTAGAAAAAAACATAGGCAATACCATTCAGGACATAGGCATAGGCAAGGACTTCATGACTAACATACCAAAAGCAATGGCAACAAAAGCCAAAATAGACAAATGGGATCTAATTAAACTAAAGAGCTTCTGCACAGCAAAAGCAACTATCATCAGAGTGAACAGGCAACCTACAGAATGGGAGAAAATATTTGCAATCTACCCATCTGACAAAAGGCAAATATCCAGAATCTACAAAAAACTCAAACAAATTTACAAGAAAAAAACAACCCCATCAAAAAAGTGGGTGAAGGATATGAACAGACACTACTCAAAAGAAGAGATTTATGCGGCCAATAAACATATGAAAAAAAATCTCATCATCACTGGTCATTAGAGAAATGCAAATCAAAACCACATAGAGATACCATCTCACGCCAGTTAGAATGGCGATCATTAAAAAATCTGGAGAAAACAGATGCTGGAGAGGATGTGGAGAAATAGGAATGCTTTTACATTGCTGGTGGGAGTCTAGGTTAGTTCAACCACTGTGAAAGACAGTGTGGCAATTCCTCAAGGATCTAGAAATAAATATTCCATTTGACCCAGCAATCCCATTACTGGGAATATACCCAAAGGATTATAAATCATTCTATTAAAAGACACATACACACGTATGTTCTTTGTGGCACTGTTTACAATAGCAAAGACCTGGAACCAATCCAAATGCCCATCAATGATAGACTGGATAAAGAAAATGTGGCACATATACACCATGGAATACTATGCAGCCATAAAAAGGGATGAGTTTATATCCTTTGCAGGGACGTGGATGAAGCTGGAAACCATCATTCTCAGCAAACTAACATAAGACCAGAAAACCAAACACTGCATGTTCTTACTCATAGTGAGAGTTGAACAATGAGAACACATGGATACAGGGAGGGGAACAGCACACACCAGGGCCTGTCAGGGGGTGGGGTGCTATGGGAGGGATAGCATTAGGAGAAATACCTAATGTAGATGTTGGGGTGATGGATGCAGCAAACCACCATGGCATGTGTATACCTATGTAACAAACCTGCACACACAGCACATGTACACCAGAACTTAAAGTATAATAAAAAAAGAAATAAAGTATTTTAAAATAAAGTATGTACATTGTCTTTTTAGACAAAATGCTATTACACCTTAATAGACTATAGTATAGTATAAACATATATAAATTTTGTGTGAGCTGGATAACCAAAAAAATCATGTGACTCATTGTGGTCATCTGGAACCTAACTCACAACATCTCCCATGTATGTATGGATTATGCAGGCTGTCAGTAGTTTGCTAATGACTTAATACAATTGTTCAATTAGCTTAAAATGTAAGTTAGAATTAAATAAAAGCATTTTGATAATCTTTACTTTGATGGACTTTATAACATCTTAAAACAACACATCGTTCAGGTTTTGGCTGTTTTGGTGTTCAGAGGAATATAGGACATTTTAGCGAAAATGAAAGTTAATGTAATATTTAACACTTTAAGAATTTTTGTACTACCTTCTACTTAAAGCTTCTTTTTTTATGAGGGGGACAATAGTTTTTGAAATTTTTATTTTTAATGCAAAACATTAAAGATTCTTCAACCCCCAGTAGTTTCCTGCTGAAACCTGCTGTGTTGTGCTGCAAAGGGTCCATGATAAACAGGGTCTCTAATTCTTTGTTTATACTTTTGTCTCCTCTCGTGGCTTCCTTTATACCTTTTTCTTTTTTCCTTGACCCCGAATTCTTTTCTTATCTGGTGAAATCGCTAGAATCCCTGCTGATAAGTCTCAGCTAGAGACACTGTTTCCTGCAGAGGGGAGGAAATGTTGCAGCTACTTCTTGATTGATAAGAGGTGCAGAGCCCTGCTGAGCAGCTGCAAAAAGCAAATCCCTGCTTCAGCAGAAGTGAGTATTCTTACAGCATCGATCTCAACCTATGATTCTGTCTTACTTGCAAGGTATAAGGAGGGATGACTTGGTGAACTGAAATGGTCATTGGTCGGATGTGGTCAGTTCCACTGAGGAATGATTATGCTAAATTGAAAGGGGACCACTAAGTGCTGAGATTATGGTGCTGGTCATGATTGATGCTGGTAATAAGTGCAGCTACATTGCCATTTTGGCCTTTATATTGAGTTGTTTTTGTTATGACTACTATTGTTCAAGAATTGCATTTTCCAATTAATGGAAGTACTTTGGGTATATTTTCTATAATAATCATTTTAAATGATAACAAATATGGAAATTAGGCCAGAGCATAAAATTAAAGATATTTGAATAATTATAGTGCAATCAAGTCAAAATTACTGATGCCTTTATTTAATGCTGGATTATGTGGAAAACAGCACAAGAACATACGTGCTTTGGAAGTTGAAAGTACATCAGATTTTGACAGCACAACTGCATAAATTATCAAGTAGTTTGAGTAAGTTTTTTCTCCATGAATCTTCACCACATAAAAATAATAGTTGCAAAGATGAGTTTTGAACAAAATTGGAAGAAGTAGACCAATAAGACTCACTTCTTAAACATGTTTGCTCTTTGAGAGCATAGTTATGTAATCTATGTTTGATATAGTGACCTAAGTACTAGTGAAGTATTGTTTTTAATCTTTAAAGAAGGTATGCTAACTGACCAACAGAACTGACCAGAGGAAAATGTAATGAATTACCTCAATAGCTTAGCATATAAAATGTGTTGGTTGGTATGTATAAAAATGTAGTATTCTATCTTAGAAATATTTTTTGTGCCATGCTATTATTGAAATGTAATAACTCAGTGGGTTTCACAGCACATATCTTTGTCAGTAATATATCTATAATACATATGAGATACAGAGGAGTACACTATGAATATTCTACTTTCTTGAGATTGAAACATGAGTGAGTCAATGACATAATTGGAATTAGATAGAATGTGAGAGAAATTTAGGCTAAAAATGAACTGCACAGGCTCATTCCTAATTTCTTTGGTAAAAAGATTTGTCTTTTCATGTAACTATATTAAAAAGTTATTGAAGACAATTGTGGTTTTTCAGATAATGGCCCCCCAAAGATACCTATATTCTAACCCCCACATCCTATGAACATGTTATATGTCATAAAGGATTTTGCAGATGTAACTAAGGGTATGAACCTTAAGATAAGGAGATTATACTGGATTATCTGCATAAACACAGTGTAATCATGTGAGCCCTTAAAAGCAAAAGAGGAAGGCACAAGAGTCAAGAGATGTGGCAGAAGAGGAAGGCAGAAGACATGGTAAATAAGGGGAAGAAGGATCTAAGAAGGATTTAATGTACCGTAACTGGCTTTGAAATGCAGGAGTCACGTACAAGGACTAGAAAAAGGCCTCATGAGCTAAGGGTGGATCCTGGAAACAACCTGCAAGGAAATGGGGGCCTCAGTACTACGACAGCAAGGAACTGGATTCCCCAACAAAACCTGAATGAGCTTGGAAGCGGATTCTTCCCAGAGATCCCCACTTGGAACCTAACTTGCCAACATTTTGATTATTGCCCTGTAAAACCTAGATCAGAGAAACCCCTGAGCAAACCCTGGGCTTCTTATTTATAGAACTTATTTATAGAACTTCTTATTTAAGTTTGTGCTGTTTTAAGCTGCTAAACTTGTGGTAACTAACTAGGGTGGTGATAGAGACTTACATAGTAGCATATAGTAAAATGCACATATCATATGTGTACATCTTGATGATTTTTTCTACATGTATAGTGCCATGTAACCACCACCCAAGTCAAGATATAGAATATTTCTAGAACCTTAGAAAGCTCCCTCATGTTTCTTCCCAGCCAATATCCTGCTGTGTTTACCCAGAGGTAATTACTATTCTGACTTTATTACCACAGATTAATTTTGTCTGTTTTTAAGCTTCATATAAAGAAATGATATATGCACTCTTGTTTCTGACTTGTTGCATTCATCATCATGTCTATAAGAATTCAGTGTTGTACCTAGCAATAGTTTGTTCTGTTTTTTAAAATTTTTTTATTTTTAATTTTTGAGGGTGCATATAGGGTACATATAGTTATGGGGTACATGAGGTATTTTAATACAGGTATATAATGTGTAATAATCACATCAGAGTACATGGGATATCCATCACCTCAATCTTTTATCCTTTCTTTGTGTTAGAAATATTCCAACTATACTCTGTTATTTTAAAACGTACAATATATTGTTGACTGTAGTTGCCCTGTTGTGCTATCAAATACTAGACCTTATTCATTTTAACTATATTTTTCTACCTATTAACTATCCCCACTTCTCCCTGCTTCTCCACTAACTTTCCCAGCCTCTGGTTACCATCGTTCTACCCTCTATCTCCATGAGTTCAATTGTTTGAATCTTTAGCTCCCACAAATAAGTGAGAACATGTGACATTTGTCTTTCTGTTCTTGGCTTATTTCATTTAACATAATGACATTCATTCAGTTCTGTTCATTTTGTTGCAAATGACAGAAGCTCATTCTTTTTATGGCTGAATAGTACTCCATTGTGTATATGCATGACATTTTCTTTATCCATTTGCCTGTTGATGGACACTTAGGTTGCTTCCAAATCTTAGCTATTGTGAATCATGCTGCAATAAACTTGAAAGTGCAGATATCTGTTCAATACACTGATTTCCTTTCTTTTGGGTATATACCCAGCAGTAGAATTGAATTGCTAGATTATATGGTAGCTCTATTTTTAGTTTTTTGAGGAAGCTTCAAACTGTTCTCCATAATGACTACTAATTTACATTCTTACCAATAGTGTATAAGGGTTCCCTTTTCTCCACATCTTCACTAGCGTTTGTTATTGCCTGTCTTTTGGGTAAAAGCCATTTTAACTGGGGTGAGATGCTATCTCACTGTGTTTTAATTTGTATTTCTCTGGTGATGAATGATGTTGAGCATCTTTTCATATACCTGTTTGCCATTTGTATGTCTTTTGAGAAATGTGTACTCAAATCTTTCACCTATTTTTTTTAGCAGCTTTTTGAATATTAACTTTTAAAATATTGTGTAGCTTTCAATATTTTCTATTTAAAAGTCACACATTTCCCTTTTTAAAATTTTACTTTAAGTGCTGGAATACATGGGCAGAATGTGCAGGTTTGTTACATAGGTATACATGTGCCATGGGGGTTTGCTGCACTTATCAACTCGTCATCTAGGTTTTAAGCCCCACATGCATTAGGTATTTGTCCTAATGCTCTTCTTCCCCTTGCCCCCCACTCCTGACAGGCCCCAGTGTGTGATATTCCCCTCCCTGTGTCCATGTGTTCTCGTTGTTCAACTACCACTTATGAGTGAGGACATGCTGGCTTTCATCTATTTTTAAATTAGATTATTAGATTTTTTCCTATAAAGTTTGTTCACTTATTCTTTTTAATTAATATGCAATAATGTGCATCTGCTATGGAACCTTCCCGGGTTCAAGTGATTCTCCTGCCTCAGCCACCTGAGTAGCTGGGATTACAAGCATGTGCCACCACGCCTGGCTAATTTTTGTATTTTTAGTAGAGAGAGAGTTTCACCATGTTCATCAGGCTGGTCTCGAGCTTCTGACCCCGTGATCCACCTACTTAGGCCTCCCAAAGTGCTGGGATTACAGGCATGAGCCACTGCGCCCAGCCCACTCCTAGTTCTTTACCAACTTTGGACTCTCTTTTATCAATGGAACAAAAAATGAGAGTCCAGAAACAGATACACATACACACAATCAACTAACTTATGACAAAAAAATCACTGAAATTCAATGGGAAAAAGAAAGCATTTTCAGTAAGTAATATTGAATCAGTTAGAAATCTACATGGGAAAGAAAAATTTAACTCTGTTTCTCTAACTGATAACCATATACAAATTATGACTAGTTCTATGATAGAACTAAATCTAAAAGGAGAGAAAAGTAAATCTAAAAGGAGAAAAAAGTAACGCTTCTAGAAGAAAATATAGGAGAAAGTATTCATGACCTTGAGGTAAGCAAACAATTCTCAAACAAGACATTAAAAAGCATAATTCCTAAAAGAAATAGTTGATACATTTGAGTTCACTATGATAAGAACATCTATTAATTGAAGTTGATGGGGCTATGCTACCCCAAACTAAGACACTTTGGGATTTGAGGAAACAGCGGAAGCAGTCCATAGAAACTAGGAAGAATTCTTTCCCCTTGTACCCTGAAGTGGGCTGTAAAATCTAACTGACCTTCCCCTAATAATAGATTGCAAAATCCTCATTCAAAGGGGAGTCCTCCTTATACTCAGAGGAAGAGAATATTCTTAGCTCTAAAGACTACAGAGACGTGGAAAATAATCTAAATAAACCAGCCTTACTAAGTTCTCCCCAGTTTATTACCATGAGATTATACCTCTTTTTGTCCAATCCCGATTCTCCACAACTATTCACTTTTTCATCAGACTTAGCATAAAATACATGCATTTTCCATTTCTTTGGAACTTCATTTTTGAAGGCCCCTGTGTCACATAAAACTTGCATTAAATAAATTTATATGCTTTTCTCCTGTGAATCTGTTTATTATTATAGTTTTCAGCCACAAACCTTGTGATGGATGAGGAAAATATATATTTTCTCCCCTACAAAAGACACCACTAAGAGAGCAAAAAGGCAAGTCTTAGAATGAGAGGAGCTATCTGGAGAGCATATATTAAACATAAGACTTGTATCTCAAATATGTAAATAACTCCTACAAATCTATAAGGAAAAAACAAATAGCTCAATAAAAAATGGGCAAAATGTTTGAATGAGCATTTTACAGAAGTGACTATCCAAAAGTGATAGCATGTAGAAAGGTGCTCAACATCATCAGTTACTAGGGAGATGACATAGCACATCAAGGTGCCCCTGCACAGACATCAGAGTGGCTAAAATTATAACGACTGAAAATACTGACAAGACTGTTAAGAAGAATGTTGAGCAACTGCAATTGCCATATGTTGCTTGTGGGAGTTAAATTGGTACAACCAGTTTGGAAAACTGGCAGTATCTAGCAGAGTTAAAACATGAGTAGTTCAATGAGCAAAACCTCACCAGAGGAATACAAGTATTTCAAGAGTGGAGCAATGTGAAATGACTGGGGTTGCCTTGGGGGCTGCATCAAAAATAAATTGAAAGATAAATAAAGGGATATACTGATTCTGTATGTTTGAGCAAAACTTGGGCACTGTACAGGCTTGTTTTGCTAAGCAGAAGGGCTACAACTATTATGAATAAATCAAACGTTTATGAACTCGTGTGGCCTCGCTTGCCTGACTTTTCACCTTTGCTGTGTGATAGAAATCCAGAATTGGGAGAAGCTCAGCAGGTGCTTTTGTGAGCAGTAGACTACCTGCCATTGTGGTAGCCCCTTCCTCATTTGCTCTTCTGCCCTTGCTGCTGCTAAAGATCTGGAATGGGGAGAGGTTCGCATTATCACCAAGGTTGCTAATAAATGATGTTTTTCAATATAAACATGTAAAAGTTTTGCCAGAGCAGTCTTACTTTCCTCTTAAATGCTCCCCAAAATTACCAGAATATTTTAAATTATGACACAATGAAAATGTTATTGCTGTCAGAGTTGAAATTTTTCTTGCAAAACCAAGCTTTAAGTGTTTTAATTTTTAAGATGTTTCCAAAGCTAGGGTGGTAGGCATAACAGGATTCGTATCTTTTTTTGTGCCATCTATTAAAAGACAATTCTTTTCTTTCCTAGGACTGTTCTCCCTTTCATGTTAAGAGAAAAGGCTGTTTTTGGATGACTAAGAGGATCCCAGAGACATGAGGATAGCATCTGTAGCTGCTTCTGACACATATTCTGTTCTTCATCTCAATGCTATTGATAGCACTATTGCTCGAATTCATTCTTGTTCATCCTCACTTACATTTTGTCTTGATATATAGAAAAAACTTGCAAGCATTTTAATGTTGGAGAACTTTCTTTCCCCTCCCCTCCCTTCCCCACCCCACCATGTTCATTTTGTCTATGATATAACTGAATATAAACTCTAATACCTTTCTATAGTTCTTTATTGGCCAGAGGAAAGTAAACAACTTGATTGTGCTCAGAGCCTGTCTCATGCCTCATTAGGTACTGGGGGTAAGCAGACGGCAGCAGCATTACACAGCTCTGCAGAAACATCTGATTTATTTTTATGAGCAAGTTATAGTCTTTAGGACATGAGCACCAAAGTCACAAGTGGTGCCATATACATCATAAAAATGAGAGATGTTTTCTTATATGTCATGAAATAACCCATGCATGTAATTCCTTTGAGGGGAATGAAATAAATAGTCTCTTAGAACAAATTGATTTTTAAAACCATGTTATACAATTGTCTTTCCAAAATTCAATGATTTGATTGTCTTGGCAAAAATTAAAATGCCCCAAAACATCAGCATCTATATCTCAGAAAAGCATGAAAATTCTAATTTTCCTGGCTTAACATATGACCTTCTCCATTTGGAAGACTGCACTTGTTTCTCTCTTAGCGCAGAGTCCTTGTGTTTAAAAATATGTATCTTTAAATGATTTCACCGATAATGAATGAATACAATCAAACATCCTTCCATATCAGAATGGCTAGGCAGATGAAGTTAGCATTTGTAGACCTGTGATTAAGTACAGGGTGCCACTTGGATTTATGAAACAATAGCAATAACTTTACATTCTACAGTGTTTTCCCATTTATCATTTTGTCTTAATAAGCATGGCGAGTAGTTATCAGTCATGATTTCTCAGACAAACCACATCAGAAGTTAATTTCTATGGCTATTCAGTATCAGAAAATCAGGTTAAAATTCAGTTTTCCTACAGTAGAGTCCTTGTGATCTTTAGCTTGTGATTTCTTCAGTGAACATAAGATGCCTTTCTGGCTACTTTCCAAAGGTTTCCAATTAGATGTCATCTGCTTACTTGAAGCCCAAGGCAATTATCACCTTCCCCTTAAAACTGACTTTCCCTTCTTACTTTTTCTTTTCTGCTGATGGTAGTACATTTCTCATTGTTTTCCCCACCAAAGCTGAATCTTGATTTTAGTTATTTATAATTACTTTTCCAAAAGACTTTGAGGAAAATTGTTCCTTGGTGGCTTGGTGTACACTTAAACATCAGACCCGGAACTGAACATCAGAGGATCTGGGTTCTAATTTGGGTTCTTTTAATTCGGGAAGCATGCTTCCTTCAACAAGTTTCTTACCCAGCAATGTGCAAAATATTTTTCAGGAGCCTAGTAAATGCAAGGTACGGTATTAGACACCATGTATCAACAAGTAGAAAACATTGCTGCTCTCTAAGGAACTTATAGTCAACTTCTGGAGACAAAGTTTATTGAAAATGTTCAATTTACAATGACATTTGAGTATTATAAGGCAGTTGGGTCATTGCATCCTTACAGCTGAGATCTCTTTTAGTCCTTCCCACTTTTTTCTTTTTTTCAGCGAGAATCCAAAGGGGAAGAGGTAAAATGACTTGTAATGGGGATCCTAAGGCATCTTAATAGCAGAATTGTGCTTGGAACTGGTGGGGTGGGGTATGGTGTCTGGTTGAGTGTTTTTCTGCTTTACCATACTGAGCTGCTACTGGAGTGGGCAGACTGTTAGTGCAATATGTTGTAAGAATGAAAAGTCACAGTATTTTGAGAAAAGACCATGAAGGAGGTAAAATCTGAGTTGGCCCTTGAAAGGTGATTCATATATAGGTAAAGGGTATACAAAGAGCTTTCCAAGGAAACAAGATGGGACAGATTAGAAGATCAGGGATTGGATAGACATGAATAAGGCAGGTACTTTCTCCTGTTGAAAAGTACTGGGAAGTAAGACTTGGAAATACAACTACAGAGTAAAACATTTTAGAGGCTGAGGCAGGAGGATCGCTTGAATCAGGGAGGCGGAGGTTTCAGTGAACTGAGATTGCACCACTGCACTCCAGCCTGCGTGACAGAGTGAGACTCTGTCTCAAAACAAAAAACAGAAAACAAACAAACAAACAAACAACATTTTAGGGAGATTCATGTTATAGTGGAGAGCAGGACTGATTGTCATGTGTGAGAAACTAAAATAAGATTGTCAAGTAGGAGGTTATTGAAGCAGTTTAGGTATTTTGATAACAGCCCAAATGGATATGGTAGGTATAGAAATTAAATGAGAGGTATAGATGCGGGAACTCTTGAAAGAAGGATGGATAGAAATTAATGACAGCTTGGATTAAGGAGGTGAAAGAGAAGGTGCAGGCAAGGAAGACAGAAGTTTGAGACTTGATGGATAAAACAATGAGAAATGAAGTACCATGACCAGGAAAGGGAAAGTCAGAGGGTGATAATTGTGTCAGGCTTCTAGTGTGTGGGTAAGATCTAAGTGGAAATCCAAGGAAGGCAGCCAGAAAGGCATCTTCAGTAAAGAGATCATGAGCTAAAGACAGATTTGAGAATTATCTGCATAAAAAAGTGGTAGTTGAGGTATGACAATAGGACTAGGTTCTGACAATGGAGAATGGAGTACAGTGAGAGAGCTTTGGGAAACGCCTACCTCTAGGTGAACGAACTGGCTGGCCTGGAAGCAGGAAAATCAGAAATGTGTGAGAAGAGAATTCAGTTTCTGAAAAATTAGGCGGTGACTAATTTTAACAACTACAATAAATTTGGTTGTTGTTGAAAGATCTTTGAGGAGAAATGTGATACTCCATGTAACATGGGTCCAGGAGATCTATTACATTTTGTTCCCCAGTCCTGTAGGAATGTGAGGGTAGGAGACATTCCTAGAGGTTGATCAGAGGATGGTTTTCCATATTTCCTAATATATAAAGAAACAAATCCTGGTAAATACACACAACTTGACCAAATAACCTTAAATAGATATATTAAAAGTCACTAACAATTCTTGAAAGTATCAATTTCCCTTTGATTTGTATAATCTTTTTGTTTTTATGGTGTTAAATTTTCACTGAGACTTTATGAGATTGTAATGGAATTGGATTAATGTTCTTTACTTTCTCTGGAAAGTATATCCCCAAAGAAAAAAAATAGATTTTGATAAGTAGACGAAAGAGATTTATTTTCAGAGAAGACTGACTTACTAGTTCTAATTAAGATAATTTGAAACACAGGATCGTCATTTCCTAAAACCATTTGGAAAAAAAGAAAGAAGTCTGTAAAATAAGCATAGTGTTTTTTCTTTTTAATTGTTGAGAATAGAGAGAAGTGTGAATTATATTACTGCTTTAGATGTGTGAAAATTTTAATAAGAAGTTTAGTAGGTTTACTGTGAACTCTTGACATTCAAAGTTAACATCATTTTCATTTTCTTGTTTTATATCTGTTATTAGAACATGAAATTAATTTCTAAAATGTTGTTTTCCTGAGAGCTTCCTACTGCTTTTTACATGTCTTCATGTCTATCGTCTAATGGTAGAAAAAATATTTTATACATGAATTATCTTAGATATCATAATATAAGTCAAGAGAAATGTTGATTTTTTCCATATGTTAATAATTTTTATTTATTTATTATACTTTAAGTTCTGGGATACATGTGCAGAATGTGCAGGTTTGTTACATAGGTATACATGTGCCATAGTGGTTTGCTGAATCCATCAACCCATCATCTACCTTAGGTATTTCTCTTAATGCTATCCCTCCTGTAGCCCCAGTGTGTGATGTTCCCCTCCCTGTGTCCATGTGTTCTCATTGTTCAGCTCCCACTTATGAGTGAGGACATGTGGTGTTTGGTTTTCTGTTCCTGTGTTAGTTTGCTGAGAAGGATGATTTCTAGCTTCATCCATGTCTCTGTAAAGGACATGAACTTATCCTTTTTTATGTCTGCATAGTATTCCATGGTGGCAAAAATATTAAGGGAAAAATATTTGAGATAGTTATAGGAAATAGTCACAAAACTCCCTTGGAAGGCCAGGCAGTTTACATAGCTTCAGGAAAGAATAAGCTGAGGGCGGCTAGTTCTTTTATCTTAAGGCCTGAAGCACAGGGCAGTTAACAGGGGAATGCAAAGGAATTTATCTAAATGGCTTGTTGTCCTGAGACCAACCTTTGCCCATCTGTGCTTGGTTGCCTCCTACACAGAGGAGGGTTTCTCTATGGACATCTTTTTTGTTGATATTGATGCTATTCCTTTTTGTTTGTTAGTTTTCCATCTAACAGTCAGGCCTCTCTGCTGCAGGTCTGCTGGAGTTTGCTGGAGGTCCACTCCAGACCCTGTATGCCTTGGTATCACGAGCAGAGGCTACAGAACAGAAAAGATTGCTGCCTGTTTGTTCCTCTGGAAGCTTTGTCCCAGAGAGGCACCTGCCAGATGCCAGCTGGAGCTCTCCTGTATGAGGTGTCTGTTGACCCCTGCTGAGAGATGTCTCCCAGTCAGGAGGCACAAGGGTCAGGGACCCACTTGGGGAGGCCATTTGTCCCTTAGCAGAGCTCAAGTGCTGTCCTGGGAGATCTGCTGCTTTCTTCAGAGCTGGCAGGCAGGAATGTTTAAATGTGTTAAAGCTGCATCCATAGCTACCTTTTTCCCCAGGTGCTCTGTCCCAGGGAGATAGGAGTTTTATCTATAAGCCCCTAACTCGGGCTGCTGCCTTTCCTTCAGATATGCCCTTCTCAGAGAGGAGGAATCTAGAGATGCAGTCTGGCTACAGCTGCTTTGCAGAGCTGTGGTTGGCTCCACCCAGTTTGAACTTCCTGGTAGCTTTGTTTACACTCAGTTGGACTTGCAGAAATTACCTGCCTTCTGCGTTGATATTTCTGGGAGCTGCAGACTGGAGTTGTTCTTATTAGGCTATCTTGCCCACAACTGGTCAATAACTTCTTAAATTTTATGAAATGATTGTGAAGATTGAAAAAATTTTACCTATCAAGATTTGTATTTTAAGTCCTGTGGTACATGTGCAGGACATGCAATTTGTTACATAGGTAAATGTGTGCCATGGTGATTTGCTGCACCTATCAACCCATCACCTGGTATTAAGCCTGGCATGCTTTAGCTGTTTTTCCTGATTCACCCACCTTCCCACCCTCTGTTGACAGGCCCCAGTATGTGTTCTTCCCCTCTCTGTGTCCATGTGTTCTCATTGTTCAACTCCCACTTATAGGTGAAACATGTAGTGTTTGTTTTTTTTTTTCCTGTGTTAGTTTTCTGAGGCTAGTGGCTTCTAACTCCATCCATGTTGCTATAAAAGACATGATACCATTCCTTTTCATGGCTGCATAGTATTCCATGGTGTTTATGTACCACATTTTCTTTATCTAGTCTATCATTCACAGGAATTTGGGTTGATTTCATGTCTTTGCTATTGTGAATAGTGCTGCAATGAACATATTTGTACATGTATCTTTATAATATAATGATTTACATTCCTTTATGTATATACTCAGTAATGGTATTGCTGGATCAAATGATGTTTCAAGTTCTAAATCTTTGAGGAATCACCACACTGTCTTCCAGAATGGTTGAACTAATTTACATTCCCCTCAGCAGTATAAATGCATTCTTTTTCTCTGCAATATAGTCAGCATCTGTTGTTTTTTGATTTTTTAATAATTGCTGTTCTACTTTTACACTGTTGGTGGGAGTGTAAATTAGTTCAACCATTGTGAAAGACAGTGTGGTGATTCCTCAAGGATCTAGAAATAGAAATTCCATTTGACCCAGCAATCCCATTACTGGGTATATATCCAAAGGATTATAAATCATTCTACTATAAGGACACATGCACACGAATGTTCATTGCAGCACAGTTTACAAGAGCAAAGACCTGGAACCAACCCAAATGCCCATAGATGATAGACTGGATAGGGAAAATGTGGCACATATACACCATGGAATATTATGCAGTCATCAAAAACGATGAGTTCGCGTCCTTTGTAGGGACATGGATGAACCTGGAAACCATCATTCTCAGCAAACTGACACAAGAACACAAAATCAAACACCACGTGTTCTCACTCATAGGCGGGTGTTGAACAATGAGAACACATGGACACAGGGAGGGGAGCACTACACACTGGGGTCTGTTGGTGGGAAATAGGGGAGGGACAGCTGGGGTGGGGAGTTGGGGAGAGATAGCATGGAGAGAAATGCCAGATATAGGTGAAGGGGAGGAAGGCAGCAAATCACACTGCCACGTATACACCTATGCAACAATCTTGCATGTTCTTCACATGTACCCCAAAACCTAAAATGCAATTAAAAAAAAAAAAGAAAGAAACAGCCACTGGTAGGACAACTTAAAGGTGAAGTGATTAATTGCTGGAGACTTGAGTGTGGACCAACTTGAGATTTTAAAAAACTCCTGCATTAGATCTAAAAATTATTTAAAATTCAAAAAAAAATAATTGCTATTCTGAGTGTAGTGAAATGGTATCTCATTGTAGTTTTGGTTTGCATTTCTCTAATGATCAGTGATGTTCAGCTTTTTTTTTCATACATTTGGTGGCTGCATGTATGTCTTCTTTTGAGAAGTGTCTATGTCCTTTGCCCACTTTTTAATGGGGTAGGATTTTTAAAGATAAAATCTAAAGTGATTTAAACCCAGATACATTTATCAACTATTTTCTTCAAATTCTGTTTTATATTAAAACTATTTTTACATTGTTCTTATTTTGGGTAATGGAGTTTAATGAATGTTATTAAGTGTTCTAAATTTTTAGAATATAGTTTGTACAGTAGATAAACAGATTTGCTACAGATGTGAAACATGGGCCCCTACATCTAGTGGCAAGTTTTTACTTTTATACTACCATTTATTTTTTCTCCCAGGATTTCTTAATTTTCTTTTCTAGAGCATGCCACGTCTTCGCCTTTTTCTAAATGAAACTGGAGACAGTCAAAAGTGAAAATGTTCAGAAAGATCTACGTTTGGACTGGAATATTTAATTGTACACATATTTAGTGCCTACACAGCAAACATGTAGCAAGATTCCAAACATGAGATTCCAGTAAAAATTTAAAGTGAGATGCTGTTACTTTGTAGTTCCTTTTGTTAATCAAACATTTTGAATTTAATTGCATGTGAATTGTGAGTAATAATTCTGAGTTGAGAAAAGGCAGTGCTGGAAATTGGGAATATTTAAAAAGGAAGTAAAGCTGATGGCAGAGAAGAAACACAAATTTTTATAACAACTGGAAATGATACTGAAAGATTGGAAAGCTCCCCAGTAGCCCTTAGGAGGAAGAAAAGGGCTGATTGAGACCTCAGTGAGTTCAGGACTGGGCTTGGAAACTGGAGAGGTGTAAGGCTGGAGGTAGGGCTGCAGGGCCAATTTTGGGTCATAACACTGAGAAGACGAAGGTCATTGAGATATAGATGCAGATAAATTTAAAGAAAGATGCTTTGAAGTATTTATGTTTTCTGTAACAAAACAAAAGTAACTTGTAAGCATGTTAATACTAAAGAAAAGAGGTGGCAAGAAAGGGAGCTCCTGAAAACCTCTTGCATGCAAAGGTATAGTTCATAATATTGTTAATTTAGGTGTATAAAATGCATAGCTAATATCTTTACTTAGTATATTGCCTTACAAATATGAAAGTGTGTGTTTGGTTTCTTACAGATTTAGCTATGACATTGTTTCCTCAACTCTTGTTTTTCTCCTATGGCTTTAGTTTATTGATTGTAAATTATGTTACCAGACTTCTTCTACACCCAAATCCCTGTGGTTTGGAGGAAACTATTATATGTTTGAAGTAGAACAGGCACAGGTTTGTATAAAAGGATTTGAAATAGTAAAGTTGAGCATAACTAAAGCAATTTAGGCTGATTCCTGGTATCCATAAAATTAATACACTTTAAAATAGACACATCTAACTAATGAATTTTGAAAATTAAATCTATTTATTAGACATTAGGACAATCTCCCCCCTCCTAGTATCAAAGTCTCATTGTGAAAATTGAGATTCTTTGCAAAGAGCCTGGAATAACCTCCTTTAAGTCTTGGAATGTAATGATGTTGGTAAATATACCTTGATGTAGCCCTGGGTCCTAGGATTCACCAGCCCTTGATCACAGATGATCTCAGATTAATGGCCAAATTAACTGGCATTTCCAGAGCTTGGGGTTACATCTCCAGACTTCTTTAAGGGATCCCTCAGGGTACTGTGCAGTTGGGGGTTCATGTTTTCTACTTTGATTTCCTCTTCCGTACATAAGGTCTAGTGCAGCTGCTGCGAATGCCTGTTATGGAGTTGTCGTTGACTCTGCTAATGGTGCATCTTCCCACAATGGCAACATTGCTAATACTTTCTTCCCTACAGTCTCTCAGATTCCAGCCTAAATGTAGCACTCAATGGGGATGACTTTCCTGACTCTTCCCCGCAACTGGATGAGGGTCCTTTATTCTATGCCTCCATGGCACTCTGTACTTCTTTTTTGCAAACTTGAACACTTGTAATTATTTAAGTCATTTCTGTATTTCTTCAATCATAAGAAATGCTTAGAAATTTGTGATGTTATAATTGAAAAAAAGCATTGTATGTGGTAATTTCTCATCATGGAGAATTTATTGAAACAATGGTATCTTTTATAATTGATGGCATCTTTTAATTTGCTTTTGGAAGCGTGACTGGGCATAAATTTATTAATTATGTATTCTTTTAATCTTTTTTTGACCTTTGGAATCAGGGATTATTTCCCACTAAATTGCAAATGATTTTGCTTATAAAAATTGCTTTGCAATTGTTAAGGTACAGACTTCAGAGTTAGACCTGGTTCTTGTCCTAGCCATGCCAATTGAAGTAATATGGTATTTGTGTATATATATTTTTCTCTCTTCCCTGATGGCCTATAAACTCCAAGAGGCCTGAAGAAACCTATGTTTTTCATTCCTCTCCAGCAACTAGAACAGCATCTGCAGGTAGCGAAGGCTCAGTAAATACTGGACTGCTGGCACCTTTGACTTGCTCACTCCTCATTTGATACTAATGACACTTTGAGGTAGATAATTAGTTACCTAAGAACAGAAATTACTCATTTATTCAACAAATATTCATTGTGTGCCCACTAATCAAAGTGTAAGATGCTGGAGCTATACATAGTGATGGCAGAGTTCCTGTGATGAGTTCCTGTCACAGTTAAGTGGAACCAATAGTCTCAACACTATGGGGCAAGTGTTTTAATAGAGGCATGCATGAAACAATTCAGTAGAATGAAGAGATATGAATGACTCCCTAGAGGAGAGCAGAAAAGGTTCACAGAGTTGGCAACATTGGAGCTGGACCTAAAGGAATGAATAATTATTTAATAAATTATTCGATAACTGTTCCCAAAAGAGTTTGAAGTAAATTGTAAATTCATACATTCAAAAAGTAAGGAATAAAGAAATAAATATATATGAATAAACAATAAAGTTAGAATAATAAGATGGAGTCAGAGGGAGACTTTGAATGCAAGACCACATGCCTTAGAGCCATACACAATTGCTACAGTCCTACACCATCACCCATTCTATATTATGCTATATTGTATTATATTACATTTATTATATTATATTATGACAAAGGGATTCAGGTGATTGTAAAGCAATCTGTTTTCCACAGTGAATCTAGTGGTTGTATGACAAAAGGATCAAGAGTGGTTGCCGTGGGAAACAAGACTGAGTGTAAGGAAGCCAGGAAAGGAAATTGGAAGCGCTTGAGATAGGTCAGTTGTGGAGATGGGGATCGGAACTAAGACAGTGGCAATAATAGCACAAGTGAGGGATAGGGTTTTGATTCCAGGAAATCAAGACTGCTTTTACTTCTGCTTTTGTTCTCAATGGCAATACCCTTTTGTTGTTGCTGTTGTTCAGTAGATATTGCTAGGGAACCATAGCTCTGACACCGTGGTGACATGTGCACTCTTTTAAAATATAGCCTTTAACAATGACCACATCAATCAAAATTGAGTATGGTATGCTGATTCTATCAGACAATCATATATCTGCTTTGAGTCCCTTAAAAAAGATGAATCATTTGGTTCATTCTCTGAAATTATAAGAAGTATACATACCTTCAGTTTGTAATTGCCACGAAGCTATGACTTGGTGATATTAACATTTAGAGTTATAACTTAACTTTTAATAATTTGTTCATTTTTTTTTTTTTGGTTACTAAAAAAAAAATAACTTGTTCAGACCTAAGCACACATCTCTTAAGAGAAAGAAAAACATAGATATTGACTATCAGGAATTGTATTGATCAGGGTTCTCCAGAGAAACAAAGCCAGAAGAAGAAGAAACAAAACTAATAGAAGACAGATACAGATATACCTACCTATAGATAATATACTGTATATAGAAAGACTTATAATAAGGTATTGGCTTATACAATTATAGAGGCTGAGATACCTCATAAGCTGAAAAACTCAGAAAACTGGTGATGCAGTTTGAAGGCCTAAGAGCCAGAGAACCAATGCTGTAGATTCCGGTCAGACAGAAGACCTAAAAACCAGAAACAGCAAGGGCAGAAAATCAATGTCCCAGCTCAAGCATCAGGCAGAGTGAGGGCAAGTGTCTCCCTCTACCTTTTTGTTCTGTTTAGGCCCTCAACAGATAGGATGATACCCACCCTCTCGGGTAGGGCCATCTGCTTTACTCAGTCTACTGATCAAATGTTGATCTCTTCTGGAAACACCCATACAGACTCCCTCAGGAAAAATGTTTAACCCAATTATCTAGACATCCTGCAATCCAGTCAGGTCGATGCATAAAACTTACCATTGCAGGAATGTCTAACAACATAAAGTGACCCAAATCAAGAGTTTTTACCTCAAAAATCATTTGTTTATCTCAAGGCAGTACAGGCCTAAGAGGAGCTGGGTTAAAAATGTAACCTAGTTCCTTTGGAAGATGTTTTCTTTTCTTTTTTGAAAACATTTCTTATTTTATTATTATTATTATGTTTTCTAAGTCACCATTGTCTGTAATCTTTATTTTTTTTTTGGTATATAGTAGCTGTATATACTTATGGGGTGCAGGAGATGTTTTGATACAGACATACAGTGTGTGATTACTATATCATGTAAGGTGAGGTAGCCATCCTGGAGAGAGAGTTTTCTAATCATTCCTCCCTTTTCCTCAACATTCTGCCTTTGTTCCACCTTACATTCACTCTTTCCTCTACAAATGTGAGTGCATAGCTTCTGAATTTAAATTGTGACAATGTTACACAAGGTTTAAAGTGTTAATGACTACTTACGCCATTATTTTGAAACAGCAATAGAAAAAGAACATTATGAAAGAAAAATAGAATCGTGTAGTAATTTCTTGACAAAAGTGCTTCTGTTTAATGATTTGTAAAAGAAGTAGGAAGCGTTTTCAGTGGAAACTGCTAATTATTTTGGTTTTCCATAATGAAAACCTGTGATGTTATTTAAATGTGTCTGTTCATTAGTTTACTTTGTGACATTGGCACATTTGTTTGTTTTATGTATTTTCTTACTTCTTTGCATCTAAATGAGAGTGATATCATGATCAATGAGTTTAAAGTTTTTTGGAACTTATGGTGATAATCTCTTGACCATGAAAATCAATAACTTTTAAATATTCCTACTTTAGGATAAAAAGGAATATTCCAATCACTCTTTGGGTCTGTTCTTTTATTTATCATCATGTATCTTGAAAGATGGTTCTTTATTCTGCTTTGTCAGAAAAATCTACAAATCAAATAATTATTGATATACACTTGGTGACTTATGTCTAGAATACATTTAAAAGTTACTAAAGAAATTAACCTTGATACCAATTGTTTTTGCCATACTAATGGTTCCTAAGGAATGATTTAATTGTGCATGTCTGTGACAGGTTGCTTGATGACATTGTTGTTCAAACCAGAATGGGGACAAGGTTCTAAGTTCAAACCAGAAATAGCATGACCTATCACACTCAGACAAGACAAGTTCAAGAATTTTTGGAGCTCAGATTTTTCTTAAGTTTGATCAGAATAGGGATTGTGAATTTATGGACCCTCTTTTTGCTCCCTGCCTGCTGTCAGCTTTGCCTTTGCTTGCTGATTTATTGCTTCTTTTCTCCTTGCAATCCCTTTATTATGTGGTAGAGGTGTGCAGAAGAAGTTTGCAGCTGGGTTCATAAACCCTTCTTACCTGAGCTCCCTGCCACAGATTCAGGTGTGCTGGTTGATCTCCTATCTAGAGTCCAAGACCCCTCTATACCTGTCCAAGTTCTATCTGCCCTTTTCAGCCATCTTCTCACCCCTCACCCAAGTGAAAGTCAGGTGTGATTCAGCAGACAGTGCACAGTCTCACAGCAGACCCAGATCTGCCTTGGAAAATACACTAGCCTGGTAACCCTGTGATCCTAGGTGCCTGACCTTGTTTCTTAGCTTGCTAAGCCACACTAACCCTTTGGAGTTTACTCAGAACTTTTGCACAAAGAAAAGACTTCTTGCTCAGCAGATCCTTCCAGAAATGGCAATAAATATTAGCAACCAGAGAAAAATAAATGTAGGCAGTAAATGAGTGATTCTCTAGAAATTAGTTGAGTAAAACAGAGATGGAATATGGAGTGCCTATTTTGTGCTGTTCTCTGTGCTAGACATTTTCATAAATATCTTTTTCAAGAAATTCTTTTACGTGTTTGACTTTTCACTCTGCCATGCTCTCAGCTCGGCTGCTCACCTCTTGTATTTGCTAGACTGCTTGTTATTTTATGCATTTTGGCATCATTCCAGTATATTCTGTCTCTGAGAAGGCCCAAGATTTTTCTAGGTAGACTTATGATGCAGCTGATAAAGGAAGAAAGGGAATGACTGCAAGTAGGGATTTAGCTAATGCACAGAAAGAAAGTTTAAATGAAGTAGGAATTCTGTTTCTTGGATGAAATGTACTTTTCCTTTAGCCTAATTTTCCCTCTTCTCTTTATATATTTACATGGTCACTATGGATGGCTAATGTGATACCTTCCCATTTTGAAACATATAAAATTATATTCTAATAAGAAAACTTTCTTTTGTAGATTAAAAAAAAAACCCACCAAGGTGATGCTTCCAAGATGTTTTATAAAAAGTGTCTTTCTCTAGTCAATGCTACTTCTCGCTGACTTACTGTTGAACACATTGTGCACCATCTCTCAGATACACATTTCTGTGCATTGGCTTCATTCTCAGTCACACACTTTATTTAGTGGGAAACACCCCTGCAGCTTCGGGGTACATGATCCTTAATTTAAAGATCTTATAAGATCCTAGAGTGCCTTTATAGCTTTAGGAATACTTCCAGAGGCATTTTTGATTGTTCTGGCTTGAGGCAAGTGCTCTTTCCTGAAGCTGAGTCAGCCTCACATGAATCATATGAATGAAAGGATTACTATGGAGAAAGTGATTCCCTGAAGGAAAAGCATACTTGGCAGACAGTCAAAGGACTCCTTCAATGAATATAAAAATTCAAATAGCTTGATGAAATGATAGTAGGAAAAACTTAAGCCTGACTTAGTAGCTGATCTGAAGGTAGTTTTGCCCCAGTCTGTTTTTTGTCCCACTTAATAAAAAACTGTTGGGGCTTTCGGTTTTATATGATTCCAAATGGGAACTTTTCTTTGATCTGATATAAAACCCATATAAATATAATTTTGACTTATATTTGCTACTAACATTTATAGTTTTGTTTCTCTGTGATAGTAATCTTCAGTATGGAAAAGTAATAGACTAATGTTTTAAAATATAGGTAACACAGAATTTATTAATTTCATGTGATCCTTGTAGGATAAAAAAGCAGACTGATACAAAATAAGAAAATGCATCTTCACAACTTCCAATAATGAATGAGTATAGACAGTCTTTATTAGTAATATAAAAGCAGCAAATTTACAGTTAGTTAATAGTTACTTGCATTTATAAATATATGTAAATTAATGAAGAGTTCTACCAGCTTGTAACCATCCTTGTGGAATCAAGCAACTCTTATTATACACACACACACACTTACACATGCATGTACGTGCACATACACATGGCCCAGAGTGCCTCCTAATAAGGAAAGTAATAGCAAAGAAACAGCTCTGTATTCAGTTCTCTGAGAGAGAGTTGACTGACTCAGGAGAATGAGATCAGCTGGTGACCCAGCTGCTCTGAGAGGGGGTTGAGGGTTTGAGACGGGAGGCTCAACTTTCCCGTGCTTCAATGATGTCTCTGTAACTCCCTTGGGTCACAAGTGCACACTTTGAAAAGCACTGATAAAAAAAATCCATAATGGGATTCAGATCACTTTATAGCATGACTCATTACTAATTGTCACAAGACACTTGTCTGTGTTCTTTCATTTATGTCTATATAGGGGTCATATTGGAAATATTTGACACGTGATATAATACAGATACCTGACTAGCACTGACCAATCAGAGGAGATTCCAGCTATAAACATTTGAAACATCTTACGGGCATGCTTCAGCTGAATATCAGCACTTTATCTCTATATGCAAAGTTGCTAAGCTTTACTATTAATTATTATTTTTTGTCTGTCAAGATACATACTCTAGCTCTGTTTCAATTGATTCCATTTATATCACAATTATTTTGAGTAAAAATCCAATTGGGAATTTTATACTTCCCTACCCATTGAAATATACACATATAATCTGTCATGAAATATTCTACCTGAAAATTACGTTTTCTTGGAACATTAATTATCTGCCTAACTAACGTATTGCTTAATGTTAAGCCCATAAATATTTACTGGGCTCCTACCGTGAGCCAAGCGATATTTTGGTCTCTGGATATACACTAGAAAGGATAAGGTCAATGCCCCCATGAATCTTATAGCTTCATTGAGGAGATCAATAACAGAGAATTCCAAAGCAGAGTAATAAATTCTGGCTTGGGGAAGTACAAGGGACTATGAAAGCAATGGGCAGTGCCATGTAGCATACACCTGGGATTAGGGAAGACTTCCTGGAGGAGGTGTTAATTAAACTGTGACTGAAGGATGCACTGAGAGGTGGGAAACATGAGGGAAAAGGGCAATGGGAAGACAATGGTTCAAATATGTGAAAAGTTCTGGAAATAGACAAGAAAATTTTCAATTACCCAAAAGTGGTTAATATTGCTTAGGAGCCCTATCTATGGTCCACCCGATATGAATGGAAAGATGATCACTTATTACCACTTACTACCCCCATGCCCTTCTACTTTTTAGTTACTTTTTTTCCACTGAAAATGTTCTGAACTTTGTAGTCTGTTCTGTAAACAGAGTTCTATCGTTTATCGTAGGCTTTTACTTTTATATGGAGTTACTGCTCATCATCAGTGTGCAGTGGAGAGTAGCAAGTGAAGATAAAAAGAAACATTCTAACTTTTACCTGCTGATTCACGCCTCTCGCCTTTGCTCGTGATGTCTCTTTGACTGGGGTTGCCCTTTCTCTTCTCATTCACCTGTAATATCTACAGATTTTTCAGGATTTGAATTAATGTTCTCTCTTATCAAAACTTTGTGTCTTCTACAGATAGAGCTAACTACTGTATCTGGTACACAGTTTTTTCTTATCAACTGCAATTCTTTGTGCCTCATTTAGCCTGTAAATTGTTTGAGGGTAGGGGCCTTATAGTCTACCATTAAGGCCTCAAGTGATTTCTATCATAGCATGGCTGTTAGGGGTTTGAGGTACCTGTCACTTTCGTTTTGAGATTTGGTTATACACATAAGGTTTACTACACAAATATGAGCAAGCATTGCTTTTATGACTCTCTTAAAATATCTCAAAGAAGCTATATGGGGAACAAAGCATGGGTCAGGAAGTTTTCCTACTTTCTACCCACTGAATTGATGATAGGTTTTATATTACGGGTCTGACCTCACTTTTCACTTAGTCACAGGCAAATAGGCAACAAACCATGGGGTTGGACACAGGTAGTGAAAGAAAGCCCATAAAATAGGATAGGAAGTGAGGGGCCAACTTCCTGCCTTTAAGGCAGGTCTCCCCAACCCATGGACCATGGCCAGATACCAGTCTTTAGGCTGCTAGGAACTGGGCAGCACTGCAGGAGGTGGGGAGGTGGCCAGCCAGCATTAACACCTGAGCTTTGCCTCTTGTTAGATCGGTGGGGGCATTAGAGTCTCATAAAAATGCCAACCCTATGGTGAACTAACTGCACATGTGAGGGATCTAGGTTGTGCACTTCTAATGAGACTAAGTAATGCCTGATGATCTGAGACTAACTAATGCTCTATGATCAGAGACAGATCCTGAAACCATCTGTCTCTGTGGAAAGATTATCTTCCATTAAACTGGTCCCTGGTGCTGCTTTAAGTAGTAGTAGTCTGACTACCAACAAAACAAGGGCTAACGAAGGAATGGCTCCGACCAGCCAACTCTTCTTCGCATGCTAAAGTGATCATTTGCGAACAAGTGTTCTCAGTTTTTGAAATTTATATAAATGGAATCATACTGCATATATAACTATATATACTCATTAACTCCAAAAATGTGCAAGTTCCATTCAAGTTCCATAAAGGTTGAATGACTGAAATATGGTACAATGTTGAATTGGTAATTTGACTTGATGATTTTAAACTGCCTTTTAACCCTAACAATCTGTTTTCCTTTGACCTTTGGTATTTATGTCACCTGAAATTATTCAATGTTCTTGGGATCTGGTAGGTCTGGATCAAAAAAAATTCTAGTTCATAGAAAATATACTAATCCTATGAAGAAAAATGGTTGTTCTTAAGTTTGTTTTCTTTCACTCCATATATGGCCTTGTGGCAGGATGGGGGCAAATTGTAACCAAACATGGTAGGCGCTGATATATATGTTTCAATGCCAAAGAAGCTTTTCCAAGTTTAGTTAATTAAAAGCTGTGAACTCTTTGATGCATTGTCTGTGGTCTGGTGATTACCAAGCCACAGGATTGAAGCTTTAGTTAATTTATTTGGTAAGATCTCTACAACCTGTAACTTTCAAATCATATCTATCATAGTTTTAGAGGGTAGTTTAAAATAGACTCAAAATTAGACCCTGTGCCTGAACAATATGTAGGAATATATTAATTTTTAAAATATAGCATGTTTAATAAAAATCGATTGGTGTGTACCTAGCAAATAATTTCAGATATAGCAGGACATAAACAGTGTACACGAGAGTACTGGATCTCTTGCCTTAAGCTGTGTACCAAGCATACCTTCATTCATTCATTCATTCACTTAATTTTGACTCTTTTACTTAGGAGAGACTGATGAAAACTGAGGGAAATTGTGGGGTGTGGTAGAGGGGAAAGCTAATGTGCCCAAACCAACCTTTGCTGTTTGCTTCTGTTCTTTACTGAGAATAATTATTTTCAGTCTTGATGTTTCAAAGATTATTTTAATGTCATTTCTTATTATAACAGTTTTTTTTTGGTACAATTAATCCAGTTATTCCATGGAAATAATTCTAGGTTTGTTGGTCATATTATAAATAGAATAATATGAAACTCAGGACATATTGCATATCTTGGTTTAAAACTGTAATAACATTGTTTTATAGGAAATATGTAAAGTGTTACATACCCTTTATCATTAAATTAAATATTTTGTTTCAGAATTTCTGGTCAGAGTATTGAAATTCAGCAATCCTGGAGTGATAGAATTAAATAGTTTGACATACGCATTGTTGAGAATTAGGGAAACTTATACAAAGATTCAGGCTCTTGCTTCCTATTTTTTGAAAAATGTTAATGCAAGTAATGTTTTTCAGAAAAGTGAAAAATTCTTTGGCTTATTGTCTTTTGTCATATATTGTTCTCCATGGCTTTATCTTTTTTTTTTTTTTTTTTTTTTCTGAATGAGTCTATTGAAATAGCTCCAATAAACTTGTCAGGTAAGAACTTTTCACAGGTTGATGATAGCCTGTTGAATGAGATGTTTTTGGGTGTACTTATCTGTACTCTGTTTTTTATTTGTTTAATTAAGAAAATATCTTTCTATTATGAAATAAAAGACACATACAGATAAGTGCAGAAAAAAATCAAGGATTAGTATAATGAATTGTTACAAAGCAAATATCTCTTTAACACATACCAGGTCAAAAATTAGAAAACATCAATAGCTGTCAAAAGGTCCCTTCTCCCAGATATTCTTTTATCTCCAATAGTAGATATCATGACATTAATTCTGTGGTTAAAATGCCCTTGATTTTCTTTCTTGGTTAGCCTCCTATGTTTGCATTCCTAGACAATACAGTTTTGGAAATTTATGTAAATGGATCCAGGCTACATGGAATATTTTTGTGCCTTGTTCTTTTACTCAATATTTTGTTTAAGATCCATTCATCTTTACTTCATTTTGAGAAATTTTAATTGATTTCTGGATGAAATAATTGTCAGGATTTCTTGGGGTTTACTTTTATCTATCACTAGCCATTACATGTCTCACCCCTTCTATTTCCTTTCAAACTTTTGTGACTGTGTTTGGTTGTTTTAATGCACAATTACAGATAGACTCATTAATGCACAATTATAGATAGACATTTATTTGGCACAATCCTGTTTCATGTGTAGAGGATTTTATTAAATATATTTTATTGCACCTTAGGTTCTGGGATACATGTACAGAACATGCAGAATTGTTGCATAGGTACATACATGGCAATGTGGTTTGTTACCTCCTTCCCCATCAGCTAGGATTTTTTAAAATTGCAGTTTTTTTTTCTAGTTCTTGAATTATATAAATTTATTGACTGCAAAGATTTTGAGCAGAACGGAAAGAAATAGATGTTGCCCTTTAGAATGATGAATAAACTTACTAGAGGAGCATATGGTATGAAGTATGGTATGAAAGGAGCTGACTGATAACAACAAGTTTTCAGGGAAAAAGGTGTCTATTTACAGTTTCAAGAGGAAAATCAACAAAGGAAGAAAAACAGTTGGCATCTTCATGTTTAGTAAGTAACCTTTTGTTTTTGTTGTTTGAAAAATTCAGCATTTTGACAAAACCACTGGAAACTTGTGACAGAGCTAGAGAAATAAGTAATTTTGATTGAAGAGTTTTCTACCTGGAATCCTTTCAGATAATGACATAATTATATTTTGAGCCTAAATATATATGTTATGGTAAAAGAGAAAGCAGAGCAGTTTTCTGTATTTCTTTTTAACAAGGACAATCCTATTATTGACAGCAACTTGATTCCACAAACCCACAAATGTTTTACCCTCCATACTTCAAGATGCTTACTGTGGAGTCTCAGCATACAGATTTGACTGACATTTTATCCAATGAAGTCAGTGACAAAAGTGTTTTTGGAAATTCAGTGGGAAAACTCAGGGCAAAATTAAATATGAGGTACCATTAAACTAAAGTTGACGTTAATTAAATTCCAACTTTATCTCTTTATTCCCTATCTTGATGGGTAGAACTGCTATTCACCCAGTCCCTCAATTCAGAAATAAGGAATCATCCTAGACTTACCTTCTTTAGCTCACACATACCACCAACTATCAAAGTCTATTGGTTTTTTTTTTTTAAATCTTCATTATTGCATCTCTTCTTTTTTCCTCATGGTTACTGCCTTAATTTAGGCAAGCACTTCTCATCTAGTTGATTGAAATTTTTATTTTATTGTTGACCTCTTTTTTTTAAATTATACTTTAAGTCCTGGGATACATGTGCAGAATGTGCAGGTTTGTTACATAGGTATGCACATGCCACAGTGGTTTGCTGCACCCATCAACCTGTCATCTACATTAGGTATTTCTTCTAATGCTGTCCTTCCCCTAGCTCCCCACCCAGCAACAGGCAGTGGTATGTGATATTCCCCTCCCTGTGTCCATGTGTTCTCATTGTTCAACTACCACTTATGGGTGAGAACATGCAGTTTTTGGTTTTCTATTCCTGTGTTAGTTTGCTGAGAATGATGGTTTCCAGTTTTATCCATGTCCCTGCAGAAAATGCCTTTGATAAAATTCAACACCCCTTCATGCTAAAAACTCTCAATAAACTAGGCATCGATGGAACGTATCTCAAAATAATTAGAACTATTTATGACAAACCCACAGTCAAAATCATATTGAATAGGCAAAAGCTGGAAGTATTCCCTTTGGCAATCAGCACAAGACAAGGATGCCCTCTCTCACTACTCCTATTCAACATAGTATTGGAAGTTCAGGCCAGGACAATCAGGCAAGAGAAAGAAATAAAGCGTATTCGAGTAGGAAGAGAGGAAGTCAAATTGTCTCTGTTTGCAGATGACATGATTGTAGATTTAGAAAACCCCATCGTCTCAGCCCAAGATCTCTTTAAGCTGATAAGCAACTTCAGCAAAGTCTCAGGATACAACATCAATGTGCTAAAGTCAAGCATTCATATACACCAATAATAGACAAACAGAGAGCCAAATCATGAGTGAACTCCCATTCACAATTGCTACAAAGAGAATAAAATATCTAGGACTCATCCCTTTTTATTTCCCCTTATACGCCAGACTGTCAGCCATATCAAAGGACAAAACATCATCATCTTTTTTTGCCCTGGTGCCATTGCACATCCCCCTGAACATCCTTATCCTTCTCTTTCACTTGACTTACTCTCACTTATTAAGGTTGAGATCAAAAATCTTCAGGTAAACCTTTGATCCACTAAGATTGTCTTGGGAGAGCCCCCTTTGCAACCACATTTCTTCTACTTACCTTCATTATAACCCTGCCTATACTATCTTTGTAATTGTGGGTTCCTTATAATTGTCTCTGCCACTTGTGTGTGAGTTCCTTGAAATAAGCCTGTATGTCTAGTGTTAGGATTCTCTATAATGCATAACAGGCACTCAGTATATGTATGCAGGAGTTTGATCAGTGCAGGAAAGCAGAAACATCCCCAAGCATGAGGACAGACCTTCTTAACAAGAGGGCTGTTTGCCCCTTAGCCCCTTTGGACATTAGCCTTGTATCATACAATCCCAATTCACAGAAACTGTAGAATTATTTTTATCTGTTTTTTCTTTTTCTAATCATAGGATTTTTCTTTCTGGTTCTACTTAAGTTACCTAAACTGGATCACTTGCTCAGGCTGTTGCAATTGAAATTTTTATTGATATTCTTAAAACATTCAGAGGTGAGCCATGTTTTACAGATGACGTGCTTAAGCATTGTAATAGGTTCAAAGATGATAAATGATCTTTGTTTTGGAAAATATTAGAACAAATTTTAACATTTTACAAGTCACTGTCACTTATATTGCAATTTTACTAACTCTTACATCAGTATCTAGAGTCATGTAACATTTTAAAGATCTTTTTATATTTTTCAATGCTGGGATAATATAAAAAATGAGGCTGTGTTTTGATCAATAAGGGCCAGAACACAGTTTCTCTAGAAATTAGTACTGGGATTCATTATATGGTTATCTAGTCATGCAAATATTTTCTAGTCATGCAAATGTTTCTCTTATAATTTTTAAAGTATTTTACTGAATTGTCACTTTTGTTACATATTCACATGTAATTTGTTTGGATCTAGAAAAATTACTTCCATAAAAATTAAAAACACATTGAAAATCTTATTAAAAGTCAAATTTCAATTTGTTTGGCTTTTATAGTCAATTTTTTTGCTAAAACTATTAGTAATAGCAAGCCAAAATTCATGCAAAATACTGTGGATAGATAAAATTATTTTTATAATAATATATTATAAAACATACATATAAACATCAACTTTTTTTTTGAGGATCTTCTGTTTTGCTTAAGTCTTCTTGTACATTTTGCCTCCTGCCTAGATTAAACTGTTGTAACAACATTAGATGGCACTGCCATCAAACTGGTTGTAAGGTTAAATTTACATGTGTTTCAGCAAAATGTTTCCTCTCTAGTCAGATCAAGAAATGTCTAATATGATCTCTGTAATATTTGCAAGAATATATACAAAAATTTTATTTTTGATTAACAACCATTATTGTATACATTTATGAGGCACAGTGTGATGTTTTAATAGATGTATATAATGTGGAATGATTAAATCAAGCTAATTAACATATTCATCACATTGTGTCCCTATCATTTATGGCAAGACATTTGGAATTTACTCTGTATTATTTTGAAATACTTAACACAATATTATTGACTAAAGTCACCCTGCTGTGCAAAATACCTCAAAACCTACTCTTCCTATGTGAAACTTTGTACCCTTTGACCAACAACTTCCCATTCCTATCCTCCCACCCTCCACTCACTTACAGTCTCTGATAATCATCATTTTACTTTCTACTTCTATGAGTTCAACTTCGTTAGAGTCCACACATAAGTAAGATCATGAGGCATTTCTTTCTCTGTGCCTGGTTTATTTCACTTAGCATAGTGCCCTCCAGATTCATCCATGTCATCCCAAATAACAGGAATTCCTTGCCTTTTAAGGCTGACTAGTATTCCATTGTATATCTAGACCATAGTTTCTTTATCCCTTTATCAGTTGATGAACACTTGGGTTTAATCCATATCTTGGCTATTGTGAATATGCTACAAAGAACATGGATGTGCAAATATCCCTTCACATATTGATCTCACTTTCTTTGGATACAGACCCAGAAATGGGATTACTGGATCATATGGTAGTTCTCTTTTCAGTTTTTTGATGAACTTCCCTAAGGTTTTACAAGCATAATGTATAAGCATAATTTATTTTATCTTATTGTGCTTTGCTTTATTGTGCTTCACAGATACATGCTTTTTACAAATTGAAAGTTTGTGCAAAGACTGCATTGAGCAAATCTATCAGTGATATTTTTTCCAAAGTATGCTCACTTTGTATTTCTGTATTACATTTTGGTCACTCTTGAACTATCTATAAATTTTAAATTATTATTATATCTGTTATGATGATCTGTGATGAGTGATCTTTGATGTTACTATTGTAATTGTTTTGGGGCACCATAAATTGCACCCATATAAGATAGCGAATTTAGTCAATAAATGTTGTGTATGTTCTGACTGCTTCACTAATGGGCCATTCCCCAATCTCTTTCCCTCTCCTCAGGAATTTCTATTCCTTGAGACACACAGTAGAAAATTAGACCAATTAATAGCCCCGAAAGCACTCTAAGTATTCAAGTAAAAGGAAGAGTTACATATCTCTCACTTTAAATCAAAAGCTACAAATGATTAAGCTTAGTGAGGAAGGCATGTCGTAAACTGCCATAGGCAGAAAGCTAGGCCTCTTGTGTGAAACCATCAGCCAAGTTGTGAATAAAAGGGTAAGTTCTTGAAGGAAATTCAAAGTGTTACTCCAGTGAACACACAAATGATAAGAAAGCAAAACAGCCTCATTGCTGATAGGGAGAAAGTTTGAGTGATCTTAATAGAAGATCAAACCAGTCATAACATTTCCTCAAGCCAAAGCCTAATCTAAAGAAAGTGATCTTTAGAGATCTAGAGATCTCTACTACCAGCACAGATAGAGATTCTGGGTGGCTGGCAAGATGGACAAACAGAAACAACTCCAGTCTGGAGTTGTTTAGATCTTTAGAGATCTAGAGATCTTTCTCTAGATCTTTAGAGATCTAGAGAAAGAAAGATCTTTCTTTAGAAAGTGAGGGTTCTTTAGAAAGTGAGACGAAGGGTTCTGTCTCACTGGCATCCTAAGTCTGTTCAATACTAAGAAGGCTGAGAGAAGTGAGGAAGCTGCAAAAGAAAAGTTTAAAGCTAGCAGAGGCTGGTTCATGAAGTTTTGGGAAAGACACCTATCCATAACATGTAAGTAAATGTAAGGTGAAGCCTCAAGTGCTGATGGAGAAGCTGCAGCAAGCTGTCCAGAATATATATAGCTAAGATAATTGATGAAAGTGACTACACTAAAGAACAGATTTTTAATGTAGATGAAACAGCCTATATTGGAAGAAGATATCATCTAGCACTTTCATAGCTAGAGAAAAAAAAGTCAATGGTTGGCTCCAAACCTTTAAAGGACAGTCTGAGTCTCTTGTTAGGGGCTAATGCAGCTGGTGATTTTAAGTAAAAGCCAATGCTCTTTTATCTTTCTGAAAATCTTAAGGGTCCTGTAATTATGCTAAATCTACTCTGCCTGTGCTCTATAGGTGGAACAACAAAGCCTGGAGGATAGTATGTCTATTTGTAGGATGGTGTACTAAGTATTTTAAGCCCACTGTTGAGACCTGCTGCTCAAAAAATAGATTTCTTTGCAAATATTACACTCATTGACAATGTACCTGGTCACCTACGAGGTCCAATGGGGATTTACAGAAGATTAATACTGTTTTCATGCCTGCTAACACAACATCTATTTTGATTTTCAAGTTTTTTTTTTAATAAATACATTTTGTAAGACTATAGCTACCATAGATAGTGATTTCTCTGATCGATCTGGGCAAAGCAAATTCAAAGCTTACTGGAAAGAATTCATTATTCTAGATGCATTAAGAGTATTTGAGATTTATAGGAGAAAGAAGATATTAGCATTACCTTGACTTTGGAAGAAGTTGATTCCTGCCCTCTTGGATGATATTGAGGAGTTGAAGACTTCAGTGGAAGAAGTAACTGCAGATGTGGAAATAGCAAGATGACTAGAATTAGAAGTGGAGCCTGAAGAGATGATTGAATTACTACAGTCTCATGATAAAACTTGAATGGATGAGGTGTTGCTTCTTATGAATAAGCAAAGAGAGCAATTTTTGAGATGGAAACTACTTTTGCTGAGGATGCTGTGAACATTATTGAAATGGTAACAAAAGATTTAAAATATTGCATTACCTTAGTTGATAAGACAGCATCAGGTTTTGAGAGGATTGACTGCAAATTTGAAAGAAGACCTACTGTGAATCAAAAGCTATCAAATAGGATCACATGCTACAGATAAATCTTTGTGAAAGGAAGAATCAATGATTGTAGCAAACCTGGTTGTTATCGTATTTTACTAATTTGTTACAGCCATCTTGACCTTCAGCAACTACCATTTTGATTAGTTGGCAGCCATCAACATTGAAGCAAGATCCTCCACTGGCAAAAAAAAATTATGACTCTCTGAAGGCTCAGATGATTGTTACCATTTTTTGCAATAAAGAACTTTTTAATTGAGATATGTACATTGCCTGTTCCTTCCTCTGGAAGGTTCATTTCAGAGCGGCACCCGCTAGATGCCAGCTAGAGCTCTCCTGTATGAGGTGTCTATTGACCCCTGCTGGGAGATATCACTCAGTCAGGAGGAACGGGACTCAGGGACCCACTTGAGAAGGCAGTCTGTCCCTTAGCAGAGCTTGAGCACTGTGCTGGGAGATCTGCTGCTCCCTTCAGAGCCAGCAGGCAGAAACATTTAAGTCTGCTGAAACCACACTCATAGCCACCCCTTCCCCCATGTGCTCTGTCCCAGGGAGATAGGAGTATTATCTGTAAGCCCCTGACTGGGGCTGCTGCCTTTCTTTCAGAGATGCCCAGCTTAGAGAGGAGGAATGTAGAAAGTCAGTCTGGCTACAGTGGCATTGCAGAGCTGTGGTTGACTCTGTCCAGTTTGAACTTCCAGTGGCTTTGTTTATACTATGAGGGGGAAAACTGCCTATTCAAGCCTTAGTAATGCTAGGTGCTCCTCCCCCCACCAAGCTCAAGCATCCTCGGTTGACTTCAGACTGCTGTGCTGGTAGGGAGGATTTCAAGCCCTTGGACCTTAGCTTGCTGGGCTCCGTGGGGGTGGGATCCACTAAGCTAGACCTCTTGATCTAGGGGAAAGGAGAGTGAAGGGTTCTGTCTCACTGGCATTCCAGGCACTACTGGTGAATGAAAAAAAATGTCCTGCAGCTAGCTAGGTGTCTACCCAAACAGCTGCCCAGTTTTGTGCTTGAAACCTAGTGCCCTGCTGGCATAGGCACCCAAGGGAATCTCCTGGTCTGTGGGTTTTGAAGACTGTGGAAAAAGCATAGTATCTGGGCTGGAGTGCACTCTTTCTCATGGCACAGTTCCTCACAGCTTCCCTTGGCTAGGGGAAGGAGTTTCCTGACCCCTTGTGCTTCTGGGGTGAGGTGATGCCCCACCCTGCTTTGGCTTACCCTCCATGGGCTGCACCCACTGTCTAACCAGTCCTAATGAGATGAGCCAGGTACCTCAGTTGGAAATGCAGAAATCACCTGCCTTCTGCCTTGATCTCGCTGGGAGCTGCAGACTGGAGTTGTTTCTGTTTGTCCATCTTGCCAGCCACCCAGAATAGTTCATTATTATATAGAGAAATGTTATTTATTTTTGTATGTTGATTTTGTATCCTACAAATGTGCTAATTTTTTTTTATCAGTTCTAATAGTTTTTTGGTGGAATCTTTAGGATTTTTTAATGTATAGATAATGTCATCAGCAAATACAATTTTGCTTCCTCCTCTCCTAGTAGGATGACTTTTCTTCCTTTCTTTTGCCTAGGTACTCTGGCCAGCACTTCCAATATTATGTTAAAAGGAAGTGGTGGAAATTGAGCGCCTTGTTTTGTTCCTTATCTTGGAAGAAAAGCTTTCAACTATTCCCTGTTGAGAATGATGTTATAATTTTGTCATTTATGGTCTTTAATGTGTTGAGGTAAATTCTCTCTACATTTAGTATGTTGAGAGTTTTTAGAAAAATCATGAATGGTGTTGAATTTTGTCAAATGCTTTTTCTGCATGTGTAGAGATGATCATATACTTTTTATTCTTTGTTTTGTAATGTGGTATGTCACATTTATTGATTCGCGTGTCGAAACATCCTAACATCCCAGGGATAAATCCCACCTGATCATGGTGAATTATTCTTTTAATATGTTCTGGATTTGGTTTGCTAATATTTTGGTGAGGCTTTTTACATCTTGGTTCATCAGGGATATTGGCCTATAATTTTCTTAACTTTCAGTGTATTTGTATTGCTTTGGTATCAGGATAATGCTAGTCTCCTATTGAATGACTTAGAAAGTCTTTGCTCCTCTTTAAATTTCTGGAAAAGTTTGAAAAGATTTGGTGTTAGTTCTTTAAATGTTTTTTAGAATTCAGCAATGAAGCTTTCTCATTGTGGGCTTTTCTTTGATGAGAGACGTTTTATCACTGATGTATTCTCCTTACTCATTACTCATTTGCTTAGATTTTCCTATTTCTTCATGATTTAGTCTCTGCTTGTTGTGTACATCTCAGAATTTATATTTTTTTTATAGATTTTTCAATTAGTTGATGTAAAATTGTTCACAGTGGTTTATTATAATCCTCTGTGTTTCTATGATATCAGTTGTAATGTCTCCATTTTTATTTCTGATCTTATTTGAGTAGTTTCTTTTTTTTCCTAGTTAGTCTAGCTGAGGAATTGTTTTTAGTTTCAAAAACTTAGTTTCATTAATTTTTTTCTCTTATTTTCTAGTATCTATATCATGTATTTCTTATCTGATCTTTGTTCTCTCCTTCCTTCTGGTAACTTTGGGCTTAGTTTATTCTTTTTGTAGTTTCTTAAGATGTAGTCAGATTATTTTGACTTTTCTTCTTTTTTGATATAGACATTTATTGCCATTAATGTCCCTCTTAGGACTGCTTTGGCTGCATCTCAGAGGTATTGGCATATTTTGTTTCCATTTTCATTTGTCTCATAGTATTATTTATTTCTTCTTTTATTTTCTTCTGTATTGTTTCAGTAATTGTTTTTTAAATTTCCACGTATTTGTGTATATTCCTAGATTTCTCTTGTTACTGATTTCCGGTTTCATGCCATTGTGATTTGAAGAGATATTTTAAATGATTTCAATCCTCTTACGTTTTTTAAGACTTGTTTTTTTGGCTTAACATATGATCTATCCTGGTGAATGTTGCATGTGTCCTTGAGAAGAATGTGTATTCTGCTACTGTCTGGTAGAATATTCTGTATGTGTCTTAACGTTAGGTCCATTTAGACAAAAGTGTAATTCAAGTTTAACGTTTTCTTACTAATATTCTGTTTACACAATCTTTTCATTGTTGAAGGTCAGAAGAGGGTCTCTGCTATTATTGTATTGAAGCCTATTTCTTCCTTCAGATCATTTAATACTTGCTTTATGTATTTAAGTGCTCCAATGTTGAGTGCATATCTATTTACAATTGTTATGCCTTCTTGGGGGATTAATTATTTTATCATTATGTAATGACCTTATTTGTTTCTTTTCTTTTTTTAATTGCACTTTAGGTTCTGGGATACATGTGCAGATCATGCAGGGTTGTTGCATAGGTACATACATGGCAAGGTGGTTTGCTGCCTCCGTCCCCTCATCATCTATATCTGGCATTTCTCCTCATGTTATCCCTCCCCACCCTCCACTGTCCCTTCCCTACCTCCCCCTAAACTGACCCAAGTGTGTGATTGATGCTCCCCTCCCTGTGTCAATGTGTTCTCATTGTTGAACACCTGCCTATGAGGGAAATCATGGGGCATTTAGTTTTCTGTTCTTGTGTCAGTTTGCTGAGCATGATGGTTTCTAGATTCATCCATGTCCCTATAAAGGACATGAACTCATCCTTTTTATGGCTGAGTAGTATTCCATGGTGTATATGTGCCACATTTTCTTTGTTCAGTCTATCATCGATGGGTATTTGGGTTGGTTCCAAGTCTTTGCTATTGTAAATAGTGCTGTGATGAACATATGTGTGCATGTGTCTTTATAATAGAATGATTTATAATCCTTTGGATATATACCCAGTAATGGGATTGCTAGGTCAAATGGTATTTCTGTTTCTAGATCCTTGAGGAATCACCACACTGTCTTCCACAATAGTTGAACTAATTTACACTCCCACCAACATGTAAAAGTGTTCCTATTTCTCCACATCCTCTCCAGCATCTGTTGTCTCTAGATTTTTTAATGATTACCATTCTAACTGGCACGAGATGGTATCTCAATGTGGTTTTGATTTGCATTTCTCTAATGACCAGTGATGATGAGCATTTTTTAAATATGCTTTTTGGCCACATCAATGTCTTCTTTTGAAAAGTGTCTGTTCATACCCTTCACTCACTTTTGAATGGGTTTTTTATTTTTTTCTAGTAAATCTGCATTAGTTCTTTGTAGATTTTGGATAGTAGCCCTTTGTCAGGTGGGTAGATTAAAAATTTTTTTTTGATTCTGTTGGTTACCAGTTCACTCTAATGATTGTTTCTTTTGCTGTGCAGAAGCTCTTTAGTTTAATTAGATCCCATTTGTCTATTTTGGCTTTTGTTGCTATTGCTTTTGGTGTTTTAGTCATGAAGTCCTTGCCTATGCCTATGTCCTGAATGGTATTGCCTAGGTTTTCTTCTGGGGTTTTTATGGTGTCAGGTCTTCTGTTTAAATCTTTAATTCATCTGTAGTTACTTTTAGTGTAAGGTGTCAGAAAGGGGTCCAGTTTCAGCTTTCTGCACATGGCTAGCCAGTTTTCCCAACAACATTTATTAAACAGGGAATCTTTTCCCCATTGCTTGTTTTTGTCAGATTTGTCAAAGACAAGATGGTTGTAGATGTGTGACATTACTTCCAAGGCCTCTATTCTGTTCCATTGGTCTAAGTCTTTGTTTTGGTACCAATACCATGCTGCTTTGATTACTGTAGCCTTGTAGTATAGTTTGAAGTCAGGTAGTGTGATGCCTCCAGCTTTGTTCTTTTTGCTTAGGATTGTCTTGGCTGTGCAGGCTCTCTTTTGGTTCCATATGAAGTATAAAGTGGTTTTATCCAGTTCTGTGAAGAAGGTGAATGGTAGCTTGATGGGGAATAGCATTGAATCTGTAAATTACTTTGGACAGTATGGCTATATATTCTCGATATTGATTCTTCCTAACCATGAACATGGAATGTTTTTCCATCTGTTTGTGTCCTCTCTTATTTCCTTGAGCAGTGGTTTGTAGTTATCCTTGCAGAGGTCCTTTACATCCTTTGTTAGTTGTATTCCTAGGTATTTTATTCTCTTTGTAGCAGTTGTGAATGGGAGTTTGCTCTTGATTTGGCTCTCTGTTAGTCTGTTATTGGTGTATAGGGATGCTTGTGATTTCTGGACTTTGATTTTGTATCCTGAGACTTTGATGAAGTTGCTTATCAGTTTAAGGAGATTTGGGCTGAGACAATAGGGTCTTCTAAATATACAATCATGTCGTCTGCAAATAGAGACAATTTGACTTCCTCCTTTCCTAATTGAATATCCTTTATTTCCTTTTCTTGCCTAATTGCTCTGGCTAGACCCTCCAATACTATATTGAATAGGAATGGTAAGAGAGGGCATCCTTGTCTAGTGCCAGATTTCAAAGGGAATGCCTCTAGTTTTTTCCATTCAGTATGATATTGACTGTGGGTTTGTCATAAATAGCTTTTATTATTTTGTGATACTTTCTGTTGATACCTAATTTATTGAGAGTTTTTAGTATAAAGGGATGTTGAATTTTGTTGAAGGCCTTCTCTGCATTTATTGAGATAATCATGTGGTTTTTGTCTTTTGTTCTGTTTATGTGATGGATTAGACTTATAGACTTGCGTATGTTGAACCAGTCTTGCATCCCTGGGATGAAGCCTACTTGATCCTGATGAATAAGCTTTTTGATATGCTGTTGCATTCAGTTTGCCAGTATTTTATTGATGACTTTTGCATTGATGTTCATCATCAATATTGGCCTGAGGTTTTCTTTTTTAGTTGAGTCTCTGCCAGGTTTTGGTATCAGGATGATGTTGGTCTCATAAAATGTGTTTGGGAGGATCCCTCTTTTTGTATTGTTTGGAATAATTTCAGAAGGAGTGGTACCAGCTCCTCTTTATAAGTCTGGTAGAATTCAGCTATGAACCCATCTGGACCTGACTTTTTTTGGTTGGTAGGCTATTAATTGCTTCCTCAACTTCAGCCCTTATTATTGGTCTATTCAGGGTTTCAGCTTCTTCCTGATTTAGTCTTGAGAGTGTGCAAGTATCCAGGAATTTATCCATTTCTTCCAGATTTACTGGTTTGTTTGCATAGAGTTGTTTGTAGTAATCTCTGATGGTAGTTTGTATTTCTGTTGGACTGGTGGTGATATCCTCTTTATCGTTTTTTATTGCATCTATTTGTTGCTTCTCTCTTTTCTTTTTTATTAATCTGGCTAGTAGTCTGTCTATTTTGTTGATCTTTTCAAAAAACCAGCTCCTGAATTCACTAATTTTTTGAAGGTTTTTTTGTGTCTCTATCTCCTTCAGTTCTGCTCTGATCTTAGTTATTTCTTGTCTTCTGCTAGCTTTTGAGTTTTTTGGATCTTGCTCCTCTAGCTCTTTCAATTTTGACAATAGGGTGTTGATTTTAGATCTTTCCTTGCTTCTCATATGGGCATTTATTGCTATAAATTTCCCTATAGATATTGCTTTAAATGTGTCCAAGAGATTCTGGTATGTTGTATATTCATTCTCATTGGTTTTGAAGAACATCTTTATTTCTGCCTTCATTTCATTGTTTAACCCATCGACATTCAGGAGCTAGTTGTTCAGTTTCCATGAAGTTGTGTGGGTTTGAATTAGTTTCTTAATCCTGAATTCTAATTTGATTGCACTGTGGTTTGAGAGGCTGTTTGTTATGATTTTCGTTCTTTTGCGTTTGCTGAGGAATGATTTACTTCCAATTATGTAGTTGATTTTAGAGTAAGTGTGATGTGGTGCTGAGAAGAATGTATATTATGTGGATTTGGGGTAGAGAGTTCTATAGATGTATATTACGTTCACTTGGTCCAGATCTGCGTTCAATTCCTGGATATCCTTGTTGATTTTCTGTCTCATTGATCTGTCTAATATTGACAGTGGAGTGTTAAAGTCTCCAACTATTATTGTGTGGGAGTCTAAGTCTATTTGTAGGTCATTAAGGACTTACTGTATCTGGGTGCTCCTGTATTGGGTGCATATATATTTGGGATAGTTAGCTCTTCTTGTTGTATTGATTCTTTTACTATTATGTAATGCCCTTCTTTGTCTCTTTTGATCTTTGTTGGTTTAGAGTCCTTTTTATCAGAGACTAGGATGGCAACCCCTGCTTTTTTTTTGCTCTCCATTTGCTTGGTAAATCTTCTTCCATCTCTTTATTTTGAGTCTGTGTGTGTCTTTGCACATGAGGTGGGTCTTCTGAGTACAGCACACTGATGGGTTTTGACTTTTTATCCAGTTTGAAGTCTGTGTCTTTTGACTGAAGCATTTAGTACACTTACAATTAATGATAATATTGTTATGTGTGAATTTGATCCTGCCATTTTGTTACTGGTTGGATGTTTTGCCCATTGGTTGGTGCAGTTTCTTCATTGCGTTGTTCGTCTTTACCATTTGGTTCTTTTTTTTGCAGTGGTACTGGTTGTTTTTTCTGCGTTTGGTGCTTCCTTCAGGAGCTCTTGTAAGGCAGGTCTGGTGGTGATGAAATCTCTCAGCAATTGCTTGTCCATAAAGAATTTTATTTCTCCTTCACTTATGAAGCTTATTTTGGCCAGATATGAAATTCTGGGTTGAAAGTTCTTTTCTGTAATGATGTTGAATATTGGCCCTGGACTCTGTTCTGGCTTGTAGGGTTTTTCCTGAGAGATCTGCTGTGAGTCTGATGGGCTTTCCTTTGTGGGTGACTCTACCTTTCTCTCTGGCTGCCCTTAGCATTTTTTCCTTCTTTTCAGCCCTGGTGAATCTGATGATTATTTGCTTTGGGGTTGTTCTTCTTGAGGAGTATCTTTGAAGTGTTCTCTGTATTTCCTGGATTTGAATGTTGGCCTGCCTTGCTAGGTTGGGGAAATTCTCCTGGATAATATCCTGAAGAGTGTTTTCCAGCTTGGATTCTTTCTCCCCATCATCTTCTGGTACACTGATCAAGTGTAGATAGGTCTTTTCACATAATCCCATGTTTCTTAGAGGTTTTGTTCATTTCTTTTCACTCTTTTTTCCCTTTTCTTGCCTTCTCATTTAATTGATTGAGTTGATCTTCAATCTCTGATATCCTTTCTTCTGTATGATTGATTTGGCTATTGAAGCTTGTGTATGCTTCTTGAAGTGCTTGTGCTGTGTTTTTGGCTCCATCAAGTCATTTATGTTCTTCTCTAAGCTGGTTATTCTAGTTAGCCTTTTGTCTAACTGTTTTTCAAGGTTTTTAGTTTCTTTGCATTGGGTTAGAACATGTTACTTTAGCTCAGAGAAGTTTGTTATTACCTACCTTCTGAAGGCTGCTTCTTTCAATTTGTCAAATTTGTTCTCCATCCTGTTTTGTTCCCTTGATGGTGAGGAGTTGTGTTCCCTTGGTTGGGGCAAGGTGTTCTGGTCTTTGATGGTTTCATCCTTTTTGTGCTGGTTTCTTCCCATCTTCTTGGATTTATCTAGCTTTGGTTTCAGGTAGCTGCTTGGAGAGGTGGCCTTTCCTTTGTCTCCCTGCAGAAGTGCTGCAGGGCTGCCATGGATTCAGTGGAGCTGCTGTGTAGATTTCCTGCATCTTTTTTTTACTCAGAAAGATTAGGTCCGCCTCTGCAATGGCAACTGCCCTTCCCCCTGCCGAGCTGGATAGTTCCAGGTCGCATTCTAACTGATGGGCTGGCTGTAATACTCTCAAGTGAGAGGGCTTCAGCCTGCTGGGCTTTGGTGGGGAGGGATCCTCCCAGCTGTATTGCCTGATTCCCTGCTTTCAGTTCCCTTTCTTTCTGGGGGGCAGGTAGCTCTGTCCCACTGGTTTTCTCAGTGTCAGCCAGTGCTTCTGCCTAGATCTGTGCTGACAACCCTGGCACCACCAGAGTTGCTGCTCAGTCCTGTTCAGGCAGCTCATGAGGGTTTTTCAACCTGGCAAAGAGCCACTGTTCTGTGGGTTGTGGAGGGCTTGGGTGAAGCGCAGTATCTGAACGGAAGTCCTGGAGGGGGAGAGCCCCTGATCCTCTGGTCAGTTGTACACACCTCCTGGGTGGAGCAGTGCCCCACACTGCCTCAACTTGCCCTCTTTGGTTTATACCCACTGTCCAACCAGACCCACAAAATGAACCTGGTACCTTGTTTGGAACTGTGGAGTCCACTGGGCTTCTGCATCTCTCTCGCTGTGAACTGCATTCTGGAGCTGCCACTATCTGGCCATCTTGGAAACTCCCCTATTTGTTTCTTTTTATAGTTTTTGACTCAAAGTCTATTTGGACGTATAGAAATATAATTACCTCTGCTCTCTTTCAGTTTCAATTTGCATGACCTATCTTTTTTCATCCTTTCATTTTCAGTCTATGTGTGTCTTTACTAGTAAAGCAGATCTCTTATAGGCAGCATATAGTTGAAACTTGTATATATATATATTTAAATCCATTCAGCCATGCTGTCTTTTTATTGGAGAATTTCATTCATTTACATTAAAGGTCATTACTGACAGGTAGGCACTTTCTACTGTTAAATTGTAATTTGTATTCTGATTATTTTGTAGTTAATTTGTTTCTTTCTTCCTCTCTTTCTGTTTTCTGTTGTTGATTGATAGATTTCTATGGTTATATGCTTTTATTCATTCTTTTTTCTATCTTTGCAACTACTATTAGTTTTTGCTTTGTGATTGCCATAAGGCTCACATAAAGTATCTTATCCTTCTAGGTTACTTTAAGTTGATAACAACTTGCCTTTTTTTTTTTCTGCCTAGTGCTTTATTATGGGAATACGAAAGTAAGATTCAATTAAAATTTAACAAAGAGACACCCACAAAAATTAAACACAAGAATATAAACACCATAATGATATAGAGATAAAAATATTAAGTGTCCACTATATGGCAGCCTTTTAGGAATGTTCTCGACATTTACTATTTTATTAAACCCTTCAAGAATTCAGAAAAGTATATACTCTAAACTTCATATTTTTAAAAAACTGAGCCACAGAAACACTAAGTAAATTGATCCAGGCAAATGGTAATTGAGCTAGCTTCAAGCATAAAATCTACCTAACTCCAAAACCAAAGGTTCCTTCTCCATAACAAATTTCGAGGGTAGAGAAGCCTAGAGAAAGATAGACAGGATAAGTGATATTTGAGTTGAATCTTTTTTTATTTTTTAAGATGGAATCTCACTCTGTCACCCAGGCTGGAGTATAATGATGAAATCTCAGCTCACTACAACCTCTGCCTCCCAGGTTCAAGCGATTCTCCTGCCTCAGGCTCCCAAGTAGCTGGGATTACAGGTGCCCACCACAATGCCTGGCTAATTTTTATATTTTTAGTAGAGACAGGGTTTCACCATGTTGGCCAGGCTGGTCTTGAACTCCTGACCTCAGGCAATCCGCTCGCCTTGGACTTCCAGAGTGCTGGGTTTTTTAGTTGAATCTTGAAGAAAGGAGTTTTCCATAAAGATAAGAAGAACAGAAGAGTCTAGGTGAGGGATAACAACATGAGGAAAGATGTGGAGCTGTGGAAGGGTACAACAGCTGGTAGCAGAGCATCATGTCATGATCTTCAATAGGTTAGTTTTTGTGTTCCTTCTATATGTGACTTACTGCTACGATACTATTAATACTCATATACATTGTCCTAAGCATTGTGGAAGGTAAAATAAGTGGTCAAGACACAATCCCTGCTCTTCATAAACATACAATCTAGTGGAGAAGGCTAACACTATACAACCAGGCTTATTGAAATAATAGAGTTACAAATCAGCCCCAAGAGATCAGGGACTAGGCCTCTAATTAATTGGGGAGCATGATAAAGCCTCATGGAATAGGTGAACTTTAAGTCCGTGTTAAGTATCTGCTAGTATCTACTAGTGTCTCACTAGTATACAGATAGCAGAAAAACCAACCAGAATCATCAGTGGAACTCTAATAGAAGGAATTTGTGAAGACTCTAGGGATATTTGACCTGAAAAAGGTCAGAAGGATAGGACTTCCATCTTTTAACACTTGAAGGAATGTCACAGGGCAAAGGGATTAATCTTGATATGAGACACAAAATAGCAGAACTCAGACCAATGGAGGAAAACTCCAGAAGGCAGATTTTGGTTCAATAGAATGAAATCTTTGCTATGTGGAGAGGGACTTAAAACTAGATTGCGAGGGGGAGAGAAGGGGGCCACAAAAGCAGTCATTTAAGATTTAGACCAAGTGTAGAACAGGTTTTCTTTAAATTTATACAGCTCCTTTTGATGATTTCGACTTGCTTTTTGAATCCACACTTTAGAATTACATAAGACCTCTGTTAAAGTAGAGAATGGGATGGTATCAGTCAGGCTCATTAAGGAAAATGGAATGAAAGAGGTAGTTTAAGAGTAACAAGAAAACTTTTACAAAGGTGCTGGAAAAGCTAAAGAATAAAGGGATATTATGTTGCATATATTTTAACACACACACACGCACATGCACACACACTCACATATCCTGGTTTTCCCCTTTCTTCTACTTTCTAATCCTTTGTTTTCCTGTTTTCCACCATTGTCTTGTATTGACCAAACCTAAGAAGAAGCCAGTTGTCGATGGAGTCTGGGAACTAATTGCATTGATCAGCTTCCTGTAATGCAGAGTAGAAGCAGTGTGTTAAGTGGATCTTAGAGACAAATGAAAAAGTGTGGGAACGTGAGAGAAGGCTCGCATTATAGACTAGTGAGAAGTCTGAAGAATTGTAGAATACTTGAAAAGGAATGTGGATTTACTATTTGAAAGTGTATACTATATTAGTAAGCACATTTTGTTTAGGGGTCTGAGGTTGTCCTAAGAAGAAAAGCCAGGACTTTGGATTTGATGTCCAGAGACTCTAGGTGCTGCTTTCCATAGTATAAAATCAATGGCATTAAAGATACCATTCAAGTTAGGGCAACTCTTTTTTAGTATCAGAATGAGATTTGCCAGAATAATAAATTTGGGGAATAAAGTGAATTTCTTCCCTGAATAACTAATTGTACATCTAAATTATTGCCAAAAAAAGGTTTCAACTCAATTTTCAGAACTGATCAGACTAGCCTGGCCAACATGGTGGAACACTGTCTCTACTAAAAATGCAAAAATTAGCCTGGCATGGTAGCATGTGCCTGTAATCCCAGGTACTTGGGAGGCTGAGTCAGGAGAATCACTTGAACCCAGGAGGCAGAGGTTGCAGTGAGCTGAGATTGTGCCACTGCACTCCAGCCAGAGCTACAGAGTGAGACTCTGTCTCAAACAAACAAACAAACAAACAAACAAACAAAAAAGAACTGATCAGAAAAGTGGTTGAAGTTGAACTATAAGAAAAGCTAGCAGAATGTTAATGCCAGCTCTTTGCTAGAATCTCAGAATGTCAGGGTCAGAATATCAACTTGGAGTCTTGAGTAGCATTTTTGGACAACCTGTATAATCGCCATCTTTGTCCAGCCTTTCCTTGAACTATTCTAGAGGTGGTGTCATCCTGAGGCAACCCATACCATTTTCAAACTACTCTGTAAACAATTTGCCTTTAATTGCATACAGAAACTACATTTCCCTCCCTTCCACTTTTATGATTCTGATGTCAAAATATACAGTTGTTTTTGTAATTTATATCCCTTAACAAGTTATTATAACTACAATTGTTTTTAATAGTTATGTCTTTTAGCTCTCCTAATAGGGATAAAATTGCTTTGTACACCAATCTTATAGTGCTGAAGAATTCTGAGAATGAGTATGTATTACTTATGCCATTGAGTTTTTACTTTCCTATGTTTTTGTCATTAGTAAGAGCTTTTTTTTCAACTCAAATAACTCTTTTTATCAATTCCTGTAAAGCAAGTCTAGTGGTGATGAACTCCTTTGTTTGTCTGGAAAAGTTTTTATTTCTCCCTCATTTCTGAAGGACAATTTTATTGGGTGATGTATTCTTGGTTGGCAGTTTTTTTTCCTTCAGTACTTTCAATATATCTCCCCATTCTCCTGATCTGCAGGATTTCTGCTGAACAAATTCTGGTTTGTACACCATTTTCTTTAACAACTATGTTAGCACAACTGCCCTAAGTTTGCCCTGGACAATCTTTTAAGTTAATGGCAAAATTGGAAGGTCATATATTTTCCTTACTTAAGTTATATCTTATACTTTCTACAACAGGTATAAATGGAAAAAACTCAGTAATTTTAACTTTAGGAATAAGACTGTGGGAGTAGATCACCCTGGATGCAGGAAGTAGGGGGATACATTGTCCCTAAAGAATTTAAAAATAACCAATGAGCTGAAAGTTGGTATGCTTCTAATTGTTACCATGCACCAGCAATTCTAATGTCAGTGATAAAATTCTCTCCCTCAAAAAAAATCTTTTGTTTATCTAAGTCTTTAAACCATTGCTGAAGTTACTGTTAAATTTTAATAATATATATTCAAATTAGCATGTTTTGTTACTTATTCTTTAATACCTGTCATAGTCTAAATTGTAATTTTCAGGACTTGCAATTTACTACAGGTTCCTGACATATACATGGACTAAGCTTATGTGTGTGTGTTTTGAGTATAAGTTATTAATGGTTTGGAATTGTTCAGGGTGCTTCAGGCTTAGTCCTTTTCCACCCCTTCCCCCTTCCTCTTTTTCTTTCCACTTTTGCAGTAAAATTTACTCTTAGAAATGATCCTGAAACTCATTCAAACTAAAGATAAAATGAGAATAAAATATTGCAATATTCTCAGGGATATTGATATTTTATCAAGTTATACCAAAGGAATGAATTTGCTTTTTAGAATTTCAAATGTCATTTTGGTGGGTGAATGGGGTAGATATTTATGGAAAAGAACAGGCCCTTCTTTATGCGACCTTGAAAGTATAATATATTTCACTGCTACCACCTTTCTACTTACTTTTAAGGACATTTTTGATTATGTGGTTTTCTCTACCCTTTGTATATCCTCGGTAGAAATGCTTTTACATTTTATTTTTAAAGGCCATTCTAGTTTGAGTTTTAGTACTACTGGCGTAAGCATAGTTCAGGGGAATCTCAGAATCTCAAGGCCTAAAATAGGAAATGTACCCTGAAATTCCCAGTGAAAGTGCCCTAATGATTAAACATATTTTTTTCTTTTATTCAAAAGGAGGCATTTATAGAATGTTATCAAATATGTTTAAAACTTAATATAGAATATTTATGCATAAATTCCAGATAAAAGTCACTACATTTTTATAGATAAACTTTTCAAATTGTAGAAATTTCACTAAATCCAAAGATATGGTTCCTGTGGAAAAAATGCAAAGAACAAGTCCCTATTAGATACATGCTCTTCAGTTTTCATGGATTTCAATATCATAGAAAAGGACTTGCAATTGAACTGGGGATCTATTTGCTTTATAATTTACAAAGAAAAAGGGAGAACTTTAAGAATATTATGCTTGAGATTGACAAATGATTGTATTATGTAACTTTTTGATGTCATGGCCTAGTAGGTGACTAAGTCATTTTTGGAATTATGTAAAATGAACAGGAAACAGAAAGATGCTTAAGTTTTTAGATTTAATGTAGACAAATGGTACTTATTTCTTAAATAGGAACATTATTTCTTTCTGATTTTGGAGAGTAATCATAAAAGTTCTTTGTGTTAATTTTGAATAACTGGCAAATAATGAGAGATGTTAACCAGAAACTGGAAGCCAAATGACAAAGAAAGCTTGAGAGCATATATTTCATAGTTATGACATATTCAATAAGTCTATTACATTGCTATGTTTAAATCATGGGAAATATTCATGGTCAATTAATGAATGATGGGTAGTAAGAATTAAAACAAAAATTGTTCAAAAGAGAATCTCTCATGGTAGTGGAAACAGAATAAAAGAGACCAAAGTCTAGTTTCTGTGCCAGGGCAAAATAATAAAGGTCAAGAATAAGATCAAAAGGACAAGCTATGTAAGACTCTCTGAGAAACGAGGTAGGAGAAGCAAATTTAACAGGGAAGCTATTTGTATTGTGAACTATAAAAATACTGAAAAGTTTGGTTTGAGATATGTAGTGAAATATAAATATCTGAAGCTTGCTTAATGTGAGTAGAGAAGTAACTATAGGCAGTAAATATCCTCCTTAATTTTAAATTTAAAGAACAAATTAAAAAAAATACACAGAACTGTAGTATTCTTTCATGTCAGATGTTATAAAAATTTATTCTGAAAATATACTCTCAAATATTAATTACATATTCTAAAATACTAAGAGCCTAAAGTATACAATTCTAAGACTAGGATGATGTACAAAAGAGTGTTCTGAAAAATGTAAAGTGTTAGCAGAGAAAAACTTTCATCACAGATGTATTCATTTTAGACCTTAAATGAATATTACATAAGTATATAAATCTGAAAAGCAACCAATTCTTATTGATTGATAAGAATGTTTTATAAATTAAGGACATTAATCTTTTGGGTGTCATAGATATTATAATATATTTAAAAATCAAAACATTTGTAACGATGACTACTTGTGGGTTGAGTACTTTACTAAGCATCAGGACTCTGCTTAATAATGAAGCTACAACAATAAACAAGGATCACATTTATTAATCTTATAAGTTTTTTCACTAGCTTCTTTCGTATGTACTGTAGTTAGAAAGTCCGTTCCAACCTTAATATTTATAAAATAGTTACCTACTTTTTCTTTTTGTGCTTATATCACCTCAATGTTTACATTTAAATCATGGACATATTGAGAATTTGCTTTGATATATGGTTGATTGAATTTTTTTTTTTTTTTTTTTTTTTTTGAGTTGGAGTTTCGTTCTTGTTACCCAGTCTGGAGTGCAATGGTGTGATCTCGGCTCACCGCAACCTCCGCCTCCTGGGTTCAGGCAATTCTCCTGCCTCAGCCTCCTGAGTAGCTGGGATTACAGACACGCGCCACCGTGCCCAGCTAGTTTTTCGTATTTTTAGTAGAGACGGGGTTTCACCATGTTGACCAGGATGGTCTGGATCTCTTGACCTCGTGATCCATCCGCCTCGGCCTCCCAAAGTGCTGGGATTACAGGCGTGAGCCACTGCGCCCAGCCGGATGATTGAATTTTTAAACAACTTTACTTGTCTAGGCTTAAGTAAAATATCATACTTTTATAAGTAAAATATTTAGACATATTCGGCACTTTTTTTTGGTTATTTCTGAATAGCATATGCTAATATTTTCCCTCCTGAACCTTCTCCATTTTATAGTAATAAATTGGGGTGGGGTGGTTGGGAGAAATAGAAGGTAGGGAGTTGGAATACATGACTCCAAGCTTAAATGTATGATAGCTGAAAAAGGCCACCTAGAAAATGAACTTCTCAATATAGAACTAGAGTATCTTTAAAAAGCAGATACTCCTGAAAGATTTAGCTAATGTAAATGGTTTTATTATATGTGACACATGAAGACCTAATTGGCTTTCATTCTTCATGTTGATTTAATAATTTCATGTGCAAATTTATTATAATGACCTTTATTGTGATTAAAGATATAAATTAAACTTAAGTGTTTATTATTTAATGAGACCATTTAAACAGTGAACGTAGAGTTCTTTGCTGATTTCAGGGTCATACTATTCAACTGTTTCTTTCCCAAGTGATTTTTCTTTTTTTTTTTTTTTTTTTTTTATTTATTGCATTTTAGGTTTTGGGGTACATGTGAAAAACATGCAAGGTTGTTGCATAGGTGCATACGTGGCAATGTGATTTGCTGCCTTCCTCCCCTTCACCCATATCTGGCATTTCTCCCCATGCTATCCCTCCCCAATTCCCCACCCCCCCGCTGTCCCCCCCACTCCCCCACAACAGACCCCCATGTATAGTGCTCCCCTCCCTGTGTCCATATGTTCTCCTTGTTCAACACCCGCCTATGAGTGAGAACATGTGGTGTTTGATTTTGTGTTCTTGTGTCAGTTTGCTGAGAATGATGGTTTCCAGGTTCATCCATGTCCCTACAAAGGACGCGAACTCCTCGTTTTTAATGGCTGCATAATATTCCATGGTGTATATGTGCCACATTTTTCCTGTCCAGTCTATCATCGATGGGCATTTGGGTTGGTTCCAGGTCTTTGCTATTGTAAACTGTGCTGCTATGAACATTCGTGTGCATGTGTCCTTATAGTAGAACGATTTATAATCCTTTGGATATATGCCCAGTAATGGGATTGCTGGGTCAAATGGAATTTCTATTTCTAGGTCCTTGAGGAATCGCCACACTGTTTTCCACAATGGTTGAACTAATTTACACTCCCACCAACAGTGTAAAAGTGTTCCTATTTCTCCACATCCTCTCCAGCATCTGTTGTCTCCAGATTTTTTAATGATTGCCATTCTAACTGGTGTGAGATGGTATCTCAATGTAGTTTTGATTTGCATTTCTCTAATGGCCAGTGATGATGAGCATTTTTTCATATGCTTGTTGGCCTCATGTATGTCTTCTTTTGTAAAGTATCTGTTCATATCCTTCGCCCACTTTTGAATGGGCTTGTTTGTTTTTTTCTTGTAAATCTTTTTTAGCTCGTTGTAAATTCTGGATATCAGCCCTTTGTCAGATGGGTAGGCTGCAAAAATTTTTTCCCATTCTGTTGGTTGCCGATTCACTCTATTGACTGTTTCTTTTGCTGTGCAGAAGCTGTGGAGTTTGATTAGGTCCCATTTGTCTATTTTGGCTTTTGTTGCCAATGCTTTTGGTGTTTTGGTCATGAAGTCCTTGCCTACGCCTATGTCCTGAATGGTTTTGCCTAGGTTTCCTTCTAGTGATTTTATGGTGTTAGGTCTTATGTTTAAGTCTTTAATCCATCTGGAGTCAATTTTAGTGTAAGGTGTCAGGAAGGGGTCCAGTTTCTGCTTTCTGCATATGGCTAGCCAGTTTTCCCAACACCACTTATTGAACAGGGAATCCTTTCCCCATTGCTTGTTTTTATCAGGTTTGTCAAAGATCGGGTGGTTGTAGATATGTTGTGTTGCCTCCGACGCCTCTGTTCTGTTCCATTGGTCTATATCTCTGTTTTGGTACCAGTACCATGCTGTTTTGATTACTGTAGCCTTGTAGTAGAGTTTGATGTCTGGTAGTGTGATGCCTCCTGCTTTGTTCTTTTTGCTTAGAATTGACTTGGTTATGCGGGCTCTCTTTTGGTTCCATATGAAGTTTAAGGTGGTTTTTTCCAGTTCTGTGAAGAAGGTCATTGGTAGCTTGATGGGGATAGCATTGAATCTGTATATTACTTTGGGCAGTATGGCCATTTTCACGATATTAATTCTTCCTAACCATGAACATGGAATGTTTCTCCATCTGTTTGTGTCCTCTCTTATTTCGTTGAGCAGTGATTTGTAGTTCTCCTTGAAGAGGTCCTTTACATTCCTTGTTAGTTGTATTCCTAGGTATTTTATTCTCTTTGTAGCAATTGTGAATGGGAGTTCGTTCTTGATTTGGCTCTCTTTAAGTCTGTTATTGGTGTATAGGAATGCCTGTGATTTTTGCACATTGATTTTGTATCCTGAGACTTTGCTGAAGTTGCTTATCAGTTTCAGGAGCTTTTGGGCTGAGATGAGGGGGTCTTCTAGATATACAATCATGTCGTCTGCAAATAGAGACAATTTGACTTCCTCCTTTCCTAATTGAATACCCTTTATTTCTTTTTCTTGCCTGATTGCTCTGGCTAGAACTTCCAGTACTATATTGAATAGGAGTGGTGAGAGAGGGCATCCTTGTCTAGTGCCAGATTTCAAAGGGAATGCTTCCAGTTTTTGCCCGTTCAGTATGATATTGGCTGTCGGTTTGTCGTAAATAGCTTTTATTATTTTGAGATACGTTCCATCGATACCTAGTTTATTGAGGGTTTTTAGCATAAAGGGCTGTTGAATTTTGTCGAAGGCCTTCTCTGCATCGATTGAGATAATCATGTGGTTTTTGTCTTTGGTTCTGTTTATGTGGTGAATTACATTTATAGACTTGCGTATATTGAACCAGCCTTGCATCCCCGGGATGAATCCTACTTGATCATGGTGGGTAAGCTTTTTGATGTGCTGTTGTAATCGGCTTGCCATTATTTTATTGAAGATTTTTGCATCTATGTTCATCATGGATATTGGCCTGTAGTTTTCTTTTCTTGTTGAGTCTCTGCCAGGTTTTGGTATTAGGATGATGTTGGTCTCATAAAATGATTTGGGAAGGATTCCCTCTTTTTGGATTATTTGGAATAGTTTCAGTATGAATGGTATCAGTTCCTCTTTGTATGTCTGGTAGAATTCGGCTGTGAACCCATCTGGACCTGGGCTTTTTTTGGGTGGTAGGCTCTTAATTGCTGCCTCGACTTCAGACCTTGTTATTGGTCTATTCAGGGTTTCGGCTTCTTCCTGGTTTAGGCTTGGGAGGAGGCAGCTGTCCAGGAATTTATCCATTTCCTCCAGGTTTTCTAATTTATGTGCATAGAGTTGTTTGTAATAATCTCTGATGATGGTTTGAATTTCTGTGGAATCTGTGGTGATATCCCCTTTGTCATTTTTTATTGCATCTATTTGATTATTCTCTCTTTTCTTTTTTATTAGTCTGGCTAGTGGTCTGTCTATTTTGTTGATCTTTTCAAAAAACCAGCTCCTGGATTTATTGATTTTTTGAAGGGTTTTTCGTGTCTCTATCTCCTTCAATTCTGCTTTGATCTTAGTTATTTCTTGTCTTCTGCTAGCTTTTGAGTTTTTTGGATCTTGCTCCTCTAGCTCTTTCAATTTTGACGATAGGGTGTCAATTTTAGATCTCTCCCTTCTTCTCATGTGGGCACTTATTGCTATATATTTTCCTCTAGAGACTGCTTTAAATGTGTCCCAGAGATTCTGGTATGTGGTGTCTTCATTCTCGTTGGTTTCGAAGAACGTCTTTATTTCTGCCTTCATTTCATTGTTTATCCAGTCAACATTCAGGAGAAAGTTGTTCATTTTCCATGAGGCTGTGCGGTTCTGGGTTGGTTTCTGAATTCTGAGTTCTAACTTGATTGCACTGTGGTCTGAGAGACTGTTTGTTATGGTTTCCGTTCTTTTGCATTTGCTGAGGAGTGATTTACTTCCAATTATGTGGTCAATTTTAGAGTAGGTGTGATGTGGTGCTGAGAAGAATGTATATTCTGTGGATTTGGGGTGGAGAGTTCTGTAAATGTCTATTAGGTTTGCTTGTTCCAGGTCTGAGTTCAAGTCCTGGATATCCTTGTTAATTTTCTGTCTCGTTGATCTGTCTAATATTGACAATGGTGTGTTGAAGTCTCCCACTATTATTGTGTGGGAGTCTAAGTCTCTTTGTAAGTCTTTAAGAACTTGCCTTATGTATCTGGGTGCTCCTGTATTAGGTGCATATATATTTAGGATCGTTAGCTCTTCTTGCTGCATTGATCCTTTTACCATTATGTAATGTCCTTCTTTGTCTCTTTTGATCTTTGTTGCTTTAAAGTCTATTTTATCAGAGATGAGAATTGCAACTCCTGCTTTTTTTTGCTCTCCATTTGCTTGGTAAATCTTCCTCCATCCCTTTATTTTGAGCCTTTGTGTATCCTTGCATGCGAGATGGGTTTCCTGGATACAGCACACTGATGGGTTTTGGCTTTTTATCCAATTTGCCAGTCTGTGTCTTTTGATTGGGGCATTTAGTCCGTTTACATTTAGGGTTAATATTGTTATGTGTGAATTCAATCCTGTCATTTTGGTGCTAGGTGGCTGTTTTGCCCTTTGGTTGATGCAGATTCTTCATTGTGTTGATGCTCTTTACCTTTTCGTGTGTTTTTGGAGTGGCTGGTACTGGTTGTTCTTTTCTATGTGTAGTGCCTCCTTCAGGAGCTCTTGTAGAGCTGGTCTGGTGGTGATGAACTCTCTGAGTTCTTGCTTGTTCACAAAGGATTTTATTTTTCCTTCACTTATGAAGCTTAGTTTGGCTGGATATGAAATTCTGGGTTGAAAGTTCTTTTCCTTAAGGATGTTGAATATCAGCCCCCACTCTCTTCTGGCCTGTAGGGTTTCTGCTGAGAGATCTGCAGTGAGTCTGATGGGCTTCCCTTTGTGGGTAACCCGACCTTTCTCTCTGGCTGCCCTTAGTATTTTCTCCTTCATTTCAACCCTGGTGAATCTGATGATTATGTGTCTTGGGGTTGCTCTTCTAGAGGAGTATCTTTGTGGTGTTCTCTGTATTTCCTGGACTTGAATCTTGGCCTGCCTTGTTAGGTTGGGGAAGTTTTCCTGGATAATATCCTGAAGAGTATTTTCCAGCTTGGATGCATTCTCTTCGTCACATTCAGGTACACCTATCAAACGTAGATTAGGTCTTTTCACATAGTCCCATATTTCTTGTTGACTTTGTTCATTCCTTTTTACCCTGTTTTCTCTAATCTTGCCTTCTCGTTTTATTTCATTCAGTTGATCTTCGACCTCTGATATCCTTTCTTCTGCTTGGTCAATTCGGCTGTTGAAACTTGTGCATGCTTCACGAAGTTCTCGTGTTGTGTTTTTCAGCTCCATCAATTTGCTCATATTCCTCTCTAAGTTGTCCATTCTTGTTAGCATTTCGTCAAGTCTTTTTTCAAGGTTCTTAGTTTCTTTGCATTGGGTTAGAACATGTTCTTTTAGCTCACGGAAGTTTCTTATTATCCACTTTCTGAAAGCTGATTCTGTCATTTCATCACACTCATTCTCCATCCAGTCTTGTTCCCTTGCTGGTGAGGAGTTGTGATCCCTTGTAGGAGGAGAAGTGTTCTGGTTTTGGGTGTTTTCATCCTTTTTGCGCTGGTTTCTTCCCATCTTTGTGGATTTATCCACCTGTTGACTTTGTAGTTGTTGTCTTTCTGATTTTGGTAATTTTAAGTCTGCTGTGGCAGAACTCATAAACTCCCTGCTCTTCCCCCCAGGTGTTCTGTCCCAGGGAGTTACGGTTTTATGATGTTCCCCTGTGCGGTTGCTGTTTTCCCTGCCCACAAGGTGGCAGCCTAGTCACACTCAGTTTGCAGAGGCTTCGCTAAGCTGCTGTGGGCTCCACCCAGCTTCCGTGTGAACTTCTGGGTGTAGTTAGAACTGCTTCCGCGATGTTGGCCCGCCCCTGTAGTGACGGAGTCTCTGTAGTGGCGGATTGCCTTGTTAGATTGCCCTGGGAACAGCAGGGTGCCTATGGAGAACGCCCCTCCTCCACAGAGCTGGACCGTCCCAGTTTCAGTTGTGTTTCAGGTCTTCTTGCTGGGTAAGAGGGGACACCATCTCATCTGATCTGCCTCCGGAGCCGCTGCGTTGGCTAAAGCCGCGGCTCTGAGATTCGTGGCGCTGGCCTGGCTCCCCGTTTCAGCTCCCATTGCTGGCTTATAGGGGACTCAGACTCTCTCACTTTGTACAGTGAGCCGTTGCCTCAGGGTGCCGGCCCAGCGGCTGCGCCGTTCAAGCCAGCGGCACCAGCGGCGCTGGCGACCCGTGTGGCTTCTCTGCGTGTGAATCTCCTGGTCTGTGGGCAGTAAAAATCAGTCTGGAAATACGGCGTCCACTCACCCTCTGTGCTTTCTCTCGGAGCTGCATTCCCGAGTTCCTCCTAAGCGGCCATCTTGGATCTCTCCCCGATTTTTCTTTGTTTTTAAAAAGAGAAGTGGAGGGGATCTACAGGGTGTATGTCATGCACTTTTCTACATATCCTATAAAATCTCACTGATTTGGTTTAATGGTGAGAAGGAAGAAAGCACCAAGTTTGAATAACTAAAAATCTGAGTTTAATTAATAGAAAAAAGGATCATAAGATTTAGTAATATATGATAGACTCTAAACCTTAAATAGGACACTAACCTCTGAGTTTCAGTTTCTACAAGTGTAGGATGGTAATCATACCAGCTTCCTGGACCCTCAGTCCTTTGGTAATTAGATAAGATACTGCATGTGATGGTCGTTGCAAACTTAACATTGTATGCATATTCTCTCTTGTTAGTATTAATTTAAAATAAAGATAGTAACCAAAATGAGTGGTCTGTTTGTTGTGGGTCTACTTTATAGAAAATACATTTCACTTATAATGACTAGGTGCATTAGTTAACTCTAATTCAATTAGAGTTTTTATGAAGTCTGGCTTTCTAAACAAGCTAGAAATTTCTTCTTTAATTCTAATTATTCTAAAATGTCTTTGAACTAAGCAATCAACTTTATGAGAAAGTGGTTTTCTGTGTGATACCAATAAATATTAGCACATACTATTGCATTCATTATGTGCACAATAATTAACATAAAAATTCATTCCTCTTATTTATGCATCTGATTATATTTGGTATCTTCCTTTCTAGTCATTGTGTTGTTTGCTTGTTAACTGGAATAATGAGCAATCTTTAATTTTTCCACCGAATTCCTTTTGCCTAAACTCCTGCTTCTACACATGTGCTGCTTAACTAGAATCAGGAAGAAAAACGAAACTCTCAGTCAAATTTTGAGTACAGATGTATCCTTTGCAACTGACTTTGCTATATGGTACCTTTGCAATACTAGGCAAGATAGTAATAAGACCTATTGCATTTGGTTGTTGAGACGACTAAATAATTCGTTTAGAATATAATTTGAGAAATAGTGAGGGTTCAATAATTTTATTCTTTATTGTTTTATCTTGATAGAAGTTTAAGAATTTCATAAATTGTTTTGTCTGTAGTCTGCATAATTTTGAATGCATAACAAAGAAGGTGTTAATCTCCAGATGAAACTAGTACAAAATCCCCTAACTTCAGGGTACATCTATGTAGGCTAAACTGGTCTTTAATGAATAATGGATCATGGTTAGTCAAGCAAGTAAATAACTATAATTTCTGCTTATTTATTCAGTTGAGGAAAAGCAGATTTATTTTATTAGTTTATTCCTATTTATCTCAGTCACCTCTCTGCTGGTATGCATCTCAATCAGTCAGTAAGAATAGTAATTGCTCATGCATATTTTGTACACGTTGTCCACAATCCACTCCTAGGTGTTCAAAGGAGGCAAGGAGGAGGCTGTTCAAGAGGGGGGCGGTGTGTGATTCAAAAGAAAAAGCTGTCCGTGAGCTACAAGTAATGTACAAATTACTGGGAGAAACATTACTTATTCTTAAACTGTATCTTGTAATGCTTCAGTAATTCAGACAAAGAAAGGTGCTGTACACTGGACTAGTCAGGAATGTACCTTGGAGGAACTTAAATTGTGTCTTCATTGGACTACGGATGCATTGTGTATTCATTTCCTAGGACTATACTTACAAAATACCACACATTCCATGAGTTAGAGCAATAATTTTTTTTTTTCAACTGTAGTTCAGAAGATTAAAAGTCTGAAATCAAGATGTCAGCAGAGTTGGTTCCTTCATGGGGTCTCCAAAGGAGAATCAGTTCCATGCCCCTTTCGGGGCTTCTGTGGCTCCTAGCAATCCTAGCATTCCCTGGCTTACAGCTATGTCACTCTGATCTCTGCCTCCAACTTCACATGGTTGCCTTCCCTGTGTCTGTGTCCTCTTCTTATAAGCAAACCACTCATGGTGGATTATGGCCCACCCTAATCCAGTATGCTCCTATCTTAACTTGAGTACATCTGTAAGATTTTATTTCCAAATTGAGGCCACATTCACAGGTATCATACATAAGAACTTGAATATATCATTTTTGGGGAACACAATTCAACTCAGTAGATGTAGAGAGAAGAGAGGAGAATATCCTAGACCAGAAAGACAGTGAGTATAAGCACCACACTTTTTAACTTTCCTTAGTTGTTTCTGTGGTTTACTTGAATTTCACTCCTTTTTAAAATTTTTTTATAGTTTATTGTACTTTGGGCTCGGGAGTACATGTGCACATCCTGCATCCTGCAGGATTGTTGCATGGGTACATACATGTCGTGGTGGTTTGCTGTCTCCATCCCAACCTCCCACCACTCGTCGCCTACATCAGTCATTTCTCCGAGTGTTCTCTCTCCCCATCCTCCCCACCCCCCACTGTCCCTCCCTCCTTTCCCCTCCACATTCCCACCTAGCCCAGTGAGTGTTGTTCCCTTCCCTGTGCCCACATGTTTTCATTGTTCATCACCCACCTATGAGTGGAAACATGCAGTGTTTGGTTTTCTGTTCTTGTGTCAGTTTGCTGAGAATGATGGTTTCTAGATTCATCCATGTGTCTATAAAGCACATGAACTCTTCATTTTTTTATGGCTGAATAGTATTCCATGGTATTTATGTGCCACATTTTCTTTGTCCAGTCTGTCATTGATGGGCATTTGGATTGGTTCCAGGTCTTTGCTTTTGTAAACAGTGCCACAACGAACATACATGTGCATGTGTCCTTATAATAATACGATTTATAGTCCTTTGGGTATATACCCAGTAATGGGATTGCTGGGTCAAACGGAATTTCTCTTTCTAGATCCTTGAGGAATCACCACACCGTCTTCCATAATGGTTGAACTAATTTACACTCCTACTAACAGTGTAAAAGTGTTCCTTTTTCTTCACATCCTCTCCAGCATCTGTTGTCTCCTGATTTTTTAATGATTGCCATTCTAACTGGCGTGAGGTAGTATCTTAATGTGGTTTTGATTTGCATTTCTCTAAACACCAGTGATGATAGGCATTTTTGAAATATGTTTCTTGGCCTCATTTATGTCTTCTTTTGAAAAGTGTCTGTTCATATCCTTTGACCACTTTTGAATGGGTTTGTTTGTTTGTTTTCTTGTAAATCTGCTTTAGTTCTTTGTAGATTCTGAATATTTGCCCTTTGTCAGATGGGTAGATTGCAAAATTTTTTTCTGTTGGTTGCCAGTTCACTCTAATGATTGTTTCTTTTACTGTGCAGAAGCTCTTAAGTTTAATTAGATCCCATTTGTCTATTTTGGCTTTTGTTGCCATTGCTTTTGGTGTTTTAGTCGTGAAGTCCTTTCCTGTGCCTATGTCCTGAATGGTGTTGCCTAGGTTTTCTTCTAGAGTTTTTATGGTGTTAAGTCTTATGTTTAAATCTTTAATCCATCTGGAGTTAATTTTAGTGTAAGATGTCAGAAAGGGTCCAGTTTCAGCTTTCTTCACATGGCTAGCCAGTTTTCCCAACACCATTTATTAAACAGGGAATCCTTTCCCCATTGCTTGTTTTTGCCAGATTTGTCAAAGATCAGATGGTTGTAGATGTGTGGCATTGCTTCTGAGGCCTCTATTCCATTCCATTGGTCTACATCTCTGTTTTGGTACTAGTACCATGCTATTTTGATTACTGTAGCCTTGTAGTCTAGTTTGAAGTCAGGTAGTGTGATGCCTCCAGCTTTGTTCTTTTCGCTTAGGATTGACTTGGCTATGTGGGCTCTCTTTTGGTTCCATATGAATTATAAAGTGTTTTTTTTTCTAGTTCTGTGAAGAAGGTCAATGGTAGCTTGATGGGGATAGCATTGAATCTATAAATTACTTTGGGCAGTATGGCCATTTTCACAATATTGATTCTTCCTAACCGTGAGCATGGAATGTTTTTTCATATGTTTGTATCCTCTCTTATTTCCTTGATCAGTAGTTTGTAGTTTTCCTTGAAGAGATCTTTTACATCCTTTGTCAGTTGTATTCCTAGGTATTTTATTCTGTCTGTAGCAGTTGTCAATGGGTGTTTGCTATGATTTGGCTCTCTGTTTGTCTGTTGTTGGTGTATAGGAATGCTTGTGATTTCCGCACATTGATTTTGTATCCTGAGACTTTGCTGAAGTTGCTTATCAGCTTAAGGAGGTTTTGGGCTGAGATGATGGGGTCTTCTAAATATACAGTCATATTGTCTGCAAATAGGGACAGTTTGACGTCTTATTTTCCTAATTGAATGCCTTTATTTCTTTATCTTGCCTAATTGATCTGGCTAGAACTTCCAATACTGTATTGAATAGGAGTGGTGAGAGAGAGCATTCTTGTCTGGTGCCAGTTTTTAAAGGGAATGCTTCTAGTTTTTGCGCATTCAGTATGATATTGGCTGTGGGTTTGTTGTAAATAGCTTTTATCATTGTGAGATATGTTTCACTAAACAATACCTAGTTTATTGAGAGTTTTTAGCATAAAGTGCTGTTAAAATTTTGTTGAGGGCCTTCTCTGCATCAATTGAGATAATCATGTGGTTTTTGCCTTTGGTTCTGTTTATGTGGTGGATTATGTTATGTTGAACCAGCCTTGCATCCCCAAGATGAAGCCTACTTCATCGTGATGGATAAACTTTTTGATGTGCTGTTGGATTTGGTTTGCCCGTATTTTACTGAAGATTTTTGCATCAATGTTCATCATGGATATTGGCCTGTAGTTTTCTTTGTTAGTTGTATCTCTGCCGGGTTTTTGGTATCAGGATGATGTTGATCTCATAGAAAGAGTTAGGGAGGATTCCCTCTTTTTGTATTGTTTGGAATAGCTTCAATAGGAATGATACCATACTCTTTGTATGTCTGGCAGAATTTGGATGTGAACTAGTCTGGACCTGGACTTTTTTTAGTTGGCAGGCTATTAATTGCTGCCTCAACTTCAGACCTTGTTATTGGTCTATTCAGGATTTCAACATCTTCCTGGCTTAGTCTTGGGAGTGTGCAAATGTCCAGGAATTTATCCATTTCTTCCAGATTTACTGGTTTATGTATATAGAGGTATTTATAGTAATCTCTGATGGTGGTTTGTATTTCTGAGGAATCAGTGGTGATATCCCCTTTATTGTTTTTTTATTGCATCTGTTTGATTCTTCTCTCTTTTCTTTTTTGTTAGTCTAGCTAGGGGTCTGTCTATTTTGTTGATCTTTTCAAAAAACCAGCTCCTGGTTTTACTGATTTTTTGAAGGGTTTTTTTATGTCTCTGTCTCCTTGAGTTCTGCTCTGATCTTAGTTATTTCCTGTCTTCTGGAGGCTTTTCAATTTTTTTTTATCTTGATCCTGTAGCTCTTTCAATTTTGATGATAGGGTATTGATTTTAGATATTTCCTTGTTTCTTATATGGGCATTTATTGCTATAAATTTCCCTCTAGACACTGCTTTAAATGTATCCCAGAGATTCTGGTACCTTGTGTCTTCATTCTCATTGGTTTCAAAGAACATTTTAATTTCTGCCTTCATTTCATTGTTTATCCAGCCAACATTCAGGAGCAGGTTGTTCAGTTTCCATATGATTGTGTGGTTTTGAGTGCTTTTCTTAATCCTGAGTTCTAATTTGATTGCGCTGTGATCTGAGAGACTGTTATGATTTTCATTCTTTTGCATCTGCTGAGGAGTGATTTACTTCCACTTATGTGGTCAATTTTAGAGTAAGTACGATATGGTGCTGAGAAGAATGTATATTCTGTGGATTTGGGGTGGAGTGTTCTGTAAATGTCTAGTAGGTCCGCTTGGTCCAGATCTGCGTTCAAGTCCTGGATATCCTTGTTGACTTTCTGTCTTGTTGATCTGTCCAATATTATTAGTGGAGTGTTAAAGTCTCCCACTATTACTGTGTGGGAGTCTAAGTCTCTTTGTAGGTGGTTAAGAACATGCTTTATGTATCTAGGTGCTCCTGTATTGGGTGCATATATATTTAGGATAGTTAGCTCTTCTTGTTGCATTGATCCTTTTACCATTATGTAATGCCCTTCTTTGTCTCTTTTCATCTTTGTTGATTTAAAGTCCATTTTATCCAAGACTAAGATTGCTACCCCTGCTTTTTTTTTGCTCTCCATTTGCTTGGTAAATCTTCTTCCATCCCTTTATTTTGAGTCTATGTGAGTCTTTGCATGTGAGATGGGTCACCTGAATACAGCACACCAATGGGCCTTGACTTTTTATCCAATTTGCCAGTGTGTGTCTTTTGATTGGGGCATTTAGACCATTTACATTCAATGTTAATATTGTTATGTTTGAATCTGATCCTGCCGTTTTGTTACTAGCTGGTTGTTTTGCCTGATAGTTGACGCGGTTTCTTCATTGCATTGTTCTTCTTTAGCATTTGGTACATTTTTGCAGTGGCTGGTACTGGTTGTTCCTTTCCATGTTTAGTGCTTCCTTCAAGAGCTCTTGTAAGGCAGGTCTTGTAGTGATGAAATTTCTCAGCAATTGCTTGTCTGTAAAGCATTTTATTTCTCCTGCACTTATGAAGCTTAGTTTGGCCAGATATGAAATTCTGGGTTGAAAGTTCTTTTCTTTAAGGATGTTGAATATTGGCCCCCACTTCCTTCTAGGTTGTAGGGTTTCTGCTGAGAGATCCATTTTAAGTCTGATGGTCTTTCCTTTGGGGGTGACTTGACCTTTCTCTCTGGCTGCCCTTAGGATTTTTTCCTTCATTTCAACTCTGATGAATCTGGTTGATGAATTTTTCCTTCATTTCAACTCTGATGATTACATGCCTTGGGGTTGCTCTTGAGGAGTATCTTTGTGGTGTTCTCTGAATTTCCTGGATTTGAATGTTGGCCTGCCTTGTTAGGTTGGGGAAATTTTCTTGGATGACATCCCGAAGAGTGTTTTCCAGCTTGGATTCATTCTCCCTGTCACATTCAGATATGCCGATCAAGTGCAGATTAGGTCTTTTCACATAATCCCATAGTTCTTGGAGGTCTTGTTCATTTCTTTTCACTCTTTTTTCTCCGATCTTGCCTTATCATTTTATTTCATTGATTTGACCTTCAATCTCTGATATCCTTTCTTCTGCTTGATTGATTTGGCTGTTGAAACTTGTGCATGCCTCTTTAAGTTCTTGTGCTGTGTTTTTCAGCTCCATCAAGTAATTTATGTTCTTCTCTAAGCTGGTTAATTTAGTTAGAATTTCACCTAACTTTTTTCAAGTTTCTTAGTTTGTTTGCATTGGGTTAGAACATGGTCTTTTAACTCAGAGGAGTTTTTTATTACCCACCTTCTGAAGCCTGCTTCTGTCAATTAGTCAAACTCATTCTCTGTCTTGTTTTGTTCCCTTGATGGTGAGCAGTTGTGATCCCTGGGAGGAGAAGAGGTGTTCTGGTGTTTGATGGTTTCATCCTTTTTGCACTGGTTTCTTCCCATCTTCATGGATTTATCTCCCTATGATCTTTGAAGTTGGTGATTTCGGGAGGAGCTGTATCTTTTTTGGCCTGTAGAGGTGCTGCTGGGCTGCTTCGGATTCAGTCAGGCTGCTGGGTGGGTTGTCTTCCCCTGGAGTTTGTTTGCAGGTATTAGCTCCACCTTCCCAATAGCCTCTCTCCTTTCCCAAGCTTGATCTTTCCAGTCCAGGTCAAACTGGTGCTTTCGCTGGGAAGCTTTCTAGTGCACAGGCTTCAGTTGGAGTTTTGTTGGGGTGGGGCCTGCCAGGCCTTATGGCCTGTTTCCCTGATTTCAACTCTGCCTTTTTCTGTGGAATGGGTAGTTCGCTCCCACTGGCATTAGTCCAAACTTCCACCCAGGTCCATGCTGACAACTTGTGGCACCGGGTGGGTGCTGCATCAATAACCCATGGTGCCCCTCAGTGCAGCGGAGCTCTTCTGGGCCGTGGGTTGCAGGAGGGATGATGGAAGTGCAGGATCGGAATCAGAACACCGAGAGGGTAAAGTCCCCGACCTCAGAGCCGGCTGCATGTTCCAGGTGGGGACATGCCCCACCCTGTCTGGGTTCGCCCTCCCTGGGCTGCTATCGCCCTGCTTCAGCTTGCCTTCCCTGGGCTATTTTCAGTGTCGTACCAGTCCACCGAAACGAACCCAGTACCTTGCTTGGAATCGTGAAATCTTCTAGCCCTCTGCATCTCATTCGCTAGGAGCTGCATTTCGGTGTTGCCTCCTCTTAGCCATCTTGGCATGCCCCCTTTTCAATTTCACCCCTTTTTATGGTGCCTGAGACATTAGCAAATCTGAGTGCTTCCTTTAAAAAAATATACTGAAGTTTCCTTTCAGATATAAATGTTAGTATTTTGATATCGCCAGGACAGGAATTAGATAAAATATTATTATTTTTGAATACGGTAAAATCATCACTAATTCTTACTTAAAAAAGAAAAATGCTAAGAGCAAAATCAAAACAATTGCATTAATTTGCACAGTGACTCTGGGATGAACATTTTTCATGTTTTAGAATAAAATGTTTTATCAAATTTTCTGAGTAGATTTTTCTATTTTTTTTTCCTATTTTTCTATTAGCAGAAGTTTCTTGGTAAAAACAAATAAGCTCCTAAACATTAAAGAAAAAAAATGTACTTAGAAAAATTAAAATTACAAAGTTAACTAATATTATAAAAACAGCAGAGAAACCAGCAACTATCATATATAGCCAAAATGAAAGTAAAACATATAAACTACTTACACGTAGAACTGGAAAAATCAATAATGAAATGGCTTCATTTTACTAGATGTGTAAGTTATCCTAGGCATTTCTCCTTATTTCTAATAGAAAATTGATACTACTGAGTTAGAGATTGAATCTCTTTCTCTCCAGATTGGAATTATGGGATAATTTGCCCACATTTTTTTATTAGATAATATGAACAATTGGAAGCAGTGAACGTTCAAGGAAACAATGGTTGAGCCAATATATTATTTTGTTTAATAGCTTTTCATGTATAACAAATGTTTACCACAAATAACCTTATGTTTCATGAGCATCTGTGATCTTAGCAATCCATCTTTATTTGAACAGTTTAAACCTTTCTTAAAACCATTTAAAATATTTAATCAGTACATATAAAGCCATCTATGAATAATGTAATTAAGGAATAAAATGAGCAGTTAATAAAGGTCAATGAAATAATTAACTATATAATTTTGCTACTGAAGAAATAATACAATTCTTTGTTATAGAATATGTAGCAAATCATAATAAAATATTAAATATTATCAAATAGCTAAAGGAAGAATATACTGGGTCTCTGACATATCAAGTATGCTAATCAGAATATAACAGCCAAAATGAAATATTTAGTTCAAAGCAAAAAATTCAGAGAAAGATATTATTAGACTGAAAAGTTAGTGTTTAAAAATGAAATTCTCTTTCTGTTCTAAGCAACAAGCCACATTAATGAAAAATATTTAAACTCTAATATATTAGACATTTTACTAGGCACAATAACTTCTCCAGCTTCACTTTATCTTATCCCCATACATTCATATTTACATGGAAAGCACTTTGAAAAACAATCTGCAAAGAATGAGCTTCTCAGGTGACTGTCTCCTTGTGAAAAATGTAATCATCCAGAGCAGAAACACTTTTATCTACAAATCAGTCATTAGAACTGGAAGGTCTTAAGCCAAGGGCAAACATGTAAAAAAAAAAAAAAAAAAAAAAAATCAACCTTCTAAGTTATAATCACTTCCATTTAATATTATATGTGCACACAGAAAAAAATTTGTGGGCATATTTAGCAATAGTGACCTAAACCCAATTCTCTTTCCCACATAAAATCAGAGATTGACTTGGAGGCATGCATTTGATGCATATGCATGCTTGGGTTATATCAGAAGATCTCTAATAATGAAAAACTTCAGCAGAGAGTCATCAATCCTTCCCAGTCTTTTAAACATGGGCACAAGTTACCTAAACTTTTGTGCTGCTGTTGAATTTTTCAGGTTTCAGACAACAGAAAGGTACCTGAAATAAAGCCTACTTCTAATTTTTTTTTTTAATCTCAAAGTGTGACTCCCTCAGCTTAACTACTGTGAAAAATTGCTAAAAATAGACACACAATAGCTTAATGATTTGAATCTTAGAATTTAACTGACAACATTCACTTAAAAAATAGAGATTATATTAGGTGTGTGTGTGTGTGAGAGAGAGAGAGAGAGAAGGAAAAGGAGAGAGGTTGTGGGAGGGAGAATGTGATGAAATGTTGGGATACTGCATAGAAGCTTGACAAATGCATGTATACCTCCCTTTTTTCCTCTTCCACATCCCACAATGCACTATAGAAGAGTGTATTGCCAGTTCTTTCACCTTTTGCCTGGGGTCTGATTTTGCTGTTATTTATTCTTTCTATCCTTACTTATTCCCCAAATCACTCTCTTGTGTCCTTTATCCTTTGTTTTCTTGTTTTCAGGTTGTCATTTACCAGTTGTTCTCATGTTTAACATCTACTCTATAGCCTCTTGAACATGTCAGAGTAAAACACTAAATATATCTGGCAAATAGCCCTTTGGTACATGCAAACAACAATAATAAAAAATATTTCTGGAATATATTTTCTTCTTTAAAAGTTGAACTTTCTAAATTCAGGACATATAAAATATTGCACAAATATGTAATTGTTATTCATATGACATACTCCTTGCACTTTGTATCTAAGAAGGGAATTATCGCCAGTGATTTCATGTGTTGTAGACAAAGTTCTTTGTTTATGATTGTATAAAATGAGACTAGAGTACTCTTATTACTTGCTAGAATTAATATTATTCCTTTTTACTACAACTCAAATCATGACCTGATGTTATGCTTTATACTGGCCTTTTGGACAATAAGTAGAAAATGAGAAGAAAACAAATGTCAGAGCACTCATCTAAAAGAAAACCTTTCAGTAATTTTTACCATAGAACACCTGACATCTCTCTTTCTTTGTTTTCCCGTGTCTATACTACAACTGATATCTGGCCAATTGGGAGTCCTCATGACTATCAAAAATATAGTAGATTTTTCAGTGTTTACCTTTTTCTGGATCCCCAGATATATATGTATTCTATATATTCATAGATTAAATTGCCTGCTTTACATCTTTGCCTGGATTTTTAGGAATATGTCAGATTGATTAGGGGAAAACTAAACCCTCTTGATTCCATTTGCTCTTAAATCCGTCTACACATTTTCTCCCTATGTCAGTAAATGGCACCACCAGACACCTACTTGCTTAAGTCAAAATTCAAGGAAGAAGTGTGGGCAATGAGATCAGGAGAATCTATAGATTCTCTGAAAGACCACCATCTCCTGCCTAGACTATTGCAATACCCTACTAACTGATTTCCTCCTTCCACCTTTGACCCTTTATCATTCACTTCTCACAATAGCCAGGGCAATATTTTTAAAAAAATGTAAATATGACCACATTCTTCTCTGTTTCAAATCCTTCAAGAGCTTTTCATTGCCACTGGAATAAAACCCAAATTTCCTACCCTAGCTTACGGTTTCAAAAAATTGCCCATCACACTGACCTCAACACACACCATTTTACTCTTTGCCAGTAGTCTTTAGTTACATGGCTTTTCTGTTTCTTTTTCACATGCTAATCCTTGACTTTCCCTAGGGTCCTTGCACTAGCTAAACAGTGCCCCACCTGCAGTGATCATCTCCCTGATCTCTCCATGGCACTGATTCTGTCTTATCATTCAAAGATAGTTCAAGTATCATCTCCTCCAAGAAGCTCTCCCTGAAAACCCAGTTTGAAATAGTCACTTAGTCACTAATTGTTTTAGTCAGCTTTGGCCACAGCAACACTGTGCAGCAAACAGCTTCAAATTTCAATGGCTTACAACAATACATTTTTAATTTTTATCTCAAGTTTGTGGGGAAGCTGGGCACTTCTACATCAGGCTGCAGGGTGGTTCAACTTGGCTCCAGGCTTCAGGTCAGATTCAAGTGTGCTCAACATGTCACATTCTACTGCGCATGGCTACCTGAGGCATGTCTTTCACAGGAGTTCAAGATGCCAAACCAAACTGTAAAAACACATTTAAGATCTCTTTTCCTATCACATCTGCTAACATTTCCTTTGGCCAAAGCAAGTCATATGACAAAGTACAATATTAATAGGGCAGGAGGTACATTTCACCCAGATTCACATAATCAGTGAGAATGACAAAAATATTCCCAGAAACACTAAGAAGATTTCTCACATCTCTTTGTCTAAGATGGTATCACATACTGTACTCATACCTAAGCCAATCTGTGGCAGAAAGCTGTTGGTTGATCAGCTGTAAATTAATATCAGCAAATGTAAATTAATACCAGAGCCTTACCGAATAGTAGGAGTAGTGGGTGGTGTATAATTTTGCTTAAAGTTGATGAAATTTAGATATATATGTATTATAGAATGAAATTCAAATATATATTTTATTCCATAATAAGATTTAGCCACTCTCACCCAATTCTTTTATGATACCCCTGAAGTTCTGAGTTACTAGCTAGAAAGCTGGAGTGAGTCAGTCCAGTATGACTATTACAATCCAAATTCTGGTTTGCAGAACAGATAAACAAGGTAAACAACCTCTGCTCAGAAGTAATGTTTAACAGTTTATCTCTGTATGGATATGATCACTTTATATTTTGTTAAAAAATGATGATCTCTAACTTTGTCAATTTTTTTTTTTTTTTTTTTTTTTTGCAGGAAGCCTCCCCTAACTGCTCCTTGTCCACATGAATGTATTCTTTCCTTGTCTCCTACAATAAGTGTTTCTCTTTACTATTTAACACGTGGATCCTAGTTTTCTTATTGTTGGTTCTGTAAAACACATGTTTAGCAGTCAGAGATACGGGTTCAAATGCTAGTTCAGAACCTATCAGGTTTTTTTTTTTTTTTTTTTAATATATATATTTTTTTTCTTTTTTGAGAGAGAGAATAGGAAAGAGGAAAAAGGAAGAGAAAGAGAGAGAGAATGGGGAGGAGGGAGAAGGAAAAGAAAGAGGGAGAGAGAATGGGAGTATTGCTTTCTTGCCCAGGCTAGAATGCAATTTAGTAATGGGTATTGAAAACCTCTTTTATACTGATAATTATACTTAATGATGTAGTCAGGAAGGAATAAGGGAAGAAGATAACAAACAAACAGCCAACCAATATTTAATTTAAACCTATGAAATGCTATGCGATTACTGAGGAGTGATTTACTTCCAATTATATAGTCACCTTTGGAATAGGTGTGAGGTGGTAATGTATGTTTTGTGTATTTGAAGTGGAGAGTTCTATAAATGTTTATTAAGTTTACTTGTTCCGGGTCTGAGTTCAAGTTCTGAATATCCTTGTTAATTTTCTATCTCGTTGATCTATAGAATCGTTAGCTCTTCTTGTTGCATTGATCCTTTTGCCATTATGTAATGTCATTCCTCACCTCTTTTGATCTTTGTTGCTTTAAAGTCTACTTTATCAGAGGCGAGAATTGCATCTCCTGTTTTTTGTTTATTAGTTTATTTTTACTCTCTGTTTGATTGGTAAATCTTCCTCCTTTTCTCTGAGTCTTTGTGTATTGTTTCATGTAAGATGGGCCCGGATGCAGCATACCGATGGGTTTTGGTTTTTTATCCAATTAAAATATATATAGGTTTAATACCGGCGTTTGATGCTAGCTGGCTGTTTTGCCCGTTAGTTGATGTAAATTTTTTATTGTGTTAAAGTTCTTTGCTTTTTGATATATTTTTGAAAAGGCTGATATTGGTTGTTCCTTTATATGTATAGTACTTCTTTCAGAAGCTCTTGTAAAGCAGGCCTGGTGGTGGTGAACTCTCTAAGTACTTGTTTGTTCGCAAAAGATTTAATTTTTCCTTCGCTCATAAAGTTTAGTTTGGCTGGATAGGAAATTCTGGGTTGAAAGTTCTTTTCTTTAAGGATGTTAAATATTGGTCCCCACTCTTTTCTGGCTTGTAGGGTTTCTGCTGAGAGATCTGCTGTAAGTCTGATAGGTTTCCCTTTATGGGTAACCTGACCTTTCTCTCTGGCTGCCCTTAGTATTTTCTCCTTCATTTCAACCCTAATAAATCTGGCAATTATGTGCCTTGGGGTTGGTCTTCTTGAAGAATATCTTTGTGGTGTTCTCTGTGTTACCTGGAGTTGAATATTACCCTGCCTTGCCAGGTTGGGAAAATTTTCCTGAATGATATCCTGAAGAGTATTTTCCAACTGGGATTCATTCTCTTCATCACATTCAGGTACACCTATCAAACGTAAATTAGGTCTTTTCACATAGTCCCATATTTCCTGGAGACTTTGCTCATTCCTTTTCATCCTTTTTTCTGCATTCTTGTTTTCTCGTTTCATTTCACTGAGCTGGTCCTCGACTTCTGATATCCTTCCTTCTGCTTGATCAATTCGACTGTTTAAACTTGTGCATGCTTCGCGAAGTTCTCGTGTTGTGTTTTTCAGCTCCATCAATTCACTTATATTCTTCTCTAAATTGTCCATTCTCGTTAACAGTTCGTCAAACCTTTTTTCAAGGTTCTTAGTTTCTTTGCATTGGGTTAGAACAAGTTCTTTTAATTCACAGAAGTTTCTTATCACCCACGTTTTGAAACCTGCTTCTGTTATTGGAACACACGTGTAATCTATTAAGCCTTGTTCCGTTACTGATGAGGAATTGCAATCCCCTGTAGAGGGAGAGGCATTCTGATTTTGAGTATTCTCTACCTTTTTACGCTGGTTTCTTCCCTTCATTATATATTTGTCCGTCTGTCGTCTTTATAATTACCGGCTTTCTAACTGGGTCTCTGACGTCCAACTTTTTGATTCCCTGCGCCAAGATCTGAGCAATCCACTGAGCCGGCCAAAACAGTGGTGTTAAGATTGATGGTGCTTTTCTGCCCGGGAATCTCCGGACTCTGCACCAAGAACTGGCGTGCTAAGGCACCAGCAAAACCACCACGCTGGCCACAAGAGTCGCCCTGGCGACCCGTGGGGCTCCTCCACTGGGAATCTCCTGGTCCGTGAGCAACAAATATTCGTCTGAAAGTGTGGCGTCCTCTCGTTCTTTGCGCTTTCACTGGGAGGTACGTGCCCGAGCTGCTAATCATCAGCCATCTTGGATCTCTCTCCAACTTTGTCAATTTTTTTAAGCACTAAGGTCTTAGGAGAAAACCTGTCTACTACTAGACCTCTTATTTTCTAATACTGCCCTTCTGTTAACAACTCGAACGAAACAGATTGCTTTTCTCTAAATTCCACATGCTGGTGGAGTTGATTTTCAAGTAGAGCTTATAACTTCACCCATTTCATAGATGATCAGCAAATGCTATATCTTTTTGGCCTATAGTCCTATTTCCCCAAGTGAAACTTCTATTTCAGGCTTCAGAGACCAACTAGAGTGTAGTATTCTTACTCTCTGTGATCTATCCTCTGGCAAGATCTTGCATTATAGCAGCTGTCTATGATTATGACTTTATGACTTTTTTTGACTGGTCATCAAAGATAACAAGGTCACAAATTCAGTCTTTCCTGATTAACAAATGATTGCAGAGCTTTTCACATGTAGAAAGCCTCATACCATTCATTCATTCATTCCTCTTAAGAATTAATGAGCATTTAGAATGATTATTCACTTTTCGTTAATTCATTCTTTGGACATACGTAAAAAGCTAAGACAAGCCAAATTGAGAAAATCTTTGAAAATATGTGGGTAAAGTACTAATTAGTGGAATGAATGTTTAGCCGTGTCCTTGAAATTTACTTATTAAGCTTCAGGGTTCTTGAAGGACATTCATAGATGTAATTTCAGGTACTTCCCTTTTGAAAGGGGATAAATTCATAATTGGAAAATTATTGCGTTTTTTTAAGCTAATGTCTGAAATTTTAAAATCATGCTAATTTGCAGAGGTGCTGTAGATTTAATGATTTTGTTCCACAGAGAAAATTGGCCTGTGGTCACAGTTTCCATCACAGCTAATCAGAAGGCGCATACCATTTCCTAACGTACATACATGGTTTTGCACTAGTACACCAGGCATAATACATTGTTAATAAGCATATATAGTGCCAGTAGATGGCAGACATTACAGGTAGAGCCCATGACTTTTCTACTGGGCTAAGCATTACAAATTCTATTGCTGGTATGAATTTTTAAAAAATTCTAGACCATGCAATCAGCATTACCCATTTAAAGCCAGTGTACCCACTTAAAATGTAATCTACTTAAAGTGAAACTGGGTTCCAATTTCGCTTCTGCAATATATTATCTGGGTGACCTTGGCAAACTTCCTATCAGTCAAATAGGGTGGGTTCAATTGCTTTTTAAAATACTATAGTCTTATTAAATGATAAAATGAAACAAAAGTGTGCTAATTTTTTTTGAAAACTCAAATGTGATATACAAATTTAAGTATATAAAATTTATGATTATTGCAATAAATATGATCTAAGAGTTTCAACAGTCTTCCACATTTGATTTCTATCTTAGCCCCCCAACCCTCCTTTCAGTTATTTTCAGTTCAAAGCAGTTGAATTTCAGTCAACTTGAAATATTACATGTGAGTGTCCATTTCAAAAACCCCTTCCAAGGATTCGGGCAGAGCTCCCACACAGCTGCAGAGTCCTACTGACAAAAGAAAGACTGGTGTCTGGCTTGTCCCCCCTTTCCCTCCTGGCTCTCTGTGCCCACACAGCTGCAGAAGCTGCAGGTGTGTGTATGCGGTAATGTCTGCGCTTGTGAATGACCGCGATTTGGTGGTGGCAATTGACATCCCCTCCTCTGCTGGTCATTATTGTTTCTCTGCCTACCCCAGCTGTCCATTGGCTCCCTTTGTGCCCCTGGCATGGAAATGCTGGCTTTCTCATGCATTGTATTTGTTGGTTCTTCTGTGGAATCTGCACTGGCTTCCCCTTAAATAGTTCCCCTGTGATTCTTTCCAGCTGGAGCCACTTTTTATCCTTTGGTAGAAAGTCTTGTAATGGTAGTCTCCCTGCTTCAGTGGGCAGTTGCTATAAATTACCAACAGATTCCTTAAGAAGCCCTAGTTGCCTTCAGTGTTTTTTCCCTCAAGGTACTTAGGCATACATGTAAGCTAAGCAATGGGATTGCAGATTAGCCTTTTAGACTGCCCTAGGCACACTCTCTCAGCTTTACAGCTGGACTTGCCCCCTTATTCTGACAGAATGAGGTTTATATGCAGGCTGGGGGCTCTGCAGCTTAGGAGTGGGGGACAAGACAAACCCATCCCTAAGGGAACAGAGGTAGAAATAGGCAAATGATCACTGAGAACTCACAAATTCTTTATGGGAGAAGGGGTAGTGTTTTGCTATAACATTCTTTTAGAATGTCACTACTCCAAAAACTTTATGGTGAAGGTATTTATCCTGCTTTGCTTTGAATTTGGAAGTACATAACAAATTATGTACTTTGTTTTTGTTCTTGGCTCTGGATTGTTTTCAGTGCAGTCCCTATTCTGAGTGGAAATCCTGGGGGCGTGAAAATGTTCTTTACATCTGCAAGTGATACTGAATGCTTAACAGTCTCACGCCTTGTAGCATCGGGTCCATGCCTGTGTGAAGGTACTGGTCACTTTGAATTTTTAGCTGTTTTTTACTCACCCGTTTCATCTGCTTGACTGGATACTTTTCAAGTGCAGAGGCTGCTCAGAGACTGGTACATAGAAGGTGCACTGTAAAGCTTGTTGCATGAACAAATAAAATTGAATGAATGAATGACAGGAACTCTGGAATTACAAGTGTAGTATCTTTCTTTTAACTGCTAGTGTTCGTTCACGAGCCCCTTTCTAGATGGTAAATATACTATCCCTAGTAGAGATTTGCTACCAATTAACTTTTTATCAATGTTGCTTTTATAAGTTCACATCAGCCTACATCCCATTGTCATATACTGTGTACAAGGCACATAAGTATCCAGAAAATGGTTTTCTTTTTGCCTTGTTTCTCCCCAGAAGCCAGCAGTAGGATGAGTGCAGTCTAAAGTAGGTAATGAATTAAGCTTCTCTCCTGCCACCTTCTTACATGCATGAATTAGTCTGACTTTTTAATTTTTAACAGTGAAATCTAGAGGTGGTTTCCAGTTGCTAAGATCATCTCATATTTGAAGAGAGAACATTAAAAAATACCCCACTCCGGGCTGTGGCAGAGCCATTTTCTATTAAATAATTTCAGCCATTGACCTTTTAATAAATCTCATTTTTGTAATTCCACCTTTTGGAGGAATAATTTATTTTGCCCATCTCCTCTTAATTTTGTGTATACATGTCTTTCTTTATGGATTTTAAAATTAACATTAACTTTTTTTGTTTTTTAAATTTGAGCCTAAGAGAAATCATAGTAAGTTGTTCAATTATCCTTGACATTTCACAGCAGTGGAGAGTAAACTTTTTTCACAGAATTCGCAGTGTGTATGCACCTTTCTAGCTCAGCAGTTCAGTTTATGTCAATAAATTTGTTGGCTCTGTGTGCTTTTCAGCAGATGCAAATGTGTAGCTATTTGCATGGTTCACAATGAAGTCTGATTTGAGAAATTTCTGAATCCATAACCGTGTTCTTTATTATGTAAAATTTTCTGTTCTGTTTCTGTTATTCTGGAAAGTATTTGTTATCTTTGCTCTTGGTATATCATAACACACTAGAGTGTTCTAATCTGTGCTTTCAACTCTTGTATTTTTGTTGTTCTTTTTTCATTCAAATCACAACTCTCGGCTAGGTGCACTGGCTCCCAGTTATAATCCCAGCACGTTAAGAAGCTGAGGTGGGAGCATTTGCTTTAACCCAGGAGTTAGAGGTTACAGTGAACTGTGATTATGCTACTGCAATCCAGCCTGAGCAACAGAGCAAGACCTTGTCTCAAAAAAGAAAACAAAACAAAAAACAACTCTTGTGGGTCAGGTAGAAAACACAGTATCTGTCTTAAGGGGCTTACAACTTAGAAAAACAAGGCTGACTAATACTCCTAATTCATTATGAACAGTGCTGTGGCAGAGAAGCAGAGAAGGTGCAGTTTGGATGGATCTGTGGTTGAGGATTTGCAGGCAAGATGGGTGGAAAGGCACAGGAGAGCAGGACAGAGATAGATACTGGGAAAAGAGCAATCTGGGGAAGGGGCTAAAAATTGCATTTGTAACAAGTTCCCAGGTGATATTGCTGTTGCTGGTCATAAAACTACACTAGTGGACAGTTAGGAAAATAGATTAGTCAGTTGGGCATGGTGGCTTACACCTATAAATCCTAGCACTTTTGGAGGCTGAGGCAGGTGGATCATCTGAGGTCAAGAGTTTGAGACCAGCCTGGCCAACATGGTGAAACCTCATCTCTACTAAAAATACAAAAATTAGCCAGGTGTGGTGGTGCATGCCTGTGATCCCAACTACTTTGGAGGCTGAGGCAGGAGAATCGTTTGAACTTGGGAGGTGGAGGTTGCAGTGAGCCAAGATCATACCATTGCACTCCAGCCTGGGCAACAGAGCAAAAACTCCATCTCAAAAAAAAAAAAAAAATAGATTAGTAATACAGAACAAGCAGAGGGAAATAATATTTCACCTTATTTCACTCTATTCTGGATTCTTTAAAAATTCAGTACATAATTTTTTATGCCCTTTATTTATTTATCTTTTTATCACTGTTTCCACCACTAGATACTCAGTGATCTTTAGTCTGTCTTTATGGTCCAGAAATGTTTCTGTTGATTTTTATCCTAGTGCTCTCCTAGATTGTTTACGCTTTCCTTCACTTTACCCTAGCTGTTTAGGTGAACTTGTTTCTACTGTCCTCATCTTGAATGGAGCTAAAACTGAGGGAACTTCCAGGTCCACTGCAGGCCAGTAGGGCATCTACAATGGTGGATACATATTATTATACATTTGTCCAAACCTATGGAATGTTCTAGTTAATACCAAGAAAGAATCCTAATCTAAGCTATGGACTTTGGGTAATAATAATGTATCAATGCAAGTTCATCAGATGTAACAAATGTACCACTCTGGTGGGGGATGCTGGTAGTTGGAAAGGCTATGTATGTGTGGGATGGGGGAATAGGAAATCTTTATATCTTCCTTGCAATTTTGCTGTGAGCCTAAAACTGTTCTAAAAAAGTAGTCTTGAAAAAAAATCAGAGAGATGCAGCAGAAGAGAAAGCAGGAAAGATTAGGTAGGTGAGGTCAGAGAGATTTGTAGCTGAGAAGGACTTGCTCCACCCTTATTGGCTTTGAAGGTTGCCGTGAGCCAAGTGTTATGAAATGAATTGTGTGGCTTGCAAATTCATATGCTGTAATTCTAAGCTCTAATGTTTCTGTATTTGAAGATAGGGCCTTTAAGGAGGTGACTAAGTTAAATTAGGTCATAAGAGTGGGATCCTAATCCAATAGGACTGGTATCCTTATGTGAAAAGGAGGAAATGCTGGAAATCTTTCTCTCCCTCTCTCTGGGCAGGCACAGAGAAGAGGCCTTGTGAAGACACAGAAAGTGGCTGTCTATAAGCCAAGAGTTGAGCTCTCACCATACACCAGCCCTGACAGCACCTTACCCTTGAACTTATGGCCTCTAGAATTGTGAGAAAATGGATTGTTGTTGTTCAAGCCACTCAGTTTGTGGTATTCTCTTATACACCAGAGAATGTGGGAGGCCTCTAGAAGCTGACAGTGACCCACTGCTGACAGCCAGAGAGAAAATGGGGATTGCTTGGAACAAAATTCTGCCAATCACTGGAATGAGTTTGTAAGTAGTTTCATGCCAGAGAGTCCAGAAAAGTTCTCAGGTCTGCTGATGCCTTGACTTTTGCCTTGCGAGGTTCTAAGTAGAGACCCAGTTAAGCCATATTGTACCCAACACCTAATCCACAGAAACAATGAGATAATAAATGGGTGTTGCTTTAAGACCCTAAGTTTGTGATAATTTGTTTTGGTAGCAATAGAAAACTAATATGGAGGAGATTATATTTATTCTATAAAAACCATGTAGATAGATAAAAATATATGTTGTTAGGCTACAAAGATAGGTTGGCTTACCTTTTGATCAGCTCTTAAAAGGTAAAATAAAGGTCTAGTAAACTGTTTTCCAGAGTGTGCTCCAAGGAGAAAGAATGCATGGTAATAATGTACATTTTCAAATAAAGACTCTGCTAAATTCTGGGGATGGAGGGTTGGGGAGGCAGGGGAATATCTATGAATTTTCTTCTAACTCAGTAGTTTTATTTTCTCTCTTTATTTGAATATAGAATCTTTTTAAAATAAAATGCTTTGAACATACCTCCTGAAATCTGTTAAAAATACATAGAACTTTTGGTCCAGAAGCCACTGATATGGTGACTTTTTCATATATGTAGGGAATAGTTCCAAGTCATTTCCCTGTACTCAAGTCCTGGAATGTCTATTTTAAGTGAGAATATTTTTTCTAGCAAATTTAATAGAATATAACCCATTATTTCCCCCATACTATATACCTAGATGTTGCAAATATCTACAGGCCAGGCAGATAATATAAATGAATGAAGTGGGTAAATGAATAGGAAGCCACGTGTCTCATGCATATATGAGAGTCTTTATAGAATAGCTATCTCTAGATGTGGCCATGTTTGAAGATCTTTAACTTTTATTAGGTGTATTAGTCAGGGTTCTCTAGAGGGACAGAACATACATATAAAGGGGAGTTAAGTGTTAACTTACACAATCACAAGGTCCCACAACAGGCTGTCTGCAGGCTGAGGAGCAAGGAGAACCAGTCGGACTTCCAAAACTGAAGAACTTGGAGTCTGATATTTGAGGGCAGGAAGCATCCAGCATGGGAGAAAGATGTAGGCTGGGAGGCTAAGCCAGTCTCTCCTTACATTACAGCCACCAGATTAAGGGTGGATCTGCCTTCTCCAGCCCACTGACTCAAATGTTAATCTCTTTTGGCAACACCCTCACAGACACACCCAGTACAATACTTTGTATCCCTCAATCTAATCAAATTGACAGTATTAACCATCACATTAGGTATGGCCAAATTGTTTTCCAAAGTACTTCTAGCAGTTATCATTTTCACTAGAACTACTAAAAAATTTCATACATTTCATTTCTTTAAATTAAGAAGAAATAACTGACATGAAGCAGATATGGCAAAACATATTAAATTGGGTGGTTGATGTGTGTATTTTGTTATTTTATGTTCCTTGCTTCTTTGTATGTTTGAAATATTCAAAATCATAAAAAATAAAAACAATAAAAGAAGGGATAAATAAAGAGTATGAAGAACACACAGAGACTGTGACAAGCTGTCTAAGGCAGGTAAGCTCTGCTTAGCTCTGGCTAAGCATTGTTGAGTAAAATGGCGTTGTGAGTGCTGGTGAATTTTCAAAAGACTGAAATCCATATTTTTAATGTAAAATTTTCTGATATGTAAAGCAGATGTGGACCAAATGAAACATGTTTGTGTCTGCGATTTGACTGCTTTTACCTTTTTTACCTTATTTTTGACTATTTTATTTCTGTACCCTTTATTCAGGAAAAATTGAACTTGTTATTTAGTAGAGGAATATAACAGAAATTTAGGGCAAAGGTTCTAGAAGTGAACTCACTGAGGTGGAAACTAGACTTTATCATTACTTTCTTCATGATCTTGGGCAAGTTATTTTATCTCTATGATTCTTATTTTCTTTACTGTAAAATGGAGATAATCATATTATTCATATCATAGGTTTAAGATTAAATGGGACTATATATACATGCAAGTGCCAAGAACAATGGCTGGCAAACAGTAGGCATTGAATAAATGTTAGCTCTTATTATCATCATCTGTAATATCAGGATAATAGCATCATTACTATAAGGGTGGAATTAGATGATATTCATAAAGTGCTAAATGAAGTGTCACACACAAATTGTAGTTATAATTCTTATTCCTTAAGCTTTCCCATCTACCTGTACTTGTGCTAGTCCCTCTAATTTAAGGTCTTTTTTCAGTTGCTGCATGTTCACATTCTACTCATTTTCAAATGTCATTTCAAATACCACCTCCTCTAGAGAGTGGTCATTCACTCATTCAAAAAATATTTATTGAGAGGCCTCTTCTGAACCCATGTCATTTTATCTTTTCCTTTTACACTTGTAATATATTGATTTTTAAATAAAAATGTCAGTTTTCAGGAGGTAGAATATATTTTTTATTCAGCTTTATAGCTCCCACTCTGGCTAACACAGGATGAGACACATAGTAGGCAGTAATTTTTTTTTTTTTAAATCCAGAATGGAAATAAACTTTATAGAGATTCTCATCCTCTGACTAGGGGATTCAGTTACACTGGCGGATATGCTTCCAGCAAAAGACACACTAATTTAAAGTCTTCAAAAGATTTATGCTCTTCAGAAAATGGTGCTTCTCATTCTTTTTGCTGCCTTTCCACAAAGATGATTGACATGTCCAAGCAACCTGGATCATTGGGAGGCTGGGACTTTGTCTCATCAGAATTGACAGTATAACTCACTCTAAACGTCTTACTCAAGAAACCAGAGAGCTGCCATTTTAAAAAATGGCTTCCAAACAGCGATAGATTAATGTCCTTAAAACTTCTTAAATTATTTAAGTTGTCTGCTAAATATTTGACAAAGTATAATAGAATTTATCCTATTGATTAGAAAAGTTCTTGGTCCCAGGAAAGTGATATTGATGCACCTCTGCTTCAAATTAGTTATGTGAACTTGAACAAATCATTTTACTTCTCTAGATATAATTTCTCGTATGTGTGAAGGGATAATTCACTAACTTGGGACTGTTCATAGATTTCCTCAGGCTGTTTCACTGTGTCACAAAAGGCTTGTGCGCACGTGTGTGTGTTGTTTTGCTTTTCCATTGGGAAAAAGGCTAAAGGCAAAGTGAAGGAAGAGTAAGTAAAGTCAGGTCTCCCTCTGGTGGTTAAAACATTATATCAGGGATACTTTGGAGGGAAGGCTATAGGTAGTGGGGTAGCTGTGGGGTGTAAGGAAGGAGACAGAAAAGCAAGAGCTTCCATAAATTAGGCTGGGGCCGTATGTTCAAGGTAGAGCAAGATGTTAATGCCATGTCTTCTTCTTGTCTTGGAGTTTTGGGAGAGGTCAAAGGCTGAGAATACTATTTCAGATTCTTACATTCTAAAGTGAGGTGGTTGGCATCCTAGGTGGCACTTGCAAAGGGGGGTGTCCAAAATGGATTTTCTTAAAAATTTATTACCTAGATCACATCCATATAACGGTGAAGCTGAAGAGGCTAAGAAAGGATTTGTTGGAGAAAGTTATCAGTATGTTGAATTATTCTCCTTTATCAACCACACTCCCAATGGAGTTAATGTATAGGAGGACATTTTCCTTTCACTTTAAACCAGGTGCAAAGTTTACCTGTGTCTTTTAGATGTGAGGATCTCCAAGGCTGATATTTGACTCATGCCAGAAAGATATCTGGGCCAGAAGCTGAAGCTGGCCCTGCGGCCTTCTGATCCACAGATGAATGAGAACTGCAATGGAAGCAAGCGGTACTTACTTGCTTGTATGTACTTGGGGACAAATGTGGAGCCCCTGGATTGATGATAGTCAGAGACTATTTGAAAGCTATCCTGTCCAAGAAGACCACTGCACAACGTGACCAGAGATGGTCACATTTTGACCAGAGATGGTTATTCTTTTTGAATGACCTAGGGGCTACTGGGAAGAGAATGGATAGCACCATATGTGCCATTTTTCCTGCATGAGAAAAAAGGATTAGCTTTGGACACCTGCCACATTCACAGGGCCCCAATCACAGAATCTGACTAGGGCAGTAATTTGGGACATCTTCAGCCCTGCTACCTGTTTCTGTCTATTCTCTGACCCTGGAGAGAGCAGCATATAGGAGAGGTAGCAGGGCAGCCTTCCCACCTGGCTTCCTTTCTCTTTTTTTCAGGCTTCCAAACTTGAGTCAGAGGTGATTTGATGGGGTAGAGAAGTTCTAAATTGAGTCTTGATTTTTACACTGGCCTGCATAGACTTATTTGATTTTTATGCTGGGCCTCATTTAAAAAAAATGCCAGAAGAAAGTTTCTTTTTATTTAATATGTTAGAGTGACTGGAAAAGCCATGGGACCTGCCTGGATTCTACACAGAAGGGCAAAAGAATGAGTCCATGAAGCCAGTTTAATGGATAGAAGCAAGAAGAATATAGTTTCTTTTGTCCTCGAATGAGTCCAGCTTATTCAGTGAACAAGTTACAATGGTTTGTGAGAAATATATGTAAAAGTGGAATTTTAAAAAGTCACTTTTGATTGTTAACTGAGCTTTTAAAATAAGCCACTCTTCTAAGACTGACTTACATGGGAGTCTGGATTTATTAGAATTATGTATACAAAATAAGGGAATTGGATTAGATGATCTTTCATTTCCCTTCTGAAACTGCATGTCCATGTATCTATGGTTTTTAAAACTAATATGATGGTTTAAAGTGAATTTAGAAAAGACACTGCTAAAGTCTTAACACACTAGTTTTGAATTTATATTCAAAACTTCAGAACAGTGTTTCAATATATATTACAGTTGAATTTAGTGTGGGAATTAGATTACAAAATTATCATGTAGGCAAATATCTAGCACACCAAGAATTATCCCTGAAACTCACTCAAGCTGTTCAAACAGCATATCCAGTAGTTTTTTTAGGAATAAAGAATACATTTTCCTGGATATTCCATCACTCCTTTATTCCCTTGGCAACTTCTATGTGACCCTCAAGCTCCAAGTCATCTTCTCTGGAAGGTCTTGTGCAGCTTCCACTTTGTATTTGGGATATAGCTATGTGCTCCCTGTATACTCTGATCTCCCCTATATTAGTGGTTAACATGCTCTGTTGTAACCATCTGTGTATTGGAATGGGATGTTTAACAACAGAAGAAGAATAGCCTAAAGCACTGCACAGAGCCATGTAAAAGCTTTCAGTGATTTGAAGGATGACTTACTTTTAAGAATGGTCTGCAACACTCTTGGAAACAGAATGTAGCCTAAACTTGGTAGTGCATAGTCTGACTTTGGATAATAGCCATTTAAGGAAATTTGATTTAGGTCATGAAAAGGAGACCAATTTGCTACCTTCAACTTATAAAAAATGCAATATTGGCAAAGCACAATAAAGTATAGCACAGTAAAATGAGGTACGTCTTACTGTTTTAGAGGAAATTGCAAACAAGATCCAAATGTCATAATGTCATTTACTTAAACACATGGACATTTAAATTTTGAATCTTGGGATAATTTAACTCAAACTACCTGAGGCCAAATCATTAAAACAAACAAACAAGCTTGATTTTATAGATGGAAGATAATTTGAATAAAATTCAAATTGGAAGCACATGGATACCATAACTTCAAATAAACATTTACGATTTAGAAAAAAAAGTAAAATAATACATTTCTACCCAGAAGATTTCTCCTGGATCCTGAGAGAAAGAACAAGAAAACAAAAGATATTTATGGAGAAACCCTCCATGAAACTTGTTCACGAGAGCTATCTTACCTGACTATTCAGCTAGCATGTATGGCATGCTTCAGAACAGCAATGAAACTTACATTTTTTCCTCATAATGGGTTTATTATTATAAAGTCTGTTTTATATTGATAGTGTCAGAGAAATTACAAATCATGGGGCAACACTTGCCCTCTGTGGTGAGCAGATCAAGATGATGCTCTTCAATTTCTAAAAAGTATTTTAATTTCTCTGGGTCAATTATTTTTTCCCCAACCAAATTGACCTACTTGCTGAGTGAATAGATGACAAGTTTGATCTCCTTCCTATTTTGATGAGATGGGCTATATTTCTTAGAGGGTATTTTCTTTTGGACCTAGAGCCAGCAACTCTTCTACTATATTTTTTTGGCCCTTCTCTGCTCCTTCTATAATTACAAGGCTCTCAAAGCCTTCATTCTCTTGTTTGCCCTCCTAGAGGCCATTGTAAGGCTTAAGATATCCCAAGCTTTCAGGGGACTCTCCCTATAGATATAATACAGGATGCCCACTTAAATTTGAACTTCAGATGAACAATGAATACTATTTTAGTATGAGTATGTCTCAAATCTTGCATGAGACATACATATACAACACCGTTTTATTTTTCAAATTTGAAATTCTAATTTAACTGGGTATTCTCTATTCTTATTTGCTAAATCTGCCAAGTTTCCCCTTCCCTCTAACCAAAACACCCTAAAAGCACCCACTCAACTCACCTGACCCATAATATATGGGATGCATATACTGCTTCCAGCTCTTCTAGTTTTAGAGTCTCATCACAAGTCCTACATCAGTTCCCTGTTGATATCTGTCCATCTGTGTGGGAGTAGGAGAGAGGGACTACTTCCTTTCCATCTTCTCCTGGTCAAACTGGTTAAATTTTAGTAAGGTTTACCACTCCTTTAGCACTCCTTGGCCTGCTTTAGATTTCTCTCATAGGCATTTTATCCTTTCTTTTTGCTGTTCTCCGTTGTGTATCCTAGAAGTTATTGGCATAAGCAGGAACCCTCTTTGGGAAGAAGGTGGAGAGTCAGTCATGGAGTAGGATTCTGGGCCTGAAGAGAAGCTGGATACGAACTGTGAGTGTAAATGTTATGGAAGCAATACCAATATTTCTTTCTAAAACTCTGGCTGATGATATCACTTTAGACTTTAGAATTAGCCCCAAACTCTATGAACTTTAGACTTAAAAAATCCATCCTTTGAATTGGTATAAGTCTTGACCTCTCTTTATCAAGTTACATTAGAATCAATAAATTAACTGTAAATGACTTTATTTTGGAGTGAGGAAAGGCTTATTTACCATTGGCATTAAAAGAAGTGATAAAAAATAAAGTGGCATAAAAAGCAGATAATCTGTGAAAGAATATTGGTTAATTTGAACCTATGTTACTCATAGTAAAAACAAAAAACTAGTATTTGTATGGTCAAAAAGTATTTTCAGTGCCTATAAGTGGTGGTTTCTTCTTCAGATTTGGGGGAAATAAATTTGAAGAGTTTGGTAATACCCAGCCTTATATTAACAACTATAATAAACACTAATACAACACAAAACCTTTTAAGAATATTAAAGGAACAAGAAGAACTTGTTCTTAATAGATTCTCAAGAGAATTATATTTCAATCCATAGAAGCAGTCTTTCCTTTTATTTTTCAAAATATTCAAGGGAAAGATTTCCATAAAAAATTCCAGTGGGACTACATGATAGCACCATTTTGATGTCATTATGATCTGACATTATCTGAGGAAGTAATTTAAAGTATTTCATTAGATAAATGCCTTGATGAGATTGCAAATAGTTTGAAAGAGTGGTGCATTACATTAAAAAAAATCAGTGCAAGGAAATTGATGTAGAATCACCAGATAACTCAAGTTACCTTCACTTAGAAAAACAAGTGCTGCTATCAAAAAATACTATATAGCTCTGACTTCACAATTTAACTTGTAATAATTGGAATTACATTATTAAGAAAGATGTAGTATATTTACTTCATACTCATTATCCAAATCTTCAATGTTAAAGTCAAACAGAAAATTGGAATAATTGTCAAGGGATATTTAGCAAAAAATCCTGCATTTATTAGTTATCTATTCAGGTAAAATGAATGAACAAAAGTCAATCATCACTAGAAAGTTTTAGAGAAGTGCTGTTTGTTCTTTGCAGAAGTTCCATAAAAGTGAATGGCTCAATCAGATGCTTGAGAATGTTCAGATATACACCTGAACCTCAGGGCCTTACGGCCTTATCTAAAGTCGCTGCATCTTTTTTTTTTTTTTTTTTTAACAATTTATCAAGTACTAAAATTGAACTTGGGTCAACTGAAGTGATACAGTAATAAATCATTTTTAAATGTAATTGGATTTAACACTCTTAGAACAAGTGGAGTACTTTGTTTTATTGTCTCTGGTTCTAGTTTGAGGTTTCAAGTGGTGATTTCAAATGTGAGTGAGCTAAGAATGTCCTGGTGCTTGCAGACTTCCCCAGGAGATTTTGACTTAGTATATCTGGGTTAGTGTTTTCAAATTTTAACAAATACTCTAGATAATTTTGATGATTGTGATCCAGAGATCATACTTTGAGAAATACTGACTTAAGTTTTTCAGCTATTTGCTATATTTACCATCCTTCCAGGATCCTCTTTATGTCCCAAGCAGCATTAAGCAAACATAACGTGGGTGCAGGATGTGGGGTCAGAACACATCTCACATTCCATTCCAATCGGTCCTATTCCATTCAATTCCATTAACTTCAACAAATATGCATTCAGCAATGGAGTAGGGGGAGGGGATGTCCAAGGAGAAGGACTATACACGTGAATTTAAAAAATGCGCTTTGACATAAGGGATTTTTCAAACCTTTCCATGTCTGTATAATAATATAAAATAAAGAAAGGGATTTTATTTTGTTCTCTACAGTGTCCCAGGCACTTAGACCAATGCTTGTCATTTCATATGTGCTCAGTAAATATTCACTGAACGCTTAATGAATGAATTACAAAGCAAAGTAAAAATCAATGATGCAAATATGTAAGCAACAGTGTGGAGATAGGTGAATAAGGGAAGGAAGATAGTTGTGGGAGTTATTAATGTTTCTAAAATAGTTTCACTCCTAGAATTAGCTTTCCTCCAAGTACCCTACCATTGTGCCGCTCACGTTATTCATGGACTATGGTAATCTTACCAACTCATAGAATTTCCAATCCAGTGGTCCAAAATGGGCTTTAAGGAAGAATGAGTTGGCAGTTAGAAGAGCTGTGGGTTAATCTCAGTGACTAGTTGCATAGCAAAGCATCCTAAAATCTTCCTTTTGTTGGACTGGAAGAGACAATTCAACCTGACTGATTCAAGGAGATGGTAGATGATTACTGAGAACATAATGAGGGAAGTGCTTTCACACAAGGGGAAAAAGGCAATTCACAGTTATGAGTTCCAGGATCGTCTTCATTACCAAATACTATCCTTTCCTTAGAGCTGACCCTATACAAAATTGTTGCTTAGGGGCTTCTCTACTCATCTCCTTACATGGTGTACTCAAGCTACTCAGGCCTATCTCGTTATGCTGCTTTCTCTTTTTGGAGGGTAAGTACCAAATTTCACAATCCTTTTTTGTTCTTCTACATCTCATTGTGCTGAAGCAATCTTTTTTTTTTTTTTTTTTTTTTTTTTTGAGAAAGGGTCTCACTCTGCCACTCAGACTGGAGCGCAGTAACATGATCTCGGTTCACTATAACCTCCGCCTCCCGGGTTCAAGCAATTCTCCTGCTTCAACATCCTGAGTAGCTGGGATTAACAGTCATGAGCCACTATTGCCCTGCTAAATTTTTTTTTTTTTTTTTTTGGATTTTTAGTAGAGATGGGGTTTCACCATACTGCCCTGGCTGGTCTCAAACTCCTGACCTCAAATGGTTCACCCATCTCGGTCTTCCAAAGTGCTGGGATACAAGAGTGAGCCACCTCACCTGACCTGAAGCAATCTTTTATCTAGGACTAATAATTTAATTATATTAAAGTTTTAGTGAGTAATTATGTTAGGTATTTAGAGAATGTAAAATGTTTATATTTTAATAGATTTTAATAGGTTTCTTCTATGCATTGAAATGATTATAACAGAAATGTCTGGTACTATGGTAGAATAAAAGAGTACTTAAATTAAAAAAAATTTCTTATTGATGCAAAATATTTTACATATTATGGGGGTACATGGGAGTGTTTGTTATGTCATAGGGTGTGTAATTATCAGGTCGGTTGTTCTGGGTATCCATCACCATGAGCATTTATCATTTCCATGTGTTGGTAACATTTCAAGTCCTCTCTTCTAGCTACTGGGAAATATATAATTCATCGTTGGTAACTATAGTCACCGTACTCTGCTGTGGAATATAAGGGCTTATATGTTCTATTTAAATGTATGTTTGTGTCTACAGCCAACCTCTCTTTATTTCTTCACCCCAGACACTCTTCCAGAATACTGGTATCTGTCATTCTATTCTCCATCTTCATGAAATCAGTTTTTAAAGCTCCCACGTTTGAGTGAAAATATTTGGCATCTATCTTTCTGTACCTGGCTGATTTCACTTTACATAATGACCTCCAGTTCCATTCATGTTGCTGCAAACGACAAAATTTCATTCTTTTTTATGGCCAAATACTATCCCATTGTGTACATATGCCACATTTACTTTGTTCGTTTGTCCAGTGGGCACTTAGGTTATTTCCATATTTTTACTATTGTGAATAGTGCTGTGATAAACACATGGATGCAAGTATCTCTTTTGATGTACAGAATTCTTTTCATTTGGATAAATACTGAATAATGGGATTGTTAGATTGTATGATGGTTCTATTTTTAATTTTTTGAGGAATCTCCCTACTGGTTTCCATAGTGGTTGTACCAATTTACATTTTCACCAGTAGCATCTAAGAGTTCACCATTCTCTGCATTCATGCCAGCATCTGTTATTTTTGGACCTTCTGATAATAGATAGTCTAACTAGGGCAAGACGATATCTCATTGCGATTTTGATTTGCATTTCTCTGATTGATAATGTTGAACATTTTTTCCACATATCTGTTGGCCATTTTTCTTCTTTTGAGAAATGCCTATTTAAGTCTTTAGTCCATTTTAAATGGGATTATTTGTTTTTTATTGTTGAGATCCTTGTATATTTTGAATATTGGCCCCTTGTTAGATGAATAGTTTGCAAATATTTTCTCCCATTCAACAGGTTGTCTCTTTATTCTGTTGATGAACAATTTTTTTTTGTGGTATAGAAGCTTTTTAGTTTAATATAATCCCACTGGTCTACTTTTAAAAATAGTTATCCATAATTTTGAGGTCTTAGCCACAAAATCTTTGCCTAGACTGAGGTCTTGAAGTATTTCCTCCATTTTTTTTGTTTCTCTACTAGTTTTATAGTTCTGCATCCTATGTTTAAGTCTATAATCCATCTTGAGTTGATTTTTGTAGGTGGTGAGAGATAGGGTTCCAGTGTTCTTCTTTTGCATATAGATATCCAATTTTTCCCAGCATCATTTATTGAACAGAGTGTCCTTTCCTGAATAAATACTCTTAGCTCCTTTCCTGAATAAATACTCTTAGCACTCTTGTCAAAACAGTTACTATAGCTTTGTAAAATATTTCCCAGTAGATAGAAGAGAGGACTTGAAATGTTACCAACACATGGAAATGATAAATGCTCATGGTGATGGATACTCCAAACACCTGACCTGATAATTACACACTCTATGACATAACAAACACTCCCATGTAGCCCCATAATATGTAAAATATTTTGCATCAATAAGAAATTTTAAAAAAAATTTAAGTACTCTTTTATGCTTAAGTACTTGTGGTGTTTTAGTCATGAAGTTTTTGCCCATGCCTATGTCCTGAATAGCATTGCCTAGGTTTTCTTCTTGGGTTTTTATGGTTTTAGGTCTTGCATTTAAGTCTTTAACACATCTTGAGTTAATTTTTGTATAAGGTATACATGTGTCAGTTTTTATACCAATACCATGCCTTTTGGTTACTATATCTTTGTAAAATATTTTGTGTGTGATGCCTTCAGCTTTGCTCTTATTGATCAGGATTGCTTCGGCTGTTCTGGCTATTTTTTGGTTCCATATAAGTTTTAGGATTATTTTTTCTAATTCTGTGAAAAATGACATTGGTATTTTAATAAGATTTGTATTAAATCTGTAGATTGCTCTGGGTAGTATGGTCATTTTAATTGTTAATAACTCTTTTGATCAATGAGTGTGGATGTCTTTCCATATGTTTGTAGCATCTACAATTTTTTTCATCAGTATTTTGTAGTTTTCCTTGTAGACATCTCTCACCTCTTAAGTTAAATTTATTTCTAGGTATTTTATTTTGTTGATAGCAATTGTAAAAGAGATTACCTTCTTGATTTCTTTTTAAGCTAGCTCACTATTGGTGTATAGAAACGCTATTGATTTTCTATCCTGCAACTTTACTGAATTTATATATCAGATCTAAGAGTATTTTGGTGGAGATTTTTAGCTTTTTCTCTAGATATAGATCATATTATCAGCAAAGAGGGACAACTTGACTTCCTTTTTTCCAATTTGGATGCCTTTTATTCTTTCTCTCTTTTTTATTATACTTTAAGTTCTGGGATACATATGCAGAGTGTCCAGGTTTGTTAAATAGCTATACACATGCTATGATGGTTTGTGTCACCCATCAACCAGTCATCTAGGTTAGGTAGTTCTCCTAATGCTATCCCTGCCCTAGTACCCCAACTCCCCACAAGCCCCAGTGTGTGATGTTCCCTTCCCTGTGTTCATATGTTCTTATTGTTCAACTCCCACTTATGAGTGAGAACTTGAGGTGTTTGGTTTTTTCTTCCTGTGTTAGTTAGCTGAGAATGATGGTTTCCAGCTTCATCCATGTCCCAGCAAAGGACATGAACTCATCCTTTTTTATGGCTGCATAGTATTCCATGTTGTATATATGCCACATTTTCTTTATCTGGTCTATCATTGATGGACATTTGGATTGGTTCCAATTCTTTGCTATCAGAATAGTGGTGCAATAAACATGTGTGTGCATGAGTCTTTATAGTAGAATGATTTATAATCCTTTGGTAATAGGATTGCTGGGTTAAATGGTATTTCTGGTTCTAGATCCTTGAGAAATCAACACAATGGTTGAACTAATTTACATTCCTACTAACAATGTAAAAGCATTCCTATTTCTCCACATCCTCATCAGCATCTGTTGTTTCCTGACTTTTTGATGATCGTTATTCTAATTGGTGTGAGATGGTATCTCATTGTGGTTTTGATTTGCATTTCTCTAATGACCAGTGGTGAAGAGATTTTTTTCATGTTTGTTGGCTGCATAAATGTCTTATTTTGAAATGTGTGTGTTCATATCCTTCACCAACTTTTTGATGGAGTTGTTTGCTTTCTTCTTGTAAATTTGTTTAAGTTCTTTGTAGATACTGGATATTAGCCCTTTGTCAGATGGATAGATTGCAAAATTTTTCTCCCATTCTGTAGGTTGCCTGTTCACTCTGATGATAGTTTCTTTTGCTGTGTAGAAGCTCTTTAGTTTAATTAGATCCCATTTGTCAATTTTGGCTTTTCTTGCCATTACTTGTGATATTTTAGTCATGAAGTCTTTGCCCATGCCTATGTCCTGAATGGCATTGCCTAGGTTTTCTTCTTGGGTTTTTATGGTTTTAGGTCTTGCATTTAAGTCTTTAATCCATCTTGAGTTAATTTTTGTATAAGGTATAAGGAAGGGGTCCAGTTTCAGTTTTCTGCATTTGGCTAGCCAGTTTTCCCAACACTATTTCTTAAATAGGGAATCTTTTCCCCATTGCTTGTTTTTGTCAGGTTTTTCAAATATCAGATGTTTGTAGGTGTGTGGTGTTATTTTGAGGCCTCTGTTCTGTTCCATTGGTGTCTATCTCTGTTTTGGCACCAGTACCATGCTGTTTTTTGTTACTGTAGCCTTATAGTATAGTTTGAAGTTAGGTACCATGATGCCTCCAGCTTTTTCTTTTTGCCTAGAATTGTCTTGGCTATATGGACTCTTTTTTGGTTCTATGTGAAATTTAAAGTAGTGTTTTCTACTTCTGTGAATAAAGGCAATGGTAGCTCGATGGGGATAGCATTGAGTCTATAAATTATTTTGGGCAGTATGGTCATTTTAGCAACATTGATTTTTCCTCTCCATGAGCATGGAATGTTTTCCCATTTGTTTGTGTCCTCTCTTATTTCCTTGTGCAGTAGTTTGTAATTCTTCTTGAAGAGTCCTTCACATCCCTTGTAAGTTAATTTCTAGGTATTTTATTCTCTTTGTAGCAATTGTGAATGGGAGTCAACTCATGATTTGGCTCTCTGTTTGTCTATTATTCATGTATAGAGATGTTTGTAACTTTTGCACATCGATTTTGTATGGTGAGACTTTGCTGAAGTTGCTTTTCAGTTTAAGGAGATTCTGGGATGAGATAATGGGATTTTCTAAATATACAATCATGTCATCTGGAAACAGAGACAATTTGATTTCCTCTCCTCCTATTTGAATACTCTTTATTTCTTTCTCTTGCCTGATTGCCCTTGCCAGAACTTCCAGTAGTATGTTGAATAGGCATGGTGAGAGAGGGCATCCTTGTCTTTTGCCAGTTTTCAAAGGGAACGCTTCCAGCTTTTGGTCATTCAGTATGATATTGGCTGTAGGTTTGTCATAAACAACTCTTATTATTTTGAGGTATGTTCCATCAATACCTAGTTTATTGAGAGTTTTTAGCAGGAAAGGGTGTTTAATTTTACTGAAAGTCTTTTGTGTATCTATTGAGATAATCATGTGGTTTTTGTCATTGGTTCTGTTTATGTGATGGATTATGTTTATTGATTTGTGTATGTTGAACCAGACTTGCATCCCAGGGATGAAGATAACTTGATTGATTATGGTGGATAAGCTTTTTGATGTGCTACTGGATTCTGTTTGCCAGTATTTTATTGAGGATTTTCACATCGATGTTCATCAGGGATACTGACCTGAAATTTTCTTTGTGTGTGTGTGTGTGTGTGTCTCTACCAAGTTTTGGTCTGGTCAGTAGTTTCACTACTATTTTGAGTAGGAGTGGTGAAAGTGGGCATCCTTGTCTTGTTCCAGATCTTAGAGGAAAGGCTGTCAGATTTTTTCCATTCAGCATGATGCTAGCTGTATGTTTAATTATAAATGACTTTTATTATTTTAAGGTAAGTTACTTCTATATCTACTTTGTTAAGAGGTTATTTTAATGTGCTGTTCAATTTTATTTGCTAGTGTTTTGTTGAGGATTTTTGCATCTATGCTCACCAGGGATATTGGCCTGTAGTTTTCTCTGTGTGTGTGTGTGTGTGTGTGTGTGTGTGTGTGTCCTTGTTTAGTTTTTTGTATCAGAATAATTCTGGCTTTGTAAATAAGTTAGGAAGAGTTCTCTCCTCTTCATTTTTTTGAAGTAGTTTCAGGAGGATGGAATTAGCTCTTTATGTGTTTGGTAGAATTTGACTGTGTATCCATCTGGTCCTGGGCTTTTCTTTGTTGGGAGACTTTTTATTACTGATTCAATCTCACTACTAATTATTAGTCTATTAAAGTTTTCTATTTCTTTCTGATTTAATCTTAGTAGGTTGTATATTTCCAAGAATTTATTCCTTTCCTCTAGGTTTTCTGGTTTGTTAGCATATAGTTGTTTATAATAGTCTCTGATGATCTTTTGTATTTCTGTGGTATTATTTATATTGTCTCCTTTTTTATTTCTGATTTAGTTTATTTGGGTCTTCTTTTTTGTTTTCTTTGGTTAGTCTAGCTAGTAGTTTATCATTTGTGTTTATATTTTTGAAGAATTTTCATTGATTTTTAAAAAATCTCTATTTTGTTTAGTTCTGCTCTGTTCTTTATTATTTATTTTTTTCTACTAACTGAGTTTAATTTATTCATGATTTTCTAGTTCTTTTATTTGTACCATTAGTTTATTTATTTAAAATGTTCTACTTTTTGACATAGGCATTTATATCTATAAACATCCTTCTAATACTGCTTTTGCTATATCTTGCAACAAACGATTCATAACATTCACTCATAACATTTATAACAGCAGACATTAATAACAGCAATTCATTCATTCATTCATAACGTTCATGTATTTCATCAATTTTTGAAAATGTCTATATTAATTTCTTTATTGGCCTAGTGGCCATGCAGGATCATGTTATTTGATTTTCATGTATTTGTATACTTTTCAAGGTTCCTCTTGGTATTGATTTCTAATTTTATTCCACTGCAATCTGAGAAGATACTTGATATAATTTTGATTTTTAAGAAATATTTGAGATTTGTTTTCTAGCCTAACATGTAGTCTGTCCTGGAAGATGTTCCATGTGCTGATGAGAAGAATGTATATTCTGCCGTTGTTGGGTAAAATGTTCTGTAAATATTTGGCCTATTTGGTCTAGTATGCAGTTTGAATTTAATGTTTCTTTGTTGTTTTTCTTCATCACATCAACACAGATGATCTGTCCAATGGAACAGAGTTTTTAAGGTAGACACTTTTAGGACCCTAAAATGATATAATTTATTTACTCATGTATTTAAAAATGGTGTTTGAGTAACTCTGTACCAAACTCTTTGGGTAGCTATGAATAAGACGAACATGTTCTGGCTTTCATCGAGCTTACATTCAATTAACAAAGAAGCAGGTGAGCAAAAATAGTATCAGCTAGTGGCAATTACTCTGCAGAGAATTAAAGCAGAGTGATGTGATAGAAAATGACATAAATGCTTATTGTAGGCTGTGTGGTCAGGAAAACTTCTCTGGAAAGTTGACATTTAGACTGAGATCTGAATGACAAGGAGATGGCAGCCAGGTGAAGATCAAAGTCAAGAGAATCTCAAGAAAAGAGCATGAGCACCATAGTATTAATGCAGGTATGTGCTTGATGGGCAAGTTGCAGCAAAAGGGAAGCCAAAGGGGAGAATGATAGGAGACTAGATTGGAGAGGTAAGCAGGGGCCAAGTTACACATGGCTTTCTAAAGTGGGTGAGAGGTTTGGATTTTAAGTGCAGTGAAAAGCCATTGGGGATTTTAAAAGCAGAGTAGTATATTGTATTTTACAGAGGTCACTCTGGTTGCTATGGGGAAAGCAGCTTGTGGGAGGCCCAGAGAGGAAGCTGGGAGATGTGTTTGGAGACTACTGTGCTATCTGGGTGAAAGATGCTCGTAGGTTTGATGAAATAGAAGTGTTCGGCTTTGTTATATGATTATTTGGTGTAGCAGAGCTAAGACAGCATGTTTCTGAATTAAATGGGATCGAGGAAAAGAGATAATATATACTGTGACTTCATTTGACATTGTTTCCATGTAGATACAATTAGTGTAACTTTGGGGGAGAGTTTTGATAACCTTTGGTAATTGGGTTACTGTTTTGTTAAGTTATTTTTATACTTGAGCACTGTATTAGTCTTTTCAGGCTGCTATGTCTAAATACTATTGACTGGGTGACTTAAACAACAGACATATATTTCGGAAGATTTGGAGCCTGAGAAGTCCAAGATCAAGGTGCCATCTGATTAGATTTTTCTTGACGGTTTTTTTCTTGACTTACAGATAACTTGCTTCTTCCTCTGTCCTCACATGGCAGAGAGAGATTTCTCTCTCTTCCTCTTCTTAGAAAGCAGTAATTCTGTCACACGGGCTCCACTCACTTGTCTTCATTTAACTCTAATTAACTCACAAAGGCCCCATCTCCAAATACCAAACACTTCATCACAATGGAAGTTAGTGCTTTACCATATAAATTTGGGGATGATACAATTAAGCCCATGTGTACAATTAAGCCCATTGGATAAGTCTTCTTATCCAATGTTACATCAGATAGCTTACCTCTGAGAGCTCTCTAATCTGATTTACAATTTTATAAAATTTATGTTATCACTAGAAATACAGGTGATTTATAGTAGATAATTGACATTCAGATTTAACACTGTGAACATTTTGAACAATTAGGGGAATAGGAGAGGGTGGTCACAGGATACTGCATGAACCCTGTTGTTTCAGAAATCTGCCTTTGTGGTTTTGCATAACCCTCCCAGACTTTATGATATGCTGCATAAAATAGCCCTAACTTTTAAAACCTTTTCTAACCTAAAATAGATAGAAATGATGAAGGTCAGATAAAGACCCTGCAGCTTGATTTCACTTTCTGTATCTGCCAAATATTCAGCTGGTAATAGATGGTGGCACAGAGGCTCAGGCTCCTGATACTGTCCTTGCTTCTGCCTTTGGAAAAAAGATCAGCTGAGATCAGTTAACCAGAGCTAAAAGTGATTAAATGTATGGCCAAAAAGAAGAAATCAGGTTGTATATACTCAAAACAGCAGTCAGCTGAAGTATAAGCACCTTCTATACTTAAGAAATTGTGGGGAAACTGGTGATGATGTCATTAATAATTTTTAGACCAGAAATTTTAACTTCAACATACACTATTTATTTTTCAAGGTCAATGGTGAGATTAATGTTCAGAGCATATTGAACATTCATTTATCAGTCTCAAATTGTGGTTTCCTACTTCTCTACAACTCGGGTTTTCCAGACATCTCTTCCCTCCCCTGCAAGCTTGGCATCCTGGCTCTGAGCCCTGCACTGACTCTGTCTACAGTGGCAGGAAATGATGCAGAACAATACAGAGATTTTAAAAAAATAGTCCAACTTTACTTTTGACCATAAATAAAGAAGAAAATAGAATTTTCTTTTCTCAACCCGTGGAATTACATTGTACAAATATTTCATAGAATGAGGTGGGATTGGAAGACTCACTGAGAAGAAACTGTTCAGAGAACTGGGTTAGGGAAAAGAAAATAGATAAAAGACACTGGAAATGACTCTTTGGTTGGCAAAACAAAGAGGAAGGAATGAAGAGGGAGTCAGAAAAAAAAAGAAAGTAAGGTTCTTCCTCTCATCCTCCCATGCTTTCAACTAGAGAGGGCTGTATGTGGCATCCACTGAAAAGAGCAAAGTGACTGAGATATGGCTGATTGAAATGCAAAACCTATGAGGCAGCAGTAATGGCAAAAAATAACACATTAAAGAACCTTTCCCTCCATCCTCTTGTCTCCAGCCATCTCAAGAAATGCCAGAATCATAGGAAGGGAGAAAAGACAGACTGATTTGTCAGTTCATCATATCAAATATTGATGAATGTCTTATTTTGTTTTCATTTCAATTCATCTTATTACTATTTTTAGGTGTGAAAAGTACTTAAAGATATAGCCGTCAGGTATGAATACTATCTGGCTTAGTGTGATGAGGGTTCCCGATTATAATACATGCCAAATTCAATGTTCTCTACAATTCTGTCTTAGTCATTTGCTCTGCACATCCTACCTAGGTGACATGCATGTGATTTTGTTTGTTACTTGCTATATGATTTTTAAACCCATGTTTTCAGTCTCTCAGCTAAACTCTATACCTTCAATGATCAACTGCTGTGGTTTTCAAACAAAGGACAGTTTGTGTATGTATGTGTGCACACACACTTCACAAACTTGGCATCTGTCATTCTGAATGGCACATACAACTAAATTTATACTCATAGCAATAATTCAGATTTGTAGTCCAAAGAGATATTAGAAAACATCTCTGCAAAAAATTGAAGATGATGGATCTATTATTTCCTCCAAAGATCTGTTATTGGTAACTAATCCCTTTCAATTGATGTAATTTTGATGTCAACTTATACCACATTGCTCCCACCCATCCTATCCCTATTTGCTGCCTGAAGTCCAGCCCAGCTCACTTCACCACTTCCTCCTTGATTGGCCAATCCAAAGGGTGATGGCATCACCCACTTGGACTGAATAAATGGGCAGAGGTATTTTGGTGACAGCCTTTAAATATTGCAGACCTGTGACTTTGATGCAGACAGGGAAACTGTGGGAGACATTATGTCCACCTAGTATCCAAGTGCCAGTCTCTAAATTCTCTGTCTTGTTTGAATTTCTAGTTTGAAGTAGCCAAACACAAGAAAGGAAAAATAGTATCTGAATCCACCATAAGCTAGAACCCATTTCTGCCAACACATGTAGTATTTATTCTATAATAAGCATCCTTTTGTATAATAACAATCGATATCTTGCTTAACATGTTTAAGAAAATCATTAGAGTGGTCTGAATGGATAAGGGGTTGATCACCTAATAATATTTAGACCTAATATTTTAACTGCCTATACTGGACTAAAACAATTGCCCCTTTGGCATTTCCAGTTGGACGCTCCACAGGTATTTCACAGTCATGATGTGTGAAAATGACTTGACCACTGACTAGTGCAACATTGTGTATATCTTAGATTCCTATATCTTACATATCCTTCAACATTCAATATCATATCTAAATAAGTCGCTGACTTTAAATGATTTCTTCTGAATATGTTTTGAATGTTCCTGCACAATTTACCACCTCAGGATTTCTAATTTTTATTTTCTTTGGCTTAGTTTAATTCTTACTTGTATTTCTTCAGTGAGTAGCTACTTGAACTCCCTGTCTCCAGTACAACCTTTGTTCCAATGAACTTCATGTGACAGTTGACAATATGATATATTTGGGAACACTAGAATATGCATGCACATTTTATTCATTTTACTTGTAGCAATCAAATATTTTGTCAGCACTTCTTTAAATCACATGCATGTAAATGCACACACATGGTATATATTGAATACATTGGTAGATACATTCATATAAAAAGGTACTGAACATCACTGATCATCAGAGAAATGCAAATCAAAATCTCACCCCAGTCAAAATGGCTTATATCCAATAGACAGGCAATAACAAATGCTGGTGAGACTGTGGAGAAAAGGGAACCTTCATACACTTTTGGCAGGAACGTAAATTAATACAACCAGTTAGAACAGTTTGGAGGTTCCTCAAAAAACTACAGGTAGAGCTACCATATGATTCTGCAATCCCACTGCTAGGTTTATACCCCTCCCACAGAGCAAATCAGTATATTGAAGAGATATCTGCATTTCCATGTTTGTCACAGCACTGTTCACAATAGCTAAGATTTGGAAGCAACATAAATGTCCATCAACAGCTAAATGGATAATAAAAATGTGGTACTCATACACAATGGAGTACTACTCAGCCATCAAAAAGAATGAGATCCTGTCATTTGCAACAACATAAATGGGATTGGAGATCATTTTGTTAAGTAAAATAAACCAGGCACAGAAAGACAAACATTGCATGTTCTCATTTATTTGTGGGATCTAACAATCAAAGCAGTAGGACTCATGGATATAGAGAGTAGAAGGACGGTTGCCAGAGTCTGGGAATGGTAGCGGGGCCTGGGGTCGGGGAGGTGGAGATGGTTAATGGGTATAAAAAATAGTTAGAAAGAATCAATAAGATATACTATTTCATTATATAACAGGGTGACTATAGTCAATAATAACTTAGTTGTACATTTTAACATAACTAAAAGAGCATAATCTGATTGTTTGTAACACAAAGGATAAATGTTGGAGGGGATAGATATCTTATCTCCATGATGTGATTATTTCACATTGCATGCCTGTATGAAAACATATCATGTATCCCACAAGTATATATACTTTCCATGTAGCCACAAATGTTAAAAATAAAGTTATAAAATAAAATGTTAAAATAAAATGTAACACCTATTCTTCAACAACTTTTTATGTAATAGACACTTAAAACCTCAAAGTTTTCTTTGAATTGAGAATTTTCTTTTAAAATATCTTCTGGATAGAGTATATAACTTTTAGACAGTCATTTGGAAAAGACAGAATTCACATGGAGGATTCCAGGATTCTAAATAGAGTGATTTTTCTACTATATACACTGAGTCATAAGAAAATCTCAGGTAGAAATTTCTGTGTGTCAGATATCTTCTATGTATCTCAAATACATAGAAGTTGTTCTATTCTCCACAAATCTCTACTCTGTTTTCTACCCTTGGAGGTGATCTGGATAGCCTAATGGGCTCCCCTCTCTGCTGACTTCCCTTTGGATTTGGCTCCTAGGAGCCCTATCAGGAGATGGGAGGCAGTGAGTGAGGTCAGGTTATTTATTCCTTTGTGTGAGGTTTTCTTTGATTGAAGATACCGCTTCTCTCAAGGTTTCTTCCTCAATATCACTCCCTCCTTTGTGGTTCCAATAAATGCTTCTTCCTCTGATCTCTTTGGGCCTTGGAGTTGTAAAAATTCTGGTTTACTAACCCAGGTTCCTGTACTATAGTCCTTGTGGCTCTCTGACACTCACCCACATCTTCATAGTGGGCAGAGGTGAAGGCTCAGCTGGGTGCTGTAACCTCAGCACTTTGGGAGGCAGAGGCTGGTGGATCACCTGAGATCAGGAATTTGAGACCAGCCTGGCCAACATGGCGAAACGCTGTTTCTAGTAAAAATACAAAATTAGCTGGGTGTGGTGGCATGTGCCTGTAATCCCAGCTACTCAGGAGGCTGAGACTTGAGCCTGGAAAACAAGAGCAAAACTCCATCTCAAAAAAAAAAGAGAGAGCGAGAGAGAGAGAGAAAGACCCTTTGTAAATAAGTCATCCTTGAATTATTCTAAGGTGAGTGCACTATCTCTTTTGGTTGAGGCCTTGATGGATAAACTTATTTACTGTTCTGGAAACTATAGACAGTGAAATATATGAGATAATGTATGATTGTTTTAATTCATTCATTCTTGGTGATTGGCTTGATAAGAAATCACTTTTGCTGACTGGCTAAAATCTCAATAACTTGTATTGGTATCAAAGGAAAACAACAACTTAGTATGACCAATTGGCATAGAACTCACAAGTCCATAGCAAAGACAGAAAACAAAATAAATATTCCATTTATTCCTCTACATTTTCTAGTCCTCTTGAAGTTAGATGAGGACATGTGAGTAGTTCTGGCCAATAAAATGCAAACCCAAGTGTTTTGTAGTAGAAAGCCCATGCTGTTGCTTAAATGTATACAACTGAACATCTAAAAATAAAAAGCCCATGCATGATCCTCCAGTCTCTCTCTCTCTTCCTCTGGAAACCAAGGGAGTTTGTGACTGTATACATACGACGTGGTGGAGCCTCTAACATCCTGGGCCTCTGAGGCATGGTGTGGAGAGCCATTCTCTGTTGATCTGTGCTGACTAGGCAGGATGAGTGAGAATTAAGCCTTCATTAGGTTAAGTCACTGAAATTTTGTGATTATTATTACCATAGCCTAATTTATCCTACACCAATACAAGGACCATAAGAGAATTGCGGTTTTTTTCCTCGAGTCTACTTCTTTCCAGTCTTTTCCCCATCACCACACAACTCCATATTACATCAGTGCATTAAGAGGTTTTCTTTATTCTTCTTTTTACTTCACCTCCATATACACAATCCATTGTCAAGTCCTGTATGCCCTGCACCAAAATGTATTTCAAATGTATTTTTGATGCTCTTCGTCCCAATTCTCCACTAGACCCAGGTGCCATTATTGCTCTCCCGGGCTGCTACAATAACCTTGTAACTGGCCACCCTGCTTCTGTTTTTATCCCATAATGATCTAATATCTATTCAAAAACCCAAGAGATCTTTAAAAAATATGATTTGGGGCCGGGCGCGGTGGCTCACGCCTGTAATCTCAGCACTTTGGGAGGCCGAGGCTGGTGGATCACGAGGTCAGGAGATCGAGACCATCCTGGTCAAAATGGTGAAACCCTGTCTCTACTAAAAATACAAAAAAAAAAATTAGCTGGGCATGGTGGCGCGTGCCTGTAATCCCAGCTACTCGGGAGGCTGAGGCAGGAGAATTGCCCGAACCCAGGAGGCGGAGGTTGCGGTGAGCCGAGATCGCGCCATTGCACTCCAGCCTGGGTAACAAGAGCGAAACTCCGTCTCAAAAAAAAAAAAAAAAGAAAAGAAAAGAAAAAGAAAAATATGAATTGGCTGTTACTTTTCTGCTGAAAAATATCCTGATAGCTTCCCATCATGCTTAGAAATAACTGCATAATCTAAAGTCACACCCCACCCCATCTGTCACTTTCTCACGGTACACTCTTTAGTTTCTTCATAGCATAAAGCACAAATTGAAATTATGTTTAATGTATTTGTTTACTGGTTTATCTTTTGCATTCTAGTAGAATGTAAATTCAATTAGAGCAGATAGTGTTTTGTTTTCTCATTTCTAAATTTCCAGTAACTGAAATAGGACTTGGCATAGAGTTGGGACTCAAAAACATTTGTTCAAAGAGTGATAAATTATAAGGAGAAATGGTCCAGGGCATGTTTACTAAACTGAATGCTGTATTTTTATTAAAAAAAATTCTGTTTCTACTTTTCTTTCAAATTTACAGCTAGAAAATTAAAGTCGACCACAGCCAGACTCCAGGCCCCAGGAAAGATTTAATGCAACATCACATTAGCCAGAAAGGGAGAACAAATGAGGTGAAAACATTTTGTTATGTCATTTTCCCAAATAAAGCTTATAAGAATACGGAGTCACCCCATGAAGCTATTCTTGTGTCAATTAATGCTGCAAAATAAAAAGTTCTATTGTAATCTGTGAGTATCTTTAAAATGGCCAGAAACTCCAAACTTATTAAGCATTCTTTTCTGCACAGTCAGTTTAAATACCCACAATATCTTTGAAACAGTTGCAGTGGTACAGAGACAGTTTATGGGGTTGTTTATTATCATTGTGATGGAGCTGGAAACTAGGGTGTGGGTGCCTATGCTAGTGTTGATTTTATAATGGAAGTCCCCTAGACACCGTATTTTAGGTCTTGCAAGCATAATGGCTCATTTTACCCAAGGCAGAACTCAAATATTTTCCCAGAGTGCTACTCATTTGCTAAAGAAATACTTCATCTCTTCACTCAGTTAAGAATTTTGCCATTCTTAACAGAATAACCTGCTAATCTATTTACACCCTTGTGGACTGTTTTTGTAACATTTTTATTTTATTTCCTTTCATAGTTGGTCTTTCAAAATGTATTCTTTTTGGCATTATCTATACTAGATATAATTAAGGAATTATTCTCATGTTGATTCATGTATGTTAAACTTTTTGTGATATATTTAAATTATCTGAAAATGAAAAATTTTCTCTCAAAGTTCTCCATGGATGTGAAACATAATTATTTTACTTTCCTATGCCCTAGTACAAAAAGAGAATTCTAGCTTTTCTCATTACTCTCTGCATATACCATATAGACTTGGTACATTTTAAGGATAGATGTTGCTTATTGGATCCAATTAAGCATGTTCTATTTTCAATAAAATATGGAAGCAGCTATTTATCTTGAGAAATGAACCAGCAGAGAAACAAATACCTTAGAAGGCAAAAATGCTGTTATTACTCAACAAACCCACATTTAGAAGCTCTCTTATGGCTCTTTAGGTTAAATGGACAGTTTTATGTTATGGATTAAAATGGAGTGTTCTTCCCATATCTCTAATAAAAAAGATTAATAGAAACATTAGAAGTTAGTCATTCACAATAACTAATTTAGTAACCACTAGGTATGGATGTCTATGAGTTGTGATGGGAATTAGAATGGACACAAAGAATGTGCTCCTTGCCATAAGATGCTATTTAGAAAGAAAGAAGACAAATCATACACACACACACACACACACACACACACAATACTGTTCTTGAATACCTACAAATGCCAAGGAGGTGGCTGAAAGAGACAGTAGAATCACAAAAGCATATGTGACATCTGTAGATTATATATATATTTAGGTTATTTATTTGCTCCTTAAACTTTGTTCCACCCCCTAAAAATGAAGGGAGGCACGGCGAACATTAGGTATGCCTTTGACTTTACAAATGGAACATTATTTTGATGGGTAACTGAATACCAATCACTTGACTTTTCCTTAAATTTGTTAGAAAGAAATTAATGGCAAATATTTTATGAGAAAAATTGGATACATGCAAAGATTTTCATAAAGCTTTCATTTTTTGAAGAGACATATTGAAAACTTGGAAAATTTTGAAAATCTCATTTACTTAGAACAATTACAATTTTTGAGAATTGTGATATTTATTTCCATCAACTTTATCAGTATTAATTGTAGTTAGTGAAAATTCAATTTTGGTGGTGTTTAGAATGTGGATGTTAAGATAGAGTTATCATATTTGATTAAACCATTAAGCTTTGAGTTTCTTATGAGTAATATTAATTCTTTTTAGCTTTTATCACATCATAATTTTCACCCTGGAGAAAGAACAAACAGCCTGCTATTTATCTTCAATTGAATGTCTGTCTTAGCACCTCCTCAAACAGTGTCTTAAAAATTCTGTATAAACTTGCACATAGTAGGTGCTCAAATATATTTATTGAATGAATAACTCAATGCAACATCCCCAAACTCTCTCCTAAATTTTTTATTATGAAATTACTCTTAATATCTCCAAACCTTAATTACCCCCATTTTCCTTCCATTGCTAATCAATTTCATAAGTTTGCCAGCATATCTCTGTAGTATCCTCAATTCCACGGCATTCACTCAACAAGTATTTATTGCATGTGTATTTGTGTATTATTTGCCATATACAAGAACAGTATGGTTCATATCACCATGGAGCTTGGCCTTTTTTGGGGAAAGCTACAGTCTAAAACCAGTCCTCTTGGCATTAATCTGGACCTGTATTTCCTCACATCTGATTATTGTAATGTTCTCCTAGCTTGTCTCTGAGCAAGCTAGGAGAATCTTCAATTTTATTTGATTAATTTAAAAGCATAATCCTTAAATACTTTTTTGTGTATTAACTTCAACAGTTCCCCATTGTCACCAAATAATTTGAAAATCCCTTAATATACAATTCTGTGTCCTGGCCCAACCTGCTGTGTTCATTAACTTTCTTTTTGCACTCTATTTTGCAGACAAACTAGGCTTCTCACCAGTTCTCCAACATTTTACAACTTCTCTACTGCTCATTCTTTTCTTCCCCTGGAATTATCTTCTCTCTTATTAAAATTTTCACTGCTTAAAATCTACTCATCTTTCAAGGCCAGTACTGCTATTCTTTTCTGATTCCTTCAAATAGAAATATTTTCTCTCTTCTTTAAACTCACATGGAAATTCCTTTGTTTCTCTCTGGTGGTTCTTATCAGTTTTGATGCCTATGTTGTAATTTTGGAGTTTATCTCTTATCTGCTTGAGGACATCTTATACATTGCTTATATTATTCACAGTAGCTAGCATGGTAGCTTACACATGCAACAAGCTGAAGGTTAGACCTGGACAGTTAATTGGCAATGTTGCATATATTATATGGGAGAGTCTATGATTTGATCTAAAATAATATAATGATATATTAACTATGAAATTTGATTGGTTCACTTAAGTTTGCATAAATTACATCAAATTTATTTTATAGAATTTTATTTATTTATTTATTTATTTAATTATTTGAGACAGGGTTTTCCCTGTGGCCTAGGCTGGAGAGCAATAGAAAAATGATGCTCAAGCAATTCTCCTGCCTCAGCCTCCCAAGTAGCTGGGACTGCAGGTACACACCACCATACCTGGCTAATTTTTGTATTTTTTGTAGAGAAACAATCTTGATATATTCCCTAGGTGGGTCTTGATCTCCTGGTGTCAAGTAATTCTCTCACTTTAGTCTCCCAAAATATTGGGATTATAGGCATGAGCCACTGTGCCTGCCCTAGAAATTATTTTAAACAAGGCAGAGACTACTAGTAAGTGATAAAATTGTGGGTGTGTCTCTAAGTTTTTGTGCACTAAGACAATATACATTAATAATACCTTTTCAGGCATAATAAAAATTAACTTAGCCAAGAAATGTTTTTCAGTTTAATGTCAAATTAGAAGTTGAAATTGAAATATTTTCTTCTGACAGGGAATTCCCTAGATGAAATATAGCTATTTAAATATACACACCCTCACACCTACAGAACTAATAATATTTCAGGCTGAAAGTGCCTGCTGATAAATTGGTAATTCAGAAGCTTCTCTTGAGACTGCCCTTTTCACCTTTCCAGTTTAAATTAATTTGACAACCTCAAGCTATTAGATACTATACATGCTTTGACAGAAAGCATCTAAGGGGACCATATCGAGGAATCTTGAGTCAGAAAATCTCCAGGCTTGTCCAGGATTCATATGATTTTGAGGGAATGGAGATATTATTCTGTCTGGCTGTGAAAAGAAGATCTGGAATAAGAAAAGTGCTGCGATAGAAAAATGAACTGCTAGGCAGGCCTATCCCCAGGAGTAGTCATAGCGCATGCCATGGGATATATCTATAATTGTAACTGCTTTCCCATAAAAATTGATCAATTCCTTCATTTGGTGAACTCTTCCCTATGGAAACACACATATAATTTTTATAACAGACATTTACAACATATGATCTATGTTGTTGTTATAAACTGCTTGGCCTAAAATAACTATTGTATAAAATGAGAGATGTCACATTGCTTGATGAGATATATTTCTTATTGCATCTCATAACTTTAATAACAATTAATTTCATAGAATTGGTTCTCCTAGAAACAATGCTGAAACCAATGCTTATGTCATTGCTGGAATGCTTTCCTACCCCTTGGGCCTGAAAAGCTTGTTTCTGTGCATTTGCTTCCCCAAAATAAGGGAGGGTATAATTCAAGCAAAATCCCCAAGCAGACTTCTGCCCAGATGCACAGTACATTATGGCAAAGCCATATGGTCATCCCATGGGTAAGCACAATTGTATCAGAATAATCACATTGTTCTAATTCTTTTTTTAATATATATATATTTTATTGCATTTTAGGTTCTGGGGTACATGTAAAGAATATGCAGGATTGTTGCATAGGTACATACTGGCAATGTTGTTTGCTGCCTCCATCCCCATCACCTATATCTGGCATTTCTCCCCATGTTATTCCTCCCCAACTCCCTACCCCCCACTGTCCCTCCCTTAGTCCCCCCTCTGCCACAGACCTCAGTGTGTGATGCTCCCCTCCCTGTGTCCATATGTTCTCATTGTTCAACACCCACCTATGAGTGAGAACATGCGGTGATTGATTCTCTGTTCCTGTGTCAGTTTGCTGAGAATGAAGGTTTCTAGGTTCATCCGTGTCCCTACAAAGGACATGAACTCATCGTTTTTTATGGCTGCAGAGTATTCCATGGTGTATATGTGCCACATTTTCCCTGTTCAGTTTATCATCGATGGACGTTTGGGTTGGTTCCAAGTCTTTGCTATTGTAAACAGTGCTATTGTAAACCACCTCCTGGATTTATTGATTTTTTGAAGGTGTTTTATGTCTCTATCTCCTTCAGTTCTGCTCGGATCTTAGTTATTTCTTGTCTTCTGCTAGGTTTTGAGTTTTTTTGATCTTGCTCCTCTAGTTTGTTCAATTTTGATGATAGGGTGTAGATTTTAGATCTTTCCTTGCTTCTCATGTGGGCATTTATTGCTATAAATTTTCCTCTAGACACTGCTTTAACTGTATCCTAGAGATTCTGGGACATTGTGTCTTCATTATCATTGGTTTCAAAGAACACCTTTATTTCTGCCTTCATTTCATTGTTTATCCAGTGAACATTCAAGAGCCAATTGTTCAGTTTCCATGAAGCTATGTGGTTCTGAGTTAGTTTCTTAATCCTGAGTTCTAATTTGATTGCACTGTGGTCTGAGAGACTGTTTGTTATGATTTCCTTTCTTTTACATTTGCTAAGGAGTGATTTACTTCTAATTATGTGGTCAATTTTAGAGTAAGTGTGATGTGGTGCTGAGAAGAATGTATATTCTGTGGATTTAGGGTGGAGAGTTCTGTAAATGTCCGTTAGGTTTGCTTGTTCCAGATCTGCATTCAAGTCCTGGATATCCTTGTTAGTTTTTTGTCTCGTTGATCTGTCTAATATTGATAGTGGTGTGTTATAGTCTCCCACTATTATTGTATGGGAGTCTAAGTCTCTTTGTAGGTCATTAAGAACTTGCTTTATGTATCCGGGTGCTCCTGTATTGGGTGCGTATATATTTAGGATCGTTAGCTCTTCTTGTTGCATTGATCCTTTTGCCATTATGTAATGTCCTTCTTTGTCCTTTTGATCTTTGTTGGTTTAAATTCTATTTTATCAGAGACTAGGATTGCAACTCCTACTTTTTTTTTCTCTCCATTTGCTTGGTAGATCTTCCTCCATCCCTTTATTTTGAGCCTATGTTTATCCTTGCATGTGAGATGGGTTTCCTGGATAAAGCACACAGATGAGTTTTGACTTCTTATCCAATTTTCCAATCTGTGTCTTTTGATTGGGACATTTAGCCCCTTTACATTTAAGGTTAATATTGTTATGTGTGAATTTGATCCTGCCATTTTGATGCTAGCTGGTTGTTTTGGCCATTAGTTGATGCAGTTTCTTCATTGTGTCAATGCTCTTTACCATTTGGTATGTTTTTGGGTTGGCTGGTACTAGTTGTTCCTTTCTGTGTTTATTGCTTCTTTCAGGAGCTCTTGTAAAGCAGGCCTGAGAAGATGATGAAGAGACTGATGAAGTCTCTGAACAATTGCTTGTTCATAAAGGATTCTATTTCTCCTTCGCTTATGAAGCTTAGTTTGGCTGGATATGAAATTCTGGGTTGAAAGTTCTTTTCTTTAAGGATGTTGAATATTGGCCCCCACTCTCTTCTGGCTTGTTGGGTTTCTGCTGAGAGATCTGCTGTGAGTCTGATGGGTGTCCCTTTGTGGGTAACCTGACCTTTCTCTCTGGCTGCCCTTAGCATTTTTTCTTCATTTCAACCCTGGTGAATCTGACGATTATGTGCCTTGGGATTACTCTTCTTGAGGAATATCTTTGTGGGGTTTTCTGTATTTCCTTGACTTGAATGTTGGCCTGCCTTGCTATGTTGGGGAAGTTTTCCTGGATAAAATCATGAAGAGTATTTTCCAGCTTGAATTCATTCTCTCCATCACATTCAGGTACACCTATCAAACGTAGATTAGGTCTTTCACATAATCCTATATTTCTTGGAGGCTTTGTTCATTTCTTTTTACTCTTTTTTCTCTAATCTTGCCTTCTCATTTTATTTCATTGAGTTGATCTTCAATCTCTGATATACTTTCTTTTGCTTGATTGATTCTGCTATTGAAACTGTATATGCTTCACAAAGTTCTCGTGTTGTGTTTTTAGCTCCATCAATTCACTTATATTCCTCTCTAAGCTGTTTATTCTCATTAGCATTTTGTCAAACCTTTTTTCAAGGTTCTTAGTTTCTTTGCATTGGGTTAGAACATAATCTTTTAGCTCAGAGACGTTTGTTACTAACCACCTTCTCAAGCCTGTTTCTGTCAATTCATCAGACTCATTCTCCCAGCTTTATTCCCAGGCTGGTGAGAAGTTGTGATCCTTTGGAGGAGGAGAGGCATTCTGGTTTTGGGTATTTTCATCATTTTTGAGCTGTTTTCTTCCCATCTTTGTGGATTTATCTACCTGTGGTCTTTGTGCTTGATGACTTTCAGATGGGGTCTCTGAGTAGATGTCCTTTTTGTTGCTGATGAAGTTATTTCTTTCTGTTTCTTAGTTTTCATTCTAACAGTCAGGCCCCCTTGCTGTAGGACTGCTGAGGTCCACTCCAGATGCTGCTTGCCTTGGGATCACCTGCAGCAGCTGCAGAACAGTAAGGGTTGCTGCTAGTTTCTTCTTCTGTTATCTTTGTCCCAGAAGGATCCCTGCCAGATGTCAGCCTGAGCTTTCCTTTATAAGTTGTCTCTTTGGATATACGGGGGTTGGGGAGCTGCTTGAGGAGACAGTCTATGCCTTATAGGAGCTTAAGTACTGAGCTGTGAGCTCTGTTCCATTTAGAGCTGCTGGGCAGGTACATTTAAGTCTGCTGCAGCAGAACTCATAACCACCTTTTTTTTCCCCCAGGTGCTCAGTCCTGGGAAGGTGGGGTTTTATTTTTAAGTCCTGTCATTCTGCTGCCTTGTTTTCAGAGATGCTCTGCCCAGCGAGGAGGTAGCCTAGTCACAGTCTGCCAGCAGAGGCATTGCTGAGCTGCTGTGGGCTCTGCCCAGCTGCTGTGTGAACTTCCTTGCAGTTTTGTTTATAGGGCTATAGTTAGAACTGCCTCAGTAATGGCGGAGTGTCTCTATAATGGCGGACTGCCTTGGTAATAGAGGATTGCTTCGGTAATGGTGGACTGCCTCTATAATGGCAGACTGCCTCGGTAATGGCAGAGTGCCTCGGTAGTGGTGGACTGCCTCAGTAATGGCGGACGCTCTTCCTCCCACAGAGCTGGACCATCCTGGTTCCAACTGTGCTTGCTGTGAAACTCTCAATCCATAGTGTTTCAGATTGCTGGTTTTTGTGGGGGTGGGACCAGCTGAGCCAGATCACCAGGCTCCCTTTTTCAGCCCCCTTTTTTTCAGTTGAATGGGCGACTCTGTCTCTCAGGTGTTCCAGTCGCCAGTTGAAAAGATGTCTGGATTTGTGTGAGTTTTTGTGCGGAGACCCACTGTGCCAGCTGAAATAGCCATGCTGGAGACTCATGGTGCCTTTCTGCCCGGGAATCTCCTGGTCTGTGGGCAGTAAAAATTCATTTGGAAATGCAATGATCACTCACCCTCTGTGTTTTCACTGGGAACTGCAATCCAGAGCTATTCCTATTTGGCCATCTTAGATCCTCTCTCCTCTAATTCTTTATTAATTTATTCATTGCCATGTTCTTTTATCAAGGCAACCAATGGGACCCTTAAAACAGAAACAAATGTATTGAAATCTCAAAAAGCAGGTATTTTCATTTATTTCAAAAACATTAAACTGACTTAGTTAAATAAATGATTGTTTAAGAAAAGACTTTTTATCTGGGAAGCTGTGAGGAAGGCTTTTGCCCTGAGGAAATTCTGGAGAATAGGAAAATCTTTGGAGCCTGTGTCTGAGCTTCTGCAAGGCAAGGGACAATTCCTGAGCTCTCTGTGTTCCTTGCAGACTCCCAGGAACTCACTCTGATAGAGAAGCTTGAAGTATTCCAATGACCATGGCCAGAGGTAAGAAGCCAGAATGCTAATGAATGATGTTTCTGGCTGCTTCAAATTGCTCTCTGGATAGGATTGAGCAGGGATTCATGGAATGTTTCAATAACTCTGGTTTCTTAGGTAGTTATTAACATTACTTGTACCTAAAAATGTAGATAGGTGTAATTCCAAGAAAGTCAAACTCAAAAGATCCAGGACTGGAAGAAAAAATCCATATAGGGCTATTAGCAAAAGGTAATTTTTCAATTCTTAGTTGATTAAATAAACATTCTAAGCAAAAAATTGGTAAATAGTTTTATTTTTCAGTGCTTCCATTGTTTTGTAGTGGCTGCTTGGAGTGCTATTTTGATAAGAGTGTGAGAACTGCAATGATCAATTGGTGATGTCTGTCATGGACAAAAGGGAGAGAAAGAGGAATGCTTCATGTTTAGTAACTTGGTATAGGTCTTATACCTGTCCTATTTTTCTTTATAATGAAGGCAGAATATATGATTCATAATGGTTTTGTTCTTCAATTTCATGCAGTACCCAAAGTGAAGCTCTGATATGCCATCTATAATCTTTGTTCAGTCCAATAGATTATACCCATAACAAATCAGTAAGTTAATAACTAGTATGAAATAATGAAAGTCCTACATTCTATATCATTTATATAGCCAAATTGGGGAAGCTATGAAGAGTTTTGATGTGTGACTATTTTTCAAAGTAATGATCTATTTCAAGGCAGCATTTAAAAATCTTTCTACAACATAGAGAGTAGTGGTACATTAGGTAATTTCTAATTTTAAACTTCTAATGTCTATAATCATGAATAAATTATATAGAATATGCAGACTATGTTTCTCCCTTTGTGCTTGTCTCAAACTTGAATTTATGATAAATACATATCTCCATCAAATTGGAGCCATCAAAAGAGACAGTTTAAATGGTAGTAAGAAGTTGGGGAGGAGGGGAAAGAATCACTGCATGGATGAGCATGCTGGCTTATAAGATAATTATACCCTTGGTAATTTTGAATGTTGTGAAATTGGATTTCTTACATTTAGAGAAAAATGTTGAAATATGGGTTTATACAGGTGTTTCATTATCAAGTCCAGAGGTTTGATTAAACAAAATTTCTCCCGTATAGGGACATTTTTATAGAAAATACTTATAATAGACATTTTATCTTTTCTCTTGCCCAACACCATTTCTTTTCCTGCTAATTGTATCCTGGCTTTTCAAAGGAAATCAATTTTTCTCAAACCCTTAGTCCATGTGGTTTGGGGCTGCATTCAAGACCAAGATCCAAATATCCAACAGGGATTGTTTCAGAGTTAGATACATGATTTAAACTTGGTCTATGAGAAGCAGCCATGGGACTTCTGCTGTAACTGTTAGGAAAGGGACCATCTCAGTGTACTGTGGTTTCTAAGTAGAATTTGCTGTGGCCATCTTATGTGGAAAGCATGTCTGATGAAGAGGGCCACTCAGAAAAAAGAGGAACTGAGAGATGAAGACAGATCATAATGACATTCTTTGAGTAATTGAATTGCCAAGCCCTTGAGCCAGTTCTACCCTTGTACTTTTTATCTCTGTGTCAATAATTTTTTTTTAAACTTAAGCCAGTTTGTGTTGATGTTCCATCACTTACAACCAAAAGAGACCCAATTAATGTAGTTACAGCTCTATAATTCTATATAATGTTAAAGAACTCACTTTAAACTTTGATTAATAATGTGAACTTATAGAGAGCCTAGACTTCCAAGTTTTCTTTGTGTCATACTCATATGTTTGTAGGATATAAAATATTTGCATACATGTGTCATATTTGCATATATAAAATTGGAACTACTATTAATATATTTAGGTAGATTTTGTATCTTAAAAGGTTGTGTTATTTATAATGATTTATTAGTCATGGCTAGAATGATGACAGGACTGTAGCTGAAAAGTATATTATGATCATCTATCCCTCCTTACAGTTTTTAAAAGTGGGGACTATGCATAAGAAAAAACCTGGCAATAAAAGTATAAGTTTGTTACTACCCATATTAAGAATTTCCAGTAATCTCTATTGCAGGGCCCTCTGGTAAACTGAGTTGCAGTACATAACTAAGGCATTCCATCTGTAAGTCTAAATTTGGTACACTAAAACAAGCCTTTGGGGAAAAGAATGTCTTGGTATTCAGTGATGACTCTTCCCTAACTGATGACACAGTTGAGAATGTAGAGGAGGTGAGAAAAATAAAGTTTGGGACAGAAAATAGAAGAGACAGTCATCCTTCAGAGTGCTGACTTGAAGTCCCAGTAACCTCAACCTCTAACAAACCATGACCGAGTGCATGTCCTGGGCCCTGACTCATCAGATTAGAGACCGCTTAGTCATCTGACCCCTCTCCACTAATCCAATTAGTGACTCTTCCACAACCTTTGGGAGGGGTTGTAAGTAGTAGGAAAGTGTGTAGAAGTGGGTCTGATATAAGAACAGGGGAGTGAATGTATCCCTTTACAAAACACTGTAGACTCAAAATTACTTTGTATACTAAATAAAGGAAAGAAAGTAATTATTTGACAAATCAGTCATTTATGGATTTTTACTATAATTTAGCTTCCGGATTTTGCTGCAAGAGTAATGTGTTTATATAGCCACTTGGCATGCTGAACTTTCTGCTCCCTTCCCAGGGAGGTGAGCCTGTCACTCTTAAATATTAATTACTCTATCCTTGTGGCTATACCACATCATTCATTATTGAACAGCTATTTGAAAGTCATCTTACATTTAGTTTTCAAATGCTACCAGTACAATCAAATTGAAGCCAACTCAACAGAGTTGTATCACAAGGAAGTTCTGGAATACCACCTGTGTTTCATGGTGCTTTGTGATCTCAGTCTACCAATTAACCATCAGTAAAATTTGTGATTTGGAGTGATAATGAAGCAGTATAAGAAGGGTACATGATTTCATCTGCTATGAACTTTCATTTAGTTGATAAGACTTCCATAGAAATGTATGGGTTCCTGCTTTCCCAACCATTACTCCCTGCACCATGACAAACTCTTGGGAGAAATAAACATTTTGACAAACACAGTGAAACTTTTTAAAAAATTTCCTTCTTAGTCCTATTAAACTGAATAGCCCATGAGAATAATACAAAAACTAGGGCACTGTGAGGCTTATAAATAGCATTATATAATATGATTAGTCACACCTCTGTGAACTGGAGTACCTATTCTGAGGGTTGTAATAATAGTTCAAGATATCAAGGCAATTTTGTTCACATAATTGTGGCTTTATAAGGTGTCAAAGACTGTTATTAAAATTATTGATTTTAATAATAACAATGACTATTAGAATATTAATGCCACTAATAACAATAACCATTAATTGAATGCTTATGTATCTGTACAGGATCTGTACATATATATACACACATACAAATATACATATATATAATTTCTTTTAATTGCTTCCTTTGGTAACTGGTTAGTTTTACATTTCTTTTTAATTTTTTTAACTTTTATTTTAAGTTCAGGGATACATGTATAGGTTCGTTATATAGATAAACCCATGTCATGGGTTTTTTGCACAGATTATTTCCTCACCATGATACTAAGCCTAGTACTCATTAATTATTTCTCCTGATCCTCTCCCTCCTCCCACCCTTCACCATCACGAAAACCCCAGTGTCTGTTATTTCCCTCTATTAGTCCATGTGTTCTCATCATTTAGCTCTCAGTTATAAGTGAGAACATATGATATTTGGTTTTCTGTTCCTGAGTTACTTTGCTAAGGATAATGGCCTTTAGCTCCATCCATGTTCCTGCAAAAGACATGATCTCATTCTTTTTTATGGCTGCATAGTATTTCATGGAGTATGTGTACCACATTTTCTTTAGTCAGTCTACCATTGATGAGCATTTAGGTTGATTCCATGTCTTTGCTATGCTGCAATGAACATACAGGCACTTGAGTCTTTATGGTCGAATGATTTACATTCCTCTGGGTATACACCCAGTAATGAGATTGGTGGGCTGAATAGTACTGTTTTTAGCTCTTTGAGAAATCCCCATACTGCCTTCCACATGGATGAACTAATTTATATTCCCACCAACAGTGTATAAACATTCCCTTTTCTATGCAACCTCACCAGCATCTGTTATTTTTTGACTTTTTTTTTGAGACGGAGTTTCGCTCATTACCCAGGCTGGAGTGCAATGGCGCGATCTCGGCTCACCGCAACCTCCGCCTCCTGGGTTCAGGCAATTCTCCTGCCTCAGCCTCCTGAGTACCTGGGATTACAGGCACGCGCCACCATGCCCAGCTAATTTTTTGTATTAGTAGAGACGGGGTTTCACCATGTTGACCAGGATGGTCTCGATATCTTGACCTCGTGATCCATCTGTCTCGGCCTCCCAAAGTGCTGGGATTACAGGCTTGAGCCACCGCGCCCGGCCTTGACTTTTTAATGATAGCCATTCTGACTGGCCTGAGATAATATTTCATTGTAGTTTTGATTTGCATTTCTCTGATGACCAGTGACGCTCAGCCTTTTTTAGTATGCCTGTTAGCCACAAGTATGTCTTCATTTGAAAGGTGTTCATGTCCTTTGTTCACTTTTCAATGGCTTTATCTTGCATGTAAATTTAAGTTCCTTATAAATGCTGGATATTAAACATTCGTCAGATGCATAGAATAGCAAAAGTTTTCTCCCATTCAGTAGACTGTCTTTTTACTCTGTTCATCATTTCTTTTGCTGTGAAAGAGCTTGTTAGTTTAATGAGATCCCATTTGTCAATTTTTGCTTTTGTTACACTTGCTTTTGGTGTCATCATGAAATCTTTGCCAGTTCTAATGTCCAGAATGTTACTGCCTATATTGTCTTCCAGGCTGTTTATAGTTTTGGATTTTATATTGAAGTTGTTAGTTTGTCTTGAGTTGATTTTTATATGTGATATAAGGAAGGGGTCCAGTTTCAACCTTCTGCACATGGCTAGCCAGTTATCTCAGCACCATTTATTGAATAGTTAGTCCTTTCCTCATTGCTTGTTTTTGTCAGCTCTGTTGAAGATCAGATGGTTATAGATGTGTTGCCTTATTTCTGAGTTCTCTATTCTGTTCCATTGGTTTATGTATCTGATGTTTTATTTATTTATTTATTTTTAACAGTATCATGCTGTTTTGGTGACTGTAACTCTGTAGCTCCTGTGTTGGGTGCCTATGTATTTTGGATACTTAGATCTTGTTGAATTGAACCCTTTATCTCTATGTAATGTCCTTTGTCTTTTTTTGTTCTTTGTTGGTTTAAAGTCTGTTTTGTCTGAAATTAGGATTGCAACCCTTGCATTTTCTCTGTTTTCCATTTGCTTGGTATATTTTTCTCCATCCCTTTATTTTGGACCTATGGATGTCATTGCATGTGAGATGGGTCTCTTTAAGACAGTATACCATAGAGTCTTGTTGCTTTATCCAGCTTGCCACTATGTGCCTTTTAATTGGGGCATTTGGCCTGTGTACATCCAAGGTTAGTATTAATTTGTACAGATTTGATCCTGTCATCATAATATTAGCTGGTTATGATGCAGATTTGTTTGTGTGGTTGCTTTATAGTGGAACTGACCTTGGTACTCAAGTGTGTTTTTGTGGTGGCTGGCAATGGTCTTTCCTTCACATATTTAGTGCATCCTTTAGGAGGTCTTTTAAGGTAGACTGGTGGTGACAAATTCCCTTAGCTTTTGCTTTTCTGAGAAGGATCTTATTTTTCCTTCACTTATGAAGCTTAGTTTGGCTGGATATAAAATTCTGTGTTGGAATGTCTTTTCTTTAAGAATGTTGAATATTGGCCCCCAATCTCTTCTGGCTTGTAGTGTTTTTGCTGGGAGATCTGCTTTTAGTCTGATGGGCTCCCTTTTGTAGGTGACCTGACCTTTCTCTCTAGTTGTCTTTAACATTTTTAAATTTCATTTTGACCTTGGAGAATCTGATGATTATGTGTCTTGGGAATGATCTTTTGAGGTATCTTACTGGAATTTTCTACATTTCCTGAGTTGGAAAGTTGGCTTCTCTAGCTAGGTAGGGGAAGTTCTCATAGATGATATCCTGAAATATGTTTTCCAAGTTGGTTCCATTCTCTGCATCTCTTTTAGGGACACCAATGAGTCATAGATTTGGTTGCTATATAATTCTATATTTCTCAGAGGTTTTGTTCATTCATTTTCAGTCTTAATTTTCCTCTATTTTTGTCTGACTATCGTATTTCAGAAAGGCAATCTTCAAGCTCTGAGATTCTTACTTCAGTTTAGTCTATTTTGCAATTAATACTTGCAATTGCATTATGAAATTCTTTTAGTTTGTTTCTCAGCTCAATGAGGTCAGTGATGTTCTTTTCTATATTGGCTATTCATTCCGTCAGCTTCTGTATCGTTTTACAGTGATTCTTAGCTTCCAAGGATTGGGTTTTGATGTACTCCTGCCTCTCAATGATCTTTCCTTTCCATATTCTGAATTCTCTTTCTGTCATTTCAGCCATCTCAGCCTTGATCAGAACCCTAGCTGGAGAGGTAGCGTGGTTGTTTGGAGGAATGAAGGCACTCTGGCTTTTTGAATTGTCAGTTTTCACACTGCTTCTTTCTTGTCTTTGTGGGCTGATGTTCCTTAAATCTGTGAAGGTACTGTTTTTTGGATGGGTTTTTTTCTTTGATCCAGTTGGATGCCCTTGAGGGTTTGATTGTGATATAAGGTGATTTCTGTTTACTTGATTAATTTCTGGAAGATTTTAGGGGTCAAGGTTCGGTTCAGGACTTCTGGACTGCATGCTCTAACTCTGGGAGACTTGTATCAGACTCCAACTTTGTTCTGTGGGTCCTTGAGGTTAGAAGCACTGTACTGGGGGGTTGTTGAGATGCTTCCAAACTACTAGTCTGTCCAATGGGTGATCCAACCAGTGTTTTGCAGGGCAGTGGCAGCAAAATCCATCTTCCTTTGCATGTGCTAGCAGCAGCAGTATGGCAAGGGGCATGCTCATTGGCTCTGGCAGTGTGTTAGTGGGTACTGGGGTGCCTGCCTCCATGTGGGCATTTACAGCAGCTGCAGAGGCAGCACAGCTTGCAGGTGTGTGTGTGTGTATGTGTTGAGGGGCCTGCTGGTGACTGTGTGGGTGGTTGCATTGGTTGTGGTTTTAGTATGGAGGCAGGGTGCTGGCAGGTGCAGATCTGAATGCACCCTCTGTGCATGTTCACTCAGGGCTAACCACTCAGGGTGGGAGATGTCTGCTGTTCTCCATGCCTCATTTTGCTCCAGCTGCAGTGTTTGTGCAAGGGTGCGGTGCTGGTTGGTTGGGTTTAGCAGGTTCTGTGTCAGCCAAGGCTCTGATTACAATGGCAGTACAGCAGAGTAGGAGGTGTAAAGTACACTCTTGCCAGCAGCAGTGGCAGGACAGTGTGCATGTGCACACACGTGCTAGTGGGTCAGGGAAGGCAAAAACTGCCCATGCACACATGCAATGGCAAAGTAATATGGGGGGTGATCATGGGCCAGGGAAGGCTGAAGTGGTGGTGGGGGGATTCAGTGGACTGGTGCATGCCCATGGGGACAACCCTGCTGGAGCTCTTCTCTGGTCTGCCAGTGCAGGAGCTATGATGAAGGTCCGTAGGAGGTACCTGGGAGCTGCACCGCAAGCAGGGCTGCTAGGCTAGGGCCCTAGGACATGCCAGCAGACTGAAGGGTGCTCAGGTCAGACTGGCCACATCTCATAGGCAAGACTGCCCTGCAGAGTTCAGGTCTGACAGTTCCTCCAGGGCTAAAGTCTTCTATGGGAGCAAGTCCAGCCTAGGAGTATGAGAATCCCTGATTGTGCTCTGCTGCAGACACTCCTCACCAAACCGTCTGGGCTCCACATCAGCTGGTGTGCTGCCCCTACCACTTCTCTAAGCAGCTCTCCTTGCCAACTCGAGTGTATGTGGTGGTTGAGGCATCTCCTCCTGCTGGAATTCCAGAGGCCCATGGCTAGAGAGTGGATTGCTTCTCACCAGTTTAACTCATCTGTTCTCCCAGAATCACTGGGGGCCCAAAATGTGTCCTGGTGCATGGTATCCCTACATAGGGTTCCCAACTTCTTTCTCCTTCTGTTTAGCTCTGTGTTTTCCCTCCGTCCACTCTCAGTGCCTTCCCTCTGAAGATCTGTTAGGAGTGTGTTTGTTTTCCCAGTGGCTTGGTGGCAGCTGTTCCACCTGGCTGCATCTAGTCATCCATCTTGATGGAATCCTGCCTTCTTTCTCTATCTTTTTAGTGGTTCTGATAAGATAGATTATAACATGCATCCTCTACTTATTATGGTCTATTAGCAATTATTAATTCTACCGCTTCCTTGATAATACTGGAGTCTTACCATTCTACATTTACCCCCTCACTCCTTTTTATGGTATACTCCTGTGTATCTTAATTATACACCTTTCAATCTAAGAAGATTTTAATATTATTATCAAATTAATATTCATTTATGCTTACACAAATATGTACCCATTCATTTATACACTGCTCTTCGTTTCTTCTAGCATTTTGGTGATATTTTCCCTTTTCCTAAAGATATTCTTTTGGAATTTTTTTTAATATGAAGCTTTGATGGCTATAAATTTTCTCAGTTTTTATGTATTTGAATAATGTTTTTGTTTCACCTTTATTTTTGAATATTTTTAATATTAGAAGTTGACAGTTATTTCCTTTTAGCACTTTAAGGAAGTCTTTTTATTGTTTTAGGCTTTTCATTTCTATTAAGAAGTTTCTTTCAGCATTATTATTATTCCTTTGAATTTACACCTTTCACTTAATTTTAATTCTTCTTGGAAATCCTGACCTTAGGTGAAGAGATATTGAATGAAAAATTTTTATTAATTTAATAAGAATTGTTATGTAATCCACCTCAACCAAAGATACCCAAATAAATTGATTGAACAAAGAAAACAGATTTATAATGTAATAACCCAAATATTGAAAGTAAATAAGTGCTATCAATGTAATAAATGATGGTTGATTTTACTCATCAAAAGAACAGAAGACTTAATAGTAGGTACCTGTTGGTAAAGGAGGTGTTCAAGAGAGTCATTCTTTCTGCACCATTATGGTCACCAATTTTTCAACTTTTGCGGGGCTGTTGTTGACTAACATTAAAATTACACCCAATAGAAATTTATAGCCACAACAACACCTTTAACATTAAATTATGATTAAACACGAGAGAGCTTCAAACACACAAACATGGCACAAGCATGAAACAGATTGAAAAAAATGGCAGGAAATTCTACTTTCATAGAACTTCCTATTGGGTATTATGCTGTCATTATCTGGGTAACAAAACTATCTGTACACCAAACCCCTGTGCATGCAAGTTACCCATTTAACAAACCTACACATGTACTCCTTGAATGCAAAATAAAAGTTGGGAAAAAAAGAATTATTGAAAATGCTACTTCTCCATCCTTTTCATCTGATATAAATATGGGAAACAATGTAAATTATCTAAACCTGGTGTGCAATTTATATTTGTAACATATACTATTTTCTAACTAGAAACTGCTATATTAAATAAGTTGTTGAGTGTGTCTTTGCATGAAATTTTGTTGACCTATCACCATAATTATTTAGTAGGTGTTATGAGGTTGAATTGTGTCTTCCAAGAAGATACGTTGAGATTCTACTCCTGGGACTTCAAATATGACCTTATTTGGAAATAGAGTCTTTGTAGATATAGTTAGTTAAATTAAGATGAACTCATGCTAAAGTAGGGTGGCCTCTAATACAATAATACTAGTAAGAAGAAGGAGGTGGAGGAGGAGGAAGAGGGAGGAGGAGGAAGAGGGAGGGAGAAGAGGGAGGGAGAGGAGGGAGGAGGAGGAGGGAGGAGGAACGGAAGGAAGGAAGGAAGGAAGGAAGTAGGTCTTGGCTCACTGAATATAAAAAGGAAGGAAGGGAGGAGAGAAGAAGGAGAGAGGGACAGGAAAAAGATGGGCACAGGATGATAGTGGCAGAAACTAGAATGATGGCATCTGCAAGCCATGGAATGCCAAGAACTGCAGTCAAACACCAGAAGCTAGAAGAAACAAAGAAGGATTCTCCTCTACAGATTTCAGTGGGAGAGTGGCCTTGCTGGTATCTTGATTTAAGAGTTCTAGTCTCCAGAACTAAGACAATAAATATCTGTAGTTTTAAGCCACCTTGCTCATGTTTTGCTACAGCATTCCTAAGAAACTAACACTGTGTGGTTTTGAGGGGAAAAGTTGCTGTACTAAAAACATTTATTTTTGAAATGTGTTGTAACTTTTCTAGAGATGTTTTGTTGAAAATTATTGGCTTAAAAGTTGTTACGTGTTAAATCATATGGGAAAATCTTAAAAGCAGGCAGACATATTACAGACTTTGGTTTTCAGCTGATTTTTTGTTATATGCCTAAATATAGTTTTGTATTTATCTTACTTGTGGCTATATTTTTTGTGGATTTCTTAAATCTGGATTGCTATGTCTTTCATCAGTGGAAAGTTTTTGGCCATTGTCTTTTCAAATACTTCTTCTCCTCATGGTTTCTATCCTCTTCCTCAGTGCTCTACTGACATACTGCATGACACCTTTCCCTTACATCTCACATGTCTCTAATTATCTTTCCTTGATTTTTCATTTTCTTTCTCTCTCTGTATTTCTGTTCAGAAATTGGTCTGTTTTCCAGATGAACAATTGTGTTTTCTGCTATTTCTAACCTATTATTAACCTAGCTAGCTATTACATTCTAATATCAGATGTATATATAAAATTTTTTTGAGACAGAGTCTTACTCTGTTGCCCAGGTTGGAGTACAGTGGTGTGATTTTGGCTCACTGAAGCCTCCACCTCCTGGGTTCAAGCAATTCTACTGTTTCAGCTATCTGAAAAGCTGGGGTTACAGGCTCACTCAACTACATGCAGCTAATTTTTTATACCTTTAGTGGAGACGGTGTTTTACTATGTTCGCCAGACTGGTCTCAAACACCTGACCTCAAGTGATCCATCTACCTTGGCCTCCCAAAGTGCTGGTATTATAGGTGTGAGCCACCTTGCCCAGCCCAAATGTATTTCTAATGCCAGAATTTCCATTCAATTATTTTATAGATTCTAATTTGTGATAAAACCTCCCAATTTAATATGGTTTATTCATCATTTCCTCTCATTCTTTGAACTTGTTATTCATAGTTCTTTTAAAACCCTTGCCTACTAAAGGAATATTTGGATCACTGATGAATCAACTTTTTTGACCATTTTCCTCTTGGTTTTCATTCTTATGGTAACATTTTTTGACACACCTAATAATTTTGATTTAATGTTAGACATTGGTTACAAGAATTGTGCCTTATCCAGCTAAATGTATCATCTACTAGAGAGTGCTCATATTTTTTTCTGCTAGGCAGACAGAGTGGAGGCTGAACCCATTGATCCAGTTGGGGGCTGATATGATTTGGCTGTGTCCCTATGCAAATATCATCTTGAATTCCCATGTGTTATTGGAGGGATCAGCTAGGAGGTAATTGAATAATGGGGGCAGGTCTTCTCCATGTTGTTCTCATGATAGTGAATGAGTCTCATAAGATCTGATGATTTTAAAAAGGGGAGTTTCCCTGCACAAACTTTCTTCTCTTGTCTCCAGTCATGTGAGACGTGGCTTTCATCTTCTGCCATGATTGTGAGGCCTCCCTCACCATGTGGAAATGTAAGTTCAAAAGGCATACCTGAGACTGGGCAGTTTACAAAATAATTTACAAAAGAAGTATGTAAGTTCCAAAGACATATCTCAGACTGGGCAATTTATAAAAGAAAGAAGCTTATTGAATTCTCAACTTACAAAAGAAGAAGTATTGTTCTAGAGTTCAATAAACCTCTTTCTTTTGTAAATTGCTCAGTCTCAGGTATGTCTTTATCAGCAGTGTGAAATGAACTAATACAGTAAATTGGTACCAGTAGAGTGGGGTGTTGCTGAAAAGATACCTAAAAATATGGAAGCAATTTTCGAACTGGATAATGGGCAGAGATTGGAATAGTTTCCTCAGAAGACAGGAAAATGTGGGAAAGTTTGGAACTTCCTAGAGACTTGTTGAATGGCTTTCACAAAAATGCTAATAGTGATATGAACAATAAGGTCCAGGTTTAGGTGGTCTCAGATGGAGATGAGGAACTTGTTGAGAACTGAATCAAAGGTGACTCTTGGTATGTTTTAGCAAAGAGACTGGTGGCATTTTGCCCCTGCCCTAGAGATTTATGGAACTTTGTACTTGTGAGAGATGATTTAGGGTATCTGACAGAAGAAATTTCTAAGCAGCAAAGCATTCAAAATGTGGCTTGAGTGCTGTTAAAGGCATTCAGTTTTGTAAGTGAAACAGAGCATAAAAGTTCAAAAATTTTTAGCCTGGCAACTTGATAGAAAAGAAAATCCCATTTTCTGAGGGAAAGTTCCAGCCAGCTTCAGAAATTTGCATAAGTAACAAGATGCTGAATGTTAATCCTCAAGACAACATGGAAAATGTCTCCAGGGCATGTCAGAGGTCTTCAAGGCAGCCCCTCCCATCACTGGTCCAGATGCCTAGGAGGTAAAAATGGTTTTGTGGGCCAGGCCCAGTGTCCCTGTGCTGTGTGCCACTCCGGCCGTGACTAAAGGGGGCCAAGGTACATCTTGGGCCATGGCTTCACTGGGTGCAAGTCCCAAGCCTTGGCAGCTTCCACATGGTGTTGAGCCTGCAGGTGCAGAGAAGTCAAGAATCGAGGTCTGGGAACCTCCACCTAGATTTCAGAAGATTTGTGGAAATGCTTGGATGTCCAGTCAAAAGTTTGCTGTAGGGCAGCGCTCTCATGGAGAACCTCTGCTAGGGCAGTGTGGAAGGAAAATATGGGGTCAGAGTCCCGACACAGTCTGTACTGGGGCACTGCCTAGTGGATCTGTCAGAAGAGGGCCATTGTCCTCCAGATCCCAGAATGGTAGATCCAATGACAGCTTGCACAATGCACCTGGAAAAGCTGCAGACACTCAATGACAGCCCGTGAAAGCAACCAGGAGGGGATCTATACCCGGCAAAGCCACAGGGACAGAGCTACCCAAGGCCATGGGAGCCCATTTCTTGCATAGGTGTGACCTGGATGTGAGACATGGAATCAAAGGAAATCCTTTTGGAGCTTTAAGATTTGATGGCCCTGCTAGATTTCAAACTTGCATGGGGTCTTTGTTCCTTTGGTTTGACCAATTTCTCCCATTTGGAATGGCTGTATTTACCCCATGCCTGAACCACCATTGTATCTAGGAAGTAACTAACTTGCTTTTGATTTTACAGGCTCATAAGAAGAAGGGACTTGCCTTGTCTCAGATGAAACTTTGGACTTTAGACTATGGACTTTTGAGTTAATGCTGAAATGAGTTAAGATTTCGGGGGACTGCTGGGAAGGCATGACTTGATTTGAAATGTGAGGCCAGGGGCAGAATGATACGGTTTGATTCTGCATCCCCACCCAAATCTCACCTTGAATTCCCATGTGTTGTGTGAGGGACTCGGTGGGGGATGACGGAATCATGGGGACAGGTCTTTCCCATGCTGTTCTTGTGATAGCAAATAAGTGTCAAGAAATCTGATGATTTTAAAAAGGGGAGTTTTCCTACACAAGCTATCTTCTCTTGTCTGCTGCCATGTGAGACGGGCCTTTCACCTTCTCTTTGATTGTGAAGCCTCCCAGCCATGTAGATGTAAGTCCAATAAACCTCTTTCTTTTGTAAGTTGCCCAATCTTGGGTATGTCTTTATTATCAGTGTGAAAATGAACTAAAACAAGGACCTAGCAGTGCTAAGACCGAATTGCATTTAAAAATTATTTTTAAGGTTGCAACTAATTTTTTTCCCTCTCTTTATCTTAGGTTATAGTTCTATAGAGCTTTGAACTAGGATCCTGATGAACTCACTGGGAACCCTTCCCTGGTGGTAGCTCCTTAGCATTGATGTATAGTGTTCAAAGCTTTAAGACTGAAAACCCTTTTTCTGATCAGAAGTTTCTACTTCCAGCCCTATGTGCCTTCAGAAATTTGGTAAATGTCTAGAAGAAGATGCTGGCATGTTTTAAGACCTCTCAACGCTCTGATTTTGTCACCCTAACATTGTGGCATTTCCTCCCAGATTCTCAGCCTCTTTCCTAAACCTAGAGTGAGCAAATACTCACAGGAAGAAAGTGGTTTCAGATCATCAGCTTACCTTTCTGAGGTTCTGTCTTCTTTGAAACTTTAACTTCTGTGGCACAAATTGCTTTCCCAGACCTCTGATGATTATAAACATATTTTTCCTATATTTTTTACTTGTTTGTTTTTGTGGCAACTTTAGTTTGCCACAAACTACTCCCTTCTACCCAGAACTGGAAGTTTTCTTGTTTAACTTTTTAAATTGACCTTTCAAAGCAGCATTATTGTCATTATTTTTAATATTATAGAAACGTTTATTGGTGACATATGAGTTAATATGTTGTTCAGAGATAAATTCAATAGACAGCAATTATGGGCAGCTACTTCAGCTCAAAGTTTGAACATTTAACTAAGTCATAAATCTATACTATTATTTTATTTTTTGGTTCAAAATATGGATTGCTATGTTCTGTTGTCACTTTGTTTTACTATAAATAACTTTAAATATATTATACTCCAAGTAGTACAGTATTATTTTTGAGTTAAGTGAAAAAATTACATGCAAGTCGATTTTGCTTTTTATAAGCAAAGAAGATATTTTACAACTTGAATTATAATTAACTTTGGCTATGATGGCTAGCTGAGAAAGACTGGAAAACAAAAACTAGGTAAACTCACTAGTTGGAAGAATTTTCGTAGAAATTACCAAAAATCTCCAAGTTAAGGAATCCCAGATATGAGAACATCTCAGCATTTTGGTAGCGAAAAGAATTCAGACATTCAGTGGAAGTCAAGGCAGGCTGACTTTGAGGTAGATGGGGGCCCTGTTATAGGGTCCAGGTCTAGAAACAGAATAATGTCTCCTTGGATGCTTGAAAGGGAAGATAAGGACCTAAGCCTTGGGGAATAAAAGTACTGGAAATTAAAGCAGGGATTTACAGTCTTTGAAAAAAAGTAAAGGGTTGGCCAGAGAAGAAAGGTAAAATCCCCTAATTGATCCAACTCTGGAAATGTCGACTTGAACCAGGGATTTCCTGAAGCCCAGGCTCTTTATAATCCTCCCGTGGTGCCTGATTGGCTTCAGTCTGGGGCAGGCCTGAAAGTGTCTGGAAGTTCCTTCTCTTTTCCATCCTTGAGCACTAACAAAGTTGTATTTCATATTTTCCCTTTTCCTTAGAACTTTTGTTGGCACACTTCTCATCCACTTTCCCTGATTAAATTGATTGCCCCTTCTTTGTTTCACCATTGAATAAACTTTTGTAGAGGTTCCTTCACACTTTTTCTATTTCTTTATACAAGTCATGGTGAGTTATTAATGCATAAAGAATAATAGAAAGCAGAGAGTTAGTTAGATCATCTTAATTAGACTCAAAGCTGTGATAGCCTGATGGATTAATCACCACATCAGGCCGACAGTTTTATCAGCTGACCAGAGAAGGGAGAGGGAAAAAAGAGGTATCAAGAAATGCAGAAGTTCTGGTTTAATTCTAGTCCAAACTAAAATCACCTATCACTGAATTTGATCCCTGAGGTACAAAATCAAGTGCATTAAAACCAGCCACTATTCTGGCATATCATTCTTCGGTTTCTTAAAAAGAATTTATTAGGAACCTTAAAGGTTTTCAGTGTTCAACACAGTGAAATGCTGCTGGGTACTTTGGAAGGCACTGAGCGTGTTTGGACTTTGGTAGACCTGAGGGCTGCCTTAGAATAGCTTGACTTCTTTCCTTTGATACTAGACTTGACAAGAGGTTTGATTAGGACTGCTTGGAAGAACTTACAGAATGAGAGATTTCATCTCATGACAAATGTATCTGATGAGTTGTTAGAAATTTATTATGCAGAACCACTGATGGAAATATTAACCATGTCTTGTTTTATGAATTCTGTGTTCATCCTTTATCAAATGAAAACATTTTCCCCTTCCTTCTTTCAAAGAAGTAGCTAGAACTTTCTTGGAAATCCAAGCTTTTCTTTTTTAAAAAAATTTTATTTTAGGTTTCTGAGTACATGTGCAGCTTTGCCATTTGGGTAAACTCGTGTCACAGGGTTTGTTGTACAAATTAGTTTGACACCCTGGTATTAAGCCCAATACACAATAGTTATTTTTCTGCTCTTTTACTTCCTCCTACCCTCTACCCTCAGGAAGGCCCCAGTGTCTATTGTTCCCTTCTTTGTGTCCATGTGTTCTCATCACTTAGCTCCCACTTATTAGTGAGAACATACAGTATTTGGTTTTCTGTTACTGTGTTAGTTTGCTAAGGATAATGACCTCCAGCTCCATCCATGTTCCTGCAAAGGACAAGATCTCATCCTTCTTAATAGATGCGTAGTATTCCATGGTGTATCTGTACTACATTTTCTTTATCCAGTCTACCATAATAGGCATTTAGTTGTTTCAATTTCTTCAGTATTGCGAATAGTGCTTCAATGAGCATACATGTGCATGTGTCTTTATGGTAGAATGATTTATATTTCTTTGGATATATACCCAGTAATAGGATTGCTGGGTCAAATGATAGTTCTGCTTTTAGCTCTTTGAGGAATCACCACACTGCCTTCCATAATGGCTGAACTAATTTACACTCTTACCGACAGTGTATAAATGTTCCTTTTTCTATGCAACCTTGCCAGAATCTGTTGCGTAGGGCAGTATGGCCATTTTAATGATACTGATTCTTCCTATCTATGAACACAGTATGTTTTTCCATTTGTTTGTGTCATCCCTGATTTTTTTGAGCAGTGTTTTGTAATTCCCATTTAACTGTTTTACTAAATATTTTATTCTTTTCATGGCTATCATGAATGGGATTATGTTCCTGATTTGGCTCTTGCCTTGACTGTTGCTGATGTATAGGAATGCTAGTGATTTTATATCTTGATTTTGTATCTTTTACTTTGCTGAAGTTGTTTATCAGTTTGCAGAGCTTTTGGGCTGAGATTACGGGGTTTTCTAGATATAAAATCATGTGATCTGCAAACAGGGATTGTTTGACTTCTTCCTTCTTATTTGGATTCCTTTTAGTTCTTTCTCTTGCCTGATTGCTCTGGCCAGGACCTCCAATACTATGTTGAATAGGAGTGATAGAAGGGGCATCCTTGTATTGTGTCAATTTTCAAGGGGAATGCTTCCAGCTTTTGCCCATTCAGTATGATACTGGCTGTTGATTTGTCATAGATGGCTCTTACTATTTTGAGGTGTGTTCATTTAACACCTAGTCTATTGAGAGTTTTTAAGAAGAAGAGGTGTTGAATTTTATCAAAAGCCTTTTCTGCATCTATTGAGATGCTGTCCATCAGCTCAGGAGCTATGATAAGGGCTCCTAGGAGGTACCTGAGGGATGCACTGCAAGCAGGTGTAGCCATGCTGGGGCCCTGGGGGAGGCCAGAAGACTGAGGGTTCATTAGTCAGACCTACCCAATCTCATGGGCATGACTTCCCAGCAGAATTCAGATCTGACACTTCCCCCAGGGCTAAAGTCTCCTATGGGAGCAAGTCAAGCCTAGGAACATGGGCGTTCCTGACTGTGCTTTACTAGAGATGCTTCTGTACCAAACCCTCTGGGCTCCACACTGGCTGGAGTTCTGTCCCTACCACTTCTCTAAGCTTTCTGCCCCAAACACTTATCCAAGCAGCTCTCCCTGCCAACTCAAGTGTCCATAGTGGTTGAGGGATCTCTTCCTCCTGGAATTCCAAAGGTTCATGGCAAGAGAGCAGGTTACTCCTTGCCTGTACAATTCACCCCTTCTGTAGGAATTGTTGGGGGCTAGAAACATGTCCTGGTGCATGGTAACCCTGTGCAGAATTCTCAGCTTTCTCCTCCTTCAGTCCAGCATCTGTGTCTTCCCTCTGTCCACTCTCAATGCCTTCCCTCTGAATATCTGCCTAAGTGTGCTAGTCTTTCAGACGTTCTGGTCCTTCAGTGGGAGATGTTCCTCCTGGCTGCATCTTGTTGACCATCTTCCCTTTTTATTCTTTAAACATATCTCTTTTTTATTATTTTAATCTTCTGTAGTAACTTATACTTTCTTTCCTGATATCTGTTTTCTCAGCCCATGTGTTAGCATTTTTAATAATTTTATATTGACCTTGAGCAATATAAAATCACGTAACTTTCTTTCATTTTCTGGTTGTCATTTCCTGAGGGTCTTTTAACTCCAAATTTCAGTGAATCTTCTTTTATATTCAGTTCTTGTTCAGTGCTCAAGTGTTGATATGCTGTTTTTCTTCCTCTGAAGGAAAAAATGAACAAGTCAAGGCTCTGGGAAGCAAATACAGTCAATTGTCCAAGAAGAGAAGGGATATAGACTGTGTGCTATATCCCCAAAGAGTTGACCTGCAGTCATACTGGAAAAGAGATGGTAGGTATCTTTCCTGGTAAACTTGGTTTCTGGATCCTCTATCAGCTTTAGGAAGGCAAGAATTTTGAGTTTGTAGCTGGTGAGAGGCAGGAAAGGACTTTGTGCCAACTGTTGGGGTCTCATGAGAATCTACCATGGTCAATTGAGCTGCCAGCTCTCAATGTAATAATAAATACCTGAACCCATATAGAGCCAGTGCAATGGACAGATGGTGGAGGAGAAAAGGTAGCATGACTGAGGGATTATGTCTGATTTTCACTTTAAAATAAATTGTGTCTGTACACAGACACAATTTATTTTAAAGTGAAATATGTATGTGTTTGCATGTGTTGTATGTATCTAAATTATGTATTATCTATGTCCATTTGTTGGGGTGTGTGTGTATGCTTCCCATGGAATGACTGATAGTGACTTTCCTGTCAATTTTGGTGAGTTTTTTTTTTTTTTTTTGAGACAGAGTTTCACTCTTGTTACACAGCCTGGAGCGCAATGGTGCAATCTCAGTTCACTGCAACCTCCACCTCCTGGGTTCAAGCAGTTCTCCTGCCTCAGCCTCCTGAGTAGCTGGGACTACAGGCTGCGCCACCATGCCCAGCTAATTTTTATATTTTTAATAGAGAGGGGGTTTCACCATGTTGACCAGGATGGTCTCGATCTCTTGACCTCGTGATCCACCCTCCTCGGCCTCCCAAAGTGCTGAGATTATAGGCACGAGCCATCGCACCCATCCTGGTGAATTTGTTTTAATTTGATTTTCCTAATTTCTGAGATATCACATTATTTTTGCTTGAATATTTAAAAATAACTCATACTATCTTAAATGGATTTTTTGAACAATTACATCAGTCTAAAAATAGAATCAGATGCCTGGGTAATTACTCAGTTTCCTGTCACTGCATCTAGTCAGAGACTATCTTTCAGGGACATTGTAAGAAAGATCCTACATTGGGTTGGGAAGTTAAAGCCTTTTCTTTTTGATATTTGTATTTCTAGTGTCTAGGAAAGTACTGGCCATGTAACAAGCATGGTGTAAATATATGTTGAATAAATGAATTAATGGATAGATGTGTTAAAGTGACCCCAGTGTGTGTATTAGATGAATATATGGGTAAACTAAACAGCCATTAGAATATAATTTATATAAATACTGTTTCAGGAAAGCTATATATTTCTAGAGAGGCCTGAAATAAATCAATACTTAAATCTGTTAATTTCACTTGCAATAACAGTTTTTATATATGCTACAAAACTAAATCTATTGGTAGTGCACCCTCAGATTAGGAGCCCATGACTCAGAACTCATGGAATTTGCAGCTCCTCGATTTTTGCCCCTTTTCTCAACACTAGTTTTTTGACTGCTTACCTTATTTGCCCATTCCCCACCACATCATAGTCATCTGGATTAGGTTGTTCTTTTTCTCTCTCAGGTAGTTATATTTGGGCTTTATAGCAAGGGTAACCCTCATGCTAGAGCCTAAAGTAAAACCATTCCTCATTCTGATCTTTATGTGTCCTTTAAAAACAAAAACAAAAACCCAGATGAACTAAAAACATGAACATTTTTCAATCATTGTAACGTCAAAAACAATATTCAGGGATGGCTGACCATTCCATTAGGGCATGTTTTTCTGTTTGAGTTCATTCATATTTCTATCTGTTCTGTCTACTGACAGAAGTGTGGTTTGTCTTTCTCTATGCTTTTTGCAGCATAACTGCTGTAAGAGGTATTTAATTTAGATTGAGCAAAGTGTAGTAGAGAAAGCACTGGCCTGGAAATTCTGTCTGGAATTAGGTAACTTGCCCTTTAGTTCAACTAGATGGATCCGATGGTCCATTCTTTCTTAAACATTTTTTGACTCTACATTTAACACATTGTGTCTGTAATTTTAAATAAACAATTTTAAAACAAACTTGGGCATGATATATTTTGAGCTAGAAAATGGTTTTCCAACACCTTGGGTAATTTTTTCTGTATATATTTAGATTTTGAAAATCTGGTTCACATTTGTACATGTCTGCAGTTGCATATTGTGGCACTACAATATTATTTCTTTTTCTAAATTCCATCATGCTTCCTGTTTTGAGTGAACAGCTCTGTTTTAGAAAACACTTTGCTAAATGTTTCCACTCACTGTAACATAAGTGTGTCGCCCTTTGAAAATTCTCTGGATAATGCAGCAAAGTGGCATTTGGTACATTATAGTTATTCTGATTTTTTTTACAACTGGAGTCTGGGTTGGTAAGTATAAGGTGGATTGAGTCTGTATATATAGTAATACTTACAGCCAGAAAAGAAGATATAATAACTGTGGGGAATTTTTTTGGCAAGATACTTCAGAAAATCCATCTTCCTATCATATTCTGAAATTACTCTAGCAATGTTTTTGAAAATTAGTCATCCAAGTTTGATTGAACGTTTTCAGTGAAATTAAGTTTGCTATGTTTCAAGGCTTCATTTTCACTTCAGAAAGCCCCAAGTTAGAAAACCTTTCCTTGCAATGAGCTGAAATCTGCCTCTCTTGAAGCTCTACCTGCTTTCCAGAATAAATTTAATATCAGATGCAGTTTTTTCAACAATTGTAAGGTCTTTAGTGCTCTCTCTTCCTGCTTTCTGTTTAAGATGAAATATCTCCTGTTTCTTACCATTTTGGTCACCCTCTGGAGGCACTTCAATTTGTCAGTATCTTTCTTCTTTTTTTAGCTTTTTACTGTGTAATAATAATAAATGCACAGGAAATTGCAAAGAAATGTATAGTGAGGTCCTGCGTGCCTTTTACCCATTCTCTTCAATGTTGACATCTTGTGTAATGTGTAACTTTTTTTTTTTTTGATGGAGTCTCACTCTGTTGCCCAGGCTGGAGTACAGTGGCATGATCTCAGCTTACTGCAACCTCCACCTCCTGGGTTCAAGTGATTCTCCTGCCTCAGCCTCCCAAGTAGCTGGGATTACAGGTGCATGCCACCACACTGGCTAATCTTTTTTGGTATTTTTAGTAGAGACGGGGTTTTACTGTGTTAGCCAGGATGGTCTCAATATCCTGACCTCATGACCCACCTGCCTTGGCCTCCCGAAGTGTTCGGATTTACAGGCATGAGCCACTGCACCTGGCCCTTGCATAACTTTAATACAATATCAAACCCAGGGAATTGACATGGATACAAAACATAGAGCTTATTCAAATTCCACCGGTTATACATACGTGTGTGTGTGCGTGTTCATTGAGTTTATTGAAATTATGTTCCTACTTTCCCTTAGAGACTGTGAAATAGGGGTTCAAGCTTCCCTAATGATTACATTTCAAACAGATGGCTCCCCAGATCCTTGAGAAAGACATTCCTGGGTTGTAGGAGATTTACATCTCAAAAGGACAGGGAAAGAAAGAATTTACAAGTTTTCTAAAGTAAATCTCTAAGAAAATGGAGGTCGTGGTTGGGGGGTGCACAATAAGCTCTATGCAATTTCATCAGATCTTTAGCTTTGTGTGACACAAATTACAATTGTGGCATGACTACCACCACAATTAAGCTGCTTAATTGCACCATCACCATAGGAATCCCTTATGCTGCCCCTTATAATCTTGCTTGCCCTCTCCCTCCATCCCTAACTCCTGGGAGCCACTAACCTATTCTCCATTTCTATAATTATGTTAATTCAAAATGTTATACAAATGTCCATATCTTTTGAAAACTGACAAAGAATTAAGAACTGTCTCTTAACCTTGACCTCTGTAGGCAGTTCTTGATTTTATAAATATTTGATTTATGTGACAGCATCCTTGTAGGAACAGTGGGGTCCCTGAACTGTAAACTCCTATTTTCTCAGGAGGCAATGTTGTTCTCAAGTTCAAAATTCTAAGAAATGACTTTTTAAGGCTCTTGCTAGAATCAGGGCTGACTCCTTTCTCCAGATTAAACTTTTGACTTTTCAATACTTAAACAAACAAGAAAACAATAAGACAGAGATTTTAGTATCCCAAAGATCAAGAGACTTATTAATCTTGTGAAATCTTTAAAAATTTTGTTCATCTGAGCCATTCTGGATCTCCTAACTTTTTGGGAGGTTGATATAGCTCTATTTATCCACAACTGAGTGATGTTGGCTCCAGTAATGTGTGTTTGACAACCTTTTCTGGAGCAGATAACTACTATATGCTAACATCAAATTAGAACCTTATCACTTCATTTAAGGAGGATTAATTGCAATGAATAGCCAGCTGGAAAGGTTTTGGGCAAAGATTTATCACACAAACTTTGTAATTATTGATTATTGATTTTTTTTCTAACCCAAACAGCCTTAACACTTCCCTCAGCTTCTCTAAACTTCAGTTTTCTCCCAGACTCTAACCCCCAAAACTTCTCCCTTCCCCACCGCCCCCCCTTTTTTAAGAGAATTTACTTTAGAAAACTTGTAAATTCTTTTTCCCTCTGTTCTATTGAGATGTAAATCTTCTACAACCCAGGAATGTCTTTCTTAAGAATCTGGGAGCCTTTGAAACGCAATCATTAGGAAAGCTAGAACCCCTATCTCACAGTCTATAAGGGAAGGTAGAAACATAACTTCAGTAAGTGCCCATTAGCAAATAGTTGGTCTAATCACATTGACCCACCTCCCTGTTAATGTTTTCTAGTACGTTTCCTGTAGCTCATCTCAGGACTTAAAAACTCTCCAGGTTTGTTTCAGCAGAGCTGAGTTCAGTCTCTCCCATCTATTGCAATAGTCTCAAATAAAGTCTTCCTTGCCTGTTTAATTCCACCTGGTACAATTTTTCTTTGATCTCTTGGTGAGATTTACTTGATTATAATAATCAATAGCCATTGTCTAGTATTCTTATGTATTTTTTTCTGGCAAAAAAGAAAATTATTAGATGTATGGTAATATCAGTGGGCTTTAGGCTCATAAAGGAGACTTTGACCAGTAATCTCCCAGGGAACAAATCTGAGGAGATGAGCTGGAGACCATTGCTTTAGCATATGCAGGTAAAGTTAGCACATTCCTTGGTAGCAGAATCTTTTGGTAATTTTCATCTCTGAGAGGCTGACATGTGCTCCTGGCATGCCCTTTTGGAACCAAGTTTGTTTTTTCTGTAGAAATGTCTTATAATTTTGGCTGGATTTTGTCTCAGCTTAGATAAGAATGTCTAGCATACTTGGGGATCAGACCTGCTAGGGGTCTCTTCTTCTGAGGACTGAGGGGTGACTAAGAAATGTGTACCAAAGGAATGATTAGCCTAATTTGATGAATTTGCCTTATTGCCTTTGATACAACCTCCTTCATTTAACTGATCATTTTCCACGACATTCAACATTCTCACTCTAGTCCAAGCCTTCATCATCTCTATGTGTAATATAGAAACATTCTCCTATCTGGTCTCTATGCTTTCTCCCTTGTGGCCTTGCAGTTTATTTTCCTCTGGTATCTACATTACTCTTTTAGAAGTGTCTTTTAAAAATGTCCCTCTTTCACTCTCAACTCTCCAATGACTTCACAACATGTTCAAAATAAAACCCAAAGTAGTCTTCAGGGCTTGCAAGGCCTTAGTGATCAGGCCCTTCCCAGACCTCATTTCCTGCATTCAGCCTCTTCCTTGTGGCTCTCTAACTGCCAAGCCTTCTTGCATTTCCTAGAGACAACCTAACCAGCCCACTTAAAGGCATTGCTGTTGCTCTGATTGGAATGCTTCTCCACCAGGCATTCACTTTGCTAACACCCCACTTTATTTAAATTTCTGCTCAAATGTCACCTCCTCAGAAAGACATGCTCCCAAAGTGCACCCCATTTTTCTCCTCCCATTTTTCTGCTTTTAATCATTCATAGCAGTTTTCCATATCTGAGGTTATAAAATGCTTTTTGATTATAATCTTTTCCCCTCTAGTCTGTGAGCATAGGCCAAGAATTTTGTCTTATTATTGTATCTGAAGTTCTTAGAATAGTGCCTGGCATTTAGTAGTATGCAATATATTTGTGTTGAACAATTGAATTAATTTAGACTTGCCAGCTGATGAGGTTTACAAAATTTGAGTTATATAAATAGAGGCTCATTGTATAAATCAGTGCATCTGGGACCATGCCTCAGGTACAATATGGATTACAGAAGATTATGTGTGATAGATAGGAACACTAAATCTGGTGTAAAACATTTTATGAAAAAATACATTTTGTGTTCCAAATAACTGGTTTACATGTGGCTTTTGGAGCATAATAAATTTAAGTTGGGCATACATTGGCCTTCCATAAATTTCAGTAATGTATTTTCATAAGAAAGTTATTAAGATTTCAATATTATCTTTTTCTAAAGTTGTTTCTAAGATTATGCTATTTCTGGAGAAATATCATCTTCCCTGGTAACCATGGAACCAAATTAGTAATCAAGGTAGAAGGTGCTTGACAGCAACATTATCCAGAGTCAAAGTTTGGGGAATTTGTTTATTTGGAGGATGGTGGCTATCATTTAAGAATGCAGAGAGGAGGGCAAAATTTTTCTGCCACTTTGGAGAAATAATTGACAAGAAGTAGGATCAGTGTCAGTCCTAGGAAATAAACAACACTTCATTTTCATCTGAAAAAGCATGTTTGGTAAAAACAGAAGTAGAAAGCCCAAATGGAATTGGGTGGCAGCTACCACATGGTGGGCATGCAGGAGCCCAGGATTTACCTAGGTACATTTGATACTAAAATATGGCCATGTTTACACATCCCATCTACATGAGAGGTTATAGCTCCTAATACACAGCTAACACTGGACAACAACAGTGTAGTCATTGCAGAAAGGGAATGGAGGACAGAAGTAACATCCACTCATACTCATTTCTGTAGACACTGCTGCAATGCATATACTATTCCATGAAAGTTCCAGCCGTCCTATGGAGTGGGTACTTTTATTATATCCATTTCATAGATGAGGTGGCTGAGGCTTAGAGTGGATATGTAGCATAGTAAGACAACTGTGCTGGAATACTAATTAGGGACTGTCTGACTTGGAAATCAGTCATGTCTTCTGTGGCATTCTGTGATTATAGCTGCATAGGACTGGGGAATAAGCAATCAATATCATGGACTCTGCAGGCAGCATTTCAGAAAGTTGTCAATATGCTTGTATTTTTCTCGAAAGCTTTTAAAGTCATTGCTAGGGATTTAAAGCCAGATTGGAAGGAATTGTAAGACAAGAATAAAGTACACATTAACTCTTAGGCCTTATGGTTTCTGTGTAACATCCCTTTTATTATCATGCATCCCTCCAAAAAATATATATACTGAAGAGAATGATTGAAATTAATAGTTCTAATGAATATCCATATACATTAATTTAAAGCCAGCCACTAAAGTGTAGTCTCTGCTGGAGTTTTAAAGGTATTATCTATTTGAAATCTTACTTAATTTTATCGAATAATGGGTAGCTATTGCAATGAATTTAACACCAAAAATTGTTGCATGATTGCTATATATAAATTCTATAATAATTAAAAAGTTATCTGCACTCTACAAACCATAAACTAATTCAAACTAACTCCTTCTGAGGCCAGAGAGGTCTGTGGTCCTTCAGGAAATGAAAGTGAGGGAATTCTACTTGGGGCATAAGGGCATATGAGAAAGAGCTTCTCTTGCATTCTTGTTTCCATAAAGGCACCTGCTTTGAGGCTTAGGGTCTAAGAAAGTCTCAGACTCTGAACTTTGCCCTGCCTCTAGAGTCTTGTATTAGTTGCTTTGTTAAAGTCATTAAAGTCTAAAAAATAATCTGTTTAAAGAGAGCTTTGCTTTTCTGCCTGCTCAGAGGATATTACATGAGTGTATGTGTGATTTGCTCACATTCAGACTTTCATTAGCTTAGGACCTTGCAGCAACAGCCTTACTCACCAATACCTGTGTAAGGCTTCCCCACATACATGAAGCTACCAAAGAGCATCCTGGTAATAGAAAGCAGGAGTGGGAAAAATAGGGCCAGAAGTGCCCAGAACTGCATAGGTGCTTAAATAAGTGTTTGATTGACTGATAAGTAGCAACAAATCTGAGTTTCTCTTGTAGTTCCACCCAATTTATGGGCCAGTTCATGTGCTGTCATGAAATATGCAAGTTATATGGCTGTCACTAAATGAAAATTATTTCTAGATGCACTTTGATGAGGGTTGCAGATTTTATTAGTGCTTATATTTAATTTTGTATTTCTAATTGTCATATATTTTGAAAATGTTACAAAAGAAAATTTTCATGGATTCAGCTTTATCAATGATTTTATACAACATGACAATTATATCATTACAATGAACCCTACAAATAGAGCAGTGACAGCAAGTTCAGTGAGGTGGCCCAGAAACTCTGAGGTCTGTCTACTTGTTAAGTCTTCAGCACATGTGGATGACTTAGATAGATTGGCTGAAGAGGTCTGCACTGACCTGTGTCTGTAGTATACTTCTCAGCTGGTCTGGGCTAAAGCAGGAAATAGGCAAAGCTTGCAATATTTCCATTTTGCTGTCCAATTCCTCACTATCATTTTCTTCCCTTATCAAAATGTCCTTTCTTGATACTAAGAGAACTGAAAATTTAAGTGATCATCCCAAGAGTCTTCATGATAAAAGTAATATGCATTGAAGAAGGAAGCTCTGATGGTGGGAGTTGGTGCACTCAGTGGGGCAGGGAGGACTTTTGTTCTTTCATTCTTCAACACGCTTTCCTGTCATTTCCTAAGTCAACTCAATCATAGTGTTTTGTAAGCCATTAATATGCCAAAGAAGCATCAAAAGGTTTTTTCTACTTATTTTTAAAAAGAAATCATAATTACTATCCCTTACTAACAAAGATTGGCAAGCATTTCCTGCCTGTCTGGTTGACAGTTTTTATGGTTTAGCTCCTGAGGAAATACAATTTGGATTTACAGCATAAAGAAGTAGAAGTAAAACTAAGCAGGTTTGATTCCTTTTCCATCAGGCTTACATTAAATGAATATACAATGTATAATATATATGTATATATATCTGTATTAAACTTTTTTTGGTAGTACTCTCATCGAATATTTGATATGTATTTTTAGGTATGAAATACAGTATGATCTCCATGCTATAGATATGTATGAAAAAAAATTAAATGTCTATCAAAGTGGTGAAAATGTGTAATAGGCAATATGCATTCATTCCATAAACCCAATTCCAGAGAAAAATATCCTTTGGCAGGCAAACAATTTTAATGTAAAATTTAATGCAATGGGGTGACATATTTTAGTACCAATTAATTAGATTAGTGAAGCGAAATGGCATGAATTAGAAAAAAATAAAATGAACTGCATGACATGAAGCACTTTGCAATAATTCTTAGGCTATCAATTCTGTTATTTTGCAATTTGAATTCTATTAAATCATTAAAAATCATATAAAAACAATTCTTGTTTCTTCTGGTTGATTATATAACGATATAACAATGAGTTCCATTTATGTGGAAAATGAACAGAACACTTTCTGCAATAAAAACTTTCTGGTTTATAAAATATGTTTAATCATTTCTTCAATTTTTCTTTCTTGTGTTTGCACCAAGGACCTTCTGAGAAAGTTCCACTTATTTTGTGTTAATCCATTTTTTTTTGCACTTTGTTAGTTTATTTATGCCTCAACTTATTCTGTAAGTTTACAATAAATTGGTTTTTAAAGTTGATACATGTGAATGTAGTAATCATGACCAGAACTAAGAGAAACGTAGGTGACAAAACTGGACCTTATTAAAATAAGACTAAAAATGCAGGCCATGGAGGGATATGTACTTTTTGTGGTTGAATTTAAAGTGTGACTCTAACTTCATAGCTTAAAAGCAAAAAGTAAAACATGATGTTATATAATTGTCTTAATTATGGAAGATAATTCTATTGTATGTGTTAGAATATTTTAAGCAATATAAAACTCAACTCAAACAGGTCCACAAAAACCTGAAAATATTCATAAGTGTAGTGGTAGTAAGCCTTGGTTTAACTAGAACTTGGTCTGATTGGCTTAGCTATTCTTGGCAGTTTCATTCTTTTTGTGTTGATTTCATCTCTGTCTTGTTGCAAGATAGTTACAGGAGTACTGGACCTCACATCTGTAAACAACTACATATAGAGTCTGTCTCTTTAGACTTTCTCTTGACAGGAAAACTTCCCTTCTATGTTGTCCAATAAATTAACGTTCACATCTCACTGGCCTAATTGTTTAATTAATAACCTGCAACCAAAGGTATGCTAAGGGCAGATTGGCTAAGGCCTGGTTTCCTGAACCAGTTATAGCAAGAAACTGGATTACCTTGGGCTAGTCACAGCCTTCTTGGAAACTATTAGTGTGATCAACTTCCCTTGAAGTTCACCAGCTATATAGTTTAGGAGGGGATACCTGAATGGATATTAAATTAGGAAAGGGAAAATGGATGCAACCAACAACATCCTCAATACAACTTAACCAAGGGGAAGTAACAACCCCATCAACAAGTGAGCAAAGGATATGAACAGACCCTTCTCAAAGGAAGACATTTATGCAGCCAACAAACATATGAAAAGAAGCTCATCATAATTGGTAATTAGAGAGATGCAAATCAAAACCACAATGAGATACTATCTCACTCCAGTTAGAATGGCGATCATTACAAGATCAGGAAACAACAGATGCTGATGAGGACGTGGAGAAATAGGAACACTTTTACACTGTTGGTGGGGATGTAAATTCAACCATTGTGGAAGACAGTGTGACGATTCCTCAAGGATCTAGAGCTAGAAATACCATTTGACCCAGAAATACCATTTGACCCAGCAATCCCATTACTGGGTATATACCCAAAGGATTATAAATCATTCTACTATAAAGACACATGCACACATATGATTACTGCAGCACTATTTACAATAGCAAAGACTTGGAAGCAACCCAAATGTCCATCAATGATAGACTGGATAAAGACAATGTGGCACATATACACCATGGAATATTATGCAGCCATAATAAAGAATGAGTTTATGTTCTTTGCAAGGACATGGATGAAGCTAGAAACCATCATTCTCAGCAAACTAACACAGGAATAGACAACCAAACACTATATGTTCTCACTCATAAGTGGCAGTTGAACAGTGAGAACACATGGACACAGGGAGGGGATCATCACACACTGGAGCAGGGGAAAGGAGAGCATTAGGACAAATACCTAATGCATACAGGGCTTCAAACCTAGATGAAAGGTTGATAGGTTGAGCAAACCACCATGGCACATGTATACCTATGTAACAAATCTGCACTTTCTGCACATGTATCCCAGAACTTAAAAAAAAAAAAGATTTTTAGATAATAATGTGCCTGATCCTTGTACACACACACACACACACACACACACACACACACACACACAGTTGCCAATAATATAAACTGTGAACTTGAGGTGACTTATTTTAAAATGTTATTTTTCTCCCCAGAGAATCTATGGGATTTTGCATACTGTGAAGTTTAGTGCCTAGAAATGGAAGGCAAAATCAACAATGAAAAAATGTTTCAAAGTAATAAAATTTAAGAATGCATTGATGATAATTTCTAATTTCTAGTTTTCTGAATTTGATCACACGATCTTATTTTTCCACCTCCCAGTCTTTGAGGATGGTGTCTACATTTAGATGATTCCTAATTTGCTGGCTCTGCTTTGCTTCCAGATGATTCTTTTCTTTATAGTGGTCTTGGCAGGTAAATCAGTTCCCTTTAGTACAGTTTCCTGAAATAAAGGCAGGTTCAGGGTCCTCTCTGGGAGCAGAACCAGTCAGTATTTTATTATCTCTTCCAAATCATGACACTCAATGAAGTGTGGAACTGATAAAAGAGTAATTTACTTTAAGGTCCAAGAGTGAAAACATAACAGAAAATGAGAAGTTTCATCATAAATGCATCAATGAAGTTGCTCAGGGAGAGTTGGTGATGGTGAAACTATCTCATAGCCACAGAGATTGCATTTCACCTTATTCATGACTGACACTCTAATGGAATCTCAGACTGACTCAGCATACTGTCTGTACCAGCTTCATTTTCTCTTTCAGGTACAAAGCAGCGTTTCTGTTTTGACCCATTGTCCCAAACCTGGCAGATAGCTTCTTTAGCATTGGCCCAAAGGACAATAGGGAAGCGATCTAGCTAAAATTATATATTGATCTCCCTTCAACTGTCCTCCTTTCCAGTTAAATTATCCTGCTTCTTCCTAAAGGCATGGCTATGAGTTTTCAAAACCTGCTCATCCTGCTTCTTAGTTGGTAGTTTTTACCACTTACAGTCTTCTGATTTAGATTCTGAAATATTTAAATAACTGTTATTTTTACTAAAAGAACACTAATTTTAAAGCACTGTAGTACAGACATTCAATAACAAACGATTGTTGATATAGAACTTTATGAAAAAATTTCACTGTGGAAAGCTTGAATAGTCTCCTTATTATTCCTTTTACCTAGTATGGTTTCCCTATAATAAATTTTCTGTACTACTCAAAAATTCTCCTTCTTTACTAATTTTTAATAATTATTAAAGGCTCTTGAGGTAGGAAGCAATGTTTATGCTTCCCCCCTCTGACTTTTTTTAAACTTCAGATGCCCAGACTTGAGTTAATTGTATTCCTTGGTTTATGGCACATTCTCATTAGTCCATGAAAGGTCCTTCCCCGGTAATGCAATAAGTCAAGGAATAGTGCTCACCAATTGATTAAAGTCTTATCACTTGAGAAACTTCTTCAAAGTAGGATGTGGATGAGATTACTGAAAATTAATCAGAAATTTTCTTTATACATACATTAGAAGTTATTGACAGTTTCTTAGTGGGTTATAATTGGAGTCTAACAGGACAGCTGTTGTATATTCTTTATATTTTATTGTATATCAATATGAATGTTAAAGGGCATATCATTGAATGAGATTCAACTTTTGTAGTTCTATAGGTAAGTTAACTAACTATGTTAAGAATTATTACAGGTAGGTGCCTAATCTGGTGAACTCTACCTACCTGTTCTAGGCAAGATCAGTGGTTTGGAGTAAGTACAATCAGGAAAGTTGCACCCTTCATAGAATTCTGTGTTAACAAGGCTGTATTCTGTCTGAATTCTACAAGTTGCATAGATATTTACCAAATCTTAATTGTTGTGCTTGATGATGGTGAAGAAAATTATGGCAAAAAGATTCAATCATACATTGGAGAGAAATATTCCCATGGGTGTAAATAATACTTTCACAGCCTACAAGTTTCTAGAATAGTGTTTCTCGTATATTTTTGACTGAGAGTAAGAAATGCATTTTCTCTGTTGACACATTTTGTGTGTGTGTGTGTATGTTTGTTGCTAAAAGTTTCAGAAACAATATTTTCCATTACTATGTATAATGAACTCTGTTTTTTCTATTCTATTACATTTTAAAAATTGACCCATTTAATTGATTTCATTAATAAGTCCAAGTATCATTGAAAAGATACTTTTCTAGGATATAAGCCTTACAGAACAATAAAATTTACAAGAACATTCTGTGTTTTGAAAAACAAAGTGGGGAGGTTAAAAAAGAACAAGAAATGCGAAGTAGAGAGTAATTTCACCAGTGTGGTCATTCTGAAAGTCACCTTTGTCTTTCCAGTTATAGTAGACATGTGGCTGAAAAATTTTGGAAGGAGCAACCAAAACCTTATGCATGGGGTTATATAAATTCTTATAATTTGCTTATACAATTATTCTGGCAGAGAAAGGATTTATTATTTTAGTGATTCATAAAATTGGAAAAATTAACTTAAAATTGTATTTTTAATGTATTATATATAGGAATATAAAAGTTATATTACATGCATATAAAATTATAAGTACATGCACACACATGTATATATAAAATATGTTTTAATTGCATACACAGGTACTTATATTTCATCTATAAGGCATCAAACAATTTTCATTTTCCCTTGTGTTCTGAGTTCCAGTCACCTGATTTTCTTCCGTTTGCCTAGTGGGCAATCCCAAGTGTTTATGTATGTGGTTTACTCTGCCCTGGATGCCACCTTCCATGCCGTTCTGCCTGTCTCTCTACATAGTTTAGTTTTCATTTCCTTTAAATCTTACCACAATTTGCATACTCTCAAGTCTGTCTTAATTCTCTCAAGACTAAACCATGTCTACTTCTATTATGTCTTATATTTTTCCTTATAGGTTGAGAGCACCATGTTCATTTTGGCTCACCAGTTTTTCTCCAACGTCCTGCGTAATGCCTGGTACATAACAGGTGCTTAATTGTTTGCTGCATGATTAAATGCATCCTAATAATTAATTTTTTAAAAGGTGTGTGAGTCAATATTTACAACTTACTGATTATTTTCCAGATTTCCTCATAACTTTCTGCCTGTGTCATAGCTGTCTTTATACGAGAACACATTTATTCCTGTTTCACATTTTTATCCATAGTATTTGGTCTAACTGGTGTGTGGTAGGTACAAAATAAATGTTTATTGAATTGATTCGTTTAGGCAAAATGCATATGTTATTCAAAGTCAGGTAATGGAACCTGTGGAGAGTCTATACTATTTCTAGCATAACATTAGAGCAAATTTAGTCATTATGGTTGAGTTTATTGATTTTCATCTTTTAGAATCAATTTAATGAGCATCAAAGAAAATATGTTTGGGTGTTAATGTGCTTATATCACAATGTGTGTTCAAGAGCTCTTGTGGAAAGTCAGTGTAATGAAAATATGTGTTTAGTATGTTATTTATAGTTAACAGCCAACCAATACAAATCTAAAAATACGATAAATATCCAACACTGAGAAGAGGAGGAGAGGGAGAGGGAGAAAGGTAAATGAACTTCTCACAGTTTGTATTGATGACAGTCAGTAGATACTAAAAGTTAATAAGTCAGGACAATAAAATAAAACAAACTTATTATTTATACTTATGGAGATAGCCACAAAAGCCCATAGAAACTGAAACAGTTAAGAGATATTATCCCTGGAGAGTGTATCTGTGAGAGGGGAGGAATTGGATGAGAGACTTGATTCTTTTCATCATAGATCTTTGATATTAACAAGGGAAAAATCTAGGGGAAAATGTTATGCAGAATTCTACTTTGTGATTCAGCTTCCTTAAACCTATTTTTGAGGTCCACACATTTTTCTTCCCTCTAGCTGTTCTTCAGTGTCTTACTGTGAACTGATTATAGTGATTTTTTTTTCTATAGCACGTGTTGAATTGCTGTTATAGAAAATAGTCAGGCCTTTACACTAGAACACTTTTACGGGTTGAAATATGGATTCCTAGAACATTGGCTTCTACATACTATGCTAGAGTTTAGAGTTTCTAAACAAACAGGAAAGACTTAACACATCCCAAACTTCCTTACAAGCAGCAGCAATACTAGAAAACCTATTTAGTTGTTCCTTATAGTTCCTTCTAAGGAAATAGGATATATTCTTCATTGTTGCTGCTCTCTTTAGCACAGAAATGTATACACTTAAAAATGGTTACATCTATGAGTAGATATTTATGAGAATGCTGACTATTTATTGAAAGTAAGAGTTCTGGAGACTCAGAAGTCTAGGTTAAAAGGAAGACAGTTTATATTTTTAGTTCCCAGAGCTTCAGAGGAAGGAGCTAGTCATCTTTTTTTTTTTTTTAATTAATAAGCTTTTGTTTTTAGAGTAGTATTAGGTTTATAGCAAATTCTAGCAAAGGTACAGAGATTTTCTGTGTTACACCCTCCACCATGCATGCACAGGTGCCTTCATCATTTTCAACGTCTCTCACCAGAGGTGTTACAATTGTTACAATTGGTGAATCTACACTGGCCTACAATAATCACTCAAAGTCCATCCTTTAAATTAGGGTTCTTTCTTACTGTTATACACTTTATGAGTTTGGACAAATCTATAATGACATATTGTAGTGTGAATTCTTAACAATTTTTATGCTGCCTCAGCATCCAGTTTGAATACAGGTTTAACTTTCTTATACAGAAGCAAGGCTCAGCCACCCTCAACAGAGTTTCTAGTGCTAAACCACATCCAAATGACTCAAGTCCTGCCAAGGATGAGAACTTCGAGGCATCTTCCCCATCTAGCAGACTGGGCTCCTGCTTTTCCTCTACTACCTTTCAAGGAACCATCCAGGGCACTTGTCTGCAAACTTGAAGTGCCCCACACCCTGTTCCTTCATATATGCCACTAATTGCCACGTACACCTGTGCTCTCTTTCTCTCTAACTCTTTATTCTTGCCTCACATGACCCAGGGATAGAAGATTGCCCTCCCAACTCATTATAGCTTCTTTGACCAGGATCTGTAAATAAAAATCTTTCAACTGATTTATTACTGTGGTGGTGTACTGCATTTGCACCTTCTATCTGAGGAACCTGGGCTACCTGAGGACAGATTTTCCCTGGGATTCTGTGGAGAACTCAAGGTTGGGCTGTCAGGGCCAGAGTGATGGCCAGGCAGATGCAAACTGGACATGGGTCAGACAGAAGTCACAAGGGCATCTGTCAGTATAAACAAGTTTCCCATAAGAAGGATCCTCTGGCTGCAGATTGAACAATTAGGGATTAGGCCCTTCTCCAGGTAAAAGAAGCATCCTGAGAAAGGAACACAGGATACTTTCCATATCCAGTTTCCACTCATTTCCTGTTAGGGCAGCATTGCTTGCTGCCCTGTTACTACAATCTCAGTTTAGCAAGGGGCTCTCAAAACACATGTGTTTCATTTATCATTATAGCATCAAACAGAGTACCTTCACCACCCTAAAAATCCTCTATGTTCTGCCTGTTTATCCCTCTCCACCCCTACCCCACTCCCTGGCAACCACTGATCTTTTCACTGCCTTCATAATTTTGCCTTTTCCAGGATGTCATATCTTTGGAATCATACAGTATATAGGCTTTTCAGACTGGCTTCTTTCACTTAGTAGTATGCATTTAAGTTTCCTTCATGTCTTTCATAGCTTGGTAGCTCATTTCTTTTTATCACTAAATAATATTCCATTGTATTGATATATCACAGTTTATCAATTTTTCTACTTAAGGACACCTTGGTTGCTTCTCAGTTTTGACAATTATGAATGAAGCTGCTAAAAACATCTGTGTGCAGGTTTTTTTGTATGGACATAAGTTTTCAACTCTTTAGGGTAAATACCAAGGAGCTTGATTGCCGGATCATATGGTAAGAATATGTTAGTTTTGAAAGAACTTGCTAAATGATTTTCCAAAGTGGCTGTTCTATTTTGCATTCCCACCAGCAGTGAGTAGGAGTTCTTGTTGCTCCACATTCTTGTCAGCATTTGGTGGTGTTAGTGTTCTGGATGTTAGCCATTCTAATAGATGTATAGTGGTTTCTCCTTGTTATAATTTGCATTTTCCTGATGGCATGATGTGAAGCATCTTTTCATATGCTAACTTGCCTCACCCTCCTTGGTGAGGTGTCTGTTAAGGTCTTTGGTTCATTTTTTAATCAGGTTGTTTCTTTCCTTATTGTAGAGTTTTAGCAGTTCTTTGTATGCATTGTATAGCAGTATTTTATTAGGCATCTCTTTTGCAAATATTTGCTCCCAGTCTGTGGCTTCTCTTTCTATTCTCCTGACAGCATCTTTTGCAGAGTAGAATTTGTTGATTTTAATCTTGTTCAGTTTATCAATTCACCTTTCATAGATCATGCCTTTGGTGTTGTATCTAAAAAGTCATCACCAAACCGTAGGTCATACAGATCTTCTCTTATGTTACCTTCTAGGAGTTTTACCACTTTATGTTTTACATTTAGGTCTGTGATTCACTTTGAGTTAATTTTTGTGAAGGATGTAAGGTTTATATTTAGATGTATTTTTTTGTTTTGTATGTAGATGTCCAGTTATTCTAGCACCACTTAGTGACCTCTTTTTAGTGTTAAATTCCAATTGATTTTAAAGAAACTTCACTTAAAAATTAGGGAAAGGAGCATTAGGTCAGGTATTAGGAATTGCTTTTGGTTGGCCTAACAAATTTAGAATTTGTCTTTTCCTCATGTAAAAGGATTCCAGAAATAGGCAGTTCAGTGTTCATATAATATTACATCATCTCCGGCTCCTTCAATCAGTCTTCTTCTACTTCCTTAGTGCATGGTTTCTATCCTTGGTTCTCTCTTGATTTCTAGAATTGTTTTCTATCTTAATTGGTTTCTCTTCTCATGGTCACAAAATTTCCATTTTGTTCCAGGCAGAAAGAGGGAGAAAGGGAGTAAGGATGTTTGCCACATAAGTAATCTGCTTAAGAGAACTTTCCTAGGAGCTTAAACTTGAGACTTTAGCTTACATCTCATTGTAAGGGAAGCCTAGAAATTTAGATTTTTAGCTATAAGCATTTCTACCCCAATAGTATAGGAGTAAGATAAAAAAAGGAGACAGAATTGTGGCAGGCAGCTCACCATCTCTGTGAAAGCCTTTATATGAGCCAAAGTTTCTGCTTACAGCTGCTTATCCCATAGAAGAAGGTGAACAAGATATGGGTCTGTAAAATGCCATATACATATTTAAATAAATTATCTCAGTTTAGACTATAGGAATAGAACTTTTAAAGGCAATACTCATAATATTATATAGTATAATAAGTTATTCAGGGTCATAAAATGAGATTTCTGAAGGAAATGTCTTAGAGTTCCTTACTCATATTATTGTCTCTAGCACCCAGCACAGCTCTTGACGTACGGGTAATAGTATGCCTTCTAATACCACAGATGCAGTGGCTTACAACAACCCAAATTTATGTATTACAGTTCTGTGGGTTAGAAGGTGACTCTGGTCTCACTAGGCTAAAGTCAAGATGTGGTAGGGCTACATTCCTTTCTTGGGCCTCTAAGGGATAACTTGCTTCCTTGCTTTTTCTCACTTCTAGCTGCTGCCTGCATGCCTTGGCTCATGGCTCATTCCTTCATTTTCAAAGCCTGCAACATTAAATTTCTATGACTATTCTGTAGTCACAACTTCTTCTGACTCTGACTACTGACCTCCTTCTTCTACTGGAAGGACCTTTGTTATTACATAGAGTCCAACTAGATAATCCAGGATAATCTCATTTTAAGGTCAGTTGATTAGCAACCATAATTCAATTTGCAAAAATAATTTCTATTTGCCATGAAAGGTAACACATTTATGGGTTCTGGGGATTAAGAAGTGGATATTTTGGAAAGTAATTATTCTGCTACCACAGAGATGGTGGATAAAAATTCTGTTAATAAGTAATAAGGATAAACAGCTAACCAATCCGCAAATCTATGAAGTAAGGAAACTGGGGTTTAGAAACTTGGACTCACTTGGACAAAATCATAAATTCAGGAGGATCTTGCCCATGTCTGAGTGACATAAAAGTCCACATTTGTAAGCATAGGCTGTACCACCTACTGATACCTGAATGAACAAAATATGTAGCAAACCTGATTCTGTGGCAGAGTTCTATGGTTTTGGATGAAAGCTAGTGCAAAATCTGGCTAAACAAATTTTAGAGTCTCAATCCAACCCAGTCACTTAAAAAATATATAATTGTAAAGAGGAATAAAAAATTACATGCACATGTATATTTACTGCAGCACTATTCACAATAGTAAAGACTTGCAACCAACCCAAATGCCCATCAATGATACACTGGATAAAGAAAATGTGGTCACCATGGAATACTATGCAGTCATAAAAAAGGATGAGTTCATGTCCTTTGCAGGAACACAGATGAAGCTAGAAACCATAATTATTAGCAAACTAACACAGGGACCAAAAAAACAAACACTACATGTTCTCACTCATAAGTGGAAGTTGAACAATGAGAACATATGGACACAGGGAGGTGAACAGCACACACCGGGGCCTGCCAGGGGTTTGGGGGACTGGGGAGAGATAGCATTAGGAGAAATACCTAATGTAGATGATGGGTTGATGGGTGCGGCAAACCACAATGGCACATGTATGCCTATGTAACAAACCTGCACATTCTGCATATGTATCCCAAAACTTAAAATATAATAAAATACAAAACAAATAAAAATTTTAAAAAATTACTTTATAATTTAGATTTTTTTCTTATAATTTGCAATCTGTGAAGCCCCAAATTTACATGGAACCTGCTAACAAGAATTATTAGTATTTCCATCTGTGCTTAGTCATACTGTACAGACTTGGCAGTTATATATATTTTTTAATGATTTTTTTCCTTGAAATTTTCTATTTTAAGCATTGTTATTTCTATGTATTGGAGAAATCCAGATATTTTCAGCATTAGACTATATTTAAATGCCTTTTTTACTATAAAGAAACAATACTAACTAGGAATGATGTGAAGGTTTCTCAATACATTTTCATACTCCTCATCATTCTTATTTAATTCAGCTTTAATACAATTCAAATCATGAAGATCAATGTAGGTTGGAAATAGTTAAGGCTGTAAAATTTTGTACCAGTTTACTATTGTAATTGAATTCTAAAGTAAAATATTGAAGAAGTTTATGTTTTTTTAAATGACTTTCATGACACTTATATTTTGAGCTACTAACAAATACATAAAAAACCATTTCTTTGACTACTCAAGGGGAAACCATATTTTATGTGAATATGAAAGCCTAATGAAACTGTTGTTTAAAATTTGAATTTGGCAATATTGAGAAGTAAACTTAGGAAAAAAATTAGGAAATTGTCACAGTGTGGTCTTTAGCAAGGAAACTTTTCATGATGTTCTGATACTTTATTGATATGGTAAATCATTTTATTCAATAGTTGTAATGATCTTCTATGAAAGACTGTCACGCATATTTGTGGCTTCAGCAATGTTTTGTTTGGGTTATATGTAAATCATTTTTCTGGATACTGGTTTCACTCAGTCCTCAAATCCTCTTTTCTTACCATTGATATAGTAAATTCTTTTTAAAAAACATTCTCTAATTTATTTTATTGGTGTTTTATAGTTTTCAGTATATAGGTCCTATACATATTTTACTAGACATATACTTAAATAATTCATAGTTTTTTGTATTATTGTAATAGCACTCTTATGTTTCCATTTCAATTTGTTCATTGATACTATATAGAAATACAATTGATTTTTTGATATATTGACATTTTATGCTGTGACCCTTGATAAATCACTAATTACTTTTACTGGTTTTTTTTTTCAAAATGTATTTGATTTTCTTTTTTTCTTTTTTTAGTGGCTTATTATTATTTATTTATTTATTATACTTTAAGTTCTGGGATACATGTCCAGAATGTGCAGGTTTGTTACATAAGTATACATGTGCCATGGTGGTTTGCTGCACCCATCAATCTGTCATCTATATTAGGTATTTCTTCTAATGCTGTCCCTCTCCTAGCCCCCACCCTCTACTTGGCCCTGCTATGTGATGTTTCCCTCCTTGTGTCTATGTGTTCTCATTGTTCAACTCCCACTTATGAGTCAGAACAGGTGGTGTTTGGTTTTCTATTCCTGTGTTTGCTGAGGATGATGGTTTCCAGCTTCTTCCATGTCCCTGCAGAGGACATGAACTCATCCTTTTTTATGGTTGCATAGTATTCTGTGGTGTAAATGTGCCACATTTTCTTTATCCAGTCTGTCATTGATGGGCATTTGGGTTGGTTCCAAGTCTTTGCTATTGTAAATAGTGCTCAAACAAATATATGTGTGCATGGATCTTTATAATAGAATGATTTATAATCTTTTGGGTATATATCCAGTAATGGGATTGCTAGGTCAAATGGTATTTCTGGTTCTAAATCATTGAGGAATTGCCACACTGTCTTCCACAATCATTGAACTAATTTATACTCCCATCAACAGTGTAAAAGCATTCCTATTTCTCCACAACCTCTCCAGCATCTGTTGTTTCCTGACTTTTTAATGATCATCATTCTAACTGGCCTGAGATGATATCTCATTGTGGTTTTGATTTGCATTTCTCCAATTACCAGTGATGATGAGCTTTTATTTTCATATGTTTTTTGGCCACATAAATGTCTACCTTTGAGAAGTGTCTGTTCATATCCTTCACCCACTTTTTCATGGGATTCTTAGTTTTCTTCTTGTCAATTTAAGTTCCTTTTAGATTCTGGATATTAGCCCTTTGTTGGATATATTGCAAAAATTTTCTCCCATTCTGTAGGTTGCCTGTTCACTCTGATGGTAGTTTCTTTTGCTATGCAGAGGCTCTTTAGTTTAATCAGATCCCATTTGTCAATTTTAGCTTTTGTTGCCATTGCTTTTAGTGTTTTAGTCATGAAGTCTTTTCCCAAGCTTATGTCCTGAATGGTATTGTCTAGGTTTTCTTCTAGGGTTTTTATGATTTTAGGTCTTACATCTAAGTCTTTTATATATCTTGAGTTAATTTTTGTATGATGTGTAAGGAAGGGGTCCAGTTTCACTTTTCTGCATATGGCTAGTCAGTTTTCCCAACACCATTTATTAAATCGGGAATCCTTTCCCTATTGCTTGTATTTGTCAGGTTTGTCAAAGATCAGATGTTGTAGCTGTATGGTGTTATTTCTGAGGCCTCTGTTCTCTTCTACTGGTAAATACATCTCTGTTTTGGTACCAGTACAATGCTGTTTGGTTACTATAGTCTTGTATTATAGTTTGAAGTCAGGTAGTGTGATGCCTTTAGCTTTATTCTTTTGGCTTAGGATTTGTTTTGGCTACATGGGGTCTTATTTGGTTCCACATGAAATTTAAAGTAGATTTTTCTAATTCTGTGTAGAAAGTCAGTGGTAGCTTGATGGGGATAGCATTGAATTTATAAATTACTTTGGGCAGTATGGCCATTTACATGATATTGATTCTTCCTATCCATGAGCTTGGAATGTTTTTCAATTTGTTTATGTCCTCTCTTATTTCCTTGAGCAGGGATTTATAGTTCTCCATGAAGATGTTCTTCACATCCCTTGTAACTTGTATTCCTAAGTGTTTTATTTTCTTTGTAGCAATTATGAATGGAAGTTCACTCATGATTTGGCTCTCTGTCTATTATTGGTGTATAGGAATGCTTGTGATTTTTGCACACTGATTTTGTATCCTGAGACTTTGCCGAAGTTGCTTATCATCTTAAGGAGATTTTGGGCTGAGATGTTGCAGTTTTCTAAATATACAATTGTGTCATCTGCAAACAGAGACAACTTGACTTCCTCTCTTTCTATTTGAAAATGCTTTATTTCTTTCTCTTGCCTGATTGCCCTGGCCAGAACTTCCAATACTATGTTGAATAGGAGTGGTGAGAGAGGGCATCCTTGTCTTGTGCTGGTTTTCAAAGGGAATGCTTCCAGCTTTTGCCCATTCATTGTTATATTGGCTTTGGGTTTATCATACATAGCTCTTATTATTTTGAGATATGTTCCATCAACAGCTATTTTATAGAGAGTTTTTAGCATGAAGTGGTGTTGAATTTTATTGAAGGCCTTTTTTTTTAATCTGTTGAGATAATCATGTGGCTTTTGTCATCGGTTCTGTTTATGTGATGGATTACATTAATTGATTTGTATATGCTGAACCAGCCTTGCATCCCAGGGATGAAGCCAACTTGATTGTGGTGGATAAGCTTTTTGATGTGCTGCTGGATTTGGTTTACCAGTATTTTATTGAGAATTTTTGCATCAATATTTATTAGGGATATTGGCCTGAAATTTTCTTTTCTTGTATGTCTCTGCCTTGTTTTGGTGTCAGGATGATGCCGGCCTTATAAAATGAGTTAGGAAGGAGTCCCTGTTTTTCTATTGTTTGGAATAGTTTCAGAAGGAATGGTACCAGCTCCTCTTTGTACCTCTGGTAGAATTCAACTGTGAATCGTTATGGTCATGGGCTTTTTTTGTTTGGTAGGCTATTAATTACAGCCTAAATTTCAGACCTTGTTGTTGATCTATCAGGGATTTGACTTCTTCCTAGTTTAGTCTTGGGAGGGTGTATGTCTCCAGGAATTTATCAATTTCTTCTAGATTTTCTAGTTTATTTGCATAGAGGTGTTTACAGTATTCTGTCATGGTAGTTTGTATTTCTGTGGGGTCAGTGGTAATATCCCTATATCATTTGTTATTGTATCTATTTGATTCTTCCCTTCTTTCTTGTTTATTAGTCTGGCTTGCGGTCTATCTATTTTGTTAGTCTTTTCAAAAAACCAACTCCTGGATTCACTGATGTTTTGAAAGGTTTTTAACGTCTCTATCTCCTTCATTTCAACTCTCATCTTAATTATTTCTTATCTTCTGCTAGCTTTTGAATTTGTTTGCTCTTGCTTCTCTAGTTCTTTTAATTGTGATATTAACGTGTCAATTTTAGATCTTTCCTGCTTTCTTATGTGGGCATTTATTGCTATAAATTTCCCTCTAAACACTGCTTTAGCTGTGTCTCAGAGATTCTGGTACGTTGTGTCTTTGTTCTCATTTGTTTATAAGAACTCATTTATTTCTGCCTTAATTTTGTTATTTATCCAGTAGTTATTCAGGAGCAGGTTGTTCAATTTCCATGTAGTTGTGTGGTTTCAAGTGAGTTTCTTAATCCTGAGTTCTAATTTGATTGCACTGTAGTCTGAGAGACTGTTAATTATGATTTTCATTCTTTTGCATTTGCTGAGGAGTGTTTTACTTCTAATTACTTGTTCAGTTTTTGAACTTGTACAATGTGGTGTTGAGAAGAATGTATATTCTGTTGATTTGGGGTGGAGAGTTCTGTAGATGTCTATTAGGTCTGCTTGGTCCAGAGCTGAGTTCAAGTCCTAAATATCCTTGTTAATTTTCTGTCTCATTGATCCATCTAATATCAACAGTGGGGTGTTAAATCTCCCACTATTATTGTGTTTGAGTCTAAGTCTCTTTGAAGGTCTCTAAGAACTTGCTTTATGAATCTGGATGGTCCTGTATTGTGTGCATGTATATTTCGGATAGTTAGCTCTTCTTGTTGCATTGATCCTTTTACCATTATGTAATGCCCTATTTTTTCTTTTGTGATCTTTGTTGGTTTAAACTCTGTTTTATCAGAGACTAGGATTGCAACCCATGCTCTTTTGCTTTCCATTTGCTTGTTATATTTTCCTTCATTCCTTTATTTTGAGCCTATGTGTGTATTTGCATGTGAGATTAGTCTCCTGAATACAGCACACTGATGGTTCTTAACTCTTTATCTAATTTGCCAGTCTGTATCTTTTAACTGGGGCATTTAGCCCATTTACATTTAAGGTTAATATTTTTATGTGTGAATTTGATACTGCGATTATGATGCTAGTTGGTCATTTTGCCCATTACTACATGCAATTTATTCATAGTGTCAATGGTCTTTCCCATTTGGTATGTTTTTGCAGTGGCTGGTCCTGGATTTTCCTTTCCATATTTAGTGCTTCCTTCAGGAGTTCTTGTAAGGCAGGCCTAGTGGTGACAAAATCTGTCAGCATTTGCTTGTGTGTAAAGGATTTTATTTCTCCTTTGCTTATGAAGCTTAGTTTTGCTGGATTTGAAATTCTGGGTTCAAAATTATTTTTTTTAAAAGAATTTTGAATATTGTCCCCCACTCTCTTCTGGCTGGTAGGATTTCTGCAGAGAGATCTGCTGTTATTCTGATGGGCTTCCTTTTGTGGGTAATCTGACCTTTCTCTCCGGCTGCCCTTTTCCTTTTTTCCTTCATTTCAACCTTGGTGAATCTGATGACCATGTGTCTTGGGGTTAGTCTTCTCAAGGAGTATTTTTGTGGTGTTCTCTGTATTTCCTGAATTTGAATGTTGGCCTGTCTTGCTAGGTGGGAAAGTTCTCCTGGATAATGTCCTGAGGAGTGTTTTCTAACTTGGTTCCATTCTCATCACTTTCAGGTACACCAATCAAACGTAGTTTTGGTCTTTTCACATAGTTCCATATTTCTTGGAGGCTTTGTTTGTTCCTTTTCATTCTTATTTCTCTAATCTTGTCTTCTTGCTTTATTTCATTAAGTTGATCTTCAATCTCTGATAGCCTTTCTTCCATTTGATCGATTTGACTCTAGAGACTTATATATGTTTCATGAAGTTCTTGTGCTGTGTTTTTCAGCTCCATCAGTTCATTTATGTTCTTCTCTAAACTGGTTATTCTAATTAGCAATTCCTCTAACCTTTTTTTAAAGGTTAGCTCCTTGCATTGGATTTTCAAGGTTAGCTTCCTTGTGCTGGGTTAGAATACACTCCTTTAGTTCAGAGGAGTTTGTTATTATCTACCTTCTGAAGCCTACTTCAGTCAATTCATCAAACTCATTCTCTGTTTAGTTTTTTTTCCTTGCTGGCAAGGAGTTGTGATCCTTTGGAGGAAAAGAGGTGTTCTGGTTTTTGGAATTTTCAGCCTTTTTGCTCTGTTTTTTTTTTTTTTTTTTTTTTTTTTTTTTTCCCTCATGTTTGTGGCTTTATCTATCTTTGGTCTTTGATGTTGGTGATCCTTGGATGGGGTTTTTGTGTAGATGTCCTTTTGTTGATGTTGATGCTATTCCTTTCTGTTTGTTAGTTTTCCTTCTAACTGTCAGGCCCCTCTGCTGCAGGTCTGCTGGAGTTTGCTGGAGGTCTGCTCCAGACCCTGTTTCCCTGGGTATCACCAGTGGAGGTTGCAGAACAGCAATAATTGTTGCCTGTTCCTTTGTCTGAAGCTTCATCCCAGAGGGACACCTGCCAGATGCCAGCCAGAGCTCTCCTGTATGAGATGTCTGTTGAACCCTGCTGGGAGGTGTCTTCCAGTCAGGAGGCACGGGGGTCAGGGACCCACTTGAGGAGGCAGTCTGTCCCTTAGCAGAGCTGGAGTGCTGTGCTGGGAGATCCAGTGCTCTCTTCATAGCTGGCAGGAAGAAACGTTTAAGTCTGCTGAAGTTGCGCCCACAGCCTCCTCTTTCCCGAGGTGCTCTGTCCCAGGGAGATGGGAGTTTTATCTGTAAGTTCTTGACTGGGGCTGCTGTCTTTCTTTCAGAGATGTCCTGCCTAGAGAGGAGAAATCTAGAGAGGCAGTCTGGGTACAGTGGCTTTGCCAAGCTGTGGTGGACTCTGCCCAGTTCAGTCTTCCCAGTGGCTTTGTTTACACTGTGAGGGGGAAACGTCTTACTGAAGCCTCAGTAATGGTGGACACCCTCCGCTTCCCCACTAAGCTCAAGTGTCCCAGGTTGACTTCAGACTGCTTTGCTGACAACAAATGTTTTAAGCCAGTGGATCTCAGCTTGCTGGACTCTATGAGGGTGGGATCTACTGAGCTAGACCACTTGGTTCCCTGCCTTCAGCCCCCTTTCCAGGGGAGTGAATGGTTCTGTCTCACTGGCATTTCAGGTGCCACTGGGGTATGAACAAAAACTCCTGTAGCTAGCTCAATGTCTCCCCAAATGGCTGCCCAGTTTTGTGCTTGAAATCCAGGGCCCTGTGGTATAGGCACCCAAGGGAATCTTCTGGTTTGTGGTTTGTGAAGACCATGGGAAAAGTGTAGTATCTGTGCAGAATAGCAAGGTTCTTCACGGTGTAGTCCCTCACAGCTTCTCTTGGCTAGGGGAGGGCGTTCTCTGACCCCTTGCACTTCCTGGGTGAGATAATGCCCTACCCTGCTTCAGCTCATTCTCCATGGGCTGTACCCACTGTCTAACCATCCCAATGGGATGAGCTGGGTACCTCAGTTGGAAATCAACACCGCCTTCTGTGTTGATCTTGCTGGGAGTGGCAGACTGGAGTTGTTTTGAATATGCTGATGCCTAATAAATGTGAGGTGATAAGGAATAGAAAAAGAAGACAAAGAGAAAGGGGTTGATTAATGAACATTTTTTCAACTGCAAGAATTCTCAGCACAGTTATCATATAGTGGCAGTGTTTACCATCATTCTCTCTACTAAGAATCCATTCCTTTTGCCATTTGGCTAGAATTCTCAAGTGTTACCAACACAATAGTCCCATGGTACACTCAACAATCAGTTTTTGAAATATATTATTAGTACATTAAAACTATAAATATACAGATCCTCAAAGGCAGAATTGTGTTATTTATCTTTTTACTCCGCAGTGCTTATCCTAATGTCTGACACGTTGGGAGTGCTCAATAAATTTTTATTGAAGGAAAGAATGAATGAAGTAAACCATAAATTTCCCTCTTATAAGAACATAAATGTTTGATATAATTTTACTGAGCTGTGTTACCTCATATATATGTTTGGAAGCTGAATTAGATTGTCTCCAAGGCCCTTCCCAGCATCAACATTTTGTATCTCTATGATTCTTCCCTTTATTTGGTTGTGGTAGATAATGGGGCCATACTCCTTTCTTCCTCAGTTGTTACCTCTCCCGAGATGGTAGAGAAGAACATTTTCAAGACTTTCTTTCTTTTTTTCTGCTTAGCCTCTAGAGATTGTAGAATGCTGCATGGCTCTTTCAATAAGCAGTTGTTGTATGGAATTTATTCTAAGCTACCCAGACCTGCTTTAGAACTATAATGGTCTTTCTCCTGCTCTACCTGAGGCCTCAGGTTCATTTTTGTCAGATTGTCATAGGTACCAGTTTGCCTGTGACAGTTACAGTTAATAACTATTACTCTTGCTTGGTAACTGTTGCTTGATATAATTGTTAATAGTGTCTCTTTGATTCTCAAAAGTGACCTGGTTTGGACAATAAGTTATAGGGTTACATAATAACAGATCTTTGACTCCTGAAGTGTCTCCTTCCCCTTGTATTGAGATGTGTTCATTCCTGGTAGTGCTGGGTCTTAGGTGTTGGCAACTGTTCTCCTACATTCCTCCTTCTACGCCTTTTCTAAGGCAACAGACACAGGGGCAAAGTGAGTCTACTCACATTTCCAAGTTTCTGGAAAAAAAAAAAGAATACATTGAATACTTCTGGGTTAAAAAATGCGACCTTTTGCCTCTAAGAGCTAATTTAATAGAGCAAAATAATCATAATGCAAATTCATTTTTTAATGAAAAAATCTATTCAGTTCTAAATATGAAAGAATATCAGTGCAATATAAATGAAGGCATTATAAGATCTTCGGATCCTTTTAGTCTTCTTGGAACTGTTTTTTTTCATGCATTTCCAACTGCACTTTCTTTATGGCTGTGGCCTCTATAGCATTCTACTTCAGGGCTATGATGCACAGCATACTTAAGGGATGTAGGGATAAGGAAGGGACTCAAGTCTGTTATGGGAATTCTGTCAAGTGTGCACAATACACTTGAAAAGGAAAAAAGAAAGTGAACAAGCCAAGTTCTGCAGTCTTCCCAAGGGATTTAGAATTGGAGCCAGAAATTGAAGGATGGGTGAAATTTCCACAGGTAGATGAATGGGGTAAGATTTCAAGTGGGGGGTTGTGATGTGCTGTCTTGGGCCTGCCCAATTTAAGCAAGAAGAAAGAAAACTGGAGGATTAAGTGACTGGGTCAGAAAGACAATTTGAGATTCTGGAGGAGAAGCAGTTTAAATGTTCATGTGTTTAGCTTCCCATGACATGTGCTTTTATTGGATTTTGAATATTGTTTTAAAACCTTTATATCTGTAGAGGAGTTTTACTTTTCAGCCAAGTAAGGATAGAATTGAAAGTAAAAATTAGTTTAATGAGTCCCCGAGTAGGTTTATTACTATTTCTTCTCTTTTTGACCCTTTTATGGCAGACAGAACATACGGGAGTCAGGACGGGAGAAAGGAGAGTATATGATTTGGTTGCTGCTGGCTTGCTTGTGCTGGCTGTGTGTCCACAAGAAAAGTATAGGCTTTATTTTGACAAGTGTGAGAGGTGTCCACATTGGGTACACTCTGGGTTTAACATTAGAAGATGAGCATTCTGCAGGGACATTCTTAATAGTCTACAGAGAAGGTGAGTGGGGGTGGAGGGACAGAAGATGTCCCTGGGGAATGCCCATTTTCAGAGGGGTTTATTCGAGGTTTTCATGCATTCAATTCAGTGTGTCACGGAGGCATTAATGCGAGAAGCCTGAACCATCCCTCTCAGCAGACCTGCTCTTCACCCGAGGTAGAGATCCTGTTTTTCCTGTCTTCCCCTCTCACTTGCCTTTTCTGGACTTTTAGTATTACATGCTCTATAGACAATTTTCCTCTGGGTACTTTCTCAGAACATAATTTACTCTTCAACTTCAGAGTATTTTTAGCTTTTGTCCTCTCTGCCCATTCTAAGTGGTTTTACAGACATAAATTTATATTCATATGGAGATTTGATTAGTAAAAATCATCCATTTATTCACTCAGTAAATGTTTATGGAGTTTTCACGTATATGCCCATCACTGTTCTAGGTGCTGGAATGTAGCAGTGAACAAAAAAGATAACCCTCATAGAGCTTAAAATAAAAATTAGATCAGGGCAAGGAGGGCTTGGAGTTGAGAGGAAAGGGAACAACTGCAGTAGTGAGTGGAGTGAATAGGAGAGGCCTCAGTGACAAGGTGAGATGAGCACTGACTGAAAGAAGGTGAGAGGATTGGCCAGCATTTATCTCAGGGAAGGACAGGAGGAGCAAGAGGGAAAAGCAAGAGCAAAGGCTTGAAGCAAGAGCATGCCTGGTGTACAGTACAGAACAGTACAGAGGCCAGGAGATTGGAGTGAAGTCGCCGAAAGGAAGAGCAGTCGTACTGGAGATCAGAGAGTCTTGGAGGCCTTTGAAGGGGCTTTGTCTGTTATTCTCTGTAAAATGGAAGACCATTTCAGGACTTGTGGCACAAGAGTGTCAAGATCTATATTATGGTTGAAACAAGCTTGTCCAACCTGCAACAGCTTTGAATGCATCTCAACACAAATTTATAAACTTTCTTAAAACATGATGAGATTTTTTTGCTATTATGTTTTTTCTAGCTCATCAGCTATCGTTAGTGTATTTTATGTGTGGCCCAAGACAATTCTTTTTCTTCCAGTGTGGCTCAGGGATGCCAAAAGATTGGGCACCCCTGGCTTAAGAGGATCATTTTGGCTTTGTGCTGAGGATTTCATGGGTGGGACATGTGTGAGTAAGAACAGAACAGGAAGACCTGCCAGGAGTCTCCTCACCAGGCAAGAGATGGTGGGGCTTGGATTAGGTGGTAGTAAGCACTCAGATTCTGTGGATGTGTTTTGAAGCTAAAGATCAACAAGATTTTCTGCTGGATTGGATGTGAGGTGACATCCATTTCTTCTCTAAAAGACACAGTGGAGTTAAGGACAGTTATAGGGGTTTTGGCTTAAGCATCTGGAGATTTGGAGTTTTCAAGGCAGCCAAATATTTTATGATTAGTAAACCTATTAATTTATAACCTGCAGATGTTCTCATAAATGGTTTTCCTACAATACTTTTGAAATGAAGATCGGGCCAGGATACAGAGGCATGTGCAATATGCAAGGTAAAGTCTGGCTGGGCAAAGGTTGTCCTTATAACCTTCTTCTCTTATACCCCATTAGGCAAGTGGGTGCCTCAAATATAGGAACTATGACTGATTTCTCTTTGCACCTTTGCTATCTACCACGGTGGGTGTCATATATTTTCTTTAATCAAATCTTGTTATTGACTTTAAGATAAAACATTATTTTATGTACTACTAACACATTTACCACTTATATAAATGATTATTACTTTAACATGTAATAAACATAAAAATATTTTAATAAATATATGACTACTTTAATAAATATATTGGCATTTGATATTTATTGAAGAGTTATTTTGGACTATTTAGACAGAAATATTTATCATTTAATTAGGGGCATTTATTTGGCTTGTGAAAGGCAATACTTTTTGCATATATCAGTAAAAAAATGTAATATGGCTTCATTTACTTGTGGGTAGCATTCTTTCTAAGGTGTCAGAAAGCACTTTGTGTGACTTTGCAAGAAAATATAAAACAGCCATCATTCTCCAAACCATGCATATGTACTTCATTAATATTAAATGTATGCCCCATCACACAAATTCCTTTTCTGTGTATATAACATTTTGTTTCAATGATGCATCATAGTTTAATATTTTGGAAGATATTTTTTAAAAAACCTTACAAATATTAATGAACATAACTCAAAGGGATAAACATGAAGAACTATGACCAAGTTCTTGGCAGATTTTAGAAACTATATCACAGCTGCCCCCTGGCTGACAGCAATTGTAGAATGTCATTCATTGTAAGAAACATTCTGATATCTCAGTTGTTAAAATGTGAAAAATGTACATCTTAGAGTCAATGAAATACGGTAGTAGATATTCAACAATGCTTAAATGCTTGAAGTGTGACTTTCTGCCCCCTGCTGCCCATGGGTATACCTCTAGCTCTAGGCTGCAGGAGTTTTAATCTATACTTGCAAAGTAAGTCCTGTTGCAATCTTTGATGTAATATTTCTATTTTTATTTTTTTTCTGTCTAGTATCCCTTCTTATAGGAGATTACGCCTCCCACCTATGCTCTGTCCCTGTGCTTGGGTGGGCTTCATTTTGACCCCCATTTTTCCCAAAGCACAGCCAGGGGAGGACATGTGACAGATGCAGGGGTAGCCTACTCTTTCAGGTGACGGTGATTGGTCCAGGGATCGTCACATGATCCAAGCCAGGTCAGACGCTGAATATTGTCAGAGCAATAAGGAAAATAAGCTTTCTTTTTCTTTAAGATTATAATTTTTTAGGACCTTGAAAGACTGCAGTTTCTGGTGGCCACCTTACCATTACAAAGACAGTCTAGAAAAGTAGAATTGAGATGGGGAGAAATGTCTCTGGGCATCTCTGATCTCTTGATTTAGCTATAATTGAAGCTGGATTTATTCCTGAAGTTTTCAGTTATATGACTAGTATTTTTTGCTCTCGAATAGGCTGAGTTCTGTGGCTTAAAGCTGAAAATGTCCTCACTAATATATATACAGAAGCATTTTCCTATCTGCTGCTCCTCCACTTCTTCATAGGAAATACCCCCTGTGGAGTACGGGCTGACACTCAGTTACTGTCTTCACTCTGTGTGTTTCTAAGTCTCAGAAGTCTTAACCTCATCCTTCACCCTTATCTTTCTGAATTATTCTCTTCGGCTAGATTGATTTTATAGTGAATTGTCAAAACCAGGTGTAAGTTAGGATCTCTACTTCTTCTAGACTTGATTCTCAGCTCAGTTGTCTTAGTTGTTGAGTGGTGGATGACTTCTTGTTCTGAGACTTCTAACAGACTCACACTCATACTTTTGACAGAAGCTAACTCCTACTCTATTTTTCAAAGCCTAAATATTTCTTTATGCCTCTCACAAAGCTCCGGCCTCTTTTGGTGTTGAACACCTCAAATCCTCAGCTCATTTACAAAGCACAGAGACCTGTGATGCTCTAAACTTCCCTGAAGGTTAAAACTTTTTCAGATCAGGTTATTGACTCTAGCTATTTTCCTAAATTTTCTTTGGTAACTCCTATATTCCAAGTACAGAGATTCAAATCTCCCTAAGTTTTCCTAATTGGACTCATATCATATACAGTGGTATTATATTGTGGGAATAAGAATAAGTTTTGAAGCCAGAGAGACCTGGATTCCTAGCTCAGATAATATCATGAGTTTTAAATTTACCTGTATATTGATCTATATCCTATTCTATGTCTCTGAATCTATTATACCTGGCATATAGTAAGTTCTTATAAATGATACCATTAAAAAAATTATATATCACGTTATTTCTCAGTATGTTTACATGTGATTTACATTTTACATTGCATTTATATTATACAATTTCAGTTGTTCTTACTTTGCTCATTCTTTTCTATATACACAATGCCAGAATGCAAGAACAGTCATAATTAACCTAAGACAGCAAACTTTGGATCCTTGAAAAACAAAACTCTAATATTGCAGACAAATCCACATATCTTGCTCTAAAATAAAACTAGAGAAAACTCTGAAAGCAGAGATAGAATGGTAGTAGAATTTATTACCTAAAAGGCAGAACTTGGCCAGGTTCTGCCATCTCTTATAGGTTCAATATGTCTCTATAGAATTCTTAGCCACAGATAAAGTAATCCTGTTTGATTTATATGGTCCCATTTTAAGAAATCTACAGAAGAGAAGGTCTATACCAATTCTTTATCTTAGGCACCTTGTTGGCAGTGGCTTTGTGTCCAAAATGATTTGGGATTAGAGGATATAAAAGACTGTTCTTTCTGTGCAATTTTCATTTGCTCAGTTCCCTCCTCAGTATATAGTGATATTTGCTGAGCTATATTAATCAGGAATTTAAAAAAATAGTTTTCTTAGTACTTGAGAAAAGTGCCAGATTGATTTCCAGGAAGTTCATGTCCTCCTAATGTAGCATAATTAACTAAATTCAGTTTCTTTGCCTGCTTCTTGCACCTATCAGAATTATACAGCCTTAGGAAGAGGGCTATCAAATCTGAAAAGTCAATCCTCACATTCCTTATTACTATGGAAGAAAAAAAAAAGGTGACTAAAGATTTAGACCTAAGGTAAAATTATTAAGAATTATTTATTACAGAGTTTGGTTCTTAACCTTTATGGGTTACAGACCTCTTAGAGAAATTTATGAATGCTGTGGACACTCTCTCCACAAAAATGCAAAAATAGACACAGGCAAAAATTTCTGTACCTAATTTTCAACATATTATGAATCTCTTGAAGCTCATTTGGGTTAAGAACCTGAGTGTGATTTCATAAAAAATCATAGACTCTTAGGGTAGCTACAGGACTTTAGAGGCCATTTGGATGAATCTCTGGCCTAACTCAAGGGTTTTCCAAACTCAGCATTAACAAAAGACATTGGATTGAATAATTCTTTGTCATATGGGACTGTTCCATGTATTGTGGGATGTGTAGCAGCATCCCTTTCCTCTACTCGCTGGATGCCAGGTAGAGGTAGGGGCAGTTGTGACAATAAAAACATTTTCAGACCAAATGCCACATAGGGGCCAAATCAATCAAGAACCACTGGTCTAACTTGAAAAGCCCTTCCATGATTTTGATAGCAAGTGATCGTTTTGTTCCTAAAGGGATGTTTATTACCACAAACTGACACCTCTGTTTAAATTTGAGTTTGCAGAAAGCAGAATCTGAGATAAGGCCTTAAGGAATAGTGTTCCTTAGAAGTCCAAGTGAGAGAGTGAAGAAAGTGAGGCATAAAAGTGGGGAAAGCCATTATAGTTTTCATTAAAGAGTGTTTTTACTGTAGGCAACTGGGACTTAGTTATAATACGGATTCCCTGGTAAACAGTGCAAAACCCACCTTAGAATTTTTCCACCAGAGTGGCAAAGCTAAGGTATTTATTCCTCTTCTCCTCACCCTCATTGACTGATACTGATCAGGTAGAATTTGATCCTCAGCATTCCCAGGCTGCCCTGCAGATGGGGCCTTGCTAACTCCTGTGATTTTGGAGAAAGTTCTCAGGCAGAGTAGCCCAGTAGAGGGTATTTAATATGGACAATTATCAGTTTGCAGAGGATCTGTCCATTGAACTCAATGGCAAACCAAAAAGATGTGGGGACAGGGAATCAATAGCACCTGCCTAGCAACTCATTTTATGTTTTAATTACTGTGCTCTTTTTTTTTTTTTGAGCAGGTACTTGCTTTCTTGTAACTGAGACCCAATGTCTTATGCTGTCATCTATAACAGAAGTTTGCATACTTGGCATGTGGGCTAAAGTTGGCCTTTTTGTGTAGTCTGTGAACTAAAAATGTTTTAAAAATTTTAAACTATTGAAAAGAATGGAAAAATTATAGTTGTAACATTCAAATTTCAAGTGTCTATAAATATGGTTTTATTGAATACACTCATGCACATTATGTTTGTCTGAGACTGCTTTCCTGTTGCATTGATAAAGTGCATGATTGCGCAGAGACTATACAGCCTGCAAGGCCTAAATATTTACTTTCTAGCTGGTCTATTACAGAAAAAGTTGGCCAACTCTTGATCTATAGCAACAATGAATAAGTCTATTTCTGCTTCCAAATGACAACATGGAAACAGTTCAAGATATTTTTCCTTTTTCTTTTCTAAATGAACTTTCCAAATTTCTTTAATTTATTATATGGTGTTATTCCAAGACCCTTCATTTTCTTGGGCACTTTCCTATAGATGGATTTCATTTCATCAGTGTTTCTCTTAAAATGTGGCTCTCAGAATGGAACATATTTTATAAAATGCATTTGAACAGTCAAAAGAAGAGTGATGGTATCCCCAGAGTTGGGTGGTCTACTTTTAAAATGTGGCCTAAATCCATTAGGTTTTTAGAAGGCTCATTACTATGTCAGCTCATAATGAGCACTGAATCAACTAAAATACATTTTCACATAAATTTATTTCCATATAGGCATATTATTTCTTGACATTGTGTTCCTTTTTAACTATTAGACATTCTTTCTGAATAAAATTTATTAGCAGTTATTTGAAAAATATTTATTGACTTCAAATATTTGTTAAAGTTTAATATTCATTGTTACAAATGAAAATATTTATGTTTTTATTCAGGTGACCCTGATTTGGGATCTAATTTATTCCTGAATGACAGTCTCAATGTAGAATAATGAGAGATCAAATTTTTATACCATTATATTATAAAACAGGGTCCTTTTGGAAGATTAAGTTATCAACCCTAAGGCTTCACTCTTTTGTTATAGTATTATGGAGCCACATCTTATATCCTTCAACTTTGCTAGACTAATTTGTTTATTCTAGTAGCTTTATTGTAGATGACGCTCCATTTCCTCAAGTCAGGGAGTCAAATGGGTCCTTGCCTGAGTTCCCCCTTCTTACACTGCAGCAGCTAAATGAGGCAATTGTAGAGCTCAGCTAGTTTGTGTTCTATAAGGGATCACTATCCTTCATTTCCTGATGTCCAGTATTCTTGAAAACCATTGCTTCCTATACTTTGTCCATTTTTGGGGTTATTTCAGGCAGGGGGTAAAATGTAACCCTTGTTGCTCTATTTTGTCTCAAATAGAAAATTGTAGAAGTTTTTTTTGTTGTTGTTTTATCTCTGCCGTGAGGTTTTCCAGATAACCACTTTACCAGCCTAGGCTCCAAGAGGAGACACATGGATCAGGACCACGAAAACCAATCTGCTGACCTGCCACGTGAAGTGGAGTCACCCCTGCTGACGTGCAGTCTTCTGAGCGCATGAAATAAAATAGTTTAACAAACACTGTTTTCCAAGATCCACTCTCAGAGATTCTAATCCAGTTGATATGAGGCTTGCACATTGGTACTGAAAGCAAACAAATATGGAAACAAGCAAATGAAGATACAAAATTTCCCAGGAGATTCTAATATGTATTTAGGCTGCAAACTGCCCTACAGTTCTATGGCAAAATACTATTTAAAGTAGCAAAGCAGAGTGGTTCTTGTCCTTACGGTGTTATAGATAGGATATAGACAATCAGCAGATATTCAAGCATTTCTTGAGAAAAGTATTCTGAGGAGGAATCTAGAATGCTTTGGGAGCACCTGGGAGGGGATGCTTATCCAGACCTGGAAGTCTGGTATGATGAGGCACTTTAGACAAGACTGCTCTCAAGACTGTTATTTATGCTAAAAGTACACTGTCATGATTATTGTGATTTTTGATTGTTTAAAAGTGGGGAAAAACTTCTATTTTTAAAGCTGTCAGCAGCTTATTTTCCCTGTTGTTGTAAGAAGTGAAGCTAGAATTCCACACTTGGAAACAGATTCTGTTCTGGAATGAAAAGGTTTAAGACAACAAATAGGCAAACTGCTTTTTATGATAATGGAAATGTTTTTCTTTTTTCAAAAAGTGAGTGTATTCTCAGAAGATTATTATAAGCACTAGGTGTAGGAAGAAAATAAGGATAAGTAGAAAACTTAGTTTTTATTGCTCTCTCCTGGCCCCAGTTTGGCTAAAGCAAAAATGCTGGAATCTGGATGGGAGAGATGCTCTAAAGCCCTTCCTGGTGGGTGAGTAGTTTGGCCTCACTGAAAGGGGGTCTTTTGTAGAAGGCCATGGTCTTTGAATTCTATGGGTGTTGATGATCAAATTCAGCTTTAAGTTTTCTAAGTTGCCATTACTTTGGCTAGACTCAATAATTTGCAGTGTTTTATTTTAAATACCACAGCTAGGTCCTATCTTTATTTTGTAGAACTGAAGGAATTTTTTTTTCCAGGTGCATTTGAAAGAATTCTAAGATGTCTCTCAAGATTCCTGCTTCTTGGTGTTTATTTTGTCTTATATAAACCCCTTCCTTGAATGTGGGTGAACTTCATGAATATGATGGGATATCACTCATGTGATTATGTTATTTCATAAAGCAAAAAATATTATGCAGGTATAATTATAGTACCCTAATTCACCGAGTTGAAGTTAACCAAAAGGGAGGTTTTATGGGCCATCCTGACCTATCTTGGGTGAGCCTTTAAGAGATGAAGACAAGAAGCAGCAGCAAGTACTCTCCTCCTGGCCATAAAGGAGTAAGCTGCCATGCTGTGAGAGGAGGAGGCTAACTAGCAAGGGCCTGAAAACAACTCCCAGCAGCTGAGAGAAGTCTCTGGTCAGCGGCAAGCAAGAAAACATAGCTCTTAGTCATAAAGCTAAGAACCAGGGAGCTTGCAGGTAGATGCTAAGACTCAACTGAGATTTTTAACCCCCTGCTGACACTGTGATAACAGTCTGAAGTGACTGAGCAAAGCACTCAACTAATCTGTATCTGGAATCCTGACCCACAGAAACTTATATAATCAATGGGTATTGTTTTAAGCCATCAAGTTTATGATAATTTGCTATGCAGCAATTGAAAATACACCAGGAGAGTGCCAAGTGGTGCAGGAGAACAGCAGGTTCCAGAGCAGATATGAAGCAACCAAGGATGAAGGATGAGTAATGGTGATCGGGGGAGGAAGACAGCCTGAGGGGAGTCGTAGCAACTGGAGCAGGTTTATGGGCTGTTTCTTCAGAGACTCATAAAAATACTTAGGGAGAAAATCCAAATAGATACTGTATTTCCTAAAGTTATGTGAGCTAGAGAATTAGACTCATTCGTTCACTGAAGAATGGTTGGTATCTGAATTTTGGAGAAGGTGGTGATTTTCCTGTCATGTTTTATGGGCATGGCCTTGTGCTAGGAGCTGGGTATGCTTTGATGGACAAGACAGACAATGTCCCTACCCTCATGGATTTCTAATGTAGTAAAGAACACAGTCTAAAAAAGACCTCAAATAGAATACAATGTAAGCGCTATGATGAAGAAAGGGCAGGATGTGATGGGATCATGTAGCAATGACACTGAATCTGAATTTAGGTGGTCCAAGAAGCCTTTCTAGGAGAGGTGATATATCACCTGATCTTATCAGAGGAGCTGGAGAGATGGCCAGGTGAATTAGGGGTGGTGGCACCATCTCCTTGACAGAGTGAATGGCATGGGCAACACCCAGAAGTAGGAGAAGTACTCAACGTGGTCTATTACGGTGGGAACAGAGAGTAGTGAGAGATGTAGGGGCAAGAGATGAAGAGACGAGCAGGGCTCATATCATGAGTAGCATGATGAGCCTTAGCAAAGGGTTTAACAGCAAAGGGAGCAAGTAAAGAGTTGTAAATGGAGATGAGCATGAAACATTTCATGATCTTAAAAAAGTCATTTTGATTGTGATATAGAGAAAGATTTGGAAGAAGACATAGCTAGGGAAAGGAGGATGAAAAATGATGCATTTCTAAAGTCCTTTCAAGGAAAAGCTAAGATAAAACAAAATAGTATTATCGTCATGCTGGCAATTCAGTACTGATTTTGTCCTTAGGGTTATTTTGGAGTGGACAACACTGTCTTGCTGGTTCAAGCATTTTGGTACTGCCTTCTTGATCAAGTTTTGGCTGAAGACCTCCCCCATAACTTTTGAGCTCACGTTCTCTTTGTAGTATAGTTAGATAGGCCATTCTCTGGTATACTAACAGCTTGCATATGACTTCTTCAGGAGTCTGGTCCTATCTTGACTTGTTCTGACAGGGAGCCAGAAATCCCTTTGCAGTGTACTGTGAAATGTACTATATTTAGGGCTAGCTCATTAAAAGAAGAGATAAGAGAGTAAAAGGCCTTCTTGCTGTTACTTTGTGAGCAAAGAGTTGCATCTACACTCTTTCTCATCAACAGACATTGGTGTAGTTTAATGCTTACTTTTAAGCTTCTGGAAATCTTGAATCATGTTTATTCTTCAGAGTGGTCCAAATGAAAAACAGATACTGTCTACTTCTAATCAATTATACTGTGGATGAGGAATCAGGGTTTTAGAGAAAATACAAATATACCATTATTTAGAAAGTCACCATAATAAAAATTCCACTAATAACTGCATAGTTCAAGATAGAAGAAGTAGATTGGGAATGCCAAAACAGATTTGAACTAAAACAAGTTTTGGTTGATTAAGAGTACTTGATTGAAGTGCTCCATGAGAGAGATTGTAAAACTGAGTTTATGCTCTTTGGGAAAGAAGGTTGTTATCAATTAGTAATGTCTGTCTGGGCCACATCCATTCTTAAACAGCCTCCTAGATCTGGATTCAATGCTATATATCTGGATAAGAACAGATTTATGCAACAAAGTTGAAGGTTGTATGATTTGTATTATTTGTATTATTCAAGAAAAAATATTTGAATATTGCTTAAAATTCAGAAGTTTTACTTAAGGGTAACTGGAAAATAATTTCTTGCTGGAGCAGGAAGGTCCTGGTCAAGAGAAAGTTGCTGATTTCACTTACATCAAGGTGTTGATGAATCATGAGTTGTCTGTTATATAGGACTTGCCTCTAAATATATTGGTTATGTCATAGCGAGCCTCTAATTCTTATTATATGACTTAGTTAAGATTACTCCAGGGACCCCATATTAAACCAGAATGTATACATTTCACTTTACCAGAGTTTACTTGTGGAAAACGTCAAAGAAACATTTTTCAGCAAAGAAACATTCTAAACGCCAGTACATAGGTTAGGACTGATATGCTTAACCCAAACTTGCTTCTGATTCGAGTCTTTAGCCAGGTTCTTTTCTCTGTTTGGGATGCCCTTGAATTTAATTAGATTTCTCTCTTTTTCCTTCATTTCTTTTCTCTTATCTCCCTCCCTCCTTCCTTTTTACAGTTGTTCAAATGTTTCCTCAGAGAGGACATCCCTCACCTTAAAGACTAGATCAGGCCCTCCTGCTCAGGTTTCTGTAGTTCTAGTTACTGTTCTTTCATAAAACTACGGTTTGTAATTATAAGCTTTTGTGATCCTTTGATTAAGGTCTGTCCACCCCACTAAACTGGAAACCACATGGGATCAGAATCTATGTTTGTTTAGATCATATTCTATTGCTCAGAGCTCAGGTACATCTGCGTGTCTGGAACAGAAAAGAAACTCAACAAATATTTGTTGTATGAATGGAACTTATAATTTTAAAATAATGAGAAAGTGCAAATAGAGATTGTATCTGTGATAGAGAAGTCTTCACCAGGGCTTTAAAAGTGAACTGCCTTTGAGGATAATAGTTAAGTGGGAGGAAGTATTGACAGAGACGTGGATGAGTGACAGAAAAGAGTAGAGGTAACTGAATGACTTAGGCACTGAAGGTATGGAGAGACAAGGCTTAGGGGGACCACAGTTCAGTTAGTGAAAGCATTGTGATTCCATTGTAAGAAGTTTCAGCATTATTTTATAGAAGGTTATGGAAAATACTGAAGGATTTTAGGCAACATCAACATGATTACTTTTTTTTTTTAAGACAGGGTCTCCTCCCAGGCTGTAGTACAGTGATGTGATCATGGCTGACTGCAACCTCAAACTCTTAGGCTCAAGGGATCCTTCTGCCTCGAGTAGCTGGGACTAGTGCTACATGCCACCATGCCTAGCTATTTTTAAAATTTTTACACTAGGGTTTTGCTATGTTGTAAGACCAGACTAACTCAAATTCTTAGTCTCAAGTGATCCTCCCATCTTGGCCTCCCAAAGTGCTGGGAATACAGATGTGAGCCACCATGACTGACCAACAAATTTATTTTAGAAAATTCATAGATTTGAAAGATGAGACTGGAGTCAGGGGGCTTCTGTTAGAAAAATCTTGCAGTTTTTCAGGCCAGAAATGAAAATAGCATTAGCTAAAGACATGAAATGAAACTAGCAAAAAAGAGATAAAATTGAGAAATATTTAATAGATGTGTACTACAGGATGTGGTGGCTGATGGGATGGAAATGGAGAGATGTATGTTGATATATGTGGCATGGACTCTTGCTGGGGCAGCCTAGTCTTGGCTCAGTCCTGGGCAGGGCGGTGGGTGGGTGTCATGAAAAGCTAGGTGAGGAGGAATAAGGCACTGAATTAGGATCCTTTTTTATTCTATAAATACTCATCACCTCTTTTTCCTGATTTACATATGGCTTTGAAGCATTTAGAAAAAGTCATAAAATTTAGGTAAGGAAGATTGTTAATTGGGAAGAGAAAGTAAAAAATAAATTCTACTTAAGACTTTTAATTTTGACTATGGCTTGTCCTTTGTCAGGAAAGAATTTCTAATTAGAGCCAGTGTCTCTACCTATGGTTTCCTCTGACTGTTCTCTGAGGAGCATGAATAAATTATGGAAAATAATTTTGATATGAGGCTATATGCTAAGTTGCACAAAAAGCTGAGAAGCCACAATAGGATGGGTGGGAATAATGTGTTTTTGTTTTAGCTTTGGCACATGTGTTTATATTAGAACAGCATGTTGTTCTAAGTATTAGAACAGCATGTTGTTCTAAGTATCAAAAACTTGGTGGATGACTTACTGTATTTTGAATATCATATAAGTCTTAAAATAGTGCTAAGAAACTGTGAATGATTGGGTATTGTTGTATCCCTGTCCATGGAAGACTTAAATATCATAACTCCAATTTGAAAGCACAGGTACAACAAATTGACTCAATTTGTTGATTCCAAAGTGTGCAGAGAATTCTAGTACTGGAGAATTTAAAAGTCAAGCAAATTTTAGATATGACAGGGTAACCACAATCTCTTTCCCCATACTATAGACACAGTATGTACTTTCTAATAGCCTGCCTTCATTTCGGATTCAGATCCTTCAAATTGATATAAAAGCATTTAATGGGCTTTTAGAAGTGTATTCCCTTAAAACAAGCTCTTTAATGAGTAGCAAAGCCAGCTCACTATCTACGAGAAAGCAGATTTTCCTAAGACTCGAAAGACCTGAGTTATTTCCTCAGCTCTCCAGGGACTAGAAATATAACCTTGCTTTCTCTCTGGTGGCTTTGTCTGCCATTGCCAATGTAAAATATCTGTATAATCGTCCTCCCACTGGCATCCCTTGTGGGAAGGTTATGCAGACAGATGTTATCATATCTGCAAAATGCTGTAAAACAAAATCTCTTCATGAATATAAAGGAGAATTGCTGCTGCCTTGGCCCTAAATACTCTAATTCATACTGTTTGATGCAATATAATTTCGGCACATTCTTTCCCCAGTGCTTAAAAACATCTAGCTGAAGATCTTAACCAAGGGAGACTTATTCCTGGGATGGCTTTCTGAGTGTAGGTGTCATGGCAACCTCTGAGAAGAGAGGAAGGCTCACTGATGTTAAAACAAGTCATGGAGCTTTAGAGTGAGAAGGCTATTCTGGTGCCTGTCCAAGTATCTGGCACAGAGAAGCAAGAGCTTACCTGTCTACTAACAGAGCAGATTTGAAGTGATTTTGCATATTGATACATCCATATACTAGCTGCATTTAGCTTTAAGCCGCAATCAGCTTTAAGCTAAGCCATCTGACTGTTTTAAGCATTCCTGCCTTGAATTTATATCCAAGGAATATCAAACCTTTAGGACAATGACAAATTAAAGTGGACCTTTTTAGGATTAACTGGCCTGTCAGATGGCTATAAGAACTGTTGCAAAGGCTGGCAATAATCAGTCCTTCTAATGGCAAGTGAAAGCATTTAATTGGATACTGAGATGTGATTGGGATGAAATGTCAAGGGGAAAGTGAGAAATTCAAGGTCGTTGATCTGCCCAATCTTATTTTAAAAGAGACATATGCTGGCAAGATCTGTGGTTTAGGATTCTGGATTTGGCATTGAAAAGGAGTTTCAGTGCTTAATAGTTTGAGCCACGGACACAAAACTATATCACATGTAATTACTTCCCTTTCTTGGCTGGGCTAAGGGAAAAACTTTAGCAAATATAAACTTATTTGGAGGACCATTAAAGTTATAGCTATCTGTACATCATATCTATTACAATATGATTCATTCAATAAAATTGAGAAATTTTAGTATGATATACGTTACATTAAAAAGCAAGTACAAATAATAATTATTATTTACATATCTAACTAAGTGTATAAGAAATTTAGAATGGTACTCTCAGCTCTTTAACATGAGTGGTCATAGTGTTCCAGTATGTTTGGATGGGCTGCTTTTGAATTGATATTGATAGTTAGTCTCATAATATTTTAAATAAGTTCATCCAAATAAGGTTAACATTAACTTAGTCTTCAAACTACTATGATTCTTTCTTTCTTTTTTTTCTTGGTAACAGCCACCAGATGCTTTTTTAAAAAACCATTTTATTGAGGTATGATTGACATACACGAAGCCAGGCATATTTAATGTATACAATTCAGTGGGTTTAGAGATAAGCATAAACCTGTGAAACCACCAGAATCAATGCTATAAATCTTTTCATCACCTCCAAAAGTTTCCTCCTGCTCTATTTATCTGTCCATTTATTCACTCACTCACTCATTCATTCATTCATTCATTTTTTATAATAAGAAAACTCAATATAAGTTCTATCTTCTTAGCAATGTTTAAGTCTACAATACAGTATGGTTAACTAGAAGTACTAATGCTGTACAAATCTCTGGGACTTCCTCATCTTGCATAACTGAAACTTCATACAGTAAATCACTTTTTATGCCCAAAAGTTTTTCCTGAAAAGAAAACTTTTGTTTTGGCTGCATTGTAAAATTATAGGATACAGTATGTAGTTTTCTTTTTGTCACCCCAGGATTGTAATTTTCTTTTTTTAATTACACTCTATGTTCTGGGATACATGTGCAGAATGTGCAGGTGTGTATACATGCCATGGTGGTTTGCTGCACCCATAAACCCATCACTTATATTAGGTATTTCTCTTAATGCTATCCTTCCCCTAACCCTGACCCTTTGCTATCCCTCTCCTAGCCCCCCAACCTCTGACAGGCCCCAGTGTGTGAAGTTCATCTCTCTGTGTCCATGTGTTCTCATTGTTCAACTCCTACTCATGAGGGAGAACATGCAGTGTTTAATTTTCAGTTCCTGTGTTAGTTTGCTGAGAGCGATTTCCCGCTTCATCCATATCCCTACAGAAAACATGAGCTCATCCTTTTTTACGGCTGCATAGTATTCCATGGTGTATATGTGCCACATTTTCTTTATGCAGTCTATCACTGATGGTTATTTGGGTTGGTTCCAACTCTTTGCTATTGTGAACAATGCTCCAGTAAACATATGTGTGCACGTGTCTCTATAGTAGAATGATTTATAATCCTTTGAGTATATACCCAGTAATGGGATTGCTGGGTCAAATGGTATTTCTGGTTCTAGGTCCTTGAGGAATCACCACACTGTTTTCCACAATGGTTGAACTAATTTACACCCCCACCAACAGTGTAAAAGTGTTCCAATTTCTCCACATCTTCTCCAGCATCTCTTGTTTCCTGACTTTTTAATGATCTCCATTCTAACTGGCCTGAGATGGTATCTCATTGTGGTTTTGACTTGCATTTCTCTAACGACCAGTGATGATGAGCTTTTTTTCATATGTTTGTTGGCCACATGTATGTTTATACTGTGGTTATTTCTAAGTAGTGGCACATTCACACGTTTTCTATTACAGAGAAGCTGTTGCAAAATAGAGCTTTTTTTACTTCTGTTTTACTTTAAGAGCAAGCATTCTTAAGGGTACAGTACTGTTTAAGTTAGTTGTGATAAGAGGAAAAGCCTTGATTTTAAAGCACCATCACTTTTAAGTGACAATTAGGTGTAAAGTGTTGATTCTTGGGGCCTATGGGAAAAAATAGTTTATATTTAGGTGTTTAAAAATGATATTATTAAGTAACCCAAAGACAAATTAATTTTTTTTCTAGAAATTCAGGGCTCAGGGGGACCACCAAATTGATAGATTACTCATGGCAACCTTTGAATGGGTGTTAGAGTACACTTATGACATTAAATCACACTCTCTCTGTACAGAGAAAATTCTCCCAGCATAGACTGGTGAAAAGACAGAGGGCTCTGGAATTAATCAAGCTGGGTTTCTGCTTCAGTGTTGTCCCTCATAGCAACTCCTCTGGGCAAGTGATTTTGTATTTTCATCTCATATAATCAACACTAAAGCTAGTCCTACTTTTCTCACAAGGCTATTGTCAACGTTGATTAAGATAGCTATTTACAGATTAAGACAGTCTTAGTATAGACCTGACATATAGTATTTGCTAAATAAATGAGCCTTTTTTTCTCTTCATTTCTCTCATTTCCTCTTCCAGCTGTATATGTATGTGTATGTGTATGTGTAAAAGTATGTGAGGGCCTTCCATTACCCAACTGCCTCCTCCCAACCCCAAACATGGCTATAAGTTGCTTGGTAATGAGCTCTCTCCTGCAGTTACTTTTGAGTCCAGGGAGAGTGACATTGAGTAGAGCTCTGAGGTTCTTTTTTTTTCTTTTCAGTTTTTCTGTAACTTATTCTTTTTGTAGATTCCAGTGTACTATTTGTGTGATTAATTATTAGAGTGATTATAGTAGTTAGATTTTTTTTTCAAGTCCTAGACTCAGAGTTCTAGAAGGACCTGGCTTTAGGTTTGACCTCCTGTAACAAATAGTCCACTGAAAGACAGATGAACAGTGCAGAACATGACGCTGGTCTTTCTCTAAATTAGCTGATTCTTAGGAGGATACTCAGAAAAGTTCATTTACATTTATAGATTGTGTTTGTTGGTTTAGAATAGTTTCTACCAATACATTAATCAACAGTTTGGTTAGGGTCCATTTCTACAAAGGGCAAGATTAGAATGACTTCACTCTCTTAATTGCTGATTGGTTGCATTATAGCAAAAGCTGGTCTCAGTTGTTTGTTTGGACTAAAATTTATAGCAAAATAGTTTCAGTATACTTTTTTTAAAATCTGAGAATAAATCTAAATCTAAATGTGGGGTGGTTTATATTATTATTTCAGTGTAGTAGATAGACAAGTGGTTGATGATCAAATCTAGTCTAGGAGTATTAGAAGGAATATTTTTATAAAGAAACCTGAATGTTGAATTCTGATATCATTTCTCATTCAATATTTTGGCTGCATATGACTTTGGGAAAGGTTCTGGAGAGTTGAAGTTACTTTCTAAGTTAACTTTCAGATGTTAAGATATGAGATCAATATCTTTAAAGTTCCATAAAAATAGCTTTACAGCAATGATATAACATTTCAGTCTTGTGCACATTGAGAGCACTTCTAAAATAGCACATTTTAGCATATACTAGCAATTGTTATCTTTACTTAGGTGACAAATACCTTTGTAAATGTCTTGATCTTGTTTCTTGAAAACTCAACAACTGGTATTCTAGAAGGGAGACTTTTCAGGATGCTATCCTGGGTCATAGAGTAAAATTTTGTATTATCATACAGTACCACATAAAGACTTTCTCCTGCAAAGGAAGGAGCAATAATTACTTCATTAGTTACATAAGAGTCATAGGTCTTAAGCATAAATTGATTCTGATTCATCAAGGATATTATTAAGCTGTCAAAACCTTTCAATATAGAGTGTGACAACAACATGTAAAATTCCATTAGAAGGTCATTAACAAGGTCTTTGAGCTCATGCTTAGCATTTTCTCTGAGTTCCTAATGGAATTTTTCTCAAAATAGGATTTAAGTCAGATACCTCATATACTTTAATGCTGTTAGAAGTTTGTTATTGGAAAAAAAATTAGTCTTTTCTGAAGTTTTTACTTTCTATGCCAGCCAGAATAAAATAGCAGTGCAGTACAACCACAGTAATTTTCAAATCTTGACATTTACACATGCTATTTTAAAAACCTGGTAAGGGCTGAAGATGGGCTGCAGTTGATGATATATTAGTTTGTATATAGAGACTTAAAACACTTTTCTGATACCAACATAGTAGTTATTAAATGTTGCTGTTACTTTGATATAGTTTTTTTTCTGTAGGAGAAAAGGAAGTAAAATTTGTGATGAAAATTTTTTCTTTTATTTCACTGTCAGTTACTAATGTTGGTGGTATTTGCAAATGACAGTGTCCAACAAGAAAGTTAGTAAAATATAAATATATTATATATATTTGCAGAAATATCTGACAACCACAAAAAAAAGAAGTGAGTCATTACCATGTTTCTGAATGCCATAAATATAACTCAAAATGCCAAATTGATAGTCTCAGCATTGTAGGTTATGGCAGTTATGATCCATGTAACTTAGATCTTCATTTAAATGGCAGACAGACAGAGATTAGAGCTATTCTATCATTTTCATGAACACTAAGAAAAAGTTTTCTATGATGCATAGAATAACAAGTTGTATTTATTGAAAACAGTAATAAAAGTGTCAAAAACTTTGTGAAACTTGGCATCACTAAACAAAATTTCTTTTATCTGTTCTTAGTATTTAAAAAAAAATAACTAAGATATAGAGTGGAAAAAGATAAACAACCTGATGAGGATACATTGTGGCAATTTGAGATGGGATGATCCAGATGGAATAGACACAGCTATCATTTACTTGACAGAATCCTGAGGGTTGAGACTATATTTACCTGATAGAAGGAGAAATTGGGAAGATATGTACAGTTGCCAAGTAAGGATTAATTAATTATAAGTATGAGTGCTGAGCCAAATAAAAGAGTGGAAGTTGCATGATAACCTTGAAAATCAGCATGAGCTGAGCTAGGAAGGTGACAGAGTGTTATATAAAAGTATGTAGGAGGAGATTTTAAGCAACTAATGAGATATTATATAGTGGTACAAAAAATAAATTGAAATTATTTAAAATTTTAATTTTACTTTCTTTTGGGCATAAAAACAGCATGATTCCTATCCTGAATGATATCTAATAAGAAATTAGTTTATTTATTTAACAACACTGTACTAGCGCCCTGGCCACTGATGTTTAATTAGAAGCTGATTGCTTATTATGTCAATTTCATACCTTGGATGTTTCCAAGGGGGTGCTCACACCTTTTCAAATGTATTTTCACTTTAAGAGAGATAATAATTATTCACTGACAGCCTAACAAGGAACTAGGGTGATAAAACAAAAATATTTCTCTGCTTTCAGAAGAAATGAGAGATCTTTAGCACTGAATGTTTATTATTAGGGAATAAGGTACCCCATATAAAATGTCATAGGAAGAATTACCAGACTTTTAAAATATGAGATTGATTGTTAAGAGAAGGACATGCCTTGGCTGGCCACATGGCTAAAAGCATGATAGTAAAAATATTGGACAACTGCTACAATATGTTTACTGACCAACCAGGCTGAAAATCAGCTCCTCAGGATTGACTGGTCTGGACTAAACGTAGGCTCCATCCTAGGTGAGTCAGCATAAATTAATGTTGTTTTTCCATCAGCTTACAGGGTGAACACTGAGAATTATACCTAGATTGAGGAAACAGTTTGTTGACTTGCATTCTAGTGAATAAAACCTGTCTTTAATATTGAATGATTTTTCTGGGATAATTCTTCTGCAATAACAATACCTACTAGCACAGACCCTGTTTATTATCATTACTGATCCTTGTGCAATAACCAAGTGTGTAGGCAAAATAACTGCTGTTTTTTTGTCAACTAAATAAAAATGTTGAATTATTTTGCAAAAATTTTAAATGTGTAGCAAGTCAAGTAAATATGAAAATCTACCATGAATTTGTTCACTGCTCATTGGGCAGGCATAGTTGAGCTCTGCTGTCTCAGATCTTGTTTACTTTGGGGTCTCTACAAAGGCAGCTTCCAGTAGTGGCAGACTGAAGAAGGGACAATTCAGGGAGAATATGCTGCTTACCTCACCAGCCTAAGAATGTATGTTTTTCATTATAAATATAGGAATGACAAATTTTATTTGTGTATTAAACCATAATTTGTAAAACTCTTTCATGTGAGCTAGTTCAAATGTCACCTTTGTGTAGGCTTTATTTTTTGAAGGCTTTATTTATTTTTTCTTTCTTTTCGGTTACTCCAGTAATTTATCTACACCATTATTCTGTATTATCATTTTACTATATTCTTAAGAATCTTCTTTTTCACTGGGCTGTGATAAAAAAGCACAGATCACTCATTCATTTTTTTTCTCTATATATGTAGTTTGGTGCTTGGTACGGTAGGTACCTTATCAATTTGTTTAATTTTTTTTTTAACAAAGAACGTAAGCTTTGGAATATAGAGCTTATGAAATTAATGAAGCATCACATTTCTTTCTTTCTTTCTTTTTTTTTTTAACCAGAGTTTCGCTTTTGTTACCCAGGCTAGAGTGCAATGGCGCGATCTCGGCTCACTGCAACCTCCGCCTCCTGGGTTCAGGCAATTCTCCTGCCTCAGCCTCCCGAGTAGCTGGGATTACAGGCACGCGCCACCATGCCCAGCTAATTTTTTGTATTTTTAGTAGAGACGGGGTTTCGCCATGTTGACCAGGAGGGTCTCGACTCTTGACCTCGTGATCCACCCACCTCGGCCTCCCAAAGTGCTGGGATTACAGGTGTGAGCCACTGCGCCCGGCCCGAAGCATCACATTTCTTAAACATTAATGAAACATCACATTTCTGAGTTTTATTGTATGTGATGATTGCTGGTTAGGTATCAAAATATAACTCTGTCAGTGTCTAAGGACAGTTTTTCATATTTTTAATTATTGGTTTCCTTAATTTGTGCTCATTGCTAAGTTCTTGAACTGTGTTCTTCTTTCTGTTTATTCTTTTTTATTTTTCACTAAGTTTTTGTTGTTGTTGTTAAGAGTATAACCCGATTAACTCTTAGTTATTCCTGAAGATAGAGAAATATGTGATGGTTATATTCTAGGTTTGTTTCCAATTTTAATTAAACTTAGATTTATATGTAAAAATACATAAACATGCAAACAAATTCTGCAAAGGGTAGGAAAACAGCATCACTTTGATTAAGAGAGATGAGATATCTTTGTATTTTAAGATCCCCATTGTGGTTTTTCAGCTGTATTTAGTAAGGTTAGTAAAGGAAATAGGAATTGGTAGAATATCAGATACAAGATTTTGACATTGTTTTTAAATTTCAAGTGTCAAAAAGTTGAATAAATTTATGATAACACCAAAAACTGTCATTGGGTATCCAGTTAAATGCACACGGAAAGATGAGTTCAGGAAAAATCAGACCTATGCCTTGTGCTGAACAGGGAAATGGACTGGTGGAACTAATTGACACTTTAGGTAGAAATAGCATATTGAAGACTAGAGTTTCTGGTGCCTGAATTGAGTATGTTGACTTTGATTTTTAGACAGAGGATCAGCAACAGGATGTGTCTCAGATACAGGAAGACTTTGGCTTTATCACTTGGCTGGATTCATGATAGGGAAGGTGTTGGTACCACAGCGTTAAGTGCTGAGTCAATCTAATGGCCACATCTCTGGCTGTTGACATACGATAACATAAGACATAAACTGAGTTATAAGTGCTGTTGAACAAAGTTTATGGGAGTCCATTATTTTGGACTAGACTCCTGCCCTATGCCTCAGCAGACTAGACAAAACAAAAATGTAGTCACTCATGCTAAATGACTCAGGTAAATCCCCAAACAGGTCAGTTTTTCCTGAAAACAGAAGATTCCCAGCAACCAGTCAGAAGGAATCTAGTCTACCTGAGTTCCTTCTGCTTTAACCCTTATAAGAAAATCGACCTTTAGTAACCTGATATTATCCAATATGCTTTTAAAAATTTTGTTTCCTTGTTCCCATCTTACAAAAACCAACCATTTTGTCATGTCCAGTGAAATACTTGTAATGTTGGTGGGTTTTGGGGTGCAGGGGAGCGCTCAGCTTGCTCCCTCATGGGCTCCAGGCTCTTGGTCTCTCGCTTTCTCAAGAATGGGAGAAGGGACCATGGCTGGTGTGCTCATAAATACGAGACCCAAAAAGATTTTGTATAAAAGTTATTTATTTAGGTAGAGAAAAGGGAGAAGAGAAAAAGCCTCCATGAAACGTGTGTGGAAAGGGTCCCAAGTATGGCATCAGGAGAGGAAAATGAGCTTCCACGAGAGTGGAAGGGGACCCCAAAGGGGAAATCCACCCAGATGAGGGATACAGGGACTTTTAACCTGGGAGAAATTCCCACCTTCTCCAAGCCCCCCTGGCCAATGAAAGGAGTTCCTTTAAACCTCGGCTGGAGTGATTGACTTATCTTTTCCTGTGCCCGCAAAAATTAAACAGAAATCGTTAAATCTCCCAGATGGAGAGAGATGGGAGGGGGCATGATGCTGGGAAGTTTTTGCCCTTAAAACTACACCCCCTTGTGGACTCAGAAAGAGAACACATTCCCTCAATTCTATCTTATAGAATGAGGTGTTGCCAGCTTCTAGAATTGCTAAATAAAGCCAATTAGATGTTTAAACTAAATTTCTTGTAATTTTGTGTTTTGACAATGCAGAAAGTCCTATTTTTCCTCATCTTCTTTGAAGAATCTTCCAGACAGGTATGGTGCTTGCTCTTTACAGGGACACGTGACCCCATTGGCTGCTGGCATTTGTTATGAGCTAATTTAGGTTAGCTGAACATACTTGAAAAACCACAATAGTTAATATCCTCATTACTATGTCAGACTTTTCATTTTATAAGATGGATATAGTAAGCTGGAAGAATAAAACATTGCTCAGGGAAGATTTTTACTCAGAAGCTTTTTCAAAGGAGGCCATAAATTATAATGTAAAAGAACATTGCACATTGTACTCACTGCATGGTCACCTGGTTCTGAGAGCAAAGCATTTCTTTGATAGCTAGAAAACAGCTAATTCAAAAGATAAAAATACTTGTCATAATAAGAAACCCATACCTATGCCTGTGTGTGTATTATTTTTCCAAATTTTCCTTTACATTTTGTTCTCTGTCACCTCAGTGTCCAAAAACTAAAATGAGCCATGTGTATAGGGATATCCTTATGTTCTATTCCAGGTAACCAGATGGTTTGTCTTTAAGACCCTCAAACATTTGCTTCACTGTCCTGCTATCTCCTTTGAGGTGGCTCTTCTGTTTTCTCTTTCTCAGTAATTCCTTGAGTTTGTGGCAATATGACAAGATAAACAGTTGACTACAATTGGGGTTGGCAAACTAAGACCTGCAGGCCAAATCTAGCTCCTGGCCTATCTTTGTACTGCCTGCAAAATAAGAAAAGTTTTCACACTTTGAAAGGACTACACAAAACAAAGGAAGATATGCAGCAGAGACCATAGCTGGCCAGAAATTCCTAAAATACATACTATCTAGCTTTTTACAGATAGTTTGCTAACCCTTCCACTACAGAGTAAAATGCAAATACCTTAGCTTGCCATAATTCTTCCACAGCCTCCTCTTCCGACCTCCCATACAATCTTGATTCCTATGGCTACATCAAACATCCTTCAGTTCCTGCAAGGCTACATGCCACTCCTACCACACCACACCTCTGTGCAAATCTCGCTTCTTATAACATCCTCCACTTTATCCTGTATCTTTGCTTTTTTTTAAAATTTGTGCTTAAATTTCTGAGGTTATATATATTTATGGGATACATGAGATATTTTGATACAGGCATTCAATGCGTAATAATCCCATCAGGGTAATGGGGGTATCCATCACCTCCAGCATTTATCTTTTCTTTGTGTTAATAACATTCCATTATACTCTTTTTATTATTTTAAAATATATAATAAATTATTATTGACTATGGTCACCTTGTTGTGCTATCAAATATTAGATCTTATGCATTCTACCTAACTATATTTTGTACCCGCTAACTATCCCCATATCTCTACTACCCTTCTCAGCCTCTGGGAACCATCCTTCTACTCTTTGTCTTCATGAGTTCAATTGTTTTAATTTTCAGCTTCCACAGATCAGTGAGAAAATGCAAGATTTGTCTTTCTGTGCCTGGCTTATTTCATTTGGCGTAATGATCTCCAGTCCTATACATGCTGTTGCAAATAATGACAAGATTTCATTTTTCTTTATGGCTGAATACAACTCCATTGTGTGTTTGTACCACATTTTGTTTATTAATTCATGTGCTGTTGGATACTCAGCTTGCTTCCAAATCTTGGCTACTGTGAATAGTGCTGCAATGAACATGAGTGCAGATATGTCTTTGATATGCTTTTGGGTATCTATCTGGCAGTGGAATGGCTGTACTGTATGGCAGCTTCATTTGTAGTTTTTGGAGGAACCTCCAAACGGTTCTAAGTGGTTGTACTAATTTTCATTCCCACCAGCAGTGAGGATTTTCTCTAAATCCTCACCAGCATTTGTTACTGCCTGTCTTTTGGATATGAGTCATTTTAAATGAAGTGGGATAATATATCATTGTAGTTTTATTTGCATTTCTCTGATGATCAACAATATTGAACACCTTTTCATATGCCAGTTTGCCATTCATCATGACCAAGTGGGATTTATTCCGGGGATGCAAAAGATAGTTCAGCATATGCAAATCAATCAATATGATACATCATATCGACAAAATGAAGTACAAACCATTTGATCATTTCAGTTGATGCTGAAAAGGCATTTGATAAAATTCAACATCCTTTAATGATAAAAACCCTCAAAAAAAAAAAAAAAAAAAAAACAAAAAACACTGGGTTTGGCAGCTACTCCTGTTCTTTTTTGGTTTCCATTGCCATGGAGCATTTTTTTCCAGCCTTTTATTTTCAGTTTATTTGTGTCTTTGTAGGTGAAGTGTGTTTCTTGTAGGCAACAGATCACTGGGTTTTGTTTTTACTCCATTTCTTGTTTTTAATCCATTCAGCCACTCTTTGTCTTTTGATTGGAGACTAATCCATTTACAATCAATGTTATTATTAATAAGTAAGAATTTAAGCTTGCCATTTTGTAATTTGTTTTCTAGTTGCTTTCTGGTCTTCTCTTCCTTCCTGTTTTCCTTCTTGTCTTCCTTTTAGTGATGATGATGTTCTCTTGTGGTATGTTTGATTTCTTGTGTTTTATTTTTTTGTGTGTTTCTTTTGTATGTTTTTTTGTTTTGAGGTTTGCAACTAATCACAAGGCTTGCAACTAATAACATACCCCATTATTTTAAACTGATGACAACTTAACACTAATTGCATAAACAAACAAACAAGCAAACAAGAGTAGTTTTCACAGTCTGGGCTTGTTGGTACCTATTCTTCTTGGGAAGGCTTTCTAGGTACTTGAAGGGACTTGGTTATAATTTAAGTTTTTGGTCACTACAGCCCTGTCTGCTTTAGAGGACATGGTAATGTTGTGGTTCATTACCGAGCCCAGTAATTCTATGGCCGTTTCAAACTCACAGAGGTGTCACCTTAGGTTATCTTGATTAAAATATGGAAGAATTTTCTGAATTACCAGGCAGAGACCCAATTTTTTTCTTTTCTTTCTTCTAAACAAATGCTATCAAGGGGTGCCAATGGGACTGCTCTGGGTCAGACCTGAAGTCAGCACAGCACTGGGTCTCATCCAAGTCCTGCAGTAAACACTGCCTGGCTACTGCCTCTGTTTGCTCAAGGCTCTTGGGCTCTACAATCAGGAGGTAGTGAAGCCAGCCAAACTTGTAGTCTTCCCTTCAGGGCAGAGAGATCCCCCTGACCCTGGGGTGGGTCCAGAGATGCCATCTGGAAGCCAGGGCCTGGAGCTGGAGACCTTAGGGATCCACCTTGTATTCTATCCTACTGCAGTTGAGCTAGCAACCCCAGCCACAAGACAAAGTCCTTTCCACTCTTCCCTCCTCTTCTCATAAGCAGAGGAGTCTCTTCCCATGGCCACCACTGCCCAGGCCTGCAGTGAGTTCTGCATGGCTACCACTGGTGTCCACTCAAGACCTGAGAGCTCTTCAGTCAGCTGTGGTGAATGATGCCAGGCCTGAAACTTTCCCTTTAGGGCAGTGTGTACTTCCCTGTGGCTCAGGGCAGGTCCAGAAATTTTATCCAGGAGCCAAGGCCTGAAATCAAGAACACTGGAAGCCTGCTTTGTTTTCTACCCCACTGCGGCTGAGCTGATACCTAAGCTGCAAGGCAAAGACCTATTTAGTCAGCAAATAATGAATTCTCCCAGGACTGGGTTCTTCTCTTTAAGGCAATGGGTTCCCTTCTGGCCCAAGCTATGTCTAGAAATGTCATCTAGGAGGTAGGGCCTGGGATGGGGGCCTCAAAACTCTACCTAGTGCCCTATCCTACTGTGACTGAGCTGATGTCCAAGTTGCAAGACAAAAACCTCTTTATTGCTCATGCCTGTAATCCTAGCACTTTTGGAGGCTGAGGTGGGTGGATCATGAGGTCAGGAAATTGAGACCATCCTGGCCAACATGGTGAAACCCCATCTCTACTAAAATAAAAAAAAATTAGCTGGCCATGATGGCACATGTCTGTAGTCCCAGATAATTGGGAGGCTGAGGCAGGGGTATCACTTGAACCAGGGTGGCGGAGGCTACAGTGAGCTGAGATCACACCACTGCACTCCAGCTTGGTGACAGAGCAAGACTCCTTGTCGAAAACAAACAAACAAAACAAATAAACAAAAAACCTCTTTATTATTTCCTACAGCAGTAGAAAAGAGTTTCTCCTAGAGCATGAGCTGGTATGCCTGAGGTTTGGGAGGAGTGATGCAAGCACTCCCTTGGCTTCCCCACCTGGTATCTTCCTGGGTCATGTGCACCCCAACATCACTTGTTCCAGGTCCAGCACAGCACCAGGACTTGTCTAGGAACTCTCAATCTTGTGACCTAGACTGCCTTTCAAGTTTATTTAGGTCCTCGGGGCACTTTTAGCCTGTGGTGGCAAGGCTTGCCAGAACTCAGGTTCTAACCACTGGAATGGACAATTCCCCTTTGGCTGGTGCTGGCCTAAATGCTCCTTCTGTGGGTTCCTGCTGAGTTCTGCCCTGTGCTGCTTTCCACTGTGACAGGGCAGTGCTGGGTTCCAATGCAAAGACCCATAGTCATTGCACTGTCCCTCCCCCAAGCACAAAGATTCTCTATCTGTGCCATACCACCACTACTGGGGGATGTGGGAGGGGTGCCATTGACTATTCAAGGCTGTTTTTCCTATCTTGTCAGTGCCTCTTTCAGTGATATAAATTTAAATCAGGTACTGTGATTGCTTAGATGATTTTTGGTTCTTATGAAGGTGTTCGGTGTTTTTTTTTCTTTTTAGTTTCATGGATAGTTTTGAAATTTGGTTTTCCTGCAGGGAGGGTGATGATGGGTAGAGGCTTCTAGTTGGCCATCTTGCTCCACCCTTTCTCCCTATCCTGCATCTTTTGTGATCTGTAGTTGTGTAATTTACCTACTTTATCCTCAGTCCTTCTGGTGCTTGCTGTGTCCTGCACCGCACAAGGGTTCAAAGGTCTAAGGGAGAACGGTAGGGGATAAAGAAAGACACAAAGACAAGCTTAACATAGAGAAAGCTGGGCCAGGCGGCCTGGGATAATGAGGATTTCAGTTTCTCTGGCCCCGATCTGTCTCAGAATACTTTATTTTATATGTTCACAAAGCACATAGCAGAGGGAGGGTGCAGTTACTTAGAACAGCCTGTGGTTATAATTCTTATACTTCAGTTAACATACTTCAGCTAACAACTATCTTGCAGCAAGGTCAGTGAAAGCTGGTTATCTTTTCTAGGCCCTTCTGCTCTTCTCTGAGACAGGAACATTCTCATATTATGGTTTCACTTCTCTGGAGTTCACCCAAAGTTCACAGCAGCCTTCCTGCTAATTCCCTCAGAGGGGGTGGGCTACTCTGGCTCTCTACACCTTCTCTGAAAATGGCAATGTATACAATACTGGTTTGTAATGAACGTTATCTGATAAACAAATAAATCTTGTCAAATAAGTAATATCTAGCCAGAGAGGGAATTGTAGATACTAAAAGGAAAGTCAGTGGAAATCTGTGGTTTCTGTTGTATGGTCATGCAGCTGTTGTTGACAGCTCTCTTCTCATCCTGCCTTGGTTATTTACTACTAGCATAAATAATGCAGTGTTCATTTTTTGGTCTTTCTTTTCTCATTTGTGTTTTATTGATATATATTTTTTCCAAGGCAGAGGAAAAAAATAAAGCCTAGCATCTTGAAGATTAGTGGCTCAGTCTTCCAAGCAATGGTGGAAAAGAAAGATAACATTTCAAGAAGAAAAAGCTACTTGTAACAGCAAATGATTTTGCAAGGAGGATATATGTATTAGATAATATATTCATTATAGGAAAGCATTAAGATTGCTAGACACAATTGGCCGGTTTAAAGCCGTGGCTATCACTAGGGCTACATTGAGAAACCTACTGTGGTTACCCTTAGAGTACACACAAAGATAAAGGGAATTTAATGCATTTACATACAAATAAGAACAATAAAAAGTTTTTCTCAAATCAAAAGGAAAAGAATGAAAATGAATTTGTTTGACAGGCTAGCAGCTATGAGAATTAGAGTTTGTAATGAAACTAAGATAATTACTGTATGTCTTTGGTTACAATAAAGATGCAGTAATTTAGCACTAATCCTGAAAAAATGATATAATGTTCTATTGTGAAATCAGGAGAGAGATGCTAAATATTGACAGAAGGGGCAAAAGGGAGTGTGAAAAGAAGTAAACCTAGTATTGTAAGGTAAAAAACACAAAAAATTTTAAATATGGTTTAGAAATCATAAAATTAAAAAGCAAGTAAGTCATTCTTCCCATCCGTAAATCTTATGCTTGGAACATTCTCGTAACTTTCAGCTATTCAAACACAGTTCTTGTTCATTGCCTGCTTTCCCCTACCTTTAAGGAATCTGTGATTACCACCCTTCCTCTATATTTTCCCATATTAGAGCTACCCAGCAGAACTATTCTTTAGTCAACATAATGCCTCCATTTGTTATTCTGACTTGCCAGAATTTCATCTGTGACCCCCTTTTTTTCCCCTAGAAAAACCTGTTTCAACCTTTGGCATAAAAATTAATCCTTCTGTGGTTAGTAAAAGTAGGAAAGTGTCAGATTCCGTTCACCTTGATCTCATTGAAAATCCAGTCATCTCATTTATCTGTTTATCATCCTTAAGGTAGAAAGTAGTTGGTGCTTTTATTTTATTAAGATTCACCTTTCATGATCATTTTAAGAGCATCAAAATAGATAGTATCACTGTTTCTTTGGGATGTGAGATCAACAAGTTGTTACATGGCTGGCACTATGATAACATTGTATATTTTATTTACTTGCTTGGAAAATTTCTGGTCTTATTTGATAATGAAAAAGAAGCCTTAATAAGAGCTTTTGAAATGCATTTTACTTAATATTTTGGTTCATACATTCACCAAGTGAATATTTACCCAATTCAAAAGGAAAATATGTTCAAATTTTCAGTTTAAGTCCAATAGACCTTTACTGGGTATTAATCTTATTTATTTTTGCTCTAAGTAATTTGATGTGTTTTCTTCTGAAACTTTGGATATTGCATTTAAATGACATTGTAAAGTTCTTTGTGGAGCTTAGGGAAGAAGGTTCTAAATGTTACCAATCAAATCTGTCTATGAAACTTTTTACAACTGTTCACACTATCAATTATACTTGGTGAGCCAGGAGATGCTGCTCTTTCTTTTACACTTAACCATTCAGGGGTGTATAGATATAGTAGTCAGCAAGCTTGCCAGCACAGCCATTAGCCATGGTCTGGTGTATATCACTGCTCCTACCCCAACTAGCCACTCTCAGCCAACTGGCCAAAAGTGATCACTGTGACACAGATCAATCATTCAGACTCATGAACACATAAGTTTTAATCATCAGATTCTCTCCCGGTACTTTGTGTTAGGAAATATGAGTAATTCTAACAACTCAAAACGGAAAATAAAACAAAAAGGATGCAAGCAAGGGAACGACATACCTGGCTTGGGGTCATGAGGATTTATGGAAAACAAATTATAATCTATCACATTTTCCCAAAGTTAGAATAAGAAACCATGTGACCTCTGGGTATGGCTGAGAGGGCAGTTTCCTGAGTTTCCGTGTTTGACAAAGGTCCAATTCTGATTTAAGTTTATTTAGCTTTGCAATTCCCACCCTGCCATCTCCAATTTTTTTGTTACCTGAGGTAATGTGAGTTCCTTGTAGTCAAAAAACATGAACAGAAACAAATGAAATCTTTGTCATTCAGACCTTCCTCCCTAGCAGGATAGCAATGTACTCCATCTTGTGATGCTGTGCTGGGCTTGTGAACTGCGCGTGCTGTCAGTGTGTGCTGTGAACAAGAATCTGACAGGCGGCCATTATCCATTCAGGGAATGTCATGCTCTTTCTGCTTTCCCTTGGACAGCTGGTCCCCAAAGAATTGTAGCACTGTCAAAATTTAAACATTGCCCAGCTCTTTTAAAATATGCTTATGTGAGAAACATGTGCTCTCTTTGCACTTAATAGGCACTCTAGCTATTCTGGAATTGAAATGAATTGCATGTGTATTGAATGGTTGGTTAGTTTCTCCTGTGTGAGGAAAATAACACCAGTTGAACTGGCTTTTGGTTAGTGTAGGGGCAAAGGCCCTACTCTGTCCCCATCCTGCTTCTAGGCTCCAGGCTTGCACCTTGCTTGCTAGAAAGGTAAAAGCCCATATAGCTCAAGATAGTTGGAATTATTTGGGGGAAGTTGTTGTCCTTTCTAAAGTCTCAGGATGTGGACTTGCTGGCTCTTTCCTGTCTCCTGACAGTCCATAGCCTTTTGTCAGGGTTGGTATGCCTTAAGCCTTGGCCAGTGAATATTTGTATATACCAATGCTTCTGGGCACAGGGAAGATAGTACTAAGCATGAAGAATAAATCAGGTAGCAATTATATATAGTCAGCCCTCAATGATTCTGTATCCACAGATTTAACCAAATGCAGATTAAAAACATTTTTAAATAAACAATAAAAGTAATAATAAATATAAAAAATATAAATAAAATATCTTTACATAGCATTCACATTATATTAGGTATCATAAGTTATCTAGAGATGATTTAAAGTGTGTAGGAGAATGTGCTTTAGGTTATATGCAAATATTCATGGATTTTGGTATCTGAGGGTGGGTCCTAGAACCACTACTCTGGGAATAGTGAGGGACAACTATATGAACATTTTTATTAAATGTATAAATTCTACCTTGTGAGTTTCTTTCTTTCTTTCTTCCTTTCTTTCTTTCTTTCACTTAGGAGGATCCCATTTTCTAGGTACATTTGTTTCATGAAGAGAAGCATCTGGTAAATATGTACACAGTGTATAAATAATGCCCTTAAGCAGGCATTGTGCTTTATCTTATTTAATCCTTGTAAGAATACTACCAAGTAGATATTCTTACTTGTATTTAGTGATGAAGAAATTGAGACCTAAAGTTGTTGATGAATCTTGCTCAAGGTCTGCTAAGAGACAGATTTGAAACTATACCTGACTTACTTCAAAGCCTGTGATAATGTCACCCTGTTATAAAGATATTGAAATACAAATAAATAATCCCAAAATTAGTTTAAAGTGCCTTTAGAACTTCCATTCAGTTTTTTTTTAAAAAATGATAAAAAACATAAAAACTCATCTTCACCAATATTTCATTTCTTAAAAACAAAATTTCTAAACTTGGAGACATTGGTCATGAGTAACAACAGGCTTCCAAGGGCATAACTCATTGTTCCTGAACAGGTGGTAGTAGAAATGATTTTTCTGCTGCCTTGGCTCGAAGTAATTGCATATCTATCTGTTTATCAGAGCAATTAATCAGAGACTCAAGTAATCAAAGCAGCAGCCAGAATTCCCATGTTGGACTTCTATGTTATATTCACCAGTTCTCAGCACTTAAAATGATTTCTTACCCAAGAAGTCTAAAACCACATGAATCACATGATCAAGTATCAACCATACTAAGGATGATTTACCCATCCCAGAGAATGCATTTCAGATGAATTTGCAGGAAATATAAAGAAAAATGATTACAGTAAAGATATTTTTAACCTGAAAAGCATTCAATAGTTTATATAGAATGGCACTGTTGGGCCCTACACTTATATGGTACAAATTATGTTTTTTAGGAGCAATGAGTATGATATTCAATTAATTTAATTAAAAATGTTTCTGTGGGAGAGATCCAAGATGGCCAGTTAGGAGGAGCTCAGGATTGCAGGTCCGAGTGAAAGCGCAGAGGGTGAGCGGATGTTGCATTTCCAGATGAATTTTTACTGCCCACAGACCAGGAGATTCACAGGCGGAGGAGCCCCATGGGTCACCAGCGTGGCTGTTTTGGCCGGTGCGGCTGTTTGGCCTGTGCCCTGGTGCAGGGGTTCCCACTGCAGAGTAAACTAGACTGTGTCCCATCTTAGCCAGCAAGGGGAGCCAAAATGGGGAGCCAGGCCAGGAGATTCCCGGGCAAAAAAGCACCATGAATCTCAGAGCCATGGGTTCAGCCAGCGCAGTGGCTTCCAGTGCAGAATAAATGAAATTGTGTCCCGTCTTAGCCAGCAAGGGGAGCTGAAGCAGGGAGCCAGGCCAGGAGACTCCCGGGCAAAAAAGCGCCATGAATCTCAGAGCTGCGGTTTCAGCTGGCACAGCGGCTCCCGGTGCAGAGTAAACAAGACTGTGTCCCCTCTTAGCCAGCAAGGGGAGCTGAAGCAGGGAGCCAGGCCAGGAGATTCCTGGGCAAAAAAGCGCCACGAATCTCAGAGCTGCGGTTTCAGCTGGCACAGTGGGCTGCCGCACGGGAAATCATACAGATCAAGCTCCTATTCAACAGGCGACCAGGTCACCTGGTAGAGAGCTGACCATTCAACTAAAAATAAAAAGGCTCTGAGGCAGGGAGCCAGATGACAAGGCCTGGCTGGTCCCACTCCCACAAAAACAAAAACAAAAACAAAAAAACAGCAATTGGAAACGCTCTGGGTTGAGACTTTCACGGCAAGCACAACTGAACCCAGGACAGTCCAGCTCTGTGGAAGAGGGGCATCCACCATTATGGAGGCAGCCTGCAGTTCCCGAGGCAACCTGACATCGCCAAGGCAACCAGCCATTACAGAGAGAGTCCGTCACTACAGAGGCAGGCCAACATAGCGGAAGCAGTTCTAACTACACCCATATAAACAGGACTTCAGGGAAGTTCACACAGCAGCTGGGTGGAGCCCACAGCAGCTCAGCAAAGCCTCTGCAGGCTGAGAGTGACTAGGCTGCCTCCTTGTGGGCAGAGAAAATGGCAGCAGCACAACAGAAACTCATAAAGCCCTAACTCCCTGGGACAGAACACCCGGGGGGAAAAAAAAGGGGGTGTATGAGTTCTGCTGCTGCAGACTTAAACTTACCAAAATTAGAAAATCAACAACTACAAAGTTGACAGGTGGATAAATCCACAAAGATGGGAAGAAACCAGTGCAAAAAGGATGAAAACACCCAAAACCAGAACACCTCTCCTCCTACAAGGGATCACAACTCCTCACCAGCAAGGGAACAAGACTGGATGGAGAATGAGTGTGATGAATTGACAGAAACAGGCTTCAGAAAGTGGGTAATAAGAAACTTCCGTGAGCTAAAAGAACATGTTCTAACCCAATGCAAAGAAACTAAGAACCTTGAAAAAAGACTTGACGAAATGCTAACGAGAATGGACAACTTAGAGAGGAATATGAGTGAATTGATGGAGCTGAAAAACACAACATGAGAACTTCATGAAGCATGCACAAGTTTCAACAGCCGAATTGACCAATCAGAAGAAAGGATATCAGAGGTCAAAGATCAACTCAATGAAATAAAATGAGAAGACAAGATTAGAGAAAACAGGGTAAAAAGGAATGAACAAAGTCAACAAGAAATATGGGACTATGTGAAAAGACCTAATCTACATTTGATAGGTGTATGTGAATGTGACAAAGAGAATGCATCCAAGCTGGAAAATACTCTTCAGGATATTATCCAGGAAAACTTCCCCAACATAGCAAGGCAGGCCAATATTCAAGTCCAGGAAATACAGAGAACACCACAAAGATATTCCTCTAGAAGAGCAACCCCAAGGCACATAATCATCAGATTCACCAGGGTTGAAATGAAGGAGAAAATACTAAGGGCAGCCAGAGAGAAAGGTCGAGTTACCCACAAAGGGAAGCTCATCATAATCACAGCAGATCTCTCAGCAGAAACCTTACAAGGCAGAAGAGAGTGGGGGCCAATATTCAACATCCTTAAAGAAAAGAACTTTGAACCCAGAATTTCATATCCAGCCAAACTAAGCTTCATAAGTGAAGGAAAAATAAAATCCTTTGTGAACAAGCAAGTACTCAGAGATACCATCACCACCAGACCAGTTTTACAAGAGCTCCTGAAAGAGGCACTAGACATAGAAAAGAACAACCAGTACAAGCCACTCCAAAAGCACACGAAATGGTAAAGAGCATCAACACAATGAAGAATCTGCATCAACCAAAGGGCAAAACAGCCAGCTAGCATGAAAATGACAGGATCAAATTTACACATAACAATATTAACCCTAAACGTAAATGGACTAAATGCCCCAATCAAAAGACACAGACTGGAAAATTGGATAAAAAGCCAAAACCCATCAGTGTGCTGTATCCAGGAAACCCATCTCACATACAAGGATACACAAAGGCTCAAAATAAAGGGATGGAGGAAGATTTACCAAGCAAATGGAGAGCAAAAAAAAGCAGGAGTTGCAATTCTCATCCTAATAAAATAGACTTTAAAGCAACAAAGATCAATAGAGACAAAGAAGGACATTACAAAATGGTAAAAGGATCAATGCAACAAGAAGAGCTAACAATACTAAATATATATGCACCTAACACAGGAGTACCTGGATACATAAGGCAAGTTCTTAATGACTTACAAAGAGACTTAGACTCCCAAACAATAATAGTGGGAGACTTGAACACACCGTTGTCAATATTAGACAGATCAATGAGACAGAAAATTAAAAGGATATCCAGGACTTAAACTCAGACCTGGAACAAGCAAACCTAATAGACATTTACAGAACTCTCCACCCCAAATCCACAGAATATACAATCTTTTCAGCACCACATCACATCTACTCTAAAATTGACCACATAATTGGAAGTAAATCACTCCTCAGCAAATGCAAAAGAATGGAAACCATAACAAACAGTCTCTCAGACCACAGTGCAATCAAGTTAGAACTCAGAATTCAGAAACCAACCCAGAAACGCACAGCTTCATGGAAACTGAACAATTTCTCCTGAACGTTGACTTGATAAACAATGAAATGAAGGCAGAAATAAAGATGTTCTTCGAAACCAACGAGAAGGAAGACACCATATACCAGAATCTCTGGGACACATTTAAAGCAGTCTCTAGAGGAAAATATATAGCAATAAGTGCCCACATGAGAAGAAAGGAGAGATCTAAAATTGACACTCTATCGTCAAAATTGAAAGAGCTAGAGGAGCAAGATCAAAAAAACTCAAAACCTAGCAGAAGACAAGAAATAACTAAGATCAAAGCAGAATTGAAAGAGACAGAGACACAAAAAACCCTTCAAAAAATCAATAAATCCAGGAGCTGGTTTTTTGAAAAGATCAACAAAATAGACAGACCACTAGCCAGATTAATAAAAAAGAAAAGAGAGTATAACCAAATAGATGCAATAAAAAATGATAAAGGGGATATCACCACAGATTCCACAGAAATTCAAACCATCATCAGAGATTATTACAAACAACTCTATGCACATAAACTAGAAAACCTGGAAGAAATGGATAAATTCCTGGACAGTTGCCTCCTCTCAAGCCTAAACCAGGAAGAAGTCAAAACCCTGAATAGACCAATAACAAGGTCTGAAGTCTGGGCAGCAATTAAGAGCCTACCACCCAAAAAAAGCCCAGGTCCAGATGGGTTCACAGCCGAATTCTACGAGACATACAAAGAGGAACTGGTACCATTCCTTCTGAAACTATTCCAAATAATCCAAAAAGAGGGAATCCTTCCCAAATCATTTTATGAGACCAACATCTTCCTGATACCAAAACCTGGCAAAGACCCAACAAGAAAAGAAAACTACAAGCCAATATCCATGATGAACATAGATGCAAAAATCTTTAATGAAATACTGGCAAGCCGATTACAACAGCACATCAAAAAGCTTATCCACCATGATCAAGTAGGATTCATCCTGGGGATGCAAGGCTGGTTCAATATACGCAAGTCTATAAATGTAATTCACCACATAAACAGAACCAAAGACAAAAACCACATGATTATCTGAATTGATGCAGAGAAGGCCTTCGACAAAATTCAACAGCCCTTTATGCTAAAAACTCTCAATAAACTAGGTATCGATGGAACGTATCTCAAAATAATAAAAGCTATTTACGACACACCAACAGCCAATATCATACTGAATGGGCAAAAACTGGAAGCATTCCCTTTGAAATCTGGCACTAGACAAGGATGCCCTCTCTCACCACTCCTGTTCAATATAGTACTGGAAGTTCTAGCCAGAGCAATCAGGCAAGAAAAAGAAATAAAGGGTATTCAATTAGGAAAGGAGGAAGTCAAATTGTGTCTATTTGCAGATGACATGATTGTATATCTAGAAGACCCCATCATCTCAGCCCAAAATCTCCTGAAACTGATAAGCAACTTCAGCAAAGTCTCAGGATACAAAATCAATGTGCAAAAATCACAAGCATTCCTATACACCAATAACAGACTTAAAGAGAGCCAAATCAAGAACAAACTGCCATTCACAATTGCTAGAAAGAGAATAAAATACCTAGGAATACAACTAATGAGGAATGTAAAGGACCTCTTCAAGGATAACTACAAACCACTCCTCAATGAAATAAGAGAGGACACAAACAGATGGAGAAACATTCCATGTTCATGGTGAGGAAGAATCAATATCGCGAAAATGGCCATACTGCCCAAAGTAATTTACAGATTCAACGCTATCCCCATCAAGCTACCAATCACCTTCTTCACAGAACTGGAGAAAACCACCTTAAACTTCATATGGAACCAAAAGAGATAGCCAAGTCAATTCTAAGGAAAAAGAACAAAGTGGGGGCATAACACTACCGGACATCAAACTCTACTACAAGGCTACAGTAATCAAAACAGCATGGTACTGGTACCAAAACAGAGATATAGATCAATGGAACAGAACAGAGGTGTCGGAGGCAACACAACATATCTACAACTATCCGATCTTTGACAAATCTGATAAAAACAAGCAATGGGGAAAGGATTCCTTGTTTAATAAGTGGCATTGAGAAAACTGGCTAGCCATGTTGAGAAAACTGGCTAGCCATATGCAGAAAGCAGAAACTGGACCCCTTCCTGACACCTTGCACTAAAATTAACTCCAGATGGATTAAAGACTTAAACATAAGACCTAACACCCTAAAAACCCTAGAAGAAAACCTAGGCAAAACCATTCAGGACATAGGCATAGGCAAAGACTTCATGACCAAAACACCAAAAGCATTGGCAACAAAAGCCAAAGTAGACAAATGGGACCTAATCAAACTCCACAGCTTCTGCATGGTGAAAGAAACAGTCAATAGAGTGAATCGGCAACCAACAGAATGGGAAAAAATTTTTACAGCCTACCCATCTGACAAAGGGCTGATATCCAGAATTTACAACGAACTAAAACAGATTTACAAGAAAAAAACAAACAAGCCCATTCAAAAATAGGCAAAGGATATGAACAGATACTTTACAAAAGAAGACATACATGAGGCCAACAAGCATATGAAAAAATGCTCATCATCACTGGTCATTAGAGAAATGCAAATCAAAACTACATTGAGATAACATCTCACGCCAGTTAGAACGGCAATCATTAAAAAATCTGGAGAGAACAGATGCTGGAGAGGATGTGGAGAAATAGGAACACTTTTACACTGTTGGTGGGAGTGTAAATTAGTTTAACCATTGTGGAAGACAGTGTGGGGATTCCTCAAGGACCTAGAAATAGAAATTCCATTTGACCCAGCAATCCCATTACTGGGTATATATCCAAAGGATTATAAATCGTTCTACTATAAGGACACATGCACACGAATGTTCATTGCAGCACAGTTTACAATAGCAAAGACCTGGAATCAACCCAAATGCCCATCGATGATAGACTGGACAGGAAAAATGTGGCACATATACACCATGGAATATTATGCAGCCATTAAAAACGATGAGTTCGCGTCCTTTGTAGGGACATGGATGAAGCTGGAAACCATCATTCTCAGCAAACTGACACAAGAACAGAAAATCAAACACCACATGTTCTCACTCATAGGTGGGTGTTGAACAATGAGAACACATGGACACAGGGAGGGGAGCACTATACACTGGGGTCTGTTGGGGGGGAGAGGGGGGATAGAGGGGGGTGGGGAGTTGGGGAGGGATAGCATGGGGAGAAATGCCAGATATAGGTGAAGGGAAGGAAGGCAGCAAATCACACTGCGACATATGTACCTATGCAACAACCTTGCATGTTTTTCACATGTACCCCAAAACCTAAAATGCAATAAAAAAAAAAAAATAAATAAAACACAATGAGAGGATTTCACATAAAAATCAGGATTTTTGCTTTTCTTGAAAATAAAAAAGCAAAAGATGTGGCAATAGGGTCTCTTGTGCCTTTCAGTGGAGGTGAGTGCTTTTGAGTTCTCCATATTCTCTTCTACTCAAATAATGTATATGCAAATTATCCTCCACAGCTAACTTAACTCATTTAAAGTTACATGACTAGCCCTGTAGGCATTTGAGTTTCAACCCATATTTCAGGCCTGCTTGCACTAGTTTCCAGAACACATAGCTATTCATGACTTCTGTTTTTTGAGGCATCTTCTCAATCTTCAGGAGATTATTATTAATAATATTATAATTTGGCTCTATTAATATCTCAGACACTTTTTGAAATCATACTGAGCCATTGACATGAAGAATATATAAAATAGAAAATGGTGACATAATTATGAAATTTGGTAGCAGTTTCTTTTGTGAGAGATTTATATGTTGAGATGTTTGTATGTATATGTTGAGACATGTTTGTAACATAGGAGGAGGATATAACAAAAAAACTCAGGTCTGCAAAGCAATTAATTACTAAAAGGTTGGGAATGCAACAGGTAATTCTATGCTATAGAATTACTCATCCTCCACTACCCACCTTCTCCTCCCTGCAAAATTAAATAAGGCCAAAGCAATGCATAATAATGACATGCTGAAATAAAAAGTGCATCCCACTATATATATGGCACATTAGAACTAGACATAGACTAGGATAGAGTTTTCAGGAATAGCAGATAGAAATACAGGACACATAGTCAAATTTGAATATCAGATAAAAAACAAATACAAGTTGAGCATTTCTAACCTAAAACTTCAAAATTCATAATGCTCCAAAATCTAAAACATTTTGAACACCAATATCATGCACAAGTGGAATATTTCACACCTGACCTCATTTAACAGGTTTCAGTTAATATGCAGTCAAAACTTTGTTACATGCAAAAAAATTATTTAAAATATTGTTTAAAAGTACTTTCAGACTGTGCATATAAGAAATATAAGTACTCATGGATAGGAAGAATCAATATCTTAAAAATGGCTGTATCACCCAGAGTAATTTATAGATTCAATGCTATTCTTATTAAAGTACCATTGACATTCTTCACAGAATTAGAAAAAACAACTTTAAAATCCACATGGAACCAAAAAAGAGCTTGTATAACCAAGACAATCCTAAGCAAAAAGAACAACACTGTAGGCATCACGTTACCTGACTTCAAACTGTACTACAAGGTTATAGTAACCAAAACAGCTTTGTACTGGTACAAGAAAAGACACATAGACCAATGGAACAGAACAGAGATCTTGGGAATAAGACCAAATATCTACAACTATCTGATTTTCAACAAACCTGACAAAAACAAGCAATGGGGAAATGATTCCCTGTTTAATAAATGGTACTGGGAAAACTGACTAGCCATATGTGGAAATTGAAATTGGACCTCTTCCTTACACCTGACAGAAATTAACTCAAGATGGATAAAAAACATAAATGTAAAACCCCAAACCATAGAAGTACCCTAGAAGAAAATCTAGACAATACCATTCAAGACATAGGCAGGGGCAAAGATTTTATGACAAAAACATCAAAAGTAATTGCAACAAAATCGAAAATTGACAAATAGAATCTAATTAAACTAAAGATCTTCTGCACAGCAAAAGAAACTATCATCAGACTAAACAGACAACCAACAGAATGAGAGAAAATTTTTGCAATCACTCCATCAGACAATGGTCTAATATTCAAAATCTACAAGGAACATAAATTTACAAGAATAAAACAACCCCATTAAAAAGTGGGCAAAGGACATGAATAGATGCTTCTAAAAAGAAGACATTTATGCAACCAGCAAACGTGAAAAAAAGCTCATGGTCACTGATCACTAGAGAAATGCAAATCAAAACTACAATGAGATGGTAATCTTCTGCCAATCAGAATGGTGATTATTAAAAGTCAAAAGCCAACAGATGCTGGTGAGGCTGTGGAGAAGTAGGAATGCTTTTATGCTGTTAGTGGGAATCTAAATTAGTTCAACCATTGTGGAAGACAGTGTGGTGATTCCTTAAAGACCTAGAACCAGAAATAGCATTTGGCCCAGCAATCCCATTACTGGGTATATAACCAAAGGAATATACTTTATTCTATCTTAAAGATACATGCATGAGTATGTTCAGCAGCACTATTCACAATAGCAAAAAAATTAAAACCCAAATGCCCATCAATGTTAGACCAGATAAATAAAATGTGGTACATATACACTGTGAATACTATGCAGCCATTAAAAGGATTGGGATCATGTCCTTTGCAGGGACATAGATAGAGCTAGAAGCCATTTTCCTCAGCAAACTTACACAGGAACAGAATACAAACACTTCATGTTCTCACTTATAAATGGGAGCTGAACAATAAGAACACAGAATACAGGGAAAGGAAAAGCATATAATGGGTCCTGCTGGTGGCAGGAGTCGGGGGCAGGAGGAGTGAGAGCAACAGGATAAATAGCTAATGGATGTGGGGCTTCATACCTAGGTGATGAGTTGATAGGTACAGCAAACCACCATGGCACACTTTCACCTATGTAACAAACCTGCACATCCTGCACTTCTATCTGGGAATTTAAAATAAAATAAAATAAAAACAATAATAAAGAAATCTCCCCCCCAAAAAAAGAAACATAAGTGAATTTTGTGTTTAGACTTGTATCTCTAAATATCTCAATATGTATATGCAAGTATGTATATGCAAATATACATAGAGAATGTGTTTTCTGCAGCCATTGGATGAAATGTTCTGTTAATATCTATTAGGCCCATTTGATGTATAGGGTGGGTTAAGTCTGATATTTGTATATTTTCTATTTGGAAGACCTGTTCAATGCTGAAAGTGGCATTTTGAAGCCTCCAGCTATTGTATTGGGGTCTATTTCTCTCTTCAGCTCTGGTAATATTTGCTTTGTATATCTAGTTGCCCCAGTGTTGGGTGCATATATTTACAATTGTTATATCTTCTTGAATTGACCCCTTTATCACTGTATAATGCCCCTCTTTGTCTCTTCTTGTAGTTTTTGTCTTGAAATCTATTTTGTCTGATATAAATCTAGCTACCTGTGGCCTTTTTTTGGCTTCCATTGGCATAAAGTATCTTTTTCCATTGCTTTGTTTTCAGTCTGTCTGTGTCTTTCTAGGTAAAGTGTGTCTCTGTAGGCAACAGATAACTCGTTCTTGTTTTTTCTTTTTTCTTTTTTTGAACAGCTACTGTATGTCTTTTTAGTGGAGAGTTTTGTCCTTTTACATTGAACGGTTTTATTGGTAAGTAAGGACTTACTCTTGGCATTTTGTTATTTGTTTTGTTTTTTCTTCCTTCTCTTTCTTCTTTCCTTCCTTTCTGTTTTACTTTTAGTGAAGGTGATTTCCTCTCATAGTGTGTCTTAATTTTTTGCTATTTTTTTGTCAATCTGTTGTATGTTTTTAGATATGAGGTTACTATGAGGCTTGCAAATAGTATATATTATAACCATTATTTAAACTTTAAGATATTCTGTTTTTTTGTATACTTACTATTACCAGTGAATTTTGTACATTCAGATGATTTATTATTGCTCAATAATGTCTTTTTGTTTCATACTGAAGAAGTACTTTAAATAGTTCTTATAAGACAGGTCTGGTATTGATGAAATCCTTCAGCTTTTGTTTGTTTGGGAAAGTCTTTATTTTTCCTTCATATTTCAAGGATATTTTTGCTGGATATACAATTCTAGGGTACATTTTTTCTGTTTTCAGCACTTTAAATGTGTCATGCCACTCTCTTTTGGTCTGTAAAGTTTCCATGGAGAGATCTGCTGCCAGATTTATTGGAGTCCCATTGTATGATATTTGTTTCTTTTCCCTTGCTGGCTTTTAGGATCCTTTCTTTATCCTTGAACTTTGTGAGTTTGATTATTAAATGCCTTGAGGTAGTCTTTTTTGGGTTAAATCTGCTTGGTATTCTAAAATTAGAAGGTACTTTTTGTTTTACTTATTTATTCCTTATCTCAATAACTTTTGGAGTACAAGTTGTTTGTACTTACATTGATGAATTAATTCTATAGTGATGAATTCTGAAGTTTTATTGCATCCATCACCCGAACAGTGTACACTGTACTCAATATGTAGTCTTTTATCTCTCACCCCCTGTTTACCTTCCCTCCAAGTCCCTGAAGTGCATTATGTCACTCTGTAGGTCTTTCCATCTTCATAGCTTAGCTCCTACTTATAAGTGAGAAGACATGGTATTTGTTTTCTCATTCCTGAGTTACTTCACTTAGAATAATGACTTCCAGCTCCATCCAAGTTGCTGCAAAAGACATTTTGTTCCTTTTATGTTTGAGTAATACTCCATGGTGTGTGTCTATATATATATATATATATATATATATATATATATAGACACACACATATATATATATACACCACATTTTCTTTGTCCATTCATTAATCAATGGGCACTTAGATTGGTTCCATATCTTTGCAATTGCAAATTGTGCCATTATAAAAATGTTTGTCTATGTGTCTTTTTCATAGAATGACTTCTTTTTCTCTGGGTAGATACCCAGTAGTGGGATTGCTGGATTGAATGGTGGATCTACTTTTAGATTTTAAGCAATTTCCATACTGTTTTGCATGGAGATTGTACTAATTAATGTTCCCACCAGCAGTGTAAAGTGTTCCCTTTTAACCACATCTACACCAACATCTATTTCTTTTTTGACTTTTAAATTATGCTATTCTTGCAGGAGTAAGGTGATGTCTTATTGTGGTTTAAATTTGTATTTCTCTGATGATTACTGATGTTGAACATTTTTTCATGTTTGTTGATCATTCGTATGTTTTCTTTTAAGAAATGTCTATTCATGCCCTTTGACTATTTTTTTGATGGGATTATTTCTTTGTTTGTTTTTTCTTGCTGATTTGAGTTTCTTATAGATTCTGGATGCTAGTCCTTCGTTAGATGCATAGTTTGCAAACATTGAGAAGACACTTTTTGATATTCTAAATATCAGGCAATTAGGCAAGATTCTGGCTGGTAGATATTAAATTGGAAAGTTTTCATGTTTTATGGGTGTGATGGTTAATATTGAGTGTCAACTTGATTGGATTGAAGGATGCAAAGTTTTGTTCCTGGGTGTGTCTGTGAGGTTGTTGCCAAAGGAGATTAACATTTGGGTCAGTGAATTGGGAGAGACAGACCCATCCTCAGTCTGAGTGGACACCACCTAATCAGCTGCCAGTATAACTAGAATAAAGAGGAAGAAGAATGTGGAAGGACTTGACTTGCTGAGTCTTCTAGCCTTCATCTTTCTTCTATGCTGGATGCTTCCTGCTCTTGAACATCAGACTCCAAGTTCTTCAGGTTTTGGACTCTTGGAATTACACCAGTGGTTTGCTAGGGCCCTTGGACCTTTGGCTACAGGCCAAAGGCTGCTCTGTTGGCTTCCCTACTTTTGAGATTTTGGGAGATTTTGGACGGGCTTCCCTGCTCCTCAGCTTGTAGACAGCCTATTGTGGGACTTCACCTTGTGATTGTGTGAGTCAATGCTCCTTAATAAACTTCTCTTCATATGTACATCTATCCTATTAATTCTGTCCCTTTAAAGAACCCTGACTAATACAATGGGCATATGTTTTAAAGTCCTGCCTGGAAAGATAACAAAGACAATGGTATGACATGTGAGCTTTAGTACATACCAGACATTGTTCTGTATGCTACAGGTACCTTAACGTGTTTAATTTAACAACTTTATGTGACAGATACTATTTTTATCTCCTTTTATAGGCAAGGAAACTTGAGCAACCAAAAGTAAATTGATTTTCCTAAGTGACAGTTGATACGACAGAGCCTGGGTGTATTTCATTACTTATTTACTGGGGAGGTGATGGAGTATTAGGCAAGTCATGGTAATTATTTATTGAATGTTAAGTATTTTACACACATGTCATATAAGTTTTACAACTCAATGAGTTAAGCATTATTGCCGAAGATAAAAACATGTGTTTCTTTAGGGGCAGAAATAGGAGCACTTTTAATAATACAAATTTCCTACAAGTTATTGCAATGGAGAGAAGCACAAAGTGTTTTACTTTTTAAACAGCAGAAATGACACCAATTTTTATGATTTTAGAGAAAATAAGATATAGAGATGTGGGAAAAATAGAAAAACACACAAAAAGGGCACATTCATATATATATTTATTATACTTTAAGTTCTGGGGTACATATGTAGAACATGCAGGTTTATTACGTAATTATACATGTGCCATGGTGGTTTGCTGCATCCATCACCCTGTCATCCACATTAGCTATGTCTCCTAATGCTATCCCTCTCCTAGACCCCACACCCTGTGACAGTGTGTGAACATTCATATATATTTTAAATTATTTGCAGCGGGTACAATTTAAATCTATCAATATTTTCAACACCAGTCATGTCTTAGGACTTCATATTTTACATAGGTCAAAAATCCCCACAACACAGTTGTATGTATATATAACTGTACATACACACATACACAAACACAACACACACACAAACCCCATCACATATGTGTGTGTGTATAGATCTACACACTTTAATATATTTTAGTATGTATTTTAAAAATATATAGAGTAATGTAAAGAAAGCTCTATAGAAATCTGAGAGTGCTCTTATCCTCTTGGGCCTTGGATACTAAGAAACTTCAATGCTGATGAGGAAGAAAAGAGAGGGAAGTATTAAAACTAGTTGAATGATCATAATTCAGTTTTACAATGAACTTGGTAATCCAAAATGTTATTGTTAATTCCTGGGCTAGAGGCAGCATACTCCAGGGCCTCTGGCTAAATAAAAAGTTCATGTGGCTTCCTCAGAATTTACTTTTATTAAAGCTGACTTATTTCCAAAAAGTAGAATCATATTTCTGATTTGATATTTTCCATCTCTAAGAGCAGGCTTTTATTATTTTGGTTTGCCATTCTGCTTTAGGATCTCTTAAAGTTTTCAGGTGGCTCTCCTCTCTGGGCTAGACTGTAATTCTTATAATTGCAAAGAGAAGTAAATATCAGGATGCCAACAGATAATAACTGGTCAAAAAGTTTCATGTGACCTTTTGTTTCCTATTTTAAATGCAATGCTCAAAGCTTGCTTTCAGCTCTCTGCCAGAAAGTGAAAGATTTCAAGATTTCAAGAGTCTGAAGATCCTGTGTGGAGCTTGCGTTAAATGCTAATGTTTGCAATGGAAAATTAGAGGGCGATATAAAAATTTATTGCTGGACTATTGTGGAGAATATCTGGGGCATCCTTTTCTAGCAACTTTTTACAACCTTTGTGGTTGTAAAACCACAGAGGCAGAGGGTGTGATTGATGAAGAAATCATCTGGAGACCCTCTAGGTCTTAATCATATTTGCCCTTTTTTTCAAATAAGGGCAAATTGGAATGTCTTAAAAAAGAGCGAGGTTTAGCGTAGATAGATTGAGGCAACTGGTATGCTTAGTCTATTTTCCATGGCTTGTAACAGAATACCTGAAACTGGGTCATTTATAAGGAGACATTTTTTATTCATTTTTTTTTTTTTTTTTTTACTATTCTGGAGGCTGGTAAGGCTAAAGTTGAGGGGATAAATCTGGTGAGGGCCTTCTTGCTGGTGGTCTTAAGCTGTGCAGAGCAACTCGTGCTGAGGGGGCTGATAGAGCTTGCTGAGGTCTCTCTTCCTCTTATAAAGTCATCAGTCTACTCTTGTGATAACCTATTAATCTAATAATTCATGAATGGATTCACCCATTCATGGAGGCAAAGCCCTCATGACCCAATGGCTTCTTAAAGTCCCCACCTCTCAATACAGCTACTTTGGGGGTTAAGTTTCAACATAAGTTTTGAAGGGGACAAACATTTAAAACATTGCATATGTCATAGGACAAAGTACGCCTAAAATAGAGTGTTGGATTTAAAGGATGCTATCCATTCTCTCTGAGAGAAGCAGAGGATGTTACACAAAAGAATGCAGTGGTTTTTATCAATGCATTTTGAAAATAGCAATCATAAGTTTACTAGAATTTTCTTTTCCCTTAAGCAGTAAAGAAAAATTATACGGCCTGACAACAGCAGGTTCAGCTCCACATGGGTGCCTGTTTCCCCCAACTCCCTGTTATACATTATTTAATTGTTCTTGTTTTACTTATGAGAAAATTGAGGCTTAGAAAGGTTGAATTAATGTGCTCAAGATCGTATACCTAGTTAACAGTAGGACTCCTTTGATTTGTTCATTTTCAAGGCTGTGTGCTTTTACTGTACATCATCTTCCAGGGTAAATTGCTCAGCTCTTTCAAACTCAGAGTCTTTACCAGTAAAATGATGATGCCTACCTTGTTGAATGGTGATGAGAATTAGAAATAATGTATGTAAAGTTTCGAGTGCAGTGACTGCCAATGGTTACGTAACGTTCAAGGAGAGTTTTTTCTGTTGTTAAACAGGTAATAGGTTAAGTGTCCCAACAAGCAGGCAGGCAGACATAGTGTTAAAAAAGTCTAGTACAAGGCACTGAATGGAAGTCCAGAGAGGTACCCAACAGATTTCAGGAAAGTGTGATGATAATAGTAAGAGCATTTGACTCATTTTAGACTGAGAATCAACAAGGGAATAGCCTAGTTTTATAGAAAATGAAGGTAAGAACCTAGAAAGGCAATGACTAAACTCACTCAATCCAGAATGAATTTGACCACTAGCCCCTTTTGAGAACCATGGAACACACCCCTAAAGTGTGTAATTGCTAAATAATTGAAATGTTTAAATTCAATATAATACATTTGCTAAAAAAAAGAGTTTGGTCATTTTTTAAAGCCCAAGCATGAGAACAACAGAGGTCACTATTTATTTAAATCATGGTCTGGATTTGAAATTGAGATAATTTTTAATTTGTTATTTAATATTTCACCATGAGTAAAATTTTCTTTACTGTTTTTTATGTAGTGTAAAATGGGTTTGACATTTTTAAAAAGTGATGATGTGTGACAGCAGCAAGAATACTTTTAAATGTGACTATATGACCTGTCAAAGAATTTGCATCAGGTCTTTCTAAAGTGCTGTCATTCTCATTCACAATACAGGCCCTCAGGCCCCTCACTGTCCCACAATAAAGGCTGTCAACCCAGTCAGCACCAATTTCATTCTCGTGTGATACTGCTGTTGTGTGTCATGCTCTTGTTAAATTCGCTGTAGGTCAACTAACTAAATGTTTCTTCTCAGTGACTCAATCATAAAACATAAGGCTCACAAATACCTAGAGAAGTGTAGTAACTAGTATGGCTATGATAGTTGCATTAGGAACCTGAGGCATTGGGGTAGAATCTGAATTTAACTTGAATATTTGTAAGAATGAAATTGTAAAAATTCCAATGAATTGATTTTGTATACTTGTATATTTTTTTCAAAGAAATTTGGCTACTTAGTTTTAATTACTGGCCCTCTTTTGATTAAATGGGTTGGTTGTAGGGTCTTACTGAAAGTATTCAAATTGTTATTCATTCATTCACTCGTCAAACTTTCCTTGAGCCAAATGCTGTGCGAAACACTGAAAATACAATAACAACTAAGCTGTTGCCTCTGTCCCCATTGGCATTACAGACTATTAGGAGAACAAATATCACTGGATTAACAAAAATTAGCATAATTTTGTTCTTGATCTTATAGAACAACTTTCCTAGCCTTGCTTGAAAGATGTAATGTATTAGATGTGGAGTGCTTTTGGAAGAGGCATGGAAGAGCAGGAAAGTATTATTCTCTTTTTTGATTCCTGGTCTATATTACGCTGGTATCCTTCGCTTGTATCTGAGTTTTCCTATATTTCTTAGTGAGTGACAGATGTAGAGGCTTTATTTGTATTAAACTGAGGGTTGTTGGCTTTGGACTTTTTTTCTTTCAGGAGAAACAGTCGGTGCTCAGTCACTACATTCTTCACTTCAGTTAGGAGTCTCCCTTTATGGGTTCCTAACTGTAGGATCTGAAGCAATCTTTCTAAAATTAGCTCTTGCCTCCGTGGAACTATAGAATAATCTAGAAAAAAATAAGACTGTCATCAAGTCTTCCTGACACTTGTGTGTGCTTCTACTCTATTGCCCTTTTGTTATTTACGTATATTTTACTTTATGTATTATAGAATTAGTATGTTTTTCATGGAAGATTCCAAAGAAAACAGAGAAGAGAAAAAACAGAGAATAAACATTTGCAATGCTATCTTAATACTTGACCACTTGATATTTTGTAGTCAGTTTCTCTGGTCATCCTTAAGGCACCCATATACACTTTTTCTTTAAACAAATTGGGATTTCGGTAGAAAAAAATTTTAGAAGTAGAAATGTATGGGCAAAGAATAGGAACATTTAAAAACATTTAAAACATATTACCAAATTCTTCTCCTAAATCAGTGTAGCAATATGCACTCCCACAAATACTGTGTAAAAATGGTTGTACTGCCGGGCGCGGTGGCTCACGCCTGTAATCCCAGCACTTTGGGAGGCTGAGGCGGGTGGATCACGTGGTCAAGAGATCGAGACCATCCTAGTCAACATGGTGAAACCCTGTCTCTACTAAAAATGCAGAAAATTAACTGGGTATGGTGGCACGTGCCTGTAATCCCAGCTACTCAGGAGGCTGAGGCAGGAGAATTGCCTGAACCCAGGACGCGGAGGTTGCGGTGAGCCGAGATTGCGCCATTGCACTCCAGCCTGGGTAACAAGAGCGAAACTCCGTCTCAAAAAAAAAAAAAAAAAAAAAAAAAAAAAAAAGCTGTACTTTTGAATTTGCCAAGATGAGATATGATATTTTATTTTTTAAAATGTCAGTTTGATAGGTGAGCTCTTGCAGTTTTTATAGATTTTTGGTACAATCCTTGGGCCCTGATTTCCCATTGATTTTTTTTTTTTTTTAGCTATGGATCTTGGGACCCATCAACTGTCTTGGTTGGCTCAAAATATTTTTCTATCTATGGTGTTTATCCTCCTGCTAGCCACTCCATCCTTTATGCAAAATTGCTCCGGCTCCTTGAAATCTGTTTGTTTTTGCTGTTGCTGGTAGTTATTTGTCTGTCTTATGGTTCTGTCTTATGCATAAATTAGCTTTTTCTGTCACTTGCTCCTTTTTCTATTCAGAAAGTTGCCTGCTTATAGGAAGGCCACCAGAGAACATGGATAGGCTTCTACTCGATTCTTTCATGACTCTATTAACAAGCCGGTATTTAATGCTCACCAATTTGTGTACGACATTCTAGGAAAGTACAGTGTCTGCCGCCATACTCATTCACTTGATTATTCAAGGCCTTCTGAATAGGAAAAATACAATATGATTATTTTGGTTAGGAAAACAGAAACCACTCTAAGTATTTCAGCCAGGATGGACCTTAATTTAGAAACTTACAAGCTTGCACAACTGTTTGAAAGAATAGAGGAGCAAAGTTCAACAGCCATATAAAATATACTGGAACGATGTTTTCTCCATAGAGCATTTGTGTTTGATGATGCCCTTGGTTAGACTTAGGTCATTTCCATAGTGAGTCTTCATCTATTTCTCTGTTTGCATCTTTTTATGAATCCCTGCTTTTTATGAATCACTGCTTTCTGTTAGAGACTGTGTTTCCGTAAAGAATAATAGCCACTTCACCTTTGAATGGCACACTAAGGTTGGCCTAGCTGCTGCTATTGCCATTTTTCTGACAGGAAACAGTAATGTTATGTTTCTTGAAGTTGTCTACCTGTCCTTTTACCCTGTTCCTTCAGTCTTCCTTGTTTGCTGTTACCCGACTCAAGCTGCTGAGCCACAGCTTCTTTACGTCTGGCTGGGGTCCATCCTTCTCTAATATACACCCTCTGATGGTGAGTTGCAATGAGCGGAGCCTCAGTGCTGTGAACTGGCTGTGCTCCAGGCTTCAGCTGCTGAAAAATCTGCCTTGGCATTTGATGTTAAGTATAGCTCGCAGATGATGACTACTTTTTTTGAAGCTGCATGCAACATTTTGATAGGCTGTTATTATAAACCAGAACCTAAGACTAGAAACAGGGATGGGAAGGAATTTTCCATGCACAGAAAAAGCCCGTTAGCAGTGGTTGTTCTTTTCTGCACTCATTAATGTAGAGTCTAAAGATTTTTAGCAGAATGTGATCTAAAAATCAAAAAAGTCAGGCTAGGGCACAGTCACCCTCAGGGTGGCTTAAATTTGTGGCCTTGGCAAGCAGCTTTACCAGAAACCTCAGACAGCCTTTCACCTAGGTTGTCTTTGAAAATATGGATAGTTATCTATCTTATATACCTTGAAGAGAAAGTAGTCCCTGATGTAGACATATAGGAAACAAAAATGCCAATTGACTCCAGCAGTGATCAATGCCCCTCACTTTTATTAACTTCATGCCAGTGTTTCCCAAAGTGCTCCTCAAACTTTGAACCTTTAGATGTACTCCAAAAAAGGCTTTCATGGTCGAAATAATTTGGGAAATGCTGTAATTTTTACCTACATCTAGAGATTCACAGTTAGCATTATAATACGACAAGTTTTATAGTAACAAAACCTTTTTAATTTTGTTTAACCTAGCACTCTCTTCATTTTTCTTTTTTTGATTACAGACATTTTTTTAAAATACTTTGCATTCTGGGATACATGTGCAGAATGTGCAGGTTTGTTATATAGGTATACACATGCCATGGTGGTTTGCTGCACACATCAACTCGTCATCTACATTAGGTATTTCTCCTAATTCTATCCATCCCCTTGCCCCTCACCCACTGACAAGCCCTGGTGTGTGATGTTTTTCTCCCTGTGCCCATATGGTTTCATTGTTCAACTCCCACTTATGAGTGAGAACATCTGGTGTTTGGTTTTCTGTTCCTGTGTTAATTTGCTGAGAATGATGGTTTCCAGTTTCATCTATGTGCCTGCAAAGGACATGAACTCATTCTTTTTTGTAGCTGCATAGTATTCTATGATGTATATGTGCCACATTTTCTTTATCCAGTCTAACATTGTTGAGCATTTGGGTTGATTCCATTTTACTTCTGCATCATTTTGGTGAACTCTTGTTGAGAACTGAGATTACCACCTGTTCCCCCAATTATCTTCTGTGGCCAACTAATTTATTCTAGATGACTATATGTGAGGTTCCTGAACTCATTCTGAACATTGGCTCCCATGGAAGTCAGGAACATTAACACCTTCCCAAAATACTTTTTTCTCTTGCTAATTGCAAGATTTTATCCTTGATGTTCAGCATCTTTACTCTGATGTATTTGTGAATATCTTCATATTTCACTTGCTTAGAGTTTGCTGAGCTTCCTGGATACGTACTTTGTTATTTTCCAATATTTTTTGGGAAATATTCAGCCATTATTTCATTGAATAATTTTTCTTATCCTCTCTGTCTCTTCTCTCTTTCTGGTACTCCCCAAAGTGCCAGATTAATTTATGTGGGTGTTGGTGCGTTATTGGTGCCCACATTCCTCTGAGGCTCTGTTCATTTTTCTTCATTCTTTTTATTGTCTGTTCTTTGTTTTGCATAATCTCATCACAACCTTTACTGTTCCTGAGAGTCCTCTTAGGTTATAATGTTTCCAGATTCTGTCTCAAATGCAGTTGATTTCTTTGGGAAGAAATTAGGAGCTGTCTTTTAAAATAACCTGTGTCTCCCCACGGGTGAAATGTCTAAACAGGACCTCTGGAGCTCAAGGTTGGGCAATGTAAGCTTTTTTCTGAGTGGCATCCCCTCTCTAGGATCTGAGTGCTCAGTGGAGGGGAGTCAGCAGGCTAAGGTCTTCTGAGCTTACTTCTCCTGGCATAGAATCACCATCAGAAGAGTTGGAGAAAAGACTACTGGGGTCTCAATATTTCCAGTGCACCGTGTCAGAAGTAGAGCATTTATTCCACCATTGAGGGAAAAAGGGAGCCCTCATCTCCCATCAACCCTCAAATGGAATTTAGTCTCAGCAATAAACCACCAGAAGTAAGTTGAGAAATGCTGAAGTCCTGGTCTTTCTGGGAAGAAAGCTTTCTTATTGGGCAGAAAGGTATCCCTGTGTCTTTGGTGCAGCAATCTGGAGTTGCTGATCTGGGAGGAGAAAGGGAGGCAGAAGTCTTGGTTCAAATACCACAGACTCTTGCCTTTCTTAACAGACTTTTGGCAGATTTTCTTGATGTTTCTTCATTTTCTGTTTGCCCATTGGACCATTTCCATCTCTGAATGATTGTTTTTTATAATTTTACCAATTTTATGAGTGAAATGAAGCTCCTCATACTGTCATGCTAGAAGTCAGTTTTTTTCAGATTAGATTTTAAATACATAAACCCCATACAATTATAAAATAAGTCAACTATATTGAAAAATAGCCATTACAAGATTTAAAAGTTGTGACATAGTACTTACTTATTAGTATGATAAATACGACTATCGAGCTCTGTTTTAATAACTACCATACTTTAAAACAGATGCACATAAATGAACATATGTTTTGGGATATCTACAACAACTATAATGTAATATAGAAATATCTATGATTGCTAATGATGAAAAAGTCACAGAGGTTTTAATTTCATTATGGTTTGTTGTCTATACTCATGATTTCAGGGAATGCTGTTTCAGTCGGAGGTCAATAAAAATATAAATGTAAATTTTTGCAATCTGCATTTACTGATCCCTTGAATTTTATCCACAGTCCTTTTGGGGGTCCATTCACCCAGGCAAAGATTTCACATAAGATATTCGACCATCATAGAATCGAGAGAAGGGCTTTGACCAACCCATGTATGCTGTGACCCTAGGAATTGCTCTGATTCTTTTTTTTAATGGTAAATGAAAACAACCTGTAGGAATTTTTAGGTCCTCTGAAGCCTTGCATACATTTTTCTTGGAAAGCCATGATCTCTATTTATCACTTGTCTGCATCTCTGATGGGAGTAACCTTGGAAATGATGGCAGAAGCATAGACAAGGAATTTTGAAAAAAGTACATTTCCATTGTTGTAACAAAAGACCTATCAGTGGTTTTAGAAAAATAGTACTGAACAATGCCACAATAAACATATGTGGGCATGTGTCTTTATAATAGAATGATTTATAATCCTTTGGGTATATACCCAGTAATGGGATTGCTCGTCAAATGGAATTTCTATTTCTAGATCCTTGAGGAATTGCCACACTGTCTTCCACAATGACTGAACTAATTTACACTCCTACCAACGGTGTAAAATACTTAATGTAGATGATGGAGTGATGGGTGCAGCAAACCACCATGGCACGTGTATAACTATGTAGCAAACTTGCACGTTCTGTACTTGTACCCCAGAACTTAAAATAAAATTTAAAAAAAAAGAAACAGCTATAAGCCTTAAAAGAGTTAAAAAAAATTAGTACTGACTCTGGAATGTGCAAATCTGGGGGATTTAAGCTGTAAATATCAAGCAATACAGACTCAAAGAGATTTAAGCTTAAGAAAAAGTGTTTAATTGCCTACTAAAATTTTAGTCTCTGTAGAACACATCTTTGTGAAAACACAGTACTTTTAGAAATTGACTATAATTCAGTTATATAATCTCTTTAAAAGAGAAATTTATCCACATGTAATATGATGGAGAAAAAAATTATTCTTTAGCCATTGCTCAGTTCTATCTTTTACTTAAATAATTCAGATTTCACTTCTACCACTAAATGTAAATATTTCTATGATACAAAGTTTCTTTTAGAATTACTTCCTCCACATTTTATGTAACAGCAGGTTGTGCAGGAAGCTTAGTTCATGCTGTTTGTCTATATCACCTTATCCAATGATCTGTTATTTTTAAAAGGCGGTATTAAATATTTGTAAATATAAAGCCATATACATATGAAATTTTACTTTCACCGCCATAGCCATCAAATGTATCATTTACGAAAATTAGTGACACAATATGAAATAAAACAAAACCTGAATGCTACTGTACCATTGTACCTTAAGAGATTTAGATTAGATATAAAAGAGTTTTTATTTTTTATTTATTTAAATCTCAGGATTGTTAAGTATTAGAAAGATGCTCTGTCTTTAAAGGTCATTACAAAAACGTCTATCTGGAAGACATAGCTGCGAGTGTCTGTGCTGGTGGTGCTCAAGATGACCAAGAATTTCCGAGTCAGTGATGGGGACTGGATTTGCCCTGACAAAAGATGTGGAAATGTAAACTTTGCTAGAAGAACCAGTTGTAATCGATGTGGTGGGGAGAAAACAACTGAGGCCAAGATGATGGAAGCTGGGGGCACTGAAATAGGAAAGACACTTGCAGAAAAGAGCCGAGGCCTATTTAGTGCTAATGACTGGCAATGTAAAACTTGCAGCAATGTGAATTGGGCCAGAAGATCAGAGTGTAATATGTGTAATACTCCAAAGTATGCTAAATTAAAAGAAAGAACAGAATATGGTGGTGGCTTTAATGAAAGAGAAAATGTTGAATATATAGAAAGAGAAGAATCTGATGATGAATATGATGAGTTTGGACATAAAAAGAAAAAATACAGAGGGAAAGCAGTTGGTCCTGTATCTATATTAAAGGAATTAGAAGCTAAAGAATCAGAGCTGGCTCACGCCTCTAATCCCAGCACTTTGGGAGGCCGAGGCAGGTGGATCACGAGGTCAAGAGATCGACACCATCCTGGTCAACATGGTGAAACCCTGTCTCTACTAAAAATACAAAAAATTAGCTGGGCATGGTGGCGCGTGCCTGTAATCACAGCTACTCAGGAGGCTGAGGCAGGAGAATTGCCTGAACCCAGGAGGCAGAGGTTGCAGTGAACCGAGATCGCGCCATTGCACTCCAGCCTAGGTAACAAGAGTGAAACTCCGTCTCAAAAAAAAAAAAAAAAAAAAAAAAAAAAAAAAGAATCAGAGCAAGAGGATGAGGATGAAGATGATGCTGATCTCTCAAAAATATAATCTTGATGCCAGTGAAGAAGAAGGGAGTAATAAAAAGAGATCTAATAGACGAAGTCGCTGAAAGTCTCGATCTTCACATTCATGATATTCATCATGCTCATCCTCCCCCTCAAGTTCAAGGTCTAGGTCCAGGTCCCGTTAAAGAAGTTCTTCCAGTTCTCAGTCAAGATCTCGTTCCGGTTCCAGAGAACGTCCGAGATCTCGTGGGTTGAAGTCAAGATCCAGCTCCAGGTCCCACAGGGTGTCTTCTTCCCCACGAAAAATACCTTATTCAAGTTCATCATCTCCTGAGAGGAACAGAAAGAGATGTTGTTCTAGATCTTCTTCATCTGGTGATTGCAAAAAAAGACGAACAAGATCATGGTCACCTGAAAGACGCCACAGGTCATCTTCTGGATCATCCCATTCTGATTCCTGTTCAAATTCAAAAAAGAAATAATGCATTAAAATTTACATCTTAAAAAAATCCAGTACAGTGCGTGAAGCATATTTTTAAAGAAGTTGGTGTCTTACTTGGTCAGAAGTGCTAAATCTGCTAGTAGAGGTGCATGCCTTTCATTGCTTTTTCAAAACAATACAGCTGTGTTTATTTGTGAAGTTCAAAGTAAATAGCATTTTAAGCCATAATGTCCCAAAATAGATGCTCTGTTATTCATTATTTACAACCATTTGCTCCATTTAAAACACTTTCAGCTATAACAAAGTACTTTGCTTCCTAATTTAAACCCATTTTTCTCATTTTCAAATACATCCTGTCCATTGGCTAAGACAGGATTACCTAGACTTGCCTGAATTTTGGGCATGGAGGCAAGACTGGAAGCTAGTTGGAAACAACGTACTTATGGAAAAGAAGTCAACCTGTTTATGCTGCTAACGTTGTCAGTGATTCTCACCAAAAAAAAGTTAAACTATGTTGTAAAGCAGCCAACTGTAAATGTCTTTATTTTAAAATTCCCTATGCTAAGCGTGCCTTAGAATCGTCTCTCTTTTATCCAGCTTTACTTTTTTGCTCCAACACATTTACTACAAAAGAATCTTGTAAAGTCTAGAAGGAGAGAAGTGGTATTTATTTTCCTTTCTGACACATAATTTGGGGCAAAAAAGGAAGTTTAACAGTTTATCACTTCTCTGCTGATATGGTTTCTTGATAAAGACATCTCAGAATGCTTACCATATTTTAAGAAGCTTTGTGTGATATTCTTTAAAATCTAGTTATCCAATATAATATGGTAGAAAAGGCTAAATCATAGTTAATGAGCAAATTTAAGTAAGCTCTTAAAGTGTATTTCTCTTTTGGCATAAGGCCAGTGGAGACATTGTGAATTTAAGTGAACATTTGCCTCAAGATATTAACTGTAAACACACTGCATATAATTTTCTTCTGCATAACAAATGAAAGCTTATCTCTGCATAATGTAAGCAAAAATCATTATTTTTCCTATTCATTTGAAATAAGTTATGACTTAAAATTCTTTCGGAGTTTATTTCTCAAAACCTGGTCACATGAGCTTCATTTTGTTTTCTGGTTTAAAAAATAAAAAGGTTTCTCTTAACAGTGTTTTGAGTGAAAATGCAAGGTAAGTATATCTAGGGAAATCAACACTTGTGCTTGGGGGCTTTTTGTTATGGGGTATTGATTTATTTTTCTTGGTTTTTTTTCCTCTCCCATAACATTGTCTGCTGTAATTTAAATAAAAATTATGACATTTTAAGATATTTCATAGACAGACCAAATGAGAATATATATTTTTATTTTAAAGTGAATGTTTGTCTTTTCAGCTGCTCTAAAAATGAAAGCAAAATGTCTTATGTGGAAATATTTTGATAATATTTTTACAGTGAGCTTTCCCATGTTTTTATGTCTTAATTTTCTTTGCTGCGTTTATGTAGGTTGCACAAGAACTTTTACTGTCTTGTAATTGTGCCTCAGACTTTTTGAAAGTCTACTAAATTGCCCAGATGATCTAGATTCTACATGTTATCATTGGTGCTTTCTGTATTTAAAACTTTGGCTGTCCTAAGGAAGTGCAAGGTTATAATTTCGCTAATAGTGGTTTATAGACAATTCTGATGATTATGATTTCATTTGGTTTAACTAAGTATCATTTCATAAGGAAATGATACTATAGGCAAATGTAAATAAAGCCTGTGAGTCAAGCATCAAGTGGTGTTCGTTAGAAATGAACTAGAGATTTTTAAGCTCTGAAAACAAACAAACCAACAAAAACCAAACAAACAAACCAACAAGACTTCTATCTGAGGTGATTTGAGCGACCTGTTGCCTGAGGGGAGTGAGTGGGACTGGGTGACTTCTCAGTGTTGTACCTGGCCATTTGATTTATGATTCTGTGTTCTGGTGTGCAAGAACAGTTTGTTATGTTGATGTGCAAATGATCTGGCTTGAAGAAATCACATCAAGCAATCTCTCTATTTTAGTATTTTTCTCACTTTAAAAAAGATTCTATTTTCAAAGAGATAATGGACAATTATTAGTGTTTGCAGAATATTTCTCAAAATGAAAAGAAATAAGAAAAGCAAATTGTATACTTACTGCTGAAACTTTCTGTGACTGAATTGGCATATTATTTCAGCTTTTCCACTTACTGCAGAGCATTATTTCTTCAGCAGCATTAGAAGGTACCAGAAGAGTAATTTTGATGCTAGCACTGGAAAAACATATCTGTTCTTTTGGGACCAGAACTCAAGGTGATTAGTGCTCCAGGGATGTTGGAAACCCATGTAATGATTTGCCTTTGCATGAGAAAGCGCCTCCTTCTTCAAGTCCTGGAAAATCCTACAGAGATATGACTCACCTGGCCCACTTGGAGGACTGTGGATAGGATGGCATCATACTGAGAAGCAAGGATAATTGTGAGGGCCAGTGAGGCTTTAGAAGACACACTGCTTAGGTAAAAAGAGAAACATTAAAAAGAAATACGATAGAAGTACAATCATATTATCTCTTGATAAATTGAAGAGTAAAATAATAATGGTCTAATGGCTCAAGACTTACACTGAAAATTGGGGGCTATAAATTCTGATCTTGGCACTATGGTTAGCTCACGATGTGTGCATCTGCACAGGCAAATTGCTTCCTCTTTGAGGTTCAGTCACTGAAGCTGAGCAAGTTCAGAAGGTGACAGCATACCTAATGAGTATACAGTATTTTGCTTTCTTGTTACAGAGTCTCTCTTAATTGGGAAAGCAGGAGAAACACCATTACTTCCTTATAGCTTTCTTTGTTCATTGCCAACACCTCCCCCAACCCTGTTCACATCTGAAATCATAGAAACTAGAACTAGGGGTACCTTATATAAAAGTTATTTGGCTGAAGTCTCTTCACCCAGCTGAATGGGGGAAGAAATTATTGTTGCCTTCAGCCATTTCTATGTCACAGTACGGCTAAATGTCAAAATAGACACCCTCTGGACTCTCCAAGAGACAGGTTCTCATAGTGCAGCTACACACTGGGGTCCAACTCAACTCCTGGCATAATGATATTTTATACCTCTTTTTCTCAATTTCTAAAGATGCAGCTTCCTGCTGGTACCATAAAACAACCTGGGAACTCATGTGGATTTGAGATATGCACACCTATACCCTGGCTTCAGTGTTCTCACATGGCCAAGAATACTTGGCAACAGAAAACCTCAGAGGCAGTGAAAATGGAATGGAGATGGTGAATCTTCACTTGAGTTTTATTTATAGCTTGGAGCCAGTTGGCATTTTTTTTCTTTCCTGGTAATTTCTCAGATTTTTCCCAGCTTTTTCTTTTTGAGTCCTGATTCATTTTTTATTTTCTTACTTTATTTCTCAAGCTTATTTATTTATACTAAAATACATTATTTAAGACCTCACAAATTTTTTGAATGGATCTTCAAAGCTGGAAATAGAACACTAAGAGTTTCTGGTGCAATGACACAACTCTCATAGCACCCAGATTCTTCTTTGGAAGAAATATAGTACACTACCTGAACATAATAAGTGTTTATTTTCTGTATCAACAATCTTTATAAATGTGACTCGTTTAATTCTTCAAACAAACCAACTGGAGATAATTAGATAATAAACTACAATCATAATCTAAGGTTAATCCATCATCCTGTTTCTAATCCTAATCCTCTACACATCCTTCAGAACTTTACAGCACCAATTTCATTTTCGTACCATCTTTAAGCTTTTTCTTGAATGTTAAAATATTTGCACTGAGTGTCTTTTCTGTGTTAGGCACTGGATTAGGTGCTGAGAAAACTATGGTGAAGGAGACACACATCTGCCCTTAAGGAGCTTGCAGTCTTGTGTGGGAGAATAAGAAGCAAACCAGCATTGCAAGACAGAAGGATGAATACTTTTGAGACTTCATGACCTTAGCATAAATAAAAGAACTCTGATTCTTCCCACTACGTAAAAAAAAATGCTTAGGACTACCTATCCTAAGTAATTCCCATTCAAGTCTACTGGTGTTCACTTTTTTCTGCCAAATGATTCCATAGGACATTCACTCTCTCTGCTAGCTTGCTGGTTACAATGAACTGAATGCTTATGTCACTCCAAAATTTATATCTCGAAATTCTAAACCCCAAACTGATGGTATTTGGAGGTGGAGTCTTTGGGAGATGATTAGGTTGTAAAGGTGGTGTTCTCGTATTGGGATTAGGGCCCTTATAAAAGGTCCCAGAGAGCTAGCTGATCCTTTCTACCATGTGAGGACAGAGTTACAGGGTACCATCTATGAACCAGAAAGCCATCCCTAACCAGACAGCAAATGTGCCAGCACCTTGAACATGGGCTTCCCAGCCTCCAGAACTGTGAGGGATACATTTCTGTTGTTTATAAGCTACCCAGTTTTTGATATTTTGTCATAGGAGTCCAAATGGACTAAGAAACTGATCAATTTATTACCTCTACCATCCAGGCTTCTGCTCTTACCCTCCCACTGCTGCTAATACTTATCATTAAAGGCCATCTTCTAAAGATCAAATCCAGAGTCTTTTTCTCCATCATATTTCTTCTTGACTTAATGAAGCAATCATCATTGCTGACTGGCTCATGTCATTGGCTGAATCCTTGTGCAGCAACCTAATGTGTTTTACACTCGTCTTTGTCCCTGTTCTTCCCAAGATGTTAATCATCCTCTCCAGCCTCAGCTCTGCTCCTGAGTGCCAACTTTCCTTTTACACTGAGCATTTCCCCATAGATATTCTGCCAAACTGTACGCTCTGGGTATAAATTCAAACTCATTATCTTTTCGCTGTTAAAGTAAACTTCAAAAAGCATATCTTTGATATATTAGAGTTTCTCTTAAAAAATCTTTAATATCTCCTCGTTGTCTACTAAATTATATACACAGCCTCCAGCATAACATTCAATGTCTTACATGATTATCTCCTCAAGCCATGTTTTCAGTCTTTTCTTTTTCATGACTTTCAACACACATCCTATTCCAAAGACCAAGTTACGAGATTGCTGCATTTTAAATATGCCCATATTATTCTGCTTCCATTCTTTTGCTCATGATCATTTCTTGGACTGCAGTTCTATTTACTCCCACATCCTTCTGTCAGAATGCAGCTACTCTTTGAAGGCACTCTCGGCAGTCACCTGTTCCATGAAATTTCCCTATCCTACCCAAAGAGTTACCATCTTTCCTGTTTTAGAATGCTATAGCATGTTTTCTTTCCCCATCGTATTCCTCTATCACATATATAAATGTAATACAGCTTCTAATATACTACATAATGTTTTTATTAACTTTGTTTTTGATTGATACATAATATGTAGGTGTTTTGGGGGGTATGGTGGTAATTTAATATATTCCTCTAATTTGTAAAGGTCGAATCAATATATTTGGGATATCTATAACCTTAAATATTTATTTTTCTTTGTGCTAGAAGTAATTAAGTTATTCTCTTTTAAGTATTTTAAAATATACAATAGATTATTATAAACGGTAGTCACCCTACTGATCTATCAAACTTTATATTCGTACTCATTATTATTCAACCCTTCTTCATTCCCCTGCCTCCTATCCTATTCTATTATAGAATTTTGGAGTGTGCCCACCAAGGAGCTTACAAAGTATCTTATAGATATAACAAATTATTTTTAATATATGACAACAAAGATCCCAAAGAAAAGAATAGAAACAAACAGATATTTTTAGAAAACTCTACACTTTAACTCCATCCCCTTCACATTTTGACTTTGTGTTGTTTCAATTTACATATTTTTATATTGCCTATATCTTAACTAGTTGCTATCAGTATTACCGTTTTTGATAGATTTGTCTTTTAGGCTTTATACCAGACTTATGAGTAGATTGCACACCACAATTACAGTATTCAAATATTCTGAGTTTGTGTACTTAATCTTATACCTTCAAATGCTTTCTTTTTGCATGTTAATTTTTTTTTTTTCTTTCAGATTGAAGAACTCCTTTTAGCAGTTTTTTGTAACAGAGGTTTGGTGGTAATGAATTCTCTCAGCTTTTTGAGCGGGGAAAGCCTTTATCTCTCCTTTGTATTTGAAGAAAGTTTGCTAAAGCTTGCACTCCAGCCTGGGTGACAGAGAGAGACTCTGTCTCAAAAAAAAAAAAAAAAAAATCCTCAATGCAAATACATAGATGTACATTCATAGGAAACAACAGCAAACAGGGAACCATGATCTCCTTAAATAGCCAAAGTGAGGAATAACTGACTAACCCTAACAAGATAGTGATATGATGGCAGTTTTTTCTTTCAGCACTTTGAAAATATTATTCTACTCTCTCCTCACCTGTACAGTTTTTGTGAAGAACTCTGTTGCTGGACAACTTGGAGCTCTTTTCTATGTTTTTTTCTTCTTTTCTCTTGCTGCTTTTAGGATCTTTATCTTGAATTTTTGGGAATTTGATTATATGCCTTGTGGTAGTCTTATTAGTTTCAAATCTATTTGGTGTTCTTTTATACCTGGATATTTACATTTCTCAAATTTTAGAAAGTTTTCTATCATTACCAATAATTCTTCTATTTGGTCTTTTGAGGTAATACTTTATTTGTTGTAGGTGATCTTCATTTCTTCCTTTTATTCTTCTGAGTGTGTAGTTTCAAATTACTTTTCTTTGAGCTCACTAATTTTTTCCTCTACTTGATCCATTCTGCTGTTGATAGCCTCTAATGAATTTTTTCAGCTCCACGAATGTATTTCTCAGTTCTAAGATTGTTGTTTGATTTTTAAAAATTATTTCAATCCTTTGTTAAATTCATCTGATAAATTTCTGTATTATCTTGAAGATCACTGAGTTTCCTTTAAACTGCTATTTTGAATTATTGGTCAGAGAGTTCACATATCACTATCTTGTTAGGGCCAGTCAGTTATGCCTTGCTTTGTCTATTTAAGGAGATCGTGGTTCCCTGTTTGCTGTTGTTTGTTGTGGATGTATATCTGTGTATTTGCATTGAGGAATTTTTTTTTTTTTAATTTTCTTGAGACAGAGTCTCTCTCTGTCACCCAGGCTGGAGTGCAGTGGTGAGATCTTGGCTCACTTCCATCTTTGCTTTGGGAGGTCAAATGATTCTCCTGCCTCAGCCTCTCAAGTAGTTGGGATTACAGGTATGCACTAGCACACCCAGCTAATTTTTTGCATTTTTGGTAGGGACAGGGTTTTACCATGTTGGCCAGGCTGGTCTCAAACTCCTGACCTCAAGTGATCCACCCACCTCAGCCTTTCAAAGTACTGGGATTATAGGCATGAGCCACCACATCTGGGACATTGAGGGATTATTTATTTCTGTCTTCTCTGCCTGGGTTATTTTAGTTTTTATTGGGTATGTTTGCTTAGAGATTCTTTTTGATTTTCCTGTTGATCTTCTTTCTTTTAAAATGTTTTTCTACTAGATTGCTACCTCCTTTTTGGCACTTGATTGTGCTTTAAGCTTAAGTGTGCTTCAGTTCTAATAAACAGTCAGTGTGCTATCCATCCAAATTAAGGGAGATCCCAAAGGGGATATTCAAGTAGTGTGATAAGGGGACTTGTGGAACAAACCTCTAACAGCATGATAGTGCTGAACAGCTGCTCGGATTTGTCATCTTTAACTGAGTTACAGAGCAGGGTTCTTAGGGCCAAGTATGGTAATTCTGCCTTCCTTCTTTGTCTCTGGCTATCTCCAGGGATATTTATCTTCTCAGGCATTCTTGACACTTCTTGTGAGTTAAGACAGGGACAGGTATCCTGCTAGGGTACCAAGGGAACCTAAGATGGTGGGAAAGTTGGTTGTTCACCTCAATCTCACTTTTTTCAGTGCAGAATCTGTGAGTCAAGTGGGATGATTTTCTGTGAGCTTGGTGCTGGGTTGATTGTGGGGAGGGACATTTTTCATATGGAAGTCCAATTGTCATACTATCTGCTTGGAATGTTTTCACTTGTCTGTGACCCTAGAATGTGTCTCATCTTTGTTTTTAAGTTCTGGATATTGTGTACATTTGTTTTTGGCTTTCTGTTGGGGGAATAAAGCCAGCTTGATTCTATATTGCCATTTTACGTGTTATTAAAACACCTTTGAGGGCTGTATCTCATGTATTTCCTTGTACATATACCTTCCAAAATATATTTTGAGTTGTACTTACCCCCTCAAGCCACCATTTGTTCTTAGCTTGCCTATTTCTGACTCTGTTCTCCCATTACTTAGACATGTATTTATTCCAGTAGATATAAAAGTATGTGCAGCAAATTTGAGGATTGTGTTAAGTCTGTGATTGATAAAAATATTTTGAGTGATAAAATCAGTAGCCAAAAAAGCAGGCTGAGTTAAGAAAAATAGCAAGGTTAAATATAACATCAATCTAAAAGAAACCATTGGCAAAGAACTAGATAAAGAGGAAATGGTTGAGCAGTAGCTGATATAAAAAGAGTACCTAAAGATTTGACTCCATGGTTAAACCTAAATGAGTCCAGAGTATTAGTTGTTCTGTTCTACAATTTATTAGCAGTCAAACTTGGGGAAGTCACTGGACTTCATAGAGCATTTACTCTTTCATTTATTAAACAATATTGAGCCAAAGAACTATGTAGCAGACATTTCTAGGCAATAGAATTGCAACTATGAAAAAGAGTACTTGGTCTCTGTCCTTATGGACTTAGACACATTAGTGAAATGATAATATTTGTCCAAATTATAGTAAAACTAATATTCATCTTTAAATATTACTATACAGAAGATTAAATCAGAGGACAAAAGAATAGAGAGAAATAGACAAATACTATGTGAGAGATTGAAAAATATAAATAATAAATGCATGCAAAAATATCTAATATATTACCTGAATATGTTTTTACTCTTGATGTTACTTCAGTTTCTCTGCAATGCAACAAGATGTGAATTCATTTATTGTGCTTGGTACCAGGAGTACACTTTTTTTTAAAAAATCTAAGGATGCATGTCCTTCTTTGCTTTTGAAAATTTATTACTTATTGCATCTTCAAATATTTCTGTTTCTAAATTTTACCTTATCTTCTGGAACTCCTACTATGTGTGCGTTGGAGATTCTTAATGTATCTTATGTATTTCTTGACTATTCTTTCTTGTAAAAAATGCCATTGTCCCTTTGTTCAGCATTCTGGGCAATTTGCCCAATATTTTCTCCTAAACATAATGTCTCTTTTCAATGGCTTCACTCTAAATTATCCAATATATTGAATTTAAAAATTGACAACTCTAGTTTTTATTTTATAAAGTTTTTAATATATATGTTACATCTGCTGTGGTTCCTTTAGCTTGTTTTATAATTTCTTCTTCATTTTATGCAAATTATTATTTTGTCTCTTTTGCTGAAAAACCTAAATGTACTTACTTGCAAGTTTTTGCCATGTTATCTCATAAAATTAAGTTTATTTGGGTGAATTTATGGCCTGATTTTTGAATTTTTTGGCATTTTAGATATCTTCATGCATTTTTAGCATTTGGTTTGGTAAGATCATTTTGTGTGTGTGCGTGTGTGTTTGTGGAAGAGTTTTATGTTATTTCTTACTGTTCCTCTACGTCAGGATTATTCTTCATAGTCTATTATTTTTCAGTTGTTTTCTATCAGCCCTGTGGTGTCCCAGACCAGATGTAAGTCTTATAATGGTATTGAGGGCTACTGTCCAGGAGCCATAGTGCAAATCTAGCCACTGGCATTAGAAAGAGGCTTGGCTTGACTTTGATGAGGTTTTGCCATTCTTCTTCTGCCTCCCTGGGTCTAGAGCTTCTTATAAAGTTAGACCCTCTTCAATAACAAGTTGTGGGGGTTGCAACACTGCAGCCCTAATTTTAACCAGTGAGTCTGACTTTGTTGTACCATCTCATTAGTGAAATATTTAGTCCCTATTGTCAAGCAAGATCAAAACTTCAAGCTACTGGGGATTGCTTCTGGACCAACAGTAGAGCAGGCCTGTAGTTTTAGTTGTACATGTCATGTTCAATTTTCATCGTTTTTTTAGTCCACAGAGGTGTTAAATATTTTTGTAAATGTCCCTCTTTGTGTTTAAATAATTTCTTTTGCATTCATTTAACATGCTTGATCACTTTCAGAATGCTTAAATTTAGTTAATTTAAAACCAGAAGTAAACTAAGGCAGCACATGTCCAGTTGCATTGATAATTACCTGGAGAAAAAAACAACAAAAAATACTACACCTCTTTACTAGTAGAAACTCTATAGCTTGACATTTACATACAGTTATCACTGTAAATCTTCAACCAGCACTAAGGTCAGCTGGCCTTTATTTTTTCCTAACACCTTCCTTTTTGAAGCACTTTCTTTGAGTTTTCATGGAATATTATTTATAATTTAATATAATTCTATAAAAATATTGAGAGAGGGGAGAAAAATAACAATAAGAGCACAGTGTGATTTATCTCAATCTCACAATATCTAGAGAATCTCAGTCTTACTAGAGGTCACTCTACGTAATTCAATATGCATCACATTAGTGATTTACTAAATATATATTTTTTAATTCTGGCTTTTTTTTCTTATTATTAAGGTAAAATTCCTCCAGCTTTCCAGTAGAAAGGTAGAAAAGCCCCACTCCTTAAATCTATATCTCTAGTATCTAGTTCTTCATGTATATCAGAATTCAATAAACATTTGTTCTATAATACTTGCAAAAGAGGCTGTGTACTTTCATTGTAGGCTTGTAGAATGAAACACAGTTGACCCTTTAACAACACAAGGAGTTTGAACTGTGTGGGTACATTTATATGCAAGTTAGAAAAAATGAACATTACAATGAGTGTACCTGCCTCTTCTCCCTCTCATTTCACTTCCTCCTCTGCCTCTGCCCGCACTCACCTCTTCTGCCTCTGCCTGCACTCAGACAGTAAGAACAAACCTCCTCTTATTCCTCCTCCTCAGCTTACTCAATGTGAAGACAATGAGGATGAAGACCTTTATAATGATCCACTTCCACTTAATGAATAGTAAATATATTTTCTCTTCTTTATGATTTTCTTAGTAACATCTTATTTCTTAAAGCTTACTTATTGTAAGAATATACCATGTTATACATGTAAAATACAAAATATGTGTTAACCAACTGTTCATTTATCCGTAAGACTTCCAATCAGTAGCAAGCTATTAATAGTTAGGGTTCAGGGGAGTCAAAAGTTATATGTGAATTTTTGACTGTGCAGGGGTTCAGCACCCCTAACCTCTGCATTATTCAAGGGCCAACTGTACATGCATTTAATATTTCTAGCTGGGTGTGGTGGCTCACACATGTAATCCCAGCACTTGGGAGGCTGAGGTGGGCAGATCATGAGGTCAGGAGTTCAAGACCATCCTGGCCAACATGGTGAAACCCTGTCTCTACTAAAAATACAAAAATTAGCTGGGCATGGTGGCTTGCGCTTATAGTCCCAGCTACTAGGGAGGCTGAGGCAGGAGAATCACTTGAACCCGGGAGGTAGATGTTGCAGTGAGCTAAGATTGCCCCATTGCACTCCAGCTTGGTGACAGAGTGAGACTCTGTCTCAAAACAAACAAACAAACAAATAAACAAACAAACAAAAACATTTCTAGACACTAAGTGTGTCATGAAAAAACCCAGGTAGTTGGAACAGTCATGTCTCTACCATGTCTTGCTGGAATGAACCATAGACAGTGACACTTCACAGTCATTCCCACTGGATATTTATGGGGGCAGAAATTTAATGTATAATAATACATAGATGTGCAATGTATGATTAAGCATATATGATATTAGTACATTAGTTCATGTGGACAAGAGGAATGCACAATGTACATAGTTACAGCATTAATTTTGTGACTTTTTTTCAATATTATGAAATTGAAATAGCAGTTAAAATAAAATTATTGTACTCCACATAGAGAATTCAGGGAATAGTTTAAGTAGACTTTCGGCTTGGGTGCTGGCCATGAAGTGAAATGCTTCTTTCCTGAAATTATCCTGGGGAGGAGGGTCCTCCATTTTTGGTTTATAAGACCCGAGTAATGTAATTATACTATAAGGATGCCTTCATTTGAACAACTTGTTTGCTATTAGACTAGTGAGTGGCATTAAAACAAGGATGAGAGAAAAGTATGTGATAGATGTTGCTTGGCTGATTATTATATTCAATATAACAATAAACATGACTATGAGATTTTTATGTCAAATTCTGTGGGCTTATTTATAAAATATCATTTGGTTTTGTATTATTCTTTCTGTATCTATTGCCATAGCGCTAGTTTAGTCCTTTATAACTTTTTTTTTTGTACAAATTCAATTACTTTTAACTGGTTTCCCTGCCTTGAGTCTGTCTGATGGCTCTTAACATTTATGGGGTCTGGAACCTTTCTGAGAATCTGATGAGAACTATGAAACTTCTTCCTTGAAAATGCATTCCTTGAAATCCACTTGTTATATAAACTTCAGTGGGGTTTATAAGGCCTGAAGCTGGCATGTGAACTTCTAAAGTACTTCCATTTGAATCTATTAGATTTTTCTTATTCATCATCCATTTATGCATCAATGCTTTTGAGTATGCACTAAATTTGGCGCACTTGTGTTAAGCTTTGGAAATACAAAGATAAATAGGAAATGAGCTTTACTCTTAAAAAAATGCTCATCATAGTCTAGACTAGAGGAAGAAATATGTCCCATATATGTGATACAGTATTATAAGTATTTATGGGCTACAGAGGAGGCCCCATACAGAAAATTTTGGTTCTGTTAGGGGAATATTGAGTAAAGCCTTCATGAAGCAGGTTAACTCTCCCAAAGGAATGCCTTTATTATTCTATTCCTATATTCAGAAAAGTGCAGTGATGCTCTATTGAAATATAAGAATCTTGTTAATGAGATTTCAATCTATTTTTGTCTTGTTAATTATCAGCCAAGTCACATGAGGTAAATTACATAAAATCTTTGGATTTTAATTTTTCTCACCTATAATAATAAGAATAGTAGTAACAAATAAGAACTACTTTATAAAATTTTGTAGAAGAATAATATTAATAATAAGTTCACCTGCAAGTATTGTACAATGCTTTACATTTATTATTTCTAGTGTATCAGAATGGCTAAAGATGAAGATTTTGGGATCAGCAAAATCTCTGATCTTTCCTGGCTTTGCCAATTTTTGTCTGTCTGATTTGGGGCAACTAATTTGACCTGCTTATTTATTTCCTCATCTGCACAAAAGGAATGATAACATGCCTCCCAAGGATAACTGAAAGGATTAAATCAGACAATACAATTCATCTGAGCATGGTGCCTAGTACAATACTAGACGCTCTTATTACGATTGGAAAAAGTGTCTTTTTAGTGCATGTAATTATCACCATTTATAGGTGAGGAAACTGAGGTCCATATAGTTAAATAACTTTCTCATACAGGTCATACAGGCATGGAAATGTACAACTGGCATTCAAGTGTCTTTGACTTCAAAGGTTATGTTTAATTCAAGGCTTGGGAGGGGTTGATGTAGAGGTGGAGAGAGAACAAGGGAGAGCAGAGATGGCACTGGCATATTTCTTGGTATGTAGTTATTAAAGTCACTCTCTTTTCAAACATTCTGTTTCAGTTTGTATTTTTTACTTCAGCTAGTCTTATCCATCATTGACCCAGAACAACTCCTTTATCTATGCTATGTCCTATCCTTGTCTTCTACTTTCAATTCCTACTCCTTTCCTGAGCCCTGGGGAGGACTCACTGCCTTTTGGAAGCTGTCTAGACCACCTCTCCTGGGAGCAATCTTTTGTAGCCTTCAGACTCCATAACACTTATTTTCTGTATCACTTACTTGGCAATAATCTTACCCAGCTCTTTATTGTTACCTTTCAGGTCTGTATATTTTTATCACCTCCCAGAGATCATACCTCTTTGTAAGTAGGAGCCATCATGTAACTCAGCTTGCAGCACTGTCTGACATATACCAACCTTCAATGCATATCTCGTTATTGATTGAGTTTTTTGGAAGATGATTTTAAAAGGCATCTTGCTTCAGTGTGAGCAGAATTATGAAATCATAATGTCAGTCATAGGGAAAATACAGTTCTATTTGTGTACCAAGTTTCTTTAGAAACATTTCTAATGTGAAGAGTAATGAACACTTTTTTATTCTTGTAGCTGAAAGATGAATGAAAAGATAATAGTAAGATGGCTTTGTAAAAAATAATGGCATCAAAGGAAATCTCATAAAATTCTAGAGAATTTATCATTTTGCATTGCTTCTTTTTCTCTTTTCTTCCTGTGCTGGAAAAAATAAGTTACTAGAGCACTTTATGTGTCCATCTGATAGCCTTGTTAATATAACAGTAACATTTGTAACAGTGTGTTATTTACTTGCCATATTTAACACATGGATGTCAGAGAGTGAGAACAATTCTCTGTTGAAAGTATATTATTCATTATGCAGTTCTTCATATTGACTTGTGACACCATGTTATATAATTTAGGAGAAAAGGATACTTAAAGGTAAAAAATAAAGATGATGTTTTAATTTTTTTTTTCAGTGGAATTTTTTTAATCCTTAGGATGTTGCTTTTACAAATTGTGGGTAGGTTTTTGCTTTCTCCTTCTCTCTCCTTGTACTCAGACCATTTCTGGTAGATAAGAAAGACTTAGGGAGTGGAAGACCGCAAACAGATGGGCACTGGCAGCTTAGGTCTGATTTTATCAGACTGCATTCTGTCCTGGAGGAAACGTTGTTATTGTGGTAACTAAGCATAAGGCATTATGGTCATGCCATGTTGATTTTCGGAATCAAAAAATAACACTTTCACTCGTGTCTGACAGAAAATGAGTTAACTTAATAGTTTTGCCCTTAACCTTAAGTGGAAGAAAATGGAACTAAAAAATTTAAATTTATATGGTTATTAAGGAATGATTAGATATTGTCTCACAGGGGATTTTGGCACTGTGCTTGTGAAATAATGCATTTTTTTGTTTTGTTTTTCAATGGCCAATTTTCAGTCTTCATTGTAGTTGACCTCTCAGAGCTTATGATGCAGTTGCTCACACCCTCTTCCTTGATACCTTTTCTTCACATGGTTTCTAGGACATCAAATCCCTGTGGTTTTAATCCTACTTCACTGGCTGTTTTTTCTCAATCTCGTTAACTGATGCTCCTTTTCTGCCTATCCCCTGATTGTTGGAATATCTCAGCACACTCACTTCCTTGGTGATTGAATCCAGTCTCATAGCTTATGTACTAAGTACATGTGAACAGATCCCAAATTTATATCTCTTTTCCAGATCTTTAGCCTGACCCACAGATGTCAGTATCTGCTATTGACTTGACTTCTCTATTTGAATGTCTAACAGATATCCCATGCCAGACCTGTCCGAAACCCTCCTATTTGATTCTCAATATTTCATTCTTGGTATTCTCTATCTCATTTAATGGCACTCCCATCATTCCAGTTAGTAAACTGGAAATAGTGGTCTAATCCTTTACTCCTTTCTTTTACTGAAATCCCACATCTAATCCATTATGAAATCCTGTTGGCTATAGTTTCAAAATATATGTAAATTTCATTCACATTTTATTACTTTCATTCTACCACTCTGACTCAAATCATCATCAGCTTTTGTCTGGATAGCCATAATGGCATCCTAACTTAACTTGCCTGTCTCCTCCTACCATTGTCCCTCACATCCCAACCCCTTCAATAGTCTAAACCCAGCAGAGAAGCCAGAGGGATCTTTCTAAAAAGTGGGTCAGATCTTGCTGCTCCTTGCTCAAGACCCTGAAGTAATTTCCCTTTCTACTTAGAGAAAGCAAAGGTAAATTAGTGGCTTTAAGACCCTGCATGATCTCACCTCTGTTACTTCTCTGATTTTATCTCTAGCTACCCTTCTGCTTGCTTCTACCTTTACTGGCCTCTGCTTTTTCCCAATACACAGGAATGTTCTCGGCCTTTCCTTTGCCTACAATTCTCTTCCCCTATGTATCCTCCTTGCTAATTATCTCAACTCCCTAATGTCATTTCCCAAATGACATGCTTCCAATGAGGCCTATGTTTCCTGACCACCCTATTTAAAATGGCACCACTTTTCCCCGTGTCTAACCGCCCAACTCTCCAGATACCCCTTATCTTACTCTATTTTCCTTTTTTTTTTTAAAAAAGTATTTAGAAATTATCATCTTCTTACACATTATATTTTACTTATATAATGTTTATTTTTTAACTTTCTCAGTTGAATTGTAAACTTCATGTTTACAGTGGCCTGTCCTCATTTTGCTCATTGATGTATCCCAAGATGCTGGAAGGTTCTGGCACAATGTAGGCACTAATAAATATTTGGGTAATGAATGAATGAATGGGTGAATGAGTAGTGGAAAAGCAGTGACCTGACAGCTTCTTCATTGCTTGGCGTTATGGGCTAGTTCGGTATTGGACAGATTGCCTCACCACAGTCTGATTATTGCTGTTTCTTTTAAAGAGAAAGGCTATTCGGCTAGTTAGGATTTTAGTGTATTTAATGGGCCTCATGAAACTCTTCTTACTCTTCTCCCTTCTGGGAGCCTTTATTTTGTTTCAATCTACTTTTCTTTCAATTTCCTGGCCACCAAAGAGGAGGTTATTGAGGAAATGGTAACTTTATGCTTTGATTGTACACTTGAATTGCTGCACAAAACTAGGAGTTGATATCACAACACCATTTTCTTTCCAAATACATCTGTACTATGACAAGACTTAAATAATTTCTGGGGGAAAATAATGTAAGTATTAACTAAGTATGAGCACAGCTACCATGCAGTAATAAATACTCTTATCTGATATGTGGATCTTGGGGAGTTTTTCTGACTCCTTCGCATAGCACCTGTTCTAATTTCTGTGCCTCTGTGTTTATTGTGATAAGATAAGGCTGATTGCCATGGAAAGCAAGCCAGGCTGGGAAAGGTCTGGAGTAGGAGTGTAACTCTCACTAGTATTGCAGTGAGTAGTGTTTTCAGTAATTATGATATTGAGTAATAATAAGAATAAAGGAAGTATGCTGTATTCTTTCCCAGTTTCTGAATATCATAGCACTAAATGGAAGTAGACTTTTCTGTCATTTCTTCTATCATTTAACATCTGTTACTTATGGTGACCGAGAGTTAACAAATAAACATCTGTCATCTTATTATATAAGGAAAGCTTTTCTCTTTCTTCAAATAAATTTTCATTTGATGGTGCTTAGAATGTGGTAGATGATCTCCAAAGATGGCTGTCCAACAATTTCCCCATTTCCTGTAAGTGCGTTGCACTTCTCCCATCAGGAGGAAAAATCTATTCTCTGTACATCCCTCTCTCTTTAACCTGGGCTGACTTTGTAACTTGCTTTGAATAATAGAATACAACAGACAAAAAAGTAATCCTGAGCCAGTTCTGGGCCTGGTTTTAGGAAGGGTGGCAGCTTTTGATTTTTCTCCCCAAGAACCATTTGCCATGATGAGGGAAATCCAGGTTGTCCTGAGGGCGAGAAGAAACCCATGGAGAGGCCTTAGAAGATAAGTTCCTATATATAGATAGAGGTCACCTGGAGAAAAACTGAGGGGGGCCAGCTGACAATCAGTGCCAAGATTCCTGCCCTAGGATGAGATCTTGACTCTTCCATTCCAGCTCAGATACCAGATAAATGCAGCTGCATGAGTGACCCAAAATCACATGAAGTAGAAGAACCCATTCTAGCTATAGATTTGCAAAAAATAATAAATTGCTGTTGTTTTAAGCCATTAACTTTTGGGGTGGTTTGCTATGTTGCAATAAATAACTTATGCAATGAACTTTTGAGTATCAGAGGAGTTTGTTTTAACCTTTAATTTCAGATCTTGCTTTAAGTTATTTGGTGATTTTCCACAAACTTAAGAAAATGGTTTATTCCATTTGGGAAAGACATGTAGAGGGACTAGAAGATAGAGACTGCTGGTGGGTTGGAAAATGACAGAGCTTCTTGGGGTGTCAGGGAGGTGAGGCTATAGGGTCTCTCTTGTCACAGGACTGCATGATCCCATGTCCACAAGATGACCTGGGAGAGAGATGTTTGTGGGTGGAAGGGTGGGAATAAAGGCCAGGAGTTTGATTTTTTTTTTTTTTCCTTAGGATAAGTACAGGATTTTTCCTTAGGATAACTGACTGCTGTCTTGACACATTAAAAAGACATTGACTTTCTGAGATGAAATCTAGAGATAGCAACACCTTATTCACTGTGTATTAATGATAGATGTGTAGAGGGCAGGTATTCACTTGGGTTTGGATATAAATTATGAAGGGATTTTTCCCCCAAAAAGAAATAGTGATATATTTGAAAGTGCTGGATGTGTTTTCTGATCTATCTGTTTTCAAGAATTTTTACCTTTTTATAGACTCATTTCAACTCTGCATTTGAAACCAGATGGCTTATTCTTGAACTGCAAGACTGAATATATTAACCTTTAATGTAAATGCACTTACTCATTGAGCAGTTGGTTACTCCCACATCTTTCTAAATGACCTTGATGATAAAAGAACCACTTTTTGATTCTTACTTTTTTTTTAATGCTTACTAGGAATTTTTATTGAAAGTTACCAAACCATCTGATTTAGATGTTTTAAAATGTAAAAGTCAGAAACAAGTTGGCATTGCTAAGGTACTATGGATGAAAGGGTTGCCACCACTCTATAATCTTGAGTTGTAAAGAAGCAATTTGAGTTATTTTCTGTGTGGGTTGGCAAGTGAGCTTTTTGTGGGCTAGAACTGGTAAAACAAAGATATATTCAAGCTGTGAAATGCATTCAAGAGTAAAAAGCAATAAACGACAAGAGTCCTGTTTTGTCAGATATGTTTGTGACTGTTGTGCAGGTTCTGATTATAGGGAAAAATGCCTTTTAAAAATTTTGGAATGATGGGTCTCCCATTGTGGAGATAGGTTGGTTTGGCTGCAAAAGAGAACAGATGGAAAGCTTTATCTTCAACTAGTGCTATCAGTTAGTTTCTCCTTATCACTTAAAAATCATATGTTCTTAATAGTTTTTAAAGTTCAGTCCCCCCCCCCATTTAATAGTCTTTTAAAACTTTTACATAACTACTATTTTCTGGTGCTGGCCTGTTCTAAAAACTATTCTTGAATGTACTACAATCTGTAAAAGATCAGGAATTGTAAGAATTCCTTTTTGAATTGTATCAAGCTACTTAGCCCCATTTAAAAATGACCTTGATAGAGTTCAGTACAGCTGTGGCTAAATTCCACCAAATGTCAAAAGTTTTATTCATTGTTATTCTTTATGCTCAAGGAACAAAAAGTGAGGCAAAATTATTCACTCCTATTAGGTTATTACTAGGGAGAAAATAAATAAATAAGTATGCTGAGATTGAAGTGCTTTGAAGGGAAGTGGGATGAAATACCTTGGCATTGATCATTAAATATAAAAGTGGAAGCTAAATGTGGAATTAGGTGAAGGGGAAAGCATCTTTACAATTTGACTTTTTTTAATATTAAGAAAATAAGCTATAATTCTAGACATTGCAAATCCAGTGGGTTCTTTCTTATTACCACATTCACATCCTGTTTATATAAAGAACTCAAGGACATTTACTTCAACTAAAACTTTTCCTTTTAATGTGCATTAAAAAAATTACATTCTTTCTAAAATGGTGTTGCAATTTTAACCTCAGCAGTTTTGCATAGCATAGTTTTCACATTATAGGGACAGAGTTGAAGAGATTTTCTGACAACTTAATTGATTTGTTTTTAGTGTTCTTTGGCTTATGTTTTTGGGATAAAAATAACTATTTGAGGTGATCTCATTTTAACTATGTAAGATTTCAAGTGCATTGCATACATGGATCTTCATCTTCATTTATATTTCAGAGTGTTCCTGTTGGTGATTGCAGAATTTGATTCTGATATTATTTGTTATTATTTTGTTGCTTGTCAGAAAGCAGATTTAGTAGTTTAAGGGAAAACCATCAATAAAAATTGCTTGCTTTCATGATTTGGTTTCATCTATCAGCAAGAAATATTGATGTTTGTAGGCAGAAACTACTTAGATTTTTCTTCCTGACCAAATGAGTATGAGGTGGCATTCATTACTCTAATGGATAAATGGCCTAGTGCCTATTGATATTATTCATGTTTGTTCACTCACTCTGAGTAAACTTTATTTTTTTCAGTATGATATCTGAGGTAGTAATCAACTTGGCATTGCACTGTCTGAAGCACATAAAATTCATTCTGTCATTTTGTTTTAAAAATAATGTTAGTTATTTACAATATTAAGTCATTTTTTAGTAAAAACTGCTTTAAGATGCTTAATAAACCAGCATTTTTCTTATTTATGATTTAATTGAAACATTTCTAAATGCATTCTGTTCATTAAACCTTCTTCATCTTTAAAGCTGGTAGTAATGCATTCTTTAAGCAGGTCTTTAAAAAGTATTAGAACATTTAGCATTTAATGTATAAATTTTGGATGACTTTGAAATCTTTCAAATTACTATTTGCTAGATTATGGATGGGAATAATATTATGCCTATGTGGTTTTGGATATACTGATGCATTCTAATAAGATATAAAGTTAAGATACAAAAATCAATGTCCTATGTATTTTGGTTAGACAATTTGATGAAAGAGAAACTTATGTACAATGGCAGCATAAAAGATAAAATAGGAATAATATTAAGAAATGTGAAAGAACTATATGAAAAAAACCTTTGAAGCCTTGATTATGTGAAATTATAATCTTTGTTCTTGGATAAGACAACTCCACATTACAGAGATGTTGGTTCTCTCCATGTTAGAGAGACTCCATGATCACAGTAACAGTGGCAATTAGTTTTCTTTTTTCTTTCTGGAGTTAGACAAGTTGGTAACAAAATTGATGTAGGCAAATCATGAAAAAGGAGCTCAGAAAATCCTAAAAAAGAACAGCAATAAAAGGGATATTAAAATATATTAGAAAGCCTTTATAATTAAACCAGTGTACTATGAGTGTATAATTTGATAGTCTAATGCAACAGAATGGAAGTTCCAGGAATAGATCCAAATGCATGTTGAAATTTAATATCTAATAAAGATGATATCTAAGCTCTCTGTGGAAGAGATGAGCTTTAAAAAAAAATGGCGTTGAGAAAACTGGCCATTTCAAAAAAGATAAAATTGCATCTATGCTTTATATAAAACAGTAGAATAAACTACAAATGGATCAGAGACTTAAGTGAAAAAAACAAAAACATTCAAGTACCAAAAGATAACATCACTGAATTCCTCTACAGGAAAGCCTTTCTATTTATGACTCAAAATTCAGAAGTAATAAAATGAAAGATTGATTAACTTGACTATATAAAACTTTTGCACAGGAAAAAATTACCAGCAAAGTCAAAAGACAAATTACTAACTAGGGAGAAATATTTATAACTTCTATAACAGACAATAGGCCAATTTACTTAATATGTGAAGGGACTAATAAAAAGTGAGGGGAAATAAGGTCAAAACTTTTGATAGAAAAAAATGGGAAAAAGACATAAACAGTTCACAGAGAAAGATATCTAATGACATGTAAATATGTGAAAAGATTCAAAGTACTTTTATACCTTTCAGATTGGGGAACACACAAATCTTTGACAATCTTTGTTGATGAGTCTGTAGGGAAACAGAAATTTATACATACTGTTATTGTGAGGGTGAAATGTTATAATCCTTATGAAAGGGAATTTGGTAACATCTAATAAAATTAAATGTGCACTTACATAAAGATCATTTTTAGGGACTTATTTTTGAGGTACTTGTATACAAATATAAAATAACAAATATAGGGAGCTATTGATCATGTCACTGTAAAAGAAAAATATGGGAAATAAATGCTCAGCTATAAAAAATTGGTTACACAGCACACAGTAGAATACTATGCAGTCATGAAAACACTGTGCAGTCTCTAGAAATTGAGAGCAATTAATTTATGTAGTTTATTCTTATATGGAAAAAAATAGGTTCAAAAGAGTATAGGTAGTTGTGGCAGGCAGCTTCTGATATACAATTTAGTGGTCCCCACTTCCTGGTGTTTAAAGCCTTTGTAATACTCTCTCCTTGAGTGCAGGTGGACTTTGTGACTTACTTCTCACAAATAAATTACCGCAAAAGTGATGGGGTGTTATTTCTATGACTAGGTTATAAAGACTGTGACCTCTGACTTGCTGATATTCTCTCTCCCTGGGTTGTCTCCCATGCTTGCTTTAATGGAAAGATCTGCCAGGAAAGCCTCTTGCAAACAGCCAGCAACAAAGTGAGGTTTTCAGTCCAGTAGCTTCTGAGAAACTGTATCATGCTAGCAACCATGGAATGAGATAAGAAGTGGATACTGTTTCAGTTGAATGTTAAGATGACTGCAGCCTGGGATGACACCTTGATTGTAGCCGGGTTAAGGACCCTGGGCTGACACTGTAATAACAGTCTCATGAAGATTGTGAAGCAGAGGACCCACCTAGGTGAACTACACCTGAATCCCTGACCCATGAAAACTGTGAGATATTAAATATGTATCATTTTAAGTTGGTAAGTTTTGCAGTCACAAGTTATGCAGCAATAGATAGATGACAACCATTACAACAGTATATATCTTTTGAATAATAAGAAAAAGTAAAAAAATAAACCTATTTTTAAATAAAAGATACATGGGAAGGATAAATTAGCAGCACAAAGTCAAGATGTATTTGAAAAATTATTGTGAAATGGATTGAAACTGCATGACCTGATTGTCCTTAGTGTCCAAGTATACAAATGCATTTTTAGCATAATCGTCACCTTGTTTCAGCATAGTCATAGCCTCATAAGCTCATAATATGAGTATTCATACAAATTTGCTGGAAATTAGTAATTCCAATTCATAAAAACCTTGAAATATGTGTATTTTGGTATTTTCTGGTGAGATTTTGGCTGTCAGCTCTGTGAAGCTTTTGCTTTTGCAGATATTCTGTACCACAGAAGGCTGACTTGTTCTGCCTCATAATGACTTGACTTTGGTCACTGAAAAATGCTTGAGTTAAATAGTCCCTATTTGTTTTCAGCTTTTACTAAAACACATTTATGGAAGAAATTTAACAAAGATTTAACAAGTCTTTGAGATAATTTTTGTTTTAAAGAATGATGAAACTACTACACAGAGTGATTCTTTTCTTGGACTGAAGCTCCCAATCAAAAATATATACAATTTGCAAATTAGGCTTCAACATTTCTTTCATAAGCTCTTACAACTTGCTGCGTCATTCTAGTTGTTTGGGAAAGGGTGGCCACACATTAAACTAAAATATAATTGATTAATGAGCTTTTTGTGGAGTAGGCAAAATAACCTTTCCTTTTAAAGTCTCAGAGTGAACTTATAGTATGTTACATTAAAAATATACCTGTACACAGATTTTTATGTCAGCACAATTTGCAATTGCAAAGCTGTGGAACCAAACTAAGTGCCCATCAACTGATGAGAAAATAAAATGTGATCTATGTGTGTGTGTGTATATGTGTATATGTGTGTGTGTGTATATATATATGTATGTATATATAGTGTGTGTGTGTACATATATATGCATATATTCCTCTCTCTATATATATAATGGAATAGTACTTGGCCATAAAAAAGAATGAAACAATGTCTTTTGCAGCAACTTAGATGGGGTTGGAGGCCATTATTCTAAATGAAGTAACTCAGGAATGGAAAACCAAATACTACATGTTTTTCACTTAAAAGTGGGAGCTAAACTATGGATATGCAAAAGAATACAGAGTACTATAATGGAAATTGGAGACTCAGATGGGCTAAGGGTGGCAGGGGGATAAAATCTACATATTGGGTACAATGAGCACTACTCAGGTGATGGGTGTACTAAAATCCTAGACTTTACCACTATATAATTAATACACATAACCAAAAACCACTTCTATCCCTAAAGCTATTGAAAAAAAAGCAATAAATAAATTTCAAGAAATGTAAAAAAAAAATAGAAAAATGTTCTCAGGTTTTATCCTTGGACTATTCATTCATATGCATATGGAGACATCCATTAGAACTATCTTGAAGCTTGAGTTTCTGTCAGACATAATCTAATATATCTAAGTGCTCAGGCAACCATAGAGAAAGTATATACATATCCATGCATTTTTAGCTATTTAAAAAAGTGATACAGTGAACCCTCTGAAAACGAAGAGTGGTGCCATTGATACGGTTTGGGAAAAGTACCATTTTTCTTAGATCATTTATCTCTCTTATCCACAAAGACTTGTTAAAGGCATTATATTGGCAGGCTGGGGAGGAATTAAAGCAGTAACCCTAACTTTCTCAAGTACCTGAGGGAAATGTACTGTAGAAGTGAACCAAGACTCCATTAACTTAAGTCTGGCTTTAAAAAAAAGAACATTTCAGGGCATGATGAATTGTGGGTATGATATACTGGATAAAGTAGCCTATTTGGTTCAGTTTTGGCTAAATGGAATTTTGTCTCATTGGCATGCAGTGGCATGATCTTGACTCACTGCAACCTCTGCCTCCTGGGTTCAAGTGACTCTCCTGCCTCAGTCTCCTGAGTAGCTGGGATTATAGGTGCACACCATGCCCAGCTAATTTTTGTATTTTTAGTAGAGACGAGGTTTCACCATGTTGGTCAGGCTGGTCTTGAACTCCTGACCTTGTGATCTGCCCTCCTTGGCCTCCCAAAGTGCTGGGATTACAAGTGTGAGCCCCCATGCCTGGCCTTGTTTTTCCTTTGGTTAGATAAGAAATTGTTTTGATGGCTTTTTCCTAGGAAGCTTATGATGAAAAAAAATAAAGAATATTAATATGCCTCTGAAAACCCTGGACCTGACTCCTCCTCTAGCATGAACAGGAGCATATACTAACCCTAACTGGGTGATTCTCCACTTGGATTCAATGGAAACATACACTCTTTCTTATAGGAGGCAGATAGTCATGTTTTTAAATTTGATGTGAATTAAAGTAAGATCTGGGACATACTATTGTCCTACCAGAGAGTTATCATTAATGCAGGTTGTTGACTTTGTAACTTTTTTTTTTCCAATCTGCCTTAACAACTCAAGCTATAAAGGTACTGGGGTAAAGTAGTTGGAAATACATGGAGAAAGAACATTCTCCAAGCAGGAAGAAATGAAGAGAAATTTCCCAAGATAAGATGGACTGTAATTGCTGTGTGGCTGGAAGCCCAGGTCCATGGTCATCTTTGGCTGTTTGGAAGCAGAGAAGTAAATGAGAAGATCATCAAGAAAGAAGGGATGAAGCGTGTCTGAAATTTTGATGAGTTAGACAAGTAAATTAAATCTTTGGCGGTTCAGGCAGGCAGCACAGATGCGAAATTGTAGCCCTTAAAAAAAAGAAAATAGAACATAAGGCTTTTGCTACACGTGTGATTAAATCTCATGGGTCCATGGAGAGGAAAATTGAGATGCCGGCGAAACAAATGATGCTGTAAAAACTGAAGTGCACTGGCTGAGGCAGAGGGTGAAGATTCCTGAGGGAGATAAAGTTGTTTTAATGATTTCTACTTGGAGCTAACTATGAAGATAAGCTGGAACTTCCCCCTGTTGAAGAATATAACTACTGACCTACTCTTATAACCACATGTAGCCAATATTCTAGTAATTTAGTAGTATGTATGAATGTATGCAAATGTATATTTATATATACATATTAAAAATTACTATTAGCCAAATAATATTCAGTGCTTGAGAAATTAGAATTGCAACAGACAATAGAATCAGATGCAAATATAACTGATTATCTTTTCATCTTTTAAAGACTGAGAAAACATTTACTCCTTGATGTGGTTTGGCTACGTCTCCACCCAAATTTCATCTTGTACTTCCCAGAATCCCCTTACGTAATAGGAGGGACCTGATGGGAGGTAACTGAATCATGGAGGCAGTTCCCCTCTGCTGTTCTTGTGATAGTGAGTGAGTTCTCATGATATCTCATGGTTTTATAAGAGGAATTTCCTCCTTTGCTTGGTACTTCTCTGTCCTGCCACCATGTGAAGAAAGATTTATTTGCTTCCCCTTCCATCATGATTGTAAGTTTCTTGAGGCCTCCCCAGCCATGTGGAACTGTGAGTCAATTAAATATCTTTCCTTTATAAATTACCCAGTCTCAGTCAGTGATTTATAGGAACATTAGAATGGACTAATATAGTCCTTCTATCTATAGTTTATTGAATATTTAAATAAAGAATGTGATAAAATTTGTATCATTTTTGTATTTTCTGATATGGATTGAATCTGTGGCTCTGCTGAAATCTCATGCCAAATTGTAATTACCCCAATTTTGGAGGTGGGGCCTGGTGGAAGGTGATTGGATCATGGGGGCATTTTCTCACGAATGGTTTAGCACCATCTCTCTTGGTACTGTCCTTGCCACAGTGAGTGAGTTCTCATGAGAGCTGGTTGTTTAAAAGTGTGTGGCTCCTCCCCCACCTCTTGCTCCAGCTTCTGCCATATAGGATGCCTGCTTCCACTTTGCCTTCCGCCTTCCGCCATGAGGAAAAGCTCCCCGAAGCCTTCCCACAAGCAGATGTTGCTATGCTTCCTGTACAGCCTGCAGAACCGTGAGCCAATTAAGCCTCCTGTCTTATAAATTACCGAATCTCAGGTGCTTCTTTATAGCAATGTAAGAACAGACTAACACATTTCCCAAACCCATTATTCCTCATGTGTGTGTGCACGCGCGTGCACACATGCGCGAGCAGGAAATCACACAGAATCTGTTGGTCCAGAGTCTCATTGATACAAATCCCTTTGCATGACAGCCAGTTGCTGATTGATTTTTTTTCAGTCAACTCCTTATTTCCCGAACTGGCCTGCTCACTGCTTAACACTTAACTCTCTCTTTGCAAGCTTCTTCTTTGCTTCTGGTATGCTACTTGAGTGGTCTGTGGTGTTGGGTGGGCTACAATCTGTGTAAAAGGGTTATGAAAAAAATATCATGCTGTCTTCCATGTATGTATTGAAGGGATCTCAGATAGTTGAAGGGACCTCCAAGCAAAACATAGTTTGTAGGGAATATGGAAGACAGGGCACATGGTGTGCAGGAAATATGAAAAAAAAAAAAAAAAAACTTTCATGAGAATCTGTTGAAAAATATTAGTCATTTAAAGTTGACTTAGAGTAATTACTGGATAAGTCTGTGAAAGTCTGCAAACAGTAATAGTAATTTTTTCAAGGAAATAAACATCTCCACTCTTGTCAAGACACATAAAAGAACATGCAACCCTCCAGAGGAGAAATACAGAGCAAGCCAAAAGAGGAACACTTATCTTAACCACAATTATTTAAGAGTTTCAGAATTTCCTCTGGAGGAGAATTTGAAACTGGTATCAGAATTCCACTGTATAGTATGCACAATATATTTACACATCCTAAATTTACAATGTGTTTACATCATAAACAATGCGTAATGTAGAAGGCTGCTTACTGTTCTCATTGAGTTCAGTCATTTACAACTTCTATTTCTTTTTTAAAAATAAATATTTGAGTTAAAGTACCCTTTTGAGTCTCCTAATGACTCATATTCAGAGTTAAGAATATACTGGCTGACTTTCATAAAGTGAAGCTTCTGATGTCCAGAGTAAATAAGCAAGCAACATCGTTTACCAAAAAGTGAAACCAAAATTAAAGTGTGTGAGTTATGTGAGTATTGGAGTATGTGAGTATTAGAGTATTCATAGAACAGGATTTATTTCCAGTACAATTTTTAAATTTTGATTTTTTTTATAGTAGATGAGATCCTCTCACATACTCTAATTCTACTTCTGTCTTTCTCTTGTATCCTGTCTCTGAATTCAGTCTTGTAGAGGAATTAACACATTAAATGAGTTCAAAAGGACTATAAACACAGCATATGTTGTTGGGTTTTTGCTAAAATGCACAATTGAACTGATATTCCTTGACAGGTTACTATTCTTGTTTTAACACATAGGTTAAACTAGTTTTCAAAAAATGTCTTTGAGAGTCACTGTTTTCTTTCTGTGTATATTTTTTAAAAATAAGATAGTCACTAATGGGCAATCTCAAAATGTTAGAACATTCTTTTAGGGGGGCTGTTAAGCATATGGAGTGTTTACACTTTCAGAAAGTCTTGAATTAATGGAAAATAAGGTTCTGTTATGCACTGGTGCTGCAGCTTTGCAGCATAATGTATCTTAGGTTGATTATAATTTGTTTTTCAGCAGGAATTTACATCATCAAAGCTTTTGGATTTAGAATTATTTGGCTGAAATGCTATGAAATTAATGTCACTATTTCCGTTATTCCATCTTCTCTCTGTTCAGATAAATGATGGTAATGTTGTGCTAAAGTGGGGTTGTCCATCTCTGATTATAGCTAATTAATTCTGCATGTATTCATCCAATACATAAGAATCTCAGAAGTTTTCCATGGGCTTTATTAACAGGATCAACCATTTTACCTCACAAATATTAATATTGAAAGTCCTGGCTCATTTCTTTCTTTTTTGGAACTCTTTGGCAATGTGCTAAGTATAAGAGAGAGAACATGAAAACTTTTTCGACTTATTTTTAAATTTCAAAGAATAGAGATGTATTTTAATTCAATCAATATAGTGGCCTCTAGCCTATGTCATTGATCTTAATTGTAGTTAATAAATAAGTTAATTTAAACAATAAGAATACCAATGAACACTGGTCATCAGTTGGGGAATGTTATGTATGGCTTTGCATCACTAAAAAATTCTTTCCAGTGGCCTTTCTTGATATTCATAAGCCATTAAGAGTGCTTCAAGGAGCAAGACTTTCAATCTTCAGTAGGATGGAATACCTTGGGAGGAGTTCATTCATCTGATTCTTTTCTGAATATTTCAGCTGAGCAGAATTCATCTGATTCCTTTCTGAATATTTCAGCTGAGCAGCACTCTTTTGGAAGTGAAGTGGGTGGAAACATGAAAGAAAAATAAAATAATATGAAATGCAGAAAAAGAGCTCTGTAAAGGGGACTGAAGAATAAGAAACTACCTTTTTCTAGTTGAAAGTTTGCCTGCCTAGTCTTGATGATGAAAAATAATATTATGTGAAAAACATACTGTCAACATAACTCAATATTATTTCCCCCAGAATTAGTTACTTGAGTGATCCACTATTCACAACTGAACTGGAATTTTGTTTGCAAAATTTAAAAAATAATCCATCTATATCTAATCTATATGTATCTTATGACATTCCTTTAAAAATTAAAAGTATTTTTCCTTAGTTGGCACAAATACACATATAAGCATGTAAGTGCATAGTATGGATAGGTATCAACTAAATAAAATATGCTTCAATCTATAATTATATATTTATAAATACAGGCTTTTGTGAAATTTAATTATTGAGATTAAAAAGCAACTTGCTAGATTCTCCCAGAATGTAAACTCCCTTTGAGGACTCAGGTACTTAGAGAAAAATATATAGCCTTCCCCAGTCTACTGATTTACTATCTAATAGTATAAAGGTAATATTGTATTTTTTCCTTTTTTACATAAATTCATTCATCTTAAATCACTTTATGCTTACATGATGTAAGAATATATAAGTAGTGTGAAAATTACTGGGTTATTATTTAGCCTTTATTCATTCTTATCTTTTATATTTAGAAGTTTTTTTTTTTAGCAAGAATTTTATGCACTAATTTAAAACTCCTGGCAAAACCAGTCTTTTCAGTGAGTCAGATCAAAGAACATAGTGTAGGAAGTTATAAGACTTCATTTAGCATAACAGCACCACAGTGGGGGAAAGCAGACGTCTGGGAATAGAAAGCCTCAAGTTCATGTCTTGTCTCGCTTTCCTAGTATTTCCATGAGTTGGGGGAGTTACTTAAAAATCCCTAAGCTTCAGTTTTCTCATGGAAATTGGAAATAAAATACCTTCTATTTCTTCTGTACCATCAAATGTTTTATATGAAAATCCTTTGAAACCAGAAAGTGTCATGCAAATATCAAGCATTACTGTAACTTCAGGAGTTAAAGCATTCTTTGAAACAATTATTTCAAGGCATTATGTTTTGTACAAAATAAGAGATAAGCTGAATTTTTTTTGAACTGCTATGGGTTTTTGCCTCTTTAGGATGACCATAGACAGAAGATGTCTTGGTCTATTTTGCATTGTTATAAAGGAATACCTGAATCTGGGTAATTTATAAAGAAATTTTAACACATAAACATTTTGGCTTTATAGAGATAATTGGCTCATGGTTCTGCAGGTAGTATAAGAAGGATGATACATACAAAGGGTGCTATGCTCTTTTAAACAACCAGCTCTCAAGGGAAATATTAGAGCAAGAACTCACTCATTACTGCAAGGAGTACACCAAGTTGCTGATGAGGGATCTGCCCCCATCACCCAAACACCTCCCACCAGGTTCCATCTTCAACACTGGAGATCAAATTTCAACATAAGATTTGGAAGGGACAAATATCCAAACTATATCAGAAGAATAGAGAGGTTTTTTTTTTTAAAATGTCTACAAAATGTTATTTCCATAATCTTTTTATGGTTTAATGTCAACAATGAACAGTAATAAGTAGAACATAGCATGAGAGTTATCTTGTTAAATGGAATGCTGAGTTACTCAGAGGTAAAATTTAGAAGGACTTTAGAGCGTTATTGAAATCAGGGCACTAAAAAAGTTCTTTTTGATGTTTTAAGGAAGATATCGGAGCATTTTCCCTCCAGGGAAAGAACGGAAGTTTTCTTTAACTTCCTTATATTTATTTACAGTTAATACTCTTCTTTTTGTTTATTTTATGTGAGGGCAGGATTATATTTTTAGCAGATAGGGGCCTCAAAAGTCCTAATTTGGTCCTGCATATAATCTTCAAGATAGCTTCAAAACAGGTAAGCATTACTGTTTTAATAATTCTAGCATTTTTTGAGGTATAATTTATATATCATAAAATTTGTTATTTCTAAGAATACCATTCAATACTTTTCATAAATTTATATTGTGCAACCATCACCACAATGTTCCAGAGCATTTCTTTCAACCTAAAAAAAATTCTCTCCTGTCAGTTTGCAGTCATTCCCTGTTTCCATCTGCAGCTGCAGGTAACCACTAATCTGATTTCTGTCTATATAGATTTGCCTTGTGTGCAGAAACCTCATAGAAATTAGATCATATAGTATGTAGTTTTGTGTCTGGTTTCTTTCACTTAACATAATGCTTTTGAGGTTGATGGATGTTGTAGCATGTATATCAAGAGTTTGTTTCTTTAAATGCTGCTAAATAATAGTTTGTTGTGTGGATATGTCACATTTTGTTTGTCCACTCACTAGTTAATGCATATTTTCATTATTTCCAGTCTGGGATTTTTATGGATAAAGCTATGGTAAGTGTTTGTGTACAATTTTTTATTGGACCTAAGCTTTATTTCTATTGTATAGATGCCCAGGAGTGACATTTCTGGACTGCATGGTAAGGATCTGTTTAACTTTTTAAGAAACTGCAAAATTGGTTTTCAAAGTCATCATATTATTTTAAATTCTCACTAGAAATGTATGAGGGTTCAGTGTTTTCATATCATTAGTATCATCAGTCTTTTGAATTATGACATTCTAGTGAGAGTAGCATCTCATTATGGCTTTAATTTGCTTTTCCCTTATGACTAATGATGTTGAGTATCTTTTCATGTGCTTATTAAATACTTGTATATCTTCTTTGGTGAATTGTTTATGTAGACCTTTTTGCCTGTTTTTTAACTCTGCGTTTTCTTATTGACTTGTAAGCATTCTTTATATATTCTATATAGAAGTCCTTTATCAGATATATAATGACATATGATTTGCAAGTAATTTCTGCTAGATTGTGGGTTGTGTTTTCATTTTCATTTTCTTCTTTGCTTTTCTTTTGAAGAGCAAAATTTTTAACTATGATCATGTTCAACTTACCAGTGTTTTATGGATCCTACTTTTAGTGCCATATATAACAAATCTTATGCTTAACACAATGTCATAAACATTTTCTCTTATGCTTTCTTCTAGAAATATTAGATTTTCATTTAAGTCCAATTCATTTCAATTTTTGTATATGATGTGAGATAATTGTATATACTATATATGTATATACACATAAATTGAAGTTTTCCTCACATTATACACAAAAATTCTATCTATATTTGGCATATAAGTAGACATTGCTCATCACACGTTTGATGAAAACACTATTGTTTCTCCATTTAATTGTCTGGCACCTTTGATAAAATTAGCTGATCATATATTTTTGGGCTCTATTATGTTCCATGGATCTTTATGTTTATCTTTATGCCAATACCACACTGTAGATTACTGTAACTTTGTAATAAGTGTCTAAATCAGGCAATGTAAATCCCATGATTTTCTCCTTTTTAAAAAATTGTTTTGACTGTTCTAAGTCCTTTACATTTCTATATAAGTTTTAAGTTCAGATTGTCAAGTTCTATAAAAATGGCTGTTGGAATTTTAACAAGAATTGTACTCAATTGATAGATTATTTTGGGGGTAAATTACAGTGTATCAATCCATACATGCAATATACCTTCCCATTTACTTATATCTTCACAGTTTCACATCTTTCCTTGCCATCTGATACTTTTTTTCATTTTCTTTTCTTACTGCACTGACTAGAAACTACAGTATAATGTTGGGTAGAAGTGGTAAAAATCAACACCTCGTCTTGTCCCTAATCTTAAGATTAGTGTCCTTTTCCTCTAGGTCTATCTTTTCAGACTTTGTTTCCCTATTCATCTTATAATAAATCATGGCATGGTCTTACACTATCCTTTGCACTATTAAAAGGGGTCAATTCTTTATTAAAATCTCATCTTACACAGCATAAAGCTGTACTAAGGATTGAGTAAAGGATTCAAGAAAGGAGCCACACCCAACATTAAGCTGCTATCTAGGAGTTCCTGAATCTGTTAGATGCTCCTTGCTAGACACAGACTAGTGATTGTTTGGGTTTGAATTTCGAAGGCTCATTCTATGCCAGATGCATTAGCACTGGGATATTGCTGAGTTTGACGATCTGTTAGCCATGGTAACTAGGAATACTATAAGACTAACTTCCATTCTCCAGCAAAGCTTGGGACCATCAATACAAAAAATATGGGCTTATTTAAAACAAACAAGCAAAGAAGAAAACAACCAACAATCTAGTTACACCAGGCATATTCTATGAGAACAATTCCTTATATAAAAAATAAGTACAGTTCATAGAAGCCACAAAAAGAACTTCATTCTCTTTGAGCCTGTAGATTCTATCACACAATGAAGAGTTCTGGCTGAAGTCAACACTACTTTGGTGTTCCTGAGGAGGGGGAGACCCTTTCCTTACCACTCTGTATATGTTTTGTATGTATGTTTTTTGATAAGTTATATAGTTTTTGTAAACTAATCTGATAAATAATTTTTTTGAATTTTTAAAATCTTATTTAATAAAAATGTATTTAAATATTTACATGTTACATATTACTATATTGCACTATCAAAACGCTACACAAATATTAACTTATTTAATATTTACAATATTATTTAATCTTCACAATAATCCTATAAAATGACAACTGTTATTTTCTCCATTTTAAAGTTGAAGAAATTGAGGTAGAGATTAATTTTCTCATGGTCACTAACACTAGTTAGTGGCAAACCTGGGATTCACACTCAGGTATTTTAACTCCAGAATCTGTTTCTTTTCTTTCTTTTTTTTTTTTAGTTGTATTTTGCGCTCTGGGGTACATGTGCACATCCTGCATCCTGCAGGATTGTTGCATAGGTACATACATGCCATGGTGGTTTGCTGTCAGTACACTAAAGCCAATTAGCTTTATAGAAAGGTTATTAATAGAAAAATAATTTCATATACACCTCATTAATTCCATTTTTATGTAGAAGATCAGTTCAAATTATGAAGACAGATTATTGCAATTCAGAGTCAAAACAATATTTTATATTGCAACCCAGTAAATACTTATATCCACACACTAATACTCACAAACACAGCCAACACAAAAATTTCACAAAATAAGACTACCCTTACTGCATTGTCTATATTCAAATATATTCTATTTTATTGTATTTCATTTTTTAAATGCTTCTTATGACCAAGGAATTTGCTTTCACAATGTACTAACACAGTGGTTCTCATATCTGGCTAGCCATTAATACCAAATAGGAAGATTTTAAAACTAAGGAATCTTTGAGCTTCACTGCTAATACTGAAATTAGAATCTCTGGAGAATAACATTTTAAAAGCTATCCAGGTGATACCAATAAGCCTCATAGTTGAGAATCTCTGTACTATTGAATCAATTCATTTAGTGTGTAAGACACATTGGAGTAGATGAAACTGACAAGATGCATTTTCATCATCCGTTAAATATAAAATTTTTGAGTGACATGTTGGATTATTTTACATTAGCATATCCATTTTCTTTTCTTTCTTTTTTAAAAAATATATATTTTATTGCATTTTAAGTTTTGGAGTACATGTGAAGAACACGCAAAATTGTTGCATAGGTACATACATAGCAATGTGATTTGCTGCCTTCCTTCCCATCACCTATATGTGGCATTTCTCCCTATGTAATCCCTCCCCAACTCCCCACACCCGGCTGTCCCTCCCCTAGTCCCCCCACCACAGACCCCAGTTTGTGATGCTCCCCTCCCTGTGTCCATGTGTTCTCATTGTTGAACCTGGAAACCACCATTCTCAGAAAACTGACACAAGAACAGAAAATCAAGCACCACATGTTCTCACTCAAAGGCAGATGTTGAACAATGATAAATCATTTAAAAAAATACATGGTGGAGTTTAAGCCATTATATTTACTGTTATAGTAGGTATAAATTTAGCTTTATTTCTATAATTTTGTTGTACACCATCTCCTATGAATTTTGACCATTTCTTTTTAAAAAAGTTGTAAAAGCACTGACTATTATACTTTTATCTTAATTTTAATTCCTTCAAAGGTTTCCTTTAAGAAAATTTCCTGAAGATTCGATCCAAGATGGCCGCTTAGGAGGAAGTCGGGATCGCAGCTCCAAGAGAAGGCACAGAGGGTGAGTGGATGCCACATTTCCAGACGGATTTTTACTGCCCACAGACCAGGAGATTCACAGGAGGAGGAGCCCCACGGGTCGCCAGCGCCGCTGATTTGAGCGGCGAGGCCACTCGGCCTATGCCCTGGGGCAGGGGGCAGTGGCCCCTTGTACAGAGCGAGAGAGACTGAGTTCCCTCTGAGCCAGCAAGGGGAGCTGAAGCAGGGATTCAAGCCAGGAGACTCCCGGGCAAGGGCGCGCCACGAATCTCAGAGCCGCTGATTTGGCTGATGCAGTGGCTCACAGGGCAGTGGATTTTTACTGCCCACAGACCAGGAGATTCACAGGTGAAAGAGCTCCACGGGTTGCCAGCGCCGCTGGTTGGACAGGCGCGGCTGCTCGGCCTGCACCTGAGGCAGGGAGCAGCGGCTCCTTCTGCAGAGTGAGTGAGACTGGATCCCCTCTGGGCCAGCAAGTGGAGCTGAGGCAGGGAGTCAAGCCAAGAGATTCCCGGGCAAAGAGGGCACCACCAGAAACACGGCTGAACCCGGGACGGTCCAGCTCTGGGGGGGGGGGGCGTCCTCACCGGGAAACACCCTGCAGTTCCCAGGGCAATTTGCTGTAACCAAGACAACCTGCCACTACAGAGGCTCCGTCACTACAGGGGCAGGCCAGCATAGCGGAAGCAGTTCTAACTACACCCATATAAACAGGACTGCAGGGAAGCTTACACGGAAGCCGGACAGAGCCCACAGCAGCTCAACAAAGCCTCTGCGGGCTGAGTGTGACTAGGCAGCCACCTTGTGGGCAGGGAAAACGGTTGCAACAGCAGAAAATCATAAAGCCCTAACTCCCTGGGACAGAACACCTAGGGGGAAGAAAAGGGGGTTTATGAGTTCAGCTACTGCAGACTTAAAATTACCAAAATCAGAAAGACAGCAACTACAGAGTTGATAGGTGGATAAATCCACAAAGATGGGAAGAAACCAGCACAAAAAGGATGAAAACACCCAAAACCAGAACACCTCTCCTCCTACAAGGGAGCACAACTCCTCACCAGCAAGGGAACAAGACTGGATGGAGAATGAGTGTGATGAAATGACAGAATCAGCTTTCAGAAAGTGGATAATAAGAAACTTCCGTGAGCTAAAGACACTAAGAACCTTGAAAAAAGACTTGACGAAATGTTAACGAGAATGGACAACTTAGAGAGGAATATGAGCGAATTGATGGAGCTGAAAAACAACACGAGAACTCCGTGAAGCATGCACAAGTTTCAGTAGCCGAATTGACCAAGCAGAAGAAAGGATATCAGAGGTCGAAGATCAACTCAATGAAATGAAACGAGAAGGCAAGATTAGAGAAAACAGGGTAAAAAGGAATGAACAGAGTCAACAAGAAATATGGGACTATGTGAAAAGACCTAATTTACACTTGATAGGCGTACCTGAATGTGACGAAGAGAATGCATCCAAGCTGGAAAATACTCTTCAGGATATTATCCAGGAAAACTTCCCCAACCTAGCAAGGCAGGCCAATATTCAAGTCCAGGAAATACAGAGAACACCACAAAGATATTCCTCTAGAAGAGCAACCCCAAGGCACATAATCATCAGATTCACCAGGGTTGAAATGAAGGAGAAAATATTAAGGGCAGCCATAGAGAAAGGTCGGGTTACCCACAAAGGGAAGCCCATCAGACTCACAGCAGATCTCTCAGCAGAAACCCTACAGGCCAGAAGGGAGTGGGGGCCGATATTCAACATCCTTAAAAAAAAGAACTTTCAACCGAGAATTTCATATCCAGCCAAACTAAGCTTCATAAGTGAAGGAAAAATAAAATCCTTTGTGAACAAGCAAGAACTCAGAGATTTCATCACCACCAGACCAGCTTTACAAGAGCTCCTGAAGGAGGCACTACACATAGAAAAGAACAACCAGTACCAGCCACTCCAAAAACACACGAAATGGTAAAGAGCAGCAACACAATGAAGAACCTGCATCAACCAATGGGAAAAACAGCCAGCTAGCATCAAAATGACAGGATCAAATTCACACATAACAATATTATCCCTAAATGTAAACGGACTAAATGCCCCAATCAAAAGACACAGATTGGCAAATTGGATAAAAAGCCAAAACCCATCAGTGTGCTGTATCTAGGAAACCCACCTCACATGCAAGGATACACAAAGACTCAAAATAAAGGGATGGAGGAAGATTTACCAAGCAAATGGAGAGCAAAAAAAGCAGGAGTTGCAATTCTCATCTCTGATAAAATAGACTTTAAAGCAACAAAGATCAAAAGAGACAAAGAAGGACATTACATAATGGTAAAAGGATCAATGCAACAAGAGGAGCTAACGATCCTAAATATATATGCACCTAATACAGGAGCACCCAGATACATAAGGCAAGTTCTTAAAGACTTACAAAGAGACCTAGACTCCCACACAATAATAGTGGGAGACTTCAACACACCATTGTCAATATTAGACAGATCAATGAGACAGAAAATTAACAAGGATATCCAGGACTTGAACTCAGACCTGGAGCAAGCAAACCTAATAGACATTTACAGAACTCTCCCTCCCAAATGCACAGAATATACATTCTTCTCAGCACCACATCACACCTACTCTAAAATTGACGACATAATTGGAAGTAAATCACTCCTCAGCACCACATCACACCTACTCTAAAATTGACCACATAATTGGAAGTAAATCACTCCTCAGCAAATGCAAAAGAATGGAAACCATAACAAACAGTCTCTCAGACCACAGTGCAATCAAGTTAGAACTCAGAATTCAGAAGCCAACCCAGAACCGCACAGCCTCATGGAAATTGAACAACTTTCTCCTGAATGTTGACTGGATAAACACTGAAATGAAGGCAGAAATAAAGATGTTCTTCAAAACCAATGAGAACGAAGACACCAAATACCAGAATCTCTGGGACACATTTAAAGCAGTCTCTAGAGGAAAATATATAGCAATAAGTGCCCACATGAGAAGAAAGGAGAGATCTAAAATTGACACCCTATCGTCAAAATTGAAAGAGCTAGAGGAGCAAGATCAAAAAAAACTCAAAACCTAGCAGAAGACAGGAAATAACTAAGATTAAAGCAGAATTGAAGGAGATAGAGACACGAAAAACCCTTCAAAAAATCAATAAATCCAGGAGCTGGTTTTTTGAAAAGATCAACAAAATAGACAGACCACTAGCCAGACTAATAAAAAAGAAAAGAGAGAATAACCAAATAGATGCAATAAAAAATGATAAAGGGGATATCACCACAGATTCCACAGAAATTCAAACCATCATCAGAGATTATTACAAACAACTCTATGCACATAAACTAGAAAACCTGGAAGAAATGGATAAATTCCTGGACAGTTGCCTCCTCCCAAGCCTAAACCAGGAAGAAGTCAAAACCCTGAATAGACCAATAACAAGATCTGAAGTCAGGGCAGCAATTAAGAGCCTACCACCCAAAAAAAGCCCAGGTCCAGATGGGTTCACAGCCAAATTCTACCAGACATACAAAGAGGAACTGGTACCATTCCTTCTGAAAGTATTCCAAATAATCCAAAAAGAAGGAATCCTTCCCAAATCATTTTATGAGACCAACATCATCCTAATACCAAAACCCAGCAGAGACTCAACAAGAAAAGAAAACTACAGGCCAATATCCATGATGAACATAGATGCAAAAATCTTCAATAAAATACAGGCAAGCCGATTGCAACAGCACACCAAAAAGCTTATCCACCATGATCAAGTAGGATTCATCCCGGGGATGCAAGGCTGGTTCAATATACGCAAGTCTATAAATGTAATTCACCACATAAACAGAACCAAAGACAAAAACCACATGATTATCTGAATTGATGCAGAGAAGGCCTTCGACAAAATTCAACAGACCTTTATGCTAAAAACTCTCAATAAATTAGGTATCGACGGAACGTACCTCAAAATAATAAAAGCTATTTATGACAAACTGACAGCCAATATCATACTGAATGGGCAAAAACTGGAAGCATTCCCTTTGAAATCTGGCACTAGACAAGGATGCCCTCTCTCACCACTCCTATTCAATATAGTACTGGAAGTTCTAGCCAGAGCAATCAGGCAAGAAAAAGAAATAAAGGGTATTCGATTAGGAAAGGAGGAAGTCAAATTGTCTCTATTTGCAGACGACATGATTGTATATCTAGAAGACCCTATCATCTCAGCCCAAAATCTCCTGAAACTGATAAGCAACTTCAGCAAAGTCTCAGCATACAAAATCAATGTGCAAAAATCACAAGCATTCCTATACACCAATAACAGACTTAAAGAGAGCCAAATCAAGAACGAACTGCCATTCACAATTGCTACAAAGAGAATAAAATACCTAGGAGCACAACTAACAAGGAACGTAAAGGACCTCTTCAAGAAGAAATACAAACCACTGCTCAACGAAATAAGAGAGGACACAAACAGATGGAGAAACATTCCATGTTCATGGGTAGGAAGAATTAATATCATGAAAATGGCCATACTGCCCAAAGTAATTTACAGATTCAACGCTATCCCCATCAAGCTACCAATGACCTTCTTCACAGAACTGGAAAAAAACACCTTAAACTTCATATGGAACCAGAAGAGAGCCCGCATAGCCAAGTCAATTCTAAGCAAAAAGAACAAAGCAGGAGGCATCACACTACCGGACATCAAACTCTACTACAAGGCTACAGTAATCAAAACAGCATGGTACTGGTACCAAAACAGAGATATAGACCAATGGAACAGAACAGAGGCGTCGGAGGTGACACAACATATCTACAACCACCTGATCTTTGACAAACCTGATAAAAACAAGCAATGGAGAAGGGATTCCCTGTTCAATAAGTGGTGTTGGGAAAACTGGCTAGCCATATGCAGAAAGCAGAAACTTGACCCCTTCCTGACACCTTACACTAAAATTGACTCCAGATGGATTAAAGACTTAAACATAAGATGTAACACCATAAAAACGCTAGAAGGAAACCTAGGCAAAACCATTCAGGACATCGGCGTTGGCAAGGACTTTGTGACTAAAACACCAAAAGCATTGGCAACAAAAGCCAAAATAGACAAATGGGACCTAATCAGACTCCACAGCTTTTGCACGGCAAAAGAAACAGTCAATAGAGTGAATCGGCAACCAACAGAATGGGAAAAAATTTTTGCAGCCTACCCGTCTGACAAAGGGCTGATATCCAGAATTTACAATGAGCTAAAAAAGATTTACAAGAAGAAAACAAGCAAGCCCATTCAAAAATGGGTGAAGGCTATGAAAAGATACTTTACAAAAGAAGACATACATGAGGCCAACAAACATATGAAAAAATGCTCATCATCACTGGTCATTAGAGAAATGCAAATCAAAACTACATTGAGATACCATCTCACGCCAGTTAGAATGGCGATCATTAAAAAATCTGGAGAAAACAGATGCTGGAGAGGATGTGGAGAAATAGGAACACTTTTACACTGTTGGTGGGAGTGTAAATTAGTTCAACCACTGTGGAAAACAGTGTGGCCATTCCTCAAGGACCTAGAAATAGAAATTCCATTTGACCCAGCAATCCCATTACTGGGCATATATCCAAAGGATTATAAATCGTTCTACTATAAGGACATATGCACACGAATGTTCATTGCAGCACAGCTTACAATAGCAAAGACCTGGAACCAACCCAAATGCCCATCGATGATAGACTAGACAGGAAAAATGTGGCACATATACACCATGGAATACTATGCAGCCATTAAAAAAGAGGAGTTCGCGTCCTTTGTAGGGACATGGATGAACCTGGAAACCATCATTCTCAGCAAACTGACACAAGAACACAAAATCAAACACACATGTTCTCACTCATAGGCGGGTGTTGAACAAGGAGAACACATGGACACAGGGAGGGGAGCACTATACACGGGTGTCTGTTGGGGGAGTGGGGGGGACAGTGGGGGGTGGGGAGTTGGGGAGGGATAGCATGGGGAGAAATACCAGATATAGGTGAAGGGGAGGGAGGCAGCAAACCACACTGCCACGTATGCACCTATGTAACAACCTTGCATGTTTTTCACATGTACCCCAAAACCTAAAATGCAATTAAAAAAAAAAAGAAAGAAAAGGGGTAAGAAGTTTCAGGGATCTGGGGGAAAATGTCTGTGTTTCCTCAGTCTCAGATAACACCTTGTACAACCAGACTTCTGGGTGTCAGCAGCTGGTTGCAACATCTTTAAAGGCATACATTGTTCCTCCGAAAATTTTCTGTGACCCTGAAGTTATCTCCTTCTGCTTGACCAAGAAACAGTACACTGGCAGTTTGTAATGATATTGTGGGAACAAGGGATGTTTGCAAAAAGTGAGCAGTTAACAGGTGCAAGTAGGCAAGGACCTAATGAGAATTAATATAAATCGTTCTGTTATAAAGACACATGCACATGTATGTTCATTGCAGCACTGTTCACAATAGCAAACACATGAAATCAACCGAAATGCCCATCAATGACAGACTGAATAAAGAAAATATGGTACAAATACACCATGGAATACTCTGCAGCCATTAAAAGAATGAGATCATGTCCTTTGCAGGAACATGGATGGAACTGGAGGCCATTATCCTTAGCAAACTAACGCAGAAACAGAAAAGCAAATATTGTATGTTCTCCCTTACAAGTGGGGACTAAATAATGAGAACACATGGACAGAAAGAGGGAGACATCAGATATTGGGGCCTACTTGATGGAGAAGGGTGGGAGGAGGGAGAGGTTCAGGAAAAAAACTGTCTGGTACTATGCTTAGTATCCAAGTGACAAAATAATCTGTACACAAAATCCCCCAAGTCATGAATTTACCTATATAACAAACCTGCACATGTATTCCTGACCCTAAAATAAAAGTTGTAATATTTTTTAAAGACAAAAAAAAAAAAAGAAATCAAATCAAGAAAAAAAAAAAGAAAATTTCCTTTTGCATGGATGTATTTTAACTTTAAAAATAAACTAAGAACGTTAGAAATAAAACTATATCATTTCATTCTACCTTTTATAAAAGGAAAGCTTTTAACCTCACACTCTGACAGAATGAAGACTATTGAAAAGAGATGAACTTAATTTAAGCTGAGGGGAACAAAAAAGTCTTCATGGAAGAAGTGGCATGTAAATTGGTTTTTGAACAATTGGTAGAAGACAAATAAGTAGAGCTAAAAAGAAATATTTAACTGTTTAACAATTTTATAAATTATGTAAAATTACTCATTGCATCATATTATTATGATAATGGCTACCATTGACTATTTTATTATGTGACCTTTGATTTAGAACCTGAGTAGAGTACTCAGAACAAAAATCCTTCCAGCAGTGGCTGGAACTGTAAGTTTTTGGTAACAGATGAGGAGTGTCTTTCTGGAATGAAGATATAGATACAGCTCCAGCAGACCTTTGGGGCAGGGACCTCCCAACCCTGATTGCAAAACAGATACTGAAAAATAACCTCATCTAGAGAGAGTATGAACTACAGTGTTCATACCAGTTTTGAATGGAGAACATTTTGTGTCAGCCAAATATAACAGTGCTATTGTATATCTTTTAGTAATCTATATTTTTATGATTCAATAAAAATATAAATCTGCATCTGAAAGTATTAACTTTTTCTATGCTATCCAAAATGCAGCTGTTTCTATATAGCAAAGACTTAATAAATGACTGTTGAACTGAGTGAATGCATGGATACACACAGTTGTCAGATATGGCCCTGAGGAGGTGAAATATTTAATTTAGTATGTATATTCACTTTCCATTTTGTTAATAAAAAACTACAGACTGGAGCTGCAAGATAACCTTTACTAATGAGAGTGACATTGCATACACAAGCAACTGAAACGTCTTTACTAGGCTTGTGAAGTGTTTTCATTTTACAACCAAATTTGATTTGTCCTGCCAAATTTGCATTGCTCTGCTCATTATTATCAATACCAGTCTCTTTCCTTTTTTACCCATTTCTATTTAGGTCATAGACTTTTTCAGTCAAATATTTTTTAATTTGAACAGTAATGATGGTAATGATCTCTGCTGTTAGTAAATAAGAGTTTTGGAGCCTGTAAAACTGGGAGCCAGACCCTGGGTCATAGTAATTTTTGTAGGGCGATGTCAGGCTGATTGGGAGAGAAACATTGTGTTTGCCTTCTTTGGAGCCATCTTTTGAAATGAATTGCATTTTCCGAGAGTGTCTTGCTTTTCACATTTATACTATACCTACACACAGGTTCATAGTGAGCATTATTTGAGGCAATGTATACAGAAATATACCATATAAATGCTTTTTTTTTCTATGATTGCATCACAGCCAGAGCTAGTCATCTTCAGTGTCAACACTATTTCACAGATGAAAAACTGAAGATGTTTTATATACTGGGTGGCTAAATTGAGGCAAAGCCCAATTCTGCCAACTCTCAGGCCAAAGTGTCTCTAAATTTAAGGGAACACAACCAACCCTCCTCCAACCATGGTGTTCAACTCTCAGCCTCTGGGCCCAATAATTTGTGGGCTGTCAGCATGGTTCTAATAACAGTTGGAACAGAATGATGGAAACAACCGTGTTTGTGTTATGAAGGCCTGGAGCTTTGCCCTGCTAATTACAAAGGCACTCTCACCCTCTTCAGTGAGTGGTTATGAACTTTAACTTGAACCCAACTTTTAGGTCAGAGCCAATTCATTCAAAACAAGAGGTAAAGGATTTTTAATCCTTCTTTCTTTCTATAGGCAACCCTTCAATTGCACTGAATAACTTAGGAAAAACCTGTATATAAATTGTACATCATGTGACAGATTCTTAAGCTTAGTGTTTACCCAAAAGAAATATTTTAATAGATAAAAACATATATAATGTATTTTTCCTGGGTATAATTTTTCACCTGGAAAGCAATTCTCTCAAGGACAGGCATCAGCTTAGGAGATACACATTAGAAAAAGAAAAAAGATGTTTCAAAATTTATTTTTCACACAATTTAAATGGTAATTAAAAACACCTTCATTCAAATTATACGGAACTAGGAATCCCTCAAAGCAAACTAAGTATTAAAATTTGAATAAAATTTACACGTTTTTAAAACTTTATTATTCAAGCAGTGAAAATAGAAGGTTAATATGACTTGAATAGACAAATTGAATTTTGGATATAATATTCAACATCTTTAAAATGATTATAATTTTGTGCATTGTTTCATTTTGCTTTCAAAAGAAAAAATGAGATATGCAATTAATATGGTTTAACTCTGCAGGATGAGTATTATTATTTAATGATGTATAAAACAACTCAATTCTAACAGCTTCATGCCGGGCACAAAAATGAAAAAAAAATTTATGTTTATGTAAACATGCATTTAGGACATTCAGTTCTTTATTTTGAACACAAGGACTCATTTAACTTTGGTACCTATCAAGTGAGTATTTTGGGAAACATTATGCATGTCACATAATCCACAAAACTCTAAATGTCATGCAAAATAAATGTAAGACATAAGGATGGAAATCTAAGCATATCCATTTACTGATGGACCATTTCTTTGTCCACTTCGCTAATTCTACTAATGTAAAAAAATGTTGTAATAAATAATGAGGTAGTTGGCATCGTTGATTGAGTACTTGCTATGGATGATCAAAACACACTCAGAGCTCAGTGTATCTGTTGCTAGTTAAAGTGATCATGGCCTTCAAATTAAATTCTGCCTCCTAAGCCAGGCATTGAATGTTTTTACAAATCACACTATATTTCCAGTCTAATCCCTTTTTCTGCCTTTCATGATGCTACCAGATAGTGAACCCATACTTCTCTGTGTTACGCACATCCACCAAGGCTTTCATTCATCTGAGCTTTTTTCCTTGTGTTGCTCCTTCCACCTGAAATGCTCTCCCTGTACAGTTTCACATGTCTAATTTGTACTTCTCTGGAACTCCTTTTCTGTGTCTCTTTTTTTGTAGTAAAAGAAACTTCTCTATTCATACAATCCTTTTGATGTCTTTTACTTTCCACTTGAACTATAGTTATTTTTGCTCACGTTCTATCTTTTCTATTAAATTGTAAGTTTCATGAAGACATAGACTATGAATTAATTATTCTCGTGTGTTTTTCATATCACCTTGGAAAGTGCCTCTTATAGGTTTCTAGCAAATGTCTTTTAAAGAATACATGGTACTCCACTGGCAAACACATGAGAGTGAGTAGCAAACTGTTGATGAATTCCTTTCTCTTTATGATTTGACTACTTTTTGTCCTTGAATGCATTTTTAGTTTCAGTTCTTCCACACCTTGATAACTTCCCTATCTTAGGAAAAAAAAAAAAAAAGAAATTTATAAGTGAAAAAAGCAGAACTCTTTCAAATAGCCAAAAAGAGTCACTTAGATGTAATGGATAAATGAGAAGGTGGAGAATAAATGCTTTATAGAGAATATAGAGTACTTTGACAAAGTAGGGTTAATAGTAACTTGCCTTCTGTAAATTTTGGGGTATATTGAAAGGATAATAAAGATAGTATTAAGAAGCTTAAGATGAATTCAAAGCAGTTGCTTCCCTCCCTCTCTCCCTCCCTTCTTTCTTTCTTTCCCTTCCTCTTTCTTTCTTTCTTTTCTTTCTTTCTTCCTTTCTTTCTGCTTTCTTTCTCTCTTCTCTTTCTTTTTTTCTTCTTCCCTCCCTGCTTTCTTTCTCTTTCTTTCTTTCTCTCTCTCTTTCTTTCTTCTTTCTCTTTCTTTCTTCTTTCCCTCCCTCCCTTTCTTTCTTCCTTCCTTCCTTTTCCCTCCCTCCCTTCCTCCCTCCCTTCCTTCCTCCCTCCCTCCCTCCCTCTCTCTCTCCCTCCCTCCCTCTATATTTTAGAAAAAGGCACATTCTTTCTTTAGAGAGAGCTATGCTGAACTCAAACTCCTGGGCTCAGGCAATCCTCCCACCTCAGCCTCGCAAGTAGTTGGGACTACAGGCGTATGTCACCACACCCAGCTTGCTTTGTCTTTTACAGTAGCTATGTATATAATTGATCCTTTAAGTCAGAACAATACAATTTTTATTCATGAACAGTTATCACCAGTACACAAATAAACAACTTTAAATAATTTATCCTGTGTTTTAGGGCTTATTTTAAATTCAGAGACATAATGCAATATAGTGATCAAGAAGAAGACTAGGTTGCCTAGGTTCAAAGGTAGTTACAATTTTAAGCAAGATAATTAACCTTTCTGATTTATGTTTCATCATACGTAAAATGAGTCCTGAATTGAATGTTATGTGATTTAAATATGATAATATATGTAAAGAGTGTAGCCTTTATTGTTACTACTACCTCTATATTCTTTTCCTCAATTTAGTGCAGTTACAGCTGTCAATAATGACATTTATTAGATTGGGAAAGCAGCTTCCCATAGCAATTTATTATACAAGTTTCCTCTGCTCCTTTCCCAGAACTTAGTGGAAAGAAACTCCTTAAGAACTCTTTATTAATCCCAGAATATTTATTACATAAGAAATGTAGCAACTTAATTGCTTTGGAGTCTGCTTACTGGAATATCTGGCATACATATTTTTTGGTTTTTATTAAATTGTAAGCTTCCTATATCTGTTAGTATGTTTAAATGCAAGAAGTAGAAATAACTCTGACTGGTAAATCAGAAAAAATTTTAAAAAAGAATATTGGGAGACTCACAGGGGCACTAATAAGGCTAGAGAATAACTTCAAAGCCCCAAAGCTATGCCTTTAGGAAAAAGACCCCAAATCACAGCATATCAGCCTAAAGAGAAAATAACCCAGTGGCTGCCATTGCTACCAGGCACTGGATGCTACAGCTGTGTTCTGCTCAGACCTTGAGCTCCCTGTGTTGAGAGCTGCCTTTGCAATCACTGCTGTCCTCCAGAGTCCTATGCCTCTGCTGCTCTGTGAGCAGCACACTGGATGCATATGCAGAGCCACGTAACTTATGCTGGAGCATGGGTGCTGGTCACATGCCTGTGAGTCATTCATAAACAAGGCAGGGAATTGAATGTTCTGGCTTTAAACTTACAAATGTGGGATTTAAGAGGTCAAAAATTCCTAGATTATTAGAACTGTGTTGAAAGGAGTTGACCAGATAGAAAACAATAAATATCCTGTTTACTCTCCATCTTTCTGTATGATTAACAGTTAATGGTTTTATAATCAATGATGCTAAGTTCTAGAAGCAGTTGCAAAATTTTAGATGAATAAAATGGTTGCATCACACACATTCTTGAGTGTGTTTGAATCACTTGAGTATTGTTTGAACTGCATAGTAGTTAACATTTGTGTCAATTTGTGAGCCACAGGGTACTAGATTAAACATGATTTCTAGATGTGCCTGTAAAAGTGTATCTGTACATGATTAGTATTTGAATTGGTGGACTCAGTAAAGTAGATTGCCCACCCCAGTGTGATTGGGCATTATCAAGTCTGGTGAGGACCTAAATAAAGCAAAAGGTGGAGAAAGTAGGAATTCACCCCTTGTTGCCTTGTTTACTGCTAGAGCTGAGACATCTCATCTCATCTCCTGACCTTGGATTGGGGATTTAAACTATTGGCTTCTCTGGATCTCAAGTCTGCTGAGTTATACTGCTGGCATTCCTGAGTCTCTAGCTTGTAGATGGTTGATCATGGAACTTAGCATCCATATATACTTACTAATATATGTATCTCCTATTGATTCTATTCCTCTGGAGAACCCTGACTAGTACAAACTGATAGTAGTGTCAGCATTTGAATGCTATGGAACTGCGCTTTGTTATATAGCATGTAGAGTATTTTACATGTATGAACAATACATTCAAAGTTCAGTTTTTTTTTTTTGATAGCCTCAACTGAAGCCATTTAGGAAAATATTTCAATGGTTAAGTTAACTTTTGTGGAATTTTAAGTTTCTTTACTTTCGAGACCCATAGTTCAAAAACTACAAGAAGGGAGTCAGTGACAAGTCTCTTTCTCATTCCTGTCTACCAGCAGCTGTGTACCACTCCCTTCAGGCAGCCCATGCTAGCAGTTTCTTGTGAATCCTTCCAAAGAATATATAGGCAAATACCATGTTCTATCCACACTGTAGTATCCTATTGTATTGTTCTGTACTGCTTTGCTTTTGTCACATACCAATACGGGTTGTATGCTATTCTGTGTCAGTAAAAACCCTGCTCCTCATTATCTTATAGACTGCACAGTATTCCATTGTATGGATGCACCAACAATTAAAAGCAATTTTCTAATTTTGGACATTTAGGTCTTTCAAATCTACTGTTAGAAAAAATGTTAAAAATAATAAATGTAAGTATTGAAAAGACTCATAAATAGGTTTTTGGCATGCATATGTTACCTATTGGTTAAATTCTTGGAAGCTAAATTACCAATCAAAACATGTTTGATTTGATAACTATTGCTAAATTGCCTTCCATTGAGGTTATACCAATTTACACTGTCACTACTCATGTATGAGAGTATCCTCTTACTCATATCTTTGCCAACACAGCATGTATTCAGACTTTCTGAGCTTTGCTAGCCAAATAGGCTCTGTGTGTGTGTGTGTGTGTGTGTGTGTGTGTGTGTGCGTGTGCATGTGTGCTTTTTCATTCTGGCAATAGTCTTGATTTCACTTTTACAGTTGTTTGACAATTGTCTTCTTAAGTTAAACAAAAGCATTTTTTTAAAAGAAGATTTTTTTATTTTACTTTTGTGTAGCTAGATTTGTCAATCTGTCAAATTATGTCTTCTGACTTTTATGTTACATAATTTTTTTCCTAGGCATATACAAGGGAGCTCAAGAACTACTAGATAAGCCAAATAAATCCAAATATGGTGTGCATGGGAGGCCATCCCTTACTAATGCATCTCTTACTTCTCTTTAGAAGTGTTCAATAGCCCTACATTTCTTCTTGGACTGTAATAGAAATTCAGATTTATGCCATAGTCCACATAGTTGTTCATGATGATTTCTCCAGCGTCATCTGGCACACCTTGCAGACATGCCCCAGTTATCATATAACATTTTACTAATCTACAAAATTTATTTTAGTGTCTCAAATGTCCACACTCTCTCTTGCTCTAGCCCTTGTTCAATGTAAATTCTCTTGTTTGAAATATTCTGCTTGCTTTAGTTATTTTCTTTATTCAATAATTCCTGCTTATTCTTCTTGTCATTTCCTCTGGGAAGTTCTAAAATTTCACTCCCAAGTCAAGGTTATGTGCCCTTCCTATGGCTTCCAATGGCATCTAATTCAATTCTGAGAGAAAATGATGAGGTTAGCATATTCCCTGAGAGAAGAGATTACTGGTGATCTTGTTCAATATTTTTTAGTAACTTTTTAATTTCATATTTTATTTCATTTTTGAGATATAGTTTATATACTGTAACATTTACCTTTTTAAAGTATTTTGATTCATTGACTTTTGGTACATGCACAGAGTTATGCAACTGTCACCACAATAAATTTTACCACATTTTTATAACCCCTAAAAGGAAATTCTGTACCCTTAGCAGGAATCCACTCATTTTCTTCCACTACCTCTGCCAAACACAACAACTAATTAACTTTCTATCCCTATAGATTTGCCTAGTCTGGATATTTCATATAAATGGAATTATATGTGTGGTCTTTTGTGATTCGCTTCTTTCACTTAGGATAACGTTTCAAGATTCATCCATGTTTGTCATTGCTTTTATGATTGCGTAATATTCCATTGTATGAACATATCATATTTCATTTATACAGCTGTGGAACTGTGAGTTGTTTCTACTCTGGCTATTATGAATAATGCTGCTATGAACATTTGGTACTAGTTTTTGTAGCATGGACATACTTATTTTTACTACTTATGAGTATATAACTAGAAGTGGAATTGCAGAGTGTATTAGTCTGTTCTCATGCTATTGATAAAGACATACCCAAGGCTGGGCAATTTACAAAATAAAGAGGTTTATTAGACTTAAATTCCATATGGCTAGGGAGGCCTCACCATCACAGTGGAAGGCAAGAAGGAGCAGGTCACATCTTACATGGATGGCAGCAGGCAAAAAGCAAGCTTGCATAGAGAAACTCCCATTTTTAAAACTGTCCTGTCAAGTGAGATGGATTCATTACTCTGAGAACAGCACTGGAAAGACCCACCCCCATGATTCAATCATCTCCCACTGGGTCTCTCCCACAACACTTGGGAATTATGGGAGCTACAAAATGAGATTTGGTTGGAGACACAGAGCCAAACCATATCGGATGGTAACTCTGTGTAATCTTTTAAGAACTGCTGAAGCATTTTGCCACCATGCACTGCCACACATTTCCACCATGAGTGTACAAATCAGTTTCTCTACATCCTCACCAAAACTTGTTATTATCTGTCTTTTTTAAAATTATAGCCATCCTACTGGGTGTAATGTTATGTTTTTTGGATTATTTGAATTCATCTGATGGCTAATCATGAGCATGTTACATATGCTCACAATATCTTTATATCTTTTTTAGAGAAATGTTTTTGCTCATTTAAAAAATTGGGTTATTCATCTTTTTATTTTTGAGTTTTAAGAGTTCTTTGTATGGTCTAGATATGAGTCTTTAATTAGATATATGATTTGCAAGTATTTCTCCAAGTTTATGGGTTGCCTTTCCACATTTTTCCTGTTATCTTTTGAAGCACAGATGTTTTTAATTTTGATGAAGTCCAAGTATATATTATTTTTTGGTAGCTTGTGATTTAAGTGTCATAACTAAAAATTCAAGGTCATAGACATTTACACCTATTTTTTTTTCTAAGAGTTTTGTAGTTGTAACTCTTATAATTAGGTCCTTCACCAATTTAAAGGTGGCATATGTAATGGACTAAATGTTTATGTCATTCCAAAATTCATATGTTGAAGTTCTAACCCCCAACATGATGGAAGTGGGGTCTTTGGGAGGTAGTTAGGTCATGGAGGCAGAACTCCTATGAATGGGAGTAGTACCCTTATAAAAAGAGACCCCAGAGGAAGTCCTTCCCTTTTGCCTTGTAAACACAAGATGTTTGCAGTCTACAACCTAGGAGAGGGCTCTCACCAGAACCTGACCTTGCTGACCTTCTGATCTTAGACATTCCAGACTCAAAAACTATGAGGAATAAATTTCTGTTATTTGTAAGCCACCCAGTGCATGGTATTTTGTTACAGCAAGCCAGAAGGGACTAAGACAGTAAAGGTCCAACTTTATTCTTATCTAGTTGTCCCCACACAATTTGTTGAAAAGACTATTCTTTCTGCATTGATTTGTTTGGGCAGCCACATGGAAAATTAATTGACTGTAAATGTAAGAGTGTATTTCTGGACTCTCAATTCTATTGCATCTATCTATCTGTCTGTCTGTGCCAATACCACAGTCTTGATTCCTGTAGCTGTGTAGTAAGTTTTGAAACCTGAAAGTGTACATCCTTCAATTTTGTTCTTCTTTCTCCAGATTGTTTTGATTCTTCTGGGTCCCTTGTACTTCAGATGAATTTTAGAATCAGCTTGCCAATTTCTGCAAAAAAGTCTTTTGGAATTTTGATACAGATTGCATAGAATAGTTAATCTTTATCAAGTTGAAGAAGATCTCTTATCTCTCTCTCCCTTTCTTTTTCTTTCTTTTTTTTTTTTGAGATGGAGTCTTGCTCTGTTACATAGGCTGGAGTGCAGTGGTGTGATCTTGGCTCACTGCAACCTCCACCTCCTAGGTTCAAATGATTCTCTTGCCTTAGCCTCCCGAGTAGCTGGGACTACAGGCATGTGCCACCATGCCCAACTAATTTCTGTATTTTTAGTAGAGATGGGATTTCACAGTATTGATCAGGCTGGTCTTGAAATCCTGACCTCATGATCCACCTGCCTGTGCCTCTATAAGTGCTGGGATTACAGGTGTGAGCCACTGCGCCCAGCCTCTTTTATCTCTTTTTAGTCAAAGTTTGTATCAAAACTTAGTGTTAGATTTTTTTCAAGTGTTTTTTCTGAGTCTATTGAAATAATCATGTGGATTTTATCCTTTATTCTATTAATATGATATATTACATTATTTATGGATATTAAATCTGCCAGAGTTCCTGGGATAAATCTTACACATGATGTATAGTCTTTTTTATATGTTGCTATATTTGATTTGCTAAAATTATTTTGAGGATTTTTACATCTATATTCATAAGGGATATTATCCTATAGTTTTGTGATGTCTTTGCTTTTGGAATCAGGTAATATTGACCCCATGGAAGGCATTTGAAAGCATTCTCTTCAATGTTTTGGAAGTTCATAAATAATTGGTACTAATTTTTAAAAAAATATTTGGTAGAATTTGCTAATAAAGTTATCTGGAACTGGGATTTTCTTTTTGAGTAGCTTTTTAATCTTTTAATTCAGTCTCTTATTAATACTATTCAGAGTTTCTATTTGTTCCTGAGTCAATTTTGGTAGTTTGTATCTTTCTAGGAATTTGTTCATTACATCTAATTTATTGGCATATATTTATTCATAAGAAGTAAGTGGTAGTACAAATGTTATAGATTTGCAGTTTTCACTGACTTCCCATAGATTTTCTTGAATATATGCTTCTTCATTTTTCTCTTTGCCTTTAGGAAAATTTGCAGACTTTACATATTTTAAAAACAATTTTCACCTGTTATGCTTGTTGGCTAAGCATAACAGGTGAAAATTATTTTTTCTGACACCACCATTCTGGAAATGGAATTCTCCTTTGTGATTTTATCTGTCCCCAGGGCCTGGAACTGAGCTTGCCTAAAGTAGATATCTGACAAGTATGTATTGGATTCTCAGTAGAAGTTAATTTCTAGAAATGTCTTCAAGGAGATAACAAAGATCCCAACTCTGGGATCACCTTGCTTTTGTCTTTTATTGTAAGGTATGCAAGGCTGGTTACCACTGAAGAAACTCAATTAATCTGTATGATATTTCCCACTAGAGAGTTGGTCTAATTCTGTTATCTGGTCTCTTACTCTGATGAACCAGCAGATCATATGAGTGCTGCGATCCCTCCTTTTAAAAAGCAGGCTGAGAAATCTCTTTCCTCTCTTTCTCCTAGGCTCATGTCTTAATCTTGGCCTTTTAAGTCTTATGTCTTAACATTCTTGTGAAAGAACAGCAGGAATCAAATGAGTCCAAGGAATCTGCCCATGGAGATTTTTCCTTACAAACTGCAGTAGAGTCAGATTATGGTACTGACTTCTTAATGAATTTCCCAACTAGGATTTAAGGTAGCAATCCCATTCTTCTTTTTGTGTACTTGGAACTATTGAAAAATAGACCTACAGAATAAAATATCAACTGTATCTTTAACCACAATTGGCCCAGACCCACAGGCCACACAGCAGATCAATGAATTCAAAATGCCTGGGTTCGAGACTCAATTATTAGTGGTGTTTAGGTTCTTCAGGTGATTCCAATGTTCAGCCAATGTTGAAAAAGCGTGTAGTTGGCGTACTAACAGTATCAGTATCACCTGAGACTGTTAGGCATGAGGGATCTTGGGCACCATCTCAGAATCACAATATGCAGTTTAATACTTTTCCCATGTTAAAATTTTAGAAGCGGTGTTTTTAAAGAACTGCTTTTTACACTTTAGTGAGCATAAAGATCCCTTAGAGGTACTTGTTAGACATGGGCCCCTAGACTCTGACTGCATGGTTAGGTTTACTGAGTCTAACTCACTGTGGGATGAAGCAGAACAATTTGCATTTCTAACAAGTTCACAGGTGATGCTGATGCTGCTGATATGCGGACTACACTTTGAAAATTGGTGCTGTAGACTCAGGTGTGCTTCCCAATGAAGAAAGAGAATAAGAGAACTCACACTTGGCTCAGAAGGTGAGAAGGGAGTTTAGGCTATGTGTGGGCAGCGACTCTTCCTCCAACTCTGCAATTCAGTAAGATACTCTTCTTTTGAGGGTGACTGAGTGGAGTGGAAAGGTTTGAAGCTCTCTCCCTCATACTTCTGAAAAGGAAGAAGCATCTCTTCATGTGACAAGGTAAAAACTCCCAAATAGAAACAAAATTAGTCCCTCCTCTACTTACCCTGGCCTCCCAGGGCTAGGGAGACTCATCTTAGGCCTATCTTATTATACCATATATATGAGAAAAAATCTAGAGGAAAAGACTCAAAAGTGTTGAATTTCAAGTGCCCATGCTTTTTCTTGGCTCTGGTCTTCTTTTCCGTTAAAACTAGAGTTGGGGTAGTGTAGCCACTTTAGTCCTGTGAATTTCCTAATATCAGAACTTTCTCTCCTCAGAAGTGGTATAAACTGTGTGTGTGTGTGTGTGTGTGTGTTTGCATTTTGTGTGAGAAAACAGGAGAAGCTTTGGCTTCCCATAAATTTTATGGTGTATAGTCAGCATTGATTCAGAGACACTAAGAAGAAAAAAATGTTACTGGTGATATTGAATATAATGCACAGGAGTTTTAGCTTGTGTAGTCATCCTGTAGATTTTGCCAGTTTAAAGGCAGTAGGACAATTAAAACATCTTCTTTCAGTTTGAGTTTTTTACTCCCCCATCTCCAAATATGAGGCTCATTATGTTTTACCACTAATGTTAATGGGATTTAATTTACAGTGAAACAGAATAGGCCTCGGACTTTGTAAGCTGGACATGATTATGAAATTAATGTTTAGAAATCATAAAGTACCTATTAATACTTTTCATTGAGGAATTTGATGAAGTTTTAAAAATTCTCCAAAGATACATTATGTGCTTTATTATTTCAAATCGATCCTTAGATCTCAAAGGCATGGGAAAATAAACTCAAATATACATTTGTTTTAAATAAATGTAGAAAGTGGTGTCTTTTTCCGTTTATTAGTTCCACATCTTAAAACAAATGTTTTCTTGAGTACAAACTCACTTGGTGTTTTCCAACTCAAACTTTATTCCACATTTTACTTGTGGATTATAATTAGAACTTGGCTATTAGTTGACTGAAATAAATATATTAGCTCTGGCACAGAAAATTTAACATACTCTCTAGCAGTTTTAACTTAAGGGGGCAGAACCTTGAGATAGCTAATGAGTAAGAGAAACAGCAATTAGGGAAGATTTGCAAAGCAAGTGGGAGAATTTAAAATGTCAGGTAGTAGAGACAAGAGAGAGGGCCAAAAGGCAGAGAACGCTGTGCCAAATACTCATTGATAAGCAATGTTAGAAACACTAGGATGGTAATAAGGGAAATCAGAGTATTTTTTTTTAAAAGTAGGTTGAAGGGCGATAGAAATAGAATCTGGTGTATACAAGGGATGGGGGCAGGGTGCTGAGATACATATGAGATTCTTAACAGGCTGTGTCTCTATAATATGTAACAACCTTATCAAGAAGAAAAACCAAGGCAGAAGGTGGTGAATAAGGTCATTTTCTTGTGTTTGGAATATGCAAACATATCCTTACAATGTGGTGCAAGATTAAAAGCTGTGTTGGCAAACATAACTGTGCCTTTAAATATTTTAAGAGCTGTTAAAGGCAAAAGGATTGGATTTATTCAGTGTGGAGCTAGTGCCAAAGGGTATGGGCATGGTAGATTCCTTCAGAATAAAGAAGAAACTCCTAACTGAATGTACTAAGAGTAAGGTCTTTGAGGCAGGCAGACTGAGGGGAATTCCAACTTTAGTTCTTACCTGCCTCGCCACCATGGTTAATTTAATGTGTTTGATTTGCAGTTTCTGGATATAGAAAATGGAATAATAATTACCTTAGAGCTACAATGCATTTTGAATTGCATATGTGAAGAGTCTGGCACAGAATTTCTAGAAAATAACAGAATTTCTCTTGATTACTTCAAATGAAGTACTCTGAAAACAGATCGAATTTGAATGCGTTGCTTTTCACAATTCTTTTCCATCTTTATCCTTCAGATCTTATATTAGACATTAGACTAATTGGGTCCCCTGTCTTAGTATAGCCTGAACTTCCCTAATGCATCACTTTAAACAAAAATTGATTACTTACAATCATATGTTGATAGTTTGTAGGCTACACAAAGAGAAACGGTTCATCCTAGCAACTGTGGTCCTCCTAAGAACTAGTGCAGTGCCTGGCCCTTAGTGAGTTCTGAAGATTTAAGACGAATCAATGAATGTTGCATTCCTACTTATCTCCAATCTGGCTCCCTCACCATTTCTCCATTGCCTTTAAGACTTAACCATTCTTCTAGTCCTCTAACGTTGTAACCCTGTGTCTCTATTATAGGAAAACCTCATTTTATTGCATTTCATTCATTTTATTGCATTTTGCAAGTACTCCTTTTTTTTAAAAACAAATTGAAGGTTTGTGGTATAACTTTGTATTGAGCAAGTCTATCGGTGCTGTTTTTCCAACAGCATGTATGCACTTTGTATTTCTACGTCACATTTTGGAAGTTCTTGCAGTATGTCAAACTTTTTTATTATATCTGTTATGGTGATCTGAGATCTTTAATGTTACTATTGTAATTTTTCTATGGTGCCACAAATCACACTCACATAAACAATGTACTCCTAACCCCAATTTAGTGTATTAAGTGCTTTTAACATTTATGTATTAATACATATCTTGGGTTTATGCTTTTCTGTTATTTTGATGCTGTTATTGTACCCTAGGCTGATCTTCTTTTATATTGGGGAGACTGGACTAATCATCACCTTTTCATTTGACTCTAGCATCAGTTCACTTATTACACCTATCTATGGTATCTAATTGCTAATAAAAGTTTCCTCAAGTATAAATTTCATTATGGAATTGCCATGGATTTTATAATGCTACAATAAAAATTTCTGACTTTCTGTAGTCTTCTATGATGAATAAACCTCTTTATTGGATAGTACTATCAAAAATGGTATGTTTCATTAAAGAGGAAAATGTTATAGGTTTGTTAAGTAGAAACAGAATGAATTTATTTAATAAATCCAATGAAGTCATTTGGGAAAATAGGAAAAGGAGGTCTAAAAATTTCAGAGGGTTAGGCAAGTGAAGTGAGAACAGTGATAGTGATGAACGGTGTTTGGTGAAGGTGTTTTTTGTTGGTGTCACTCCCAGTCATTTGGTTAGGGGTCTTCTCTTCATGGTAATGATATGAGAAAAGCCACATGAGAATTAAGTGAACAGTAATTTGGGGCAGAGCAATATGTTGTCTAATTATCACTCCCAGCGAGTTTTGGGGGAGTGTTGGGGAATTTTTGTATCATAAAGACTGAGATCACGTGTGTGAACATTGATAGGACTCAGCCTGTGAACCTGAGGGCTGGGTGGGCACTGCAGACAATCTCTCCTGCTGATGTGATCTTAGCATAAATGAACTTGAAAGGAGTATATTACTTTTGCCTCACATATGCTAAAGGGTGCATTTCTGCAGTTTAGGAAACCCTTGTGGATAACAAAGTATCTCCGACTGTTGTCCTTGTACTTTAAATATTTGCCCATGCCTCTGTACATTCACCCATTCTTCCTCAGCCCCAGACACTTGACTTCCCTTTCCTAGTGTGTAAACCTTATTTCTAATGACTCATTCAGAAAGCAGACACCTCTAGGAAATATTTTTTGATTATCTTCTCCTGGCATTTTATGCTTCTCCTGGCATTTCATGCCATTTTGCCTCATGTGATCTGTGTGTGTGAGTTTGTCTTTTGGATACTTACTTTATGAACTTAATGCCTTGGAATCTTAACTTCACTTAACCTCCCCAAGGGTAGGGACTTTATCTCTTATGGTATCAAATACGGTGGTATGTTTCTTCTGTAAATGCTGGCTTGTTTGGGCTATACTTGTTCAAAAAGCTACTTTCACCTTCACAGAGCATGTGACTTGAGTTAATAGATTATATCTGACATTTGGACAATATGTCCTGGAACAATTAACTGTTTTGCTGGAAGGAATCCTGTATACTTTAAGCCAGGATCTTTCTGATCCAGGTGAAGAAAGTCAGAACAAGAGAATTGACATGGCTACTCAAGATCATTTGGAATACAAACTTGACCAGGGCGTCCAGACAATTAGTCTGGGGCTCTTTTTGCTATAAAGTGCTCTTTCACTGATGAGGTTCAGGTGCAGCTACATTGACTGGCATTAAGTTTCTTGGGTTGAATATGAACATGTTCCATAACAAATGTTGCATGATAGGAGACAGAATGCTACCGATATAGGCTGAAATTAAACTGAAAGGAATATGACATGGCTATTTAAAAATGCTTAATTTCACAAAATCCAGTGTATCAAAGTGATTATGGAGCAATAAAAGGTGAACTGAAGCCTTAGATGGACTCTAGGAAGAGATAAGACTAGACTTGTTAAAGCAGCCACTGTTCTTTCTGCAAAATATTTTCTGGTTTTGTTTCCTATTGTCTAGTTGTTATTAAATTGGCTCAGTGGCAAGCAAAGCCATGGTAATATCATGTGGATGAAATTTATTCATGAGTACATCTTTCCTTACATGAGGAAAAACATCCATTTCAAATAACACAAATGTTGCCCTAAAAATTTTAAATTTTATATTGATGTGTGTCAATTACTTTTATGGCTTCCTGAGAAACTGGGATCTTATTTATATTGATATTTATTTGTAAATTTACACTTTAATAATCTAGCATGTTTCTCTTTAAAATCCTACAAAAATATTAAGTGAAGGAAAAAATAATTTTGCTGCCAACATTGAATTTTTTTTTATACTCTTGATATAAGAATTTAAAAATCCTTCAAAGTTAGAAGTGATTCCAAATGGAGGTCAGCTTACAATACAAATACTGCATTTTATTTGTAGGCAGCAGGTTTGAGAAATGGTGCAAGATTTTTCTTTATCAAGAGTTAACTGTTGTACAAAAAATCAATGCTTTTAGAGAAAATTCTAAAACTTTAATTTTTTACTTTTAGAGATTAAAGCATCAATATGTACTACAGGAAATATAAATTTCAATTTTATAGAACAGCTATTTAATGAATTGAAGAGAAAGGGAGAAAGAAAAATAATTTCTTTCCATTTGGAAGAGTAGCAAAAAAGCAATAGAAGCCAAGAGAAACAAAGAACAGACAAACTGAAATGCAGAAACAGAGATAGAAGTTCGAACAGAGACACAGATTGAGATGGATCTTCAGTAATAAAATCCTACCTACTTAGTTATAATTTAAAAAATAACTAAATAAATTTTAATTTTTGTTGGTTGAGGGGTGTGGAAAATGTGGTCGTTAATGTTGATATGAATGGGTACAGATTCCAAGATCGGATATGACAACGGCTGGCCTGTGAACTGAGGCCTGTCTTTCCTGGCTCAGTGGCAGAACTCGGGTGAGAGTAGGAGGCTGGGCTCTAGTCTGACTTTGTGCTTTAGGTCAAGTCACTAGCCTCAGTTTTGATGAATTTGAATGTTTTACCATCTCTTTCATAGCTGTGGAAAGGCATATGTATTAACATACACATAAATGTTTATAACTTTTAAGAAGAAAGCCAAGTTAAAACAGGCTGTAAGTAGTTGATATAGTTTGGATATGTTATCTTTGCCCAAATCATGTATTGAATTGTAATCCTCAAGGTTGGAGGTGGGGCCTAGTGGGAGATGATTGGATCACGTGAATGGGTTTCTCACGAATGGTTTGGCACCATCCGCTAGGTGGTATTCTCATGATAGTGAGTTCTCATGAGATCTGGTTGTTCAAAAGTTTGGTTTTTCTCCCCTCCCTCCCTCCCTCCCTTCTTCCCCCCGCCCCCCCAATCACTCTCTCACTTGCTCGCTCTCTTTCATTCACGCTTTTGGAAATGACAGTAGCTATTGCTATTGCAATAGCCTCCAATCTCCTAGGATGGAAAAGGGACACTAGAGACCTGGACAGGAAAATCAGATATGTCCAGGACTCTGTTTCTTAGCAGAAGAGAAGTGAAGAGGAAGGCAAAAGACCTCTGTATCACTTTCACTTTCCAAATCTCATACATTCTCCCTTGCTCCTGCTCTGGCCATGTGATATGCCTTACTCTTTGCCCTCTGCCATGACTGTAAGTGTCCTGATGCTTCCCCAGAAGCTGAATAGATGCCAGCATCATGCTTACTGAACAGCCTGAAGAACCATTAAAACTCTTTTCTAGAAAAATTACCCAGTCTCAGGTATTTCCTTATAGCAGTGTAAGAACTGCTTCATACAGTAGAAATACTTTAAGATTTGGTACATTGAATACTTACTCTGGCTTTTTTTACTGTATGAATTCTTATTTCCTTTCTTCTTTCTTGAAACAATCAAAAGTTTTCCTTGCATAATCACCCCTTCTCCTAACATATATTAATGGAAGGGACATATATAAACATTTATAATGTATATATTTATAAATATGTAGACTTATATGTGTATATATAGACACATGTATTATAAATCTACAGTAATAAGTAGATATTAATGTAAAGCCTCTTTATGAAAGAGCAAGTTTGCCACCAGCTGCTCTGAAATGACTTTGCTTTTTGCTTGAGAGGACAGGCAGAGTGCATCAATGAGTCCAGTGAGAAAATGCAGCGCAACTTTAAACAGGAAAGGACTTAATATAGGGTATTATATTGTTAGCAAAAAGTAGACACTAGATTTCCAGAATGACTCCCACACAGAACAAGATAGAACTAATTCCTTAGGAGAGGTACCATCTCCAAGGCTTCCACGAGTACTCTGATTTCAAGATATAGCTGTGATCCAGGGATAGGAACCCAGAAATGACAGTAGTTATTGCTATTGCAATAGCCTCCAATCTCCTAAGATGGAAAAGGGACCCTGGAGACCGGGACAGGAAAATCATATATGTCCAGTACTCTGTTTCTTGGCAGAAGAAGTGAAGAGGAAGGCAAAAGACCTCTGTTACCACTTTCACTTTCCAAATCTCATACATTCTACTTTACACTAAGAACATAGCTCCAAGATAAGGTGCAAAGAGTAGTTTCTACATGTCCAGCCAGAAGGGAGAGGGGGATGAAGTGGAAACAGATAATACCAATTCACATTATCTGCCACATAGAACTTTTATTAAATAGCCAAGTGCAGGAGGGCTGATCAGAACTCATTTTGATCCTCCAGTCTCCCCAGAGATACTCTGATGTATGTGCAGAAGCTAGGCTGGAGTTGGTTGCTTCATTTTTGATGTCTTGAATCAAATGTTCATAACTTTTAAAAAGGAAGAATAAAATATATTACTATATATAAACCTTATTTTTCTTTTTTTTAAAGATGGAGTCTCGCTCTGTTACCAGGCTGCAATGCAGAGTAACACAATCTCAGTTCACTGCAACCTCCAACTCCGGGGTGTAAGCCATTCTTCTGCCTACCTTCCCGGGTAGCTGGGATTACAGGTGCATGCCACCACTCCCAGCTAATTTTTCCATTTTTAGTAGAGACAGGGTGTCACCATGTTGGCCAGGATGATCTTGATCTCTTGACCTTGTGATCCACCTGCCTTGGACTCCCAAAGTGCTGGGATTGCAGGCGAGAGCCACCACACCCAGTCCATAAACCTTAATTTTTAAACACTTCTGTATCTCTTACCAAAATAGTTTCTAATCAAAATACTGACTTTTTAAAAAACAAAAATGATAAGAGAATTAGATATCAATTAAATTTATTCTGGTAAGTCTGGGCCATTTAGTGAATAAAGTAAATTTAGATTTGACAAGTTTTATGATAGTGAAAATAGAAAAGAATTGACATGCTAATATAATTTCTCTCACTGCCACCCTAGAGTAAAAGTATGTGGAAAGACTCGCATATAGAATACTTTTCAAACCACGTAATGCAAAAAAAATGTAATATTTAATTTATCCAGCAACTTCATAGTTTATCTGAAAATGAACCGCTTGATCTACCAGTGATGCTACTTAATTATTCCTGCCATGGGAAACACTGCCTAGAATAATTGGTATTAACCTTGCAACAAGGGAGCCCTAATATGCTCTAGATAAAGACCAATAATAGTGAGAGAAGACAACATTGTAGGTGGCATGGAATAAAAACAGCTTTGTTCTGGAGTTCCAGGAGGACGATTAATTAGAGCCACTTGTAAGAAAATTTCTTTTAACTAGTTTTTGATGAGTGATATTGTATTTCTGGTGACACTCTCAAAGTTTTTTTCTTAAAGCATAAAAGTGTTACAAGTTTGGGTATACTAAAATGATAGTTTCTTGGCATTTAGGTGTATTTTAATCTTCACTTTTTGTTTTACTCTCAAATATAAATCTGTGATAATTAACGATTACTTAACTTATTATACTGCTTTATGAAATAGAGCATTAAAAGAAAAAAATTCTGTTATAAATCTTTAGGCTATATTTCCAATCTTCCACCAAATACATTCTTTAATATATTATAAGTTTATTTCATGGCATCATGTCCAATTATGTTTTTTACAAAAACATGTTTTGACCAATGCTTGGTTATCTCTCTGCATCCATATACTATAATGGAGATAAATGGGCGATCGCTCAAACAGTCAGTGATGCTCTTATTGAAGCATTTGCCCTGTTAGATTAATTCCAGTATCCCATTTTTGAGTGGAATGAATGTTCTGACATAGCAGTTATCCAAGTTGTAATTATGTTTTCTTATAATATTGCAGTTGTGTTTGAAATAAACCATAACACAGTTTCCTCATTTGATACGAGCTATTTTTAGCAGTGCCAAAGCTCTGATTGCAATTTTTTTTTTCATTTTACTGCTTAGCATAAGATGGGCATCCATGTTTAATCATATCCATAGATTACTTCAGTGAATACAAATGTGTTACATTATCTTTAAATAAATGAATGTCAATATGTTCCAAGATAACAGAGGTAACTGCATATAGATAATAGTCATTATTGTTAAGTCATGGTTTCTAGAAGAAAATGCACTCGCATTTTTTAAAGAAGTGCAATATTATAGTCTATTTTAAAATGACAGTTTTCTTTTTCACATACAGACTGTAATATCATTGGCAGACCCTACAAATAAATAAAATGCAAAATATAAACCTGAAAGTAACAGGATTTTGTAGTCTTTTGAAACAGAGATGGCTTAGATAAGTTAATATGAAGTTGCTTTTTTCTGTGACAGACACTTAGAACTTATATCCACTCTCCAGCTAAAGAAGATAATAAGAACTAAACCATTATTTTGCATTTTTTTTGCAGGCTGTTTTCAGATTTTATATGGAGGCTTATTGTAGTCAGCAAATCAACCTAAAAAATGCACCAGAAAAGTCCCTTTTTCTAAATACAATAAAAACACCGTGGAATGGATGGGGACTATCAAACACTCATTTTATTTCATCTGAATTTTTATCAAATAGGTGGGATGTCATTTGGGCTACCATGTCACACAGTAGGGGGTGTGATTCAAATTATATTCTATATGACTAATACCCCCTAGAGTTGTGCTGTGCTCACCTGTATGGCGATCCATGGATCTCGGCAACTTTTGAGGGATGTGCAAGGGCTGGAAAGCACCCTTAGGTAGGATGATTTAGAAGATGTCCCAATGCTTATTGATTGGTAAATAAATGTGTACTTTTTTTTTTTCATAATCATTTGAAATTCAGCCCTCTCAATATAACAGAATACTGATCTTTAATTATGAGATCTGAATTTTAACCCCAGGTTTACTACTAGCTGTGTATTTTAGATAGACTGTTTCATATTCCTGGGCCTCCCTCATCTCCTCTCTAAAATGTGGGATTTTGACTCCTTTATGGATTTGCAAACCTATTTTTACCAGTGGAAACCCTGGCACTCGGCAGAACTCAGTTGGATAACAGTTAGAATGCCTGATTAAGTTCCCCTTGGGAAAGTTCTAAAAACCAGGGTTGAAAGTTCTTCAACCCTGGTTTTCCCTGAAAAATATGGATAAGATTCCATTATTGAATTGCCCAAGTGAATTTTTTCTTCATAGTGAGATTACATGAAGCCCTACAACCTCATAGTTATTTTGTACATATTTTCAGAATGTATCAAAGTCATATTCTGAAGAACTTCTAATGTTACTGCTTCAAGGAGACTCTGAAGTCACAGGCCTATTTTCCTTTTGTGTGTGGTCACGTGCCTTTAAATAAAATTTCAATAGGTTTTTGGGAACAGGTGGTTTTTGATTACATGAATAAGTTCTTTAGTTATAATTTCTCAGATTTTGGTGCACCCATCACCCAACCAGTGTACACTGTATGCAATATGTAGTCTTTTATCCCTCGCCTCCCTCCCAGCCTTCTCCCTGGGTCCCCAAAGTCCATTATATAATTCTTATGATTTTGCATTGTCGTAGCTTAGCTCTCACTTATAAGTGAGAACATATGATACTTGATTTTCCATTCCTGAGTTACTTCTCTTAGCATAAGGGTCTCCAGCTCCACTCGAGTTGCTGCAAATGCCATTATTTGTCCCATTTTATGACTGAATAGTATTCCATGGTGTATATATGCCATATTTTCTTAATGGGAATTTAGATTGGTTCCATATTCTTGGACTTGTGAATTGTGCTGCTTTAAACACATGTGTGCATATGTCTTTTTTATATAATGACTTCTTTTCCTTTGGGTAGATACTCGGGAGTGAGATTGCTGGAACAAATGGTAGATCTACTTTTAATTTTTTAAACAATCTCCATGGTGTTTTCCATAGTGTTTGTACTATTTACATTTCCATCAGCAGTGTAAAAGTGTTCCCTTTTTGCCACATCCACACCAACATCTACTCTTTTTTGACTTTTTAGTTATGGCCATTCTTGAAGGAGTAAGGTGGTATCTCATTGTGATTTTAATTTACGTTTCCCTGATGATTAGTGACATTGAGCATTTTTTCATATGTTTGTTGGATGTTTGTATATTTTCTTTTGAGAATTGTCTATTCATATCCTTTGCCCACTTTCTGATGGGATTATTTGTTTTCTTGCTGATTTCAGTTCCTTGTACATTCTGTGTATTAGTCTTTGTTGGATGCATAGTTTTTGAATATTTTCTCCCACTCTGAGTTGTCTGTTTACTCTGCTGATTATTTCTTTTGCTGTGCAGAAGCTATTTAGTTTAATTAGGTCCCATTCATCTATTTTTGTTTTTGTGGTATTGGCTTTAGAGTGCTAGGTCATGAATTCTTTGCCTGTCAATGCCTAGAAGTTTTTCTGATATTATCTTCTAGAATTTTTATGGACTCAGATCTTAGATTTAAGTATTTGATCCATCTTGAGTCATTTTTTGTATGAGGTAAGAGATGAGGATCCAGTTTCATTCTTCTACGTGTGGCTTGCCTATTATAACAGCACCATTTTTTGAATAGTGTGTCTTTCCCCCACTTCATGTTTTTGTTCACTTTGTCAAAGATGAGTTGACAAAATGGAGAAAAAATTATTTATTTATTTGGGTTCTCTATTCTGTTCCATTGGTCTACATGCCTATTTTCATACCAGTATCACACTGTTTTGGTAACTATAGCCTTGTAGTAGAGTTGGAAGTTGGATATTGAGATACCTCAATTTGTTCTTTTTGCTTAGTCTGGCTTTGGGTAAGTGAGCTATTTTTGGGTTCCACGTGAATTTCGGGATTGTTTTTTGTAGTTCTGTGAAGAATGATGATGGTATTTTGATGGGAATTGCATTGAATTTGTAGATTGCTTTTGACAGTATGGTCATTTTCATAAAATTGATTCTACCCATTCATAACATTGGGATGTGTTTCCATTTGTTTGTGTCATCTATGATTTCTTTTAGAAGTGCTTTTTAGTTTTCCTTCTAGAGATCTTTCACTTACTTGGTTAAGTATACTCCTAAATACTTTATTTTGTCAGTTGTTGTAAAAGGGATTGAGTTTTGATTTGATTCTCAACTTGTTCAATTTTGGTATATAGCAGTGCTACTGATTTGTGTACATTAATTTTGTATCCTGAAAACTTACTGAATTCATTTGTCAGATCTAGGAGCTTTTTGAATGAGTCTTTAGGGTCTTCTAGGTATATTATATCATTGGTGCAAATGAAAGTTTGACTTTCTCTTTACCAATTTGGATGACCTTTCTTTCTCTTTTCTGATTGCCCTGGCTGTGACTTCCAGTACTATGTTAAATAGAAGTGGTGAAAGTGGGCATCCTTGTCTTGTTCTAGTTCTCAGGGGAATGGTTTCAACATTTCCTAGTTGAGTATGGTATTGGCTGTGGGTTTGTCATAGATGGCAATTATTACCTTGAGGTATGTTCCTTTTGTGCTGATTTTGCTGAGAGTTTTAATCATAAAGCGATGCTGGATTTTATCAAATGCTTTTTATGCATTTATTGAGATGATCTTGTTTTTGTTTTTCATTCTGTTTATGTGGTGTATCACGTTTATTGACTTGCCATGTTAAACCATCTCTGCATCCTTGGTATGAAACTCACTTGATCATGATGTATTATCTTTTTGATGTGCTGTTGGATTTGGTTAGCTAGTATTTTGTTAAGGATTTTTGTATGTATGTTCATCTCGGATATTTGTCTGTAATTTTTTTGGTGTCTGTGTGTATGTCCTTTTCACAGGCCCATTTTTGATGCAAATTTAATCTCTTGCTACCTCTGAGTGTTTTTGGCAAATTAAGTTTCAGTTGTCTTCAAGGATAATAATGTTCATTTCCTAGTAACTTTGTGAGAATTAAAAGTAATGGCAAAAACCACAATTAGTTTTACATCAACCTAATATTAATATATGCAAAATACTTAGGTATTTGGCTGAATGTAAGCACTCAAATTATGCTCTTATACTATGTAGAAATTATTTAGCAAATACTTTTCATGCTTCTCAGAAAGAATCATGAAACAAAGGAATCTTTTTCCTTTTTTTCTTTTTTTAGGAAAAATAGCTACTTAAGAGGCCTACACCAAGTTTCCTTTCCTGAGGTGGGGCTTTCTTTGACCAGCACAGGGTCATTCTTATCAGAATAGTCATGTAGGCAGAAAAAAGATGATATCCTCGTGGAAAAAACAAAGGGCACCAGGGATAAAATGAAGGGAGATGAAAATGTTTAACCTTGGTCCAAGTCTACTGGTGACTCCTTTCTCCTTCCATTAGCTAGCTAACTTTTATTGAGTACTTCCCATTCACTAGTAGTCTTCTAAGTGCTTAACCTGGCTTATTTCAGCTAATTCTTGTAACAATACTATGAGGTAACTTTTAGTATAATCCTCACTTTTAGAGCTAAGAAAATTAAGGCACAGAAAGGTAAAGTTGTCTGAAGTTACACATCTAAGAGGTAGTAAAGCAAGAATAAAAACTCAGCGGGTTTGACCACGGAGCCAAAACTATTTAATACCATACTCTGTTGTCTCTGATACTTGAGATCTTTATTTACCTTGAAAGAAGAATAAGAGAGGAGATAGAAAGACTCAAGGAGCTTAGAAATATGGACAGAAATAGTAAAACCCTATCACAAATGTTCCAGGAATGATATTTCTAGGATAGTGTGGTAAATTATTGTTCTTGGCTGGCATGGTGGCTCACATGGCTCACACCTGGAATTCTAGTACTTTGGGAAGCTGAGGTGGGAGAATTGCTTGAGGTCAGGAGTTCGACACCAGCCTGGACAACATGAAAGACTCCCACCTCTAAATAAAATTAAATTAGCTGGGCATGGTGGTGCATGCCTGTAGTCCTAGATACTCAGAAGACTGAGGCAGAAGGATTGCTTGAGCCCAGGAGTTCAAGGTTACAGTGAGCTATGATTGTACCACTGTGCCCTAGCCTGTGTTACAGAGCCTGTCTCTAAAAAAAAATATCATTCTCTATAGCAATATTAAATGTCTATTATGATTTCATGCTGGGCAGTTTATATTTTCACTTTCTTGACTTCGGACTTCACCATATGACTTGATTTAGCCAATCCTATGTTAGTAGAGTAGATGTGGTGTGACCCAAGACTTGAAATGTATCTGTGTGTTGGGCTTGTTCTCTTGAATCCCTATCATAAGCAGAACATGCCTTGGGTAGCCACTGTTGGAGCATACTGGTCACACCTTGATGTAGACCCAATCCGAGTCCATCCCAGCCTAATCCTAGCCTAATTCCAGTTGATGCATATTTATGAAACTATTTTTCATTATTGTTGTATGCCTTTTAAATTTGGTATGGTTTTAAAAACAGTATTATATTCTTTTAACTTGTAATTTAGGTTCTGGAGTACATGTGCAGATCATGCAGGATTGTTGCACAGGTACACACATGGCAATATGGATTACTGCCTCCATCTCCCTGTCACCTCCATTTGGCATTTCTCCCCATGTTATCCCTCTATGACCTCCCCATCCCCCTCTGACTGTCCTTCCCTTAGCCCCCCACAACAGACCCCAGTGTGTGATGCTCCCCTCCCTGTGCCCCTGTGTTCCCCTCCCTGTGCCCCTGTGTTCCCCTCCCTGTGCCCCTGTGTTCCCCTCCCTGTGCCCCTGTGTTCCCCTCCCTGTGCCCCTGTGTTCCCCTCCCTGTGCCCCTGTGTTCCCCTCCCTGTGCCCCTGTGTTCCCCTCCCTGTGTCCCTGTGTTCCCCTTCCTGTGTCCTTGTGTTCCCCTCCCTGTGTCTCTGTGTTCTCATTGTTCAACACCTGCCTATGAGTATTTGATTTTCTGTTCTTGTGTCAGTTTGCTGAGAATGATGGTTTCTAGATTCATCCATGTCCCTACAAAGGACATGAACTCACCATTTTTTATGGCTGCATAGTATTCCATGATGTATGTGTGCCACATTTTCCTTGTCCAGTCTATCATTGATGGGTATTTGGGTTGGTTCCCGGTCTTTGCTATTCTAAACAATGCTGCTATGAACATATGTGTGCATCTGTCTTTATAATCCTTTGGGTATATACCCAGTAATGGGATTGCTGAGTTAAATGGTATTTCTATTTCTAGGTCCTTGAGGAAGCACCACTCTCTCTCTTCCACAATGGTTGAACTAATTTACACTCCCACCAACAGTGTAAAAGTGTTCCTATTTCTCCACATCTTCTTCAGCATCTGTTGTCTCCAGATTTTTTAATGATCACCATTCTAAATGGCATGAGGTGGTATCTCAATGTGGTTTTGATTTGCATTTCTTTAATAATCAGTGATGATGAGCATTTTTCCATATGTTTGTTGGCCTCATATATGTCTTCTTTTGAAAAGTGTCTGCTCATATCCTTCTCCCACTTTTGGATGGGTTTGTTTTTTCTTGTAAATCTGAAAAACAGTATTATTAATAGTTAAATATAGTTTATAGCGATTAGTGTGATCTCATTCAGCAACATTTCTCCTCAAAATTCGACATAAAAATTCATAACTTTATTGTCCCAAAGCTTCATAATAGTGCACTTAATAAGTTTAAAAACAATTATTTGTGTATGTACTTGGGAAGTTCAGAATTAGTGGGAAATAGACATAATAAAAAATGGGTAATTTATGATGCTGGAGAACACTTAACAATTGCATAAACAATATTAAAACCATAAATGAAAATTAATGAGAACAAACAGTATGGTAGAGATAATTAATAGGCTCAAATTGAATGGTCCAAAAATAGAAAATTGGAAATGAAGAACTTCTTAGTAGGTATTTTATTTCCTTCACTGACCATTATTCTAAGTTTTGCTTCAGGAAAGTCTGCTTACTGAGGAATCTGAGTTTGTATGTCCTTTGACTTTATATAAGCAAGTGTTTATAAAGGTTTGTTTAAGGTTTCTACTGAAATTTACTTTGAGAGTTCAATTTAGAATAGTCTCATTACCATCTTGTATAATTCATTCATGAAGCAGTTATTTATGAACCTGTTCAGAAAAAAATGTCACTTAAAGTTCAAGTTGATTTTAACTTCTCTACCTCCTTCAGGCTAGGTGTGTGTGTAGGGCAGGTGATCAGGATTTTATGGGATCCTTTATGACTTTTAATGGTGTTCCTTTATATTTAGAGACTGGTAGGGAGAAAGAAAAAAATGTAACTCAAAGATTTTGGGTGTTTATTCTGCCAAGATGGCTGAATAGGAACAGCTCTGGAGCACAGTTCTCAGCGAGAGCCATGTAGAAGTCAAGTGATCTCTGCATTTCCAACCGAGGTGCCAGGTTCATCTCAATGAGACTGGTTGGACAGCGGGTTTAGCCCAAGGAGGGCATACTGAGGCAGGGTGGGTCACTTCCTCACTGGGAAGTGCAAGGGGCTGGAGGACCCCCCTCCTATCCAAGGGAGGTCATCAGGGACTTCTCTGGACACTTTGGCACTCTGACTCGGATACTGCACTTTTTCTCACAGTCTTTACAGCCCACAGACCAAGAGATTCCTGCTGGTGCCAACAACATCAGTGCCGTGGGTTTCCAGCACAAAACTGAACGGCTGTTTTAGCTGGTGCCTGGAATACCTGCAAGACAGAACTGACCATTCCCCTGGAAAAAAAAAGGGAGGAGCTGAAGGCAGGGAGCAAAGTAATCTGGCTCAGTGGGTTCCACCCCCACAAAGGCTAGCAAACTGAAACCCACTGGTTTGAGATTTTCACAACCAGCACAGCCATATGAGCTCAACCTGGAACGGTCAGGCTCAGTGTGGGGAGGGTTGTCTGCCATTACTGAGGCAGTTCTAACCTTGCCTGTGTAAACAAAATTGCAAGGAAGTTTACACAGCAGCTGGGCGAAGCCTGGGGCAGCTCAGCAATGCCTCTGCTGGCAGACTGTGACTAGGCTCCTTCCTTGCTGGGCAGGGCATCTCTGAAAAAAGGCAGCAGCCCATTAGGGACTTATACATAAAGACCCACCTTCCTGGGATGGAGCACTTGGGAAAAGGGGCTGTTGTGAATTCCACTGAAGCAGACTTAGACGTCCCTGCCCAGCAGCTCTAAAGGGAGCAACGAAGCTCCCAGCACAGCATTTAAGCTCTGATAAGGGACAGACTGCCCCCTCAAGTGACTCCCTGACCCCTGTATATCCAAAGAGATGCCTCATACAGGAGAGCTCTGGCAGACATTTAGTGGGTACGTTCTGGGACAAAACTACCAGAGGAAGAAACAGGCAGCAATCCTTGCTGTTCTGCAGCCCCTGTGGGTGATTCTCAGGCAGCAGTGTCTGGAGTGGACCTCCAGCAGTCCTGCAGTATAGCTAGGAATGCAATTTACAAGGGATGTGAAGGACCTCTTCAAGGAGAAATACAAACCACTGCTCAAGGAAATAAGAGAGGACACTAACAGATGGAAAAACATTCCATGCTTATGGTTAGTAAGAATCAATGTCGTGAAAATGACGATATAATGGGATAGCATTGAATCCAAAGTAATTTATAGATTCAGTGCTATCCCCATCAAGCTACCATTGACCTTTTTCACAGAACTGGAGAAAAATCACCTTAAATTTCATATGGAACCAAAAAAGAGCCCGCATAGCCAAGACAATCCTAAGCAAAAGGAACAAAGCTGGAGGCATCATGCTATCTGACTTCAAACTATACCAGGCTACAGTATGGTACTGGTACCAAAACAGAGATATAGACCAATAGAAGAGAACAGAGGCCTCAGAAATAATGCCACACATCTATAACCATCTGATCTTTGACGAACCTGACAAAAACAATCAATGGGGAAAGGATTTCCTGTTTAATAAGTGGTGTTGGGAAAACTGGCTAGCCATATGCAGAAAGCAGAAACTGGACCCCTTCCTGACACCTTACACTAAAATTAACTCCAGATGGATTAAAGACTTAAACATAAGACCTAACACCATAAAAACCCTAGAAGAAAACCTAGGCAATACCATTCAGGACATAGGCATGGGCAAGGACTTCATGACTAAGACACCAAAAGCAACGGCAACAAAAGCCAAAATAGACAAATGGGACCTAATTAAACTAAAGAGCTTCTGTACAGCAAAAGAAACAATCATTAGAGTGAACCAGCAACAGGCAACCGACAGAATGGGAAAAAATTTTTGCAAGCTACCCATCTGAGAAAGGGCAAATATCCAGAATTCACAAAGAACTAAAACAAATTTATAAGAAAATAATCCCATCAAAAAGTGGGTGAAGGATATGAACCGATACTTTTAAAAAGACATTTATGTGGCCAACAAACATATGAAAAAATGACCTGCTACTAAAAATCAAACCTGCTACTAAAAATAAACCTTCTCAAGTGTCTTGACCTACAATTTAACCTAAAATTCCATTTGGAAATTTCCTTGTTCCATGTCACAGTGTCAACACGAGAGGACCAAACACACAAACACATGTTGAAAATAATTGAGTTAATCTCATTTCATTTTTCAAATCAATGATTGTCTTTTCCCTGAATACACATTTCTTTAAGTTGTAGAAAAAGTCTTCGGTATTTTTAAAAAGATAGAATACAACCCTTATTCTTAGCTCAATTTAATAATAGTTAAGCTTTTATTGCTTTTTAATATTTTAATAAGACTTTTCATCTCAATTGTGTGGAAATCCATAGTTTAAATAAAGGCATGCAATTAGTGAACATAACAGATACTCTTTAAATAGAGAGGATTAACATGTTGGCGATTTAGTCCTGAATGTTTAAAAAAACCCCAAAAATCAAAAAAAACTACTGCAAAATTAATACTTCAGAATTCTTACAATAATATAATTAGAAAATTTTAAGAGAAAATTTTAAATTCAAACATTTAGCCTCATACATTTCCAGGGGTGACATTGAAATGATTCACTTTAGAAAGTGAGATTAGTATAGATAAAAGATTATTATATGACAATATTAATTAATGCTACTGAAGACTACATGATGAGAAAACATTACTTAATCCATAGGAAGTCATTTAGCTTTTTGATATCTTCACACAGGTATGCTTTTTATTTAGACATTTCAATAGTTCCGTCAAAAATATGAATGCCAAAAAAAAAAGGCCTTGGAAAAAATATGTATGGAGTATTTAGAAACCTGGGTAAGAAATGGAAAGTCTCAGGGACGCAGGTGGTGGTTTAATTTCTTTTAATTGAAGGTCATAACTTTGGAAGATAAGGAACTGAGAAGTGAACAGCTGGCTCTGTATATGGTGTCAAAGAACAGAATTTAGTTTTCTGGACCACGGTGCATGATACTAAACTAAATGCTCCTGGCAAAAGAAAGAGTACATCTAATGAAGAGTGGGAAGAACATACTTGGCAGAAGATTTGCTGACCAGAACAAGAAGACATTGATATATTAGTGGTGTAGAGAAAAAGAACCAAACAAACTGTTAAATTATACCCTATGGAGGGAAACAAGCTGACTTAGGAAGAGTAAAAATAGTGGAGGGGTGACTAGTAAATCAAGAGAAGCTAGCAGGAAAGATGATAAACAATATTTGTGGCTTCATGGATTTATATACATATTCCTATAGTATGGATAATGGTAACATTTCAAATAAAAAGTTAAGTGATATTTGAATAATTTTACTTTGACCGATGTGGATGAAAACCTTGATTAGGTCATGTGACAGGAAAGTTATTTGACCCTGAAATCCAGTTTGTTTCTGCCATTAGTAAATATGCTGTATGATATAGGGATCGTGGGGGTGGGACCTAAGAGATTGGCCAGTGAATTTACTGTAAGACACTCAATGAAGGACTAGAAGTGATTCTTTATCAAACAATTAAAAGTTCTATAGGAAGAAGCCAAGAGCGGTGGCCCACGCCTGTAATCCCAGCACTTTGGAAGGCCAAGGTAGGAGAATTGCTTGAGTCTAGGAGTTCAAGACTAGCCTGGGCAACATATTGAGATGCCATCTCCATTTTATGTATTAAAAAATGTACTATGGGAAGTGAAAACTGGGATTTTTCAAAGGATGTACACTTTGATTTCTCCCTTTTTTTCCTTCCACTTAGACTGAGATTTGTCAACAAATTTCAAAAAACTTGGGGAGTACAGAATACAGTTCAAGAATTTTGGATCCCTGTGATATAATCCCTGTGAATTTTGGATCTCTGTATGTAGCAGAGAAAGGGTTGATGATCATGTCCCAAGCTAATTGCCATGGGGGGTGTGGTGGAAATGAACAGACTTGGAATTAAGTAGAATCTGATGTTTCAGTGTCTACATGATTCTAAATGTTGTGGGCTTGATATTTATGTGAAAATCTTGCTTGGCAGATTTTTAAGGTTATTTTCCCGTAGCTGAAATTAATTTCTATTCTGAATCTTCATTTTTGCCTTCCCAAAAGCAGAAAAATTAGTCTGGCCTCTTCTGGGTAAGAACAGTCATGTTATATTAATGAGTTTTCAGTCTTTATGAGTATAAATAAAGTCAGTTACTGCTCAGTCATTTCAAGTTTATAACTCAAGTACATTCAAGATTTCTGCAACCCTTGCCAACCTTGGGGTTAATTTGCAGGGAGCTATTTGCAGGGAACTGGTTCTGCAATGTCAGTGGGGAGGAGGCATCCATTTCCTTCCTTTCCTGCTTCTTTCTGACATGCACAATTGACCAGTCATGACCTTTACTTAATAGAATATATTTCTACCTTTGCTTGTATACCTATGGTCTTATTATTGTTCTATCCTGTTGTCCACTGTAATTGCAATCCACAATGCCCCTTCTGCCTGCCACCTTTCTCTCTGTGAATATTCTCACCCTGCTTAAAAGTGTAGGTCAAGTTAAGCTAGTTCCCTGTACCTTTTCTGGGTCTGTGCTGTGGGCCTGCAGTTGTCAGTACTTTTTTATCACTAACACTGATTTCAATCATATCTGTTCTTTGTGTTGTTGTGGTCAAGGGAATGTGAATGGGCTTTCTCTTGCAGAACCATGACCAAATTACCTGCCAAAGGTTGCACCTTATAATACTGCCACCTTGGCACTTAGGATTTCATTGTATGATTATTGAGAGGGGAGACACTAATAGTCTACAGGACTTGCTTATCAAAATATTTTCCTAAATGTCAGTCTTAAAATTAGATTTTTTGTTTAAAACATTAAAATGAAGAAATGGAGTAGTTTTTCTTCTCCTTCTAGCCTTGATATCCTCCCTTTTTTTGAGGCAGTGCTGAACGGATACCTTAAAGCTTTTAAGATACATGCATGGAAAAAACAGGCAGTGTTTTACATATCATACTATAACATATATTTTAATTTACTATATTCTGAAAATTTTGTATTAAGGTTATGGACAAAAGTCTTTATAAGCATGCCTGACTAAAACTTAAATATTTCCAGAAGGGTATATTTATTAGGAAAACCAGCAATCTATTAAATTCTCTAGAAGTTTTTTTCACCAACAGTGGAGTTGTGCTGAGAAAATTAATCTCTCTTGTCCCTCTTTCTTCATCTGTAAAACAAATAGTAAATGGTATCTATTTTCTTTCATGAAGTTTTTCCAGTGATTGGATATTTGCAAAATATCTAACCTAGTATCTGAAAAGTGGCAAGTCCTCAACATTTGTCAGCAGCTACTTTTGTCCCATGATAGAAATCTTGGGATCTTGGATAGATGAAGAGTAAAATTAAGAGAGAAATTAAAGTGAATAGTTTGGGGAGTATTTTATAGACTACTTAGAAAAATAGCCTTTTCCTCATTGATGTCCACCATCTGGAAGAATGACACATGGTAGGTGTTCAATAGATATTTGAATGAATGTGTAAATATTTCCTGTTTGGTTTTATATTTTTTAATTGGTTACCTTTCTTTCCATGTCTAACAAGAATAATACAAGAACCTAAATGGGCATAAAAGAGAAGTTGTGGGGGAAGAACAGTTTTAGGAAAGAAATCTCAAGAAAATGTTCAGTTGAAGGGTGGTTGGCATTTGGAGTTTTATTGTGATACAACGATCTATTATACTTAAGGAATAGTAATAGGTTAAGGAAGAATAAATTTGGTGAAACAATATGGATGTGGAATAGTTTTGCTTACATGTAAAATGAATGAGCTACTAAGACAATCTCTAAGCAGCAACATTCTGATTACAACCTGGGGCCTTGGTGACCTAGAGGTGTTGCTTAAGCAGTAGAGTTTCTGTGGGAAATAGAGGTGGGTATAGCAGCAAAGTCCTTTAGAGTAGAATACCATAGCTAATTATTTCTCTCCTCTGGGAACTTGAGCTGTGTTAAGATAGGCAGGAAGAATGGCAATAGAATTAAATATCTCCAAGAAAAACCTTTGAAAACAATTGTCATTATCATTTTTGATTGGGGCATCTCATCAGAATCTGAGGAGACATGAGAATAATTACAGATTTCTTCTTTTTTTTTTTTTTTTTAACCATTATGGTACTCTGAAGACAAAAGTGTAGTAGGTTTCCAGGTGCAGGCAACAGAAACTCAGCAGGGCTAAAGAAGAATTTGGTAAAGGATATTGGGGAGCTCATGTAAAGTCTGAGGATATGGGAGAAGGAGGTTTGAAACAGGCAGGAACTAATGCAGCAATAGCCAGGACCATAACCAGAGACTGCTACTGGAACTATCCAGCTCCCAAACAAAGATGTTACAGCTGACAGAGGATTACATATTGGAACTGAGACAAAAAATGAAATCATAAGACAACTTACAAGATTTTTGTTGCTTAAAGTATTTGAGCCATAATCACATTAATAGATTATATAACATTAGATTGCCTCATTTAAAAGTAATTAAATAGGGGTGGTTTAAAAAATAAAAGCAATACATACAACTAGTGCAATATAGAAGTATGTAAATGGGAAAAAATTTTACAGTGAAAGTGAAGGTGGGAAACAGATAACCTCTATTAAAAATTTGAACCATATTTTCCAGACTGTACAATATAACATATGTAGGACTGTAATATACATGCTGCTCTGTAACTTGCTGCTTTTACTCAGCAATAGGTGTGTACTTTGGTTGATGTCAATACATATAGTTCTAGCTTAGCCTTTTAAAAGCTTCATAGCATTTAATTGTTTAAACACAATTTATTCAATCCACAACTGCTGTTAAATTAGATTTTTAAAATTATAATTTTCTTTCATATATGTTTTAGGTACTTGTATGCATCTCTATAGGCTAAATTCCTATGAGGATAATTATTGGGCCAAAGGGGAAGGCATATATAAAAATTTGACAGCTGTCATTACTAGCTCTTGTAGAGGGTTAGCTCATGTTACATTCATACCTACAGCATAAGAGGACCAAAGTCCCCATGACTTGAATATATCTGGTCTTATGTAGCAATAACATTCAGAAGAATTTTACTTTTCAGAGATAAATAAGTAGATTTAACAAAGTGTTCTGAAGCACTGTCCCAAATATCTGAAAGCAGAAGAACAAAATCTAATAACATGTTCCATATTTTAGGTATCTTCTAAAACTTTTGTTAATGTAATTTATTAACAGAATTAAAGTATGGCACTAAAATGTAGGTAAAAGGCCAACATTTCAAAAATACTGGAGACTGAATAATTTGCTAATCATCGTTATTAACTCAGACAAATGTTTTCTTAAGGATGACTTAGCGTTTAAATTTCAGGATAGATTTTCTTTTTCAGTGAATTTAAAAGAACATTACAAGAAAATGTTATTTAATTCTCTAAAAGGACAAAAAACCTTTTAAGAAACTTAATAGTTTTCTACACAAGCCTAATGATTTTCTTTGCAAATAACATGTTGGGTTGAAACTTTCCTATCTAATGAAAAAGTAAAATGTAAAGTAAATGATATAAATTAGTTTTTATAAGAATTTAAAAAATTGTGAAGAGTAGTTGTATATTACATATAAATAGTCCAGCCATTTCTCTACATGAAGCATTTTTTAATTCCAATGGGTAAACTCGTTTATATTGACATTGTTTTATATAAATGCAGTAATTCTGTAACTATAACTTTCTTGACATAGTGCTGATGAAATTTTCATTGATGTACTCAATTATACATCCCACACAGGGCTATGCATCTGGCATTTTAACTTTATTTTTTAGCAACAAAAATGAGAACTAAACCACCCCATCCCCAAACAAACGACAAATGGTTTTCTTGATTTTAGAGTTTCTTTTTTATTACTTTAAAAATAAACATTAGAAAAGTGACAGGTTATTGGACTGGACATCTCAGAAAAACTAGTTATTGCATAATTTGGTATATCTTTAAGGTACAATCCATAAAAGGATAAAAATGAAACATCGGGAAGAAGCTATTTTCAGACTCACTTATCTAACTCTGTTGTAGACAAGAGAAGAAAGCATGTTAAGATTTGTTTTAAATATAGTATGTTGAAAATGACAATGGTCATATTGATCTCTTTTCCATCATTTTTCATAAGGCCATATCCACATGTGGTTGAATATCCTGGAAAGAATATGGAGTTTGGCTCCTTATAAACCTGTGTTATAATTCTGATTCTTTTACCACCCACCAGCTAAGTGACTTTAGTCAGTTAATTTACCTCATTGAACATTGGTTTCCTTGTTTCTAAAGTGGAGTTAATAATACCTACTGCAAAGGGTTGACATGTTAAAGAAAAAATATAAACATGAAGCACTTTAGAACTTTTGAATACAGTAGATTTTCAATAAGTGCTACTCTCCTCCTCTCCTACAATTCCCATTCTAATCTTTATTTTACAAGATGGTGTATCCCAATACTATGAGTTTTACTATTTCTACCCCAAACAGAGACCCTCACAGGATAGTTACTGCATCCTCTGTAAGTCTTAGGAGAAAAATTTAATAAAGCTTCATGAATTCTTTCATGATTGTTTCTTTGCTTCTCCATCTGTCATGCTCTATTTAAATAATCATAATATTCTTAGTACAGATATCATACTTTTTGTTCTTTAAATAAAGAACAGAACCCCTTCACTTAAAACTCCATAACATTTTTATGTTCTTCATACACCAAAGTTATTTTAAGAGAAATGACCTTCAACTTTTTCATTTATTAGTGAACATTAATAATATAGTATATCATTAAGGTAGTTTGAACATTTCCCTTGCAACTATTACAGAATTTTCAAACTCTTGATTTTATGTTGTTTCTATCTTGTGATTGTTCAACTCTTGATGAACGCCATTGACCTGCTTACCTGCTGGGTATCAGTTGAGGGTTTCTTGGAGAAGTACTAACTGTGCACAGTGAGTTCCTACAGACTGGTTCTTTGTTACAGATTGTCACTTCTCTATTGTGATATTGTTGAATCTTTATAGTACTACTCCACAAAGGCTGTTCAAAATCTTTATTCTTAAGAAATTAGCTTCATCTTTGACCTCTTTGCCCTTGAAAGATCATCTCTTTGTGATGAGATTCAATCTACCTCTGTCCTTCCAACATATCCTATGCCTTGGTTCATATATTTTGTGCCCAATGAACATTTATTGTTTCTGAGTAAAGCAAAATTTCCCAAAGTATACTTTCAGTAATATCATAATTCAATTAAAAGTCTTTACTAGTTTCATGTATTCTACCAACTAAAGTTACAACTCCTTGGCCTTGTGTTCAAGACCCTATTCAAACACCTTTCTTCACTTATTTAGTGGAATGTAAAGCAGAACTTGATGCAGAATATTCTGAATTGGTGTTCAAACTATTCAAACTTATAAAATTTTATTTTGTGTCCTCCAAAGAATTATAATATGATCCACATTTATCCCTACCCAACTCTAGCTCTGAAGTTGACAGAGGAAATAATTACCGGAAATCTGAGACTTCTTTTCCATAGTATTCTGACTGGATTAGATATTTTGTTTTTTGCTTAGGTAACTTAATATTCTAGTCTTCATTATATTAACTTTTAAATATTCAGTCTGCATTTATTCTAACATTGAGGCCAAACTTCATTTTTTTTTAAGACAGAAAAGAGACTAAGACATTTTTTTTGATCATGAAAGAATTTAAAGAACATGGTACAAGACATATAACATGTTAGTTTGGATCATGTGTCAGATATTCTTTTTCAGAAGAATTAGTTAATTGTCCTAATAATACAGCGAATCAGTGTTATCATTCCCCTATTATAAATAGGCAATGGATCCTTTAGAACCTTAAGTGACTTGGCCATCGGCACATAGCCAATAAGTGGCAGAAGTATAATTCCAACTCAGATCCACTTGCCACCAAGTAGGAAATTATCTACTCACGCTGCAAAATAAAAAATTCTTAAAATACTGACTTTCATCGATAGCTTAATAGATCACTGGCCTAGGAATGTAGTGAGAATGGAAAATGGCAGCATCACACTTTAAGCCCTTTTGATTTTTTTTTTTTCCCCCTAACTCTCAAAGTCTGGAAAGTGGCTCCTGGAATGTTTCAAAGCTACTCTCTTCCTTCTATTCCTTTTTGGCTAGCTGGGTGGCTGTGCCTGGCTCTCTGCCTAAATGCTATCCTGAGAAACTTATGCATACTCTGCTCAGTGACCATTCCTGAGTCACTGCTATCATTGCCTCCACTGAACCTGCATTTGGATAACAGATAATTTACAAGCTACAATTTTGAGAAGCAGGTCTAAGCAGATGATTTGTAATACCTCTACCACACTCCAGCTCTCACTTTCCCACACAATGTTGATGGAATGCCAGAGCAAGCCACTTTTGTGTACCTTTAACAACCTTTTCTCCCCCTCCTTCTATGGTGCAGACTTCTTCTCAGGGAACTATGATACTTGAGCCACATTTCCTCTTTATCTAATTCTTCCTGGAAATTGTTGCCCATCCTACTTCTTTTTATTACTTCTCCATACCCTCTGGTTCTCTTTGCCTTCCTCCTGACCAGTGTTCCCATCTCCATCAAGTTCAACTTAAGATTTTACTTCAAAAGATTACCCTTTGAAGTTTTCAAAACTTAATAATGGATCAAATGTAAATGTATCTTAATGATCTTATTCTATTCCACAGTGACCATCTGCTCAAATCCTTTGCCTTGACTTTCAGTCCTTTCATGCTGTGTCTCAAATGTGCAATTATCCCGAGGGAAAAAATGACTGCAGAAGGCCAGCTTGCTTGTTTAACATTCCTTGGATTACTTTAAAAGTACAGCTTAATTTGTGACTGTGATTGATAGACTTTGTAAATGCTATTAGAGGCTAAATGATTAAAGTATAGAAAAACAGCATCTCCCATTTGCACACAAAGTTGTGGTTTATTTCAGAGCAAATGGTTGTCTTCTCAAGTGATGACTTGGCACCTGCTGAAATCCCAGTAGCGGAGGTCTCTGTACTTGGACAGGTCAATGGATGGAAAGGAGAGGCACCTGGAATAGTTAATTCATGGTCTTCTGAGAAGAACTGTTGAATAACAATGAAATTAAGCAGGATTAGAGCTGACACTTTCATTGGCTATTGAGACCAGCCAAGTAAAACATGGCTTATTACTTCTGGGAGCTAAAGACCCATGCGACAGTACAATTCCAGCTGGGGAAAAGCTTCAGATTGGGGAACCAGAAGTCATTATGTGTCTATGATGTATGAGACTGGATCATTCATGCATTTGGGCATTCCATAAACATCTAAATTCCCACAGGTCAGATATTTTGCTCTGTCCTAAGAATACAAAGGCCAATACAACATTCCCCACCTCCCTCCTCCCAACAAGAGAAAGAGAGCTTAGGGAAATTAACATCATCTGGGAACCAACACAATGGACAGAACATGCTTTCTGGAAATTATGCACATTCTTACTTTATTCTCTAAACAACTCTAAGAAGGTGGATATTTACTAACTTGATTCTATGAATAAAACACCAGAGACTTAAAGTAGTGGGCTGGGATTGCAGCCAAGATCTCTGTAATTCCAACACCAAAAATTTCCCAGAGAGGTGTATACAAAGATATATTTGAAAATTATGTGGCTAATACTCAAAATTCTGAACAAAGTGTAGTGGGAGCAGCTAGGAGAACTGATTTTATGGAATTGGTGTTATTTTAGCTGTGTTTTAAAGGCTGAGAGTAGTGAGAAAAGGGGGGTAGAGGATATATCGTGATAAAGCAGAGCTTGGTCTAAGCATCTTTTTAACAGCCTCTTAGTAGAGGGACCAACTGTGTGGTGGAATCTAGGAATGACCTTGTCTTGGCTGCTTCTGCCTCTGCTTCTTATTTAAACTGACCCTATTATGCCTAAAGTTTTCTTTAGTCTCTCTGTTTATACTTCATATCCTTAGGACTGACCACATAATTTGTGGGGGCTTCTTGTTCAAAAATTAAGAATTTCAAAACAGCAGAACATTAAACCAAACACAGGGTCCTTCTTAGTGCCCATGAAATGGCCCTGATAGTAGAACTAAGAACCCTGTCAAAGATATAAGAAAATGTTCTACTTAACTTTACACCCTTTTAATAGCTTGTATAAATTATAGCTTTAATCTAAGTTAGTTAGTATATGAATACAAATGGCAAAATTTATGCACATGGAGTTCATTTCAAATTCATATGTGACCAGTTGGAAAGTATGTTTTTATTTTTAAATATTTTAGGAAAACTTTTATGGAACAGATGGGAGTTTCATTATTTTTCTTTTTTTCTATCATGAAATACTTGATCCATGTAAGTATCTAAAAAGAACATAATGAACACCAAATGAATATACAACTTAGCTTAAGAATTATAAGTCTAAAATACAATTGAAACAACTTATGATATATTCCTGGATCATATTTTTCCACTCCAACTCCATCTTGAGGGTACTATTAATAAGTTGGCATTTTGATATTTTATTTTCACTACACTTGTATATATCCTTCAAATACACGGAACACATTTTTTTATTCATTAATTTAACAAATACTTAGTGCGCACTTACTATACATGTCCATGTGTTCTGGAGAACCTGTCAGTGAGCAAAACATACATAGAGGGGAAGAATCTTTCATATAAAATGGGGGATAGAATCCATTTATGATAGCAGCAGAAATGGTAAAACACATAGATTTTTTGTTTTTTAGTTTGTTCTTGTCTTTGTGACATAAAAATAAACCACAAAGTGGAACAATGTACCACAACGTGGAACAATGTACCATGTTTTTAGATATGGAGGTGGATTAATATGTCAGTTCTCCCTAAATTTACCTATAAATTTAATGAGATTTCAGAGAAAAATGCCAACTCTTCATTTCTGCCCCCCTTTGCTGAACTGAAGATTTTTTTTTTCACTTTTACTTTTTCTTTCTTTCTTTTTTTAAAATGAGACAGGGTCTCCTTCTGTCATCCAGGCTGGAGTGCAGTGGCATGATCATAGCTTACTGTGGCCTCAAACCCCTGTGCTCAAGCCATTCTCCCACCTCAGCCTCCTGAGTAGTTTGGACTACAGGTACATGCTGCTATGTCTGACTAATTTTAATTTTTTTCTTTTTTCCCTTTTCTCTTTCTCTTTCTTTTATTTTCATTCTTTCTTTCTTTAAATAGAAATGAGATCTTGCTTTGTTGCTCAGGCTGGTCTCAAACTCCTGGGCTTAAGTGATCCTCCCACCTTCTTCTTCCCAGAATGCTGGGATTATGGGCATAAGACACTATATCTGGCCACATAAAGTAACTTTAAATGCATCTAAACTAGGAGGAACAATCATGAAAACGATGACATAAAAAAATGTGTGAAGTTAAGTTCTATTGGTTATTAAGATATGCAGTGAAACCTTAAATGGTAATAGCAGATTAATAAATGGAAATATACACATGAACATTTAGTATATGATAAAAGTAGTATCACAAATCTGAAAAGCAAAGATGGAACTTTTCTTAAATGATGCAGAGATACGTGGATAACTACTTGGAAGATGATGAGATTGGACTGATACCTAATTTCATACATCAAGAGTAGTTAAAACTGACCAAAAATCTAAACACCAAAGCCAAGCCTCATGTGGTGGCTCATACCTCTAATCCTAGCACTTTGGGAGGTCAAAGCAGGAGGATTGCTTGTGCTGAGGAGTTTGATACCAGCTTTGTTCACAAAGGGATACTCCATCTCTATAAAAAAATACAAAAAATCATCTGGGCATGGTAGCACATGCCTGTGTTCCCAACACAGGAGGCCGAAGTGGGAGGACTGCTTGAACTCAGGATGTTGAGGCTGTAGTGAACTGTGATCATACCACTCCACTCCAGTCTGAGCAACAGAGTGAGACACTCTCAAAAATAAATAAAACCAAATCTTGCAATGAAGACCAATATATCCAAAATCCAGAATATATAAAATACTGATAATTTTATACAGTCAAATTTTACATGGTAAAAATCAAGATAAAGACAAAATCAAATAATAGGCTGTGAATCTTTTTCCCAAGTCATGTTATGAAGGATTAATTATATACATGATTATATGTGTATAAGCTTCAATTTCTAGGAGTTTTAAATATATTATGAATATCTTATATATGTCACATATTCATACAAATGTATTAAACATATATATGTAACAAATATGTAATTGTATTTTATATAATATATATTTGAAATATATAATACATACATTATATATCTACATATAATACATATTTGTAACTCTTAGAAATTGAGAAGAGAAAGAGCAAACTAACAGAAATGAACAAAAGTCATAAAAGACAAATTACAGAAAAAGAATGAATAGCATTTAAGTATTTGAAAAGATACTCAACCTCTCAATAAAATGAATAAAAATTAATAATAGGCATTTCTAACCATCAAATTGAGGAAAAAACAGAAGTTTGAAATAATTCTATTGGAGAGACACTTGTAATTTCTGGAAGCAGTGCAAAATGGTACAATACCTATGAAGGAAAATTTGGCTCTAAGAGCATTACAAATTCTTTACTCCTTAAACCTAACAATCACATTTCTATAAATGCACTCTACAAATATACCTGAATAAGATATTTCATATGTACCAGGTTATTCATTGTGGTATCACTAGATAGCTGAGTGTTGAGCAAAAGACTTAATTAAGTAACCTGTGGTACATCCATGCAGTGGAATATAATAGTTATAAAAAGGAATGAGGCATAGCCATATAAAAGAATAAAATTGTGTCTTTTGCAGCAACATGAATGCAACTGTAGGTCATCATCCTAAGTGAATTAATGCAGGAACAGAAAAAATGCCATGTGTTCTCAGTTATAAGTGGGAGCTAAATGTTGGGTACACATAGACATAAGGAGAACAATAGACACTGGAAATTACAGAAGGGGGAAGGGAGGTGAAGAGCAAAGGTTAAAAAACTACTGGATAATAAACCCAGAACCGTGTGATGGGATCAGTTGTACCCAAACCTCAGCATCACTTAATGTCCTCAGGTAACAAACCTGTACATGTATCCCCTAAATCTGAAATGTTGAAAAAACAGAATGAGGCTATCTTCTATGTATTATGATAGAGAATATATTGTTATTCCAAGATATACTGGGGGAAAATATGAATCATAGTATTACATGTTGATTTCTTTAGTAAGATAAGACAATTATTTGCATGCTAAACAAACACTTGCAGGGTTTGTTTGTAAAATAAAAACATTTCCCTACAGGGGGTTGAGAGGGTAAATAAAGGAGGAGACAGTAAGGGGAACAAGCCTTTCTAGGTGTCTCTTCATATTATTGTAACTCTTGAATCATGTCAACATACTACCTATTGAGAAAACACTGCTCAATTTAGTAAGAGATCCCTAACACTGAAAGCAAATGGAAACAAATGAGCAAATAAATCTGACTGGATATTGCATTGGTAATATAAACTCACAGAAGATTAACTTCAAGTGACTATGGAGTATATATTTTTTGACTTATATGCTTAGCGTGGTGGATTTAAGAATAAAAAACTGTAAAGATAAATAAAACTTTATTTGGTTTAGTTTTCTTAAATTTTTTATTTTGTGATAATTGTAGATTCACTTGCAATTTGTAAGAAATACGGAGATTCTTCCATTACATAGTTCCCCTCCACAGTAATGTTTTGCCTATCTGCAGAACAATGTCACAAGCAGGAAATTGATTTTGACACAATCTATTGACTTTGCTCAGATTTCATCAGTTTTACATGAATGTGTGTGTGTATTTGCTTCTATGTAATTTTATCATGTGTACATTATGTGACCACAGTCAAGATAGAGAAGAGTTTCATCATAAGGTTCAATTATTCTACTCCTTTAAATTTAAAAGGTAATATTGCTAGTCAAAGGTATTTGGCTACCTGATCTGACATTGACTCTGTCCTGATTTTCTCTGATTTTTGTCCTTTAAAAAATGTTATGTAAAATTATTTCATAATAAGAAACTTTTGAAATACTTTAAGACAACATAATTCCTTTGAACTTTGTCTAAATTGTTTCATGTTATGAATAGTTCCTTTTTATTGAGTAATATTTCGAAGTATGGATGTCTCACAGTTTAACTTTTCATCTGTTTAAGGATATCTAAGTGTTTTCTGTTTTATAGATTCACAAACAAAGCTGATATAAATATTCATGTGCAGGTTTTTGGGTGGATGTGTATTTTTATTTTTCTGGAATAAATTTCAGGATTACAACTGGAAAATATGGTAAACATATGTTAAGTTTTATAAGAAACTGCCATACTTATTTCCAGAGTTGCTATATCATTTTATATTCCTATTAATGTATGATTGATCTAATTTCTCACATTCTTACTAGCATTGGATATTAATCACTATTTTATTGAAATTTTAAGCATTGCGTTAGGTGTGTAGTGATAGCTTGTTGTGGTTTTATGTGCATTTCCCTAATGGTTAATGATATTGAACTTCTCGTGATTATTTGCCATCTATATGTCTTCTTAAGTAAATGTCTCTTTATATCTTTTGCCCATTTTATAACTCAACTTATTTTCTTTAGCTACAAGTTCTTTGTTGAACATATGGTTTATAAATATTTTCTCTGTAACCTTTTTATTCTTTTACAGAATCTTTTGGAAAGCAAATGTTTTAAATTTTGATGTGATGTATTTTTTCTTTTATGAATTGTAATTTTTTGTCAAATGTAAGAACTCTTCACTTAGCCCTAGGGACTAAAGATTTTATTTCATTTTCTAAAGTTTTATAGTTTTATACTTTAAATTTAAAACTGGAATTCATTTTGAGTTTATTTTTGTATAAGGTGAGAGGTTTATGTCTACTTTCTTTGTGCTTTTTTAACTTATAAATGTCCAGTTGCTCCTGTACCATTATTGAAGAGACTACCCTTTCTCTATTGAATTACTTTTGCACCTTTGTCAAAAATCAGTTGGATATATTTGTGTGGGTCTATTTTTGGGTTCTCTATTCTGTTTCATTGATCTACATGTTTATTTCTTTGCCAATACCATGCTGTTTCGATTACTATGGCTATACAGTAAGCCTTAGTTTTGAGTAGAGTGTTTCTTCCCACTTTATGCTTAATTTTCAAAATTATTCAAGCTTGTGTAGGTCCTGTGTCTTTCTATAATAAATTTTAGAGTAAGTTTGGCTATGTCTACAAAAAAACCTTATTGGACAGTAGTTTAACTTTTAAAAGGTAATATTGCTATTGTTATATTGATACTTTTTATACTATTGAATAATACAAAAAATGTTAATATAAAAATATTTTAGTGCAAGTTAGAATATATACAAGAATAAAATAAAAGGAAACATAATATTGAAATTGTATTGTATATCAAACACAAAGTCATTAATTAAACAAATGTGTATATATCTGTCCACTGAAATTGCTTAGAAGCAATTTCACACTAGTAATGGTGACCATCCATGGTATTAGAGTTGTGTCCTCTAATACTATCTTCTTCCTTGGAGAAGTGGCTGATTTGAAATGTGGGTCAAGGAAAGCACAAGGTAGTCCTAGGACATCTAATTATACTATAAATGAAAGAGGCTTCAAAGATTGATAGTGTCATGTCAAAGAACATGGGAGTCAGCTCGAAGGAACTCCCAATGGCCAAAATTGTGACAATATGAATAAGAGGATGAGTATTACAGTTGTTGAAATTACATTTATTCTGCAAAAATCATTGAGGCTGAATGATACTGAGAAGGAAAACCACAGAAATTCATTTTTTGAGCATTCAAATCTGTTTAACTTCTTTACTTAAAAAAATGGAAAGCAGAAGAAAAGATCTAAGTATATTTTTTCTGCCTTTGCTATGGTACTTGAATTTTAGATTTAAGAAATAGCCTCACTTTAAAAAATTATTATTTTGCAATCTTTGTTAGAATTATTGACTTGGGAAAGGATGAACAAAAGTGTTAAAATTATTGGTTGAAAGGCTGATGGAGAAGCGAACATTTGTGTGGTGCCTGTGGCAGGCAGTGTAATGCCTTCCCTTCCACCCAAAAGATGTTCACATCCTACCTCTGACGCCTGTTGAAATAATGCATTTAAAGTATGAAAGTTGCCTTTCATTGTCAGAATTTGCAGAGTTGATTAAGTTAAGGGAACTTAGAAGAAGAAGTTTAGGTGAGTTGGAGTAAAAGGTGTGACAAGAGCAGAAGTCAGTGATGTAGGTTCATGAGCCAAGGATAGTGGGCAGCTTCTAGAAGCTGCAAAAACAAAGGATATATTCTCTGCTAGACACTTAGCCCTGCTGATTCATTTTGGACTTCTCATCTCCAATTTGTATGATAATCATTGTCATTTTAAACCACTAAGTTTGTGATAATTTGTTACAGCAGCAATAGAAATCTAATACACCAGCTAGTTCACTTTCTTCAGTTAGACAATAACTGAAGAAAGGGATCACGTCATAACTTTAACTCAGTGTTCAGTTTTAACCACAACTTGGATTTGACCAGGTTCTTAGACTTAAAATTTATGAGAAATATAAGGGCTAGAGAAACAGGCTAAACAACACTGACAAATTCAGGAAGTGTAAGACAATTGGTTCAGTTTCTTCAAGTGGGACATGAAGAAAAATAAAGTTGCCGTAACTGCAGTGGGGAAGACAAAGGACAGAGCCAGTTTGGAAAGTCAGCAGGAAGAAGTTTTAGACGTGATAAGTTTGTGATGTATTTAATAAGATATCCAAACGAATATTGCAGTACATAGTTGTATATGTGAATTAGAAATCCAGAGAAAAGGCCTGGGGCCATCTAGGAATCATCAGTGCATAGATAGTATTTAAAACAATGAAAAGAGCTGTGATCAAGAAGAAAAAGTGGAAATTCATAAGAGAAAATGTCTAAGGGCAGATTATTGTGATCTTCCAACATTAACAAATCCTGAAAGAAGATGAAAACAGAAAGGAGACTGAAAATTTGCCAGTAATGTAGCAGGACATCTAAGAGATTGTGATTTTCAGAAAACCAAATGTAAGAAATGTTAAAGAGGGAGTGATAAAACATCAAATTTGTAACAAAATGGAGCACAGTACATGTATCTTTGCTATTTTACTTATCTTTGTGAAATTCATTCAGAATGATACATTAATTCTAGTCTACTTTCAGTGTTTTAAAATCCTTTGTGTGAGTGTTCCTCAACTTACGTATCCATTTTCCATTTATGACTATTTCCTATTTTAAGAAGGCTCTACGAACATTCTTGTGACATGTCTCATTTTGTGCATATATGTTTCATGTGCGAAAGTTTCCAGACCATACATAGGAGAGGAAGGAATTACAGGATCATGGGGTACAGCATTCAACCTAAATATATATTGACAATTGATTTTCACAGTTATAATGTGAATTTACATTCCCACAGCAGTATGAGAGTATTTGTCCTTCACTAATTTTGTCAGTCTTTAAAATATTTGCCAAGTTGAGAGATGTGCAAAGGAATTTGATGTTTTCAATTTATATATATATACACACACACATATATATATCTCCTTAGAGTCTCAAGTGCAAACATCTCCTCCTTAGAGTCTCAACTACAGCTACTCTTTTGCTTTTTATAGGGTCATATTATAAACAAAAATTTAAAATTTCTGTGTAGTTGAAATATTATTCTATTTCTGTTTCTGCACTTAGAAAATGTGACTAGTAATTATGCCTACCTTATAATGTTGTGATGATTCAATGAGTTTGGAGTTTGGACATTCTTTTAATATTTGGATTTCCTCTGCTATGTTCTAACTGTTAATCTATTTGGCTCATGTTTCTATTTGGCTGTGTCTTAAAAACTGCCTTGTAGACTGGGCGTGATGGCTCAAGCCTGTAATCCCAGCACTTTTGGAGGCCAAGGCAGGTGGATCATGAGATCTGGAGTTGGAGACCAGCCTGGCCAACATGGTAAAAACCTGTCTCTACAAAAATACAAATATTACCCTGGTGGGTTGGCACATGCCTGTAATCCTAGCTACTCAGGAGGCTGAGGCAGGAGAATTGCTTGAACCTGGGAGGTGGAGGTTGCAGTGAGCTGAGATTGTGCTAATGAATTCTAGCCTGGGTGACAGAATGAGACTCTGTCTCAGGGAAAAAAGCAAAAAAAAAAAAAAAAAAAAAAAAAAAAAAAAAAAAAAAAAAAAAATCCTGCCTTGTAGGAGGTATTTATATATTCTTGATATTAATCACTTGTTAAATATATGCATTGCAAATATCTCCTCCTTAGAGTCTCAACTATAGCTACTTATTTTGCTTTTTTATAGGGTCATATTATAAACAAATTTAGAATTTCTGTGTAGTTGAAATATTATTCTATTTCTGTTTCTGCACTTAGAAAATGTTACTAGTAATTATGGCTACCTTATAATGTTGTGATGATTCAATGAAATATTGCATGCAAAGTACTTAGTCATAAATGCTAAGTATTTGGCTCAAGTCACTGCACTCCAGCCTGGGCGACAGAGTGAGATTCCATCTCCAAAAAGCAACAACAACAACAAAGATAAGGCCTCAATAACTATTTGGTGTTACTGTTACATCCTTATTATGCAAAGCACTATTGAGTGAAAGAAAAATCATTTTATGTCTGGGACGTGAGAATGAAATGACTGAATGTACAATTCTACATCATATATCAGTCTCCAGATATGTGGGTCTATTTCTGAACTTTCTATTGTACATTTACATTACCCTGGTTTGATGATTAACTTAAGGAATGTAGTATGATAAATCTGGATATTTGATAGAGGAAATTGTCTCACCTTGATAATTTTTTTTTCAACTTTTTCCCCCCTCAACATTGTCTTTGAAATTTGTGTCCTTCTGCCTTTCTGTATAAACTTTAAAAATATATTCATTTCTGTGGGGGGAAGTCATTAGAGAAAAAAATGGTTTATATACTAAAGATGGAAAGCCATTGATTCATTCTAATAAGCAAATAAATCAATACCCACTACTGCAATTTTAGTTACGGATTAGGTGGAAATGATGAACATTAAGGACAATCACATTAAAGGGAAAAATTTTAAATTTCTCTGAAGTGATTAACTTGCCATAATGCAATTTGTTTTTATGGTTGTTGCTGTTAATCCAGGTATAGTTAGATAAACCTTGAAAGATCAAACATATGGTAGTCACATCATTCAAAAGATCTTGCAAAACTAATGTTTGATTTTTATGTTAGGCAAGTGACTTATTTAGGCAAACTTACTTTTAAGCTATTTTATAATTATTAAATCATTAACATTATATAAAAGATGTTATTTTAGTGCAATATAGTCAATTTAGTTTTATGTATAAACAATACATCTTTTGTGACCCTAACATTAAGAAAGAAAAACTAAAGCCTCAATACTGAACTTTGATAACCCTTCAGGATTTTGTGAAGGAAATTATGATTCATTCTTTTCATGCATATCATTTAGAAGGTTAGAACATTGCATACAATTTTGAAATATAATTAATATGAAACATTAGCCTGTCAGCTAATGGGTGATCATTTTTACCTTGTTTTTGTGACACTTTACAAAGAGTATTAAATATGTTAAAAATACTTTGCAAATTTTTAATCTCACAATATTATAGAGTACAAGCTGATTTTTAAATGGAAACAGACTCTGAATTTTTTGTTCAGCATTTGTATTTCTGCATCCATTTTTAATTTGAATGTAAATCCACTACTAGGCTTAGTTTTTAAAATACAACTCTACTGAGGTACAGTTTGCATACAATGAACAATACATACTGAAAGTATACCATTCAATAAGTTTGACACATGTATACACATGTGTCACCACCACTATAACCATGATGCTGTACATTTCCATCACCTCCATAAGATTTTTTGTGCCTTTTTGCAATCCTCTCATCTCTCTTTCTCTGTACCCAGACAACCATTGATTTGAGATGCACCCCAACATCATTGTGAACCTTATTTGTGGCAGTCCACTCCAGGCTGGGGCTGATGGTTAGAAATGCTGTAATAAAATGGGCTATCTTGTGACAATAGGAATAATAGGATCCCAAAATAACATAGACATGATGTCACCACTTAACTATCTAAAACATGCTAGGTACAATTATAATGAATAGCAAAGTCAAAAATTGCAGCCCAAGGGGGCCTGGCCTGAAGAGAACTGTGGGGATAAAAAAATAAGATTTGATGAGATATGTGGCTTACGGGGTATAATCTGTTTTAGATAGAGATGGTGAAGTAGACATCTCTGAGACTGCCCCGAATAGCCAAGATAGTATCTCATTCGAGAGGCAGAGAAGTACGGGAGAACAGAGACATGGCAGAGATTAGTGCAAGCACCTTAAAGACTAAAAGAATGCAGGGATCATAGTTCTCATCATATATCTTGGAATTCACCAGTCTTGCCCAAGCAAAACCCAAATAGATCCTGTAAATGACAATGGAGCCCCAAAACTTGAGCAAGCAGTATCTCCAATGGCTACTGTTTTGTCAGATGTGGTTGTGTGTTTGCAGTAGGCATGCAGTATGCAGCTGTTGACCTACTAAATACATTCTTTCTCATGCTTATCAGGGAAAAAGACAGAAGCAGTTTTCATTTGAGATTTGGCCTGCCTGGATGTTCTGCAGAATACCACTTTAGTTTATTGTATCAGTGACATTGGGTTAATTGAATCGGATGAATAAGAAATGGCAAGTATGTTGGAAGTCTTTATAATCTATATATTTTTCAGAGGGTAGGAGATAAGCCCTGTAGAGATTCAAATTCCTGCCACATCAGTGAAGTTGTTAGGGATCTAGTAGGCACGTCATGCTGGATCATGCTGGGATTTTTCTTCAAAAGAAAAGGACAAATTATTGCATTTTTAACTGGTAGGCACATGGGACTATTTCTCTGACTCATTTATCACATGATATTGAGAGTTCTCTACTTTGATTTGTCCTTGAGCAGGAAAGAATTTGCATCAGGTCTGGTCTGTGATGCTCACAATTGTGTCACTGGGGCTGTACAACCCAGTGAACACTAGGGTATTACAGTTTCCTTTGGTGTGAAAAGACACCACATAGAGTTTATGCCAAGCTTCAATAGAATAATCAAAATATAGATATTGAAGATTTTGAAGAAGGCCATGCCATTTGCAGCAGAGAATTGTACAGCTGGCCCTAGGAACTTCCTTTACCGCCATGTAGATATAGATGTGGGAAGAGTGACAGGTGCTGGTAGGAGCAATTATGTATGTCATTTTCCAACTCTGTTCAGGGAAATGACATTGGGAGCTTCATATCAATTGTGGTCAGAGTATTTACATTAGAGAAACGAATTAGTGCATTCTTTTATCCAGATGGCCAGTTTAAAAATATTACCCAGCCGGGCGCGGTGGCTCACGCCTGTAATCCCAGCACTTTGGGAGGCCGAGGCGGGTGGATCACGAGGTCAAGAGATCGAGACCATCCTGGTCAACATGGTGAAACCCCGTCTCTACTAAAAATACAAAAAATTAGCTGGGCATGGTGGCGCGTGCCTGTAATCCCAGCTACTCAGGAGGCTGAGGCAGGAGAATTGCCTGAACCCGGGAGGCGGAGGTTGCGGTGAGCCGAGATCGTGCCATTGCACTCCAGCCTGGGTAACAAGAGTGAAACTCCGTCTCGGAAAAAAAAAAAAAAAAAAAAAAAAATATATATATATATATATATATATATATAATTACCCACATACCACTGGATATAGAAGTTTGAGCCACCTGCCTGTACTTTCTGACTCTTCACATACCCCATCAGTCCTTCCATTCTATGATGGGTTACTGCTGGGCCTACCGACCTCGTGACTTGGTGAGTCTAATAGAACCGAGGTCATGGTAGACAGCTCAGGCTACACAGTCCTTGATGTCCTGTGATCAGGTACTTTTTCTCTATCAGGCCCATTCACTAATGGTACATAGAGGACTAGGCATAAATAGAGCCAGACAGAACTTTACAGAAAAAGAGATACAGCAAAGGGACTTGAATTAGGAATGTATTGGTTCTATCACATATCATACTACCTAGAAGCTGCTATCCTGACACAATGAAACATCTGTTTGAAGTTGCAGCCAAGCAGCCAGATTGAGATGAAGCCTTGCACATATAGGTGCTGTGAAAGAAAAATTAATCTCAGGACCTCAAAAACTAAGCTAAAGGGAAAAGTCAGGCTGAGAAATGGGTCACACAAACCTGCCTCCATTTGGTTCCAAAAAAGATAGCTATGTAGAAAAGAAATAGCTATTTAAAAAAGAAAAACTATGGACCTTCCTCATAATTTGCCTATGAAAAAATTTCTTCTGGGCCCCAGGATCTTTACCCTAAAACAGTTCTGCTGAGTCTCACCCTGACAATGTAAATTGTCAGAACTTGTCTTGACAGGTATGGGACCAAGGACAGAACTAAAAAGTCATCCTTCTGCTCACCAGAGACAAATGCTATCTGACTGTTTTCTCCTCCCTATTTTTAGAGAAATTTTATGTAAAAATGAAGATTCACTGAGCAGGAGATGAAAACATTAATGACTATTCCTCTACCCCTACTTAAGTGTAAAATGTGTATTTAGTGAACACTAATCAAAGACTTAAAATAATGCAGCTGCTTGCTGCTTTTATTTTTTATTTATTTTTGAGACAGTTTTGCCCTGTTGCCTAGGCTGGGGTGCAGTGGCACTATATTGGCTCACTGCAACTTCAACCTCCTGGATTCAAGTGATTCTCCTGCCTCAGACTCCCAAGCGGCTGGGATTACTGGCACCCACCACCACACCCAGCTAAATTTTGTATTTTTAGTAGATACAGGGTTTCACTATGTTGGCCAGGCTGGTTTGGAACTCCTGACCTTAGATGATTTGCCCACCTTGGCCTCCCAAAGTGCTGGGATTACAGGAGTGAGCTACCTCGCCTGGCCTGCTTGCTGCTTTTATCTACCCTCCCTTTAAAATTTTTTCTTTCTTCTTCTTTCCCTCAATACCTGTTCTTTTCTTTTTAAATATTGAGTTCTCCAGACCCTCTTCAGGAAAAAAAAAAAAAAAGGCGAGGCCCATAGATTTTTCCAGTGGTTCTGTGTTCTTTTTCCTGAGTATATCTTTAATTTTGGCAAATGAACCTCTCAAAATGATTGACTCACCTTGATCATTTCTTTGACTTACAGTGCCATGCTCTAGGATGCAAATCCAAAATGTAGTATATGCCCACTTTTTAGGACCATTTTTTAGGGCTGTGTCCAATAGTTACTATACAAGGGTTCTAAAGGGGTGGGAGTAGGAGTGGTTTGCATTCCATCATTATCTGTGACTCACTGGAAGAATTTGTGCTTTGCATCCTTGTGACTTTTGCTTCTGTGGATCCAGAGGTTCTGCTTTGTTGAGGAGGAATGCCTCTATCAGAGAACACACTGTAAGAGCCTATTAATTTTTATGTTCTCATTGTTCTATGGTAAATTTGGGTTCCTTGGGCCAGGAGGACAGGAACAAAGAAGTGAATTACCATCCTGTTAGGAGTAAATAACCCCAGTTGTCAGGAGGGTATAGGGCTTGCTTCCTTCTAATACTTAATACTGTGATACTGGGGATTAGGCTTCAATGTATGAATTTTGGTGGACACACAAACATTTAGACCATAGCAGCCGCTTTGACCAAACGTTTTCTGTTAGATTAATTTATGTTGTTGAATGTAGCAGTAGTTCATTATTAACATGTTACATTCCATTGTATGAATACACTGCAATTTATTCATCCATTCCACGATAGATGGACATTTGGATTGTTTCTAATTTTTGACTATAATTAATAAAGCTATGAGCATTCTTGAATGTGTCTTTAGGTACACATAGTGTTGCTTTCTGTTGAGTACCCAGGAGTGAAACTACTTCTACAAAAATTATAGCTGAGAAAATTACAGTGGTGGGGAGATCTCATCTAGCTAACCTCCTTCTTGTCTTTACCCTTCAGGTTGCCTTTATTCCTGGAATTTAAGCCAAACTAACTTTGGGAGACATTTAGTTTATACTTAAATTAAAATAGTCCTTCTCCAAAACTCAATCGCCTTTGCTAAGCTAATTGGAGATCACCGGGCTAGGCAGATAGAGGAGCCTAAGGCAGCGGTCCCCAACCTTTTTGGTACCAGGAGCAGGTTTTGTGGAAGATAGCTTTTCCACAGATGGGGGGCTGCGGGAGTGGCGGTAGTTTTGAGATGATTGAAGTACATCACACTCTTTGTGTACTTTCTTTCCATTATTATTACTTTGTAGTATATAATGAAATAATTACACAACTCACCATGATGTGGAATCAGTGTGAGCCTTGAGCTTGTTTTCCTGCAACTAGATGATCCCATCCAGGATTGATGGGAGACAGTGATAGATCATCAGGCATTAGATTCTCATAAGGAGTGGGCAACCAGATCCTTCACATGTGCAGTTCACAATAGGGTTCATGCTTCTATGAGAATCTAATGCTGCTGCTGATCTGAAAGGAGGTGGAGCTCTGGCAGTAATGTGATGATGGGGAGCCACTTGCTTGCCTGTTGCTCAACTCCTGATGTGTAGCCCAGTTTTTAACAGGCTGTGGACTGGTATCAGTGTGTGACATAGGAGTTGGGGACACTTGTGCTTAGGTGTAGACATAAAAGGATTGCCAGCCATTATTCCAGAGGTCACAAGATATTAACTTCCTCAATTAATCCTGCAGTTGATATCACTATTGTGACACCAAAGATTGGCCTTTTGAGATATCTTTTCATGTTTTTTTGCATGTCTGATGACCAATGGCTTTACCTGGACCCATAAACCACTCCTGTGGACCCAACCAGAAGTGACTCAGGCAAGAGGATAGCTTTGATTCCCTATGATTTTTTTAAAAATACTTTTATTTCCATAGTTTATTGGGGAACAATTAGCGTAAGTTCCTTAGTCGTGATCGGTGGGATTTTGGTGCATCCATCACCTGAGCAGTATTATTTCATCCCTGACCCAACCAATCAGCACTTCCCATAACCCTAGCCCCCTGCCCATCAAACTGTCTTGGAAGAACCCCTAATCTCCAGGCCTTTGACACTGATTTGCGTAATGAATCCATCTCTCACATGGTGTGGCTTGTCTCAGATCAATTAAGCTCTTGACTGCAATGCCATGGTCTGTGTGAATTAATTTCGTTTGTGTGGCAGGCAAGAAGAAGTCATCAGGCAATTACAGGAGTGGAAATGCTGTTTAGCTTTAGTAGATATGGACAAATAGTTTTTCAAAGTAATTTCCAACCCCACCAACAATGTCAAAGAGTTACTTGCTCTCCTTGCTCACCTAAATATAGGAGTGTCAGTCTTTATATCAATACTTAGCACATCTCAAATGATGCAAACTTAAAAGTTTAAATGGATTTGAACTTTACAACAGCTTAAATTCATTTTCATTCTATAATTTGTCCTGTTTTTCATATAACTAATATGTATATTATAAACCCTGAGATATTACTTTTTGTTTTTAAACAGTAAATACTCATTTATATTTTACTCACGTAACCATTCTTTGCAATCTTTGCATCCTTCCTAGTAATTGCCTGTTTCTACTTATGATGATTTACCTTTAGCTTAAAGAACTCTCTTTAGTATTTCTTGTAGAACAAGTCTGCTAGTGAAAAATTCAGTCAGATTTTGTTTTCCTAGAATAATTCTTATTTTATCTTCATTTTAGGCGAATATGTATATATTTAATATGGATAGCATTTAAATATATAACACATGCTATAAAATTTATTCTTTTAAAATGTACAATTGAGTGGGTTTTCATATTTTCACAAGATTGTGCTACTGCTAATTTCAGAACACTTTCTTCACACCAAATGAAACTCTGTACCCATTAGCAGTAACCGCCCATTCCCCCATCCTTCTGCCCTGGTAAGCACTAATCTTCTGTCAATTGAATTTATCAACTCTGGACATTTCGTATGAATGGAATTGTATATTATGTGGCCTTTAGTGTCTGACTTCTTTCACTTAGCATAATGTTTTCATACTACAGTCTGCATTTCTAATGTAGACATTGAAGTCTCTGGTTGGTTAGCTTGGTGGTCAACTAATGATTGAACAGATGATTCCTTAAATACAGAGGTAAATCCAATAATTCTGTTTTTACTGAGAGGCTGTCTTTTTGGGTGAGCACATTTTTAACAGTCAGATAGTGTTCAACTCTGCTTTTGCCTTTACTTTCTGATTCCACAGAGCTCCTGGATCTGCCATGAGTAGAAGCATAGGGCTTGCTGAGATGTTTTCTGAACATGTAGATAGTCCTGAATATGTAGACAGCTCTACACATGTGTGTGTCCTTCTAGAGTTCCAGGTTTATGTCTGGGACCCTAGAAACCCCTGTATAGACATCTCTTTACTCAGCTTTTTCTTTTAAGCTTTTTGGTTAGTGTGTAGTTTGCCTCAACTATACTGAACACCTTAGGAAATGACTAGACAGTTCAAATAATGACAATTTGTCTTCTAAAGCCAAGTTTTTTCTTTTGATGAAGTCCTATTAATCATTTTTTCTTTCATGGCTCCCAGGATTTTTTTTTCCATTCCAACTTATGAAGATGCTTTGCTATGCCTTTTTTTTCTATGCAATTAACAGTTTTGACTTTTGTATTTAGTTCTATGATCTATTTTGATTTAATATTTTTAAATGAAATAAGGCAGAGTTTTGAGAATAATTTTCTTTTTATGGAAATGTGCTTGTTCCAGAACCATTTATTTATCATACTATTCTTCCCCCATGGAAATGCTTTGGCACTTTATGAAATATCAAGTAAATTTTTATGTTAGTGGGTCTAGTTCCAAACTTCTATTCTGATATAAGTCTATAAGTCTAACCTTTAATGTGAATACAAGACTTTATTGTAATCTTAGAGAGTCTTGAAATTAGAAAGTGTGCACACTCCAACTTTGTTCTTTTTAAAAAAATAGCTTGACAATTCTAAGCCCTTTACTTTTCCATATTTGACACTAACATCAATTTCTTACAAAAATACCTATTGAAATTTTGATAGAGATGATATTGAATCTTTAAATCAATTTGACTGGAATTTTTTATCATAACAATATAGTCTTCTAATCTTTGAACCTCCATTTATTTAGGCCTTTAATATTTCTCAGCAGTGCTTTACAGATTTCAGTAAAAAGCTCTTGTATTTGATTAAATTTGTTTTTAAATAGTTTTTTTGTTGTTGCAAAATTTTTTTAAAATTTCAATTTGCAAATGTTTATTGCTAGTATTTACAGCCATAGTGGACTTTAAAATATTGACCTTTGTATCTTACAGACTTTCTTTCTTTATTAGTGCCAGTAATTTTCTACATAGTTTATCATTATCTCTGATGAATTAAGATAATTAAGATAATTTTAATCTTCCTTTCCTATTTTTGCTGTGTTGCACTAACTGTGGCTTTGAGTATAATGTTGAATGGAAGTGGTGAGAGCAAATTTGAACTTGGGGGGAGCAATCTTGTCTCAGTTGTAGAGGAAAACATTCAGTATTTCTCTCTGAAGTATGATATTAGGCATAAGCCTTTTGTGGATGCTTTTTATAAAATCAGATTGAGAAGGTTCCTTTTATTCTTAGATACTGAGTGTTTTTATGAGGATAAACCTACCTACCTACATACACATGTATTTCATAACATGGAACTCTTTTATATTGAAATATTGATGATCTTGAAGGGTACAGCAAACATACTAGTGTGGAAAACTTTAAAATATTTATTCCTGCTTGCAAAGTGATACAAATTGATACAAACTTCAGATGATACAGAAATGAAGCAAAAAGTGAAAGTTTCCCATAGTTTAGATACACTTAGTTATGAAGGAATTGTGTAAGTTATCTCCTGACACATAACTTTTCATTTTTATTGTGTCATTTAAACATAGCTTAAAAGTGCTTGTGTCAAAACCGCTATGTCAATGTAGTTGCATTAGAATATCCTTTTTATTTTTATGAGATACTCATTTCTGGTTGATTCACAACATATTTTTGCATGTGAAGGGCTGTGACAAATCTTGTAGCAGATAAATCTATTTTTCTTTAACTCAATGATTCCCCAAATGAATTGCTGCCCTAAGATTTTTTTTACCTAATTTTTGTAATATCTTAATGGAATTAGTATTCTATAAGATTGTCTTTAATATAGACCAAATGAATGGTTGTCCAGATTTTTTTCATTTTTTCTTTTTTTTTTTTTTATTTTTTTGAGACAGAGTTTCACTCATTACCCAGGCTGGAGTGCAATGGCACGATCTCGGCTCACTGCAACCTCCACCTCCTGGGTTCAGGCAATTCTCCTGCCTCAGTCTCCCGAGTAGCTGGGATTACAGGCACGTGACACCATGCCCAGCTAATTTTTTGTATTAGTAGAGACGGGGTTTCACCATGTTGACCAGGATGGTCTCGATCTCTTGACCTCTCATCTAAGTTTTATAATATAGAATATGAAAAAAATCTTTGGACAGCTATTTATTTGGTCTATATTAAAGACTATCTTATAGAATCTTATAAAATGTCTTATAGAATATTACAAAAATTAGATGAAAAAGATCTTTGGACAGCTATTCATTTGAGTAATAGAATTAGTATTCTATAAGAGTCTTTGGACTGGATGCAGTGGCTCATGCCTGTAATCCCAGCACTTTGGGAGGCCGAGTTGGGTAGATCACTTGAGGTCAGGAGTTTGAGACCAGCCTGGCCAACATGGAAAAACTATCTCTACTAAAAATACAAAATTAGCTGGGCCTGGTGGTGCATGGCTGTAATTCCAGCTACTTGGGAGGCTGAGGCAGGAGAATCACTTGAACCTCCAGGAGGCAGAGGTTGCAGTGAGCCGAGATAATGCCACTGCACTCCACACTCCAGCCTGGGCAACAGTGAGATCGTCTATTAAAAAAAAAAAAAGGTTTTGATATACATCAAATGAACTGCTGGCCAAGTATTTTTTTACCTAATTTTTATAATATATGGAATTAATACTCTCTAAGACAGTCTTTTATATACAGCAAATTAATTGCTGTCCATACATTTTCTTCATCTATGTTTTGTTACTGGAATTAGTATTCTATAAAGCAGTCTGATATACATTGATATTTACCTTTGATTTTCATATGTATCCTGTTAACATTATTATGAAATGGAACAGTGCCTTAGTCCATTTTTTGTTGCTGTAACAATAACACAGACTGGGTAATTTTGTAAGGAAGCGATTTATTCAGTTCGTTGTTCTGGAGGAAGACTAAGAGCCTGGCACTGGCATCTGGCGAAGGCCTTCATGCTGAATTATGATACGGCAAAAGGGCAAGTGTGTAAGACTGAGGGAAAGGCATCAGGGCCAGGATTCAGCTTTTGATAATCTACTCTCAAGATAATTAATGTGCTTCTGCAATAATGACATTATGGAGTCCATAAGGCCCCACCTTCATGATCCATTCACCTCTTCTTAGCATTTACCTCATAACACTGTTGCATTGGGAATTAAATTTCTAACACGTGAACTTTTGGGGGACACATTCAAACCACAACAACTAGTTAAACTAATCTGAGATTTACTGGCTAGGGTAGTCAGCAAGTAAAATGAATTGCAAACAGGATGGCTGTACTTTTACTTAGAATTCACTGCTGTGTTAAGTTTGCTAGGTCTGCCATAACAAAGTGCCACACACAATGGCTTCAACAACAGAAATTTATTGTTTCACAGTTCTGGAAATTAGAAATCTAAAATCTAGGTGTTCGCAGTGCTGATTTCTTTTGAAGCTGGGGGTAAAATCTGTTCTAGATTCATCTCCTTGCTTCTGGTAGTTGTTGGCCATTATTATCATTCCTTGTTTTGTGGAAGCATCACCCCAGTCTCTGCTTTCATCTTCAGGTGGCTTCTCCCTATGTTCATGTGTTTGTTTCAAAATTTTCCCTTTTTATAAAGGCACCAGTTACACTGGATTAGGACCATCCCTAATGACTACATCTTAGTTTAACTAATTCTATCTGCAGTGACCTTATTTCCAAATAAGTCACATTCTGAGGTACCAGAGGTCAGAACCTCAATATATGAAATTTTGGGGGACAAAATTTAACTTAGAACAATTACTTCTCAGAAGAAATGACTATTATATAAATTCCTCTACGTTAGTCTTCCACATATAGGCTTACGGTCAGGAAAATGGCAAATTGAAAGTAAAAGTAAATGGAAGGTTGTGTACTGTTGAAAGCAGAGGGTCTGCTTACTCAAAGATGAAAAACAAGGCTGCATTCTGGGAATAAATGTGCAGGAAAGTTATACAAACTGTGAGGCAAAAGTATATTTTCCAAGGGAAAAACCCATGTATGGAAAACTTTAGGCAGTTAATTGATCTGCTCACTGCATTGTACTTATGTATCAATAAAGAATTTAATAATTCTATACTTTGATATGCTGTATTATTGGATGTTAGTCTCTATATTACAAAATATAACTTCTTTAAATTTTATCCCAAATTTAGTAGCCATCCTATCTATAAATTATTTCACTGTAGCATTTTAGGATTTGTACAATCTGGAATAATCTCAGAGCATATGGAGCATGTCTATTTAGTAATGTAGAACACCTGGCACAAAAATATGTGTAGAACACTGCCTTAATAACTATACTATGCAGATCTTCTAAGTAAAACCTTTGTTACCTGCTAAACAGGAAGCATCTGTTATCTTACGGAAGTAACTCATAATTAGGCAACCTACAAGGCAGTCCCTATGGCAAAAAGACTGTAGAATTATTTACTGAGCACTTGAGAACAAGGCTTTCATTCATTTTTATTTCCCCCAAATTACTGGCATACAGAATTGTGAATGGTGAGTGTCCAATAAATGTTTACGAAATATTTTGATTGAATAAAAATAAATTATGATGTGAGGAAAAAAAGATGCTCATTTGTAACCACTTTTATTATCAATTCTCTTGTATTTACCAGAGTTAGTCTTTACTGTGAGAATGTTCTGGTATCAAGTTTCAACTCTGGCACCTATTAACTGTGATATTTATAAATTATAAAAGACTTTGAACCTCACATTTTTATCTGTCAAATGGGGTGGTAATTCCTATATTAGAAAGTAAGAGTGAGAAATAAACCTACTACTTCTTTGGTACTAACCATTATTATCATATTTCACCTGGATGGAAACTAGAGCTTCATACCTGGTCTACGTAAATTAATCATGCCCTCCTCTGATTCTTTCTCTACCCTGCAGCCAGTGTAATCTCTCTAAAATGAATATCCGATCACGTACTTCTGTTACTTAAAATCATCCAGCGTTTCCCTGTTGCACTAAGACTAAAGTTTGAATTCCTTGGAGCTAGATAGATCATAATCTGACTACCTCTATTTCTGTCCTCACTGATAATTCATACCCTCATTGTATTAAACAATTTGCTTTGAGATGTAAGCTTACGATTTTTTTTTTCTACAAATGCGAGTGTACATGATGTAGCATCTGCCTATAGCAGTCACACTTTTGGAACATCATCTTCTGTACCCTCTCCCCTACTTTTTCCTTTTCTCCCTAACTCATTTGATTAAATCTGAGTTTTCTTTCAAGTTGCCTTTAGAAAAATTCATGAGTTCCTCATAACTGGGCCGTGTATTCCTCCTATAGATCCTCTGGCACTCTGGGCTTCATTTGATTCGAGCATTGATCATATGGTTTTCAAGTCTCACCTTTGCTTCTCTAAGCCTCTCAAAACTCTGCCATATGGTTATATCCCTAGTGCAGTCCCTGATATGTGGATTGTGATGAATAGTTATTTATCGACTAAATAAATGAATGATGATAAGATGGTGTTTGTGAAAATCAGGTACAGTCATTTGTGTTTAACAGGCATTAAGGATAAATACAGCTCCATTTGAAATTTAGGTTTATAAACAATTAGAAGTAATTTTGTAGAAACCACTGTAGAAGGGAGATGATAGGCACTGCTTTATTAAATGCTGGGTGTTCGCCTGAGCTTTTTATAGCACGTGAGCGTATAGGAATCTAGTTAATGACAAGGAAAGAATAAATAAAAGTACATTTGAACTTCAGTAATAGCTAAAGTGATTAGCTATAAGCTAAAATTATAAACTGTAATTTTCTGCACTAATTAAATCTTATGATTATTTTCAATTATGTCAGACATATTTTACAAAATTTGATATGTGTTCCAATATTAAAATGTAGTTTCAGATGCATAAAGACAGGATCTCAAAGTAAGTCTGTTACAAAGAGAGTTGCAGTACTTTACCCTGAAGGGCAGCAAACCGCAGCAAGGAAAACTGTCACTTCTGAGATAGGCACACAGAAGAGTCCAATTTAATCTTGCTTGACACTTGTTTTGCCTTAGATAGTTAAAAACTTTTCTTTCCTTTTAAATAGCTTATTGGATGAGTTTTGTTTCACTAACTAGCACGGAAGAGAAGGAAATTATAATTCAGTGTCTGAAAAAATAAAATTCCTCTAGGTACAAGTGATGTGCATTTTACCTATTCCTTTAATTGTAGAAGATTCCCTTTCAGTAGAAAGACTCATGTTTCTGATGTCATACTTCCCTTTTTCAAATATGGGACTTATAATGCTTGGTGTCTTAGTACAAAACACACATTTTCTTTTTTCTTTTGGTCTATGGGGATTGCATAATCCTCAGATGCTTAATGCTTATTTTTTTCTAAAATGTTACTTTTATCACCAGAAAATTGTTCAAGCTCTTTAACCAAAGGCATCATGTCTCAAATAGATAGTAATAATTCTTAGCTCTATTTCAGAGAAGTGTTGTTCAGTCTTGACTACACATTAAAATAACTTGGAGAGATTTTTTTTTTTTTTTTTAAAGGAGGCAAATGTTTGGGCCACATACCAAACCAATTAAATTGCAATCCCAGCGGGTGGGACCAAAGCAGGGATATTTCTTTTAATCTCCCTCAAGTGATTATAGAGTGCAGCCAAGAATGAACACCAGTGCCTTGGAGCCTATATCTAGTTAAAAATCAAAATTGCTTGTCTAAGTTTTTATTCCATCCACCAGTGTCCCAGACAGGTCTTCTACTACTGAGTTTTCTTATATGTATTTTTTATCTTAAAATTATCTCCTGATTTTAACAAAAGATAAAGCAATACAGAAAAGTACAAGGAGGAAATTAAAAGGCATCTATGATTGCACTACTTAGGGAAAAGGGATCATGGGGACCATTGTTAAAATTTTATGCATTCTCTCTCTCTCACACACACAAACACACACTATTTAAAATTTCCCAGTAAGCAAGATTACTGTATACTGTTGTATGAATGCAAGTCTTTGATCATTGCTATTTTAGGAATAAACCAAGCTGGAGGAGATATCAAGTTTGTGGTTTCAACTCTTCCTTTCTTAAAGTATGGTTCTTTCAAAAAGTCCATAATATATAACTAAGAAATAGGTAAAAAAAAATTCTCAGACTCACAGCAAGTGAATCACAATGAAGCAGATTTCCCATTTTCTCCTTGCTGCAGTTTATATCGCAGGGCCTTGTCTTTTGAATTACTACCAATTTTTTTTTGTCCGTTGAAACTATCTCAAATTCATACTTTCTTCTTACTATATACTAATATGATTATTTTAAAATATCTGCTGTAAAACCAATTTTATCTGTCTAAACTTGTGCCATTCATGTTAGCACTGCTCTATTGCTGATTCCTGTTGAAATGAGACTCCTGACATCCTGTGACCTTCAGTCCTGTTTTCAGTCTTTCTATGTCTGCTGACCCATAGTAATAAGACAGTCGCTTGTGTCTTCTGAACCTGGCAAACTGATATGACTAACCCTGGGTCCTAAATCAGAGCAGTGCCTGCTCATCAGCCATCCTAGAAGTATCATGATAAAAATTGCCTCCCACCCTATTAGCAAGCACATTGTTTAATTAATAAAAAATTGGGCCATTGTGTCAAGTAAGTGATGGCTTGCAGTGAATGACATAAAGAATTCAGAAGTTCATTCATATCCATCTTAATTATAATTGTGTAATAGGTCATATTCTTTTTCTACAAAATAGATGATTCCTTACTTATTATGGTAGAGTTCTAAAAGTTAAAATTTAAATAAGACTGGCTCCCAATGTTGTAGTGACCCTAAATACTGTTAATTAAGACTAAATTTTGAGTAAATTATTTCCAAACTGGCTTAAAAGTTAATGAGATAATAATCACCCAGGAGAGAACAGCATGATGGCAATAGTATAAAACAGCAGCAGCCTGGCTAGATGGTGTGTTTTCCTCTTATTCCAGAGCTCTTGCATGCTTAATTGACTTAAAACATTATGGTTCAAATGGACTCAAGGTTACTAAATATGCCTATAATGTGGATAGGATTGAATTACATTTGAAGTGTTTTAGTCACAAATGTGTAAACATAGTTAAAATAATGTGGAAAATAATGCTAATTTTTCATATTACACAGTTGGACATGAATATTGATTCCATTACCCTAATAGAATGTCATGAAACTTGGAAAGTTTATTTATTCAAGCTAAGAGCATAATCATTGAAAACTATAGTGTTGATAGAGCTTTTATTAACACACAAATGATTACCATCCCCCTAAAACCTGGGGAAGATGGTATTACTTTTTAAATAATGACTTTCTGATAATAAAGTAACAAAATTGATAATAGAAAATGTGGGAAACACACAGGTTAGATAGTAAAGATCAACTATGTTAGATGATAACAAAGCAATGATCATTAACACTTTGAGTTTTTAGTCTTTTCTCCCTATGCCTTAAAATTGATTTTATATCAGATAGACTCTTTTTAAATATTTTCTGATTTACTAGGATAGGAAAAGTGTTCTTCACATTTTTAACTGCTTTCATGGTTCTTTAACTGGTCTCATAGCTTTTATTCTCCATACAAAGGCACAAGCCAAAAAGAGTGAAAACTTTATCTAACATTATGGATTTCATATAACATCTCACATATTATAAAAGATAAAGTGTGAAAAGAGAATTTGTAGGATGTAAAATAAGTATAGGGGATCATGTTCCAAATATTAGAAAACCTCTCTCACCAGTAGAAGAATTGTGAGACTTGTAGAAAGATAACTCACAAAAGAAACAATACACATAGTTTAATATATTAAAAAATTTGACTATATTGGTAATTTAAAAGATAAAAATGTAAATAAAAATAAAATTGATTGTTTTTACTTGTTAAATCTGTAAACAAAATTACATTAATATAATATTGATTGGAAAGTAAAGTGGAATAAGCTTTGTGGAAGATAAGTTTTCTTTATGTAACAAGAGCTCCAAAAATGTGTGTACAGTTTGATCTAGAAATTAAACTTCTAGGACTTTGCCTTGATTAAATATAGATGTGTAAAGAGATATAACCTTTTCTTTTTTAGTATATGTTTTTATCCTGCTCTAACTAGTTATACAGTTCACTTGATGCTGGTACAGTTGAATGACCATATGTAAAAAATCTCAACCTTTTAGTTGTTGTTAATGTACAAAATTTAACTCCAAACAGATCATATAATCCAATTTAAGAGCTAAAATAATAAAAACTGTAGAAGAAAATATAGGTGATATCAGGTTTAGTAAAAATTTCTTAAAAATGAAATAGAAAATACAAAAGAAAAATCTCAATTGGAGTTTAAAAAAAAATTTTGCAATTTGTAAGACACTGTTATGAAAATGAAAAGAAAAGCCACAAATAAGGAGAAACTATTTATAAAACATACACCCAGCAGAGGACTTGTGTCCAGAATATATAAAGAACTACCATACCTTAATAAGAAGACAAATGATTCAACTAAAAATGGATAAAAGATTTGAACAGGTACTTCAACACACAGATGACAAATAGCATATGAAAAGATGTTCAACATACCACTACAGATATCATTAAATAACCCAAACATGGCTAAAACTAAGGAGGCTTACCATATCCCTGCTGATGAGAATGTAGAATGGTACAAATATTATGAAAAACAGATTTGCAGTTTATTAAAGCTACACAAAATAATTTTTGTGGTAATTACCAAATATGTATGACTGAAGCATGCAAAAACATTGGAGAAACCAAATTGAAGGATGTTCTATGAAACAACTCTTCATCAGTTTTCAAAAGTACCAAAGTCATGAAAGAAAGACAAAAGATCTGTTTCAGACTGGAGAAGTGTAAGGAGAAATGACAACTAAATGCAATATGCGATTCTCAAACTCCTGGGACAGTAAAAGTTATTAATAAACTGGTTAAATTCAAATGAGATCTCAGTTATTATATTGTACCAACATTAATTTCCTCCTTGTGATAATTGCACTAAGCTTATACAAGATGTTAACATCAAGGAAATTAGATGAGAGATATAAGGAAACTCTTTGTAACATTTTTGTAACTTTTCTATAAGTCTAAAAGTTCAAAATAAAAAGTTAAAGTTACAATAGAGACTGGGTACAGTGGTTCATGCCTGTAATCCCAGCACTTTGGGAGGCCAAGGCAGGCAGATCATGAGATCAGGAGATTGAGACTAGCCTGACCAACATGGTGAAACCCTGTCTCTACTAAAAGTACAAAAATTAGCCAGGTGTGGTGGTGTACACCTGTAATCCCACCTACTCAGGAGGCTAAGACAGGAGAATTGCTTGTGCTCAGGAGGCGGAAGTTGCAGTAAGCCAAGATCCAGACACTGCACTCCAGCCTGGGTGACAAAGCAAGACTCTGTCTCAAAAAAAAAAAAAAAGTTACAATAGAAAAGTTAAACATACACTTAACATATAACCCAGTCATTCCACTTTTAGGTATTTCCTCAAGAGAAATAAATGCAGACTTGCATACAAAGACTTGTCTACTAGTGATTATAACAGCTTTATTTGCAATAGTCAAGAACCAGACATATGTACAAAACCAAAATACTAAAAATATGTACAATTTAAAGTATATTAATTACACTTCAATGATGATATTTTTAAATATCAGTGGTATTTTTTCCTCTACCATCTTAACTAGAAAATCCCGGGAGAAGTAAATCAACTGGATTCCTAGATCAGGCTGCTGGTAATTTATATCTGAGATCTCCAATGCCAAGTTCTAGTTTTCTGAATATGCTTATATGTTATATACCATAAAAATCTGTGGTGAGTTTTTGCTTCCTGGTGATAGGTTTTCAAACAAGTTTATAATGTTTGATTATTTGAAGGATGTAGTGTTTGTAGTTTTAGAAACTGTGGGCCAGGCACGGTGGCTCACCCCTGTAATCCCAGCACTTTGGGAGGCTGAGGTGGGCAGGTCACTTGAGACCAGGAGTTCTAGACCCGTCTGGCCAAAATGGTGAAGCCCTGTCTCTACTACAAATACAAAAATTAGCTGGGCACAGTGGCAGGTGCTTTTAGTCCCAGCTACTGATGAGGCTGAGGCAGGGGAACCTCTTGAATCTGGGGGGTGGAGGTTGCAGTGAGCCGAGATTGTGCCACTGCACTCCAGCCATGACAGAGCAAGACTCTGTCTAAAACAAAACAAAACCCCAAAAATCTTCAGCTATGTTCAAGTCAGTGTTTAGCACAATTAATTTTATTTTTTTGTTTTATCATAATTTATGAAAACTAATTGAATCAGAAAGCAGAAAATAAGAAAATCCAACTTTAGAAGTTTTACATTGACATTTACTCATTTTTGTCTCAAATGGTAATCTTATTCTGTTAAATTTATTGTATTTACATTCTGATTTAATTTCAATAAAAACCAAACATATGAGTTAGATATGTGTATCCCATTTATAGCTCTGTAAATTTAGTAAGACAATTGTAAAATGACATTTAACATTTATAAAGAATATGGAAGTAGAGGAGGCAGAGAAAGATGGTGGAACACAAACTCCACTCATCATCCTTCCTGCAAGGACACCAAGTTAACAGCTATCTACACAGAAAAAAACACCTCCTTAAAAGCCAAAAATCAGGTGAGCACTTATAGTACCTGGTTTTAACTTCATATCACTGAAGGAGGCACTGCAGAAATTAAAAAAAAAAAGTCCTGAATTATGGATACCACCCCTCCCCATTCTAGACAGCACATTGCGGAGAGCATCTCTGGGTGCTGGGGGTGGGAGAACACAGCAATTGTGAGACATTGAACTCAGTGCTGTCCTGTTAGAGCAGAAAGGAACACTAGACCAAACTCAGCAGATGCCCAACCACAGAGGGATCATTTAAACCAGCTGTAGCCAGAAGGGAATTACCAGTCCCAGTGATCTGATCTTGAGTGCCTGTCAACCTCATCACTGAGGGCTACAGCACGCTGTGTCTCCGAGTAAATTTGAAAGACACATAAGGACTGCTAGTTGTAGCTGAGTCCTAGTACTGAACTAGGCCCAGAGAGTGTGGACTTGGGGGTCTGGGACTTGCTGAGATACCAACTGGGGCAGCCAAGGGAGTATTGACATTATCCCTCCCCTAACCCCAGGTGGTATAGCTTTAGGCTCCAAAAGAGACCCCTTCCTTTCTTTGAGGAGAGGAGATAGAATAGTGGGGAAGACATTGTTTAGACACAACTGGATAGGGCACTGGTCAGAGTCATGAGGCCCTAGCTCCCAGAAAGCATTTCTAGACACAACCTGGGCCAGAAGAGAACCTGCTGCCTTGAAGGAAAGGACCCAGTCTTGTCAGCATTCATTGTCTGATATCAAAGAGCCCTGGACCCCTGAATAATCAGCAGCAATACTGAGGTACAATATAGAGGACCTTGGGTGAGCTTCTAAGACTTCCTGGCTTCAGGTGAGAATGAGTATATTTTCAGCTATGGTGGCTATGGGACAAAACTCCTTCTGCTTGACAAAAGCCCAGGGAAAAGTAAAGGAGACTTGTCTTGAACCCTAGATACCAGCACAGCCACAAGGATAGAGTACCAAGTGGGCTACTGAGGTCCCTGATTTCAGGACTTGACTCTTATACAGCATCTCTGGACCTGATGCAGGCAAGAGGGGAGTCCACTGTCCTGAAGGGTGAGTCCCTGCCCAGGCACCATTCAAGACAAGCTGACTTGAGAGACCTTGGGCCTTAATGGAACATTGGTGGTAGATTGGCAGTGCTGCCTATGGCCAGGAGTGGCAGTGGCTATGAGAAGAGGATCCTCTGCTTTGGAAAGGGAAGGGAAGAGTGGAAAGGACTGCATCTTGTGATTTGAGTGCCAGCTCAGCCACAATACAGTACAACACCAGGTAGACTTCTAAGGTTTTGATGCCAGTCCCTGACTCCTGGATAGCACTTCTGGACCCACTTGGGGCCTGTGGAACTTTGCCACCCTAAAGGGAAAGACACATACCTGGCTGTTTTTGCCACTTGCTGACTGTGGAGTCCCAGGCCCTTTAGTGAACATAGGCAGTAGCCAAGGTGTTGTTATAGCAGACCTTGGGTGAGACCCAGTACTTTGGTGGCTACATGTCTGACCTAGCACAGTCATAGTAATGGCCACAGGGATGCTTGTGTCACTCCACCCACAGCTTTAAGTGGCTCAGACAGAGAGAGGGAGGCTCTATATGTTTTAGAGAAAGTAAGGGAAAAGAACAAGAGTCTTTGTTGAGTAATCCACAGAATTCTCCCAGATCTTGTCCAAAGCCATCAAGGCCTCTATGAGTTTGCAAGAACCAGTGTTACTGGACTTGGGGTGCCTCCTAAAGCAGATACATATTAGATCACAATGCCCAAGTTCTTTCAAATATCTGGAAAATCTTTCCAAAAAAGACAGCTACAAATAAGCCCAGAGAGTGAAGACTACAATAAATAACTAACTCTTCAATGCCCAGACATCAAAGAACATCTAGTAGGATCAACAGCACCCAAGAAAACATGACTTCATCAAATGAACTAAGTAACATACCAGGGAACAATCCTGGAGAAGCAGAGATGTGATCTTTCAGACAGAGAATAATAGTTGTGTTGAGGAAACTCAAAGAAATTCAAGATAACACAGATAAGGAATTCAGATTTTTAAAAGAAAAAATTATCAGAGATTGAAATAATTAGAATCAAGCAGAATTGTAGAGCTGAAAAATGCAATTGGCAGACTAAAGAATGAATGCATCACAGTCTTAGAATAAATCAAGCAGAAGAAAGAATTAGTGAACTTAAATACCGCCTATTTGAAAACAGGAGAAAAAACAAATAAACAAGAAAGCATGCCTACAGGATCTAGTAAATAGCCTGAAAAGAGCAAATATAAGAGTTATTGGTCTTAGAGGAGGTAGGCAAGGAGGGGTAGACAGTTTATTCAAAGGGATAATAACAGAAATTTCTAGACCTAGAGAAAGATATTAATATTCAAGTACAAAAAGGTTATAGAACACTAAACAGATTTAACTCATAAAAGACTAATTATCTCAAGGTGTTTAACAATGAAACTCCCAAAGTAAAGGATAAAGAAAGGATCCTAAAAACAGCAGGATAAAAGAAACCACAATGAAGCTCAAATATGTCTGGCAGCAGACTCTTCAGTGAAAACCTTATGGGCCAGGAGAGACTGGCATGGTATATTTAAATTGCTGAGGGAAAATAACTTATTCTAATGTATTTGATGAATATATCTTTCATACATAAAAAGACTTTTCTAGACAAACAAAAGCTGAGAGATTTCATCAATACCTGAATTATCTTATAAAAAGAAATGCTAAAGGGAATACTTCAATCAGAAGAAAAAGGATATTAATGAGTAATAATCACCTGAAGGTATAAAATTTACTGGTAATAGTATACAGAAAAATACAGCATATTATAACACTGTAACTGTGATGTGTAAACTACTCTTATCCTAAGTGGAAAGACTAAATGATGAACCTTAAAAAAAAAGGATTACAACAACTTTTCAAAACAGAGTACAATAACATACAAATAGAAACACCAAAAAGGTAAGAAGTGATGAAGTTAAGGAGTAGAGATTTATTTTTACTTGCTTGGTTGTTTATACAAATAGTGTTAACTTGTTATCAGGTTAGAATAATGGGTTATAAGATAGTATTTGCAAACCTCATTATATTATTAGTCCATCTTCATGCTGCTGATAAAGACATGCCCAAGACTGGATAATTTATAAAGAAAAAGAGGTTTAATGGACTCACAGTTTCACGTGGCTGGAGAAACCTCACAATTGTGGCAGAATGTGAAAGGTACTTCTCACATGGCAGTGGCAAGACAGAATGAGAGAACCAAATGAAAGGGGTCTTCCCTTATAAAACTGTCAGATCACGTGAGACTTATTCCCTACCACAAGAATAGTATGGGGGAAACCATCCCCATGATTCAATTATTTCCCCCTGGGTCCCTCCCATAACATAGGGGAATTATGGGAGCTATAATTCAAGATGAGATTTGGATGGGGACACAGCCAAACCATATCACTTATGGTAACCTCAAACCAGAGATCATGCAATGGATACACAAATAAAAAGCAAAAAACTAAATCATATCACCAAAGGAAAATCGCCTTCTCTAGAGGAAGACAGGAAGGAAAGAAGAGAAGATTAGAAAACCAGAAAATAATTTTTTTAATTTAAGAAAATTAAAAAATTTAAAAAGTTAAATTCAAACATTTAAAAAATTAAAAGAGATATGAGAGTACTAAGAAAATGATTCTAAAGATAAATGGAATTTGTCTGCATACTACATTTACACAAGTTATTATGCTGTGCTGTTCTGTGATCCCTACAATTCCCTTAGGCAACTCTGATGACATATTTGAGTTCAAATTTTATTTTTAAGATCTAGTTTTCAGTATACATGGTTTTCATTTCAAATTAAGCATTGGACTATAACTTTATAAAGTCTAAGATTCTCCCCCAAATTTATTTTACCTTCCTATCAATGTGTGACTTCAGCTCACAGCTTGACAATTTTGGTAATTTATTATGCTCTTCACTTAAATACATGCTACTCATATATTAAATACATGTTACTCATAACTCTAAATGTTATATATTCACTTGGAACTCTAATAAGAAATTTATTTATCTAATTTTGACTTATCTTTATACTTCACTGAATATTTTGTGACCATCCTACGATACTTGACTTTAAAATTTGATTTTTACAAACTAAAATAATTATTCAAATGAAGAATGTTTTTATTTAAAACTAATACCTTGGGAGCTTTACATTTATTCCATTGGTGTTGCAATAATTCCAAGTATTTTCAAACTTCTGTTTTAAAATTTCCCACAAAACAATGGTTTATTTAAAAATCTTAATAATTGTGCTTTAGTCTTTGTTTTAAAATATTTAAGTTTAGAGTTGAAGAACTCTAATCTAAATAATTTTTATGTAATAAAACCATATTTTATTTTAAAAAGTAAAATTATGATGAGATTGTGTTTTATTACTTTAAGGTGTTTAAAATTATTATAAACAGGATTATTATAGAATAAATCATCTCTGGAAGCAATGAAAGTTTTGAAGAGAAAACTCTTAGAACAGGTTCTAGAATATTTTTACTTAAAAGAGTCTCATTATATGGTAACAGTTCAGATGAAATGATGCATTGTGCTACAAGGAATCTAAAAAGGTCATGCATTTTGCAGGGCTTACCACCTAGGTGATGGGTTGATAGGTGCAGCAAATCACCATGGCACAGGTTTGCCTATGTAACAAACCTGCACATCTTGCACATGTACCCCAGAACTTCTAATTAAAGAAAATAAAAAATAAAAAGGTAATGAATTTGTCCAGACTTGTCTGAGGAATTTGGAGTACTTAGAATAAAATGTTCTGTAATACCAATCTATAATATTAAAATCTACAATTCTATCTATGTAGTATAGATTATAAAGATATAAGATGTATATATGCATATATATAGAAAACACATATAGGTCCACACACCTATATAACATACATCTCCCTAATTCTCCCACATTCATTCACACACCCACATACCTACACACACATATATGTACCAAATAGAACTATGACAGGACAAATGTAAAATGTCTGTATTTTTCCCTTAAACATACCTATTGGTATTTTTTCCCTCATAATTTTGTCTGGCTCCTATCTTGTTTAAATTTTCTTATGATTAGAGAGATTGGGACTTGAAAACTTGGTTTTATTGTGTCTTCCCGCATTACGTAAACTTTGAGGCTTAAATCTCCATTTTTAAATTGAAAATAATATTTTCCTTCTTTGAGGATTGTATAAGAGAATATGTGTGAATTACCTAACAGAGTGCTGATTATATAGCAGACCCTCAATACATTTCTTCTCTCTGTGCCCTATCACTTCTCTTTGACCCAAATCTAAGATGAATGGTATTTGTATTTTTTTCTTAATTTTTAAAATGTTTGTAGATTGAGGGTGTACAAGTGCAGTTTAGTTATGTGGATGTATTGCATAGCGGTGAAACCTGGGCTTTTATTGTTCCCGTCACCTGAATAGTGTACCTTGTACTCAATAGATAACTTTTATCCTTCACCCTTCTTTTTACCCTCCCACCTCCTGGAGTCTCCAATGTCTTTTATTTCACTCTGTATGTCCATATGACCCACTGTTTAGCTCCCACTTACCAGTAAGAGCATGCAGCATTTAACTTCATGTTTCTTTGTTTTTCTTTTGAGATGGAGTCTTGCTCTATTTCACTTATGATAATGGTCTCCAGTTCCATTCGCGTTGCTGCAAAAGACATGATTTTATTATTTTTTTATAGCTGAATAGTATTTCATAATAAATACACACCACATTTTCATTTTGTTTTCAAATGTTATGTTAGCTTATGGGGGTACAAGTGGAGGTTTGTTACAAAAGTATATTGAATGGTGCTAAATTGAACCCATTATCGAGGAAGTGAGCATAGTACTGGAAAGATAGTGTTCCAACCCTTGCCCACTGCCTCCTTCTTCCCCCTTGTATTCTCTAATGACTATTGTTCTCAATTTTATGTCCACATATACTCAATGTTTAGCTCCCACTTAGAAGTAAGAGCACACATTATTTAGCTTTCTGTTCCTGCATTAATTTACTTAGGGTAATGTCTAGCTGCATCAATGTTGCTGCAAAGGACATTGTTTCATTTTCTTTATCCAATACACTATTGATGAGCACCTGTGTACTATATGTTTTTAATCCAGTCACCTATCAATGACACTTTGGTTGATTCTATGTATTTTCTACTGTGAATAGTGCTGTGATAAACTTATGATTGCAGGTATTTTTCTGATATCATAATTTTGTTTTCTTTGGATAGATACCCAGTAGTGGGGTTGCTGGATCAAATAGTAGTTCTATTTTTAGTTCTTCGAGAAATCTTCATACTGTTTTCCATCAGGTCATACTAATTTACAGTCCCACCAACAGTGTATTAATATTCCCTTTTATTTGACTCCTCATCAACATGTTAATTTTTGACCTTTTTGTAATAGCCATTCTGACTGATGTAAGATGGTATCTCATTGTGGTTTGAATTTGCATTTATTTGATTACTGATGTTGAACATTTTTTCTACTTACATTTCTTTTGAAAAATATTCATATTCTTTGTTAACTTTCTAATGGTTATATTGTGTTTTTGTTGTTGTTGATTTGTTTGAATTATTTGTAGATTCTGAATATATTGGTCCTTTGTCAGATTTATAGTTTGTAAATACTTCTTTCCATTCTGTAGGTTGTCTGTTTATTTTGTAGATTTTTTTTTTTTTTTTTTTTTTTTTGCTGTGCAGAAGCTCTTTAGTTCAATTATGTCTCATTTGACTATTTCTGGTTTTGTTGCATTTGCTTTTAAAGTCTTAGTTATGAATTATTTGCCTAGACCAATGTCCAGAATAGTTTTTTCCTATATTTTCTTCTGGATTTTTATAGTGAGATCTTTCATTTAAATCTTTATCTTGAGTAAATTTTTGTATAAGGTGATATATAGGCCCCATTTTATTCTTCTGCTTATGGCTATCTAGTTTTTCCAACACTGTTCATTGATTTGGCTGTCCTGGTTGTAGGTATGTGGCTTTACTTCTGGATCCTCTGTTCTGTTGCGTGAGTTTTTGTGTATATCCTTTTACCAGTACGGTTCCTTTTGGTTACTATTCCCCTGTAGTACAATTTGACATTGGGTAATATGATGCATCTCACTCTGGTTTTTTCCCTCAGAATTGTTTTGGCTTTTTGGGGTCTTTTTTTGATTCCATATGAATTTTAGAATTTCAAATTTTAAAAAAAAGTTGTGAAAAATCACAGTAATTTGATAAAAATTGCATTAAATCTGTAGATTGCTTTGTCCAAAGCAATCTACATTTGGTATGATGATTTTAATAATGTTGGTTCTTCTGATCCATGAGCATAGAATATTTTTATTTGTGTTGTCTATGATTTCTTTCAGCAGTTTTGTAGTTCTTCTTGTAGAGATCTTTTACTACTTTGCTTAGGTGTATTCCTAGATGTTTTTTCTAATAGCTATTGTAAATGGGATTGAGTTCTGAATTTGGTTCTCAGCTTCAATGTTATTGGTGTATAGAAATGTTACTATTCTTTTAATGCTGATTTGGTATTCCAAAACTTCATTGAAGTTATTTGTCAAGCCTAGGAGTCTTTTGGAGAAGTCTTAAGGGTTTTCTAGGTATAAAATTATATCATCAGTGAACAGAGATAGTTTGACTTTCTCTCTTCCAATTTGGATGCTGTTATTTCTTTCTCTTGCTTAATTGCTTTGGCTAGGACTTCCTGTACTATGTTGAATAGGAATGGTAAAAGTAGGTGGTAGTGTCTCATTTCAATTTCTAGGGAGAATGTTTTCCACTTTTATCCATTTGGGATGATGTTGGCTGTAAATCTGTCATATATGACTTCTATTTTGAGGATTTTTCCTTCAATTTTTAGTTTGTTGGGGATTTTTATAATAAAGAGGTGATAGATTTTATTGAATTCTTTTTCTCTATCAATTGAGATGATCATATAGTTTTAGTTTTTCAATTTTTGTTTATGTAGTGGATCACATTTATTGATTGACATGTGATGAACCATTCTTGCATTCCTGGAATAAAACCTACTTGATTATAGAATATTATCTTCTTGATGAGTTATTGGATTTGGTTTTCTAGTATTTTGTTGAGAAATCTTGCATTTATGTTCACAGAAATATTGGCCTGTAGTTATCTTTTCTTGTATTTGGATAGGGTTTTTCCTGTTACTTACATTGGCTTTGTTTCTCAGAGCATTACCTTTCTTCTTTTGGTGGCCATTTTGGGTAAGTTTCACCCCTATAATGCCAAAAATTTTACTTGGCCTATGCCTGTTTTTCATTTTATACAAAATTGTACAAAGGGAAGGAGAAAATCAAGTAATTGTAATTCTATGAAAAGATTTATAAAATCTTTTACAAAAAGAGTAATATAATGAAAGTTTTCTAGTGGAGAATAACTTAATGGTAAATGGGGTTTATTAGGAGATCAAAAAAACTAATATTAACATTTTCTTGTGTCAGTGTGACTCTCACAGCAGCTGTAGTTTGAGCATGTAATTTCTACTGTGTAATGCAGTGGTTTAATAGATCCCTTCAGACCTTCTGTGAAACCACAGGCATTCAACAAATGTAATTTATGGAAAATCGAGAATTAATTCTGAAGCCAAAATGAACTCTGCATAGTAACATCAGCTGTAAACTTTCTCAGATCTGTAAAATCAAAGGTATGACAACTAATAGTAAATGATAACGATGGCTGATGTACAGATCATGTACTGTAGGTTAATGAACATGTTTTCTGACAATCGTCTGCTTGTCCCAACCTACAATCCCACTTCATTAGTCTTTTGTACTCAGGAATAAGCTCTTCCATATCTAAATATTAAAGCCATATCCGTGTTAATTTACATAATAAAAATATAAATGCTTCATAAATTTCTTCACTCTTACTTGCACGGGTGCTTTTATTCTATATAGGCTTGTTTTCCAATAAATTACATTTTTCAATTAAGTTGTACATTTTCAAATTAAGTTGTACTTTTCTAGATATATAATCATTTACAAATTAATAGCCTTTTGAGTTTTCACAAAAATTTTATCTCTAACTTAATGTTTTGTAACACTGTCTAGGGCCCTCATAGAAACACTTCTAAATCTGTGTGTGTGTGTGTGTGTGTGTGTGTGTGTGTGTGTGTCTGTATGTGTGTATCTAAAGAAACATAATTATTCATGTAGTAGAATCATGCTGGTAACAGAACTGAACTTCTGCTGAATTAGACCCCTCCCTCCTCAATATGTCTTTAACATTTACTTTATGGATAAAATTGATCTCTATGTTAGATCTTCAATATAATCACTGATACAAGTAGGTAAATATCTTTGGAGGACTAATTAAAAGTTGTTCTAAAGTCATAAGAATTATATATATATGTGTGTGTGTGTGTATATATATACATGAACAACTGCATTTCATGTTTCATGTATATATACATATATGTATACACACATCTCTCTCTCTATGTGTGTGTGTGTGTGTGTGTGTGTGTGTGTATATCTATATATATATGAAACATGAAATGCAGAATAGGAGTTGTTTGTAAAATGGATGCTTAGCACTTGCTTGTGATTGACCACTGTGTGTCTCCCTTTTGTATAATAAGTCTTCAGGTAAGACTCATATTAGACCTGAACAGCAATAAAATTTTACTTTAGGCATAAGTAGATGAAACTGAATTGTATAGTCTATCTGTATTTTACAGATCTATGTTTGCACATAAACATATTTACATTCATACTACAAAATCTATCATCTATATATACATTTTATATCTTGGACTTTTCATTTTACGTTATGCTGTAGGTTTTATATTCTGTATTTTTTGAAAAAATTAAATCATTATATACTATTCTATCATATATTCTATAACTTTTGGGTAAGTTGTTTGGAATTCCTTCATATTTCTAATGGTTATTCTTATTTTCAGCATACTAAAATATATATATGCTAAAGAAATGATGAATCAATGTATGAATATTAAAAAAAATTCTTTATACATAGATTGCATTCAGGAAAAGTTTATCTAATTTGCATTTTTAATAGCAGTATATATTGTTATATGACAAAATATTTTCAAAGATTGAATATTGAAAAATTACAAATTTTCTGATTAAAAACTATTTGCAACTTTATTTCTAAATGTATTTATGTCTTACATATTTTGTCTATAAATCACTTGTAGTTCTTCATTTGCAAATGTGTCTTCATATCTCAGAAAAAAAGTATTTTAATCTCCTTTTGATATGAACTTTTTGTTTTACATGGATATAAATTATTTTTAATATTATCTTCCAGTTTAATCACTATGATTGCATGAGTAGAATTTTTATTTTATGATGTAATTCTACAATATATAATTACATAGTGTTGTAACAATCATAAAGTATAATTTAATTATATAAATGTGTATTTATTTAAAAATCCTATATAAGATCTTGGATTAAACTCTTATAAAAATTTAAAGTAATAAAGGTATAATTATAAAAGGATAAAAATATTATTTTAATTACTGTTTACCAATATTTGGATACATTTGAATGCTAAGACTCAAAAGGTTTTTTACTGACTTTTCAATAAGATCTACTCTAGCCCTTTAGTAAATATTAGTCTGCCATCCCCATCCCCATCTTGCCTTACTTTGTTTTATTTTTTTTTAAATTTCATGGCTCTTATATTTGAGCATACAAAATTATTTACTTTTAACATTTGATATGTGTTATTTATACCCTCCTATCCCCCATTTCTCTTTAGAATGGAAGCTTCAGGACTACGACTATGTATTTATTTTGATATCTGTATTCCTAACACTTAGAGCCGTCATTGAAACAGGTAGCTAAAAACTAACAAAAAATAATAAAACTTTACTGACTCTTTGATCGTCTTAACCACATTCAAAGGAATAAATTACTAAAAATGTAAGAATATTTGAATGACTTACGTATTTATTGGCCTACAAAATTCTGATGTAAGTCTAGCCACTCTTGCGAAATATCTTTTTCCATTTCTTCACTTTCAGCCTATAAATGTTCTTAAAGCTAAAGTGAGTCTCCTGTAAATAGCATATGGTTGGATATAGTTTTTTTTTTCTTTTTTCTTTTTTATTGTACTTTAGGTTCTGGGGTACATGTGCAGATGATGCAGGATTGTTGCATGGGTACTTCCATGGTAATGTGGTTTCCTGCCTCTATCCCCCATCACCTATGTCTGGTATTTATCCCCATGTTATCCCTCCCCAACCTTCCTACCCCCAGGTGTCCCTCCCAGGGAGGTGTGATGCTCCCCTCCCTGTGTCCATGTGTTCTCATTGTTCAACACCCACCTATGAGTGGAACATGGGGTGTTTGATTTTCTGATACTGTGTCAGTTTGCTGAGAATGATGGTTTCCTGATTCATCCATGTCCCTACAAAGGACACGAACTCATTGTTTTTTATAGCTGCATAGTATTCCATAGTGTATATGTGCCACATTTTCCTTGTCTATCATCGATGGGCATTTGGGTAGGTTCCACGTCTTTGCTATTGTAAACAGTACCATAATGAACATACATGTGCATGTGTCTTTATAACAGAACAATTTATAATCCTTTGGATATATGCTCAGTAATGAGATTGCTGAGTCAAATGGAATTTCTATTTCTAGTTCCTTAAGGAATCACCACACTGTCTTCCACAATGGTTGAACTAATTTACACTCCCACCAACTTCTCCACATCCTCTCCAGCATCTGTTGTCTCCAGATTTTTTAATGATCACCATTCTAACTGGCATGAGATGATATCTCAATGTGGTTTTGATTTGCATTTCTCTAATGACCAGTGATGATGAGCATTTTTTCATATGTTTGTTGGCCTCATAAATGTCTTCTTTTGAAAAGTGTCTGTTCATGTCCTTGGCCCACTTTTGAATGGGTTTGTTTTTTTTTTTCTTGTATATCTGATTAGTTATTTGTAGATTCTGGATATTAGCCCTTCGTCAGATGGGTAGATTACAAAAATTTTTTCTCATTCTCTTGGTTGCCAGTTCACTCTAATGATTGTTTCTTTGGCTGTACAGAAGCTCTGGAGTTTAATTAGGTCCCATTTGTCTCTTTTGGTTTTTGTTGCCAATGCTTTTGGTGTTTTAGTCATGAAGTCCTTGCATATTCCTGTGTCCTAAATGATTTTCCCTAGGTTTTCTTATAGGGTTTTTATGGTGTTAGGTCTTATGTTTAAATCTTTAATCCATCTGTAGTTAATCTAAATGTAAGATGTAAAGAAGGAGTCCAGTTTCAGCTTTCTGCACATGGCTAGCCAGTTTTCTCAACACCATTTATTAAACAGGGAATCCTTTCCCTATTGCTTATTTTTGTCAGGTTTATCAAATTTCAGATGGTTGTAGATGTGTAGCATTGTCTCCAAGGCCTCTGTTCTGTTCCATTGGTCTATATCTCTGTTTTGGTAGCAGTACCATGCTGTTTTGATTACTGTAGCCTTGTAGTATAGTTTGAAGTCAGGTAGTGTGATGTATCCAGCTTTGTTCTTTTTGCTTAGGATTGACTTGGCTATACATGCTTTCTTTTGGTTCCGTATGAAGTTTAAGGTGTTTTTTTTCCAGTACTGTTAAGAGGGTCATAGGTAGCTTGATGGGGATAGTGTTGATCTGTAAATTACTTTGGGTGGTATGGCCATTTTCATGATATTGATTCTTCCTAACCATGAACATGGAATGTTGTTCCATGTTTTTGTCCTCTCTTATTTCCTTGAGCAGTCAGTCATTGGTAGTTCTCCTTGAAGAGGTCCTTTACATCCTTTTTTAGTTGTATTCCTCGGTATTTTACTCTCCTGATAGCAATTGTGAATGGAAGTTCATTCTTGATTTGGTTCTCTTTTAGTCTTTTATTGGTGTATAGGAATGCTTGTGATTTGTGTACATTGATTTTGTATCCTGAGACTTTGCTGAAGTTGCTTATCAGTTTCAGGAGATTTTGAGCTGAGATGATGGGGTTTTCTAAATATACAATCATGCCATCTGCAAATAGAGACAATGTGACTTCCTCCTTTCCTAATTGAATACCCTTTATTTCTTTTTCTTGCCTGATTGCTCTGGCTAGAACTTCCAATATTACACTGAATAGGAGTGGCAACAGATGGCATCCTTGTCTAGTGCCGGATATCAAAGGGAATGTTCCAGTTTTTGCCCATTCAGTATGATATTGGCTGTGAGTTTGTCATAAATAGCTTTTATTGTTTTGAGATAATTCCGTCGATACTTAGTTTATGGAGCGTTTTTAGCATAAAGGGCTGTTGAATTTTGTCAAAGGCCTTCTCTGCATCTGTTGAGATGATCATGTGGTTTTTGTCTTTGGTTCTGTTTATGTGGTGGATTACGTTTATAGACTTGCATATGTTGAGCCAGCCTTGCAATCCCGGGATGAAGCCTACTTGATCATGATGGATAAACTTTTTGATGTGCTGTTGCAATTGGTTTGCCAGTATTTTATTGAAGATTTTTGCATCTATATTTATCATGGATATTGGCCTGCAGTTTCCTTTTTTTGTTGAGTCTCTGCCGGGTTTTGGTATCAGGATGATGTTGGTGTCATAAAATGATTTAAGAAGGATTCCCTCTTTTTTTGATTTGTTTGAAATAGTTTTGGAAGGAGCGGTACCAACTCCTCTTTGTATGTCTAGTAGAATTTGGCTGTGAACCCATCTGGACCTGGGCTTTTTTTGATTGGTAGGCTTTTAATTGCTGCCTCAACTTCAGCCCTTGTTATTGGTTTCAACTTCTTCCTGGTTTAGGCTTGGGAGGGTGCAAGTGTCCAGGAATTTATCCGTTTCTTCCAGGTTTACTGGTTTATGTGCATAGAGTTGTTTGTAGTAATCTATGATGGTAGTTTGTATTTCTGAAGAATCAGTGGTGATATCCCCTTTATTGTTTTTTATTGCACCTATTTGATTCTTCTCTTTTCTTGCTTATTAATCTGGCCAGCGGTCTGTCTATTTTGTTGATCTTTTCAGAAAACCAGCTCCTGGATTTATTGATATTTTTGAAGAGTTTTTTGTGTCTCTATCTCCTTCAGTTCTACTCTCATCTTAGTTATTTCTTGTCTTCTGCTAGCTTTTGAGTTTTTTTAATCTTGCTCCTTAGCTCTTTCAATTTTGATGATAGGGTGTCAATTTTAGATCTTTCCTTGCTTCTCATGTGGGCATTTATTGGTATAAATTTTCCTTAGATACCACTTTAAATGTGTCCCAGAGATTCTGGGACATTTTGTATTCATTCTTGTTGGTTTTGAAGAACATCTTTAATTCTGCCTTCATTTCATTGTTTATCTAGTCAACATTCAAGAGCCAGTTGTTCAGTTTCTATGAAGTTGTATGGTTTTGAGTTGGTTTCTTAATACTGAGTCGTGATTAGATTATTCTGTGGTCTGAGAGACTGTTTGTTATGAATTCCATTCTTTTGCATTTGCTGAGGAGTGATTTACTTCAAATTAGGTGGTCAATTTTAAAGTAGGTGCAATGTGATGCTGAGCAGAATGTATATTCTGTGAATTTGGGGTGGAGAGTTCTATAGATGTCTGTTAGGTTTCCTTGGTCCAGATCTGAGTTCAGGTCCTGGGTAGCCTTGTTAATTTTCTGTCTCTTTGACCTGTCTAATATAGACAGTGGAGTGTTAAAGTCTCCCACTATTGTGTGGGAGTCTAAGTCTCTTCCTAGGTCATTAAGAACTTGCTTTATGTATCCGGGAGCTCCTGTATTGGGTGCATATATATTTAGAATAGTTAGCTCTTCTTGTTGCATTGATCCTTTTAACATTATGTAATGCCCTTCTTTGTCTCTTTTGATCTTTGTTGATCTAAAGTCTATTTTATCAGAGACTAGGATTGCAACTCCTGCTTTTTTTCTTTTTTTGTGCTCTTCATTTGCTTGGTAGATCTTCCTCCATCCGTTTATTTTGAGCCTGTGTGTGTCCTTGCATGTGAGATAGGTTTCCTGAATACAGCACACCAATGGGTTTTGACTTTTTATCTAATTTGCCAGTTTGTGTCTTTTGATTGGGGCATTTAGCCCATTTTCATTTAAGGTTAATATTGTTATGTGTGAATTTGGTCCTGCCATTTTGATGCTAGCTGGTTGTTTTGTCTGTTAGTTGATGCAGTTTCTTCGTTGTGTTGATGCTCATTACCATTTGGTATATTTTTGGAGTAGCTGGTACTGGTTGTTCTTTCTATATTTAGTGCTTCTTTCAGAAGCTCTTGTAAAGCAGGTCTGGTGGTGACAAAATCTCTGAGCAATTGCTTGTTCATAAATGATTTTATTTCTTCTTTGCTTGTGAAGCTTAGTTTGGCTGGATGTGAAATTCTGGGTTGAAAGTTCTTTTCTTTGAGGATGTTGAATATTGGCCCCCACTCTCATCTGGCTTGTAGGGTTTCTGCTGAGAGATCTGCTGCGAGTCTTTTGGTCTTTCCTTTGTGGGTAATCCGACCTTTCTCTCTGGCTGCCCTTAGCATTTTTTCCTTCATTTCAACCCTGGTGAATCTGACGATTATGTGCCTTGGGGTTGCTCTTCTTAAGGAATATCTTTGTGGTGTTCTCTGTATTTCCTGGACTTGAATATTGGCCTGCCTTGCTGGGTTGGGGAAGTTCTCCTGGATAATATCCTGAAGAGTGTTTTCCAGCTTGGATTCATTCTCTCTGTCACATTCAGATACACCTATCAAACTCAGATTAGGTCTTTTCACATACTCCCATATTTCTTGAAGGCTTTGCTCATTTCTTTTCACTCTTTTTTCTCTAATCTTGCCTTCTTGTTTTATTTCATTGAGTTGATCTTCAATCTCTGATATCCTTTCTTCTGCTTGGTCGATCGGCTATGGAAACTTGTGTATGCTTCTCAAAGTTCTCTTGTTATGGCTCCATTTAGTCATTTATATTATTCTCTAAGCTGTTTATTCTCATTTGCATTCCATCTAACCTTTCTTCAAAGTTCTTAGTTTCTTTGCATTGGGTTAGAACATGTTCTTTTAGCTCAGAGAAGTTTGTTATTACCCACTTTCTGAAGCCCATTTCTGTCAATTCATCAGACTCATTCTCTATCCAGCCCTGTTCCCTTCCTGGTGTGGAGTTGTGATCCCTTGGAGGAGGAGAGGCAATCTGATTTTTTGTTTTTTCATCCTTTTTACACTGGTTTCTTTCTATCATAGTGGCTTTATCTACCTATGGCCTTTGTAGTTGGTGGCTTTGGAATGGGTCTCTGAGTGGATGTCCTTTTTGTTGATGCTGAATTTATTTCTTTCTGTTTTTTAGTTTTCCTTCTAACTGTCAGGCCCCTCTGTTATAGGCCTGCTGGAGGTCCACTCCAGACCCTGCTTGCCTGGGGATCACCTGCTGGGGCTGCAGAACAGTAAGGGTTGCTGCCAGTTTCTTCTGTTATCTTTGTCCCAGAAGGGTACCTGCCAGATGTCAGCCGGAGCTCTCCTTTACAAGTGTCTCTTTGGATATACAGGGGTCAAGGAGCTGCTTGAGGAGACAATCTGTCCCTTATAGGAGCTCAAGTGTTGAGCTGTGAGCTCCATTCTTCTGTTAAGAGCTGCTGGGCATGTACGTTTAAGTCTGCTGCAGCGGAACTCATAACCACTTTTTTTTCCCCAGGTAATCTGTCCTGGAAATGTAGGGCTTTATTTATAAGTTCCTGATGTGCTCCTGTGTTTTTCCAGAGATGCCCTGCCCAGCAAAGTGGTAGACTAGCCACAGACTGCCAGCAGAGGCATTACTGAGCTTCTGTGTGCTCTGCTTAGAAGTTAGAAGTTATTGTTGCTTCTAACTTCCTGTTAGAACTGCCTCAGTAATGGCGGACTGCCTCGGTAATGGTGGACTGCCTCGGTAATGGTGGACTGCCTTGGTAATGGTGGACTGCCTCGGTAATGGCTGATGCCCTTCCCCCCACCGAGCTGGGCCTTCTTGGGTCCAGCTGCGCTTGCTGCAAATTCAGATTGCTGGTCTTTGTGGGGGTGTGACCCACTGAGCCAGCTTACCTGGCTCTCTGTTTCAGCCCCCTTTTTTTCAGTTGAATGGGAAGCTCTCTATTCCATGTGTTCTGGGTGCCTGTTGAAATGGCCCCCCGGATATGTGCAAGTTTTTGTGCAGAGACCAGCAGCACTGGCTGAAATAGCCGTGCTGGAAACTCATGGCACTTTTCAGCTCGGGAATCTCCTGGTCTGTGGACAGTAAAAACTCGTCTGGAAATGTGATCACTCACCCTCTGCTTTCTTCTCACTGGAAACTGCACTCCAGAGCTGTTCCTATTCGGCCATCTTGGATCTCTCTCCCAAAAGTTGTTTTTTTTAATTTTGTAAGTAGATTAATAGTTTCAACATACATCAAATTAGATGAGACCTGGGAACCTCCAGGATGTAGGGGGTATCTTGGGAGAGACAGTGGTTCTCAGCCCTTTACAACCTCCTTCCAAGCTCTGGGGGCCTAAGTGTGGTTTTCTTTACATGCATCTGGCTTGGGATTGCAGAACTTTTAAATTTGCACATTGATGTTCACCATCAGTTTTGGAATATTTCCAGCTGTTAACACTTTAAATATTGCTTTTGTCCTATTCTCACTCTCTCCACCATCTGTGACTTCAAATCACATATGCTACATATTTATACATTTGAACTATGTCTGATATGTGTTTTATAATTTTTTTCTCCCTTTTATCTGTTTACCATTTGCTTTGAGCATTTGGCTAATCTTGTCTTCTGCTACTGTAGCCACTCTCCTCTTTGTATGTATCCATTCAGTTACTAATTTCCTTTAGTACTAAGCTGTCTGTCCATTTGGTTCTTTTTTAAAGGTTCAAATTCTCTAGCAAAATTTGCCCCCCATATATATGTAATTTAATGAATTTGTTAGATTTGTAATATGAAATATACATATAATATATTACATATATATCTGTAATTTAACAAATTTACCTTAGCTATTTTAAACATTAATTGTTGATAACTAAATATATGAATTGCCTATAGGTTTCTTCTCTTATCTGAATTTTTTCTCTTGGTTATTCTTTGTATGGTTTGGCTAACATTTTTGATTGCTGTACATTAAGAACAAAGATCTATATGGGATGTGGGTGGTATTTTATTCTGTCATACAGAAGACACTTTTATGCTGCATTTATGAAGTTGGGGAGGACTACCAACTAGATACTGAGCTAACTTGAGCCTGCCTTGAGGTTTAAAAAGGCTCAGTCTATCTCTAGTTTTCACCCATTTTTAGACTATGAGCCTCTAAGGCTTTCACTTGAGAGCTTGCAGGGCTGTTCACTTTCAGTACCAAGAAATTATAACAAATTTTGCTATGCTTTTTCAGAGGCTTTTACTTGAGGCCCCTTGTATCTGCAAATTATGATAGTTTGCCACTTTTTCTGGAGCCTTTAATTATAGCCTTGAGGTTACAGGGACTCTTCCCATATGTGAATCTTTGTCTTTACAACACTACTAGATGATGGGTAATATAGTTTGACTTTGTGTCCTGACCAAAATCTTATCTTGAGTTATAATCCCCAGGTGTTGAGGGAGTAACCTGGTATGAGATTGGATCATGGGGGCAGTTTCCCATATGATGTTCTCATGATAGTGAGTGAGCTCTCATGAGATCTGATGGTTTTATAAATGTTTGGCAAGTTCCTTCTTCACTCTCTTCTCTCTCTCCTCCTGCCTTGTAAAAAAGGTGCCTGTTTCCCCTTCTCCCATGACTGTAGGTTTCCTGAGGCCTCCTCAACCATGCAGAACTGAGTCAATTACACCTCTTTCCTTTATAAATTACCCAGTCTCAGGTATTTCTTATAGAAGTGTGAAAACTGACTAATATAGTGGGAAATTGTGCTTTTCAGTTTTTTTTTTTTTTTTTTTTTTAAGGCTTAGTTCTTTAGCCTTCAGCATTGTACTCTCAGGATTTGGAAAACAAGTGTTTTGAGATGAACCAGCCATTGTTTCTGGTCCTTCAATCTTGAATTTCGTCACTTCTTCATATCATTGCCAAAAAGTTTTGCTGGTATTGTGGTGCTCTAGCAGTAGCCCTGTGTTTGTGCCAAGTCCAGATGTGCAGCCTCTATCCCTTACCCAGAACTGGCAAAAGCCCTAAGGGTAAAAGTGGTTGTAGACCAACAGCTTACCTCTGAGAAGTTCAATCCCCTTCATAACTTAATGTCTCTAGTTATTATTGCTTCTACAGCATTCTGATGCCTTTAAGAATATAACTTTTGCATTCAATATTGGCTTTAAAGTTCTTGGTGGGATCTTTGGCTCCTACAATGAATCCACCCCACCCCACCTTAGCATCCTCATTATTTGAATAAATGTGTGTGTGACAATGTGCTAAATGTTTGACTTGCCAAGGAATAGAACTTGGTTTATTTCCTCAGGGATTTAAAAATTCTTGTAATTATGGGATATATACAATAAAAGAAAATGAATAAAACAGAGCATTGTGAAATAACTTGCTAGTAAATTGTATAAATGATAGTTAGAAGGTCAAGAGAGATTTCAAGTTCTAAGATAGTCAAGAAAGGCAATATTTTAAAGTTAACTTTTAAAGAAAAGGGTATCATGAGCTAAGAAGATCAAAATAATGCTTGGAAATTTTAATCTACAGGGCCTAAATAAACCACTCAAGCAAATAAAGATGTAAAGCTAATAACCAATAGTTGAGATATCTTCTAGTGCTATGTCATATGAAATTGAGCCTCTATCATATTTTGGTAAATTAAAAAAGGTAATATTTTTATTGATCCTGTAGTATATATGTTTCCCAACAATAGCATTATTAAAATCTTAATGATGTAGCCATTAGTAATAGGAGAAAATCCTACTTCTATCAAGAATGAAAATCAAATAATTTATGACAAAAGCAGGTAAGAAGTCTACTAAAGATCTAGGTAAGAGGAGACTTGATGTTTGGTCTCCAATATTAAGGCTTAATTTCTGTGAAAAAATTTTTGAAAATGCAACAGAAATTATAAATACTGATGTGAGGCAAAAAAAAAAAAAAAGAAATTAGTGAGGGTGAACTCACTGCTCTTTGAGTTTTCTGTGTTTCAGTTCTGATTGGCTTTTGAGTAAGTCTTACTTATGTCTATGAGAAATATTAGAAAAATATAATCCAAGATACTTTCAAAATACATAAAGGCTATAAGGAAATGAGAAGAAAATGGTAATGAGCAACAACAGATGTTTCTTTCTTGGATGAGTAATTAGAGATAGAAATAGCATCTTGCAGAAAGCAAAAAGGTTTTTATCACCAACTCTTCAGGAATTCAGTAAGATATTTTGCAAATATGCATAAATTTTAAAACTTTAAAAAATGAGGAGGAAATGCAGATCTGTAAGTTCCAAGAGGTTATGTGTTGGTCCCAATCTTATACATTGATGGATAGGGCCACAAAAGACTCTATTTAACAACATGTTTCTGTATCTGAAATTACATAATAATAATTTCATTCCTTTGGGTTGAGTGTGAATATCTGTATTCCACCATATACTGTTTTTGCGGGGAGCAGTAATATATAACTTTTTAAAAACTAGCTTTTCCATGTTGATGTCTCAGTAGGAAAATGTAAGAGAATAGTTGGTTAAAAGGAAGGGCAAGTGGCATAGGATATTTTGCCATAAAGAGATACCATGCAGGTTTGTATTACTTCAAACCTTATACTCACTTTTCGTTTACTATTGGTCACTCTTACTAAATCCAATACCAGGCACATCAGGTCTTCAGATTAGAAATGAGGCAAGGATAGGTGAGTGGTAAGGAAAAAATGACCAACTCCTCTGGCTGTTAATTTTCATCTGCTCAGCCTCACTATGTGAACAAAAAAATTACTGATGTAGAATATTAGTCCTTTGGCTTATCCTTTTGTATAATCTGTTTGCTCTTAACATTGCTGGTCGAAAGTTTGACCAGCTGCCTGATTCTTCAGTTGTGCTCTTTCCTGCCCTGTTAACAGCTCCATTTCTGGCAACTCCACACCCCTCCTGCCCTCAAGTCCCCATAGAAAGAAAGCTGACAGTGTTGTGAATGTTGAGGTGTTTGACACTCTCAGGCTTTTAATTTTAAACTTGTGTTATGTAGGTCAATGGCTTGAAGGTTATAAATATAATTTCTGTCATTAAATTTTTGTGTCATTTAGAGCATTGTCTTGAAGTTTATATTTTTCCACTTTCATCCATCAAAGACAACTCTACTACTCTCACTATTCTACCAATATTGGGGCCTCATCATTAGACACTATGACCTTAATGTTGTTTTACCTGTGTGTTTGTGCACATATCTATGTTTCAATTACAATGTTTCACTTGTCTTTCTGGAGTCTTACTGTGGGCCTGGATTTGTGGGTCTCTGCCTGCTTCTAGTAGTGTTAACAGAACACATGCAGTAGACAGGATCAGCATGTTACTTAAGCCGTGATCCTCACTTTGGTGCTTTTTCTAATATAATCAAGGTTAAATCATAGTATTGTGTTATACTTTACATAGTTCTTAATTTTTATTTTATTTTATCTTTTAACTATAAATTGTTTTCATTTTTCATTGATATTGGGGAAATGTAAGTATTGAGAAGTATTCACATATTTTTCATGATGACAGAAGTAAGGGAATAAAATAGTTGTGTTTTGTTAGGCTGTATATTGGTTTTTACCGGATAATATTTTACTTTTCAACTCTGTGACACTATGCAGTCACAAAAGTATAATCATTAATGTGTATATATCTTAGATGCTTTTTATATTTTAAGCTCTATTACTACAAAAATTCTTCTAATATTTTAAACACAAGACTTAAATTTATATTTTTGCATTTAATAATGAAACTTCTAAATTGTTTTTCATGCTGATAACTGTATAAATAATGTGTTTGTAATCTGTGTTCAAATACTAATGGAAGGACCAAAATTGTAGTAATACTCTGGACTGTCAGAAATACCTGTGTCAAATGCTTTACTTTTATTGTTAGATTGTAGTCCTAGAAAATGAGGGAGTACTTTAACATACCATCTCACAGTGATGCAGCCCCACTGTTTAGCACAGGTATTTCTCTAATAGTAATCCATTAAGAAGGTATAGGGTTTAATTGTCCAGAAACTTACATTTTTACCTTGCTGACCTCATGGATTCATGTAAGTACTTTACTAGAATTTGTAGCAATGTGGGCTAACTCTTGAGATTGTGAGAATTGTATTCTCAGGTGTATATGGCAGTCTATATTTTTTCTCCTTAATATTTAATATACACATTAAAGGAATTTTTATTTGTTTTCTCAAATATCTTATGAAATAAAATTCTAACAAATATCCAATTAGATTGTAATGTTCATTTAAGAAAAGAGTTACTTCCTCTTCCTCCAAGAAAGTGTAATGAATCAGAGAACATTTATAAGAAAAGTTCTAACCATTTATAATACATCTCTGACTCATTTTTCTTTTTCCAAGGGATGAAAAAACCTGAAATATATTGTAGAACCAATGTCTAAGAAAAGTTACCTTAATAGTTTTTAAGTATTAAAAAATTAATTGAATTATGATGCTTAGATTTTTTAAGTTATGTTTTGGAATTCTTTGTTTGCTTTATAACTCTGAAAAGTCTAAAAGTCTTATTCAGTCTATGTTGGATATTTTTCCCCTGAAAGTACTAAAGTTGAATGATTTTTTAAAGTTTGTTTCTTTTAACTTTGATGAGGTAAGAAGTAGGTACATTTGACATATCCATTTCTAGAAATAGCAGACTAAGTTGTTTTAAATCGAAGCTCCTGTTGAGAACAAGTAGAAAAACTGGACAAAATTTTTTTTTGAATTAAAAATTTCTTGAGGGCATTGAGATATACCATACTAGCAAAGATTCGCAGTCTGACATGCAGGAGAGAGAGAAAACCAGCCCAGCAAGATGAGGTCGATACTTTCAGGCAAGGAATGTGATTAGAGTTACAGGGGTGTTTCATAATGAGAACTTAATTTTTCAGGAATATTTAACAGTTCTAAATTTGTAAATAACTAGTAACATGGCTTTAGATATGCTAAAGGCAACATTGACAGAACTAAAAAGAAATGCATAAATATACAATTATCATTTAAGATTTCCATACATCTTAACTTGTAACTAATAGAACAATCAGATACAACTAAGTATGTAGAATACCTGACCACCAGAATAACTCCGCAGTGCCTTTCTGGAGCTTCCTGGGAAATCAAACAGCTCTGTGTCTTTTCTGGAGAAGCAGCTGGCAACTTGGCACCGTGTTACCTGTCTGTGCTTTCTTCCTCACCTACTTCACTTCTCTGTCTCACTTAATTTTGTTACTTTGAGTTTGTACTACACAGGATTAGCATATTGTTTCTGTTTTATAGGGGGCTTGTATTGAGAAGAATGTTATTCTTTAATAAGAATGTTTATTTGAAAAATATAGAGTTACTTCAGCACCTTCTTACCAAACAGTGATATTCCAGGAAGCTTAAGCTCTCTAGAGGTGATAAGGAAGTTAGAATATTAACAGCAACAAAAAGCAAGTGTTGATCAGTAGTTAAACTATGGCATGAGCATAAAGCTTTACCAATACTGTAAAAAGAACAGCATTAAAATATCAGTGTCCCCAACATTACTGCCACAGTAATAGGCAAAAGCAGCATTCTTACTCTGTAGAATTAATACAAAATAGAAGATGTATGTGATGAGTTTTCTGTGGAGTCAAGAGTATTTGAACAATAAATAGTATTTAGCAAAAACTATTGTGGGAAAAATTTAGTGACTTTCCAAAGAAATAAAATATTGATTAATTTTAGAGTAAAGTGCTGTAAATGTGCTATAATTAATGGGAGTTCTAAAAAATTTAAGCCAGGTGTTTTATATAAATAGTAAAATATACTTTTAACCTCCAAACCAGATTCAATAAAGCATTTTCATGTAAATTAATTTGGGAGAGTAGATTTTCTAGCAGATAAGTGCCTTAAGAGTTAGCATATGGTCCAAAATGTAGCTCTGGGAAAACACTAGTTTCTAATCTGCTCTCTTTTTTAGCTAAATAAATGTCTTCTCTAAACAATTTGGCTTTTTAATTTCTTGATTTATTAATATTACTATATTTAATGGGTATATACATTTCTGAAATTCTTTGAAAATATAAATCCAAAATAATAATGCATATAGCATCTGTATGGGTGATTTGGAAATATTTATTTTACCCCCCCAGTGCAGTCTATTCATTGTTCCAGGTTGTCTTTTCCTGTACCACTGGGAATGTTCCTCTTGAAAGCACGCTATCACCTCAAATTCTGCATATCTCCAAATACAGAAATCATAAATTTTTTTTTACTCCTAATGAACCTCTATTGCCTGCAATATCATATTCAAACCATTTATCTTTCCATGTTCATCTCACAGTGATCCCCTTCACTTGCCCTGCACTTAATACAATAGTGGTATTAAATATTTGGTAAAGATGATCTGTATTTTCTCACCCCTTTGTTTCCTTTCACATGGTTCTGTTTGTCTGATGACACTGCTTCCCAAATATCCCTTTGGTATATTCTGAACTTCTGTTTTATCACCTCTTCCTAATGGTTTCCAAACCCCTTAAGCCAAAATTTATTTTCTGTATTCCCACTTACATTTTTCTATTATTGGTGAACCACTTTTATTCTTGTAGTAGGTTAATTGTTCTTTTACATCGTTTAGACTATTTTGCTTATCTTAATCTGTTTTATAATGTGTAGTATACAGCTTATTAGTAAGCTTGTGAAAATATGGAAGTCTGGGTTTCCTCATAAAATGACAAGTTACATAGTAAATCATATATTTTTTAATGTATATACATTGAAAGCTATTTTGGGAAATAGGCAGATTTTTTCTATTTTGCCGAGGAAAGAATTTTTTGGGGGGGAGTGGCAGAACAATGGTTATTTGATTCCTATGAAGTGCTATCCTAATGCCTAATTCTTCTATTGAAATATCATAAATATCCATTGGATATGTGTTTTTGCCTGACTGACAGCTGTCAACTAAAAAGGGACCATATGTCATGGTGAATAAAAATGCCGATCATGCTAAAAACTTAAGGAAAATGATTTCAATATTTAAAAAATACATACTTGTGAAAGTTAAGACTTCAGTTGAAATTCTTAAAGTAAGCCAGAATCTTCTAAGGTAAAACATCATCTTAATTAACTCATTTATTTTATGGCATAGCTCTCAGAACTTGACAACTATAAATTATTAATGAACTTAACTGGACTTGCTTCTAAAATCCTTTGACATGAAACTCTCATGTGAATTATTAGACTTTGTAGTAGGGTAGAGTAAGAACAGTGACTTCATTTTCAGCCATGTTGTTTTAATTTACTTGCTGTTTTACCACTTTGTCATTCACTGCATAGGCAAACATATGAGATTGGCAACTAAATAAATAATATGGCAATATACCTTAAATTTGTATAATTTTTACATTTCAGTCTATTGTTTTTCTAGATGATTTTATGGTCACAATAAAGGCATGCAAATAGTTAGGATAATACTGTATTCTATGGAATTTGACAAATCAGTAAAGTTTCAACACAAGTCAGTTAAGCTACTTTTAAGAGTCTGCTAAGAAATGCTTATCCTACTCATCACACCTACAAACACAGGAGTTTTTATTCCAATTCATATTTATGGAGTCTGGGTTTATGTTTCATTGAGTGGTATCTAAAGAATCATTTCTTTTAAAGATGATTGAAACTAGAAACTAGAAATCTATTGTGGTTACTGAGGGATAACAGAAATGCCAAACTGCAATATTGAAACTGTTACCCTGAATTCATTCTGGTTCTGAGAAAAACGTGGGCATATTATTCAATCATAATTCTCACCTCAAGTTTAAATGAGTTGTCATTCTGGTGGAAGGAAAGAACTTTTGTGTTTTGTTGGCTCTAATATTCACTGCTCAGTGTTAAGTGTTCAAGAGTAGTTTCTGAAGAAGCAGGTATAAATCCACAGACAGGTCTGAGAAGTAATCACCACTTAATATGTTGATGACTATATCACTATGCTGGAGGGGGCTTATATTATCACAGCTTACAGATCTAATACTTCAAAAAAATTTTAAAAGACTTGAAGCTATTCTCTCTTTGTCCACTGAAGTGGAAACTGCTGCATTTGTCACTGTTACAGTAGAAAGTATGGTTATATTTTGATGAAAGCATTCATTTATCAGTATCCATTCTATAGTATGATGCTTCCTTCCTAGGAAGGAAATCAGAAACCTGCAGAACATATTGTCTTCTTGCATACCTAACATTTTTGTGGAAGATATGTGGTATCTTAGTCTGTTTGGGCTGGTTTAACAAAGTACCATGGACTAGATGGCTTATAAACAACAAATTTATTTCTCACAGTTCTGAAAGGATGGGTAGTCAAAAATCAAGGTGCTGGCAGACTTGGTGTCTGGTGAGGGCATGCTTCCTGGTTCATTAATAGGTCAGTCTTTTCACTGTGTCCTTACATGGCAGAGGGAGCAAAGATGCCCTTTGGGCCTTCTTTTATAAGGGCACTAAACTCATTCATAAGTACTCTGCCCTAGTGACTTTATTACCTCCCAAATGCCCCAAGTGCAAATACCATCACATTGAGGATTAAGTTTTAACATATTAATTTTGGGAGGAGTAAATATCCAGTGTATAACATCTGGAAAATAAACTTAATAGAGCAGCAGAGATCCTTCTATCTGGTTAGGATAGACTGTGATAGGACTTATATGTTGTGAAAATCTAGCTTAATATACATTTTACATTACATAAAATAGTTTATTAATACAACATTCAAATGTGTTTCCAAACAGATCATTGTCAATTGCTTTAATTATCTTATAATTACTGCTATCATCAAAATATGCTTTACAAATTTATAATTAAAGGATTTTTTTGTTGTTGTTTAAAAAAACCTTTAAACAAATACAAAGGCAAAACCATTTATCAGTGTTTAGAAGATGTTGGTTAAAGATGAAGATTAGCTAAATAGCAGTATCTCAAACTTAAAGTCTTTTATACAGTATGGACATATGGTTACTGAACAGGGCTTGGGAGGTATATGTATGACATCTTTTAGTTTTACCCAAAGTCTATTTGATTTCTTGTATTATATCTCAAATGGCATGATTCATTTCTCTGTAAAATTAAAACAACTTTGTGGGTACACAGTAGGTGTATAAATTTATGGGGTAGATATTTTGGGACAGGCTTGCAATGTGTACTAATCACATCCCAGAAAATTGGGTATCCATCCCCTCAAGCATTTATTCTTTGTTTTACAAACCAATTATATTCTTTTAGTTATTTTAAATTATACAGTTAAATTATTATTGACTATAGTCTCCTTGTTGTGCTATCAAATAACAGATCTTAGTCATTCGTTTTTTTTGGTACCCATTAACCATTCCCATCTCTCCGTTTCCACTCCCCTACTACCCTTTCCAGCTTCTGGTAACCATCCTTCTATTCTTTAGTGGTGTGATTCATTCTTTAATACACTGTCTTCTCCTCCTAACCATTTGTCTGTGACTCTTGTTGAATGACATAATAATGTTTTTCCAAGCTCACACTACCTGGAAGGAATAAAAGGCTATTTTAGTCAGTAAATTTCTTGAAATACAGTTTTTTACATCTCATGACAGATTTCAGTGTCTTACTCATCTGGATTTTTTCCTTTTGCTTCCAGAAACTGACAAAAGCTACAGATTATTCAATATGTTCTGTCATACTCACTTATAGGAACAAATTCACTGCATTGACTTTTTCATGTTTTGACTATGGTCACAAATAATTGATAGCAGTCAATTATATTCACAGTCTTTAGATAAAATAAATACATGAAAGATACAAGAAGAAACAGGCAAGTTTTGGCTTAACTTAATAACTCTCTTAAAATTCTAAAATATGTCTGATTTTTTTTGTCTTATTAGTAAACTTAATGTTGCATTATTGTGTAAAAGAGTGGACCATTTGTTTTTTCGTAAAACCAGCTGTTCACTCAAGATTATTAAATCCAAGTTGTTTATTGGGTCCCTCAGACCACCCCTACTTTTGACAATTTTCTGAAAGCAGTCACAGGACTTCTTATATTGTAGTATTACTGGCTAAGGTCTTTCACAGTGACACAATACACAACCTTATTAGTAAAGAAAAAATACACAGAATTTTGAGAAGTCCCTGTGCTAACTTTCTATGCCTGCTCTTTCTATCAGAGGTCACACAGTGTACACCCTTTATCCAGCAACATAAATATCAGCTATGTGTGTTCAATGTTTCTTCCCAAAAAAGTCCACTTGAAGCTTAATACCTAGGTTTTTACTGGGAGCTGATCAAGACCTCACACGTACCCAAAATGCAAAATCCAAGAAGTAAAGCAGCTGCTTTGCTTCAATCATGGTACGTGCAAACAGTCCAGGCATAGCAAACTCATCTCATCTGTTAAGGGGATATTAGAAAAGCAAAGTTCCCAGATGCCAGTAAGGGCAACTCTTTCAAGCAGGTCTTTCTAAAGATAGGAGCCTCAGGTCTGCTCTGTTAACTCTTCCTCCACACAGGTGTATGATGCATACTTTGGCCTGCAACCTTTCATGGTATCTGTTTCTTTAAGCATAAGGGAACCTTGTATTTACTTTTGCTTACAGGGCTGGAGTGCTTTGTATCTCCCACTCCTCTACCCTCCCCACCATACCACCCCCCAACGACTCTCTCCCTTTGTCTCTTTCCTGTGTATGTGTTCCTAAATTGTTAGATCCAGGAAAGAAGAAACTCTTTTTGTTCCCCAACAAGTTAGATTTGTTACTGATGCAGTAAGGGAGATGACACACTGTGGTAACAATTGGATGGTGATTTTGGGGAAGAGTTCAAGGAAGTTGCAGATCTCTTGGATTATTAAGGGAGGAGGCAATTCAGTGATGATTTTATGCTTTTATTGATTTCATATTAATTACATTTTACATAAAACATATTTTTCTGTAAGATGTCAGAGGAAAGAAGCAAGGTTGCAATTATCACTAGCAAAAAACTACAGTCTACCCTCCATATCCATGGGTTCTGCATCCAGATTCAACCAGCCACAGATCAAAAATACTAAAAAACAAAAAGTAACAGTACAATGATAAAAAATAATACAAATTTTAAAATACAGGCTATTAACATAGTGTTTACATTGCATTAGGTATTATAAGTAATCTAGGGATGATTTAAAGTATACGGGAGGATGTGCAGAGGTTATAAGCAAATACTATACCATTTCATAAAGGGACTTGAGCATCTATAAATTTTGGTATCTGTGGAAATCCTGCAACCAGTCCTCCACAGACATTGAGAGACTACAGTCACTCTTTAGCCAAGGTGAGCAGCAAGCTTGGTGTTTTCTTTGCACAGTGCCTGTTTTTATTTATTTGGGCATAATGTTGAAGTGTTCTTGTTTTTATCTTGTTCCATCGTGGGCATGGAGAAGCCTATCAGATGTTGATGTTTTGTAAAATTAGTTATCAGAAGAAACTTAAAGCAGATTTGTCATTGTGGGCCTATGACAGCTATCATATACCACTGATATTTAATAATATTTGAGTTACCATTGCCACAGGTCCCCACTGTCAAAGACAAGGACAAACGCTGTTTCAGTCACTTTGCCTAGCCATCACCCTTCTGGTAGAGTATCTCTTTATCTGGAGTCAAATACAAGGAATATCTGAAGTGTATCCATGTATTTCCTCAAAAGGAATGATAAGCAGATGTAAGTATTACAGAATTTAAGAGATGTGAGTACTCATAACTCTATGTACCTCAACATGAATAATAAGAGTAATACAGTTTACCAAAAAAGCAGCTTAATTTTTATTAGTTAAATATATATCAGAAGTATGGGGCAATATTCATTACTACTTTATGAGTTCAGTGGTTTTATTTCAAACTATTTGGGGATCATGAATTTGAGTGGGGGGCATGGTCATCTGTTTGGTTGTGGCTAATCCAACCTATTAAGCTAAGCTTGATCCCATGTTCCGTCTAAACTGGCTTGTGCCCTAGTGCATTCTATCGGTCCCTACTCTGGGCCTCAGGACCTACCCTCCCTAAATTTCTCTTGTTCTCTCCCTTTCTTCTTCTCCCTTCTTAGCAAGTTGGAAATTTTAGTTAATGTTTTTCCTTTCTGAGCCCCACAAAATGAAACTCTCCTCTGGAAGTTTTGGGTCATTCTCAGCTTCAGTCTAGTATTTGCTATATACAAAGAATCCACAAAAATAATGAGCTGTGTTTTTCTTTATGTCTTTAATTTATATAAATGTAACCAGACTTTAACGTATCAGTGTATTCCTTGATTTTTTCATTCACTGTTCAGCTTTGGATGTTTATCTAGGTTGATACATTTAGATATAATTATTTTAAATTGTATGCCATAGTAAACGGTATGCAACTTTTAGATAACTAATTAAAATGTCTTTAATTCTCTCTTGACTTTCATATTAAAATCTGACCCATCTTCCTCAGTGACTGAACGTGGTACAGTCCTCTCCCAAAGTTCGTTTGAGGATTTCAATAATGCTCTCACCCAACCAGTTGTCATCTGTTGTCAGAACTCATGGGCTTTTGGTGACTTCTGTACAAAGATATTTGTTGATGTAGTCCAAGGAAAGAAAAAGTGATGCTTGAGCGAACCAAATTAGCCCCAATTTTCTTTTTTCAAATCTTGTTTGACACTTTCACAAAACTATTTCCTTTTTTTCCCCTGAGTTCAGCTGGAAAGAGGAGTCTGTCACTAGATTTAAAAATAACCCTGTCCCCAGACTTTCATAATGGTTAAGGAAGTTCAAAAGAATTAAAATGTTTAAAGATACTGTTGCTGCTGCAGCAAAAAGGTTTCAAATAGATGTAAAATATTTTGAGGATGAGTCACTTCTACTTCGGCCTTCTTCTATTGTGTCTTATATCCATTTAAAACAAGAATCTTGAGATTACTAATGAAGGCATAAAATGTTATACTACAGTCGTAGGTATTAAAATGTATTTTAAAATTGGAAGCTGCTGGAAAATACACTTTATTCTCATGAAGTGATACATTAGACGACCCCTTTGTAGTTGTGTCTTTCACCACCATTCAGACAAGCTGAATGACTTGCTTTATTTTCTTTGCTCCTTTTCTGTCTATTCTTTCAGGTATTATGGCATACTTTATTTGCAAAGGATGTCATAACTTTTGTTCTCTCTAAAGAAAGTACCCTCACTTTGTCACGGGGCTGAGGAAACTTTCATTTTTTTTTTTAATATTAATCTGGTCCATAGACAGGTGGTGTGCTGAGCTTTAAACGGCTTGATGAATGATTTGGCTCCGTGTAGCAGTGTCAAATAATGTATCTCAGTTGGCAGTCTCAAACAGAATAAGGCAGTCGGTTTTATGTTACATATTAGAGTCCTTGTTGCTACTGACTTCCAGCCGTGCATGCTAGGTATAAATCTAGGCCCTTCCTATACCTTGCGCCTATAGTTCACCCAGAGCTGCCCATTCAAGTCTATTTACCAAGCGATTTCATTCACTCTCAGGAGCCACTCCAATCTCTGTGGCTCTTGTATCTTTTTTATTTGCTGTTATATTAAGTCATATGATTCTAATCAACCAATTTTCTGAGAATAATAATGAAGCCTGGAAGGAGTTGTTTAAAATCCTTTCTTAAGAAGGGGAATAGATGATTTAATTTCAAGAAGCTGGAAAATAGGCACTTATATTTCAGCTTTGGTTAAGAATATTGATACTAACTTTGTACCCTATGTTCTCTAGTAGAATTAGGATTCAGTTAATGTTCTAGGTAAAATGAATATTTGCTTTGCTTTTTTTATTTCCTTCCTTATAAATAGGATAAATCTAAATGAGCAATTATGTCCCTTAAGAGTATTGAGAACTTCTTCAGGGGACAATATTTGTCTGTTAATTTTGCCACAGGGAGATATTTAAGGAGAAAAGTCTAGTTTTCACTATATATTATTACTAGATTTTTAAATTCATAGAGACATAAGATAATGGAGGAGCTATTGAAATGGGGACCAAATGGTGGCTGGGAGAAAAAAATAATCATTTGTTGTAATGTTAATCATGATTGGAGGTATATTTGTTTGTTTTTAAATTTTATTTAATTTTTTAGAGACAGGAGCTTGCTATATTGCCTAGACTGAACTCAAACCCCTGGGCTCAAGTGATCCTCTTGCTTGAGACTTCTGAGTCACTGGGATGGCATGTGTGTGGCACTGCACTGGTTTTGAGGTATTATACATTTGGACAGAAGTTGTAGAATGTTTGAGATTTTGAAGTGGAATGATTAGAATTGTGTAGCTGATTAAATGAGGAGGAGGGACTGAATAGAGGGAAAGAAAACAAGGTAACTGTAATTCTAGTGAGATGCATAAATGAAGGAGGCAGATCATAAACTCAGTTTGGGACATGATATAGTTTGGTTGTGTCCCCACCAAAATCTCACCTGGAATTGAATAATCCCCATGTGTCAAGGGCAAGGCCAGGTCGAGATAATTGAATCATGGGGTTGGGGGGGGTGCAGTTTCCCCTATACTGTTCTTGTGGTGGTGAATAAATCTCATGAGATCTGATGGTTTTATAAATGGGAGCCCCCCTGCACAAGTCCTCCTGCCTGCTGCCATGTAAAACATGATTTTGCTTCTCATTTGCTTTGCATCATGATTGTGAGGCCTCCCAGCCATGTGGAACTGTGAGTCAATTAAACCTCTTTCATTTATAAATTACCCAGTCTCAGTATGTCTTTATTAGCAGCATGAGAACAGATTAATACAGAACACTTAATTTGAGGTAAATATTAGATATTAAGGTACCACAGACAGTTGGACATTTGGTCTTAGAGTTCAGGCAATATCTGGATTGGGGAATCATGATAACTGAAGTCATGGGGAGTAGATTTGGTGACTGAGGGAATGAGAAGCAGATACATTCTGAAAATTTCAAATCATTAGGGTCTACAGGTATGTAGTTTGATATGGTATTCATGGCCCCTATGTGGTTATTGAGCATTTGACAGAGTATGAATTAAGATGTTCTGTGTGTATACAATATACATTGAATTATGAAAATTAGTACTGGAAAAGCACAATATCTAATTAATTTTTATATTAGTTATTTGATAATATTTTTGACTTAATAGATTAAATGAAGCATATTAATTTCATTATTTAATGTGGCTATGGAGGAAATTTCAAAGAATACACATAGCTTGTATTTTATTTCTACTAAATAGTGCTCATCAGATTAAAATTCTAACTCTTTAGCATAATGACTCATCAAAAAATCTAGGTTGTTACCTTCTCAAATGCATCTTCTGTTCCTCCCTCTCATATTTCTGCCACCCAGCCATGGCCAATGTGTGCTCTTCCAGTCTCCCTCTGAGTCAAGCTGTTTCAGATCATAGCCTTTTGTACATATTGTTCCCAATTTTGGGGATGCCTTCTTCTTCCTTGCAAATTTTTGTACTTTCAGGCTGGTTTTTCAAAGAAAAGACACTTTGATTAAATGAGTAAAAAAATAGTATTAGAAGTTCTTCTTGAAGTCTATTTATTTTTTTCAAAGGGAGAGAATGAGAAATGAGTCCATATGTACCTATTATCCCATCTCACTAATTATCAGCTCATGTTCCATCTTGTTTTCTATTTCTATTCACAACATCCTGCTCACATAATTTTGAAGAAAATACCAGACATCATTTTAGTATCATTAAATATAAATGATCAAGTATGTATAATTTTTAAAAATTATTTTTAAACTGGAATTCAAGTAAGTTAACATATTGCAATTTGGTTGATTTGGTTTTGAGTCTCATTAATTATCCTTTTATCTCTTTTTGATAATGCAATTTATTATTGTTAGAAATGGAACTATTTGACTTAGAGTTCCCATAGTTTGTATTTTATTTTTTACAACCCTATTGTGTTCAATATGTTCATCTGTCCCCACTTTTGCCTATTATGTTAGTTCTAGAGGTATGCTCAGATTCAAATCCTATTTTTCTTAAGAATACTTATCTAGTGATGTGGTATCCTTCCATTAGGAGGCATAAAATATCTGGCAATCTCTTAATTTAATTTTACTCTTACTTGTAGTCATGTTAACAGCTACTACTAATCTTCACCCTCATCTATTTGTTACTTAGGGGTTGCAAAATTGTGACTTTTTATTATTCATTTTAGCTAGAATATTCCTATGAGGAGGAATATTTCTTCATCAACTAGTTGATGAATTTTAGGATTAGTTGGTACAGTAAAAGCAGAGCAAATTTGTAAGTCTATTCCTTTATATTTCATTTTTAATTTTAATTAAATTGACATATAATTATACATATTTATGAGATACACAGTGATGTTTTGATACATACAATTTATAGGGATCAGATCAGTACAGTCAGCATATCCATCATCTCAAACATTGATCATTTCTTCAAAAAATGCTTTACTAGCATTATTTGCCAAGTAATTTTCTAAGTTCAGTAGCATTCAGCAATATTTACCAAGGAATATTTGTTGTTATTATAAACCCATGGATAACAGCGTATACTTGTCCGTTCTTGGCAGTAGTAGTTTCTTCAAGTTGGCTGAGTCCTTTTTATGAGACTCAAGATAGCTTTCTTATGTTTTGTTATAACAAGGTGTTCTAGGATCATCTTGTGCATTTCCTTTCCTAGATCTGAAATCAGCCATTTTTTTTTTTCCCAAGGAGTTATGGCTCTTTTATGGGACACAAAACTGCAATACAATGGCTGGGGATATTCATTGTTACTAGGTCAGTCATTGTTTCTAGATCTTTTCTGTAGAGAAAATTAGGAAATGTCAATTTTATTTTTATGAGAGGTATCTTCTAAGTTTTTACTGATACTTTTGTTTCAGATGCAGTATTACAATGTTTTAACTTAAAATTACCATTTTATCATCCATATCTCATTTTTTCCATGCTAAAAAAAATGCCAGTTCTCAATAATATCAATATAATTACTCATTTAATTTATTCTTCAATATATTAAATAATAGTTTCATAATAACAGTGCTAATACTACCAATGATATGATGTATTAGATGCTGTTTATATATGTTTGCTGTTTTTTTTCCTAAGGTTATATCTCACTAAGGGTGTTTAGTCAAATTACTGCATTTACATCACTTAATATTATCTCAGTGTGATTATGCCACCAACTGCTTACAGTTAGGCTCATTTGTTTTATTTTACTACTGCTTTTTAAGAATTATTTTAAAAAGTAAATTGTTTAATTTTCCTTTATGATCACATGGATTCTTTATAGTGTTCCAAAATACAATTCACAGAGCAAGATAAAGTCAGAGAAATAGTACTCTATGCCCATCCCTTCTATCCTGTTCTCTCTCTTCCTCTAAAAGTAATCACTAAAAAAATTGCCCTATTTTTCTACTGCTGTTTTGTATAAATTTTCTAATCTATTTATATTTACCTATCATCTACCTATCTACCCATCTATGCATTTCCTCTTCTTACATTCATCCATCCATCATTTCATCTTCTTAGATAAATGGTAACACCCTAAATGCACTTTTTTCTAACTTACATTTTTTGCACACAATAATATATCCCCTGATGTGGTCTGGCTCTGTCTCATCTTGAATTGTAATCCAAATTGTAATCCCCAAATGTTGGGGGAAGGACCTCACTGGAAGTGATTAGATCATGAGGGCGGTTCCCCCATGCTGATTTTGTGATAGTGAGTGAGTTCTCAGGAGATCTGATGGTTTTATGAGGGGCTTTTTCCTACTTTGCTCTGCGCTTCTCTCTCCTGCCCCATGGGAAGAAAGATGTGTTTGCCTCTTCTACTGTGATTGTAGATTCCGGAGGCCTCCCCAGCCATGAAGAAGTGTGAGTCAGTTAAACGTCTTTCCTTTACAAACTACCCAGTCTCAGGGATGTCCTTCTTACAGCATGAGAATGGACTAATACATCCCCTTAAAAGTGTATACTGTTATCTGTCTTTTGCTTTTTACAACTTCAGAGAGTTCCATTGCCTAAATGTACCTTGATCTATTCAACAAGTCCCTTCTTAATAGATATTTTGGTATTTTTTTTGCTATTACAAATATGTTGCAATAAGTATTGTTGCATATAAGTATTTTCATATCTTTGCCTGTGTATCTTTGGTATAAAGTTCCAGAAGAGAAATTGTTTGGCCAAAGAGCAAATACATTGTAATTTTTCTAGATAGTTCCAAATTTGCCATCTCCCAGGAGTTGTATGATTTTACCTTCTGATTAAAATGTGAATGTTTTTCTACAGCCATGTCAACAGAATGTGTTGTCAAATGTGAATTTTTGTAAAACTGATGAAAAACTCTATGAAAAATACAGGTAATAAACTGTATTTCCGTTAGTCTTATTAAATTGCGGTATAATTTTCTTCAGTAAATTGTATAGATTTTCAGTACCTTCTTCAAGGAGTTTTGGTAAATGTCTGCCTGTATGTTACCCACATTACTATCACTATATAGAATGTTGGCTTCACTCTCCAAAGCTTCTCTTGTGCGCTTTCCCAGTCAATGTCCTGCTCCCTAGAGACAACTGATATTCTGAATTTCTATCAGTGCATTTTAGTTTTGCAAGTTCATAACCTTCATATAAATCAAATCATAATATATATAGTCTTTTATGTCTACTTTTGATAAGAACCATATTTTTTATATTTTTCCATGTTTTTGCATGTTCATGTGTCAGTTTTTTGTTGTTGTTGCTAAGTAATCCTCCCCTGTGTAAATATATCACTATTATTTATTATCCCGTTAATAAGGATTTGAGTTGTCTCCAAAGTTTTGCTCTTATTAAGAAAGCAACCATTAACATACTGGTCCAAGTCTTCTTGGAGTTATATTTCTTTTGGGTGGATACCCAGGACTGGAGTTGATAGATAAGGTATATAATTGTGTATATTCACAAGAGATTATCAAACAATTTTTCAAAGTACTTGTATCAATTGGTATTTCTAACAACAATAGAAGAGAGGTCTGGTTGATCCAAATCCTCTTTAATATCTGGTTTTAATATTTTTAATTGCAGCCATTCTAGTGGGTATATATTGACATTTTACAGTGACTTGAGTTGGCCTTTCCCTGGTTAATAAATTTTTAAGAATCTTTGGCTATTTATATATCCTCTTTTGTAAAGTGTTGGTCTAAATATCTTGGAGAGAAATGTTGCTTGTGGATGTCTTATTGTATTGTAAATATCAATTCTTTGTCACACACATTTTATCACTAATGTGTTTTGACCTTGACAAGTTAAAGTTTTTGTGTTTGATGAAAACATGTTTAATGATTTTTGCCTTCTGAAAAACGTTGCCTGACTACCATGATGAAACACTGTCTCTACTAAAAGTACAAAATTTGCCAGGTGTGGTGGCACATGCCTTGTGATCTCAGCTTCTTGAGAGGCTGAAGTAGAAGAATTGCTTGAAACTGGGAGGTAGAGATTGCAGTGAGCCAAGATCACACCATTGCACTCCAGTCTTGGCAACAAGAGTAAAACTCTGTCTCAAAAAAAAAAAAGAACAACAACAAAAAACCAACTTTGCCTAACTAAATTGCTATTAGTTTTCTATGTTCTTTGTTTTCTTTTAGGATTTTTATAATTATATCTTTTATGTTTATTGGAGATCCTCTTGATTTAATTTTCGTATATGATTTGAGGTATTGGTCAAGCTTTTTTCCCCCTCATGTGTACTCAGTAAGGAACCATTTGATGAAAATATTATCCAATATCCATTGGATTTCACTGCCAATTTGTGGAAGATCATGTGGGTTTATTACCAGATTACTCTGTTCAGCTGATTAACTTGTCTGCCTTTATTCTAATAGCACCCTGTCTTCATTACTATGGTTTTGTAATTAGTCTTACAGTCAGGTAGTGTAAGTCATCTAATTTTATTCCTTTTGCTTTCAGGAGTTTATTTTGGCTATTTTAGTTCTTTTACACATTTGAAATACATTTTGGCATGAATTTCAGTTTCTACCAGAAAAGTTTGTGGATTTTTAATATATATAACATTGAATCTGTAGGTAAAATTGGAAGAATTAATTTATTTACCATATTGTATATTCCTATCATTGGCATGATAAATCTGTCTTTTGGGTCTGATTTAGTTCTTCTCAGCAATGTTTTATAGTTTGTATTGTATAGTTTGATATTTTACAGGTTTTGTTAAGTTTATTTCTTGTTATTTTATGCTACTGAAACTATATCAATTTCTTAGAAATTTATTTTTAAATTTATTGTTTATATATTGTTTATATGGTTGATTATTTTTGTATTGGTAAAATAGTCTTAGTTCCTGGTATAGTTACTTACTAGATTTAGTAGCCTTTTTGTAGTTTAATTAGAACTTTGTATAAACACAATCATAATGTCTGCAAATGAAGATATTTTTATTACTTTCGAACCTTTTGTGTTAGCCCATTTTCACCCTGCTGATAAAGACATACCCAAGACTGAAAAGAAAAAGAGGTTTAATTGGCCTTACAGTTCCATATGGCTGGGGAAGCCTCAGAATCATGGTGGGAGGGGAAAGGCACTTTTTACATGGTGGTGGCAAGAGAAAATGAGAAAGAAGCAAAAGTGGAAACCCCTGATAAACCCATTAGATCTCATGAGATTTATTCACTATGCTGAAAACAGCATGGGAAAGACCAGCCCCCATGATTCAATTACCTCCCCAACATGGGGGAATTCTGGGAGATACAATTCAAGTTGAAATTTGGGTGGGGACACAGCCAAACCATGTCACCTGTATACATATAATTTATTTTTCTTGTCTTGGTGCACTGGCTACGACCTCTGTTAAAATGTTGAATAGAAGTAGTAATAGCAAACATCTTTGCTTTATTTTTGTTTTAGGGGAAAGTGCTTCAGCTCAATATATCATCTTAAGTATAATGTCAGCAATATGATATTTTGTGGTTGCTCTTTATAAGTTTGAGGCAAATATATTTAATCCATAATTTGCCTGTTTTTTTAAATTATAAAAAGAAATGTTAAATTTTGTTAAATACTTTTTCTGCATGTATTGAAATATATAATTTTTTTCCTGCTGTTATTATGTTGAACTACCTAATTAATTTTCAAATATTAGCAAAGTTAAATTCCTGGGATAAATCCCACAAAACCATGACGTATTACTTTTCTGTACATTGATTTATTTTGATAATATTCTGTTAAGAACTGCCTTTTGTTAAAATATCCCTTTCTGGGATTGGTATTAGAGTTCTTATGGTCTTATTTAGTGACTTAGGAATTGCCCAAATATGTATTCATTTTTATGAATAATGTTGAAAATGATTATTGAAATGTACATCTTTCTATGGTGAATTTCCTTTTAATGTCCTTAGCAAGTAATTTTCTGAATAAAATTTTTACTTTTTTACATATTACAAAGATAAAGTGACTTAACCAGTAATGTTTCTGGGAATCTTGATAATTCAACTTCTTATAGTTTGAGAAATTAGCATATAAGTTTCTGTTTTTGTCTTTATGAGCTGATTATGAATTTATTGATGAGAGATCTTTTAAATAGCAAACATGCTGAGTTTTGGAGATCCAAGGCTGGAATGTGATGCTCCTGATATTCCCCATTGGTGATCAATTCTAGCTGATGAATCATCAATTTGCAGATGTCTTCACATTTAGTTTTTTTATATCTTTCTTACTAGTAGTTTTTAAAATTCACAGATAAATACAATGAAAAAATATAAAATTAAGGTTCCAGACACCATTTTATACGAATTTAAAAAATATCTATTAAACAGAAAAATGCTATTGATCCAAAGAGTGACCAATGGCAGAGGAATTTGGCATGAGGTGCTAAGTAAATTTGGTTCCAAGTTGTCAAATGTGCATTCTAGAAAGATCTCACTCACAAAACATGGAGAAGAGATTGCAGCAGGGTGAGACTAAAAGCAGTTAAGAGGGATCATAGCAATTGCTAGGTGAGAGATGATAAGAAACTGAACTCTTATCATGGCAATGGGAATGGAAAGAAAAATAATGTTGGATGTATGTGGTCAAATGATTTCAGGAGAAATGGCAGGGTGCCATGAAACAAAAGTAAGCTGACAAGTTTTCAAACTGTTGGTATCACTGTCTCCCAGAATCTAGTCCAAGCAACAGTGGTCTCACACAATGTTCCATAAAAATATAATTTTCTAGAGAAAATACATTTGAAAATGTTGGATACTTTGTATCTCTTTTGGAGATTATAGTGGTCCTTTGGGTCCATTAGCTCTTTCTATTAGAGTTTTATATCCCTTCTACCAAGTAAAAGTATAATTAAAGAGGGATTTGCGTATTTAGATTTTCTTTAAGGGAAAGGAGTTTACATACATTTATGTTACAGATAAATAACTTGAGTCCCTTTTGTGATTTCAGTTTGCCTGAATTCTTTTTTAAAAAATAATAATTGTCAAAATGGCTCTTGAAGTGTGAAGTTTAAGATTTTCTTAAAATCTTACTTTAAGTGAAAAAGGTTTTGCTGGGTAGTAAAATGGTTTGGCATGAACTTATTTCCTGGACATATGGATTGTAAAATAAGCTGGAGTGTTGAGAATTAGATAATTTATGCAAAGTCCCTAGCATTATGGGCACATAGTAGGCATTCCATAAATAGTAGCTATAGAATTTAGATTCTGAAATCATTCACTTAAAGGCTGTAGTTACAAATATGAATATGGATAAAATTGTTCAGGAAGAGTGCATGTGAAAAAGAAAAAGGCAAGGATGTAAATCTGGGAAAATCTGGCATGCTAGGGAGGACAGGAAGTTAGGATCTGATGGCGAAGACTACAAAGTGATGGTCAGAGAGTTAGAAGGAGAACAAGAATGGGACTACATCCTGGAAAGTTTTAAGAAGGAAAGAAGGAAGGAATGGTCAGGCTGGGAAATGCCTCAGAGACCTCAAAAAGTACGAAGATTGATTGACTTGTCAGGTAGAAGGTTACTGGTGAGCACAGGAAGACTAGACTCATCTTGTTTTGGTGGAAATAGTGGAAGAAAAACTTGGAAAATTCAAGTTGAGTTTTCAGGGAATTTTTGTTTCAGAGAAATCCCATGAAAGGACTATGACTAGGAGAGGCTAAAAGTTGATTTGTAAAGCTATGTAATATCTGAGGGAAATAATTATTGTATACCCCTCAAAACTCTCTGGTAATTGGTAATAGATAATTGGCAACAGGCATTTAACAGCTTAGTTGCCACAATCAAGCTTTAAGAGACCTAAGACTTCTTAACAAAAGGATCTCCTTAGGTAAATCATTGCAAATCAAAACAACACCATAAACCTGCTGATTTTGAGCTGCTCAAAGAAAGAAGCACAATTTTATTCTTTGTATCAGGACACTAGCATAGGACCTGTCCCTTAGGTGGTTATGTGTGATTAAAAACAAAAAAAATTTAAAATGATTTGGTCTCATATGATACTAGAACCAGAACTGTAATTTTGTGACTTATTCAAAATATTGTGTCAGATTTAGGAATAAGAGAATAGTTTTAACTAGAAATATATATCTAAATTCTTAGAAATAGATACAAAATGGTAGGTCTTTCTTGATCAAGATTATTATAAACTTTTGCTGTGCTTATGTAGGTTTTAACTTCTTTATTATAAATGTCAGGTGTTAGTAGATTTTATGAGTAGAGACAATGAAGTAGTCATGTGAGCTAAAGCACAGAAACAGACATAAATAAAAATTAAATTTTAAAAATATGCCTTGTCTAACTCAAAGCTTAACAGTCAAGATCAGATCTTTAGGATTGTCTTAACTCACAGTGATACGATTTTGTTTAAGATTTTGGTTCACAGAAATGTAGTTATCCTCTTCAAGAAAAGATTTAATACCTGATTAGTTCAAATGTATTTTAAATTTAAAAATATTTAGAGCTAAATATATGTTAGAAAATAATTTTAAGAAACTTTTTTTTTAAATGACTGATCAGTGAGTTTATATTCCTACCAGCAGTGTGTGAGTTCTAGTTGCTCCACATTCTTGCTAACATTTGATATTGTCAGCTATTTATTTATTTACTTTTTAAATTTTAGTCATCCTAATAGGGTCTAGTGGTATCACTCCTTGGTGTTTTGATTTGCATTTCTCTAATGACAAATAATGTTGAGTATCTTTTCATGTACTTATTTTCCAACTGTATCTTTCTTCTTTGGTGAGTTGTCTGCTCACAACTCTTGTGAATTTTTTTAAGAATTGAAGGTTGTCCAGGCATGGTGGTGCTATCTGTTACTTTGGAAGGTGAAATGGGCAGATTGCTAGAGTTCAGGAGTTTGACACCAGCCTGGGCAATATGGCAAAGGCATTTCCCTATTAAAAAAATACAAAACTTAGCCAGTCATGGTGGTGTGCACGTATAGTCCCAGCTACTCAGGAGGCTGAGGTAGGAGGAACACTTGAGCTCAGGAGCTCAAGGCTGCAGTAAGTCAAGGTCATGCTAGTGCACTCCAGCCTGGATGACAGAGTAAGACCTTGCCTCAAAAAATAAAAATAAAAGTAAAAATAAAAGAGGTTTTAAACAATTGAGTTTTGTGTTCTCCACATAGTTCTAATACACATTTGTTTATCAGATATAAGATTTGAAAATATTTTCTCCATTCTGTGGTTTCTCTTCTCATTCCCTTTTGTAGAGTAGACTTTTATATTTTGATGAAGTTATATTTATGAATTTTTAATTTTTATTTTATAGATTGTGCTTTTAGTGTCATACCTAAGTTACCTGTACCCATACTATATAATCCAGCCATTTCAGTACTAGATATTTATTCAAAATAAATGAAAGTTTGTCCTTTGAGGGACTTATACATGAATGTTAATGAATGTTAATAGCACTTTATCTGTGATTACCTCAAACTGTACATAATTCATATGTTCATCAACCTGCAAATGGATAAACAAATTATAGTATATCTGTACAATAGAATACTACTTAATTATAAAAACAAAATAAGTATTGATAAATGCTACAATATGTATGAATCTCAAAATATGCTGAGTGAAAGAAGCCGGACCTCGAAAAAGTTATTACCTTATGTTTCTATTTATATAAAATTATGGAAAATGCAAATTAATCTATAATGGAAGAAGGTAGATCAGTGACTGCTTGGGGACAAGAGGGTGAGTAAGAAGGGGCATGAGACATTTTGGGGAATGCTGAATATGTATTTTGATTGTGGTGATAGCTTCATAGCTATATTTTTTATGTCACAGCTTATCAAATAGTACATTTTAAAAATGTGCATTTTGTATGACATTGTTTACAAGAACTGTGAATAAATAGCTTGCAATTAAATAGCTTAATTATTCCTTAGAACCATTTAGTATAATACAGGACTTTATAAAAGTAATAAACTTTCTAGCTATTTACTTGAAGCTCTTCATATTCATTAGAGTGAATATAACTCATCATTGATGGTAAAGGAATAATCACCCATAGTGAAAAAATAATATCTTTTTTCCTATTAACAAACAGAGGAAGAAAGAAAGCAAGCATGAATAAGAGAATAAAGAAAGATGAATTGTAAGTTATGACTTAAAATAAGAAACAAGTAATTACATGGCTAATCAGAGACGTATATATGAATGCTTTCAAACTAATATTAAATACAGATTAGGAGCATAGGTACAGATGATTAGAAAATACAAGAGAAAATGATGATATTTCCTATATAGAATTACGTTTTGTAGAGACTTCACTTAGTACTCGCTTAATAAAGGAAGAGGCAGAGTGAAGTTAAATGAGAAATGGACCATTAACTATAATAAAGTACTTGTAATATACAGAGACAGATTAATGATGACAATGGCAATGTCACTGGTGATAAGTGCAAAAGCAATTACACTTTTACATATTCATTTTTTTCCCAAAATTCTTTCTAATTGCTTTTCTCTAGTCTGAATTCACAGGATTGTCTATTTTTTAAAAAATTTCTGGTGCATGTCCAAAACGTCATACTGCAATATTAATAATACTTACAAAAGGATCATTAAAAGCTAGAAAGAACATAGAAAAAACAATTTTTCAGTATTTGTAAAAGTTTTCAAAGATTTATTATTTACTACATCTTGGGTTAATAACATGTACTCATGAAATGACTCACTTTCAAGATATTGATTTAGCTGTCTCAGCACTGTAGACATATTATGAATTATAAAGGTTTTTGATTTCCCTGTACTGATTTACATAAATTACAATATTATTCTTGACTAAATATAAATTGACAAAATGCAATAGAATTTATCAAAAATGAAATGTATCAAATGCTAAATTGCAATGGATTTTTAGATTAACATTTTTATCTTATTGCAAAAGTATAATAATTTAGAAATTTAAAAAAATGTACAAAAACACATAAATAAAATTTTTTACCTGTACTCCCACCATTTAGAGATAACTACTGTTAACATTTGTTAAATTCTGTAGTTTTAATGTTATGTCAAGTAACAACTCATTTCTCTTCGAAATAGAAATCATGTGCTTTACTTGGGAGGCAATTTTGTCAACTGCCACAATATATTCATATTTGTTTACTCATTTAGAGGAACTTATTCCTTTAAAATAATGATATAACTATATTTGAGGGGTTTATAATAGCATTACATTAAAACAAAATACATGAAAAACAACACTAGTAAGTCATTAGCTAATTAAATGTTTTATTCATCTAAGGTATTACGATGAAGTCCTTGAAATGTTTTCAAACATAGTATTCTGAGAAACATTAGTATTAATAAATATTAATTTATTAACATAACATTAATAAAACAAATATGTACAATATGATCCTTGTGTGTGTGTGTGTATATATGTTTATGCGTAATCTTGTCTGGCTTTCAGAATGAAAGTTGCATACAGTGTTACAGTGTGGAGCAACATAACAAAAGTGTGGTTTACTGAAAGCATGCGACTATCATATAAAACCTGCTCTACATACCGTCAGAATCAGCATGTGAGAGAGAAAGTTCAAACAGGTTATTCATCTTTCTCTCTGTCATGCCAGTTCCTGATGGTTGGAATTGCAGATGATATTCCTTTTTTCCTGTCTTTTTTTTTTTTTTGTATTTTCTAAATGTTCCAAATTTAATTTTCATAGTAATTATAATTATAATATATGTAGTAAGCCTTTCGTTGTGTCATTCAAGTAATTGAAAACATGACTTTTTGTGGTGTATTACATCCCCAAAATATCACTGTATTGTTATCTTAGGGATTCTCTAGCATTGCCATTTAAATCGTTTATTTTGCCATTTTTGCCATATTTCAAATAATGAGATCAAGATTATTAACGTGGATAAAACATTGTCTTTGATCATTTCATTACCCCTGAAAGTTTTTTTTTCCCTAACCCTCCAGCTGGAAAATGTTTGTTGCTATAGCATAGTTTTAATGAAGAAAATTGTAAAAATATGAAACTCTATTTAAGCTCCTGACCACAACTCAAGTTAGCAGTACTAAAAATGTAGATTATTGGTTATTTGGTTGAGAGGTTGTTGAAGAAAGTGCAAATCTGTGCACCCCGCTGATGAAGGGTCAGCTCTGTAATAGCTGTAATGATGCTGTTCTTCATTGGCTTAGAAACTAGTTAAGTCATTGGGGAAGAAAATATGCTGGTACAATTTCTGTGGTTTTTGGAAGCCTACAGCTAACAAAATTGCTAGCAAGGAAATTTACATTTGGAAAGGTCACACAAATGAACAAACCTTACAGTTATTTCAAATAGTTAAATGATTTTTGTTCTTATAGATTTGAAGAAGTTAGTGCCATTTTATTGTGGTACTCTCAAATGTTTCACAACTATATGGTAAAGTTATAAAATAAAGATTACTAGATTACCATTCATCAAAATAAAGAGCAAATTGTCCTTGAAAAAGTACCTTAATTTATTCATAGGATATCTTGGTGTTTAATAATTTCTAATGAGTTTGTTGACCCCAATGCCTGTATTTAGAATATAATGGAAAAAATGCGAATTAACAGATTTCAATTATAGAAAAAATATGCAATAATTTCTTCTTTTATTGGCTCTCATTTTCATAATTGTAGCACACATATTTAGAAATGTGCTTAATGCTTGATTCCTATCTCCCTGGAATTAATGGTTAGTTGGTTGTGGCAGAGGTTGTAGCTGCTTTTCAATATTCATTCTTCCTTACTAAAAAGCTCAGTTTCGACTGGTCACTTTGCCACCCACATAAAAGGTAATGTTAGCCAGTCTCCCTTGTAACTAGGTGTGGCGATGGGGCTTAGAGTTGGTGTATAAGATGGTGTTAAATAGAAATGTGTTGTGTTTGAAGAAGTTCCTTTAATAGGCAGGAGACTACCTTCTTGAGTCTTTTTAACCATACACCTGGTGAACATGAATGGGGTGGCTACAGCTCTAGCTTGAGAATAACTTGAACTTGAGAATGAAATTGTGTGCAGTAGAGCAATTAAATATGAGCCTAGATCCATGTCATCATGTCACCACCATACAAGTCTTCTGTTTACCTACAGAATTTTTACTAGACATAAAAATAAACTTCTTTTGTGTTAAAGTGACTAATTTTCCAGGTATTTGTTACCAGTACTAAAATAAGTACTCATATTATGAACATGTTTTCAGAGATGTATTTATATCACTAAATATCTATAAAATATATTTATAAAATATTGTATTGTACTCTATCATATATTATAGGCAGAGGAGTAAAAATGTTATGCTCCAACATAAGCCAGAGATCTTGAGATATTAAAAATATTGCTTTGTGTCTAATGATACATTCTTAGATACTATGTGCTGGGAGAATCACTGAGTCTGTACTCTCATCAATAGCACTTAGATATAGTGCCATAATAAATATATTTAATTTGTTTAATAGGCATTAGGTTGTACCTGTTTATCAAAGACTTGGTTTCTCTTCTGGCTCTTGCTATTCGGATGGGTGCTAGAAAGTATAATAACTCCTGGAGCAGATTCCCATAAAGGTATGTCTCTGCTTTCATATGTAAGCTTTATATTATGTTTGCATGTAGCTTCTCTGATCTATCCATTTATGTAACAAACATCTAAACATGGCCTACAATATTACAATTTCAGTTTTTATATTATTAACAAATTATGCACAAAACAGAATACCTCCTTTATTCTGAGGTTCACTCATTCCAAAATAGAAGCTATATATTAGAATAATTGTATCAAAATATCTACTTTAAATTGGTCTTGAGAAAATATAGTTCTTTGGAACCATGTAGATAGCATTCCTACGGTTGTGGGCTTATAAATGCAGGGCAACCTGCCCTGCCTCTGTGCTAGATTGTGGCAGCCTATTACATTCTTTCTAGGAACAGAACTCCTTTTTACTGTGAGGACCCCTTCCATGTGGAATCAAGTGAGCCCAACTGAAAATATCTAAACTTGTGCATGGCCTATATGATTGGTCTGGGATAGGATATGTGACTCAAGCTGGAAAAATCAGAAGTCTCACTAGGACTTTCCTGCTCTTGAGAAATAAGCTATTTTCCTTAGGGATGGCAAGAACTAAGGCTACATAAACTTGGAGCATCACATTTTGTCCACCATAGAAGAGAGCTGGCCTGAATGTAAGCTACAGCAGTGGCCAAAACATTAAGAGAGAACAAGAAGTTACAACATTTGAGTGCCGGGATATATTCCTTGAAGTTTTAATAATATGAAAAAGATATTGCTTTTTTACTTAGTTTGCTTTGAGTTGACTTTCTGCAACTAACAGAGACCTGCTTATTAAGAAGGCTGCTTTTGTCATAGAGAAGTTATTAAAGAATACAAGAAGTGAGGTGGAAGAAGGTGGGTGATCTTTGCTTGGTTGGTAAATGTCTTAGAAACTTTATAGTTGAATCTTCAAAGACACAGGTCTCTTTGTCTCTTGGAATCCAGTCAACCATCAAATTAGTTGTCTCTTTGTTAGGCACTGTGCAAATAAACAGATGGACAAGAATGCCATGGGACTGAGCTTTTAATTTTATAAAAGGTTGTGATTGTATCTAACCAAGCAATTTAAAACCTGTGCCATGATAGTTAAATGGATTAGCTGTTTTTCACCACTGCCAATAGATGGTGAGGGCACCTATGGTGAATATTAGTTTTTATTGGACTAGATTCTTCTCATTCTTTTTTGGTAAAACACATGATTTCTTTCTCTCCCCCACTGGCTTAGGCAAGGGGGCCAATTCAATATTCTGTTTCCTTGGCCAGGGATGAAAATATTCTTTAGACTTGGCCCATCCTGGTATTTCATTGTCCTGGACACAGCAACTGGCTCAAGGTTGGGCATATTTAACCTAAACTGGGCCAATAGGAGTCTTTTCTTGGTGTTTTCTATATAGATGCAGAATGAGAGACTCTATTTTGGAGTTACTAAATGAGACCAGTTACTAGATGGGACCAGTTTAACACTGAAGCTCTTTGTAGCCACGCCACCACATCTCACATTTCCTGACCCTCTCCTACTAACTTACCACCGCCAAATGGAGAAAGCCCATCTGCAAGAGAATGAGGTCAACATAGTAAAATGAAAGAGCTGAGAGATGGAGGGGAAATGTTGACTGTATCATCTGAGTCAACAGGGTCAGCATACATGTGTGCTTCATAATTATGAGAGCTAATATGTATACATTTTCTAAAATGCTGGACCATAACAAATGTCATAGCATCAGAAGGGGAGTGAGTGTGAGTATTTGCAGACCTGAACACGTATTTTTTTATTTGTGAGTTTAGCGAAAGCTGTCTATCTGTGACAAGTAGGATAGAAAGGGGAGACTAATATTTGTAAACTCTATATTCTAAACTGAGTTATGGGAGCTCTTTCATCTTAACTGCTTAAAAATATTACAGTTTCTATAAGTAGCTACTGACTTTAACCCCTTGGGGAAAAGTTGGAATATGCTATAGGTTTCTTGATATGATAATATGAGCTAAACAAGCTAGAACATTTGCAAAGTGCTATAAATTTGCCAGTTTCTTTTGATGGTTATTTTTAAGGTCAAAGGCATTGGTATATTTTAATGAACAGTCTAAATGATTTTGGAATAGCAATGAAAATGGTACATAAGGAAAATAAAATGCTAATCATGTTGATGCCATTTTTAAAATGGCTGATAATAGAATTTGCATGTTTAAAAGACCTGGATGCAGTTTTAAAAAGTCAAGTGATGAGCAAAATCATAAGACAAAGAAAACTTGTAGAATTCAATCATAAAATGTTGTTAGAATTTACAGACACTCTGGGCATCATGTGATGAGTTACCTTGCAACTTTGAAATGCTGAATCTTCGAGTGAAGCATGTGAGCTAGAAAACAAGAGCACTAAAGCCAGGTCTTCCCTCTTTTGCTTTTTATTCAGTAACTTTTTAGGAAATGAAAAGGGTTCTACTCTTTATCCACTGACTTTCAACTCTGACCTCAAAATGTAAAAAATTTCCCTTTCCCTTATACTGTGTCTTCTTCCTCTGTCAGGATATATGGCCTTCAATGAAGGTGATCTTAGGAGTTTAACTATAGACTCTGTGTAAGTTATTATTTTATTGCTCTCAGCTGAAAACACATACTCTCTTGCCTATTTTGTAATAATAAAGTTGGACCCTCAGTTTTTATTCTTGTTTAGCTGGTATGAGTTAGGCTTTGCTGAAAGAAGACACTAGAAGGAGACAGCAAGGCTAAGACAGGGTGAGGAGACTTCTCTACTTTTTGTTTTTACTGAGCGGTAGCAAGCCTCAGGATGCTATGTATTCTGGAGGTGGCAGTGGCTTGCATGATTCTGTGGTGGTGAGTGGTCTTCAGCAAGTTTCTTCTTGATCAGAGCAGTGGGTATCATTTCTTCAGTAGCTCATTATTTCCATAGAATTCTGTCTCAACCTTAAATGGGGACCATCTCTTCTAAGTTCTAAGATTTTCTTTGTTTACATTTTTATCAGCTCTAGGAATATGTATTAATTTTCTACTGCCCCAAACAAATTACTGACGATGTAGCATCTTAATATTTATTTATTATCTCACAGTGTCCAAGGGGTAGGAACCTGGGCATAATTTAGCTGGATTTTCTGCTGTGGGTCTCAGTAGGCTACAGTCAGGTGTCAGCTGGGATATGTTCTCACCTGGAGACTTCACTGAGGAAGAATCATTTTCCAAGCTCATTCAAGATTTTTTTTAGGATTTGTTTCCTTATGGCTGCATGACTCAGGGTCCCAGTATCCAACTTAATGCTGGTTGGAGGCCACCCTCAGGTCCTAGAGGTCAACAGCAGTCCTTTGACGTGTGGCCCTTCCCATAGGCCATTCACAAATGGCTATTTGCTGCTTCAAAGCCAGAAGAGAAATCTCTTGCTATAGTCTGTTAAGATGAAATTTTTACATAGCATAACATAATCAAATGTGTTACATCTCTGTTTTCCATATAATATTGGTTAGAAGCAAGTCATTGGTTTTACCTATACTCAAGAAGAGTGGATTAAACAAGGGTATAGCTCTTCGGGGGGTCAACTTAAAGTCTGTCTGCCACTGAGTGGTAGCTGTTTCCTGAAGATGCTGCTTCCTGAAGATGCTGCCTCCAAAGCACTGTAGTGTTTTGTTAACCCCTTTTAGTAGTTGACCAACTTTTATCAAGTTCTTTATATTAAGTTATACCTGTTGAAATGACTGGCATGGTTTCTGTCTCATGATGAGATCCTGAATGATAAAAGCTCTACCCTGGGCATGTCCCTAGTACCACCTAGTATGTCAATAGGCTCACTCAGAGAACTAAGATATTTCTATTAATGAAGTCCCAGAACCCTGGCTTGCCCTCAGGAGAAGAGCTGAATACAGTGCTGATGGAGTCAGAACTGCAGAAATACCAGGATGAAATTGCATGAATTCTTGACATTTATCTGATGTGACATAATATTGAGCTAATTTCTGATAACTGAGATACGCTTGTGCCAGCTTTCATTCTCCTTTTTTCCTGGAGGGCAAGCAGGAGTTAGTTGGGGGTTCCAGAGGGCATACACCCTTATAGTATGATAAATTAGTTGGCCATTAAACTAAATGTTTCTTGACTTTCAAAATGAGAACATTAGGATGGTCCTTTAACATATTTATTTGCCTTGCTGGGAAGGTAGTCAAGGTCTGCTGGATTTGTGATGTGCTAAATGAATGTTTAGCTGAGGTGCTCAGGTGGTTTTATTGGTAAGGTTAGCTACAAAAATGAAGGCGTGAGGTTATTGGAGGACAACATGACATCCATTAAATTAAACACCTATTAAATTTCCTGAATGGTGGAAAACAATTTCTTCAAAGCCAAGAGGGAATGAAGCATTCCAAAAAGTGAAGCAACCTGATACTTAGTTTAAGCAAGTTTTCCTTCTATTGGAAAGATTTCTTTTGACACTATTTCAGGATGTTTTTGCAGCAGTTGCAAACAGCTTGTAGATGCTGATGAAAATAAAACAAAGATGAAGGAAAGGGAAATAACTAGGCTATTTCAGATACTAGGAGCTGATATCATCATTTCTTTTCTTACTTTTTAAACTTGCTTTGGTTTTGCCAGAGTGGTGTACATCAATCCTGCTTTTCCTTTTTCCTTTACGCCTATTATACAGACTTTCAAAAGCAAAGTCTTATGAGGTTAATTAAAAAATAAATCAGTCAAAATGCATCAAAAGAGGCCTAAAACACTATTCAGATGTACTTCCATTTTGAATAATATCTATGTGTTTAAGATGGTAAAATGATTATAAGCCATATTCAACAACAGAGCCATATTAACTCTTTAGAGAAATGGTTTAATTATCTTCGACTATGGACAAAACAATAAAGTGCTAGCATAAGGAACTGATCTTGAACTGTGACCTTTAGATCATAGATAAACAAGTAACTCACTTTGCCCTTTATAATAGTAGATTCTTTTCTACTGAAAATATTTCAAATCAACAGTGAGTTCATGGGAACATCTTATATCAGTATAACTTATGTACATGATTGTTCCTCTGATTTGTTTTCTACTAATGATTATTTATAAATTATAAATAAATGGTGAATGAACTGTAAAAATACTTTTATTTAAAGAGAATATGACTCAGAAAGAAGAACCTGCATGGCATTATTTGATCCAATCAAAAAAGATGCATAGAAGTTCTTTGGGACAGTGAGATTTCTTCCATAGTCTGAATTTCCTATCCAAAGAAATCTATTGACTTAAAAAAAAAAAATAAGCTTTTTGTCCAGAACCATATTAAAGAGCCTAATACTGCTAACCCTACTGGTAATTTAAATAGGAATTTCTAGTGCTGGTCAATTAGCTCAAAGTGAACATTTTAAACCTAGGTCCTTTGCTACATGTGTCATAGGGTGTGATAGGCAGGCCAGTATTGAGGTTCATTTCTCAGTCTGGGCTTCTCTATCCCTCCTGTATCTCCTGTCCATCTGTGGTTTTTAAATTGGCCTTATGAGATCACTGAGAAGAAAAAAATTCTTTTACCATTGGAATTCAGATGTATAAAATGGATTTGTGGGGTTGGTTATAGAGTTGATAGAAGCCAAATTACTGAGACACTAGTGAGAATAAGTTTTCCATAGGAAGAGGATGAATTCTGACGTAGGCTGCTGGGTTCAGCTGCAGGGCTCAAGTACATAGTTGTTTGGTAGATAACATGGCAGCTGATATTGAAAGCACTACTTACCTAGACATCCTGATGAGAAGTATGTGCTTTTGGAAGGAAAATAACAGCACGCGTGAATTTAAACAGCTATTTCTGTAGCTTCTGCTTCACTTTAGATCCCAAGTTATCTTGTGGGTTATCTCATTTTTCTTCCTCTGTCTCCCTTCTAATTTTGCATACACAGATGTAAGAACATTCTTCTTAATGTTCTGCAGGCATCAGGAGGACCTGCTGTTTTCTAGATAGTCCAGTTTTAAAGTAGTATCGGTGGCTTAGCTATTGGAAGTAGAGTTCTGGCTTAAAAAGCACTGAAGTAGCAAGAGAGGTAGACTGTAGGCTCAGAATCCACATGAGCAGTACGTAAGAAGTATTCGCTGTGACAACTGTGTTAGACTTTCCTTGGTGATATCCACAAATACGTGGAGGACAGAGACTCCACGAATAAATGGACTTGCTATTTGAGGATGGAGGCTTAGAGCATTAGATTTAGTTTCCTGATAATTTATCTTTCTAACTACTTTTTTCCTACTAAAAAACTACTAGTAGAAAGAACATTAAGATTTAAAATTTTAGTTTTTTAGTATTAAGATTTAAGTGTAACTGTCAATGAGACTTCAGTTACATCTGAAGCCTAGTTAAATCTGAAAGGTCTTGGGTAAAACTCTCAATAAAAAATCAGTTTAAAAGTCAAGAAAGGCCTAGCAAAATATTGTGAATGTCTTAATTTCTCAAAAACACATAGGATCATATGATATGTAAGATCTAATACAAAAATCATAATAAACATCCAGTGAAAAAATTAAGAGTATTTAACCAATTATCCAGAAACAACAAGCTACCACCCAAAAGGACATAAAATAGATTTATTTCCCAGTATACACCAAAAAAAAAAAAAAAAAAAAAAAAAAAAGAAAGAAAGAAAAAAGGATGGAAAGATAAGAAAATTTTTTAAAAAAGAATCTTGCAAAATCTAATTCTAGAATCCTGCAAGGGTAAGAAGGTAGGTGAAAACCAAATCCAGGCTAGAAATCCAGATACTAGAAAATAAAATTAGACAACTATGATTATCTAAAAAAGTAAAAATATTTGATTGACAATTTATACCCTAAGAAATGTTAAGGAATAAGAGAGAGCTCTAATGATAGTTGCTTGTAATACTGATAACAGATGAAGGGTTTTTATTTATAGAAATTTCTAACAAATTGACAAGAAAATAAAAATAACCAAAGGAAGAAGTAGCAAAGTCTATCAATAAACAGTACAAAAATGTGCAGGTTTAAATGGCCAACAAAATATAAATAGTCTCAAATTCTCTAACAGTAAAACACAGATTAAAGTGACAATGAACTATTATATCTATCAATCTGACCGAAATTACAAATAACTCTGATGGAAAGAATTGGGGGATAGACACCTGGCACCCTCTTACATTACTGATAGAAAGTGTTTCAACATTTTTGGCAGACAGTTTGTCAACATGTATTAAAATTTAATAATGCATACATCATTTAAACCAGCAATTTCACAACTGGAAATCTAGTACATAGAAATAAATGCACCAAATTTTAATGACATACGCAAAAGAATGTTGTTCCAGCTTTGTTCTGGTGACTAAGAATTGGAAGCAAAGTGTGTGACATCAAGAGTGGAACAGCTGAGTAACTAGTGAATAGCCACACTAGAGAATATTAGGCAACCTTTAAAAAGGTAAATTAGAATTGTACCAGTCATTCCATAATTGATAATTGGTGGTTTACATAGGATTATAAGAATACAGAGAAAAATAAGAAGGAATTAGATATTTAACATGGTTCCCTTTCAAGTGAGCAAGCACGTGGGGTAGGATACTCTTGTGGAGGTAGGTAGAGAAGATAGGGAAGGTAGGTATGATAAAAATTGAATGCATGAGATACTATTAAAATATACAGTAGGGATATTAATATTCATTTAAATGCATATGCATGTGTATACATATAAAGATGCATGACTGAATGACCAACATGTAAGCAAACGAGGTGTTGCTTAAATTGGTGGAGACCAAATGACTTGATTTCTTCTTTATATTTGTATGTACTTTTGAATTATTTTTAGCAAGCATTATTATTGACATAAAAAGTCTATTTTCACTGTGTGAAAAGGAAAATATAATCTGTTCAGATTTTTGAGCTATATGTATCACATTCTTAAATATGATTGAATTGGTCAGAGGAAGTCAACACAAAATACTTATGTCAGAAGTGGCTTTTTATTTTCTACTTTGTATTTTTACTCATACTGCGTTTTTCAATGATGGTGATTTGATCTATACACTGCAGGGGTTTTCATGCTCATTGGAGAAATCAAATGATAGTTTAAAGTAGAATGATAAAGAAACTGCTTATTTTAAGTAGATGTTGTATTTATTATTTGGGAAATAATTGTAACTTTAGCTTTGTCTACATGATCCTGAGGGAATGTATTCTCTCCCCGGGTCCGCAAGAGGGCGCAGTTTCGAAGGCAAGAGCTTCCCGGTGCCGTACCTGCCCCCGCCTTCTCCAGCCCAGAGACTGGAGGTCTTTGACTTTCCAGTGCGAGGGAAGATAGACTGCCCGTAAACAGAGATCAATTACTCCAGCGGAAGGTTGAAGGAACTCCTCTCATAGACAAAACCTCGAATGGGACTGGAGTAACTCCCAGGTTAAATTCCCCTGCACCTTCGCCTACAGGGACTCCATCTTTCTCACTCAGCGTGAGAGCTGTTTTTCACTTCTCTCTCTCCTTCTCACTCCTCTCTCTCTCTCTCTCCCCCTCAAATAAATCACTTTTCTATAAAACTTTTTGGGTCCAATATTTACTCTAAGGACCTCATCCTCGCTGGCGGGGTCCACTCCCCCATTCTTGGGCGAGTGTGAGACCCAAGAACCTCAGGCACACCTGATCGGGGAGGGAACAGGGCCATCGTCCCTCCAGTAACATCCTCCCCTTTGGTAACAATCGCATGAAAATCAGAAATTATGGGCTTTGAATTATTAGGCTAACATCAGGCACAAAAATATAAATTACAATTGTATTTGTTAGGAAGTCTAATAAATTAAAAAGTTCTGGGGTTTTGACTTCCTTTGTTAATAAAAATATGAATGGAAAAATGGAAAAACATTTACATGCTAGTGACCACAGAAGTTCAGTATTCAATGAGCTGGTGTCAAAATGGTGTTTTAGGATTAAACCGTATGTACTTTAAAGAGTAGCTATAATATGATCAAACATTCAAATGTCTTCAGTTATCTCTATTGTTAGTTTTTGTTATTGCTGTTGGTTTTCCTCTAACCTGTATTTTTTCTGATGGATATGTCTAACTGCCTCCTACATGTATTTACTCCCATGCCCCGTAACTACTTCAAATTTATCATGTCTAAAAGTGGACATATTTCCTTCTCTCCTAATTTTTTTCTAATGTATTCCTTTTCTGTACAAATGATCCACTCCCACTTGTTGCTCAAATCAGAAACCTGGAAGTCATCTTATATTTTGTTTTTCAAGGCAGTTGCCAAACAAGAAAATTCTATTGCTTTAAATTATTTAAAAAAAAAACAAAAAACTTTTTTTTATTTTTTATTTTTTATTTTTTTGAGACAGAGCCTTCCCTGTTGCCCAGGCTGCAGTGCGGTGGTGCAATCTCAGATCACTACAACCTCCACCTCCCGGGTTCAAGTGATTTTTGTGCCTCAGCCTCCCGAATAGTTGAGATTACAAGCATATGCCATCATGTCTGGCTAATTTTTGTATTTTTAGTAGAGACAGGGTTTCATCATGTTGGCCAGGCTGGTCTCAAACTCCTGACCTCAGATAATCCCCCACCTTGGCTCTCAAAGTGCTGTGATTACAGGCATGAGCCACAGTGCCTGGCCTATTGCTTTAAATTCTTAAAAAAATATATTTTGCCTGCTCTTTCCCAAACCCATTGCTTTGGTCCCCTCTGCAGTTCTAATGTTTAGGCCTGACTATAGTCTGAACCCCTGTAAATCCTTCACAATACCTCCAGTGTATTGCCACATTAAATAATAAAATCTGGACTGTCTTGATGCTGAATTTAAGATTAGACTAAAACTCCAGATTAACACCTAGTCTTATATCATGTCTATTCTCCCGTGGGTGCAGCCCACAGGAAGGCCTGGAAGAGCTTTGAACATGCAGGATTATTCCTTGTTTCTCTCTGCCCAACCAACATCTCTTTCTTTCAAAGGACCGTTCAAGCAGTGATCTTGATGACTTTCAGTGTCCTGCATTATTTTCAATTCTCCTTCTCTGTGTGTTCAGAGTGCCTTGTGAAAACCTCCACTGGAAAACTTGTGGAACAGATTGTAATAGCCAGTTTGAGGATGGGAATGGTAACTTTTGGATTATGTCTAAATATAGTACATGAAACATGGTAAGTTTCATGTACTATATTTAGAGAAAGAAGAGAAATCAGAACTGTGACCTTGGGATTTTTGTCTGGAAGGGATAGAGAATCAATATCCTGTGTCCTATTTCCAATTTCCTACCTTACAGGGGCTGGTAGACACTTTGACCTTAACTGAATGTTAAGCATACTTAAGAATTGGATTGGGAACTTATGAAGCTTGAAGAAAAATTAATTTCAAAGAATTTCTTGTTTTCATAAACATGAATATGCTGGGTAGATGTCTTTTCCTGTATATAAAATCTATGCCTTTTTGTTTATGAATTAGCTTTATAAAGGGTGATTTTTCCATTAACAAAGCTCAGAAATGATATTCATGATATTTCCATAAAATGACCTCTTTAGACCAGGCTTTAGTAATTTGAACATTATAAGAAAGGAGGAGGTGGGGTCTCCTTTGCGAATATCGCTTCACTCTACATGTTAGAATTACTGTGCTCCCTAGAAAACTAAAGAAAAAAATCTAAACCTAGACTGGCACCCAACTTTACCATCTATCCTCATTATTAATTGGCTTGGAAATGTCGTAAGACTTGCCATTCAATGTTAGCTTATAGAATTCTACATTTTTTATTACATACCTTAGTAACGACGATTTAAAATTATTTTCTAAGACATTGGTTTCCTAGCTTGGAAAAGAAAGAGAAATCACAAAATCGTCTTAACCCAAATAATTAGGATTTTTTTTTCCCACCAAATGATACCTTCTTTTGCACAAGAATTCTAGGACAGGATTCTGCTGCAATGCTTTCTTCCATGGGACAGAAAGGCTTGATAATCAAGGCAAAAACCTAGCCCAAGCACTATTTCTCAGTTCTTCCTTGGGGTTGATATCTATGGCTGTTTATCTGGGTCCTATGAAAGTTAATAGTCTCTTTCTCTGAAGGTGATTTTCTCTACCCACTTTCTCGTGTCACTAAATTTAAAATCTACCTGGGATTAGTTTAAAACTAGGTTTCCCTTCAGGCACAGAGAACAAAATATGTTGGTAAATCCTGTCTTCCATTCCACAAAAGCAGAATTATATTCACATAAGTTGTTGTGTTTTCTGTATACGTAGATCTTATTTGTTGAGTGCAGAACCTATGTGTGACAATCTTCATGGCAATGCTATTGGAAGATGCTTTTTATCACTTCAGTGCCTAGTCAAAATCTAACGAACTGTATTTAGAGTTTAAAAGAGGCTGTTTTTTTTCTTTATTAAAATTTATTTTATTTTTTATTAAGTTCTGGGGTACATGTGCAGATTGTGCAGGATTGTTACATAGGTATACACATGCCATGGTGGTTTGCTGCATCCATCCTCCCATCATCTACATTAGGTATTTATCTTAATGCTATCGCTCCCCAATCCCCCACCCCCTGCTGTCCCTCCCCTAGTCCCCCCACCTCCCAACAGGCCCCATGTGTGATGTTCCCCTCCCTCTGTCCATGTGTTCTCATTGTTAAACAACCACTTATGAGTGAGAACATGTGGTGTTTGGTTTTCTGTTCTTGTGTCAGTTTACTGAGAATGATGGTTTCCAGCTTCATCCATGTCCCTGCAAAGGACATGAACTCATCTTTAAAAGAGGCTCTTTTTAAGCAGACAGTATGTGTGTTTGGAGTTACTTGGCAGGAAAATCAAAAGAAATCTAAAGATTGCTAAAAATTAAAGTTAGTTAGAGCTTGAAAAGTACACTACAATTTATAGATAAAATTCTGCAGTAAGAAAGAATTTTAAAATAAGCAAAAGCCAAATATCTGCCGAGTGATTCTTAGGAGGAGTGGCTCTGAAGGACAAATTCAAGGACATCTACCACTTCAAACTCTTGTTTCACAAGGAACAAAGTAATTGCTTTGCCACTGCAACTAATTGACTCAAATATTTTATTGAGACTAATTATTAGCTATGAAAATATATGCTGTAATTTAAAGATACTTTTTTCTTTGTGAACAAATATTTACTTTTAAAATAAATTCATTTTTATTTGTTTTGATATTTTATCAGCCAACAATTTAGTAACCTAATAGTAACTTTTCTTCACCTTTTCGAAGCAGATGCTCTTTATCTGTTTCTTCCTGCTGAAGGTTTTGTGTCTTAGAGAATGATGTTGATACTAACTTGATTTTTTCTTCTAGATGGTGGTAGCTACACTCTATTCCTGGCCTCTCCACATCTACTCCTTTAATTTCTTCTATCATGGGATGAGAGAGTGACTTAGCCAATCAGTAAATTTAGGAAGAGTAGACTGGGCATGCATAGCCCACCTCCCCTCTTCTTTGTTTCACCAGCAAGTTCCCTACAGGAAACAGATTTTATTCTTTTCCAAGGATGGGCACTGTTAGCGTGACAAATGAGGGAGAATGTGCACATCTTCCCCTATCTGGGGCTAACAGACCTAAACTCATATTCTATAATGGTAATAAAAAGGGTATCTTGGCCTCAGTCTGCACTTTTTTTCCCCTTCTTCAGTTTGTTCAGAGCCTAGGTGGGAAGAAGGGTGCTCTGCCCCCTCTTTATTCAGTCTTCTCATGGAATGTTAATATTTGGTTCATGGACTAGGCATATGGAGAAAGAAAAGTAGAATTTCTTGAGCAAAATATTTGTTTGTAGATGCTTGGCTTAAGATCTAAGGCTTTGGGCTTTAGTGTAGGGACAAGGCATTTGACATTGGTGGCTTATAGAATTTTCTATTAGATCCTTGGAGGGAAACTCTATTGACTTTCATCTGCTGTGACCTGGATGAAGGTTTCAATCTAGCTGTATTACAGCTTGCCCTGCATGGGTAACTGCAACTTCCAGTAGCTTGGTCTGTGGCTGAGGGGCTGTGTTTTACATTGCTAGGCAGATTCTATGTAGACAATGAGGAAGCTGAGTGAATGGCCTCATCAGAGAAAAATAGGAGGCTGTGAAAGTTATTCAGGGAACCACCAAGGCCTTAGTAAGAAGACAGCTGAGGCACAGATTAAATTACAGGCAACACATAACCTCAGGGGAAGCGCTACTTTCACTGCATTGCTGCAGCTTTTCCAGGGCAGTGATTCAGCAGTAAGAAAAAGTGATTTTATAGCTCTTTAAGGCATTTGTGAACTGAAAAATATTTCCTTTTTTTTTTTAATCAGCAAAGGAACTGAGTTGAGTCTGGTAGGAGATATTAGAAAGATTATTGGTTAAAATGATTAGTATCAGGCCTACAAATAGCACTTGCTCACTGTACTAAATTCCATTCTACATTCAGAGCCAAGCGGGTGTCTGTCCAGTTGCCAAATTGAAGCTAAACTTGCATCCATGTGGCTTTTACATAAGGGTTATTTCCTGGCCATATGGACTCAAGTTAGCATTAGATTAATTATATGTGTAGAAAAAGTTTTCCCCAAGAGGTACAATTTGTACACCTAAGCCATTCTGTAGCAAGTGATAAAAATAGCCACCATGACTCAGGACTGAAAAATCAGTTTACTGGAGAATATGAATGCTATGTCACTGTATAGAGATATATTTACTTTTATATTCAAAGGCAGGAAACGGGGCTCAAAGAAATATGCACTAAGAGATTAGGCAGAAATTGAAAATGCATTGTGCCAAAACTATCTTCTTCCTGTGTAATTTAACCCAATTGAGTTTATAAGTCTTAGATTATGGACTTTAAAACGAAGATTTTTCTTTCCACAGACAATACTGAGTTTTGTCGTGGTTTTTGGAAACATTAAGAATTTAAGAAACTTGAGTTTGCTTTGTCTTTTCTGATTTTGGAAGGAAAACAGTCTTTCGCCACTAAGAATTATATTATCTATAAATTTTCAGTCTATATGGGGTTGAGGAAGTTTCTTTTATCCAAGTTTGCAAAAAAAAAAAATTGTGAATGGGCGTTGAATTTTGTCACACTTCTCACACATTTTTGTTTATATGTTTTCTTCTTTAATCTGTCTATATGGTGATTGACATTGATGTTTGAATGTTGAATAAGTGATGCATTATCCTTATAATACATTTATGATTTTAATTTACTATGATTTTGATGAGGATCTTTTTGTGTGTTCCTGTTAATGAGTATATTAGTGTATAATTTTCCTTCTTTTTGTTTGTCTTCTTTTGATATTAGCATAAAATGAGTTGGGAAGTAGTCACTCTGCTTCAACTTTTCGAAAGTGCTTGTAGAATTAATACTATTTCCTTAAATGTTTGATAGACTTACTAATCAAAGGCATTTTTTTTCCCCTGAACTTCTTTGTAGGAAGGTTTTGAATTACAAATTTATCTCATAACAATAGGACTATTCAAGTTTTCTGTTTCCTCATAAATGTGCTTTTGTAGTTTTTGTCTTTCAGGTAATTTGTTATTGCATCCAGTTTGTCAAACTTACTGGCAAACGTTGTTTATTCTTACTTTCTTTTAATATCTGTAGAGTTCCTAGTCCTGTTTTCTACTTTATTAAGGTGGAAGCTTAGATGATGGATTTGTAACTTCTCTCTATCTTATTTTCTGTCTTTCCAATGTCAGTATTTAATACTATAAATTTCCCACTAAGAAGTTCTTTAACTGTATCCTAAAAATGTTGATATGTTTTGTTTTCTTATAATTCAGGTTAAAGCTTTTAAATTTCCCTTGAAGTTTCCTATATTGTTCATGGGGTTATTTATAATTGAATTAATTTTTAAATATTTGGACATTTTCCAGGCATTTTTCTGCTGTGATTTCTTGTTTAACTTTGTTATGATCAGAGAACATACTTTCTATAATTTAAATTATTTTAAATAAAAAGTTAGAATATGGTCTAACCTGATAAAAGCACATTTATGGATTGTGTTGGATTGAGTTTTCCGTAAATGTTAATTGGATAAAGTTGGTTGACTGTGTTATTCAAACCTTCTTTAATCTTACTGATTTTCTGTCTGCTTATTCTATCAATTACTAAGAGAGGAGTATTAATGTATCCAAAAATAATTACGAATTTTTCCATTTCTCCTTTTGATTGTATACGTTTTTGCCGAATGCATTTTGAAGTTCTGCTGTTAAATGCATGCACTGTTAAGATGGTTATGTCTTCTTGGTGAATGGTCCTCTCATTGCCGTGTAATGTCCCTCTAAATTCCTCATTCTGTTCCTTGTTCAGAAGTCTACTTTTGCTCATATTAATACAGCTTTCTCAGCTTTCTTGATCTGTGTTTTCATGTTTTCTATATATTTGCTTCTTATGTATTTTCAAGTTTTTCATTCTTTTAGTCTATCTATATGTTTAAAAATGGATCCATTTTCCTTTTGTTTCTGGTTTCCAGCAGTTAAAAAATGACATATCTAAGTGTGTGCCTTTTGATATATATCCTGTTCCTTGTTTGCTGAACTTCTTTGGTGTCTTATATTAATTTTGAAAATTTTTACCCATTATTTATTTAAACGTTTATTTTGCCCTTTTCTTACTGCTTCTGGCATTGTAATTATACACACATTGTACCATTTGATTTTGACCCCCAGCTTTCAGATGCTCTGTTATTTTGTTTTGTTTGCTTGTTTTCTTCTTTCTTCTGTTTTTCCATTCTTCTTGTTTTGACTTAGATTATTTCGTTTGAACTCTCTTAACGTTTGCTAGTTCTTTCTTTGACTGTGTTGAGTTCACTGATAAGCCCATCAGAGGGATTATTTTTCTCTATTATTGTGCTTTTCATTTCAAACATTTCCATTTGATTATTTCTTATCATTTTGATCTCTGCTAAAATTATCCTCTGATCTTACGTTTCCCCCTTTCCACTAAAATTTTTAATCAAATAATAACAATAGTCTTAATTTTTCTTTCTAGTAATTCCTAAATATTCATTATACCCGAGTCTGGTTCTGTTAATTGCTTTGTCTGTTGAAAGTATACTGATTTTTCTTTTTTTCTATCTTGTTTTTCTATAGCTTTATCTATTTTTGTAGAAAGCTGGACATTTTTTGTAGAACTCAAATAGAGCCTTAGGTAAATGCTTTTCATTCCTGGAAATGGGCACATCTTTCTGCTTGCTTTCTCTATGACGCTTGAGTCAATTGAGTCAGAATAAAACAGGTTTCAGTTTAATTGCTGCTACGGTTATCCTCAGATCACTACAGTCTTCAAGTTCCTTTGGTGATCCTGCCCCCCTCCCTCAGGGCACTATCTTTTTGTTTTTCCTGCTTACATCCCCCAACTACAGTTGTAAGATATTTTCTCCATTCCCCCAAGCAGTTTAGTGGGAGAATATGAGTGGAGTTTTGTGCCTCCCCACATTGCTTGCTATTTATTCCCCCAAGACTTCTCCACTACACACATACGCTTCTTTAGGACTCACAACAATCTTTTTTTTTTTTAATTGCATTTTAAGTTTTGGGGTACATGTGAAGAACATGCAAGATTGTTGCATAGGTGCACACATGGCAGTGTGATGTGCTGCCTTCCTCCCCATCACCTATATCTGGCATTTGTCCCCATGCTATCTCTCCCCAACTCCCCACCATCTGCTGTCCCTCCCCTATTTCCCCCTAACAGACCCCAGTGTGTGGTGCCCCCCTCCCTGTGTCCACGTGTTCTCATAGTTCAACACCCACCTATGAGTGAGTACATGCGGTGTTTGATTTTCTGTTCTTGTGTCAGTTTGCTGAGAATGATGGTTTCCAGGTTCATCCATGTCCCTACAAAGGACACAAACTCATCATTTTTGATGGCTGCATAGTATTCCATGGTGTATATGTGCCACATTTTCCCTGTCCAGTCTATCATCAATGGGCATTTAGGTTGGTTCCAGGTCTTTGCTATTGTAAACAGTGCTGCAATGAACATTTGTGTGCATGTGTCCTTACAGTAGGACGATTTATAATCCTTTGGATATATACCCAGTAATGGGATTGCTGGGTCAAATGGAATTTCTATGTCTAGGTCCTTGAGGAATTGCCACACTGTCTTCCACAATGGTTGAACTAATTTACACTCCCACCAATAGTGTAAAAGTGTTCCTATTTCTCCACATCCTCTCCAGCATCTGTTATCTCCAGATTTTTTAATGATCGTAATTCTAACTGGCGTGAGATGGTATCTCAATGTAGTTTTGATTTGCATTTCTCTAATGACCAGTGATGATGAGCATTTTTTCATATGTTTGTTGGCTTCATGTATGTCTTCTTTTGTAAAATGTCTGTTCATGTCCTTTGCCCACTTTTGAATGGGCTTGTTTGTTTTTTTCTTGTAAATCTGTTTTAGTTCTTTGTAGATTCTGGATATCAGCCCTTTGTCAGATGGATAGATTGCAAAAATTTTTTCCCATTCTGTTGGTTGCCGATTCACTCTAGTGACTGTTTCTTTTGCTGTGCAGAAGCTGTGAAGTTTGACTAGGTCCCATTTGTCTATATTGGCTTTTGTTGCCAATGCTTTTGGTGTTTTGGTCATGAAGTTCTTGCCTCAGCAATCTTTTTATATGAGCCCCTGGTTAGGTTCAGGAAGAAGAGCCTACTAGTGAGTGTGTATTCTGGTGCCTGAAACCCTCATGATTTCTGTTTTCTTTTATACACAGGTTTTAGCAATTCATTAAACATTTTAGTTAAATTCTTCTTACTGACATCTAGAGGCATATGCTCAAGTAAAATATTGCTTCCACATCATTTCTTCTTGGAGGCACCTGTCTTTCCTTAGATTTTTTGTTTGTTAGTTGCCTAACCAGAAGTTTGTTAGTCGCCAGCTCTCTGATAGGAGCAAGCATGAATTTTAAATTGTCTGACAGACTTTTCTGTATTAGTTGGTGTTGTTATCATTGTAAATGTGACAACAGTACTCTTTCCAGTGTTCCACTTCCTGAGTAGAATCCAGAAGTACTATCTTTTGTTTGTTTCTTGCTATAAAATCTTGAAATACCATTACCAAATGAGATTTTTTATTCATTAACTCATCCATCTATTCATCCATCCAGCCTTTCATCCAGCCATATATTATATTTCTGGAATGTGTATTGTGTGTAGGGATGCCAAGTTCACTTAAACAAATATACTCTTCCTTGAGTATTTTGAAACCAGGTACTCATTAATCTAGATTGACTCCATATTAGTTCTGATGAGAAAGAACATTACTGTCCTAAGAAATGTTTCTCAAGTTTTAATAATTGCTAGACTCTTTTTAGAAGAAAAGAGTTTTTATGTACCTTCAAGTATAATTGTTTGAAAAATACTTTAGAAATGGTTTTATTAAAATATACCTTGAATTGTAAATTAGATGTAAAGTTTAGCCACTGTTACTAGTAAAATAATTTAAAAAATTATTATTAGATTAAAACAAAGTTCTCATGACTTTTAATAATATGCCTGCATCACCAATTTAAGTAACAGTAGACTAGGTTAATTTCCAGAACTTCTTTTTAGCTTTGTAATTCTCTGACTATATAGCAAAAGAATGAATTGGTAAGGAGCGAAAGATGGATGTAATATTTTGAACTTCAGAACTTTCTAATAATAAAAATATTTTTCTTTTGTCAGGGAATGGCATTTTTAGTCTGACTTGGTTAATGTTTAAATGAGAATTTTTTAGGAACCTGTAGTGCCTATCAACTGTTAGCAACAGGTCGGAAATGTATACAAGTTTGACCTTACACAATTGCAGGAGCTGGTTCAATACTCCATGTAAGGCTGTCACTTCTCTGTCTGGTGCTATGTGTGAAATCAGCAGTAAGGCAGTTGGGAATGGAAGGTGGTTGTGAAGTGGAGCTGAGGAGGGATGAAATGGAATCCATGAGGATGAACTGGAAAAGACTGTGACAGACTGCAACTTCCTCCTGTCTTCACTGGCACCAGTTTCAGTAATGCTAGTGACTTGCAGAAAAAGTTTACATAATTGGTTCTGATGCTGAATAAGCATCTAGACTACGATTGTAAGAAACTGGAGCGGGAGGTCAGACGGGAGCTAGAGGAGCTGCTAGCCCAAGCCAAGAAGATAAGCAAGTAGATCAGTGATGACTGATTTGCAACAGCACAAGACTCTGCATGGACCTCTGAAGGGAAAACATGGCTACTGTGCTTCACTTCTGCCTTCCAAGCTTCATGAAGATTACCCTGTGATCACTCCTGATTCAGAACCACAAGGATGAGAAATCTGAGAAAAATTCCAGCTTCGCTTAATTGACACAGTGCAAACCACTACACTTAGTTATAGGCATGGCTGATTTTTTAGCAAGGAAGTTATACAGGAGGATATTAAATGAAACCTTGCATTTCCACACATTTATTTTTCTCTTCTTATCAAATGTATTCATAGTTTTTATGACTCAATCTACTGGGAAAACAGATGGATACAGTGATATTTTTTCAGAAGAAAAAGAGACAGATGCAAATTTTTTTTACTATTCATAATATTTATTTATTTAGTCAAGGAAGCCAAAAATGATAAAATTCATTGACTAAGGTTTTGAAGCATTGAAAATATTATCTGAAACATTTTGTAACTGAAACTAGGGGTGTCTACAGTTCTAATGAGTTCTGCATGAATGGAGAAGATGATAATGAATATCATTAGAGAAGATGGGATGGAGCAGTTGTTTTTGTTCTGCTCTGTGGTTGCAATCTTCAAATATAAGCAGGAAGTTTAGGAGTCACAGTGTTGCAGTAAAAACATTTTAGATACGACATTTTGGTACAAAGAAATGAATATGTTCATAACAAATCTAATGTGTCTGTTTATAAACAGGTGCATTGTTTTGTGATATAGATTAGGGGGCTAAGCCTAAGAGGAGGACTACAAATGTCAAATATTCATATAGAAATGGGACAAAAAATCAGCTAAGAGTTGATAGACATTCACAACTTCTCAGAGATGATAACTTTAGCATTGTAGAAGAGATCTTTGCTGCTCTAGTCTCTTTCTTCCTGCCCTTTTCTTCCTATATCAACACGTGCATTCACACACACACACATTTGTATGTGGTAATATGATTTGTAACCTGATTTTCATATGTAACAGTATCATTAAGATACCATTGCTGGGTGTCATGGCTCACATCTGTAATCCTAGCATTTTGGGAGGCCAAGGTGGGCGAATTGCCTGAGATCAGGAGTTTGAGACCAGCCTAGCCAATATGGTGAAACCCCGTTTCTACTAAAAAATAAAAAAATTAGCCGGCTGTGGTGATACATACCTAAAATCCCAGCTACTCAGGAGGTTGAGGCAGGAGAACTGCTTGAACAGGCAAGGCAAAGGTTACAGTGAGCTGAGATCGCACCACTGCACTCCAGCCTGAGCAACAGAACTAGACTCCGTCTCAAGAAGAAAAGAAAACATATCACTGACCTTTATCAATGACATAATATATACCTATATACATAATCTGAAGTGTTTATTTCATGGATTTCAGTAGTTTCTAATAATAATTCTTTCCTTAAACATTTAGGCTGTTTAAAATTTTTCATTGTGTAAATATCCCTAATGTATTATTTACTTCAGTTTAATTACTAGAAGAGAAATTATTGAGTTAACAACTGAATATTTTAAAACTTTTGGTACAAAATAACAAAAAACTTATATCAATTTACACGCCTGTCAACATTATAATAGTGTATCTGTTTATTTACTCCAACAGTAGGATTTATTACCTTACTTGCTAAATTTGTATGGGAAAGCACTTACTATTTTCTTAATTTTTTTTTTAACTAAGTAATGATTTCTTTGGGTAAAACTAGTTATATATATTTTTTGTGCTTCACAATTTATGTCCTCTGCCATATATCTGTTGAAACAATCATGTCTTATGATTTCCAGAAGTGTTTCCTATATCAACAATAATGCATTATTTCATATATATATTTTAAAAATAATTTATAACATCCTGATTATAACAAGCTCTAGTTGGTCTCTATAAAGATTTTTGTGGGGATATTACTTGTTTTGAAACTTGTGGATCCTTCTAGAGAAACATTTTTGTGCAATAATTTAGTGATTCAGATGAAGTCAACTAGTTATACTATCATACATGTATCTAGATTATAGTGCTCTTATGTCCATAGTTTGGACAGTTAACCCATTGACAGTATTAGTACAACTTACCTCATACTTCAATCTAGAATTGATGCACAATAATGTTAATAGAAGACTCTAATACCCTGAATTCATGTTTTCCTCATTTAAAAATATGTCTTATTTTGCAAAAACATGACTTATAGAAGAGTAGCAAAGATACACAGATATTTTCTGTATACCTATCACCCAGCTTCCTCTAATTTTAATATCTTTATATAACCATAGTTATCAAAACACTAAGATAGTAACATTGACACAGTGCTATTACCTACAGACTATTGAATTTCCCCAGTTTTCCACTCATGTCCCTTTTCTGTTCTAGGATTCAAACCAGGATACCACCTTTTAGTTGTCATATCTCTTTTTTTTTTTTTTTTTTTTTTTTTTTTTTGAGACGGAGTTTCGCTCTTGATACCCAGGCTGGAGCGCAATGGCGCGATCTCGGCTCACCGCAATCTCCGCCTCCTGGGTTCAGGCAATTCTCCTGCCTCAGCCTCCTGAGTAGCTGGGATTACAGGCACGCGCCACCGTGCCCAGCTAATTTTTTGTATTAGTAGAGACGGGGTTTCACCATGTTGACCAGGATGGTCTCGATCTCTTGACCTCGTGATCCACCCGCCTCGGCCTCCCAAAGTGCTGGGATTACAGGCTTGAGCCACCGCGCCCGGCCGTCATATCTCTTTTATGTCCTCTAATCTGTGATAATTCCTTAGCATTCTCTTTCCTTTTAATGCTTTAACACTGTTAAAAAGTAGTGGTTGGCCAGGTGTGGTGGCTCCTGCCTGTAATCACAGCACTTTGGGAGGCTGGGGAGGGCGGATCATAAGGTAAGGAGTTCAAGACCAGCTTGGCCAACATGGTGAAAATCCATCTCTACTAAAAATACAAAAATTATCCAGGCATGGTGGTCGGCACCTGTAATCCCAGCTAAAGGCTGAGGCAGGAGAATCACTTGAAATGGAAGGCGGAGGTTGCAGTGAGCCAAGTTGGCACCACTGCACTCCAGGCTGTCCAGCCTGGGCAACAAGAGCAAAACTCTATCAAAAAAAGTAAAATTATGGTCAAGTACTTTTTGATTGTCTTTAAATCAGGGTTTGGCTTATGTTTTCTCATTATTCATTATAGATTATGAATTTTGGGGAAGAATACCACAGAGGTGATGTGCCCTTCTCATTACATAATACTGGTGTATATGATGTTGATATGACTTATCATTGGTGATATTAATATTTGTCTCTTAGTGTTATGGGTTATGTGACACTTTTCCCCAAAATTCCTATGTTGAGGTCATAACCCCCAGTATCTTAGAATGTAATCTTATTAGAAAAGAGTCCTTTGTAGATGTAATTAGTTGCAAGATGAGGTCTTAACCTTATTGGAATAGGGTGGGTCCCTAAGACACTGTTTTAGCCCATTCTCAAATTGGTATAAAGAAATATCTGAGACTGGATAATTTATAAAGAAAAGAGCTGTAATTGGCACATGATTTCACAGGCTGTACAGGAAGCATGGCATTATCTGGTTAGCTTCTGGGAAGGCCTCAGGAAACTTACAATTATGGCGGAAGATGAAGGGGAAGCAGGTGTGTCTTACATGGCTGGGAGCTACACAGTTTTAAACAACCAGATATCACAAGAACTCAGTATCACAAGAATGACAATGGGGAATTCCACCCCCATGATCCAATCACCTCACTCCAGGCCCTTCCTCTAACACTGGGAATTATGATTCAACATGAAAAATGGGCAGTGTATTAGTTTGTTATAACAGTGCTAATAAAGACATACCTGAGGCTGGAGAATTTATAAAGGAAAGAGATTTAATTGACCCACAGTTCTGTGGGAACTCATTATCACGAGAACAGCATGGAGGTAACCACCCCCATGATTCAATTATCTCCCACTGGTTACCTCCCTCCACATGTGGGGATTATGAGAACTACAGTTCAAGATGTGATTTGGGTGAGGACACAGCCAAACCATATCAGGTGGGGACAACACAGAACCAAACCCTATCACCCACTATGATGGCTGTCAGTAAAAAGAGGTAACTTGGACATAGACACTAACATGAGGAGAATGCAAAGTGAAGATATAGGCAGAGATTGGGGTGATGCTTCTGTAAGCCAAAGAATGCCAAAAGTTGCCAACAAACTGGAACCAACTCTGTCAATAACTTGATTTTTGACTTCTAGCTTCCAGATCTATTAGACCAAATACATTTCTGTTGTTTGAGTCACTCTGTAGAACTTGGTTATGACAATCTTAGCAAACTAATACACTTGGTTAATCTTTCTCTACTGTGAAGTTACAATTTTCTCCCTTTCCATACTCTATTAGAAGTGACTCACTATTTGAGCTAATTCTGAAAGGGAGAAAAATTGATTCACCTCCTGGAGGGACAAGTATCAAAGTATTTGTGGAGATATGTTCAAGTAATCACAGTAATAAATAAATTTTTTGGCTAGATACTTTGGGGGCTATGTAAATGTTCTATTTCCTTTTAAGCTTTCATTCAATACTTTTAGCATTCCTTAGTGGATCTTGGCTGCAGTGATTATTATTGTGGTATTCTAGTGGTCGTTATCTATTTTTCTCATGAAGTCTACATTCATCAATTAGAAGTTTTATTTGAGGAAGGGTTGTCCCTTCTCCCTCACTCATTTTTCATTTATTTATATCAGTATAAAATCAGATATTTTTCCCTTTGGATTATAATCCACTGGTGTCATTATTTTGTTGCTTGAATTGTTCCAGCTTTTGCCATTAGTCATTTCAGGTTGTTTCTGTGTCCTTTGGACATTGCTCTGTCAAAAAGTTTTTCCAACACTTTCTTATTTTCAGGTACCACAGAATGCTTTAAATTCATCTTATATTTTCTCTACCTCAGACCTGGAACCAACTATTTATCCACATAATCCTTGTGTTAGATAATGCAATTAGAGATGATGGTCTGGATGCTACTTGTATTTATTGCCACTATTATTGCACTTCTAAGTCTCCTCAGCAAAGAGAGGCAGGATATGTATATATGTATGTGTGTTAACCCAAATATATAAACAAATTATTTACCTGTATTTCTTTATCTGTGTGTATGCATGTGTATGTATATAATATCAGATAAAGTACATATTTATGTATCGTACACAGTTTGGGGATCCGAACCAAAGGCTAAATAGGTAACTTTTCTAACATGAATTCATCTTATTTACTCATCTTAGTTCATTTTAAGTACATGTCTTCTTGTTCCTTGTCTCATGTTTATTGATAGTAGAAATGATATTTAATTCATTTCTATACTCCTAATAGTCCTAGTGTGGTACTTTGTAGAGGTCAGAGGCAATAAATATCTGGTAATTTGAAATAGCTAAAGAGGTAGATTAATAAGTGAGAACAGCCTTTCTCTCTTGAGGTTTCAATGTTTTCCTATATCAGCAAATTTCACCTTCAAGTAAGATAAACTATCAAATGTCACCGTGACTCAAACATATATGATCCTAAAATCTTAGTATGAAGGACATGGCAGTTAAAAACACTATGTAGTCACTAAGCTTTAAGGTTATAAGAAACCTTGGAGATATGGTCCATTTCTTATTTTAGAGATGAAGAAATGAGTTTCAGAGGTATGGAATAACTTACCCAGAGTCACACTCGGCTCCAAGGCAATGGATTTTTGGGACCATAAATGCCTCTCTCTGAGGATTTGTTGACCGCTCTAATTGTGGCCACTACTCTTGATTTTCTGATCTTCACATAAAGACTACAGTTGTATGTGTGACAGCACTAACTTGAACACTTCAAGCACTGCTGATTTTCTCACTTTGAATTCTAAGCCCTTGACTTGTTAGTGTAAGTGTTCTAAATAGAGGAGCTTTTCTTTCTAGAGCACAATACTTTCCAAATAAACTATATTTACAGTCAAGAAGGTATTAGGTATCCATCCACATGACAGTGTTTTATCCATCCCAAGAAAAGATATGTTTAATGGCTAACCCCACTCACTGTGACCACCCCCCACTTTCTATTGCCATGTTTTTTGGTGCTGTTTTCTTTTCCCTCACTCTATTTCTGATGCTCCCTCTTACCTTTAGATTTCTGCTTACTGAATTGCTGCTTTTGCCTACTTCCACCTATTTTCCCTGACTGCCGCTTCTCCTTTTGAAGACATTAGTTAGATTCCAACAGATAAATGTTAATAGATGCTATAGGACAGTTATCTTTTAAAAATATAGGAGCAAACTGAGGTAATTCAAAAACAAGACAGAGTTTGGTAAGACTAGGGATTCAAAGCCTGTGGTCACAAAAATATATGTCTTTGGAGATTCATAGAAATCTTAGGGAGGGCCTTGGTCTTCTAGGAGGTTGTGGAAGGAACATTGCAAATTTTGTTCGTATCTGAAAGCTTAGAAAAACTTTATACAGGGGGAATTCCGGGGAAAATGGCTGAATGGGAACAGCTCTGGTCTGCAGCTCCCAGCAAGACCAACCAGAAGGCAAGTGATTTCTGCATTTCCAACTGAGGTACATGGCTCATCTCATTGGGATTGGTTAGACAGTGGGTGCAACCCATAGAGGGAAAGCCAAAGCAGGATGGGGCATCATCTGGGAAGTGCAAGGAGTCAGGAAACTATCTTTCTTAGCCAAGGGAAGCCATGAGGGATTGTGCCATGAGGGCAGTGCATTCTGGCCCAGATACTAAGCTTTTCCCATGGTCTCCACAATTGACAGACCAGGAGATTCTGTTGGTGCCTATGCTACCAGGGCCATGGGTTTGAAGCACAAAACTGGGCAGCCATTTGGACAGACACCGAGCTAGCTGCAGAAATTTATTTTTCATACCCCAGTGGCATCTGGAATGCTGGCGAGCCAGAACCATTCACTCCCCTGGAAAGGGGGCTGAAGCTAGGGAGCCAAGTGGTCTTGCTCAGCGGATCCCACCCCTACAGAGCCCAACAAGCTAAGATCCACTGGCTTGAAATTTTTGCTGCCAGCAGAGCAGTCTGAAATAGACTCAGGACATTTGAGCTTGCTGGGGAGAGGAGCGTCTGCCATTACTGAGGCTTAATTAGGCAGTTTTCCCCTTATAGTGTAAGCAAAGCTGCTGGGAAGTTTGGACTGGGCAGAGCCTGCTACAGTGAAGCAAAGCCACTGTAGCCAGACTGACTCTCTACATTCCTCCTCTCTGGGCAGGCCATTTCTGAAAGAAAGGCAGCAACCCCAGGCAGAGGCTTATAGATCAAACCCCCATGTTGATGTTAATTTATAGATAAAATTCAACATCACTTTATGCTAAAACCACTCAATAAACTAGATATTGATGGAACGTATCTCAAAATAATAACAGCTATTAATGACAGACCCACAGCCAATATACTGAATAGGCAAAAGCTGGAAGCATTCCATTTGAAAACTGTCACAACACAAGGATGACCTCTCTTACCATTTCTATTCAACATACTATTGGAAGTTCTGGCCAGGGCAATCAGGCAAGAGAAAGAAATAAAGGGTATTCAAATATGAAGAGAGAAAGTTAAATTATCTCTGTTTGCAGATGTCATGATTATATATTTAGAAAACCTTATTGTCTCAGCCCAAAAACTTAAGCTGATAAGCAACTTCAGCAAAGTCTCAGGATACAAAATAAATGTGCAAAAATCACAGGCATTCCTATACACCAATAATAGACAAGCACAAACCCAAATCATGAGTGAACTACCATTCACAATTGCTACAAAGTGAATAAAATACCTAGGAATAAAACTTACAAGGGACATGAAGGACTCCTTCAAGGAGAACTACAAACCACTGCTCATGAAAATAAGAGAGGACACAAACAAATGGAAAAACATTCCATGTTCATGAATAGGAAGAATCAATATTGTGAAAATAATTATACTGCCCAAATTTATAGATTCAACGCTATTCCCATCAAGCTACCATTGACGTTCTTCACAGAATTAGAAAAAAAAAATACTTTAAATTTCATATGAAACCAAAAATGAGCTTGTATAGCCAAGACAATCCTAAGCATAAAGAACAAAGCTGAAGGCATCATGCTACCTGACTTGAAACTATACTACAAGGTTACAGTAACCAAAACAGCTTGGTACTAGTACCATAACAGATATAAAGACCAATGGAATGGAACAGAGGCCTTGGAAATAACACCACACATCTATAACCATCTGATCTTTGATGAACCTGACAAAAACAAACAATGAGAAAAGGAATCCTTATTTAATAACTTGTGTTGGGAAAACTGGCTAGGCATATGCAGAAAACTGAAACTGGACCCCTTCCTTATACCATATACAAAAATTAACCCAAGGTAGATTAAAGATTTAAATATGAGACCTAAAACCATAAAAACCTGGGAAGAAAACCTAGGCATTACCATTCGGAACATAGGCATGGGCAAAATCTTCATGACTAAACCACCAAAAGCAATTGCAACAAAAGCCAAAATTGACAAATGGGATCTAATTAAACTAGAGAGATTCTGCACAGCAAAAGAAACTATCATCAGAGTAAATAGGCAACTTACAGAATGGGAGATAATATGTGCAATCTATCCATCTGACAAAGGGTAATATCCAGAATCTACAAGGAGCTTAAACAAATTTACAAGAAAAGAAAACATCAAAAAGTGAGCAAAGGATATTAACAAACAGTTCTCTAAAGAAGACATTCATGTGGCCAACAAACATGAAAAAAAGGTCATTATCACTGCTCATTAGAGAAATGCAAATCAAAACCACAATGAGATATAATCTCACATCAGATAGAATGGTAATCATTAAAAAGTCAGGAAATAACAGATGCTGGAGAGAATGTGGAGAAATAGGAATACTTTTACACTGTTGGAGTGTAAATTAGTTCAACCATTGTGGAAGATAGTGTGGCAATTCCTCAAGGATCTAGAACCAGAAATACCATTTGACCCAGCACTCCCATTACTGGGTATAGACCCAAAGGATTATAAATCATTCTACTATAAAGATACATGCACATGTATGTTTATTGCAGAACTATTCACAATAGCAAAGACTAGGAACTAACCCAAGTGCTAATCAGTGATAGTCTGGCTATAGAAAATGTGAGACATATACACCATGGAATACTTTGCAGCCATAAAAAGGATGAATTCATGTCTTTTGCAGGAACATGGATGAAGCTGGAAACCATCATTCTCAGGAAACTAACACATGAACAGAAAACCAAACACCATATGTTCTCACTCATAAATGGGAGTTGAACAATGAGAACATATGGGCACAGGGAGGGGAACATCACACACTGGGGCCTGTCAGGGGTGGAGGGAAAGGGGAGGGAGAACATTAGGAGAAATACCGAATATAGCTATCAGGTTGATGGGTGTAGCAAACCACCATGGTACATGTATACTTGTGTAACAAACTTGCATGTTCTGCACATGTATCCCAGAGCTTAAGTATAAAAAAAAATATGTGAGCATATCCATAAACCCTTTTTTCCTATCCAGAAATATAAGCTCATAATTGTGATTATGGCAGAGAAGTTATTCTTGTTTATACATGCAATTTTGCTAAATGGTGTTTGCACTGCACAGTTGTCCCATTTGCGGGTCAGGAATGTATGGTAAGATCTGCACCTCTCAGAAAAAGATTGTTCTGTTGTGGAAACCTCATTAGCTCATGATTACGTTATTCCATTGAGAGTCTAGTTTTATAGTACTCTAGGTATAAATATTAAATGAAAATATTTATATTAAATAATATTCAAATAATTGTTATTTAACTAGAACTTTTTCATCGACGTGAATTATGCTTTAGAACTCATGTTTCTAAATTTAGATCCTCCTTCATCTAGGAATATGAAATAGTGTAGATGGGAAATTTCTGAGATGAGTTAACCTAAACATCAATTCATTTTTTTTCTGAAACTTATTGGCATGATCTTTTAGTGAACCTGCTAGAAACTCTAAGCATTTGAATAGCATATGAAAATATATAATGTTTAAATATTCAAAGGCAAAAGATAGCTCACTTAAAAGAAATACTGTATGAATAATTAAAATAAACGCAGGACCTGGCCACAACATTGCAAATTACTGCCTAAAAGTCTCTATAGACAGGCAGTTCTTTAAAAATAGAAAGCTGTTTTAATCAAAGCCAGATGTTTTTTTTTTTAAATTCTTGGCACACTTCTTCAGTACAAGATGATCTTCAAAAAGAAAAAGGCAGATATAGCCGCCAGCCTGCAGTGCTTGAACCCCAGGGAAGCAGCACGGTTTGATATAGGCTGACATGCTTATTGCTAATGTTTTATTTGGACAATTGGTATAAAAGAACCAGAGTGTGGAAAAAGCTTGGCCTTTAGATTGTGAGTTGTTTTAGTTGTGGATATCTACTTGGTGTTCTGTAGTACAGAGTAAAGATAAATCGCACAAGACATTTGTGGGTATTACAAATAAAAAGGTTCAGTATCTTACAGAACTCAGAGTGATTCACCTTTAGGTCTTATAATGTCTGATAAAAACATAGTAGGAAATAAAGCTTACCAACCTTAGAAGGGTGATGTTGATCAGTGTAACAGTGCTTTAAGAATTGTTGAGGAATTCTAGGTAAACCACTGCTTATAAGTGTGACAGATCACAGTAAGCCAATTTAATTTTCTTTGTTGTTCAGATTCCTGGTGAGGATATTTAATGATGTGGATATATTTCTGACTGAGCTAATACTATCACAATAATTCCCTTGACTTATAATATTTGTAAGCACCTTAGAAAGAGAAAATAATAGGCTTTCTCTAGGATTTTCTGTTATAGAAAGCTATTTTTCAGTCTTTAAAATTGAGAACTTTATAAGATAATACAAATAATAATGTAGTAATCTCTGTGAGGAATCAACACAGTTAAGGGTTTTCTTCATCAACTCTGTTATGCAAAAAATTGTGGGTTTTTTTCTAGTTCTTTTTTTCTTTTTTTAAACTCAACATAGACTCTTTTCCAGTTAGGTTAATGACAATGCCACTTGAGTAAATAAGGAATTCAATTTAAAATGCCTTAAAAATCTGTTATTTATGTTTTATATTTTAAAGCTTGTTTTATGACTTTTCTTGTTGGATTTACAATTCACCAAATGGAAGAGAGAATGAGTGAGCCTCCAATTGTAGAATACAAAAACTACTCTACGTAGTTTAAACAAAAGGTATTTAATATAAGAAATATTATAAGAAATTAAGTGTTTACAAAATCATTGGAAGGGCTGGAGAGCAGGCTTTAGATTGACTCCTCAAGAAAGAATTCTAATAGCAATAACTCAGCTAACTTAACGAAACCTCAGTTTCCACAACCAGGAAGCTCCTGTCATAGCCACTGAATCCAGGATCTAAATGTCCTAGTTGCAATCTGGGAATCAAAAAGCCACAAACAGGGTAAATTTTGAGCCAACTAGTCTCCTGAATGTAGCAGAAGACATAATCTGAGTGTTGTCTAGGCTTTGAAAGCCAGTGAATGTGTTTTACATTAAAATCAATAATTCAAATATCCATGTCTCACCTGTATTCATAGGATTTCCAATGTTCATTTTCCCCTGACTTGTATTTCTGATAATCTTCCAAATAGCTCACAAATACTTGAGAGTAACTCCCCTCCCACAGCATCCATGCTATTTTTGCCCCATGTCATGCAGAGCAGGCACTGTCCCTGATCTTTTGCTGTTCTACAGTCTTCGATGTGCATAGTTGTTCTGATGGTGGGTGCCACTGCTCTACTCTGCCCAATAGTACAGCTGCCATATTCTCCTGCTATAAACTGAACTTTAGTCTCTTTCTTAGCTTTACCAGGAATAACAGTTCTTTGCCTAGTGCTTAGCTTGAGTCATGAGGATCTAGCTAAATGTGTACATCCAGAAATGTGTTGGATATACATAGTACTACTTCATAAAAACTGTTTTTTTTTTAATTTTGTTAGCCATTTTGCAATACAGCAATCACTAATAATTAAATTGTATAACCTGACAGACTGTCAACCTGATGTTATAGATCAGAACTATGAAAAGATACACAGTAGTACCTCATTATATAGTACATCTGTTATAAAGACATGATAGATGTATGTAACATTAAAAGCATAGATAATACTAAATTGCAAAAATAAAAATTGAGTTTGGAGTACTTACTGCTTTTGTGTCTGTTTTCAATAAGCTGACATGAGTGAGATGATTGTGTGTTTCTGTGCCCTAACCAATGGCCTTGCCCTCCTCTTGAAACTCCATCTTCTCCATATCCACATGAAGAAGAATGAAAACAGACCCCTATCTCTCACCATATACAAAAACCAATTCAAAGTGAATTAAGGACTTAGATGGAAGACCTGAAGCTACAAAATTACTAGAAAAATAGAAAGGGGAAAAGCTATATGATGTTAGTCTAGGCAATAATTTTTTAGACTTGACCCAAAAAACAAACGTAACAAAAACAAAAGTAACAAAAACAAAAATAGACAAATGCGATTGTATGAAATTAAGAAGTTCTGCACAGTAGAGGTAAACATTAACAGAGTGAAGAGACAAACAACAGAGTAAAGAGACAACCAACAGAGTGAAGAGACAGCCAACAGAGTGAAGAGACAGCCTACAGAATGGGAGAAAAAGTATTTTCGAACTATACACCTCTTAAGGGGTAAATATCCAAAATACATAAGGAACTCAAACAACTCAATTGCAAGAAAAATAACCCAATTAAAAATGGACAAAGGAACTGAATAGATATTTCTCAAAAGATGACACACAAATGGGCAACAGGTATATGGAAAAAATGCTCAACATTGTTAATCATTGGAGAAATGCAAATCAAAATCATAATGAGATATCACCTTACTCCTGTTGGAATGGCTATTAACAAAAAGACAAAAGAAAACAAGTGTTAGGATATGAAGAAATGGGAACCCTTGCATAATGTTGAGGAAATGTAAATTACTATAGCTATCCTAAAAAATGGTATGGAGGTTTCTCAAAAAATTAACAATGTACTACCAGGAATCCCATTACTTGGGCATATATTCAGAGGAAATGGAATCAGCATCTTAGTGATATCTGCACATTCATGTTTATTGCACAATAGCTAAGTTATGGACTCAACCCAAGTGTGTGTCAATGAATGAATGAATGAGTGAGTGAATAAAGAAAAAGTAGTATATACACACAATGGAATACTTTTCAGTCATTAAAAAAAAAAAAAAAGAAATCCTGTCATCTACAACAACTTGGTTGAACCTGAAAGACATTATGTCAAGTGAAAAAAACCAGGCACAGAAGGACAGATACTGCATAATCTCACTCATATGTGGAATCTAAAATACTTGATCTCATGGAAATATTAAAATGGTGGTTACCAGAGGTTGGGGAGGGTGGGAGATGTTGGTCAAAGAATATCAAATTTTGAGGAATAAGTTCAATAAATATTTTGTATAACATTTTAACTATTGTTAATGATAGTATATTCTTGAAAAATGCTGAGTGGATTTAAAGTGTTCTCATGACAAAAATGTTAAGTATATAGAATGAGTTAGTCATTACAAAATATGTATATAATTCAAAATGATATGTTGTACAGGATAAATGCATACAATTTTATCTGTCCATTTACAAAAATTAAAATTAAAACAAAGTCCAGCATCTCTTCTGGGCTTCTAAGCAGACAGTGTTCTCCCACCATTAAGGCTGGTCTCTGGCTCAGTGTGAGCACATAGTACAATTCATTTGACTTCTCCATTTTAGTATATTTCTTTTTTTTTTTTTATTGCATTTTAGGCTTTGGGGTACATGTGAAAAACATGCAAGGTTGTTGCATAGGTGCATACGTGACAGTGTGATTTGCTGCCTTCCTCCCCTTCACCTATATCTGGCATTTCTCCCCATGTTATCCCTCCCCAACTCCCCACCCCCACTGTCGCCCCCACTCCCCCCAACAGACCCCAGTGTATAGTGCTCCCCTCCCTGTGTCCATGTGTTCCCATTGTTCAATACCCGTCTATGACTGAGAACATGCGATGTTTGATTTTGTGTTCTTGTGTCAGTTTGCTGAGAATGATGGTTTCCAGGTTTATCCATGTCCCTACAAAGGACATGAACTCAACGTTTTTGATGGCTGCATAATATTCCATGGTGTATATGTGCCACATTTTTCCTGTCCAGTCTATCATCAATGGGCATTTGGGTTGGTTCCAGGTCTTTGCTATTGTAAACTGTGCTGCAATGAACATTCGTGTGCACGTGTCCTTATAGTAGAACGATTTATAATCCTTTGGATATATACCCAGTAATGGGATTGCTGGGTCAAATGGAATTTCTATTTCTAGGTCCTTGAGGAATCGCCACACTGTCTTCCACAATGGTTGAACTAATTTAAACTCCGATCAACAGTGTAAAAGCATTCCTATTTCTCCACATCCTCTCCAGCATCTGTTGTCTCCAGATTTTTTAATGATCGCCATTCTAACTGGCGTGAGATGGTATCTCAATGTAGTTTTGATTTGCATTTCTCTAATAACCAGTGATGATGAGCATTTTTTCCTATGCTTGTTGGCCTCATGTATGTCTTCTTTTGTGAAGTATCTGTTCATATCCTTCACCCATTTTTGAATGGGCTTGCTTGTTTTTTTCTTGTAAATCTGTTTTGGTTCGTTGTAAATTCTGGATATCAGCCCTTTGTCAGACGGGTAGGCTGCAAAAACTTTTTCCCATTCTGTTGGTTGCCGATTCACTCTATTGACTGTTTCTTTCGCCGTGCAGAAGCTGTGGAGTTTGATTAGGTCCCATTTGTCTATTTTGGCTTTTGTTGCCAATGCTTTTGGTGTTTTGGTCATAAAGTCCTTGCCTACGCCTATGTCCTGAATGGTTTTGCCTAGGTTTTCTTCTAGGGTTTTTATGGTGTTAGATCTTATGTTTAAGTCTTTAATCCATCTGGAGTTAATTTTAGTGTAAGGTGTCAGGAAGGGGTCCAGTTTCTGCTTTCTGCATATGGCTAGCCAGTTTTCCCAACACCACTTATTAAACAGGGAATCCTTTCCCCATTGCTTGTTTTTATCAGTTTTGTCAAAGATCGGATGGTTGTAGATATGTTGTGTTGCCTCCAACGCCTCTGTTCTGTTCCATTGGTCTATATCTCTGTTTTGGTACCAGTACCATGCTGTTTTGATTACTGTAGCCTTGTAGTATAGTTTGATGTCCAGTAGTGTGATGCCTCCCTCTTTGTTCTTTTTGCTTACAATTGACTTAGCTATGCGGGCTCTCTTTTGGTTCCATATGAAGTTTAAGGTGGTTTTTTCCAGTTCTGCGAAGAAGGTCATTGGTAGCTTGATGGGGATAGCGTTGAATCTGTAAATTACTTTGGGCAGTATGGCCATTTTCATGATATTGATTCTTCCTAACCATGAACATGGAATGTTTCTCCATCTGTTTGTGTCCTCTCTTATTTCGTTGAGCAGTGGTTTGTAGTTCTCCTTGAAGAGGTCCTTTACGTTCCTTGTTAGCTGTATTCCTATGTATTTTATTCTTTTTGTAGCAATTGTGAATGGCAGTTCGTTCTTGATTTGGCTCTCTTTAAGTCTGTTATTGGTGTATAGGAATGCTTGTGATTTTTGCGCATTGATTTTGTATCCTGAGACTTTGCTGAAGTTGCTTATCAGTTTCAGGAGATTTTGGGCTGAGATGATGGGGTCTTCTAGATATACAATCATGTCATCTGCAAATAGAGACAATTTGACTTCCTCCTTTCCTAATTGAATACCCTTTATTTCTTTTTCTTGCCTGATTGCTCTGGCTAGAACTTCCAGTACTATATTGAATAGGAGTTGTGAGAGAGGGCATCCTTGTCTAGTGCCAGATTTCAAAGGGAATGCTTCCAGTTTTTGCCCATTCAGTATGATATTGGCTGTTGGTTTGTCGTAAATAGCTTTTATTATTTTGAGATACGTTCCATCGATACCTAGTTTATTGAGGATTTTTAGCATAAAGGGCTGTTGAATTTTGTTGAAGGCCTTCTCTGCATCAATTGAGATAATCATGTGATTTTTGTCTTTGGTTCTGTTTATGTGGTGAATTACATTTATAGACTTGCGTATATTGAACCAGCCTTGCATCCCTGGGATGAATCCTACTTGATCATGGTGGATAAGCTTTTTGATGTGCTGTTGTAATCGGCTTGCCAGTATTTTATTGAAGATTTTTGCACCTATGTTCATCATGGATATTGGCCTGTAGTTTTGAGTCTCTGCTGGGTTTTGATATTAGGATGATGTTGATCTCATAAAATGATTTGGGAAGGATTCCCTCTTTTTGGATTATTTGGAATAGTTTCAGAAGGAATGGTACCAGTTCCTTTTTGTATGTCTGGTAGAATTCGGCTGTGAACCCATCTGGACCTGGGCTTTTTTTGGGTGGTAGACTCTTAATTGCTGCCTCGACTTCAGACCTTGTTATAGGTCTATTCAGGGTTTTGACTTCTTCCTGGTTTAGGCTTGGGAGGAGGCAACTGTCCAGGAATTTATCCATTTCTTCCAGGTTTTCTAGTTTATGTGCGTAGAGTTGTTTGTAATAATCTCTTATGATGGTTTGAATTTCTGTGGAATCTGTGGTGATATCCCCTTTATCATTTTTTATTGCATCTATTTGGTTATTCTCTCTTTTCTTTTTTTATTAATCTGGCTAGTGGTCTGTCTATTTTACTGATCTTTTCAAAAAACCAGCTCCTGGATTTATTGATTTTTTTGTAGTGTTTCTCGTGTCTCTATCTCCTTCAATTCTGCTTTGATCTTAGTTATTTCTTGTCTTCTGCTAGGTTTTGAGTTTTTTTGATCTTGCTCCTCTAGCTCTTTCAATTTTGATGATAGGGTGTCAATTTTAGATCTCTCCTTTCTTCTCATGTGGGCACTTATTGCTATATATTTTCCTCTAGAGACTGCTTTAAATGTGTGCCAGAGATTCTGGTATGTGGTGTCTTCATTCTCGTTGGTTTTGAAGAAAATCTTTATTTCTGCCTTCATTTCATTCTTTATCCAGTCAATGTTCATGAGAAAGTTGTTCATTTTCCATGAAGCTGTGTGGTTCTGGGTTGGTTTCTGAATTCTGAGTTCTAACTTGATTGCACTGTGGTCTGAGAGACTGTTATGGTTTCCGTTCTTTTGCATTTGCTGAGGAGTGATTTACTTCCAATTATGTGGTCAATTTTAGAGTAGGTGTGATGTGGTGCTGAGAAGAATGTATATTCTGTGGATTTGGGGTGGAGAGTTCTGTAAATGTCTATTAGTTTCGCTTGTTCTAGGTCTGAGTTCAAGTCCTGGATATCCTTGTTACTTTTCTGTCTCATTGATCTGTCTAATATTGACAGTGGTGTGTTGAAGTCTCCCACTATTATTGTGTGGGAGTCTAAGTCTCTTTGTAAGTCTTTAAGAACTTGCCTTATGTATCTGGGTGCTCCTGTATTAGGTGCATATATATTTAGGATCGTTAGCTCTTCTTGTTGCATTGATCCTTTTACCATTATGTAATATCCTTCTTTGTCTCTTTTGATTTTTGTTGCTTTGAAGTCTATTTTATCAGAGATGAGAATTGCAACTCCTGATTTTTTTTGCTCTCCATTTGCTTGGTGAATCTTCCTCCATCCCTTTATTTTGAGCCTTTGTGTATCTTGCATGTGAGATGGGTTTCCTGGCTACAGCACACTGATGGGTTTTGGCTTTTTATCCAATTTAGCAGTCTGTGTATTTTGATTGGGGCATTTAGTCCGTTTACATTTAGGGTTAATATTGTCATGTCTGAATTTGATCCTGTCATTTTGATGCTAGCTGGGTGTTTTGCCCATTGGTTGATGCAGATTCTTCATTGTGTTGATGCTCTTTACCATTTCGTGTGTTTTTGGAGTGGCTGGTACTGGTTGTTCTTTTCTATGTATAGTGCCTCCTTCAGGAGCTCTTGTAAAGCCAGTCTGGAGGTGATGAAATCTCTGAGTACTTGCTTGTTCACAAAGGATTTTATTTTTCCTTCACTTATGAAGCTTAGTTTGGCTGGATATAAAATTCTGGGTTGAAAGTTCTTTTCTTTAAGGATGTTGAATATCGGCCCCCACTCTATTCTGGCTTGTAGGGTTTCTGCTGAGAGATCTGCTGTGAGTCTGATGGGCTTCCCTTTGTGGGTAACCCGACCTTTCTCTCTGGCTGCCCTTAGTATTTTCTCCTTCATTTCAACCCTGGTGAATCTGATGATTATGTGTCTTGGGGTTGCTCTTCTAGAGGAATATCTCTGTGGTCTTCTCTGCATTTCCTGGACTTGAATATTGGCCTGCCTTGCTAGGTTGGGGAAGATTTCCTGGATAATATCCTGAAGAGTATTTTCCAGCTTGGTTGCATTCTCTTTGTCACATTCAGGTATACCTATCAAATGTAGATTAGGTCTTTTCACATAGTCCCATATTTCTTGTTGACTTTGTTCATTCCTTTTTACCCTGTTTTCTCTAATCTTGCCTTCTTGTTTTATTTCATTGAGTTGATCTTTGACCTCTGATATCCTTTCTTCTGCTTGGTCAATTCAGCTGTTGAAACTTGTGCATGGTTCATGAAGTTCTTGTGTTGTGTTTTTCAGCTCCATCAATTCACTCATATTCCTCTCTAAGTTGTCCATTCTTGTTAGCATTTCATCAAGTCTTTTTTCAAGGTTCTTAGTTTCTTTGCATTGGGTTAGAACATGTTCTTTTAGCTCACGGAAGTTTCTTATTATCCACTTTCTGAAAGCTGATTCTGTCATTTCGTCACACTCATTCTCCATCCAGTCTTGTTCCCTTGCTGGTGAGGATTTGTGCTCCCTTGTAGGAGGAGAGGTGTTCTGGTTTTGGGTGTTTTCATCCTTTTTGCGCTGGTTTCTTCCCATCTTTGTGGATTTATCCACCTGTCAACTTTGTAGTTGCTATCTTTCTGATTTTGGTAATTTTAAGTCTGCAGCAGCAGAACTCATAAACTCCCTTTTCTTCCCCCCAGGTGTTCTGTCCCAGGGAGTTAGGGCTTTATGATTTTCCGCTGTGCTGCTGCCGTTTTCCCTGCCCACAAGGTAGCAGCCTAGTCACCCTCAGCCTGCAGAGGCTTCGCTGAGCTGCTGTGGGCTCCGCCCAGCTTCCATGTGAACTTCCCTGCAGTCCTGTTTATATGGGTGTAGTTAGAACTGCTTCCACTATGTTGGCCCACCCCTGTTGTGAAGGAGTCTCTGTAGTCATGGGTTGCCTTGGTTACGGCAGATTGCCCTGGGAACTGCAGGGTGCCTCCGTAATGGAGGACGCCCCTCCTCCTCAGAGCTGGACCATCCCGGGTTCAGTTGTGTTTGCCGTGGTGCTTTTTTTGCCCAGGAATCTCCTGGCTTGGCTCCCTGTTTCAGCTCCCCTTGCTGGCTAAGAGGGGACACCATCTTGTCTGCTCTGCCCCAGTAGCTGCTGCATCGGCTGAAGCCGCGGCTCTGAGATTCATGGTGCTTTTTTTCCCCGGGAATCTCCTGGCCTGGCTCCCCGTTTCAGCTCCCCTTGCTGGCTTAGAGGGGACTCAGTCTCGCTCACTCTGCACAGGGAGCCGCTGTGCCAGGGTGCAGGCCAAGTGGCCACTCCAGTCAAACCAGTGGCACTGGCGACCTGTGGGGTCCTCCGCCTGTGAATCTCCTGGTCTGTGGGCAGTAAAAATCCGTCTGGTAATGCGACATCCACTCACCCTCTGCACTTTCTCTCGGAGCTGCAATCCCGAGTTCCTCCTAACCAGCCATCTTGGATCTCCCCCCATTTTAGTATATTTCTTATCCTCTTCTTTTCCTCTTTGGACCAAAGAACACAATTATCTGGCTCATTACTTTCTACCAATTTACCAAAACCATTACTCACCTGTTGGTTTCTTAGCTATTTGATTTTCAAGGAGAGGGTTTGTGGAAAGTAATTTTGAAATAGCTTTTTCCTAAATAACCATATACAGAACTGATCCTATAGATAGGATTTTGTGAATGTCATTAATTTTATGTGTATATGTGTTTTGACAATTCTTTGATTATTGACTTTTTTACTTTTCTTGCACCGTGATATCTAGGTGTGGCCATTTGCTCATTTTTCCCCAGAAAAGAATGGAAACTCTAATTTCAAGGCCATTACCTCCTAGCTGCACTTTCTCACCCTTACAGCACACATATAAATGACCCCAGAGCATTGAAGTGGGTTCTCCCTTTCCCTAGGAATCTCTCTTCCCTGGATAGTGATCAACTCAGTTTCATTCCTGAGCACCAAAATTTCTGAGTTATATACACATGGCAGTAAATGACCCCTTTGGAGCAAGATAATGCATGATAATAAAAGGATCTCCACATTCTCCTCATTTCAGGGCAGCCTACTTTTTAATATTCAAATAAAGTGACTATAAGCTCCCTCCTGTGTGTACTAAGGAAGTCCAGGGTTGTTCCCAGTGTTTCCAAAGATTCTCAGAGGAGTAGCTACATTTTCTCAGAGGGAGTATTTTACATCTTGCTCTGAATCACTGCTCCTGGCTTCAGCTTTTTAAGCACTTGACTTCTTGTTCTTTCTCTGAAGTTAGAAATTCTCCTCTTACCCCCTTTCACCCATAGGTGAACAAAGACCCCTTCTCTAAAATTCCCTAAGGCACCAACTGGGTTGTGACAAATCTGCTGCAGTTTGGAAAGCAGTCACAGCACAGAAAAGGACAATTTAACCCTAGGTTTTATACACATCTAAAGCCATTCTTTCAGCATTCCCCTGTTGAGAATATTGACCACCTCTCTCCTTTGGCTTCTATCTGTTCTTTTATTCCATCTTCTCTTTCTTGGCTTAGATTGAGGGCCCCAGTCTCTAATCTCTTCCACTTGCCTTCCCTTGTAAGGGAAACTAACATCTGAGAAACTTAACAAATCATCAAGCCATTCATTAAAGACACCCTTTTATAATATTCTTCATAGTATTTTGGCACTGTTTTGTTTTAACCTCCCTTTTTAAAAACTAAGCATATGCATATATGTGCTACTGTGTGAGTCGGTGGGCCTATGTGTTTCTTATATTACCAGTGATACTTAGTTTTTCTAATCAAAATAGCAATCCTATCTCTGTCACTCCCAACCCCAAAGGTGGCAATGACTGTAGTTTTTAAATAAAACAGACAACACAACAGTTTTTCTTTGTGATTAGGTGATTCCAGGGCTGGTTCTTATTTGTTTTACAGCTAGCAAAAATCTTCTACCTGTAAATGAGAGATGTTAAGCCTTTAGACATAACCTTGCTTTCTTTGTTGTTCATTCTGCATTTGTAAAAATCTGAATGTACCTTTGTTAGTGGAGGCTTTTGCTATCTTGGTGAACGATGCCATACAGAAGCAGACACTGAGAAAATCTGAAATAGCTCAGGACTGTTAACTGCCAAACTATTTAAGAACACTTGGGTAGGTAGACAGCAAATTTTTCAATCACTATTAAATTACCTCTGTGCCTTGGAGGGTCACGAGATGCTGTAAATGTCAAATGTTTTTGTTACTCTACTGGATTTCTGTAAGGGACACATTCACCTCAACCATGGCTAGAAAGACTGAATATAAGGAAATATAATTCTAAAAAGTTAGGTGGGGCTGAGGGTCACCTTTAGAGAAAGATTACATAATTACATTATAATAAGTCTTCAGGAAGTACAGTCTCTTCTTAATTTTCTTTCACTCTGCCACAGATTTCTTCCTGAGTAGTGTCTTAAGAAACTCCTCTGTGCAGGAGTAGAAACATAGTAAGTATCATTTCAACCATATTATTCATGTTCTTTGCACACATATTTATTTGTATGAAGTCATGGTCTTTTAAACTTCCTAACCAGTATCCAGGAATATCAAATAATCCTAATTTGAGGTTAATGAATTTATTTCATGAGATTTTGTAAAAATTTAATGAGCAATTAAGTGATTTCTTTATTTGCACATTGTAGGTGAAAGATTAGCGTAGTATAAAAATTTAAAAATTCAAGAAAAATTTACACATAAAAACAATGTGATGAAAATCTGTCCACAAAAGACAATTTGATGATATTGCTGATAGGCTATATACTTACAATAACAACTTAAATATGAAGATAAAACAGAAATAATGATATATTGATCTTGAATATTGATATATGAAATTTGCTTAAAGGAAAACAAGATGGTTATTAGAATCTGAAGGCATCTGGGTACTTTTAAGTACATGGGAGAGCTGATGAAATAGACAACTAATTTTGATCAAATGCTCCCTCATCTTAGGATAGGTATGTATACCGAGCATGACTCTTGGTTTTCTTGGTTGTAATTTTTTTTTTTTTTTTTTTTTTTTTTAATGAGGTAGCTAGTGTTCCCCATGGTAAAATTAGTTAAATGTTCCTGACACAGCTAAGAAAGAACTGGAATAAATAAAGAAGCAGGGAAAGATATACGGATAGTGCATATAAATGAGAAAGTTGATGTACACAACTGAATTAATTGAATTTTAGCAAGTAGGAGATAAAAATATCTGTGTACTGACGTTGAGAGCCTCAGAGAGGGAGGTGATTGTGTCCTGGTTGTTCGGATTTTGGTCAGTAGGTGAGACCATCAATCCAGTGCCCTTTGGTAGCTTCCTGGCAGAGAAAAGAATGTGTATGAAGTCAGAACAAGATAGATAACTTTTACTCTACCATATTCTTAGTTCCCCAGTACACTTTCTTACAAAACAATCAGGCTATCAGTTTTGCTTCCAGAGAATTTTTAAATCTGTTCCTTCCTTTAACCAGCCTTTCTAACATCTGTACCATATTTAGATTTTTATTAAGCTCTACTATTTTAATATCTTCCCAATTAGTTGTCAGGACTCCAGTTTTCTTTCCACTCTAATGCATTCTTTATATGACTGAATTGATAGTTCTCTTGACAGTAATCAGCATAGTTGATTACTTTATATTTTAGATTTAGTTAATTCCATGTATGTTCCCCAGGCCATATAAGGCCTAATTATGGGAGATGGTCTAGTTAAGATGTTTAGCAATAGTGTCTAATTTACCCAGCATACATGAGTTGACAGAAATATAGACTATTTTTGTCTGTGTGCTGCTGCCTAGATAAAATTGGTTTCTGGTAATCACTCTAGTGGACTTGGCTTTATTAGTAATTATAGTTGAAGCTAAATGTAATTAATATATATTGAACTTCAGGAATAATTTAAATTATATTTTGAAATGTGGGCATTATAAATTACTAATTAAAGAAAAATTAGGTGAGAGTATAATATTCTTATATATTTAGAGAGCTACTGATTTAGTGTTCCTTACTAAAAATGGATTCTCTTGACACACTATTAATAAAAATGTATGTGGGCCAGACTGATAAGGATTTCTTTTATATGAATCAACACTAGATAACAACAAAGTTAGATACTTCTTACTTAAATTATTTTCTCTTATCCAGAGGAAAACAGTGACATCTTTAGTTTGGTATTTGAAATCCTTTATATTCTGACCATTATTGACATTTCTATTCTTTCTGCTACTTCCTTGATATACTCTATGCTAGAGCCACAGCCATGATAGGCTATTTAGCAGACAAAATCCAATTCTTCAAGAGCCACCTGAACTTTATTCCTTGTGAGGTATTTTTTCCATTGTTCCTCTGTTTACCATTTATTACTCTGTGATCCTGAAGCACATTTCTCCTTTCTAGCGGTTTTCACCATTAGCTGATTGAATTTCTCCCAACAGCCACACTCTGTGCTACGTGTGAGTAGGAGTAATACTATGTTCTGTGCAATCCAGTCCCCGAAGCAGAACACTTGGCCTGTTGGAAGCAATAAAACACATTTAGCTGATTGGTACAGGAGGCACATTATATGTCAGAGGCTTTTCTCTCCTTTCTGTATATCAGAAGTGCCAGCAGAGATTTGTGAGCCTATGTGTACCTGGACTCCATACCAAACCCACTAAATCAGTATTGTTCAGGGATGTCTCAAGGTTTGCACATTTGGAGCAGAAGCTCCACAGCTGATTCGTGTGGATGTAATTGAATTATGAGCTCAAAGTAGATTACAACTGCTAGAGAAATTTTGTAAGGAAGGGGCCATGCACTAAACTTTGAAGTTCTAAGAAAAGATACATCAGGTCAAAAGATAAATAAATAAGCAAAAGTACAGAGACAGAAATAAAGGAAACAAGGAGAGAAGTTTTTTTGAATAGAAGGTTTATATGATGAGTAATGCTTGGTAATTATGGCTGAGCACTATAGGACCAGAGCATGGGGAACTTTGAAAATCTGCACAGACTCAGGGCAGTCCATAGATGCTGATAATCTTCGAAATGGGTGCATCACTGAATCTTGCTGTCTTACCCATATGTCTAGGGAAAGGGTAGCTTGATTATGAAAAAGAGGGAGGCCTTATTAATAAGAATACTTTATGTAGCCAGTCTTCTGAAATTTGCCAATTTTTTTAAAGAATCATAGAATTTTGGAGATAAAATACATATTTATCTTTCATTCCTAGGTAGAATTCCACAGAAAGCTTGTTTCTCATCAAAAAAAGATACTTCAGTGGTTAAATAAATTTGAGATACTGGATCAAGTGGTCCATTTCCTTTCTAAAATCTGATGAGTGCATAAGTCATTTTTTAAAAACTGTATGACTTCCCAAAGCCTACAACACAGTAATTTATGTTAGAAATCTTCAAGAGGGAAGTACAGTAAGCAAGTTCTCCCCAAACCATTTGTTGAGAATAGCTTATTAACATGTCACTGGATACTTAATCTTTTACAGACAAGTTCGGGAAGCATATTATGGCATAGAAGTTTAAGGAAATGACCTTTGGTATTAAGCAGCTTGAGTGAAAAACCTGACCATGCTGTGAACTGATTTAAGTCTGCATCATCATTCCCAATTATGAGATTTTTTAGGTAAGATCTATAGGTTTTGCCTCAATCCAGGTGTCCTCTCTCTAACTTACAAGAGGCGGGAAATTATGAGAGCAAGCTTCAGTCTAGATTCTTCCACAGACACAGTTTCTTAGCACACAATCAAACAACAATGATAAAATCTATTACTCTGCTCTTTTGTGGGAGTTTGATATAAAGACCTCTGTTCTTTAGACACCTGAACTGGACCTTGCATGAATAGGCTTATTCAAGGCAGATGTTTCAGTCTTCCAGGAAGGCAGGATACAGCTAAGTGAGTCAGAATCAGACAACAGAATCCTCTCTTAATGGATAAACATAGATCCAATTGTGTCCTAAGCCCAGAACACCCGTGCTGATTTGCATTTTCTGTGGAAGCAGGTATTGAGATAGGATTAGGAGTGCAAAAGGTTTATTGAGGAATGACACATGTGAAAGGAAACAGTGATTTTGTAGAGTGAGAGTCTTTAGAGTGAGGGGCAAGACCTGACACAGCAGGAGACTGTCAGCCAACCGTGCACCTTGCAATCCAGGTGGGTCACAGCACCACTCTGAAGTGCTGTCTTCTGGGATCATAGATTTCTAAATCCTCTTCATGCAAAGGCAAAAGTACTTGTAAATATTTCTAGCCAGTCCACTTATCTGTGTTAACATTAATTTTGCCAGGAAAAATTTCTTCTACCATCAGTTAGCTAATTAGCAAACTACTGCTGATCCGAGTTGGAAATAGTCCAAGCTGTAGAAGTGGGCTCTAAGTGTGGAATCCTGATTAGAGTCCATCAAATGCTAGCAACCACCTGTGAGTATGAATTCTTAATTAAGGCTTCTGACAAACAGTTGACCTTTGAAGAACACAAGACTGAACTGCATGGGTCCATTTCCATGAAGAATTTTTTCAATAAATATATTGGAATATTTTTGGAGGTTTACAACAATGTGAAAAAACTTACAGACAAATCATGTAGCATAGAGATATCTTAAAAAATAAGTATGTCATGAATGCATAAAATATGTAGATACTAGCCTATTTTGTATCACAAAATATACACAAATTTATAAAAATGTTTATGAAAACTTACGCGCGTACATTGACCATACATGGTAACATTTGCAGTCAAGAAAAACATAAACAAAGATGCAATAGTAAATTATAACTTTCTACAATTAGCTTTAGTACATACTGTACTAATGTCATAATTTTGTAACCACCTCCTATCCTTAATTGCAATGAGTCTAAGTGTTGCCAGAACCTCTTTAAACACCATGTGACTCTCATCGTCTCCATGTGAGTGGTTTGACTCTCCAGTATGTTGCACATGGCAGGAAAAAATGATATCTTACAGTTCTTGCGTATCTTTTAATGTTTAGTGCAATTGTGTAAGCCTTTAACACCATGGGACTCATAAGAAGGGCCAGTGGTGATGCTGCTAGTACTCTCAAGAAGCAGAGAAAAATCATGGCATTACCAGAAAAAGCTGAATTGCTTTATATGTACCATAGGGTCTGCAGCTGCAGTTGCTCTCTGTTTCAGACAATTTATCTTGTAAACAGACCACACAAACTTACGGTATTGAAGTATAGTACTGCAAATAAATTTTCTTTTCCTTATGATTTCCTTAGTAACATTTTCTTTTCTCTAGCTTACTTTGTTATAATAATAGATTATATAATACATATATAAAATATGTTAATTGATTGTTTATATTATTGGTAAGGCTCCCAGTCAACAATGGGCTATTAGTAATTCTGTTTTTGGGTAGTCAAAAGCTGTATGTGGATTTTCACATGCTCAAGGGTTGGTGTCCCTGACTCCTGTGTCGTTCAATGGTGAACTGTATTAAATATTTCAAAGGTGTAGATTAAAAGCCTGTTAATATTCATAATGCAGTCTATGGCAAGATGGTTTTAATGTCAATCAGAAAATGTAATATTGGCTGGGCGCAGTGGCTCACGCCTGTAATGACAGCACTTTGGGAGGCCGAGGCGGGTGGATCACGAGGTCAAGAGATCGAGACCATCCTGGTCAACATGGTGAAACCCTGTCTCTACTAAAAATACAAAAAATTAGCTGGGCATGGTGGCCCGTGCCTGTAATACCAGCTACTCAGGAGGCTGAGGCAGGAGAATTGCCTGAACCCAGGAAGCGGAGGTTGCGGTGAGCCGAGATTGCGCCATTGCACTGCAGTCTGGGTAACAAGAGCGAAACTCCATGTCAAAAAAAAAAAAAAAAAAGAAAAAAAAAAGAAAATGTAATATTACTCTACTTACTGTGTGCTTGGGTTACATACTTAACCTCTTTAAGCATCGACTTCCTTGTTTGAAAAATAAGAATAACAATAGTTTTTACCTTGTTAGCGTGTGGGGTGAGTGCTTAAACAAAAGAGCTTGATGGATTACCACCCTTATAAAAGTCACTTGTTATTATATTTCAAAGGTGTGGAACATGTACCTGCGGCTAAAATAGATCATCAAAGTTATCTGGCTTGTTGGTGAAAGAGCAGACAAGAGTCCAAGCTGTGGATTCTTAGCTAGAAATCCTACAAGTACATTGTCACCATTTTTATTAATAAAAGACCTTATTTTAATCAATCATATGACACAACTACGTTGATGGTCTGAACAAAGTTTATGAATAATTTCTTCTTTTGAAATGCATGTGTATTAGTGGGGTGATTAGGTTTATTAATCATGCCTACTATAAAGTCAACCAATTGATTTCCTTCTGGATAAAATCTGTATTATTATTGTGAGAGAGAAAATTTTGATTGGACAATAGAAAAAAATATTGTTTTGGACTATTAGGTTCTAACTCAAAGATTTTGAAAGCCCAGTGGCTACAAATGCCTGGAGGATAAGAGGCAAGATAAATGGAGGTGGAAAATTAATAAAAAATGGGAATGGAGAGATAACAAAGCATGGTTTACAAATTTGGCTCAGAATATCATGCTGCTCTGTATGTTACTGATAATTACCTGTGTTAGTCAAGGTTCTCTAGAGCAACAGAATCGATATAGGATAAATAGATATATAAAACAAGTTTTATTATGGAAATTGGCATACATAATTATGAAGCTGGGAAGTTCACAGTGTGCCTCCTACAAACCAGAAATAAGGAAAGCCTGTGATACACATCAACCTGAGTCCAAAGGCGTGAGAACTGGGGAAGCCTATGGAATAATTCTCAGCCCAAGGCTGAAGGCCCGAGAAAGGATTTGGTGGGAGTTGGGGTATAGGGATTTAGGGGAGCTGCTGCCGTAAGTCTCAGAGTCTTCAAAGGCCTGAGACCCAGGAGTGTTGATGTCCAAAGTCAGGAGATTGTGGATGTCTCAGCTCAAGAAGAGAGAGAAAGTTCATCTTCCTTCTGTCCTTATGGTCCAATTAGTTGGGCCCTCTGTAGATTGGATGATGCCGGCCCGTGTTGGTGAGAGTAGATTTTCTTTACTCTGTCTACTGATTCAAATACTAATATTTTCTGGACATACCCAGAAATAAAGTTTTATCAAGTATCCAAGAATCCCTTAACTCAGTCAAATTGACCTAAAATTAACTTATCTTTCAGCTAACTTCTCTAATACTACACTTTTTATAGTTTCTCTGAAATATGCACTATTATAAGAACATCTATTTAGTCTGGCCCTTTTGAGGATGAATTACTCTTTTGAATCTAGAGTGATACATTTTTCAAACTTATAAACTCAGTGATTCATTTATTAATAAATATTAAAATGCATTGAATTAATGTACATTTTTAGGATGGCGATGGGTTATTGATTTCTGCAAATATTATGTATATCATCTTACCTAGGATCAATATATTTCATTACCATACTGGTATATCTTGTGTCTGGAATTGCACTTTGAAAGTGATTTTATTCTAGAGCTGACAAGGTCTATTCACGGCTGTCTAATTTTAGGAAAACTTTATCTGCATTTATGTAGCCTTTTCGTACTTAATAGAAGCTATGCTGATGTTGTGACTTGTCTGTCTTAATGAACTTACTTGTTCTCTAGTCTTACAATCAACTTTTTGAATATTGTACTAATTGTTTAAATATCTCAACTGTAGTGACCTCAATATTCCTTTATCTAACCCTCCATAGAGGATTATCGTCATCATTGTTATTATTTGATTACTTGTTCCACATCTTCTTTAAATAGTTTCTGATTGTGTCATAATATCTCTTTAATTTTAAATTTCCATTATTATAATTATATTTTGACAACCTATGTTACATCCATTCTAAAATATTTCATTTGGCTGATTGTATAAGTTTCATTTCAATTATACCTGATTGATCTTTAATCATATGAATAATATTTAATGTCAGTAATGCTACTTTTTCAAGTAGAGAATTATTATTTTGATATTTGATCATTTGAGTGCAGATTTTTCTGTTGGAAAACATTGCTTCCTTGCTTAGAAGTGAAAAAAACATAAGAAGAAATTGGGTGGGCATGGTGGTTCACACCTGTAAACTCAGCACTATGGGAAGCCAAAGTGGGCAGATCACCTGGGACCAGGAGTTTGAGACCAGCCTGGCCAACATGGTGAGACCCCATGTCTACTAAAATACAAAAGTTAGCTTGACATGGTGATGTGTGCCTGTAGTCCCAGCTACTTGGGGGGCTTAGTTAGGATCCCAGAAGGCAGAGGCTGCAGTGAGCTGAGATAGTGACATTGCTCTTTAGCCTTGGAGACAAAGCAGCAGGACTCTGCCTCAAAAAAGAAAAAGAAAAAAAAAGAGTTGATGGTACTGCTGTGAATATATATTATATAAATGCTGTGTAATATATATGCACTGCTGTGTATATGTATTATATAGAACATATATTTACAGATATGCACATAGTGTGTATGTGTGTATATATATATATGGCATAAATGTTTATATTTATGCATCTATCACTTAAAATTTTTAATTCCCAAATATCCTGCTGCTATAGTAAATAGCTATTAAATGGGCACAAATTGATTAATTTTAATGGAAAAATTATGCATTTCATCCAAATCCAAGATAGCAGTAAAATTTTCAGTTTTTATGAGAAAAAAAATATCAGTTTGGAAGTAAATATTTCATTCAGAAAATTTAATGAAAGTTTATAGTATTCCCTTTTTCTGTTTTCATTAGTTTCTTTAGCAAATTTTTACTTTTGGGGGTTATAGTTCTCATGTACTCAAATGACACTCGCAAATAAAGATAAGTATAGAAAAATCAAACCCCAATAAGGACCAAACAGGAGACCACAGGGAAAACATAAAAATAATGTATGATGAATGTATAATACAAATGGGAAGTCATAGAAGGCTTGCCAGACATTCTCAAAACATTTGTTTTCATCCAAATATGAGGCACAATTAAAAAATGTTTTATTTGATATTCTTCGACCAGGCACCTATGGTGAAAATATTGGCTCTTTTTTTTACCTGTAACTATAGTTTGAAATATTACTACTTAAAGAGTGTCTATTTAATGTATCTTTTAGTGAAAGTATTACTGTCCTCTGAAAAAGAAATTGTTATAAAAACAGTTTGTAAACATGTAAGGTAATTCTGTATATTTAGTGTAGTTTATGCTCCAACATGAAATATTTTTATTCCTTTAAACCTGTCATTCATTTAAAACAAACACTGTGTGCTTTATAAAATTTAGATATGTGCAGAGGTTAAGTTATGAGTTTATAAAAATTAAAGTCATGTAATTTTAACAAAAATTCAGGCCACACAGCTGAGTGAAACCACTTCATTCTCTATTTTTAATAATTGTGGGATCTTCCTACTTGATGCTGATTACTTTCATTTGTAGGATTGACAGTAAATTTCAATCTACAATATCTCATTGCCATTTGGCATCCATAAAGTAACTATTCAAGGAAATAAACCAGAACAGAAGACTTGATAAGTTACTTGCCACCTCAGTTTCAGCTTCAAAGTAGCTAAAAAATTTATCAATCCTTATCTGTTACATAAAATTCTTGTTATGACCGGTAACTTCTGGTCTAACAAATATCTTCTTTATTGTTGCTGAAAGCACATGGAACGTTCCACACTTCCTTTTTTCTTCATCGAGACACACTTAGGGATTGTCCTAAGGGGAAGTTTAGGGTTGAGGAGCTTCCTAAAAGTTAATTTTTTATTCTTATTTATGCTAGAAATGTTGGTTTTTGTGGATGAGTCTGAAAGTTGTTTTGCTGCTCAACTATCAGCAAAATCACTACCACCTGTGAGCTGGTAAAAAATGTGGACTCCTAGGCCTCATTCCAGACCTACTGAAACAGAACCACTTTAGTTGGAACAGAAAATACATATTTGAAGTGAATCAATTAGTGTAGTTAAATCCAAAAGGAAAGATATAAGAGTTCAAGGGATAGTTGTGTGAACAAGGTAAGTCAAATCTGATGTTAAATTATGTGAAAGGAAAGCTATATGCAGAACAAAATAAAACATAGCACACTCCTTTGTGTCATATCATAGCCTAATCACAAGTGTGAACTGAGGAAAAGAAGAGTAAAGCAATATGCTGAAGAAATAGCAGAATTTCTTTTTGAATTACGTATTAGCCGAAATGAGATGCCAGTAATATACGTCTTACTCCTGTGGCATTTATTTTAGGGATCCACACAAAGAGAATAACACGTGCTTCAAATCCATTGAATTTATAATGTATTACTCACGTAAAACAGGGTATCTTTTTCCAGCTTTTCTCATCTTCAAACCACTTTTAATTTCTTTGATTTCATCAAGAAAAACCTACAAATTAAGTGCCAATGAGTAAATACCTGATTTTAATATTATTGCTCCTGATAATTTCCAAATAAGAAAGGCTTATTATACTCTTCTAACCAGGAGGGTGTGTCCAATCTCACAGTAAGCTTGGAGGAGGGAGGAGGGAGCAAAATAAAATTCATGATAACTTAGCTGGGCCCACAGCCAGTATTCAAAACCAAGAATTCAAAATCTACAAGATGGTTCCATAGCATTCTGACCAATATATGTGCTGCTTTTACTTTAGTAATTTCAGATATTAATGTAGTTGTAATATGTAGTTTTATTTATCTCCTGTTTATAATTGCATGGTGGTGTATGCATACAACCCTTTACTGTAGTTATTTCATATTCAATTACAGTTACAAAATATTTGATTTATCCTAGTGATAATTCAGTTTCACAATTAAATGAGTTGTAATTGATTTTTCTTACATCTAGAATCAACTTTAGTAACAAGAATTTCTTGTTTTGGCAATATTTTAAAAAGCGTCTAAATTGACCTTTTCATTGTCAACTTTGGAAGATTTATTGTATTTTTTAACCTCATTTTTAGCAATATAAACATTTATTGTTCCTACTCAAAAACTTTGAGTCTACATTAAAGCTTTAAGTCTGTATTAGGTAAAAGAAAAGCATATTAATTATTGATTTACTACGATATATCTCTTCCAGTTCTTCAAATTAATACAGCAAATACTACAACAAAGGTAAACAAAAGTGAACTTGAAACATACTTGCAAAGCTACAGACCAAATGTAACATACATAGTTTGACTCCTGATTCTATGTTTTATGATGCTTATATAGTCTGAATTTTGATCAGCTATCCACCTACCTATGCAGAAATTTATTTTGCTGTGGCACCACTAGTTAGGATACTTGTATTTTGCTGTGGCACCACTAACTAGAGGTGCCACAGCAAAATAATACAAATTTGATAGTCTTGCTGCTACAATGTAGGGGAATAAAAGAGAGGAGATTTGAGTGAGTGAAGTTAGCCCACTGTGGCAAGGTCTGGTATTTGAACCCAAATCCTTTAACTTTTCTTGCTGGTGTGGTCCTATGACTAAATTCTTAACTATGGTATGTGAGTGGAATGATGTGTATAACTTCTGGTTTAACTAATTAAGATGCCTACACTGAATTTTCTCTTTCCTTTCTTGGTGGTTGAAAATAGCAACAATTGAAAAATCTGGGAAGTGACATGTTAAGAATAGAAGTATCATAACTATCTGGCCAGCCTGGGTCCTGGGATAACCTTTTTTGAGCTGAGACCAACTATCTGCCCTGGACTATTATGGGAGAAAGAAAAATGCATTCCTATGTTCTTTGACCAGTGTAGTTTTCTCTTGATGACAGTAGGATAGCAGTCTAACTAATGCAGCTACTCATAAATTTTTCTGGTGCTCATAGTTAGGATGGCCATATAATTGTCCAAACTGAGAAATTCTGGGGATAAAAGGGTGTTCAATTAATAATGAGTGTAGGAGAGCTGGTGTGAGTTGGCAGTGTTAGAATGAGGAGGCGGATGGACTGGAGCAGAGTGGCTCTGGTTATAAAGCCATTTTTCTTTCCCCACAATGGCAGTCTCATTATGTTATTCATCTAAACATGTTTTAAGGCTGCCTCACAGATTGAGACCTTTCACCATTGGATTTATAATAGGTACTATTATTTCATGAGCTCAACATTTCAGATAATGGACAGTTTCGATCTCCCTAAAATCTTTAAATAGTAAAATAAATGAGTGAGAAAAACTGAGTTGTCCCAGGGCCCTTCCCTTACTGAATTCTCACATTTTTTTGACACTATTCTCAGTGGCTATGGGGTTTTTGTACAGTCTTAGGACAGAGTTATTCCAGGTTCTTTTTCCCAGGAGTCTTGCCTTCTCTAATTAACCTCTGAGTTTAGATTCCTCACTTAAAAAATGAGACTAAGATATTTATTTTCCATTGCAATTGTGAAGGTTAAAAAAGAGAAACCACATAAAGACTTTAACATCGTGCTTGGCCAATGGAAACAAGTCCTAGTCACTGGTGATAATCAAACAAAAGGGAGTCTCAAAGTCCCTAAAACTAGACACCCTCTAGAGCAGAATTCATCATCATTTAAAAATATGTACATCTTTGTTATATATATATATATATTTTTTGCTAATAATTCCACGAGACATTCTTGTTTTGACACTTGAGTATTGGCTTCATGTTTACTTCTGTCTTCACTTTCATCCTCAATTCCAGTTGGTTGCAGCAGCCTGTTACACCCATATCTTGGATCCTGCCCTCCTCTTCCTTTCTATTGTGACTGTAGTTCACCTTCAGGTCCTCTCGGAACTAAACAATGACAACAGTCTTGTAACCAATCTTTTGCATCCCATATATTTTTTTCTATATCCTCTTCACAGCTACAAAATTATTTTTATATGAAAATAACATTTATTGACCGGGTGCAGTGGCTAAAGCCTGTAATCCTAGCACTTTGGGAGGCTGAGGTGGGTGGATCATGAGGTCAGGAAATTGAGACCATCCTGGCCAACATGGTGACACTCCGTCTTTACTAAAAAATACAAAAAATTAGCCAGGCATGGTGTCATGTGCCTGTAGACCCAGCTACTTGGGAGGCTGAGGAAAGGGAATCGTGTAAGCTCAGGAGACAGAGGTTACCACTGCACTCCAGCCTGGCAACAGAACAAGACTCTGTCTCAAAAAAAAAAAAAAAAAAAAAAAAAAAATACTGCTTTTTTGATGGAAAAAATCCATGAATTAAGGTAGCAAATTTTGGGCTGGGGGGAGTAGAATAAAAAGAAGAAATTATAATTTCTTGTTATTACCTAGAGATACTTTTTCTGCTACTAATGTATTTAGTTTTATAAGAATATTTTTTCATAAATATACTATATCCATTTTGCCAACTCAGATTCAAGTCCTATATTTAAAAGACTATAAATTATATTAATTAGTACAATTTCTAATGTCATTTCTAATGTGTTTGATAAAATTAATAACTCTTGAATTCCTGCCTCTTTAAAAAAAAGTCTAGTAGGATACCTGCAAAAGTGAGAAATACTTTAGAGCTTTTTCTTTTTCCCTCCCCTTCAACCTATCATTTCTAGGGATAGAGAGTTTTTAAGTACAAGTCTCCATGGTATACCAGATTCCTTATTTTTACCTAAATTTAGCCACTAGGCCATTCTTGATATCCTTGGTTATTTCCTTTAGGGATTCATTATATAGCAGGGTACATTTGGGAAAATCGGAAGATTCTCATTGCAATAGTGCTGCTACCTGACTTACCACATTATTGCTTTATCCTTTTTATGCTACTTTACCTGATTTAAGAGATGAGGGAATTTCCAGATCTTTCAGTTTATAAATTCTCTGATTCTATTAATTAGAAAACATACACAATTGTCCTTGGGGCATTTCTGCCCTAATGCTTCACTCATATGTTCTTTAAAGCAGTCATTTTCCCTTTCCATGGGTTCCCACAACCCAAAGTATGAATAAACAATTGTTGACTAACAGTGACCACTTTGTGTTTATGTATATGTTCCAAGACTTCAATTAATACTTTAAGTCCCAAAACTAGAGTATTAATAATAGAGAAATAAGCATTTATTGTAATAATTATATCATATGATGAAGTAGGTTGCATGGCAGCCTCCCAAAAGATATATATACCTCCTAATTCCCAGTAATTGTGAATATTACTTTATTTGGAAAGATTGCAGATATTAAGTTAAAGATCTTCAGATGATTAGATAATCCTGGATTATCCTGGTAGACCCTAGACCCAATGACAAGTATCCTTAAGAGAAAAAAGGGAGATTTGAGACAGAATGAAAAGAAGAAACAGACACACAAAGGAGAAAGTCATGTGAAGAGGGAGGCAGAGATTGGAGTGAAGTGGTTACAGGACAAGGACACGAAACAATGGTGACAGCCACCAGAAGCTCCCTGAAGACAGCTTGATTTCAGATGTCTAGTCTTTAGAACTATTAGAGAATAAATTTCTGTTGTTTTAAGCTACCCAGTTTGTGGCAATTTGTTACAGTAGTCACAGGAAACCAATACACATGACAAATCCTTTTAAAAGTCATTTTTTCTTCAAGATATATAAAGAGACTTTTTTTTTTTTTTTTTTTGAGACAAGTCCTCACTCTGTCATCCAGGTTGGGTGCAGTGGCATGATCAAGGCTCACTGCAACCCTGAACTCCTGGAGTCAAGCAATCTTCCCATCTCAGCCTCTCAGTTAGCTGTGACTACGGGCGCACATACCACCATGCTTGGGTAATATTTTTATTTTCTGTAGAGACAGCATCTTGCTATGTTATCAGGGCTGGTCTCAAACTCCTGGGCTCAAGTGATCCTGCTACCTCAAGACTTCCAAAGTGCTGGGATTACAGATGTAAGCCACCGTGTTCAGCCAGGACCCTCTCAAAGCCAAAAATATTCTTACTAACATTTGTAACAGATAGCAAAATGTGTGTATGGTTTTTTAAATGAATAAATTCTACTTTTGATAAAGATGGAATAACAGGAATGGGACTTACTCTTCTATTAGTTTTCTATACCTGCATCAAAATTGCCATAAATGAGTAGCTGAAAACAACATAAATTTGTTATCTCACGGTTATATAAGTCAGAAGTATGAACACAGTGTGACTACATTCTCTATTTAGTGTCTCACTGCACTGAAATGAAAGTATTTTTAGGTCTGCAATTCTTTTTAGGGGATAAGGGCCCTCTTCTCCAAGCTCACCTACTCTTAGCAAAATTCATTTCGTTGCCACTGTAAGACTGAGGTTTCTGTTTTCTTGCTAGCTGTGGGTTTGGAACTGCTTTTAGCCCATGAAGCCCACCAACGTTCCTTGCCATGTGACCTCCTCTGTCTCTAAAGTAAGCAGTAGCATACTGAACTTCAACAATCAGCTGAAAAAAAAAGCTTTGCTTTCAAAAGATTTATGTGGGTAGGTCAGTTCCATACAGACATTTTCTTCTGTTAAGGTCAATTAACTTGGGACTATTGTTATATTTGTAAAATCCTATCACTGCAGTACTTAGATTAGTGTTTAGTTGCATAAATGGGAAAAAACATGTGTGCCCCAGAGGCTGGGCATTCTACAGAGGCCACCATATTAGAATTTTGCCTATCACAATACTTCTCTCTGAAACAACTAAAACACTAGATAGAATATGTGAAACAATAGTTCTTATGTCACTGGCCATCAGGCAATGGTGGGCAATGGCTACTAAGAGATGGAAAACAAATGAGGTGAATCCTGCAATTACTGTGCTTTACTGCAAGGAAATAGTTTCCAGGCTACAGTACAAGGAGAAGAAACCCAGTGACAGCTCAGGAGTCCCTCCAATAGAACTGAGAGCCTGTGAGACAAAAGGCAGAGTTCTGGAGAAGAAAGAATGACACATACAACTTCAGGGATCTGCAAAGGGTCCCTTTCATGTCTTCAACATAGCCCTCATCAGCATATACAAGTGTAGGACTTATCCTCGGTCAGGAGAATATCACTCAAAATGATTGAATATATTGAAGGGATCATCTCCAGGATGTATACAAACCGGGAAGCAGTTCCTGTTTCTACCAGATATATTGAGATATGCCATAATTCCTGGGCTATTGGGTAGACTATCTCAAGTACAGACTATCCGAAGTATGTTGCTTTAGTGGTGGATTAATATTACCTAGACTAAATTCAGTGTTAGTGTTTATATAACAAAGCTTAAAAGCATAAAAGGGTTAGACCATTCTGAGTAAATTAACTGCAGCCTAGGACAAACTTGAATATTTGTAAGAGTACAAAAACATCTGGCACTCAACAAGGTAAAAATTCATGTCAGGTATCCATGAAAAATTTTCAGACATGGAAGGAATCAGAAAAATGTGACATGTAATTAAGACAAAGTCAGTCAATAGAAACATGACTCAGAAGTGGTACAGATAATAGAATTATAGATGAAGACATGCAATAAAATATTGTAGCTGTATTCCATATGTTTAAGAATATAGAGAAAAGGTTATGGAGAGACAGGGAAAATATAAAGAAACCCAAATTGAATTACCAGAGATAAAAAAATTTCTAAGATGAAAAATACATTGAATAGGATTAATAGTAGATTAGACTGCAGAAGAAAAAAATTAATGAACTTGTAGACATGGCAATAGAAACTATCAAAAAACGAAAACCAGCAAAAAGACTGAAAATCATGAAGAGTGTATCAATGAGCATTGGATAAAATTTAATTGCATTTCTGTATACTAATCAGGATTTTTGCTCCTTAGTTCAGCTAAAATTGGGATTCTTGTCTAATGACCAGGAAAAATTAGGCAAGCAGACACAATGAAAGGTATGGAAAGCAGAATTTATTAAAAGAAAGCTCTCAGCAGAAGAAAAGGGGGTCAAGATGTGTGCTCCCAGCTCACAGATTGAATACCATGCCATCACACAGGTTGAAGAGGTCAGGGTATCCCTCCTTCCCTGCCCCACCCACTTGAGGCAAGAATTCCTGGTGGCTCCACCCCATTCTCCCAGTGTGCAGGCAGGCCCTTACTCTGAGCCACTCCACATCGATTAATTTCCATTACTGTGCATGTGTTAAGGGATGGAATTTTTGTCCTTGAGCATGTTTAAGCAAGCCCCCTGTGCACAATGAGCAGGGCAGAATTTGGCTGTCTTTTGTCTCTGTCAGTAACAATGAACACACAGAACTTGAAATTTTAAAATATTATCTTACAAGGGCATGAACACCTAATATCTGTGTACTGAAAAGCTTAAAGCATTGCTGGGGCAAATTAAAGTAGATCTAAATAACAGATCCAAACACTTAAATTCAAACACCTAATATTAAAATGCCAATTCACCCCAAATTGGCATATAGTTGTTCAATGTAATCCCAGTTGAAATCCTATCAAATTTTTCAATAGAAATTGATGAAGTACTTATAAAATTCACAAATAAATTCATAGTATCTAAGGTAGCAAAACATTGAAAGAGAAGTAAATTTGAAGGGTTTATGCTACTCGATTTTAAGACAATAAAAGTTATAGTAATCAATATAGTCTGGTATTAACTAAGAATAGACAAGTAGCTCAGTCTAACAGAACAGAATTAGAACCATACATTAAAATTTGACTAAGGAGCAAAGCAATTTAGTAAAAATGATTGCCTTTTCAACAATTTGTATATCTGAACAACTGAATATTTACATGCAAAAACATCAATTCATGCTTCTAACTATATAAAAAATTGACTCAAATGATTTACACAACTAAACATAAATCCTAAAATCTTTTATGGAAAACCTAACAGAAAATCTTTATAAATCTTGAGTTATGCAAATATTTCTTAGCTATAACAACAAAATCATGACCCATTAAAGAGTAATTAGGTAAACGGAGCTTTATCAAAAGTTAAAACTTTAAGGAGCTGGTACCATTCCTTCTGAAACTATTTAAACAATAGAAAAAAAGGCTTCCTGTATAACTCACTTTATGAGGTCAGTGTCATCCTTGATACCAAAACCTGGCAGAGACAGAACTACAAAAGAAAATTTCAAACCAATATCCCTGATGAACATCGATGTGAAAATCCTCCATAAAATACTGGCAAGCCAAATCCAGCAGCACATCAAAAAGCTTATTCAACACATTCAAGTCAGTTTCATCCCTGGGATGCAAGGCTGGTTCAACATATCCAAGACAAAAAATGTAATCTATCACATAAAGAGAACCAATGACAAAAACCACATGATTTTCTCGAGAGACAAAGAAAAGACCTTCGATAAAATTTATCCCTTCATGCTAAACACACTCAATAAACTAGGTATTGATGGAACATATCTCAAAATAATAAGAGCTGTTTATGATAAACCCACAGCCAATATCATACCGAATAGGCAAAAGCTGGAAGCATTCCCTTTGAAAACCAGCACAAGACGAGGATGCCCTCTCTCACCACTTCGATTCAATGTAGTATTGGAAGTTCTAATCGGAGCACTCAGGCAAAAGAAAGAAAGCGTATTCAAATAGAAAGAGAGAAAGTCAAATTGTCTCTGCAGATGTCATGATTGTATATTCAGAAAACCCCATCATCTCAGCCCCAAAACTCCTGAAGCTGATCAGTAAAGTCTCAGGATACAAAATCAGGTAATGAGGTAATCCCCATTCCAGCTAACTGAAATCATAATCTTTTAATGGGGGATCACTCTCCATTGTTAAATGGAACCCACAAAGCACTCTGAAGAGGAAAAGTCAACATTGGGCACCCTCCTGATGAAGGCACCAGTATCAGATTACAACAGTACCAGTCAATTGTAGATTTCTGCCTCTTCCTTTTTTTCTTTGCCTATCATAATATTGAAGAGTGGCAAAGGGGGCAATGGGGCAGAAGTAGAAGGTATAGTGGAAAAATGATGATGAAGCCAACTTTGTGCTGTGTCCAAGAATGCTAGCTGTTTATCCAAATTGATTCTCTCCTTAAGTGATGAGAAATTATGTAATTTTCAATGGACATATGGCTATCTCTCCAATATTTCTTGGTCTCCCTGTACTTCTGAGAGGCCATGTGATCAAATTTTGGCTTGTTATAAGCAGTAATGCCGTTTGTGACTTCTGAGATGTATGCTTTAATAAAAGGTACAAAACATTCTAAATCTCTTTCCTCCTGCTGGGAGAATATAGACATGTTGCCCTGAGTGCTTTCAGTCATACTGAAGTGGAAGTGGAAGTCAAATGGTGAGAATGCATGCCTGTAATCCCAGCACTTTGGGAGGCCGAGGCGGGTGGATCACGAGGTCAAGAGATCGAGACCCTCCCGGTCAACATGGTGAAACCCCGTCTCTACTAAAAATACAAAAAATTACCTGGGCATGGTGGCGCGTGCCTGTAATCCCAGCTACTCAGGAGGCTGAGGCAGGAGAATTGCCTGAACCCAGGAGGCGGAGGTTGCGGTGAGCAGAGATCGCGCCATTGCACTCCAGCCTGGGTAACAAGAGCGAAACTCCGTCTCAAAAAAAAAAAAAAAAAAAAAGGTGAGAATGATGGACAAGCTAGTAGAAGGAGCCTGAGTCCCTCATGATAGGGTGATACCAGCCTCCCAGACCTGGAATTTACATGAGGAAGAAAGAAACTTCTATCTCTTCTAAGGCACTGGGATTTGATCATACCTATCTTAATCTAATATTGATATGTGCACCTTCATAGGAAAGTTTTCACAATTTGAGACAGTACTGAGCTGGGGGAGGAGAAAAATTCTGACTTGGATAATAGTGAAACTGTATTTTCTATGTAAATGAACTTAACACCTCTAAAATGAGGCTCTAGCCACTAATGGACTTAATATCTCAATGAGACTCTAGTTCACTAATATCTGAGTGTGACTGGAAGAATAGCCTTGTGGTCTGTCTCTGAGGGGTGCAGATGGGAGATTTGTCGATAGACAAAAGCAGTAAAGTAAAAACAAAGTTATATCTATTGGCTCCCTTTATTTTAGAGCTAACTCATTCAATGAATTGGTTACACAGTTTTTTCCTAATTGACTAAGCAGCTCTTTATTATGTGTATGAACTCAGTTTAATATACTCATGATACATATTACCTTGAATTGTTCAGAGGAATCTTAAACCATTATTAAAGTATTGTTTAATAGATATAAAGATATTAATGTGGGAGCCTTAGTAATTAAATACAATTGTAATAACTAATATAGAGCTATAATTATTTTCAACTTTGTCACAAAGAATCTTTATACAATATTTGTTCTTCCACTATTTAGGGTGTTATAATTGAATCTAATAAGATCTTACATTGTACTGGACATACTTATAGTTAACCTTTCCATTGAACCTATGTTTGATTTTTTTTTTTAATAGCCTTATTTGAACACATATTGGAAGACAAATGTGTTCCCCCCCACCAATACCTCCTTCTGTGTTTGGCATCTTGCACAATTATGAAACAGATATCCCTTGAGAGACACTATGGTTTTCAATTGCTCTTGAAAGAGAACATTTCTTCTCATAAGCAATTGTAGAAAGAAGCCTCTTATTACACCTCAGTTTCAGCTGTTCTGAAGGATTATTACCTCTTTCTTCTGGCGCTCAGTTATTCACCTTGGTTGCCCTTGAAAGAACATGTTCCTTCTGTCCATGGTTTTACCATCCTGGTGTGCTTCTCAAAGAGAATTGTATGCATTCTATGTCGACTCTATTTTTTCAGACCCTTCCAAATATACTTTCCAAATTTGGCAGCCATTTTTTTTGCATGTTTTAGTAGTAGCTGGACCAAAACATGAGTTTTTAAAAAATTAATTTCTCTATTGTTTTCCTTCATCCTTTTCTTCTTACAATTATAAATGGTGCTGCCATGAACTTTTTTTACTCACAAAAGAATTATGCATAAAATGTCTTTCTATACTATTTACTTGAAGTAAATATTGAAAAATAGAATAACAGCATATAGCCACTGACATTTTTTGATTCTTACTATCTATAAGACTGTATGCTAAGTCTTAATTAAAACACATTTTCTGTTTTAATCTTCCCAGTGATGTAGTGCTGTTAATGTTTTGAGCACATGAAAGAATTGAGGCACAGAGATATTAAATATGTTGTCCATGGTCATGCAGAAAGTGATAGAGTCAGAATTTGAACATACACTTTCTTCTTTAGTGCCCTTGAGACAAACCATTGTGAGGAGTTACTATTCTAAAATGTAAATCTAACCATATTACTCACCACTGATGTCTTACAGATTAATGATGCCAGTATAAACCTGACTTAAATAACTGTTCTCAATGTGACTATAACCTATGTTTTCAATCCTCACGCAGTCTGCTTCTGTCACACATACATCATCATCTTATACCAGAAGTGTAGAACCACTTTTCTCTCCAGGTTACATTCTCTTATGACTCTGTACTTCGGTGTGTGGGGATCCATTTATGCTTACTCCCTTTGTGTATGTTGGCCACCTGCAACCGTTTCACTCAGTCTTCAATATGTCATGAAGACTTTCTCAATCTCCACTCCCAAAAATAATTATATCCTCTAGAGTGAGGCGAGACTGCTACTATAGAATAATATTTTGAAGAAATTGTCATAAAGGGAAATAGAACATTAGGGTGGTATCTGGAGTAAAAGCTAGGGATAAGGAAAATATATTTTTTAAGATGGGGGAATATTTCAACATATTTAAATGTTTATGGCACAGTTCCAGTAAAGAGAAAGGCTAAATGGGAATAATCCTTAGTGAGTGGCACGTAAGAAGATGTGTGGAGATGGGATCCAGGGTAATGAGAAGAATTTGGCTTAGAGAGCTGCCCTGGGAAGAAAGATACAATTTTAAGATCAGGAAAAGAAGAGTGTCCAGGTAGGTATTCTTTTTTGGGACTTGAGAATTAAAATAATACCTGATTTTCTGTGAAGCAAGAGTTGAGGTCACTGAGAGTTAGTAGTCTTGTGGAGTCAGAGGGAGAAAAAGAGAGTAATAACTAGCTCAGATCTTAATTCTGATTTTGCATTTTAAAAGCATTTGTGTTTGCAAAGGAGTACATCACATGTAAAATACAGAGAGGTGGAAACAGCTAACCATTTAAAGGGGTTGCAGGGATAATGTTTCATCATCACTTAATTAGTAACATCTTCCCAACACAATGAAATGAATGTGTAGAAGAAAGAAGAATAAGGATGCAGGCCAGCTGTCCTCTATGGAGTTTTGTCTAGCTATGTCTGGTTATGTTGTTTGTATCATAGAATATATATATTTTATCTTTAACATACAGATCTTAATAAGATCAATCATCTGTAGCTTTCACAATAGAAGGTCTAAGTGCGGTAACAGGAAGTCCAAGATATTTATGATTTTTGCATTATCAAATGTGAGATCAGCTTTTCTCTAAAAATGAACTCTAACAAGAGATCGTCAAATGAGAGGCACTGTTTCTTTAGTCCTCACAAGTCCCATTTTAGTTCTCTGCATATGAGCAACAAATTCTGGTTGAAATGCTTTTTATGAAATCTGTGATTCTTACTATTTTCTGTCTTCCTCTTCTTTCTGTGTAAAGAAATTAACACTGAAATTTCAGTGACTCTTATGATCAGTTCTTTGATTTTCATTTTGTTCTGCTAGAACCACTAGGATGGCAGTTCAAAGAAATGTTTTCCCCATGTTAAAGGGTCTGTTCTCTTACTTAGGTAATTTAGAGAATTGTTTAGTTCAAATTCAGTCAAACAATGGCCAGTTCTGATATCAAGGCATTTCTTTTTGTTACTCTTCGCTTGAAATAAGAGATTCAAAACTCTGAAAATGTTACACACAGAGCAACACTTTCCCAGGGAGAGATTAACATAGCAATAGATTCCTCAGAACTGTAATCTACTGCTTTTTAAATGAATGTCAAGTTATGCTGGCCAATGTATTCAAATGCTCTAATCACTTCATCTATTCTGTTTTCTGCTTTCAAAAACTAAAATACAATTTTTAATGTTTGTTTCATTGTTATAGTGTCACCAAGGATACCTGACACAAAGATTCTCAGTGCCGTAGGATTACAACAGAGGGTTATAGATCTTCATTACTGCCTTCAGTGCAGACAGTCATTACAGAACTCTAGAGCACTGAATATTTTGGTGCCTAAGATCCTTTAAGGTGGTTATCATAGATGATGTTTACCTTCTCTGTGTAGTATACGTAATTAACTGTGAAGATTTCCACAAATCATTACAAATCAACCTTTAAATTGTCATTTTTGGTGGCATTATATCTAGCAAATGGATTTTCACTGGTTCATATCAGTACTTGGAACATATAAGAATTTTATTTTTAAAACAATATTTCTTTTTTTAAAACTTTTAAGTTCAAGGGTACAAGTGCAGGTTTGTTACATAGGTAAACTTCTGTCATGGGGGTTTGTTGTAGAGATTATTTCATCAACCAGGTATTAAGCCTTAGTACCCATTGGTTATTTTTCCTGATTCTCTCCCTTGTTCCACCCTCCAACCTCCAAAAGGCCCCAGTGTGCACTGTTCCCCTCTACGTGTCCATGTGTTCTCATCATTTAGCTTCTACTTAGAAGTGAGAACATGTGGTATTTGATTTTCTGTTCCTGTGTTAATTTGCTAAGGATAAAGGCCTGTAGCTCCATTCACATCCCTGTAAAAGGCATGATCTCATTATTATTACTGCATACCATTCTATGGTGTATATGTACCACATTTTCTTCATCCAGTCTGTCCATTGATGGGCATATAGTTGATTCCATGTCTTTGCTATTGTGAATAGTACTACAATGAACATACGTGTGCATGTGTCTTTATAAAATAATGATTTATATTCCTTCGGGTATATATCCAGTAATGGGATTGCTGTGTTGAATGGTACTTCTGTCTTTAGGTCTCTGAGGACATACTGTCTTCCACAATGGTTGGACTAATTTACACTCCCACCAACAGTGTATAAGCATTAATTTTTCTTTAAACATAATATTTCCATTTACCTTCTTTTTTTTTTGCCCTACTTCAACTTTCTAGCTATAATTGAATGCAAAAAATTCAAAGTTCCACCATCGATTCATATACCATATGTTTGACCAGTAAAAAGATAAATCAAGGGCCCAATTTAAGAAATGAATGAATTATTCACTAACCTGAACAGGAGATTGAAACTTTTTGGTCTTTGGCATGTGTCAGGTTATGGCACAGAGAGGTATCCAGGGTAATCAAACTCTGCAATTACACAGAATTTCACTGAACCCACATACAGATGTTCAGAAAGACCATATGATGAAAATATGAATTTAATTTAAAGCTAGAGAGTTTGATATTACTTTTTGTTTTTACATCTTACTGGTTTTTCTTTTATATACTGTAATTTATGTGGTCTTCTCTTATTATTTTTAATTGTTGTTGCTGGTGTTTCTTTTATTCATGGCTAATCATCGTATATTTAGTAATTATAATTTATAGTCTCTCTTCCAGGACATCTTGAACATTTTGAAGAAAAAAAAACTTTACCAATGTATTCCCAAACTAAAAATTGTGTTAAATTTAACTCCATATCTAATAGTTAAAAAGGTTTTTAAGATTAATTATCTAAACCATGTAACATTTCATTGTTTTTATATGACCTATTGATTTTTATAATCTCTGAATTAATACTTCACATTTAAAAAATATACTTGCAAAGGATAACTCATTTCCTTATTCAGCTAATGCAAATTGAGTACATATTAAACAATTTTGTGCAAAAAGACACCTTACCTGCCAGAAGCTTACAGTCTGATAGGGGAGATAGATACAAAATCAGATAAATTGCAATGTACAAAAGTATTGTATATTTTTAAATAACTAAAATAATAGAATTTAAATGTTTCTAAAACAAAGGAATAATAAAGTCTTGAGGTGATGGATATCCCAGTTACCCTGATTTCATCATCACACATTTTATGCCCATATTAAAGCATCTTATGTGCCCCACAAATATATACAAATATTATGTATCCATAATAATTAAAAATAAATTTAAAAAAAGAGAAAAGTGATAGGTCAAAAATATGATAAACCTAAAGCAGGAACACAGAATGAAGCAATGAATTCTACCCTGGAAGACTGGAAAGATGGTAAGGGATAGGTGATTGTTGAAGAAATGGAAAGCTTTCATTTCTTCATAACCAAAGTTTCCATTTCTTTACACAGCAATCCCATTACTATGTGTATACCCAAAGTAATATAAATCATTCTATTGTAAATAAACGTGCATGTGTGTGTGCATTGTAGTAATATTTACAATAGCTGCATAAGCAAAGGGATTTGGAAAACAGTTTATTGGACTCCTCTGTGCATGAGAGGCAGCATAAAGCATCACCTATGCACACAAAACCAAGAAACAATAACAAAAATCTGAAGATTTGACTTCTTATTGATTAGAAAAATAATTAGGTGTAAAGTTTAGCCTCCTTATCTGCCTGCAAGATTTAAAGATCTTGCATCTAACAATCATTCATTCACATTTCAAGATATTTGCATAAGACTAGTTAATCATTTCCACTTGGTCTGCTGTAGAGGTTGGTTCTTACTGTATTTGCTCCATGTGATGTTAATTAGTAGGTTAGTAAACTCTATCTTTGCTTTTAAACAAGACAGTTATGATTTTTAATCTGCTAATCTTTTTCTTCCATGTAGATTTCCTTTTTTCCCAAACAAAAATAATGTGTATTAATGCATCTAATTTTATGATTTTTAATTTATACTATCTGCCAAGGAGTTTATCATTTTTAGGCAAAATAGCTATAGCTACCGAATATTATCAATACTCGTATATTAAAATGTTGGCAAATACTCTGAAGAATCACAAAGTAACTTGAGACGTTAAAGAGTTTCTCAAGAGTAGGATGTTTTTAGCTAATCAAATATCTGAATTGGTAAACCAATCTTATTGCACCACTTTTTGAACAGTACCTAAATTTCCGATAGCCAGTTGGCTAATTTGTTACTTCAAGTTCAAAATCTCTTATCTGGGTGGTCTACTGGAAAATACATGCTTTATTCGAGCATTTGTTTTAATAGAGATAATTAACTTAAATGCATTGGCACAAACTCAGATTGAAAAGTGCTAATGTGGCATTTTCAAATATCTAATTGAAAGCCATTATCAGATCTCATGTTGTCTTTTGCCATTGTCCCTCACCTGGCTTCCCATCTTCCACATTTGTTCCTGTCTAATCCATTTGTGAAATAAATACAGCACTCTAAAAACAGAAAACAGATCATGGTGCATCACAATTTTAAAGTTTTTTAAGGGCTTCCTATAACATTTGTAATACAACTCAAATGCTTTACTTCAGTTCTGCATGGCCTGACTGGCCACTGATCAACTCTCAAGTGCACTCTTATGGTGCTAACTCACACATATAAGGCTACAGCCTCACCAGCCTTCTTTCAATCCCACTAGCCTGGTGGTTCTCTCCTATCCTGGGATGTAAACACTTAACGTTCTCTGTCATTGTGATTTTCGTTAGTGTTCCCAGGATTGGGCTCTTCTCACCCTTAGATTTTGGTTTAATTGTGACCTTTTATGAGGTGCTTTAGGTTTGATTGGTGCCTGACCATCCAATCAATAATAGGTTATTTTCTCACTTCATTTATCTTCTGTCATGATACTCTGAAATTTTTCCTTCATAGCACTTGTCACAAATTATGATTAAAATTATAGTTTTTAACGTTTCATGCCTGTTTCCCTCACTTTCAGCAGCCTAAAGTCAGGAACTATGCCAGTTTGTTTTGTTCACTACAGTGTTACTAAAGAATGAACCACAAACATGGTTTGAATACATATTTTATTACATAATAATACATTTTGCAAACAAGTTTCTTCAAAACTTCTTGGAATCGTCATTATTTTACATATAGGTCTCCTACACTTATCTGCTCTTAGAACTGCATTTTGAATGAAAAACCTCAAGGGAATAATGTTTCTTTGTTTACTCATAGTTTTTCTAAATGGAGATGATTCCCCAAGTGATCCTTTAGGTATATCACACTCTTACCTAGAAATATGTAAATTTATTAATACTATGCTGAATTTAAAATACATGAAATTCATTCTCTTATATAGGATAAGTCATAAAACAGATACAAATTGGAGTGTGTCATGATCAACAGAAATACTTGTATTTACTCTCAGTATATATCAATACTATACATCGTGTCATTTCCTCAGCCCCATTTTCTGCTTGGGAAAACATGATACCATGTTATTTAAAATTTCTATGTGTGAAGAATAATAGTTGGTTTAGAAAAACTTTAAAAATGTTTTGTGACTTATAGGTACAGAAAATATATATACATATTTTTAAATAAAAATAGTAAAATGAAAAAACATATATTCACTACTCAATTTAAGAAATAAAACATTAGCAGTTATCTCATGTTTTAGAATTGGGACACTTTATACTCCAAAAATCATGGACAAGCACAAAGAACTTTTGTTTCAGTAGTAGGTTGTATCTGTTGATGTTTACCATGTAAGGCATTAAACTTTAAAAATATTTAATAATTTATAAATAATAAACATACCTTACAGTAGATGAAAATATATATCTTTCAAAACAATAAAAATGTTTTACTGTGTAAGGTAACACTGCTTTGTATTTTTACAATCCTCTTTAATATCTGATAAATATCTGGCAGATTCTTTATATTGCTTCTACTCAATCTGTTGTCATGTGTTATTAATACTTTGAAATACATGAAGAAATCCATACTTACATAGACATATAACTGGAAATGAGTGGAATATTTCAAATAATCATGGATATTTTCAATACTATATCGAAATTCTACTTACTAGTGGTAGTTTCTTGAAGGTTTGTTTGCAATTTGGGACTTGAAACCATATCGGTGAACTTTTCACACACCCTTATGTTAAAACCCATCTATTTTGTGCTTTGAATGAATCTTTTACCCATGTAAAATTTGTAAGCTTCATGAAGAATTAGTCATTTGGGAAATATGGGTTCACTGAGTTATGCAATGAGACCACAAAAGTAAAATGTACCAATAATATCTTATTACTAAGATACTTTGGATTTAACAGACTTCTTGACTCCAGGGGGGTCCACAGACCACACTTCGAGCATGGCTGTTTTAGGCGCCTTCTGTGTGCCTCATCTCAATCATTTTTTGCTTCCTCTTGCTCAGAAGTAATCATTATGATTTTGTATTAATACCTTTCTAAATGTATTTGTGATTTTGCCACTATTGTTTATCACTAAAACCTCCCATAATTTTTAGTTTTTCTCATTTCTGAAACACATACACCCATAAGTATTCTTCTGCAGCTATTTTCATATAATATTAAAATACTGATGATCCATCATGGTGGCTTATTCATTTTGCTAATGAATGGTTTTCTTTTGTAAAATATATAACTTATGTACCTATTCTCCTAATAATTATTATCTAATGTGCTTTCAGCCTGTGTACTTCTTTTTGTCGTTGTTTTTGTTTGTTTTAATGGTGAACTTTTAATGAATTTACAAGGAAAAGAAAAAAACTAAAAAAGGGTTTATTCAGTCATTCAAAAAACATAAGAGATTCTGTGTAAAGTTTACTCAGAGCTTACACAGAGGGCAAGATGGACTTTTGAAAGTTAAATATTTTTTAAATTATACTTTAGGTTCTGGGATATATGTGTAGAATGTGCAGGTTTGTTACATAGGTATACACGTGCCATGGTGGTTTGCTGTATCCATCAACCCGTCATCTATATTAGCTATTTCTCCTAATGCTATCCCTCCCCTAGCCTCCCATCCCCTGACAGGCTCCAGTGTTTGTTGTTCCCCTCCCTGTGTCCATGTGTTCTCATTGTTCAACTCCCACTTATGACTGAGAACATGCAGTGTTTGGTTTTCTGTTCCTGTGTTCGTTTGCTGATAATGATGGTTTCCGGCTTCATCCATGTCCCTGCAGAGAACATGACCTTATCTTTTTTATGGCTGCATAGTATTCCATGGTGTATATGTGCCACATGTATGTCCATTACTATGGGTACATATTAGTGAAAGTCTCCTTGGAATACGTGTCTAGTTATAAAATTACTGGGTTGTGGAATATGTGAAGGTGCAGTTTTCCAGTGAAATTTCAAACTATTTTTCAAATTGGTTATATCAATTTGAAACACTTTCTTTTAAGCCCCCACATATTCATGAGAACATGCAATATTTATCTTTCTGTGCCTGGATTATTTCACTTTGCATAATGTCCTACATTTCCATCTGTTTTGCTGTAAATGACAGGATTTCATTCTACATTTTCTTTATCCATTTATCTACATGGACACTTTGGTTGATTCCATATCTTAACTACTGGGAATATTGCTGCAGTAACCATGGGAGTACAGATATCTCTTAAATACACTGATTTTCTTTCTTTTGGAATATATACCCAGTAGTGGGATTGCTAGATCATATGGTAATTCTACTTTTAATTATTTTACTTAGTTAACAATGTTTTATTGTATATTTCAAAATAACCAAAATATTGGAATGTTTCCAAAACAAAGACATGCTAAATATTTGAGGTGATGAATATATCAGTTACCTTGATTTGATCATTACATATGCCCCTTTAATATATACAACTATTATATATCTATAATAATTACAAATAAACTTTTTAACAAGGTATGAATATTCCTATCTTCTATATTGTAATCAACACTCAATATTTAACTTATTGCCAGTGTACTAGATATAAGATGTTATATTATTGTAACAGTATTTCGTAGCCACTTGATTATTAACACAGTTGTGAATTTTCTTTATATCTTCATGTAGACCCTTGTGCTTTATCTTTGTTGATTGAGATGCTTGTTAATCTCAATGAAGAGTTCTTTATATACTTTGGATACTACAGTTTTACAGGTACATGCTTAGCAGGTATGCTCTACATGTTTGTAGCTTGTCTTTATAATATTTTTGGATGAACAGATGCTTCTAATTTTATTGTAGTAAGTTACTAATAATTTACGTTTTGTACTTTTGTTCAAGAATGCCTTCTTTGTCTCCAAGATATTCTTTTATTTTTTTCCTAAATATTTTTAATTTTGTCTTTCACATTTAAGCTTTCAGGATGCCTGGAATTGACTTTACGTACATAGGAAAAAGCATTCCAATTTAGTAGTTAATCTTTCTCACACCCTCATTATATTTCAAGTTTTTATATATGCTTGAATATGCTTCTGAACTAACGATTCTTACTAATCTTCAATAGTACCAATTATACCTTATTTTGAATTATTTTAGTTTTGGAATAAATCTTAATATCTGGTTCTAACTAAATTTTTTCCAAAAAGGTGATCTTTCTTACATCAATCTTGAAATGGAGGCTCCTTTATGGGCTGTCACATGCAGTAAATTTTTTAAAGTGTTTGGTGACTGAAGAAAAAAAGTGTATTCTTAAATTTTGGTATAATATTTTAAATATATGTCCATTCAATCAAACTTTGTGTTTTATTCTATTCAAATCTTCTTTATTTTTTAGATTTCTGCCTACTTGGTGTATCAATAATTAAGAGAAATTTTCTAGAGTTTCCAACTATGATGACAGACTTGTCAATTTCTTTTTGATTGATCATTTTTTGCTTTATATACCTTGCATACTTAAATTATTAAAAGCATACAAACTTTGAAATATAACCATCAAAGATGTATTTATCTTTTATAATTTGTTGGTTTTTAGTCTATTTTGTCAATTGTCGACATTCTAATTCACTTTTGATTAGAATTTTTTTGGTGTATGTATACTTTCAGTGACTTTCATGCTCTTAATATCCTGTTGTAGGAGTTTCTGTTATAATTAACATATCCTTGCGTTTTTTTATCCCTCTGTCTCTCTAAGCAATTAAAATCTTTGTTTATTTTGTGGACCATTTAGTCTTTTTGCATTCATTTAGATTATTTATATTTAAATTTATATTTAGGGCCTTATTGGCTTTCTTTTGTCCTTTTCATAAAAGAAGGAAGCACCCATCCCCCTTTTTATGGTATAATTTGGACTGACTGAGGATTCCTGCTTTTTCTCCTCTCACTCTACCTCTCTTTAAGTTAAATTTTTTTTGTCTTTGTCTATAGTTCAGATGTGACTAGCTATGTTTATATGCTCACTTAAAATCTAAAGTTTATCAATAGCTTTACTTCTCAAATAAGAAAAGTAACATAATGTCAATCTATTTTAATCTCACAACTTATATATTTTTTATAGTCAACACTTATTCAAATGTATCTATATATTTGCCACTTTCTCTGCTTACTGTTAATTCTATCTTTAAACCTCCATTTGGCATCATTATCCTCTACCTGAAAGCATATTACTTTAGAATCTTATTTCTACTAGTTATGATATTCAAATTTTAATTTATTTTTTGGTCATAAATATTTCAATTTTGTCTTTGTTTCTAATAGGTAGTTTGCTAGGTTTGAAATTTTAGCATGGTGGAATAATACTTTTCAGCCCACTTACTTTATTCCACTGCCTTTTGCTTTTTATTATATAGTGTGAACTCCTAGGTTTGTCTAATTGCCACTCACTTGACTTGTCTCTGGCACCTTTTAATAATGTTTCCTGTTTTTCATTGTCATAGTTTCACTATGATCTTTATTGGTGTAGATGTGTCTTTACTTACCCTGTTGGGAATTCATTAGGGTTCCTAGATCCAGAGATTGTTATCCTTCAATAATTCTGGATAATTTTACATATTATTTCTGCTATACTGCTTCTTTCCCTTTTCTTTATCATATTTTTTTTCCTCTTAATCTCCCTTTCATACCTTCCTGTCTTCATATGCTAAATATTCTATAATTTATTTTCCAAATCACTATCTGCTTTTTATCTCTCCGTTGACAGTTTAATTTTGAATATTTTATTTCTTAATATTCAGAACCTGTATTTTGTTCTTTTACAAATCTTGTTGGACATTTTTAATATTTTTATGACAAAGGTCTATTTTCAAAAATAAGAGTTATTTTATATTCTTTGATAATTCTAGCATATAAAATCTTTGCAATTCTGAATCTATCTTTTGGTTGTTTCTTCTGGCTCTCATTTATAGTATCTTGTTTCTGTGTGTTTTATTTCTGACTCTGAACCTGCTACCTATGAGCATCATTTAAATTAAGTTTCATTCTGCTAAAGAAGATTTTTGTTCGTGCTAGTAGTCACTGGGGATGCTACCAACCCATAACCATTTAAGTCCTCCATTTGATGGTTGCCATTTTTTTCTTTCCCTAGACTAAACAAGTTAAAAATTTGTATGTGGACCAGTTTGCAGTTATAAATTCTTAGGACAAGATTTTCAGCCACTCAGTACAAAGTCAGGACTGGAAAATTTCCTCATTGTCTAAATTTTGTGAGTGGGTTTTATATTTTAGTTTTCATTCACTCTTGCTCTATATGCAGTCTTTTAGGTTTCAAGCTTTATGTTGGAGATCTCCTCAAAGACGTTCTATTTTGGGGAAGGCCATAGGTTTAACATATGTCCCCTGAGTCTCTGGATCTTGGCAGAAAACATGAAGGAGAATATTAGCTTTGGCATTTAATGAGCCTTCAGGGTACCTTTAGGTATTTTGATTTTGGACTTTGTAGTTTCCCTATTTTCATGCCAAATAAGCAATACACTTAAATTGTATTTTATCCAGCATATTTGTTGTTTTTATTTGGAGACTCAAGCTAAGCAATTTACTATACTTCTGGAAAAAAAAAGTGATTTTTGAAAAATTTTATGTTACATTTCTTGAAACAAAGATTGTTCTCCAAAATGTAGTCTATTTTGAAAGAAAGAGGAGTAAAAGAACATGAACCTTGAGAGAAGTGAGGTTAATTAATGTTTGAGCATTATTAATCATGCATTTGTATGAGGAATCTTAATTTTGTGTTTGGGAATTTGAAAGAAGGAAACAATTAGAAAAAGTATTTATGATAGAGTTAAGCTCTTGCAGTGGGAAAACTGTGTTAGAGCTAAATAATAATTTTTTTAAAAGTTTAAGAGCTAAGCTATCATTTCAGTGTATTCCTCAAAATTTTGTGTGTTGGGAACTTAACTGCCCTTATAACAATATTAAGATGTAGGGCCTTTTAGAGGTGATTAGGTCATGAGGTCTTCACCCTCATGAAGGCATTAATGCCATTATCGTCAGAGTGGGTTACTTATCATGGGAGTGGATTCCTGATAAGAAGAATGAGTTCAGCCTGATTTCCTCTCCATTTGTCTACTCATTTCTGTCTTCTGCTATGGGATGACTCCCATTAGATACTAGCACCCTGCTCTTGGACTTCTCCACCTCCAGATGTATAAACCAAAAATGTTCAGTTCTTTATAAACTACCCAATATGTTGTATTCTGTTACAGTAGAAGAATATGGAGTAAGACAGGCTATAGTTCTTTGCACTAGCTAGAATAAAATAGAAATGAATTATGTTTCAATTTTGGTAGCTTTTGTGTTGTGTTGACTTGGCTAGGTTACAGTGTCTCAAATTATTCAATCAAACACTAATCTAGTTGTTGCTATAAAGAGATTTTGCAGATGTAATTAAAGCCCCTAATCAGGTAACATTAAGCAAAGAAGGGTGGACCTGACTCAGTTGGAAGCTCTTAAAGGTAGTGCTGAGGGGAGAGAGAGAGTGGGAAAATAGGAGATGAAATTCTGCCTGTGGATGACAGTGTCAACCTGTGCCTACTGTCAGTGGGTTTGAACCTACTGTGGTCTTTCCTTTCTGACTGCCTATGCTGTAAATTTCAGGCTTACCTAGCTAGCTCCACAAGGTATAAGCTAGCTTCACAAGGTATAACCACAAGGTCCTTGTAATAAAGAATACACTTCCCCAAGCTGCTAGCCAGTATATACTAAACTGCTGGTTCTGCTTCACTGATTAAACACTGACACACCCACCTAGCGTTATTCTAAAAGATTTTTTAACCATGTTTCTAATTTCATTTTACAGAAATATTCTCCAAGTTTTCTGGTGATCTGGCAACTTCTTTTTGGCAAGACCTAGAGAGTTATAAATCTAAATTAGCTGATAATAATATTAGCAGACTATTTGTGGTAAGATTAGGCTTTATGTCTGTTGGAAATAGATGCTCGGTGCTGCAAAGAAAAATTAGTACTGAGACAAAGGATCTTACAGCAACGCAATTTTTACTTCCTGGACTGCAGGAAGGGTACTCTCACTAGGCATCGCGCCATGACAGTACAGTGAACAAAAGAAAACACACAAATTTATCCTTTAAGCATTTGGGGTCATCCTTACTGCTGTGTCTGATCTCCACTTGGCAGGAGCCAGACCTCACAGCCTAAACTAAAACCAAATTGGCTAACAACTTAAAACTTTTCTAAACAGGTAAAAGCAATGGAGAGCTGGGGCACGCCTGTGAGCACATCTAGCACAGATATCTTGTTTCAAGTACAAGGACATAGAATGTACTATGTGCCTGTAAGTATGGCATGTTTAACAGCTACATAGGATAGGGCTTAACAAAGTTACTAGCTCACTTATTCTTTAACAAGAAAGGAAACTTTAAAAAGGATCTTTTCTACTTCCCACAGTGTCTCCACCCAAATCTCATCTAGAATTGTAATCCCCATAATCTTCATAATCCCCATGTGTCAAGGGAGAGACAAGGTAGAGGTAATTCAATCATGGGGCGGTTTCCCCTATGCTGTTCTCATGATAGTGAGTGAATTCTCATGAGATCTGATGGTTTTATAAGCTCCTCTTCCCCTTTCTCTCAGCACTCCTCCTTCCTGCTGCCTTGTGAAGAAGGTGCCTTGTAAAGAAGGTGCCTTGTGTCCCTTTTGCCTTTTGCCATGATTGTGAGTTTCCTGGGTCCTCCCCAGTCATGCTAAACTGTGAGTCAATTAAACCTCTTTCCTTTATAAATTATCCACTCTCAGGCAGTTCTTTATAGTAGTATGAAAACAGACTAATGTAATTAAAGAAAGGAATTAGCCTACCATTGGGAAAAAAAAAAAGAAAAGAAAAGAGAAAAGATACAGAAACTGGTTTATAGATTCCTAGAACAGAAGAATATTCACTTGTGTTTTTGTTTCTTGTCAATCTTTCTATCATAATAGGGATGACTAAAATTTATTGAACTCTTTCCAGAAGCACTATCATTACCAAGTGCCAGAACACTACATTTTCCTGGTTCTCTTACCTCATGGGAGGCTCTTTCAAAGTCTTCTTTTCTGCTCTGTTCTCTCTTCTTGGATCTCTTAATGTTGAAGAAGTGAAAAATTTAATAGTTTGTCCTTTTTTTTTTTTTTTTTACTTCACTACTGTAGTGATCTCATCCAGGTTCATGATTTAAATAGTGTCTCTATATTGATGACTCCAAATTTAAATCTCATCAAGGAGTCCTTGAGACTCACATTTATAACTGCCTAATCAGCATCTCCTGTTGGCTATCTAATGGACACCATGTCAGATTACAATACACACTCCCCATCTCCACTGTTCATACCCCAAAACCTGCTCATTCTGAAGTCTTTATTATCTCAGTTATTGATAAACTTTTCCTTCCAGGCAGCCAAGTCAGAAAGCTTCAGTCAGCCTGACTCCCCTCTCTCACTCACATCCCACCTCCATCCAATACCCTAGACAATTCTCTTATCTCTATCTTTAGAATAATCTGGACTCTGAAGCAGTTCTCACCACTCTCGCTGCTTTCATTCAAATCCAAACTTACAGTTATCTTTCCCCTGGATTATGTCAATAGTCTCTCATTTGGCCTCCGTGCTTCCACCTTTGCCTCCTTATATTGGTCTACTGTCTAATTTGTGGCCAGAGTAATCCTTTTAAATGGTCAGATCACGCCAGGTGGAGCGGCTTCTGCTTGCAATCCCAGGTACTTGGGAGACCAAGGCAGGAGGATCACTCGAACCCAGGGTTTCAAGGCTGCAGTAAGCTATGATCACACCACTGCACTCCAGGCTGGGTGACACCAAGACCTCTTTCCTTCACCTCTCCAAAAAGTCAGATCATGTCATGTTATATTGAGAATCTTGGACTGGCTTCTCGTAGTAAGAGCCAAACCATTCCAGTGGCATCCAAGCCTTTTATATGATATGTCCTCTACTACATTTTTTTTTTTTCAGACTGAACTTAAGAAGACTTCTTTTTCCTAACCTATATTATTCCTTTCAAGGGAAAATTTAAAATTTAAAATTAAGAATAAATCTTGGTTTGGTTACTAATAAATAACATTTTATGTACATTAATAAATTGAGGTTGAATTGCCATTACATAATTTTTAGACAGGGTCTTAAAATTCTGCACCTAGAATTCAGAGAATGTTTCACAGATATAAAGGTAAGTAAAATGAAAATTTAAAAAAAGATCCTCTTCAGTTTAATGAACTGGTTGCCATTAACAAATTTACTGAAATGAGTTGGCTAGTAAGCAATAGTTGAGAAAATAAGACAAGAGTAGGAAAGCATTTCCTGAAATAACTATAATAGAAAGAAGAGAGTTAAAATTAAAACTGGATGAAGATGGGAGAATCAAGAAAATGCCTTTTTTTTTTAAGATGTAATGAAAAGTAACCATGTTTAAATCTCATTAGGAATGATACAAATGAGATATGAATTGAGTGTACGTAAGGAAGAAGGGTTATTTGATGCTGTAAAACTCTTAATTTGTCAGGATAATGTAGGATTCTGAGCAGTAGTGGAGTAATTGCCCTTTATTTTTGTGTTTTGGGGTAGGAAACTCTCCAGAGAGTAAAACAAGAAGCTAGAGAGGATGCACACAGATGTTAGGTGGGGTTGGAGGTTTAAGGGCACTTGGGAGTTAATGTCTCCATGCATGTAATGACAAGCATAGATTTTGAATTTAATTTTCTAGTTTTTTTGTTAGTGTTCATCAGCACATACTGTCACTGAGTCTCAGAATTTTAAAAAATTTCAAGTAATTAATTCAAATATATTGGTATTTTTCTAGGTATTGGTTGCGTAATTTTAATCTCAAAGGGGAGTAGGTAGTTCAAGGTTAGAAAGCTGTCACTGAGAAGAAAGATTATGTCTTCCTTTCTCTGGCATCTCCTCCTAGAGCCTATTTTCACATTCAACATAGTATAAAAAATATAAATATTACATTATTGGGTCATGACAGTAAAGTATGCCCTCATTTTCTTCACACTCTCCCTTTTATTTTCCTTCCTAGCTTTTATATTGAGTTCTAAAGACTGAATTCTTCTGGGGTTAAGATGATATATAATTGATTATTCTTGCCTGGGAGATAGTTAATAGGAGAGGGAGGAGGTGAAATTTATGAGTAACTGATAATGTTCTATTTCTAGACTTGAGTGCTGATTACACAGGTGTTTTTATTTTGTGGAAATTTATTGAATGGTATGCCATGATATTTTGTATACTTTTATAATATGCATATAGGAATACAGATATAGAAGAACTAATAGTCTATAATGTATATCTTACAAAAGTATATAGTGAAAATATAAATAATACCTTCATAAATATAATCAGCGTCATATTAGAGGTGTGTGTAGAATATCATCAGATTACTTTATCGAAACTGCTATTTTAAATGTTTCCAATCATTTAATCATCAACTGCATTGGCTTATTTCAAGTGAATATTGTCCATAAGCTTTCTGACCACCAATTGCTATATTTATTTGGATCCTAGACTATATTCTTCTGTGTCTATATATAGCCCAATATATCTTTTGTTTCTATCCTGTGAAGAACCCGTCCTTTCCTGAAGGTTTAAGTGTCATTGCTGCTTGGATGATTCCTAGCATTGTCTTTGTCGTCTTCCTCTCTTTACCATGCCTCAGATCAAAATTCAAAGCTGCCAACTGACCATATCTGTAGGTAATGAAAATGCATTTCATTTTTTCTCCTGGTACATTTGGGTAGAATCCCTATCAATTTATCAGTTTTTGGTATCATGAGAAGCTTGTGCCTTTCTTTTGTAAAAGTGATGTATTTTAGTAAGCACTTAGGAAATGTTAATTTTTCATGAAAATTTTGCCACCAGCAAACTTTGTTCCATTGCTTAATAGCCAATTTCAGAGGACCAAATGTAATAGCCAATTTCAGGGACCAAATGTTAGTGTAGGAAGTGATAGTAAATATATGTCATTATCAAGTTTTTACAATTTCAAAGAGTAAAAGGGTTAGAATTTTTGGATTTTTATTATAGAGACCCATCACATTTGTTTTACATATTAAGAACTATTGGTATTTGAATATAGTTTTCCCTTTGCTCTTTATAACTTTTAATAAATAGCATCCTGTTCAGGATTTCCTATTTTTCATGCTCTGAATATCATCTTGACTTCTCAGAAAATTACAAGCTGATAAATGGATGTTACAGTTATCTCTCATACTCACCTGAGCTTTGAAGATGAGAAAATCAGCATTTGTTGAAAATCTGAGATGACCTCTGATGATTTTATGAGAAATATGTCTGTGGCATCATCTTGCCTATTACAGTTCCATGTACATTTGAAACAAAATGAGAAGCTATTTTACGAAGAGAACACAAAAACAAGAAAGCACTTTATGTTGTTTTAGGGGATGTTAAAGAGAACAACATTGTAGACATTTTCAAGGTCTCTATTTAATCATTTAAAAAATAATGTAAAACCTAAATGCAGAAAACAATTATTTCTTTAAGAATATAGGAAATATATTATGGTTTATCGTGTGTTTGGTTATAATATGGTTACCATCCCTACCCAGGCTTTGGTATTAAATAGTATAATTTTATATTACATACTCCCCAGAAATACAAATTAAGCAATTTCTTTTTGGAAAAATATTTATACAACATGACATTTAAAAGTAGATCAAGGTTATTATTGATATATAGTATTTGGATGAGACATCTAATATTATACATTTAAAACTAGATCAAGGTTATTATTGATATATAGTATTTGGATGAGACATCTAATATTATACTTAAAGTACCATATTATATGCTGTAGGTTAAATATACCTTGAAGTAGAAATAAAGCTTTAGAAAGATAGGAAAAGAATAACAGTAATAATGCCTTGAAAAAAAAGATTCATAGCTTTTATAGACAGCAGTTTAGGTTTTTAAACCTGAAAGTAGCTAAATATATTCTCATTAATGGGAGGCTGGGACTTGGACTAAAAGTGGTAGACAATATCAGATGAGAAGAAGTCTAATATGCTGGCTGAGGAATAGTTCCTGGAGAGTCAGGTCTCACTGCAAGTATTAATTTAGTATTGAGGAGATATAGAAATGCTAAGAGATAGCTGGGCAGGTAGGCAGATTAGAAAAGCACATTACAGGAGTATTCAGTAATTAAATGACATAGACATATGGGTATTGCTTGTCTATAGATTGTTCTTTCCAATATTGAACTTAAATTCAAGAATCGTACTTAGTTATGAAAGTTTGCACAGAGTCCTGGTATGAAAAGACACCGAATACTGGGAAGTTACTTATTTAAGATAGGGCCCCCTTGGCAGTTAGCTGGGAACTGAATTATTAAAGTTAGAGTATATTCCTATAATGTGAGGCCAAAATAAAACTGGAACTATCCATTGATTTAATAATGAATTATCTACTAAAATAAATGTTTATCTTGTAATGACACATACTAAATCTAAAGTCTGAGGCAGTGGTGAGTATAGATCAGGTATCTCTAGCTGTAGACAGAGGAAAAGTGTATGGTCAGGATATCTGAAAGCTTTCTTATAGACGTTTTTACTAAACCTTTAAATATCACATGACAAGAATTGGAAGAGAAAACCAAACCAGCATAAGGGAATAAACCCAATCTCATTATCTACATACTTTGAAAGAGATATAAAAGCATTACAGATTATTCTTGACTGATTTTAATTAGGAAAAAGTAATTTTAATTTGCCCCTGATTATGCTAAACATTTTATTTAATACAACTATTCATTTCCTTTAAAAATGATCAGCTGTTTGCTAGATAATTTTTGGTGTATTAGATGAAATTCTTATTTGCAGTATAGTTGCAGGAAGAAAAATGATGCAGAGAATGATAATGAAATCAATGGCATAGTAATTCCTGTGTCATTTATCTGCATATAGGCCACTAGTTCTTGAATTGGTTTTAGTAATTAAATGATTATGTTTATAAAGTAGCATGTATACACAGTCATACACATACATGTATTTATGGAGACATAGCTTCTTATTAACAATGGTTTTTTTCTTAAGAGTTGGAGCTAAATTTTTTACACTTGGGGAGGATTTAAGAATTCTGAGAAATCAGTTCATTAGTTTGATGCTATTTAATTACTTTCTTTTAAGATGGTAAATAAATATAAAGTAAGCCTAGGAAATAAGCACAAAAAATGATCTCAAATGTGACAAAAGCAATAGATCCTGAAGCTCAAAAAACTTCAAAAGTATAATTTTAAGATACAACGACAAAGACAAGAAGATAATGAAAATCCTAAGGTTTCTCCTCCTTACATTCACCCCCTAAAATTACATGGAAAGCTTCATTTCAAGAGTATAAAAGGTAAACAGTGTTTGGAAAGAAGAAAAAATGCACTGCATCAGAAGCCTTTCTTTTCCTTAATCAATGATAAGCATACAATGTTTACATACAATACCAATATATTGTATTTGCATTCTGGTACTAATGCATTGTATTGATGATATTACAGAAAACCTTTTCTAAAGTATTACAGAAAATTGCTTAGAAAAGGTTTTCTGTAATATCATCTCCTGAGTAAGCTTTTAGAGCATAAATGAAGAGAAGCAACTGTATTAGTGCTATCACCCTGAAAGGTGAATGGGCTGCCATTTCTAATATTGTTGCCACTAAGTTATGTAGCTGAGTGCCAAGATCCATGGGCATTGTCATTCAGTGATAGGATTATATACTGCCATAAAAAGACTCATAATGATGGCACAAGGTAATCTTTACAAGATTAGGTTTCTGTCAAGACTATAATTCTTATTAAATTGGCCTGAGAAATTACAGTCCACTAAGTTCTAGATAAAGTATTAATTATAGTCAGTAGAGTATATAGAAAAGTGATGGCATTTTTGCTGAATATACACACAAAAAAGAACTTGTTTAATTATGTAACAGTAGAAGAAGTCATATTTGGAATTTTATGATGACCCTAATTGGAAACTTTGGCCTTTGGCTAAATCAGGTAAAGTCAAATCTGAAGAATAACTTTTAGAGATGAATGAAGGAGAATTTAGTCACAAGGTAGAAGAAATTGAAAACGGAAACAAGGCTCTTGTACTTTCAAATGAGGTAGGCTATATTATTTATTTATTTTCCCTTCTTCCTTTATTTTGGATTAATGGCATCTATGGCTTCTCCATCAACTCAATAAGTTCAAAGAAAGCTAGGAATTATTTCTGGAGCCAGATTCCTTGATTATTTCCCTAGATGGTATAGCAGTGTAAATACTGAAGTTATGTTGTAGGATAAGCAATACTGTATATTGCTATATCAGTGTCTTAACCTATCAATTTTTTTTTCTTAAGTTTATTGTGGGTTTGAGTGACCCTCCAAGCAAGCTGTTCTTCATACTCAGTGATTTATGCTACTTCACTTTTTTGGCTCCACCATCTTATACAAAGCCAAGTGGTTACTACCACTTAAAAGTGACACATGCCTTATCTGCTTACATTTCTTGATGAGTCCCATGTTCATACCTAATATATTAGAAGACAGGAAGGACAACTTTTTTTGTGTACTTGGAGGTAGAGAGGAAAACTGAGTATTAGGGAATCGTTTTAATGTTCACAATAGGCATTTATAGGATAGTGTTAACAATCTCCTTATTAAGGAGATGGCTGTTGCTCACGCTGCTCATTTAAATTATCTTCCTTTGAAAAAGAACACAATTCTAAGAATCTCCATTCATTCCCACAAATTTCTATTTAAGAGACATGGAAACTCTGACCTCCCACAGAATATATATAACACAAACTACTTATTTTCAAAATCTGGAATTAGAAAAAGATCAAAGTAAAATTACAGAAACTCACCAAAAAGATTGCTTGCTATTTTGGAAATAGAGAGGAAATAGAGGATTATTATAATTTAAAGAATCAGTTAATACATACACCATTGTTCTTTAGATACTATATTAATATTATATACAAGATTGTGCTAAAGTAACAAGCCAAAAATTCTCAGTAGCTTCACAGAAGAAAATTTTATTTCTAAGTTATATAGCTGGGAAAAACCTAAATGTATATAGTTTAGGAGAAACAAAAGTAGTAAGAGATTTGTAAAAACATAAGATTACAGGCTTAGTTCTTCCCTTTCCAACTGTATTTACTAATCATAAACAGTTTTTGTTTTACTTGGCAAAAATAATTTGCAAATTTAATTTCTCAATATGAAAGCTTAGGCATACTTGATTCATTTTAGAATTATTTATTTGTCTAGTCAACAAATTTTAAGACTTTGAAAACTAACATTTCTATTCATGTTTTATTTCTGTTTTAATAAGCAGTCTTTAAACACTAATCATTGCAGCACAAATAGAAGTGGTTATTGTCTGGGAAAATGGATGTGGGTATTGGTATTGTGGGTATTGGTATTGTGGGTATTGGTATGGATACAGGTATTGACTTTTGTTGCAGTGAACATAGAGATTTATCAACCCAGAGATAAGGTCAATATTTTCCTTGAGAGACAACATTTCTAGATGTTCAACAAAATATAAAGTCAATATTGCATTAATACCTATGTTTTGAATACCTATCCGAAAATCTCTAAACATTTCTTTGTAGTTGAATTTCATGATCCTTGACAAGTGTATAATTCTAAATAGACCTTGAAGCTAAGAACAGAACAAACATCAGTGAACACTTCAAAAGTATATTGGCCTGTATTTTGTAAGTCTCTTTTGCAAAAGCGGTGTTTTCTTTGAAATGTGTGAATTTTAAAAAGTTTGTGATTAATATATAATTTACTTTATAATTAACAAATAACTAATTTGTTTGATTTAATTAACTAAACAAGTAACTGATTTGTTTAGTTAATACCATCATGCGAAAGTACATTTTAACACCTACAATGCATATATAACAGACCTAGAACTCAGATTGTACAAGCACTCCTTGATTCTGATTGCCATTTTCTTTTCACTTACTAGGTATTTCTGTGCAAATGGTTCATCAGCATTTTAACTATTGTCCTCATAATCTTACTGTGTTGTTTTTTCTCTTAGGCACAAAGGTTTTATTAGTATAAGAGATACCTGTTATATATAGACTACATAGTATTGATGTCAGAAACAAACTTTCTAGAAAGGACTTGTAATTATCAAAACAAAACTAAGTAACTTCCACCAAATGTCCCTCCCTGTCAATTTTCTGTCACCAGTTTATCTACCTTCCACATCACCTGGGCTATTCATTGTAAAATTCATTGACTTTTCTCTCTCCTAATCCTCTATTTTTAATTCATGAGGAATGTCTGAGCCCATGTAATTAACTTTATCCTCCTCTTCTGTCATTGAAATAGCCAATGGCTTATTATTTTTATAGCTTATGTTATTTTATTGTAAATTATTGGTAAACAACTTAGAAACTGTCTTTTCCTTTTTCCTTTAAAAATCCACTTGTAACTGCTGTTAATGGAGTATATATTCATGGCAAAATTGCATCCATGTTCCTGGGTTGCAATCCTCAAGCTTGAAGGATTGCAAATAAACTCCTTACATGTATTAACTTTGCATCAGCTTCTTCATTTTAGGTTGGCATATCTGATATAAGTCAGCTGGATTCAAAGTGACTTGACCTGACCACCTGGTGTTCTCTCTGAAAGGACACTTTGTACCAGCACAAACTCTGTCTTCAGAAAACCCATTGGGTGTTTCAAGTGAGTGTTCCTGAATTCAGACCACCCACTCTTTAGTTAAAGGTCTAGACTTTATTTGGGCTTTTATTTCCTTTTATTTTTTCCAATTTTTACTTAGGTTTAGTGGGTACATGTGCAGATTTGTTGTACGGGTAAACTGTGACCCTGAGATTTGGTGTAGGAATGATCTCATCACCCAGGTAGTGAGAATTGTTTTTCTACCCTTGTCCCCGTCCCATCCTCCCCTCATCTAGTAATCCCCAGTATCTATTGTTCCTATCTTTATGTCCATGCATACTCAGTGTTCAGCTTCCACTTACAAGTGAGATCATGCAATATTTGGTTTTCTTGTTCTGTGTTAGTTTGCTTAGGATAATGACCTCCAGTTACATCCACATTGCTGTAAAGAACATGATTTCATTATTTTTATGGCAGTATAGTATTCCATGGTATATATATATACTATATTTTATCTTCTCCACTATTGTGAATAGTACTATGATGAATATGTGGGTGTAAGTGTCTTTTTGACAGAACAATTTATTTTCCGTTGACTATATACACAGGAGTGTAATTGCTGGGTCAAATGGTAGTTCTCTTTTAAGTTCTTTGAGAAATTTCCAAACTACTTTCCACAGTGACTCAACTAATTTACATTCCCACCAACAGTGTATAAGCATTCCCTATTCTCTGCAACCTTGCCAACATCTGCTACTTTTTGTCTTTTTACTAATAACCATTCTGACTGGTGTGAGACGATGTTTCATTGTGGTTTTGATTTGCATCTTTCTGATGATTAGTGATGGGCTATTTTTCATTCATTTGTTGGCCAGTTGTATGATCTACTTTTGAGAGGTGTGGGTTCATGTTCTTTTCCCACATTTTAATGGAGTTATTTGTTTTACCTTGTTAATTTTTTTTAAGTTTCTTATAGATTCTGGATATTAGGCCTTTGTCAGATGCATATTGCAAATATGTTCTCTCATTTTATAGATTGCCTATTTATTCTGTTGATAATTTATTTTGCTGTACAGAAGCTCTTTAAATTTATGCTTCGTGTTCCATTGTTGGAATGCCAAACTTGGGGGAGTTCTTTATATCCTACACTCAAGGCCATCGCCAAGGTCTGATTTTTCACACAAAAAAATTTGCAACCTTTGGCATAAATGGATTAATTTAGTCCCATTCGTCAATTTCTGGCTTTGTTGCAATTGCTTTTGGGGACTTAGTCATAAATTCTTTGCCAAGACTGACGTTTAGAATGGTATTTCCTACTTTTTTTTTTTTTTTTTGCAGAATTTTCATAGTTTGGTGCCTTATGTGTAACTCTTTAATCCATCTTGAATTCATTTTTGTATATCATGAAAGGTAGTGTTCAGTTATATCTTTCTGTATATGGTTAGCCAGTTATCCCAGAAACATTTATTGACTGGGGAGTCCTTTCCTTAATGCTTATTTTTGTTGACTTTGTTGAAGTTCAGATTATAGGTGTGTGGCTTTATTTCTGGATTCTGTATACCATTTCATTAGTCTATGTGTGTTTTTGTAGCACTACTATGCTGTTTTGGTTACTATAACCTGACAGTTTATTTTGAAGTCAGGTAGTGTTATACCTCCAGCTTTGTTCTTTCTGCTTAGGATTTCTTGTGCTATTTGGGCTCTTTTTGGTTCCATATGAATTTCAGAATATTTTTTCTAATACCATAAAAAATGACATTGGTAATTGGCAGAAATAGTATTATATCTGTAGATTGCTTTGGGCAGTATAGACATTTTAATGATACTGATTATTCCAATCTATGAACGTGAAATGTTTTTCCATTTGTTTGTATCATCTGTGGTTTCTTTCAGTAGTGTTTGCAGCTCTCCTTGTGGAGTTTTTCTTTTTCTTTTTTCTTTTTTTGAGACGGAGTTTCGCTCTTGTTACCCAGGCTGGAGTGCAATGGCGTGATCTCGGCTCACTGCAACCTCCACCTCCTGGGTTCAGGCAATTCTCCTGCCTCAGCCTCCTGAGTAGCTGGGATTACAGGCACGCGCCACCACACCCAGGTAATTTTTTGTATTTTTAGTAGAGACGGGGTTTCACCATGTTGACCAGGATGGTCTCGATCTCTTGACCTCGTGATCCACCCGCCTCGGCCTCCCAAAGTGCTGGGATTACAGGCTTGAGCCACCGCGCCCGGCCCTTGTGGAGTTCTTTTGCTTCCTTGTTTGCATGTATTTCAAGGAAATTTATTTATTTATTTTGATGGCTATTGTAAATGGGACAGCACTCTTGATTTGGCTCTCAGATTTATTGTCATTGGTGTATAGAAATTCTACTGATTTTTTTTATTGCATTTTAGGTTTTGGGGTACATGTGAAAAACATGCAAGATTGTTGCATAGGTGCATACGTGGCAGTGTGATTTGATGCCTTCCTCCCCTTCACCTATATGTGGCATTTCTCCCCATGCTATCTCTCCCCAACTCCCCACCCCTGCTGTCCCCTGCTACTGCCCCCAACAGACCCCAGTGTATAGTGCTCCCCTCCCTGTGTCCATGTGTTCCTATTGTTCAACACCCGTCTATTAGTGAGAACATGCGGTATTTGATTTTGTGTTCTTGTGTCAGTTTGCTGAGAATGCTGGTTTCCAGGTTCATCCATGTCCCTACAAAGGATGCAAACTCATCGTTTTTGATGGCTGCATAATATTCCATGGTGTATATGTGCCACATTTTCCCTGTCCAGTCTATCATCGATTGGCATTTGGGCTGGTTCCAGGTCTTTGCTATTGTAAACTGTGCTGCAATGAACATTTGTGTGCATGTGTCCTTATAGTAGAATGATTTATAATCCTTTGGATATATACCCAGTAATGGGATTGCTGGGTCAAATGGAATTTCTATTTCTAGGTCCTTGCTACTGATTTTTATACATTGATTTTGTATCCAGAAGCTTTACTCAGGTCATTTATCAGGTGTAGGAGCTTTTGGTGGAAACTTTAGGGTTTTATTATTATTATTTTTCTTTCCAACTTTTATTTTAGGTTCAGGGGGTCATAGACAGGTTTGTTACCTGAATAAATTGCATGTTGCAGGGATTTGGTGCAGAGATTGTTTTGTCACCCAGGTAGTGAGCATAGTACCCAATAAGTAGTTTTTCAACCCTCATCCTCTCTCAGCCCTCCACTCTCAAGTAGGCCCTAGTGTCTATTGTTTCCTTCTTTGTGTCCATGTGTACTCAGTGTTTATCTCCTACTTGCAAGTAAGAATATAAGATATTTAGTTTTCTCTTCCTGCATTAATGTGCTTAGGATAATAGCCTCTAACTCCAGCTATTTTACTGCAAAGGACATGGCTTATTTCATTATGGCTGTGTTGTATTCCATGGTGTATATGTACCACATTTTCTTTATTCAGTCCACTATTAATGGGCATCCAGGTTTATTTCATGTCTTTGCTGTTGTGTAGGAGGAAGGACTCCTCCCTATCTCATTCTATGAGGCCAGTATCATTCTGATACCAAAGCTGGCAGAAACACAACAATAACAACAACAACAAAAAAACTTCAGGCCAGTATCCCCCATGGGCACAGATGAAAAAAGTCCTTAACAAAGTAGGAGCAGACCAAATCCAGCAGCATATCAAAAGCGAATCTACCTTGATCAAGTAGGCTTTATTACTGGGATCCAACGTTGGTTCAGCACAAGCAAATCAATAATTATGTTTTACCACATAAACAGAACTGAAAACAGAAACCACACGATCATCTCAATAGATGAAGAAAAGGCCTTCAATAAAATTTAACATCATCTCAAATTTTTCAGGTTTTCTAGGTATAGAATCATATTATCTGTGAAGAGAGAGGGTTTTACTACTCCTTTTCCTATTTGGGTGCCTTTTATTCCTCTTGCCTGATTGCTCTGGCTAGAAAGTCCAATACTATGTTGAACAGAAGTGATGAGAGTGAGCTTCCTTATCTTGTTCCAGTTACTAAGGGGAATGCTTCCATATTTTGCCCATTAAATATGCTCCTGGCTGTGGTTTGTCATAGATAGCTCTTATCATTTTGAGGCATGTTTCTTTGATGTCTAGTTGGTTGAGAAGTTTTTATCATTAAACAATGTTGGATTTTATCAAAAGCTTTTTCTTCACCTATTGAGATGATTATCTGGTTTTTGTTTTTAATTCTATTTATGTGGTGAGTCACGTTTATTGATTAGTATATGTTAAATGAGCCCTGCATCCCAGGAATAAAATTTATTTGATTGTGGTAAGTTAACTTTTTTATGTGCTTCTAGATTCGATGTGCTAATACTTTGTTGAGGATTTTTATACCTATGTTCACCAATCCTGTTGGCTTATAGTTTTCTCTCTTTGTTGTGTCTTTATGGTGGCTATTTTAATTAAAAAAAATCCAGAAATAGAAACCAGTGTCAGAAACCAGACAAGGAAGGCTGGGTGTAGTGGCTCATGCCTGTAATCCCAGCACTTTGGCAGGCTGAGGCAGGTGGCTCACTTGAGGCCAGGAGTTTGAGACCATCCTGGCTAACATAGTGAAATACTGGTTCTACTAAAAATACAAAAATATAGCTGGATGTGGTGATGCATGCCTGCAATCTCAGCTTTTCTGAGGTTGAGGCATGAGAATCACTTGAACCTTGGAGGTGGAGGTTGCAATGAGCTGAGCACTGCAACCTGAGCAAAAGAATAAGACTCTGTCTCAAAAAAAGAAAAGAAAAAAGAGACAAGGAAACTAAAACTAAAAATAACAGGGACTAAAGACAAAGATAGGACTTAGACAATTAATGTAAGCCAATGATGATCTTTTAAAAAATTTTTATAAATATTTTATGTATTTATTTATTATACATTAAGTTCTAGATACATGTGCAGAACATGCAGGTGTGTTACATAGGTATACACATGCCAAGGTGGTCTGCTGCATCCATCCCCCCATCTACATTAGGTATTTCTCCTAAAGTTAGCCCTCCCCAATCTCCCCATTTCCTGCTTTCCCTCTCCTAGCCTCCAACCCCATGATGGGCCCCAGTGTGTGATGTTCCCTTCCCTGTGTCCATGTGTTCTCATTGTTCAACACCCACTCTGAGTGAGAGCATGGAATGTTTGATTTTCTGTTCTTCTGTCAGTTTGCTGAGAATGATAGTTTTCAGCTTCATCCAAGTTCCTGCAAAAGACATGAACTCATCCTTTTTTATGGCTGCATAGTATTCCATAGTGCATATGTACCACATTTTCTTTATCCAGTTTATCATTGATGGGCATTTGGGTTGGTTCCAAGTCTTTGCTATTGTAAACAGTGCTGCAGTGAGCATATGTGTGCATGTGACTTTATAATAGAAAAGTTTATAATCCTTTGGATATATACTCAGTAATGGGATTGCTGGGTCAAATGGTATTTCTATTTCTAAATCCTTGAGGAATCACGACATTGTCTTCCACGATGATTGTACTAATTACACTCCCACCAACAGTGTAAAAGTGTTCCTATATCTCCACATCCTCTCCAGCATCTGTTGTCTCCTGATTTTTTAATGATCACCATTCTAACTGGCATGAGATGGTATCTCAATGTGGTTTTAATTTGCATTTCTGTAATGACCAGTGATGATGAGCTTTTTTTTCTTATGTTTATTGGCTGCATAAATGTTTTCTTTTGAAGAGTGTCTGTTCATATCCTTTGCCCACTTTTTGACAGGGTTGTTTTTTTCTTGTAAATTTGTAAATACCTTTGAAAAATACACTGCTGAAATGGTCCATATAAATAAAGTTCTGTGAGAGAAGCTTTCTTCACCTACAACTGAGATAAAGAACATGCTAAGTGAAGACATTGCTCAAAAAGGCTTCTAAAGTAAGTAGATGTGCTTGTTCAGAAAAGTCTATTCCTGTTAGTTTCTTGAAAATTAATTTGAACTACTTGCCATGGAAACTGGACTAGTAATCTTGCAGATTAAGCTTCTACAAAAAACCCATAAAAATCCGTATCTGAATCACATTGAACATGAACATTGGAAGAAAAACCTTAACCCTCTAAACTGGATATACATTGATTATATGATTTGACTATGTGTCCCTACCCAAATGTCACCTCAAATTGTCATCCCCATGTGTCAACTGAGGAACCTGGTAGAAGGTGGTTGGATCTTGGAAGTGGATTTCTTCCTTGCTGTTCTAATGATAGTGAGTTCTCATAAGATCTGGTTGTTTGAAACATGTCTGGTGCTTCCCACTTCTCTCTCTATCTCTCCTCTGCCACCTTGTGAAGAAGGTGCTTGTTTCTTGTTCACCTTCCATCATGACTCTAACTTTCCCAAGACCTCCCCAGCCTTGCAGAACTGTGAGTCAGCTAAATCTCTTTTCTTTATAAGTTACCCAGTCTCAGGTAGTATCTTTAGAGTAGTGTGAGAATGATCTAATTCAGGAAATTGGTACCAAGGTAGTGGGGTATTGCTATAAAATATCTGAGAATGTAGAAGTAACTTTGGAACACGGTAACCAGTAGAGGTTGAAACAGTTTGGAAGGCTCCAAAAACAGGAAGATGTGGGAAAGTTTGGAACTTCCAAGAGACTTGTGGAATGGTTTTTACCAAAATGCTGTTAGTGATATTGTCAGTGAAATCCAAGCTGAGGTGGTCTCGGAGATGAGAAACTTATTGGAAAGTAGAGTAAAGGTCACTCATGATTTGCTTTAGCAAAAAGACTGGCAGCATTTTACCCCTGTTCTGGGGATCTGTGGAACTTTGAACTTGAGAGAGATGATTTAGGGTATCTAGTGACAGAAGTTTCTAAGCAGCAAAGCATTCAAGAAATGACCTGGGTTATTCTGAAAGCATTCTGTTATACACATTCACAAAGAGATGATTCGAAATTGGAACTTATGTTTAAAAGGGAAGCAATGTATAAAGGTTTAGAAAATTTTCAGCCTGACCATTTGGTCTAAGAGAAAACCCCATTCTGAGGAGAAATTCAGGCTGGCTGCCGAAATTTGCATAAATAATGAGGAGCTGAATGTTAATAGCCAGGACAGTAGAGAAATGTCTCCAGGGCATGCCAGAGATCTTCATGGCAGCTTCACAGATCACTAGGCCCAGAGGCCTAGTGGAAAAAATGGCTTTGTGGGCCAGGCCCAGGAGCCCGCTGCTCTATGCAGCTTCAGAATATGATTCCCTAAGTCCTCGCTGACCCAGCTTCAGCTGTAGCTAAAAGGGACCAAGTTACTTCTTGGGCCATTGCTTCAGAGGTTATAAGCCCCAAGCCGTGGTGGCCTTCCAGGTGGTGTTGGGCCTACAGGTAAGAAGAATACAAGAGTTGAGCTTTGGGTGACTCTGCCTAGGTTTCAGATGTATGGAAACTCCTGGATGTCTAGGTAGAAGATTTCTGCAGGTGTGGAGCCCTCATGGAGAACTTCTGCTAGTGCAGTGCAGCAGGGAAATGTGGGATTGGAGACCCCATACAGAATCCTCACTGGAATATTGCTTAGTGGAGCTGTGAGAAGAGGACCACCATCCTTCAAACCCTAGAATAGTAGATCCACTGACAGCCTGGAAAAGCCACAAGCATTCAATGCCAGGCCACAAATGCAGCCATGGGGACTGTACCCTACAGAGCCACAAGGGCAGAGCTGCCTAAGACTGTGTGAACCCATTGCTTGAGCCAATGTGCCCTGTATGTCAGACATGAAGTCTGACATGATTTTGGAGCTTTAAGATTTAATGAGTGCCTTGCTGTGTTTTAGACTTGCATGGGGACTGTGGTCCCTTTGTTTTGGCCAATTTCTTCCATTTGGAATCAGAACATTTACCCAGTACCTGTACCCTCATTGTATCTTAGAAAACTACCTTATTTTTGATTTTACAGGTTCATAAACAGAGTCAGATGAAACGGGACTTGGACTTTTGCATTAATGGTAGAATGAATGAAGATTTTGGGAACTGTTGGTAGGGAATGATTGGTTTAAAAATGTGAAATGACATGAAATTTGGGAGGGGGCCAGAGGTGGAATGTTATGGCTTGGCTCTGTGTCCCCACCCAAATCTCATCTCAAATTGTAATTCCTGTGTGTTAAGGGATGGCTCTAATGGGAGGTAATTGGCTCATGGAAGTAGATTTCTTCCTTGCTGTTTTAATGATAGTAAGTGAGTTCTTATGAGATCTGCTTGTTTGTAAAGTATCTGGTGCTTCCCCCATCTCTCTCTATCTCTCTCCTGCCACTTTGTGAAGAAGGTGCTTACTTCTTGTTCACCTTCTACCATGACTGTAAATTTCCCAAGACCTTCCCAGCCATAAAGAACTGTGAATTGATTAAACCTCCTTTCTTTATACATTACTTCATCTCAGGTACTATCTTTATAGCAGTGTGAAAATGGAATAATAAAATTGATCACTCTATACTTAATGGCAAATATAAAACTTTTCATACATATGTGACCCAAAAGATAAAGACCACTTTATCTCTCCTTACCTAATCTTCTGTTGACCTTCAGTCATTCATTTGGCAACTTAAAGCATGCTAAATATTCATTCATATATATATATGTATGTATGTATATATATGTGTCTCCATCTCCCTGGAGAGAATTCACTCATCTGTTTATTTCTAACTTAAAAAATGTGTACTTATTGCCTAATATGGTTCATTCTTATGCTATTTTGGTGTCTCTGGGTTTATTATGAGAAGTTTGGCAAATAGACCCTTCCTCCTGAGGTGTATATAGAAAAATACATTAATGAAGCAATTATACAAGAAATACCTATTGACAAAATGTGGTTAAATGAAAGAGACATAAAGGAAACCTTAGAGCTTATAACACAGCAAATTAACCTGGGCTTAACTGAAAAACTGGTAGTGAGACTGACATCTGGAAAATTATTATAACTTAAGTAGGCAAAGAGGTGAGCTAGGAAGGAGTATCCCAGAGGAAGTACTGTATTTCTTAAGAGCCTGAAGTATACAGAAACATAGCTAATTAGTGGAATTGAAAGAGAGACCCTTGACTGGAGCAAAGTGAATGAGGAAATAATAATCTGAGATGACACTGAAGAAGCAGACAGGGAAAAAGAAATTATTCATCTATGATGTCATTTTAGCTTATGTCACATGTTTTTCTTTTTCTCTATTCAAAAAGCAAAGCAATTCAATCTAGAGAGTAATATGATCAGTTTTTCATATAAAGAAAAGCTTATCCTGTAGAGAATGTATTAGAGGCAGGGCAAGAGTGTATGGAGAGCTAAGGTAGAAAGTGATTTCTAGTCCATGCCAGACATGACAATAATGGGACTCGTGATAATGGAGTCAGAGACAAGTTGATGGGTTGCAGGAATATTTAGGAAATAAAGTTTATATGATTTGTGGATGACTGAAATAGAAGATGAAGGAGAACAATGTATTAAAAGATGATTCCCTAGCTCTTGGCCTGAAGAGATGGTGGACTAATTTAGAAGAATGAGGATGAGGACGATTTTTGATATGTGGAATGTGAGGTATTTTTTAAGAAAAGTGTTGGTGGAAGTTTGATAGATATGTTGTTACTTAAGGAACATTCCAGACTGGGAATAAATATGTGTATATTAAAATAAGCAAAGTGAAAATGTAGAATGGGAAGAGGAAACTAAAATCAAATCTTGAAAAATTCAAACATTTAAAAGTGGAGTAGAAGAAGATGGGCTGGTGAAAGAAATTGAAGAGTAGACCAAAACAAGACAATTTTCCATTGGATTTAACAACATGAAATTCATTGTTAGACTTAGAGTGACTTGTTTTGATGGCATAGTGGCAGGGGATGCATGGAAATGAATTGAAAGAGTAAATAAAATGTGGACAAAGAAAACAAAGACTATAAATAACTCTGAGAAAGTCAGAAATGTACATATTGGAGAGATGAAAGCATTTGCAAATTATAGATGTTCAATAAATATTTGTCCAATGATCCAATGAACAACTACCCTTACTACATAATTTCTTTTAAATGATTAATATTGAAAGTAATTACTGTTGAATTCTTGGTATTAGGTCTTTCATTTAATCCTTTTCAATCATCTTGTGAGATGATTGATATTGTTCTAATTTTTCATATATGAGTGAGATTCAGAAAGGTTATGCAGTGGCTCACACAGTTAAAAAGTAGCAGATCAGGAAACAAGCCTCCCGTCAGAGTCTGTTCTTTCTTAGAAAATGTCAACTTATTTGATGACAATAGCCTATTTCCTATAGCTGGAGGAAGTACTACGAATGTCCTTTTTGGATTTAACTTTCTCTTCCCTTTCACAGACAGTGAACTCAACAGGCAGTAATTGCTAAGAATTAGGATGACACCAAAGCTTTCATAAATCTTGATTCATTCTATGTGGAATATTTTGATGCAGTAGAAGAATGTCTTCTAACTCTATTGGTATGATGTATCTTCAAAAACCTACTCATAGAGGTGCTCTTTTCACCTAAAATAAAAGGAAAGACCCAATCCAAACAGAAATGTAGGATGATGAGTTTTGAGTACCTGTTGCTCTTTTCTTCCAATGGTATGTGTGGACTCTTGGGCAAGATTATGAACATCCCCTCTCTATAGAGATTTTCATTTCTTATTATTATTGTCTGAAGGATGATGGAATTTGGAAATAAAATACTTTCATGGTGTTTAACTAGGAATTTTGCATATTTGTGTGTTCCTCATTTTGAGATAAAAGTAAAAGCAACCAAAAATGAACCCCAGTATTAAGGCAGAAAATATTTCAACCTCAGTCCAGAATTCATTTACCATGAAGGGAGAATTCTCATAGGGTTATGTAGGCAAAATGAAAGATTTTCCATTTTCAATTGCCATTCTTTGTTACACTGCTGTGCACTGCAGTGGCTGCTTTGGGACTAGAAGCTACAAAGTTTTGCATTTTTCAAAAGATAAAATACAGCTGACATCATAACATCAACCACTGTTAAAAATGGTAACTTTAATTAATTGTCATTCTTTTTTACAACTTCAGTAGGTTTGAGTTGTAATCCGTGGTGAGCTTGGTGAGGGAATAGCACATACATAATTCACTTTCACTAATGCAGATACCTTTGATTTTCTTTTTCTTTAGCATTAGGCTCTTAATACACTGTGCATGTACCTTTTGAAGTAACTGCTATTCTAATGTCAAGAGAATTCTTTCTGTTCTCAGGGATCCACTAAAATAGTGCTCATTCTTTTTTTTTTAAATTATATAATAGTTACCATTTGTTACAAACCATGGGCTAATGAATTCTGCACTTGGGGTAAAAAATTTCAGAGAAGCCTCTTTTTTCTATATTTACATTTAACTTTTTCCTATGCAAACATCAAATTTCTAGCCATATCACTAAAATATATAAGGATTTATTGTGTGTAAAAAAGACAGTGGCATTATGCCATAATATTAATTATCTTAAGTGAGTGAAACATATAAAGAACAGTCACAGAGTATTTATTTATAAATGATCCTTAAAAATGAATCAAGTTAAAGATATTTTTGTCTGGGTAAAAATGGACAGTGGTAAAAATAAGCAAAGAAAAATAGACTTTACTTTTTTTGGTCTCTGTGAGTACAAATATCTGAAACTGAAATAAATTGAAGCTACATACTGCTTTTCTTTTTCCCTTCCCTTTTCTCAAAAGATAAAGAATGCTTCAAAGAGTACTTTTCCTTTACTATAGCAATAAAGGTTATTATGTGCCGTATATTCTGTGTCATATACATCTCGATAAAAGATTAGATAATATGTATTACATTAAAATAGGTTTTTCCCTTTAAAATTTTTACCTAGTGTAAATTAATGTATTATTGCAATAAAAATAATATGACAAATATTTCTTCTTAGGGTCACATTGTCTAAAGTCTCAGAAATTTGGTTAAGTAGAAGATTTCAGTCTTACTCATAGCAGCTGTGGTTTTTGCAATCAATTGTTAGAGCAAATACCTTTAAGAAAGGAAAAAAATGAAAAAAGAGATCCTGAACAGTGCCCTGGTCTCTTTCATCCTGCATTACTGCCATTACATTGTTCCTGGGTTTTGAATGTTGACTTCCTCCATAACTTTAATTTCCTGGGCAGCCAGTCCTCTGCCGTTATGGCTGTTTTCCTGACCAGAGCTGCTAGTGTCACTATGGCTGCTCCACAAACCAGCTTTTCTGTGTCTTAAGAGAGTAGAGTTTATTTTTTGAGGTCAGTCCCAGAATCCTGACATCTATGTAGTTAATAAGTTTTTTGTTTTGTTTGTTTTTAGCTCCCAAGGAGTAGGCAGATTTTTAAATTTGAATCTTTTTTTCATCAATAAATTCAGACCAGATACTGGGGGTTGTGACCAAAGTGCTATTTAAGCCACAAAATCCAGTTTAAATTTCAAAGAATTTCTTATCAAATTTGAAATTTAAGAATCTATATATGTTGAACCTCCTCAATCCCAGGCAAGTTTCTTTTTCTTTCTTTTTTTTTTTTTTAATCTTCCTAAAGTGCCATTTTACCCTATTTATAGTTCAAACAGCCTAATATCAGTTGTTTTTAATTTGAAAGTCTTAATCCTAGTGTCTTTACCTTCCCTCTGAAAATATCCTTTATAATTTATTCTGTATGTTCTACAATCCACCCCACAAATATTTTGTCTTGTGCATATTTCTTTGAATTATTGAGGTTGAAATGCATTTTGGATTTCATTGTTAACACTGGCTGTAATTATTACTATATTCAAAGCTCCATGCCAATGTAGGAAAGAATGAAATACAGAGAATGCTCTCAAAGGGCAAGTTGCTGTTAAAAGGTATAACATAAAAAATTAAATAATTAATCATTTATAATTCCTTCGGTGTTCTATTTTTCAAAGAAAGTCTCAGCTAATTTCAAGAAATTTTTATCATGTATATTTTTAGATCATGATTAATATAATTAAAAATCAACAAAAATGCTAAATTCATTTGATTAGAAATTTGTGAATATATTCCTAAATGACTCATGGAATATTATGTGCCATGGTCTGAATGTTTGTGTCTCCCAAAATTCGTATGTTTAAATTCTAACCCCTGAGATGATAAAATTATGAGATAGGCCTTTTGGGAGGTGACTAGATCATTAAGGTGGAGCTGTTCTCAATGGGATTAGTACTCTTATAAAAGAGGCTTAAAGAGATTTCTTGCCCCTTCCACCATGTGAGGACAGAATGAGAAGGAGATATCTATTAACCAGAAAGTTGCTCCTCACTAGGCACTGAATCTGCCAGCACCTTGTACTTGAATTTCCCAGCCCTCAGAACAAACACACATATTTCTGTTATTTATAAGCTATCTAGTCTGATATTTTGGTGTCTCTCAAATGTACTAAGACATCACAGATGGACTAAGGCAATGAGAAAATTAATATGGACATGAAAGTATTGAGCAAAAAACAAATCCTACATAAAATTTCTACAGAAAAAAACTTAGTTTGTTAGTACTAAGCCTAAGTGTTAATTGAACAAAAATGTACAGCCTTAAATTTATTAAGGGCAAAATTAACAAGACATACATTGAATTTAAGAGGCTAGAGAAAGGCAAACTAAGGCAAGTATATGTAAAGAAATAGTAGAGCAATGCGAGATGGCAGCCACCATGGGCTTGGGAGTAAAAGTCCCTAGCAGTTTCTGACTGTTGGAAGAACTCGAAGAAGGCCAGAAAGGAGTAGGAGATGGCATAGTTAGCTGGGGTCTAGAGGATGATGAAGTTGGACAGGGATGATAATTGGGCCTCCAAGTACAATTTATGAAAACTGAATATACAGCCTTAAAATAGGATGTGGATTAAATACCAAGAAGCACCTCCCTTTGTAAGATTTGTAACAAAAATATGAATAGAGTTAATAGTTCTAATGGAGTGGTGGACCCAAGAGACATATCAGTGCTAGCAAAATGGCAGAATTCATATGGCATCAAAGTTGTCCTGCAGGAGCCTCGGTGCCTAATGATGTCTAAAGAAAATATGAAACTCCCTCAGCTGCCTGAAGGACAATGTTACAGCAATTAATCAAAAAGAAAAACCACAGGCTCTTCCCTTCCCTTCCCCCTCCATTTGATTTAAGCAGTCTTCATTTTCCACAGTAGTACATTTTCTAGTTATGTCTTGTAGACCTCAAAGTACTGGAAAGGAAGTTCCCATTCAAAGGAAATTTATCTTAAGATACTGTAAATGATACTAATTCTTTGTCCATTTGAAATAAGTTGTGTTATAACAAATCATCCTGTCAAGTGTAACCACTGTCCATGTAGTTGAAATTCTGGGATCAAGACAGTCCATTTAAATTGATTCTCATCATAAATGTTGGGGCACATCAAACTCAACTGTGAGAAGACACATCACACAATCACCTTGCTGCTGATTACACAGCCTGTAGTCTCTGCCTTCTCCCATTACCCTCCTGCCTCCCACCCTCCCAGCAGTAACAGCCCTCTAGCCTGGGGGCTTGTTAGAGTAGCTGTGAAGGTTTCAGGTTGCAGCATGTGGGACTACTGCTGGGTGTGTGGGGTGCTTCGCCTGCAGGCCTGGTTTCTTTAAGTCTTAAATGATGCCCCTTCCAAGCCATCATCCTGTCCCCATGCCCCTCCACTCCTGCCCTTGGTGGAAGCATAGACAGTAACCCCTCCGCTCCCTCTGAGATTGGCCTTCGGTGAGGAATTCAGGGCTTTCCCTGTGTCTTCTCTCCCCACCCTTTATCGAGGGGTGCTGCTTTTTCTTCTTTCCTCCTCAAGTTCCTTTTTGCACTGTCACCACCCAACACCTTCCATGACACCTCCTTGCTTTGTCCAGAAGTCATCAGTTATGGTTGGAAAGAGTCTTTGACCTCCCTTGTTTAGTTTCGGAACTGTACTTTTTCACTCTCCACCGGCCTGAGAAATGAATATTGGGTCCTCAGCCCTGCCACCTTCTGCTGTCATCAGCTGATGCATTGTTTTTAGCTCAGGTTTTGATAAGGTAAAAGAATAGTCACCAGAGTTACTCAGACCTGCCAGCTCTCAGAGTCCTTGGTGGTTGAACTCAGAGAAAGACCACATGAAGACACTTGTAATCACACGTGATCCCTCTGAATTGTTTCACTTTCCTGTAGTTGCTTTTGCTTTTAAAAGTTGAAGAAGTTTTAAACAGGGCTTTCATTCGGCCATCCTTGCAATCTTTTGGGATCTAATTTGGAATCTGACAACCGGAACAAAAAGAACCTTGAATCTGGTACATACTTTAGTTTTGGTGCTGCTGCTGCTGCTGCTTCTCAAGATCCTCAGCAGGGATTAAGAGAGAATATGGTGTGCGCAGCAGATCCCCTAAATTGGCAGGCTTGACCTCCTAGCAAATTGCTGCATCTTTCTATTTACTGTTCAGGACCACTGAATGCTGAAATGTGGATGCATACCGAAATAAAAGCAATTCGTTGGGATGGGGCGGGGCGGGGGTTGGGGGGAGAAAAGAAATAGTAAAGAAAACGTAATTAAAAATAAAAAGCTAAACCAAATTATATTCTTTGAAAATGTTAAGAAAGTTTGACAAATTCCTTTTTATAAATTTCCATTTTAGTTTTAGATTCAGGATATATGTGTGCAGGATTTTTACAAGGGCATATTTTATGATGCTGAGGTTTGGGCTTTTATTGATCTTATTACCCAGATAGTGAACATAGTACCTAATAGGAAGTTTTTCAGCCCTTACCCCTCTCCCTCCTTTTGTAGTCCCTGGTGTCTGTTGTTCCCATTTTTATGTTTGTTCATACCCGAAATTTTCTGTTTCTGCATTAATTCACTCAGAATTATGGCCTTTGGCAGCATCTATGTTGCCGCAAAAGATGTGATTTCATTCTTTTTTATGGCTGTGTGGTATTTCGTATGTATAAACCACATTTTCTTTCTCTAGTCCACTGTTGATAGGCATCTAGGTTGATTCCATGTCTGCTATTGTGAATAGTTCTGGCTGGGGTAAGGTGGTGTCTCATTGTGCTTTTAATTTGCATTTTCTTGATAAGTTATATAAAGCAATTTTTCATATGGTTGTGGTCATTTGTGTGTGTGTGTGTGTGTGTGTGTGTATAAATAAAGTATTTATGTCATTTTCCCAATTTTGATGGGATTATCTGTTTTATTCTTGCTTATTTGAGTTCCTTGTAGATCCTGGGTATTAGTCCTTTGTTGGATGTACAAATTTTATATATTTTCTCCTGCTCTGTGGGATTTTGGTTTACTCTGATGATTATTTCTTTTGCTGGGAAGAACCTTTTTAGTTTAATGAAGTCTCATTAATTTATTTTTGTTTTTGTTGAATTTGATTTTGGAGTCTTAGTCATACATTTTTTGTTTAGCTTTTTTCTTGCTCTATGTTGTTTTGAGTTTTCAAAGTCTTGCATGATTCTGTATATATTTTATAATTTTTTATTATATTTCTGAAAAATGTCATTGGAATTTTGATAGTGATTATGTTTAATCTTTATATCACTTTGAGTACTATAGACATTTTTAGCAATTTTATTTATTTCAATTCATGAACACAGGATATCTTTTTATTTGTAACTTCAATTGCTTTTATCAGTGTCATAATTTTTGTCATATAGAACTTTTATGTTCCTCATTAAATTTATTCCTATTTGATTATTTTTATAGTCAGATAAGTAGAATTAGTTTTCTTTATTTTGTGTTTGTGGGATAGTTCATTTTTAGTGTATTAAAAAGTAAGTGATCTAGGTATGTTGATTTTGTTTTCTACAACTTTATAGCATTTATTTTTATCACTTTACCTTTTTTGGTATATTCTTTAAGACTTTCTATATGTAAGACTGTCAGCTAAAACCAGACAATTTTGCTCTTTTCATTCTGAATTGGGCTAATATTTATTATGTTTTGTAACCTAATTACTCTATAATTTTGGTACTATATTAAATAGAAGTCATAAAGGTGGGCATTCTTGTTTCTAATCTTAGGGAAAAGATTTTCTGCTTTTCACCATTAAGTATGTTAGCTATAAGCTTTTCATATATTATCTTTATTATATTGATGCACATACCTAATTCGTTGAGAGTTTTTATTATGAAATGATGTTATGTGTCAAATGCTTTTTCTACCTCTATTGAGACAATTATATCAAAAATTTGTCCTTCATATTGTTAATGTTATCTATCACATATTTTTTTTTGCAAATGTTGAACCATTCTTGCATTTCCCTGTATAAATCCCAGTGGCTTATGTTGTGTGATCCTTTGGTTGAATGTGGGTTGTATTTGTATTTTGTTCAGGATAACTGTATCTATTTTCCTGAGGGATATTGGTCTATAATTCTTTCTTTCTTATAGTGCCCTTTTCTGGCTTAGTTATCAAGGTAATTCTGGACACATAGAATAATTTTGTAAGTGTTCCCTCCTCTTCTATTTACTTGGAAGAGTTTGAAAAGAATTGGCATTGTTTTTGTTTGAATGTTGGGTAGTATTTAATTACAAAACCATCAGGTCCTGGACTTTTCTTTGCTGAGATTTTTTTTAATATATATGTTTTATTATACTTTAAGTTCTGGGGTACATGTGCACATCATGCAGGATTGTTACCTAGGTATACACATGCCATGGTCACATACATTAGCCTGCTATCCCTCCCATAGTCCCCAAGCCCCCAACAGACCCCAGTGTGTGATATTCCCCTCCTTGTGTCTTTGTGTTCTCATTGTTCAACACCCATCTATGAGTGAGAACATGTGGTGTTTGGTTTTCTGTTCTTGTGTCAGTTTACTGAGAATGATGGTTTCCAGATTCATCCATGTTGCTGCAAAGGACTTGAACTCATCCTTTTTTATGGCTGCATACTATTCCATGGTGTATATCTGCCATATTTTCTTTATCCAGACTATCTTTGATGGGCATTTGGGTTGGTTCCAGGTCTTTGTTATTGTAAACAGTGCTGCAATGAGCATACGTGTACATATGTCTTTATATTAGAACAATTTATAATCCAATATATACCCAGTAATGGGATTGCTGGGTCAAATAGTATTTCTATTTCTAGATCCTTGAGGAATTGCCACACTGTCTTCCACAATTGTTAAACTAATTTACACTCCCACCAACAGTGTAAAAGTGTTTCTCTTTCTCATCATCCTCTCCAGCATCTGTTGTCTCCAGATTTTTAAATGATGGCCATTCTAACTGGTGTAAGATGATATCTCAATGTGGTTTTGATTTGCATTTTTTTAATGACCAGTGATAATGAGCATTTTTTCATATGTTTATTGGCCACATAAATGTCTTCTTTTGAAAAATGTCTGTTCATATTCTTTGTCCACTTTTTGATGGGGTTGTTTCTTTTTTTCTTGTACATTTGTTTGAGTTTTTTGTAGATTCTGGATATTAGCCATTTGTCAGATGGGAAGATTGCAAACTTTTTTTCCCTTTCTGTTGGTTGCTGGTTCACTCTAATGCTTATTTCTTTTGCTGTGCAGAAGCTCTTAAGTTTCATTAGATCCCATTTATCTATTTTGGCTTTTGTTGCCATTGTTTTTGGTGTTTTAGTCATGAAATCCTTGCCTATGCCTATGTTCTGAATGGTATTGCCTAGGTTTTCTTCTAGGGTTTTTATGGTGTTAGGTCTTATGTTTAAATCTTTAATCTATCTGGAGTTAAGGTGGAAGGAAGGTGTCCAGTTTCTGCTTTCTGCACGTGGCTACCCAGTTTTCCCAGTACCACTTATTAAACAGGGAAACCTTTCCCCATTGCTAGTTTTTATCAGGTTTGTCAAATATCAGATGGTTGTAGATGTGTGGTGTTGCTTCCAAGGCCTCTGTTCTGTTCCATTGGTCTATATCTCTGTTTCGTTAACAGACCATGCTGTTTTAATTATCATAGCCTTGTAGTATAGTTTGAAGTCAGGTAGCATGATGCCTCTAGCTTTGTCCTTTTTGCTTAGGATTGTCTGGGCTATGAAGGCTCTTTTTTCCAGTTCTGTGAAGAAGGTCAATGGTAGTTTGATGAGGATAGCATTGAACCTATAAATTACTTTAGGAAGCATTGGCCATATTCACGATACTGTTTCTTCCTAATCATGAACATGGAATGTTTTTCCATCTGTTAGTGTCCTCTCTTATTTCCTTGAGCAGTGGGTTTTTTTTTTTTTTGTTCTCCTTGAAAAGATCCTTGACATCCTTTGTTAGTTGTATTCCTAGGTATTTTATTCTTTTTGTGGAAATTGTGAATGGGGGTTTGCTCATGATTTGGCTCTCTGTTTGTCTGTTATTGGTGTATAGGAATGCTTGTGATTTTTGCACATTGATTTTATATCCTGAGACTTTGCTGAAGTTGTTTTTCAGTTTCAGGAGATTTGGGGTTGAGACAATGGGGTCTTCTAAATATACAATTATGTTTTCTGTAAATAGTGACAATGTGACTTATTCTTTTCCTAATTGAATACCCTTTGTTTCTTTTTCTTGCCTAATTATTCTGGCTAAAGCTTCCAATACTATGTTGAATAGGAATGGTGAGAGGGCACCCTTGTCTAGTGCCAGTTTTCAAAGGGAATGTTTCCAGTTTTTGCTCATTCAGTATGATATTGGCTGTGGGTTTGTCATAAATAGCTTTTATTGTTTTGAGATACGTTCCATTGATACTTGGTTTATTAATGGTTTTTTAGCATAAAGAGCTGTCTAATTTTCTTGAAGGCTTTCTCTGCATCTATTGAGATAATCATATATGGTTTTTGACTTTGATTCTGTTTATGTGATGGATTACGTTTATAGATTTGCATATATTGAACCTGTCTTGCATCCCCGGTATGAAGCCTACTTGATTGTGTTGGATAATCTTTTTGATGTGCTGTTGCATTCGATTTACCAGTATTTTATTGAAGATTTTTACATCAATGTTCATCATGGATATTGGCCTGAAATGGTCTTATTTTTAGTTGTGTCTCTGCTGGGTTTTAGTATGAGGATGATGTTAGTCTCATAAAATGAGTTAGGGAACATTCCCTCTTTTTCTATTGTTGGGAAGAGTTTCAGACGGATTGGTACCAGCTTCTTTTTGAACCTCTGGTAGAATTTGGCTGCGAACCCGTCTGGATCTGGGCTTTTTTTGGTTGGTAGGCTGTTAATTGCCGCCTCAACTTCAGACCTTGTTATTGGTCTATTCTGGGATTCAACTTCTTCCTGGTTTAGTTGTGGGAGGGTGTAAGTGTCCAGGAATTTATCTGTTTCTTCTAGATTTTCTGGTTTATGTAGATAGAGGTGTTTGTAGTAATCTCTGATGGTAGTTTGTATTTCTGATATCCCCTTTATCATTTTTTATTGCATCTATTTGATCTCTTTTCTTTTTTATTAATCTGGCTAGCGGTCTATATATTTAGTTGATCTTTGCTGGGAGACTTTTATTACTGATTCAGTCTTCTCACTTGTTATTAGTCTGTTGAGATTTTGTGTGACTATATTATTCAGTATTTGTAGATTATATGTTTCCCCATATTTATGTGGCCAACAATAATATGAAAAACAATCAGCATCACTGATAATCAGAGAAGTGCAAATCAAATCCACAGCGAGATACCATCTCACACCAGTCAGAATGGTGAGTATTAAAAAGGCGGGAAACAATACATGCTGAAAAGACTGTGGAGAAATAGGAACACTTTTACACTGTTGGTGGGAATGTAAATTTGTTCAACCATTGTGGAGCGATATGGTGATTCCTCAAGGATCTAGAACCAGAAATACCATTTGACCCAGCAATCCCATTACTGGGTATATACACAAAGGAATATAAATCACTCTACTAAAATGAAAGGACACTAACAATATAAAAGTGTATAAAAACCTAAAACTCATTGGTAATGGTAAATATATAGCCAAATCCAGACTACTGTAATACTATAAGAGTGCTTGTTGTAAAATCACTTTTAACTCCAGTATAAATGTTATAAGATAAAAAATATTTAACATAACAGAAGCTATAATAATTTGTCAATGCATACATAATACATAAAAGATGTATATTTTGACAGCAATAACATAAATTGTCAGAGGAGGGGAAGTTAGGAGAATTTTTATATGCAGTCAGATAAGTTGTTAACAGATTAAAATAGACTATAATAATTATAAGACATTTGACGTAAAACTCATGGTAACAACGAAGAAAAAAACCTGTTGTAGGTATACAAAAAATAAAGAGAAACAAAGCAGGTCTATGACCATTGAAAAAAATAATCAAAGCACAAATGAAGATAGTATGACAGATATATTAATCTTTCCTGTTTTTCTTCTTCACTGTATTTTATTTATATCAGCTCTGTTCTTTACTATGTTCTTTCTTGTGCTAAATTTGAACTTAGTTTTAATTTTATAATTTCTTGTTGTGTAAAGTTAGGTGGCTTATATGAGATGCTATTCTTTTGTGTAGACATTTATTACTGTAAATACCCCTGTTAGAATGCTTGGTGTATCCTATTAGTCTTTGAATTTTGTGTTTTCATTTCCATTTGTCTCAAAATATGTTTTAATTTTTCTTTTGATTTCTTGTTTTATGCACTGTTTTTTCAACAGGTGGTCTTTAATTTCTAGATATTTGTGAATATTTCAGCTTTCTTCCTGTTATTGATTTCTAATTTTCTATCATTGTGGTTGGAAATGATATGTATTATTTCAATATTCATAAATTTGTTTAGAGTTGTATTTTGGCCTAGCATATGATCTATTGTAGAGACTGTTCTATGTGCACTTGAAAATAATGCATATTCTGCTGCTGTTGAGTGAAATGTTCTGTATATGTCTGTTAGGTTAGTTTGGCTGTAGAGTTATTCATGTCTGCTATTTTCTTATTCTCCTCTGGGTGATCTACCTATTATTGAAAGTCAGGTTTTGAAGCCCTTGCTATTACTTTATTTCTCTATTACAGTCTATTTTTTCTTTCAGTTTTTTAAAAATAGTTGCTTTTTATATTTAGGTGCTCCAATGTTGAGTGCACAGATATTTACAATTTTTATATCCTCTTGATTAATTGACCCATTTGTACTTATGTGTAACAACATTCTTGGTCACCTCTGGTTATTTTGACTCATTCTATTTTGACCAACACAAATATAATTATCTCTGTTTTATTTTGGTAAAAATTTGTGTGGAACATCTTTTTCTATATGGTTACTGTCAACCTATTTGTGTCTTTAAAGCTAAAATGAGCCCACTCATAAAGAACACATTGTTGAATATTGATTTTTTTAATCTATTTAGCCACTCTGTCTTTTGACTGAAGAATTAATCTATGTTTAAAATAATTATTTAAAAAAACTCACTCATAATTTTGTTCATTATTTTGTGTCTGCTATATAGTTTATTTGTTCCCTTATTCCTTTCTTACTATGTCTTCGTTTATGGTTTGATGATTTTTTTCAGTGGTGATAGATTTGCTTTCTTTCTCTTTATCTTTTGTGTGTCTACAACAGGTTTTTTTTTATTTGTTGTTACCATGATGTTTATAGCAAACGTCTTGTAATTATAGTCTATTTTAATCTGATAGCAACTTCTCTAACTGCATACAAAAATTCTCCTCTTTAACTTCTTTGACAATTTTTGCTGTCAAAACTTACGTCTTTTATGTATTATGTATGCATTGACAAATTATTATAGCTTCTGTTATTTTAAATATTTTTTATCTGATAAAATAAGTTAAATATTTTAAATACTTTTTATCTGATACTGGAGTTAAAAGTGATTTTGCAGTAATCAGTCTCACACTAATCTGAATTTGGCTACATTTTTATCATTATCAGTGAGTTTTAGACTTTTATATGCTTTTATGTTGTTAATGTCCTTTTATTTTATCTTGAGAAACTACCTTTAGAAATTCTGATAATGCAGATCTAGTGGTGACAAACTCCCTCAGCTTTTGTTTGTGTAGGAAGTTATTTATTCATCCATTTTTAAGGATAACCTTGCTGGGTATAGGGTTGTTGGTTGACAGCCTGTGTTTTTTCCTTTTTCAGTACTTTGAATATGCCATTTCCTTTTCTCTTGGCCTGCAAGGTTTCTGCTGAGAAATCTGTTGATCCTATAGAGTTTCCTTTGTTTTTGATGAGTTGCTTTTCTTGCTGATACAAAAATTCTTTCTTTGTCTTTGATGTTTGAGAATTTGATTATAATGTGTTTCAGTAATGGTATATTTATATTTAATTTATTTTGTGTTCTCTGGGCTTCAAGGTTTCCTGCCCAAATTTGGAAAGTTTTCTGTCAATATTTTTTTAATAAGTTTTATTTCTTTCTCTGCTACTTCTGGAGTTTTATAATGCATATATTGGCTTACTTAATAGTGTTTCCAAGCCCTGTAGACTTTTAAAACTCTTTTACATTCTTTCTTTCTTTTGTTTCTGTGAGTAGATAATTTCAAATAACTTCCTTTTTAAGCTTGTTCATTCTTCCATTTGACTAAGTCTGCTGTTAAAACATTCTATTTAATTTAAAAAATTTGGTAATTGTGTTTCTCATCTCCAGAATTTCTGTTTGGCTCCTCTTATGTGTTTTCTACCTCTTATTTATTGAAATTTGCATTTTTGTTCACATGATATTTTCTAGTTCCTTTTATTATCAGTTTATATTTTCTTATAGTTTACTGAGTTTCCTTAAGACAGTAAATCTCTATTTCTTTACAGTTGGTTATAGGTGTTTTATTTTGTTACTTTGGTGGTATCGTGTGTGTGTGTGTGTGTGTGTGTGTGTGTGTGTGTGTGTTTCCCATGGCTTTTTGCTGGTACATATGCATTTGAAGCAGGTACCTCTTTCAGTCTTTACAGACTACCTTCAGCAGGGAAAGCTCTTCACCAGCCAGCCTATCCAGAGATTTTTTGCAACCTACCTGGTAGAGTTCATTGGTGAGCTTACTGTTGGAGTCTGTGGGTAGGTTAGTCTGGTGCCTGGGTCAGCAGTTAGGCAGGCCTGGCACCTAGGCCCACAGGGGCTAGCCTGGTGCCTGGGTCTGTATGGGTGGGCCTGGCTTCTGTATCAACTGAGTTGTAACTGGAGCCTGGATCTGTGGAAACTGGCCTTGAGTCTGTCTGTGTCTATGGTGGGTGGCCTGGAGTGAGTGGCTGCTAGAGTTTAGAGCCATTGAAGCCTGGGACCAGCCTGGAGCCATGGGGCCTGGCCTTTTGCCTGGGACTGCAAGGGCCAGTTTGGTAGTTGAGTGGGTCTATAACCTGAGTCTGCAGGGGATGATCTAGCATCAGGGATCATGAGGGCAAACTTGGTGCTGGAGTAGGCCTAACACTAGGACCCACACAGGCTTGCCTGGAGCCTTGGTCCATGGGGACCAGCTGATACCTTTTAGGCAGTCTGACTCTGGGTTGGGCCTGAAGATTGGATCTTCAGAGCCAAGCCTGGGTCTTCAGATGCCACCTGACACTTTAAAGGCCAGCCTGGATCCAGGGTCAAGCTGGATATTGAGACTTTAGGGTCAGGCCTGGGAACTTTGTCCATAGGGTCCAGCCTGGCACTGGGTAGGTCCACAGCCTGTGTCCACAGTGCTTGATCTGGCACTTGGGTGGGTTTGTGCCTATGGAGCTTAGTTTGGTGCTTGGGTTTGCTGGGGTCTACCTAATGATGGAATCCATAGTGAAGTCAATTGCTCACTCTCATCTCCATCCTCCATGCAGAGGTTATCTCTTTTTATGCTGCAGTGTGTAGGGGCACAGGGAATAATATAAAACTGAATTTCCTACCCTCTTCAATATATATCTTATTTCTTCACTCTACCCATGTGTTCTGATCTCTCACCTAGATCCCTTACTTCTTGTGGAGGTGATTTTATGTATGAATAATTGTTCAAATTTATGTTTCTGTAAAAAAAATGATGATTCTGGAAAAAAATTTATTTTTTTTACAGAAACATAAATTTGAACAATTATTTTCAAATTTTGGAAGAAGTGGAAAGTCCTATTCTACCATCTTGCTGATTATACTCTAAATTTGTTATGGATATCTGTATCTATTTCTATATATGTGTCTCTTCCATTGATCTATATGCCTATCCCTCTTCTGAAACCATAGTACCTTAATAACTGTAGAATTAAATCCAACTCCAAATTTATAGACTTTTAGTAAAAAATTATAATTATTTGTAAAGGTTATAAATAATGGAGAGAGCTCAATATAAAATTATATTAATTTTAGCCAAATTTATCTATTAATATTGAAGTTTTAGAAAAATTCATTATAAGCTGAATCCAAAATTAACATAAAATAGGAAAATAGGAATTAATTAATTAGGAGCGTTTACACTACTAGACATTCATAATTTTAAAATTATGTTGAATTTGACACAGTGATACAGTATATTGACACAGGAATAGACAATTATACCAATGAAACAGAATAGTGAGACCATAATGTATCATTGTAAATATGATAAAATAATTGACTAACATATATTTTCTTTTTTTTTTTTGAGATGGAGTCTGACTCTGTTGCCTAGGCTTGAGTGCAGTGGTGCGATCTCGGCTCACTGCAACCTCCTCCTCTAGGGTTCAAGTGATTCTCCTGCCTCAGCCTCCTGTGTAGCTGGGACTACAGGCATGTGCCACTATGTCTGGCTAATTTTTGTATTTTTGGTAGAGACAGGGTTTCATCGTGTTAGCCATGATGGTCTCAATCTCTTGATCTCGTAATCCAGCTGTGCTGGGATTACAGGCATGAGCCCCTGCGCCTGGCCGGCTAACCTGCTAACCTATAGTTTCTAGTGTTGCCGGAGGGCTTAGGGTGAGTCTCCAGGGTGAGTCTCCAGGTGCCATTAAGACACTAGTCACACCCAGTGTTCTAAGTTCCGGACACTGCTGCAAGAAAGAATTCAGGGACAAGTTAGAATGAAGTGAAAGACAAGAAGCTTTTATTGCAAAGCAAAAGTACACACTCAACAGTGGAAGTGGAAGCATCCTCAGGACAGTGAGTCTCACACAGTGGAGTTGGGTTTCTAATTTTATGGGCTCTTCTAATTAGGGGAGGGAGTAATCGTGAGGTCTTTTGGGGGAAAAAAAAGGTAGATATTTCTTGCAATGGGAGTGCCACCCATTTTTATACTAAATATGAGCATGCTCAGATGTGTCATGGTGCTGTTGGGTGTGTGATTTAGTAAAATAATGAGTATACAATTAGATCTGGGTAGGGCACAGGTCAAATCCAATTTCATGTTGGATTTAGCTGGTTTCAACCAACTTAGCTTGTTTGTTAGGGTGTTATCAGCTGAGACTCATTTTTGTCCCTGTAGCTAATTTTAACAGATCCTTACTTACTGGTATGTGAAATTACTGCTTGATACTCTCCTGCTTCTGTGACCACCTAGTATTCCTGTATTATGAGTGTTTCTTTAAGTAGGTGGTGGAATAATCATTAGGTATTCTGAAGAAGGAGATTTCAGAAACCCTAAGTTACCAACTATTTTCTCCCTAATTTGTATTTGTCCAGACAAGTCATGGACATGTCCCCCTGACAGGGTTTTGGCTGTTTTCTCTCCCTGTTTTGGCTTTTCCATTATCTTGTAGTTTCTTTGCCTAATTCTTGTTTTAGCTGTTGGTGGGTTTCTCCATTCTCCTGCAACCACTGAGTGTTATTCCCCTATCACTAGACAATTGGTTATACATCCAATTGATAAATGATAAAAGACAATTGATAAGAGAAAGTGATTTCAGTCTCAAAATATTTGTAAAAACGGACAAAAATTTTAAGGTTTATATATAGAAAACAAACTTTTACTGGAAAGCAATAACAAACTTCAAGACATAAACTGGGGAAAAAAATGTAGTGCATATTTTAGCCACTAGGAAATGCAAATTTCCTTTATTTGATATCTGAGAATATGATAACCTCCAACTAATCCTTAAAAAAAAGGCAAAGAATTCTTATAAAATGAGCAATGTATAAAATCATACTCATATGTTTGCTCATGTTAAATAATAGTAAATCAAAATAAAACATATCAATTTATATTCATAAAGCTGACAAAATGATTGTCAAGTAAGGATATAGAGAAATGAAAATTCTCTTGGTATTGATATAGGAGTTAAAAGGAAATTATTTAGGCAGATAAGGTAAGAGAGTCCTTGGTAAGATTTTTTTTTAAATAAAATGTATTCCCCAAGTAATTGCTGTTCTAACCAAGAGCAGCCTGTAAAATCAAGCTGCAGACATGGATAAGTAATCTGGAAGCTTGCTCGGGTGAATGTTGGCAGTTGTGCCAATTAAAAAGGGCTACCTGGGGGCTAGGCATATTCAACATGGTGACTTCATCTTCACTTTACTTTGTCAGCCATGTGTACTGTAAGGAATCAGCAACATGGTGCCAGCCAGGTAGAGAACCCATCTGCGTAATAAAAGATTAGGGTGGGTGGCCAGTTTGCTCTAGTGCTATGTAAATGGCACATATGGTCCAACCAATCTTTGGGCCCTATGTAAATCAGACACCTCAAACCAGTCTGTAAAACCATTCTTCACTTTGCTGTGGACCAGAAGACCCACTTTGGCATCCCTCTTTCTCTGCAGGAGAGAGAGCTATTTGCTTTCTTTCATCTATTAAACATCCACTCTTAAAGTCACTTCTTGTGAGTCCATATCCTTGATTACCTTGGTGTGAGACAGTGATCCTCGGGTATTTACCACTGAACGACACCACTTCATTGTTATAAATGTTACGGTGGTTTCATAGAGGAATTCAGCAATTTCTAATGAAGATGAAATTTGTCATTATACTCTATAACCCAAAGATTTCATACATAAGTAAATCTCCTAGAGAAACTGGCATATTAGACAGACATTTGTATAAGATTCACTATAGTTTGCTTTTCATCATTTAAAGTTGGAGACAACTGAAATGTTCATTAATAGTAGGTAAATACATGATGGTATATATTAAACAGAAGTTAAGAATATATAAATTATAGTTACAAATATCAGTAAGCATCTACATTTTGAATAAAAAGGGAAATTGCAGAATGTGTGCAATACCATTTTATAAAGTTTAAAAACTGAAAAGCAAAACTGCGTATTGTTTGTGGGTACATGTACATGTAATGAAAAATAAAATCAACATATCCTAGGAAGAAAATAACCTGATTTTAGGAATAGTTATCTTCTGTAAGAAAGAATATGAGAAAATTATTTGGGAGATAGTAAGAAGATAGGCTTTATTTTTTAGTAACAATTTAGTTTTTACAAAAGTTATTCAGAAAAACACAGGAAGTTGTAAATATTTTAAATCTGTAGGATATTCACAAGAATATTAATTATATTATTTTCAACTTTCTATATGGTTAAAATATTTCACAATATGACTCATGGGAGGAAAAGCTAAATAGTACTATTAAAGCTTTACATATTATTCTAAAAGAAAATAATTTTGATGGAAGTTACTACAAAATTTTCAAGTAAATGTGAGATTATTTAATATCTGTTACTCATTTCACTTATCATATGTGGAACACTAAGCTTGAAACTAGTAAACTACCTAAACATATTTTCTAAAAATCCAACCTGCAATAGGAGAAAAAATTTAAAATCTCCGTTATTGATGCGACTTGTAGCTTTTGGAAAAATTGTTCTGTAATACCTGTTTGCTTTACGAGTTTTGCATAGTAGACAAGCTAATACAATGAAATCCTCAGTGACTAATCATATGAATATCAGGGTTAAGTGCAAATAAAGTACCATACATTTTTATAATTTATCTATTTGATTCCATTTTCCTTGTATTTGAATAGTCAGTAGTCTCTTTTCCCATTAATACACTTTTTTCTCTTCATACTTTCTTGGGATATAATTTTAAAAATATGTAACAAATAAACTTCTTCCAATTTTTTTAACTTTTCACTTTAAAAAACAATTTGCTTATGACTATACAATTTCTGACACACATGCTGTACATATCTAAACATTGTATTTAATTTAGCAGGTTTTCATTGCTTTTAGAATATATATGTTTACATATGTTTCTTTTAGAATAAATATGCTTTATTTCCTCCTAAAGGACACACAGAATTACATTAGTATGCCATAAAACAAAAAATAACAGTCACATATTTTAAGATGTTTGGAAAACAAAATGATTAAGGAAATGTTAAGAATGAAAGGCACATGTCTTATAAAAGAGAAATTTACAGAAAGTATTAACAAAACAGGCTCTTGCCTCAATTATGAACAAGTTGTCTGTTAATATATTTTCAATTAAAATAATGCAGAGTGAAAAATTGAATATTTCATGAATAGATATTAATTTCTTAATATGATGAAAACAATAATGACTGTGTCACATTTACTATATACCAGGCACTGTGGTTCACATGCACCAACTGTTTACTTATTTAGATCCTCTCTAAAACTCTACAATTTAGATACTATCATTATCTTGTTTAGATCAGGAAACAGAGTCCTGCTGAACCTGACTAATTTTACCAAATATGAAGAGTTAGAAAATGGTAAGAATGAGAGTTAGACTTAACAATTTGTTTTGAAGTCCATGTGTTTAACTACTGTATGAAGGAAGAAACGATAAGCAGTTACATCTTAGTTGCTGTAAGTTGACTTATCCTTGTTGAATTTTCTCTTGCACATGGCAAAACACAGACATCCCAATGGATCAGCATTTTCAATTTGAGCTTTTTCATCTTACTTCCTGAAGTATTACCCTCATATGTTCTTATTCTTTTGCATTTTGAATTTTAACAGCAAATATTTGATTTTTTGCAAGAGGTCCACAATAATCATTTAATCACTCATAAATTGTAAATGTGAGATAACACATGTGGTTCTTGGTTCTAATATGTTGAAATATATTCAACTCGTTTACTCTGTTTCAGAGAACTGAGAAGGATTAGTAAGCACATTTTGCTGAAAATGGGTTACAGAGGCCTGATAAAATCCTACAGATGTTTGTTAGTTATAATAGGCATAGTTCTGCATTCCCTCCCTTCCTCAAATATCTGCAAAGAGCTGTCTTTCTCTTTAGGTATGCATGACCGGCCATACATTTATATAATAGATTTCCTATGGTTTCTTTTTTTTCTACTGTTGTTCTAATAATGGAGTAAAGGACTTCTATTATTTCATTTATTCAAACATTCAACAAATATTTATTGAGCATCTACTTTTTCTAGTCACAGTTCTAATTGCTGAGAATACTATCTGAGCATCTAGTGGTAAACTAGGGCTAATATTTGAATGTGGGAGAATATATATCTTCCTCTGTCTCTTCCATGCCCACCCAATTCTCCAATGGAAACTAGTTCATTTAAGATATAGCTTAGGTAATCTTTTAAGTTCCACAGCAAATGTTGGACTTCTTGAATGCTGTAATTCTTAGAATGCCTATGGCAAGAGATCTCCTTGAAAGATAATAATATTTGACAATTCCTGCTTGATGGCTTTGATTCATTGGTTGCCATGCTACTGGGAGAGAAATAAAATTTAAAAACAAATTGAGAAAAACTTACATTATTTGGTTTCTAAGAAAATCTCCTTGCTTCCTGGACTATTACCCTCATATGTGTTCAGCCTTTCATATTTCAAATTTTAACAACAAATATTTAATTTTTCATGAGATCCACAATAACCATTTAATCACTGATAAATTATAAATGTGAGATAACACAGGTGGTTTGTGAAGATAAGGTGGCATAGACCCATTTTTTTGGTTCCCCCTCAGTAAGCACAACTATAAATAAACCCTGATAATAATACAAGAGATAATCAAAGGAGAGCTCTGCATGATAGTAGGGGAGAAAGAGCCGATTTGGGAATCCCAGGACTGAAGGAACAACCAGGTAGCAGGGCATCTAACTTTAACCCACCCAATAGAGTTACATAATGCAAACTTGGTACTTCTTGACTTCCATACTTGCAACAGGGTAGCACAGAAGAGTAAAATTGAGAAACATGCTCAATAAGAGAGAAAACTACACAAAGACTGAAAGCTGTATTTGTACCTATATTATTATACATAATTTAAGATGTGCACCATTTTGTATATAGCATAGCAAAGAATGGTTATATATTCTTTGTTGATGATTCTATATTCTCACTGCATATTAAAGAATAAACTGATAATATGAAAATTTTCCAGTAAACTCTGTTTTATGGAAAAGTCTGTGGCACAAAAAGGAACCTATGTGGAATGTCATCTTTGCTTGGAATGTAGGATTTAGGAAATCTCTGAATTTTTCATGTATAGATTTTCAGACAAATCATTTTGATTTTGATGCAATAAGCTTGTGTTATATTATGTACTCTGAATAATACTCCCCTTTCTTTTTCTTTCTTTCTTTCTTTTTTTTTTTTTTTTGATGGAGTCTTGCTCTGTTGACCAGGCTGCAGTGCAGTGGTGTGATCTTGGCTCAGTGCAACATCTGCCTCCTGGGTTCAAGTGATTCTCCTGTCTCAGCCTCCCAAGTAGCTGGGATTACAGACATGCTCCACCATGCCTGGCTAATTTTTGTATTTTTAGTAGAGACAGGGTTTCACCATGTTGGCTAGGCTGGTGTAAAACTCCTGACCTCTGCTGATCTGCATGCCTGAACCTCCCAAAGTGCTGAGATTACAGGTGTAAGCCACCATGCCTAGCCTGAATAATACTGGCCTTTCAACTGCATATACTGACTTTGAATTTAATTATGCTTGATTTTAAATAAAAAGTATTAAAATTTAAAAATTATTTTTACATTGTGCTCATTACACATATATTGGATCTGTACTTTGTTGCATGCTTCTAATCTTGCATGATTTTTAGTGAGACTTGAAGTTTATAATGTCACATTTGTCTCAAGTTTAATTTTTTCATAAGAGTTGCAGGAATGCTTTAAAGATTTTAAAAACGTTCTTTTCTTTGTTTTCTTAATTAACCTTTTTCAACATTCTGTATCTTTTCCAATGCTTTTATTTTTTCAGAAATAAATCTATTAAAATTTATTAATCTTGTTTGAATTAAAAAACAAGAAACATGAATTCAAAGTGTAGTTAGAATTCTAAATATAACAGAAGTGATTCTCAGAAGAAACCTCGGAAGTATGAGTTTTCGCCACACCTTTTAGTAAATCTTTTTTATGTTTGCGTACCTTTATTTTAAATTCATTTTTAAAGATGTCTAATTGCTGTAGATGAAGATATAATACCAAGGAGATTTGATTGTGGTATTGTGTATTACTATACTTAAAATGCAAGTAAAGGCTGGGCATGGTGGCTCACACTGTAATCCCAGTACTTTGGGAGGTGGATTGCCTGAGCTGAGTTTGAGACCAGCCTGGGCAATGTGGCGGAACTCTATCTCTACAAAAACTACAAAAATTAGCTGGGAGTAGTGATGCACACCTGTAGTCCCGGATATTTGGAGGGCAGAGGCAGGAGGATCACTCAAGCCTGGGAGGTTTAGGTTGTGGTGAGCTGTGTTTGTGCCACTGCACTATAGCGTAGGTGACAGAGTGAGACCTTGTCTCAAAAAAAAAAAAAAAAAAGTCAAGTACAATGTGGACACAGTTATATTGATTTTTGAGTATGTTGTTCTTATTCAATTAGATCATATTCTCTCTTCTGGAACATGCATAGTTAGTGAACATGATGTGGTTTAGGGGGCAGAAACTATGGGCTTTCTCATCCTTTGTCTTGACACCACAGTTCTCTGTATTCATTCCTTTCTGTAATTGGGTTAATAACAGGTTAAAAGGAAGATTTTCTCTGAGATATTATAATCTGTAGCAACTGATTCAGGGAGCATTTCTAGCCCTGAAAGATGAAAAAGCTGTTGATTTGGGTCCTGTCTTGGAAAAATATTAACAGATATATGGAAGAATCTCACATTGATCTGGAATTTGTCTCTGAATCAAATTCTATCTTGAAAGAGCTGGAAAGAATTGCTGAGAGGAATGAAATAAGGCAAATGACTCTCTGCTTTGCTCTTCCCATGGCTAGATTCTCTTTTTTTGTAAGCAGGATTTTTCTGTCTTCATGTTAGAAGGCTATTCCTCAATAAACAGAGTGTGCTGAGCATAATTTACCCTTTTCTTGATGACTCAGGCTCATCATAATGAACATTGGTTAGCATACTCAACAGTATTAAAAAGATGCCCTTAAGAGCTATTAAGGTATGCAGTACTGTTTGCCCTGACTGACTAACTGCTCCCAGATGACCTAAATGTTCCAGACTGCAGTCACTCCTCAGCACAATGTACACTAACCTGAAACTATGTTCTTGTGGACTGCAGGGAGATATGTGTGGGGCTAGAGCTGAACATAATATTGTTATGCTTGACTCTGTTCTTTCAAGTAAAAACTCTCCTCCCTAACTGTTACCCACTGCATGAAGATTTGTCATTATCATTCCAAACCTATTGGAGGACATAAATGATTATTTCCAGGAGTAACAAGAGAACTTGGTATTTAATGACAAACTTAATGATATACGCAGGAGGCAGATTCACCAAGGGAGGAACTTAGTGCTTGTAATATAAAATGCATTCCAAAGGAGATCTTTCTTCCTCCAAAAATCTTCATCTCAGTTCTAAATTTAGTTCTCCAAAGTAACATACTCTATGAAGAATATTTGTCACAAACTTTATCAGAGTTTTCTTAGTTCTACTTTAGAAATGCAAACATCATAAGAAGGGTTAAAAGCCTGTTATTTATTATTATAAAGTAGATTATTTGAATTATTTTTATCCTAATGTCTTATTAAGGGACTGAGATTTTTTGATGGGTGACAAGGGTTAGGGGAAAAGAAAGCTAGTTTTGAAAGTTCAAATATTTTTGGCAAAAGGGTAGTAGTTTAGGTGTGATTGTCGCAGTAAGAGATTCAAGCCTTCATAAAAAGGTCCAATGAAGACAATGGACATTTAAAAACAAGAGGAGGCCAGGCGCAGTGGCTCACACCTGTAATTCCAGCACTTTGGGAGGCCGAGGCGGGTGGATCATGAGGTCAGGAGATGAAGACCATCCTGGCCAACATGGTGAAACCTCATCTCTACTAAAAATACAAAAATTAGTTGGGTGTATGGCATGTGCCTGTAATCTCAGCTAATTGGGAGGCTGACGCAGGAGAATCACTTGAACCAGGGAGTTGGAGGATGTTGTGAGCCGAGATTGTGCCACTGCACTCCATCCTGGTGCAAAGGGAGACCGTCTCAAAAAAAAAAAAAAAAAAAAAGAAAAAAAAATGAAGCAAGAGGAGTAGAACCACAGGAAAGAGAAAGCAAGAAAAGAAGTTAAGCAAAATCTCCGTGGAGATTTTTCTCCTAATTTTCTTTTAAAAATCAGGACATGGAAGATTCCATTAAAAAAAAAAAGACATGCTTCACTATATTCAATTCATTGTAAAAGTATATACATACTGAAATTGAATAAATAATTAAATGCATTAAAATAATTTCAAAAATTTCACATTTCTTATAATTCAATAATTTGATTTTCTATAATAAGTTTTCATAGCACTATCAATATAGGATTTTTAAAAGTGTACAGTAACATAGCTACTGTTTCACAAACATTATATATACATTATTAAAGTGGTCAAGGCACTCCAACTTTCAAACTGATAATTAGAAACTTTTCTGATTACTATAATTTTTCTAATGCATCTGTGCCCCTTAATTACAAATAGGTATCTTAATTCATGTTAAACTTCAAAGATATTAAGGAGAAATTAACCTTTAATACTGTGGTTAATATCCTGAGCAATAACAGTAACAGATTATGGAGAACATAGTTCAATAAAATCTCACTTGTATGTAATAGTTAATAGTTTTGAAATGGAATTTTAAAAGTATGTATTCTGATTTTCATAAAACTCCCTGATGTGGAAAAAACATTCTCCTACTTTTATAGGAAAAGTGAAGTGAGGCCCAGAAAATTAAGATTTTGTAATCAGTGACACAGTAGTACATCATAAATTTATAACTACAATTTAGGACACCCGAATCCATGCCCTAGAGCATGCTATTTCCCATAAAGCCAGAAACAAAAGTACATTATTTGTGAAGTTTTAAATGTGAAGAAAACACTTTAAATACAAAATATTAAATGGAAGAAAGGTGGGAGGAATCACTTTCATTTGTTGCTAAAAATAAAACTGATTTTTACTGTTATATGTCTGCTAATTTTTTAAAATATTTTAGGTTGCTTTACATTTGACATAACCATTAACAGAAATAAAATTATTCTTATTTTTCATGGAAAAGGTAATTATTTGTATGTGTTCACATGCTATTTATATTACTTGTTTCTTTTAAATCTATTTCTGGTTGAATTCTTACAACAGTAGTTTTAACTGTCATTATAATGTTAGTAAATAGTTAGGTCTATTGATATTCATTCCAGATGTCTACCTATGAGTCATTCACATTTCACATTTATAATACATATTCTTCAGAAAAAATATAAAATCAAACTTCTAGTGCTTTTTGCATAGCTGAAAGATCAAAAAACTTGAAAATTGTTTAAAAACTTAATCCAATGTATGCAATCCACAGGGGACCACAGGAAAAAAAAATTCAACAGAGTAACTTAATAAAGCTAAAATAATAGGATGAATAATCATCCAGCAAATTGATATAAATAGAAATCAAATAATAGACAAAACTCAAAAAAAGGGCAAAGTTTGCCATTTTACATTGTTGGATGAATCTTTTAAAACTTTTAAGAAACATTCTGGGCATGGTGGCTCACACCTTTAATCCCAGCACTTTGAAAGGCTGAGGCAGGAGTATCACTTGAAATTAGGAGTTCAAGACCAGCTTGGCCAACATGGTGAAACCCCATCTTTACCAAAAATACAAAAATTAACCAGACGTGGTGGTGAGTGTCTGTAATCCCAGCTACTTGGGAAGTTGAGGCAGGAGAATTGCTTGAACCCGGGAGGTGGAAGTTGCAGTGAGCCAAGATTGCACCACTGCACTCCAGCCAGGGTGACAGAGTAAGACTCTGTTTCAAAGAGATTTTAAAAATTAAAACTTTTGATAAACAGTTTCATGCTGTATGTGATGGTTCTACAGTGGGAACTAGCAAACTATGGCTCATGGGCTGGCTACTTGTTTTTGTACATAAAAATTTTTTTTGGAACACAGTCACATCTAGTGATTTATGTATTGTCTATGGCTGCTCTAGCTCTCCCATGGCATAGCTGAGTGGTGATAACAGTATAAAAATATATGTCCTGTAGTCCTAAAATATTTACTTTCATACCATAAAGAAAGAAAACATAATGTACTGAGAGAATTTTGTATTAAGAAGTTGTATCTCTTATAACAAAATCAGATCAAAGTAATACTTAAATTTTACAGACAATAATGGACATTTGCCATTCATGGCTGGCCAATATCTTTGTGGTCGTTTTTATTTTTCTGTTTCCCACAAGGGCAGAATCTAGTCTCATTTTCATTTACAGAACCAGTTCTACCAATCCAGTTAGATCAGTGTGGGACCTGAATGTGCAGAAGAAACTGTTGTGTGCAACTAAGGGCACTAATTGACACATAAAGCAATCCTGGTTATGAATATAAAGGAAAAACTCTAAAGCATATTTTAGCAAACATGATTCACTATATTATTAACAGATAATTACAAGTTGGTAAATATTCCTGGAATCAAGTGTGGCAAGATCACAGATCTTCAAATTTCAAAGACACTTTAATATCAACACAAATAAGAGAAGAATTAATTTCTTCAATATGATGAAAAATAGCTCAAGGTGGTGGAAACTGTCTTATGACGACACATTGGAGGCATCTCAACTAAATCACTAATGCAGTAAAAATAAATATTAATTTTGTTAAACTAATATGAGGAACCATTATATTCATTATAAAGGGAGGAGTTAAGTATTTGTTTCCATAGAAAATTAAGTTAGAATTCAGTAGAACAGTAAGAGAGTTTAATAGGGGGAGGGAGGCAGCAAATCACACTGCCATGAATGCACCTATGCAACAACTTTGCATGTTTTTCACATGTACCCCAAAACCTAAAATGCAATAAAAAAAAAAAATAAATAAAAATAATAAAAGCTGAAACAAAGCCAAAAAAAAAAATAAAAATAAAGTAGCATATGAAAAGCAAATTTTAAAAATATATATACTTTTTATGTATGATTTTGTCAGGAATCTGTCAGAATATAAATACACTGCAATTATGGGAATATAATATTTAGGAATTAGAATTTACATAATCTGGGATAAGCAGAAAAAGAGAATTCCTGGAAGGGTCTGGGGAGTTCAGAGGTCAGAGGAACAAAAACAAATCACAATCCACTGGGGCACTAGCATGGGTGAAAGAATGCAAGTTTAGGAAAAATCTTCAAATTTGTAGGTGACTGGCCATTGAAGAGGGTCAAGTCAAGGGGGAGCTTTGGGAGAATTCTGAAATCTGCTGAATGCATGGCAGTTGTTGCCTCTTTAAAAACATATCTCTGGACCAACTGCTGTTTCTCTGTGAGATTTGCCCTAGCTGTGGGTTTGTATCTGGTAGTAGACATGGAGCAGTGAGTGTCTGGCAGGGCAAGCAGCTGGAAAATGTATAGGGAAGAGAGTAAGTCAAGCTGTGCCTCTCAGGGAGCAGTCATCACTGGATCTGTCAACCATGATCATTCTGCGAATAATGGTCAGTGCTTCACTTGCACTTCCAAATCGCATGTGCAGTCTGGTCTTTGGCAAATTTAATGTAGAATAGCACAGGGAAGGGGTCTGGGAAATGCATTTTCCAGCCTTACTTAGAAACAGTAGTGCCAGATTGATAAACACAATCCAGCACAATCAGCAATAACAATGGAAAATATAATGGAAAAAAAATTTATTAATAAAACCTTTGGTCCAGATGGTTTCCCCAGTGATTGATATCATATATATATATGATATATATATATCTTTTGAATTTTATTTATGTTCTAGCAGTTTTGAAGGCACAGGTAGTGCATGAATAAGTTTTTTAGTGGTGATTTCTGAGATTTTGGTACACCCATCAGCCAAACAGTGTACACTGTACCATATGTGTAGTCTTCTATTCCTCACCCCCTCCAACTCTTCTTCCTGAGTTCCCAAAATTCAATATATCATTTTTATGCTTTTGCATCCTCATAGCCTAGCTCCCACTTATAAGTGAGAATATATGGTGTTTGGTTTTCTGTTACTGAGTGACTGCACTTAGAATAATTGTCTCCATTTCCATCCAGGTTGCTGCAAATGCCATTATTTCATTCTTTTTTATGTCTGAGTAGGATTCCATGGTCTGTATATACATCACATTTTCTTTATCCACTCATTAGTTGATGGGCATTTAAGCTGGTTCCATATTTTTGCATTTGTGAAATTGTGCTGCTATAAACACAAGTGTGGAAGTGTGTTTTTCATGTAATCACTTTTCCAATAGTGGGATTGCTGGATCAAACAGTTCTACTTTAATTCTTTAAGGAATTTCCATACCCTTTTCCATAGTGATTGTACTAGTTTACATTCCCATCAACAGTGTAAAAGTGTTACCTTTTAAACACATCCATGGCAACATTTGATTTTATTTATTTATTTTTTTTCCCGAGCTAGCTGAGATTTTATTTTGGACCAAAATAAAAAAAATAGAAAAAAAAGCAATTGAATTGTTTTGCAGCTGGAAGCATGGGCAAGGGGGGTCCCCAGGCAGTAACTCCCCGAGGGTGGGCTGAGGACTAGGGCTGAGCGTCGGGTGGGTCTCCTGTTCCCTGTGCTCCCCTGCACAGCAGCCTCCCTCCCGGGCTCTGGGGCAGCCTCAGGAGGGGCAGGCTGGGAGGGGCTGTTGCAGCTGTTCACTTGGGCAGGACGTCAGAGGACTCAGACACAAGCCTCCCATCGCGGGTCTCAATCGTCTTCACAACCACAGCCTTGGTGGAGCTGATGCGGCTGACGGAGCTGGAGCCCACACCAGAGCCAAAGCTAGAACCCAGGCCGTAGCTGAGGCCGGCGCTTCGGGCTGAGGCGGAGAGCGTATACCAGATCAAATATGAGGAGCTGCAGATGCTGGCTGGGAAGCACGGGGATGAACTGCGGCATACGAAGACTGAGATCTCCGAGATGAACTGGAACAGCAGCCGGCTCCAGGCTGAGATTGAGGGCCTCAAAGGCCAGAGGGCTTCCCTGGAGGCCGTCATTGCAGATGCTGAGCAGCATGGGGAGCTGGCACTCAAGGATGCTCGTGCCAAGCAGCAGGAGCTGATTTTTAAAATTTTTTAGTTATGGCCATTCTTGCAGGAAGAAGTTAGTATCTCAGCCTGGTTTTGATTTACATTTCCCTGATAATTAGTGATTTGAGAATTTAAAAAATACGTTTGTTGGACATTTGTATGTCTTCTTTTGAGAACTGTCTATTCATGTCCTTTGCTCACTTTTTGATGGGATTATTATTTTTTTTTTCTTGCTGATTTGTTTGGGTTACTTGTAGAATTTGCGTATTAGTCCTTTGTCAGATGCATAGTTTGTGAATCTTCTTTCCCACTCTGTGGGTTGTTTACTCTGCCAGTTATGCAGAAACTTTTTCGTTTGTTTATGTCCCATCTATTAATCTTCGTTTTGTTGCATTTGCTTTTGGGTTCTTGGTCATGAAATTTTTGCCTAAGCCAATATCTAGGAGACTTTTTCTGAGGTTACCTTCTATAACCATTATTTTTATGGTTTCAGGTCATACATTTACATCTTTGACTCCATACTGAGTTGATTTTTATATAAGGTGAGGGATTAGGATCCAGCTTCTTTCTTCTACATGTGGCTTGCCAGTTATTCCTGCACCATTTGTTGAATAGGGTGTCTTTTTCCCACATTATGTATTTATTTTCCTTGTCAAGAATCAGTTGGCTGTAAGTATTTGGCTTTATTTCTGGGTTCTCTCTTTCTGTTTCATTGATCTACCTGCCTATTTTTACACCAGGACCATGTTGTTTTGGTAATTATAACCTTGTAGTACCCTTTACCATCAAGTAATTTGATGCCTCCAGATATGTTCTTTTTGCTCAGTCTTGCTTTGGCTATGCAGGCTCTTTTTTGGTTTCATATTATTTTTTAAAAAAATTATACTTTAAGTTCTGGGGTACATGTACAGAATGTGCAGGTGTATTAAATAGTTATACTTGTGTGGTGGTGGTTTGCTGCATACATCAAATTGTCATCTACATTAGATATTTCTTCTGATGCTATCCCACCCCTAGCCCCCACCCCATGACAGGCCTGGGTGTGTGATATTCTCCTCCCTGTGTTCATGCATTCTTATTGTTCAACTCCCACTTATGAGTGAGAACATGCAGTGTTTGTTTTTCTATTCTGAGGTCAGTTTGCTGAGAATGATGGTTTCCAGTTTCATCCATGTCCCTGCAAAGGAACTCATCATTTTTTATGGCCACGTAGTATTCCATGGTGTATATGTGCCACATTTTCTTTATCCAGTCTATCATTGATGGCCATTTGGGTTGGTTCCAAGTCTTTGCTATTGTGAACAGTGCCACAATAAACATGTGTGCATGTATCTTTATGGTAGAATGATTTATAATCCTTTGGGTATATACCCAGTAATGGGATTGCTGGGTTAAATGATATTTCTATTTCTAGATCCTTGAGGAATCACCACAGTGTCTTCCACAATGGTTGAAATAATTTACACTCCCATAAACAGTGTAAAAGTGTTCCTGTTTCTCCACATCCTCTCCAGCATCTGTTGTCTTCTGATTTTTTAATGATCAGCATTCTAACTAGAATGAGATAGTATCTCATTGTGGTTTTGATTTGCATTTATCTAATGAGCAGTAATGATGAGCTTTTTCTCGTATGTTTGTTGGCTGGATAAATGTCTCCTTTTGAGAAGTGTCTGTTCATATCTGTCACCCACTTTTTGATTTTTTTTTTTCTTGTACGTTTGTTTAAGTTCATTATAGATTCTGGATATTAGCCCTTTGTCAGATGGGTAGATTGCAAAAATTTTTTCCCATTCTTTTGGTTGATGGTTCACTCTAAAGCTTGTTTCATTTGCTGTGCAGAAGCTCTTTAGTTCCCATTTGCCTATTTTGGCTTTTGTTGCCATTGCTTTTGGTGTTTTAGTCATGAAGTCCTTGCCCATGTCTCTGTCCTGAATGGTATTGCCTAGCTTTTCTTCTAGAGTTTTTATGGTGTTAGGTTTTATGTTTAAATCTTTAATCTGTCTTGAGTTAATTTTTGTATAAGGTGTAAAGAAGGGATCCAGTTTCAGCTTTCTGCATATGGCTAGCCAGTTTTCTCAACATTATTTATTAAATAGGAAATCCTTTCCCCATTGCTAGTTTTTGTCAGGTTGGTCAAAGATCAGATGGATGTAGATGTGTGGCATTATTTCTGAGGGCTCTATTCTGTTCCATTGATCTATATCTCTGTTTTGATACCAATACCATGCTGTTTTAATTACTGTAGGCTTATAGTATAGTTGAAGTCAGGTAGTGTGATGCCTCTAGTTTTTTTTTTTTTTTTTTTTTTTTTCTCCTTAGGATTGTCTTGGCTATGTAGGTCTTGTTTGGGTTCCATATTTTCCATCTGTTTGTGTCCTCTTTTATTTCCTGGAGCAATGGTTTGTAGTTCTCCTTTAAGAGGTCCTTCACCTCTCTTGTTAGTTGTATTCCTAATTATTTTTTTTCTCTTTGTAGCAATTGTGAGTGGGAGTTCACTCATGATTTGGCTCTCTGTTTGTCTGTTATTGGTGTATTGGAATGCTTGTGATTTTTGCACATTGATTTTGTATCCTGAGACTTTGTTGACGTTTTTTATCAGCTTAAAGAGATTTTGGTTTGAGACAATGGGGTCTTCTAAATATATAATCATGTCAACTGCAAATAGAGAAAATTTGACTTCCTCTTTTCCTAATTGAATATCCTTTACTTCTTTTTCTTCCCTGATTGCTCTGGCCAGACTTCCAATACTATGTTGAATAAGAGTGGTGAGAGAGGGCATCCTTGTCTTGTGCCAGTTTTCAAAGGGAATGCTTCCAGTTTTTGCTCATTCAGTACGAAGTTTGCTGTGGGTTTGTCATAAATAACTCTTATTATTTTGAGATACATTCCATCAGTAACTTGTTAAGTGTTTTTAGCATAAAGGGCTGTTGAATTTTGTCAAAGGCCTCCTCTGCATCTATTGAGATAATCAGGTTTTTTTGTCTTTGGTCCTGTTTATGTGATGGATTACATTTATTGATTTGCATATGCTAAACCAGCCTTGAATCCCAGGGATGAAGCAGACTTGATCGTGGTGGATAAGCTTTTTGATGTGCTGTTGGATTTGGTTTGCTGGTATTTTATTCAGGATTTTTGCATCGATGTTCATCATGGATATTGGCCTGAAATTTTCATCTTTAGTTTTGTCTCTGTCAGGTTTTGTCATTAGGGTGATGCTGGTCTCATAAAATGAGTTAGGGAGGATTTCCTCTTTTCTATTATTTGGAATAGTTTCTGAAGGAATGGTACCAGGTTCTCTTTGTACCTCTGGTCTAATTTGACTGTAAACCATCTGGTCCTGGACTTTTGTTGGTTGGTAGGCTATTAATTGCTGCCTCAATTTCAGACCTTGTTATAGGTCTATTCAGGGACTCAACTTCTTCCTGGTTTAGTCTTGGGAGGGTGTAAGTTTCCAGGAATCTATCCATTTCTTCTAGATTTTATGGTTTATTTGCATAGAGGTGTTTATAGTATTCTTTGATCATAGTTTGTATATCTGTAAGATTGGTAGTGATATCCACTTTATCATTTTTTGTTGCATCTGTTTGATTCTTCTCTCTTTTCTTCTTTATTAGTCTGGCTAGTGGTCTGTTTTGTTGATCTTTTCAGTAAAGCAGCTCCTGGTTTCATTTATTTTTTTTTAAGAGTTTTTTTGTGTCTTTATCAGCTTTAGTTCGGTTCTGATCTTCATTATTTCTTATCTTCTGATAGCTTTTGAATTGGTTTGAAGGAGAAAAGATCTAAAATCTACACTCTAACATCATAAAAGAACTAGAGGAGTAAGAACAAACAAATTCAAAAGGTTTCATATAAATTTTAAGATTTATCTTTCTAGTTCTGTGAAGAATTATGGTATTTTGATGGGAATTGCATTAAATTATAGATTGCTTTTGGCAGTATGTTCATTGTCATAGTGTTGATTCTGCTCATCCATGAGCATGGGATATGTTTCCATTTGTTTGTGTAATCTACAATTTCTTTAATCAGTGTTCCATAGTTTTCCTGTACAGATCTCTCACTTCCTTTGTTAGGTAGATTGTTAAGTATTTTATTTTTTTGCAGCTATTGTAAAAGGAGAGTTGAGTTCTTGATTTGATTCTCACCTTGATTGCTGTTGGTGTATAGCAGTGCTCCTGATTTGCGAACATTAATTTTGTATCCTGCAACGTTACTGAATTTATTTATTAGATCTAAGAACTTTTTGAGTGAGTCTTTAGGGTTTTCTAGGTATACGGTCATATCATCAGTAAACAGTACAAATTAGACTTCCCCTTTACTCATTTGGATGCCCTTTTTTCTTTCTCTTGTCTGGTTGCACTGATCTGGATTTACCTTTACTTATTTGGATGCCCTTTTTTCTTTCTCTTATCTGATTGCACCGATCTGGATTTACCATATGATGTTTAGTAGAAGTGGTAAAAGTGGGCATCCTTGTCTTGTTCCAGTTCTCAGGGGAAATTCTTTCAACTTTTCTCTATTCAGTATAATGTTGACTATGGGTTTGTCATAGATGGATTTTATTACCTTAAGGTATGTTTCTTCTATGCTGATTTTGCTGAGGGTTTTAATCATAAAGGATGCTGGATTTTGTAAAATACTTTTTCTGCATCTATTGAGATGATTATGTGGTTTTTGTTTTTAATTCTGTTTATGTGATTTATCACATTAGTTGACTTGCATATGTTAAACCATCCCTGAATCCCTGGTATGAAACCCCCTTGGTCATGGTGTATATAATCTTTTTGATACACTACTAGATTTGGTTAGCTAGTGTTTTGTTGAGGATTTTTGCATCTATGTTCATCAGTGATATTGGTCTGTAGTTTTGTTGTTTGTTCTTGTTATGTCCTTTCTTGGTTGGGGTATTAGAGTAATCCAGGACTCACAGGATAATTTAGGGAGGATTCCCTCTTTCTCTATCTTTTGGAATGGTTTTAGTAAAATTGGTCCCAATTCTTTGAATGCCTGATAGAATTCAGCTGTAAATACATCTATTCTTGAACCTTTTTTTTTTTTTTTTTTTAACAATTTTTAAATTACTGTTTCGGTCTCGCTACTTGTCATTGGTTTTTTCTGAGTTTCTATATCAGAAATTTATCTGTCTCCTCTAGATTTTCTAGTTTGTATGAGTAAAGGTGTTCATAGTGGCCATGAATGATCTTTTGTATTTCTGTGGTATCAGTTGTAATTTCTCCCATCTTGTTTCTAATGGAGCTTATTTGGATCTTCTTTCTTCTTTTCTTGGTTAATCTTGCTAATGGTCTATTAATTTTGTTTACTTTTTCAAATAATCAGCTTGTTTTACTTATCTATTGTATTTCTTTGTTTCTTTCAATTCCATTTCTGCTTTGATCTTTATTTCTTTTCTTCTGCTGGGTTTAGTTTTGGTTTGTCCTTGTTTCTCTAGTTCCTTGAGATGTGATTTTAGATTGTCTGTTTGTGTTATTTCAGACTTTTTGATGTAGGAATTTGATGCTATAACCTTTCCTCTTACTATTGCTTTTGCTGTGTCCCAGAGGCATTGATAGATTGTGTCACTATTATGGTTTAGTTCAAATAATTTTTAAATTTTTATCTTTTTCTTATTGTTGACCCAAAGATCATTCAGAAGCAGTTAGGCTCTTTACTCTGAATTCTACCAGACATTTAAAGAAAAACTAATGGTAATGTTACTCAAATTATTCCAGAAAACAGAGAAGGAGGAATACTTTCAAGCTAATTCTGTGAGGCCAGTATTACCCTGATACCAAAACCAGACAAAGACACATCATGAAAAAGACAACTACAGGGTAAAATATCAGATGGATGCAAAAATCCTGAACAAAATACTAGCAAACTGAAGTCAGCAATGCATTAGAAAGATCATTCATTATTACCAAGTGGGATTTACCCATGTGTTGCATGGATGGTTCAACATATACAAATCATCAATTTGATACATCATATTAACAGAAAGAAGGATAAAAACTATATGATCATTTTAATTGATGCTGAAAAGTATTTAAAATTCAACATTGTTCTGTAATGAAAAGTCTCAAAAACTGAGTATAGAAGGAACATACCTCAACATAATAAGGGCCACATATGACATACCCACAGTTAATATCATACTAAATGGGGGAAAAATGAAAGTCTTTATGATCTGGAACATAACAAGGATGCCCACTGTTGACACCATTATTCAACATAGTACTGGAAGTGCTAGCTGAAGCAATCATTCAAGAGGTAGAAATAAAGGACATCCAAACTGGAGAGGAAGAAGTGAAATTATTCTTGTTTCCAGAGGATCTCATTTTACATTAAAAAAAAAAAGTCTCCACAAAAAAAGCTATTAAAACTGATAAATTCAGTAAAGTTGTAGGATACAAAATCAACACAAAAATCAATAGCATTTCTATATGCCAACAGTGAACAATCTGAAAAAGAAATAATCAGTAGACATAATTGCCACAAATAAAATTAAATAACTAGGGATTAACATAACCAAGGAAGTAAAAGATCTTTATAATGGAAACTACAACATATTGATGAAAGAGGACATGAAAAAATAAAAATAAGTTAGTGAATTAGAAGAATCAATATTATTAAAATGCCCAGACTGCTCAAAGCAGTCTACAGATTTAATGGAGTCATTCTTCACAGGAATAAAAAGAATTCTAAATTTCATATGGAATCACAAATGACACAGAATAGCCAAAGCTATCCTAAGCAAAAAGAACAAAACTGGAGAAATCATATTACCTGATTTCAGATTATACTATAGAACCATAATAGACAAACAGAATGTTACTGCCATTAAAACAGACACATAGACCAATGGAACAGAATTGAGAACTCTGAAACTACACATAAAACTACAGGGAACTCATTTTTGACAAAGGTGCCAACAACATACACTGGGGAAAAGGCAGCCACTTCAATAAATGGTGCTGGGAAAACTGGATATCCATCTGCAGAAGAATGAAACTAGACCCTTATTTCTCACTATACACAAAAATCAAATGAAAATTACATTAATTTAACAACTTAAATCCAACTCTTCAAGCCCTTAGTCTACTACAAGAAAATATTGGAGGAAACCTCCATGGCATTGATCTGGGTAAAAATATCTTGATCATTAAATACCCTACAAGTACAGGCAACCAAAGCAAAAATAGACAAATGGGATCACATCAAATTAAAAAGCTTCTGCACAGCAAGAGATATAATTAACATGAAGATACAACCCACAGAACGGGAGAAAATGTTTGTAAACTGCCCATCTAACAAGTGACTAATAATCAGAATATATAAGGAGTCCAAACAACTCTATAGAAAAAAATGAATAAACCCATCAAAAAATGGACAAAATATTTGAATAGACATTGCTCAAATGAAGACATACAAATGACAAACAGACATATGAAAAAATGCTCAATATCATGGATCATAAGAAAAATGCAAATTAAAACTACAGTTAAAAAGGCAATAACAAAAGTCAAGCAATAACAAATGCTTGTGAGGATGTGGAAAATAGGAAATCCTTACACACTTTTGATGGGAATGTAAATTAGTACAACCACTCTAGAGAACAGTTTGGAGGTTTCTCAAAAAACCAAAAATAGAGCACCCATATAATCCACCAATCCTACTTCTGGCTGTATACCTAAAAGAAAGCAACTTAGCATATTGAGGAGATATCTGCACTCCCATGATTGTTGCAGCAATGTTCACAATATGTAATATTTGGAAGTAACCTAAGAGTCCATCTGAGGTAGGAGGCAGGGCTTGAACAACAGACCAAATTGAAGACTAGCCAAAACACATCCAGGGCAGAAGCATCTCCCCATAAGACATGGCCACCAGTGTGGCATGTCAGTTTACCATTGCCAGGGCACCACCTGGCAGTTACCATGCTTTTCCATGGCAACAACCTAACAACCTGGAAGTTACCACTCTAATTCTAGAAATTTCTGCATAAACTGCCTCTTAATTTGCATGTAATTACAAGTGAGTATAAATATGAGTGCAGAACTGCCTGTGAGCTACTATCTGGGCATATGCCTATGGTGTGTAGCCCTGATCTGCAAGGAGCAGTCTCTGCTGCCGCTGTACATTGCCACTTCAATAAAAGTTACTGTTTAACATTACCAACTTGCCCTTGAATTCTTTCCTGGGTGAAGCCAAGTACCCTCCTGGGCTAAGTCTCAATTTTGAGACTTGCCTGTCTTGCATTATATCAACAGATGAATGGCTAAGGAAAATGTTGTACATATGTATAGTGGAGTACAATTCAGCTATAAAAAAAGAATGAGATGCTGTCATTTTCAGCAACCAAGATGTGACTGGAGATTATATTAAGTGAAGTATTCATTGCCAGGTGGTGCCCTGGCAATGGTAAACTGACAGGGCATACTGATAAGCGTGTCTTATGGGGAGATGCTGCTGCCCTAGACCTGTTTTGGCTGGTCTTCAATTTAGTCTGGTGTCCAAGCCCTGCCTCCAGAGTTGAATTCTGCTTTCTGCCTCCCGTGGACAGTTAGGTTGCTTCCAAATCAATAAGCCAGGCACAGAAAGACAAACATTGCAAGCTTTCACTTACTGACTGAATTGAAAAATTAAGATTACCGAATTCATAGGAAAGAGAATAGGAGGATGGTTACTGGAGGCTGGGAAGGGTAGTGTATGGCTAGGGGTGTGATGGGAATGACTAATGTTTAAAAACAAATTGAATGAATAAGATCTATAATTTGATAGCATAACAGGGTGACTACAATCAATAATGATTTAATTGTACCTTTTAAAATAACTAAAAGAGTGTAATTGGATTGTTTGTAACACAAAGGTTAAATGTTTGAGGAGTTGGATACCCTAATCTCTATAATGTGATTATTTCACATTGCACGCTTGGATCAAAACATCTCATGCACCCAATAAATATATATACCTACTTTGTACCCCCAAAATTAAAAACAAATTTAAAAAATACATAGCTTTTCTCTGTAGCAAGCTTTTATCAGAATCCAATCAGAAAACAGAAAATACATGGTAATTTGAACAAGAAAAACTTAACGTAAACTATTCAGTAGAGTTTGGAGTGATGGGGTTGGTTAGTAAGAGGTTGTATTAGTCTGTTCTTACACTGCTATAAAGAACTACCTGAAATGGGATAATTATGAGGAAAAGAGTTCTAATTTACTCACAGTTCCACAGTATTTACAGGAAGTATGGCTGGGAGGCCTCAGGAACTTGAAATCATAAGAGCAGGTGAAGGGATAGCACACACATTTTACATGGTGGAGCAGGAGAGAGAGAGAGTGAAGGGGGAGTGCCATACACATTTAAACCATCAGATCTCATGAGAACTTACTATCACAAGAACAGCAAGGGGAAATCTGCCCCAGTGATTCAATCACCTCTCACCATGCCCTTTCCATGACACATGTATTACAATTCAACATGAGATTTGGGTGAGAACATGGAGCCAAACCATATCAGAGGTAACGAAAATTCTAGAAAATACAGAAATAATAGACATAGTGAATGGCCATTACATCCAAGATTGAAATATAGCACCCACAAAAGAGCTCCATGCCCTCCCACCCTGGACTGATAGTCGAACTTCATTGGAGAGTATTATCATGCATTGCAGAATGGCATAGAAGCTTGCTGAGATACTGTGTCAAAGATACTTGCTAGAAATATGCCTTCTGGAGTGCCAGGCATAGCCATCACCAGAGTGGTTCTGTGTCTTGCAGTTTTGCTCTAAAGCCATCCAAGAGGTTGCTGGGGGAAGCTGCTAATGGGAATGTGCTGTGTGCCATCGTCACTGAGTGCTGTCTTGTACTGAAAAACTTAACTTTATGTCAGCTAGGAAAGGGAAACAATACAGGATCTAGCTATATAACTGCAGACCTGGAAATGAAGGACAGATGTGGAGCTGAGCAGTAATAAATTGATAACTGGCACACCAGCTGTTCTAGATATTTATCTAGGGGAAATGAAAATAGGTCTTTACAAAGATGACTTTTAAGAATATTTATATCAGATTTATTCTGAATAATCCCAGACTAGAAGTGTCGTATAGTGGAAAACTACTTATAAATAAAAGGGAACACAATTCTGATACTAAACAGCATGCATAAATCTTTAAAATATTCTGTTGAGCCAAAGTTGTCATACACAAAGTATATAGGTGTTATAATACAATTTTAATGTATAAAAAAGGCAAAAACTTATCTATATTGAGTCATCAGTAAAATGGGAAAGACTAAAGAATAGGATTTGGGGGGTAAAGTAAAAAAATATAGATAAAAATGTGCTATTAGAGTAAAAAAAGTATTTTCTAAGCAGGATGGCTATTGAAGAAGTCACAAAGTGAATCATTGTTAGATTTAACTACATTTCTGAATTATTTTTTAAAAAAACATACTTCTCTGAATTTTGTAGAATCAAAAATGGTAGGCATATATTTTGAGATGTCTCACTTTTCTTCTATTCTTTCATATTTCTTTAGATATTATGTGTGTGGGTGTGAGCATGCACATATGCAAATTTCTTTACTCACCAGAAAAGATTCAGATATTATAGTTAAAAGAATGTTCCACTTAATGACAGTACATTTAATGAATGTTCTATTTAATGAAAACATATAAGTACCTTTTCAGGAGGATAATTCTGCATACTAATGTCATATTTGGTGAGCATTATAGCTCATTATTACTGTAATGGATGCTTTTCTCCAGATGTCCTGGTAGAAGATGTGGTGAGGTATTTCTCTGAATTTATGCATCTGAAATATGTCTGACCAATCCAGAGCCTTAAACAGATCTTTTCTCTGAGCTAGTGTCTTATTTAATAACCTGTAAATGAAACCGTTATTGCTTCTTTGCCTCTCATTTATGAGCACCATTATTTCTCAAAGTGGGTAGTCTCTGTCAGACAATAAAGGTAGGAAAAGTTTTTGAGCTTTTCAGAGATTTATTGATATAAATGAGAAGGAAGTTGGGTCAAAATTAATGGCAGTGGTTTTCTGTATAGGGTAAGGAGAACAGGTTTTAAAAATGATGGCTCATTTTAAGATATATGATTCTGCCTTGGAACAATATCTTTCTTCTATTACTATACTCTGGATTTCAAGTTTACATATTCATTTACTGTAGTTTTATGCTGTCTAAGAAAAACAACAGAAGTTGGCTACATAAGCAGAGGCCATCTGTCTTGAAACTCAGCATTTGAAAAGTTTTGCAGCATTTGGAGTTAAGAAATCTTTTGTTCATTATTAAACTCAAACATGATGGAAGGCACGAGCATGATAAAATGAGTGATTATCAGAAACCAATCAGGTTTGTATTGTTCATAATAATTTTAGCAAGTACACAATTTGAAGGCTTATTGCTCCCTTGTCTCTCATCAGCAGAGAAAAAGGAAATTAAATCTGTAGAAAATGTAGGTTTATTTGATACTCAAATTTTAAAAAGCCCCTCTGGAGTAATTTGAGTTATAATAACCAAGTTTTCCTAATTGAAGAAAAATCACTGCTTATATAGCTAATTAGTCTGAGAAATGTTGTTGATGTTTGAGTTGAAGTAACAAGTATTGACTGGAAGAGCCCTGTATCTGCTAACACGGAAACACTTTCATCTCTGGTATTTTAAGTGAGTTTGTGACCTACATTCACATTTCCTTTTAGTATTACTAATGTGATCAAATTCCAAGTTATTTTATCTATGTCCCTTATTTTTCTTGTTTATAGAAAATCTTTTATATTCAGATTTTAGTAGTGAAGGAATTATAGTTTCTAATGCTTTAATAGCTTTCAAAATAAGAAAGAGAGGAATAAAAGTAGAGTTGAATGCATTGTTGGATGAAATGCCACTTTAGAAAATGGAGTTTGATTTATTTCAAGGATAGATTTAGTGAGAGCAAGGGAAAGCAGATTTATGAGCTAAAACACTTTTAATGACTCTTTAGCAACTTCTGTTTCTTTTAGGGAGGGAGGTCTCAGGAAATGATGACATGCTGAGAATTTTGATGGCTGATCTTTGCCGTGGAGAACTTTGCAAATTTGTGGGCCTAGAATTCAACTTTTTTCCTAGCTGCTGAAGTTGCTGTCTGTAACTTAGCATTCACTCTGATGTTTCTTATCAGTATTGACAGATGTGCTTATGGGACAATCTGAGTGTTAAGAGTACAGCTTAGATGATTCACACAAAAAATGTGGAGGCTATAAACTATTTCTTCTCTTGTGTGATTACTGACTTGAATTTCTAAAATAATTAACTTCAGGTAAGGGTAAATACCAATGCACATTTTTGTTGATTTTCTTGTTCAACTGATATAGTTAACCAGTGAAGTGTTAAAAGTGTTAGAATAGACTTTCAAAACAAACTTAACTATTTTAGGAACAAATCTGATACTTTCTAAGAAAATATAATACCCAAGTTTGAAGCAGAAGGAGAAATGAGATCCTTTATTATGGAAAGAATGGAAACCAATGAGCCAGTTTTCCTAAGTTTTATCAAGCAAAAAGCTTTGTGTAAGCAGAAGGTCTACGCAATGATCATAGATGATTGTGTCATGCATGATGTTGGCAAATTGATATTTTTTAACTTCCCTAGACCTCTCATATAAATTTGATAACTTCATTTTGCTGTTGGGAAGACTGAGACTACTTAGAAGTGCTAGGATTATAATATATTTGATATGGCTATCATAGACAGTTAGGATATCAGTAGCAGTTTCTGATTTTCCATGCTTTGTAGAAACATGGGCTCTGTTTTGACCTTAGGTACTTTTCTGTGAAATTTTATAATGGATGCTTTGTTTTTTGGACTTGAAGTCTGTATTGATTGATGAATGCTCCAAGACTTTTGGGAAAATTGAACATTTTGAGAGTTTTAATCTAAAATATCAGTTCAGAGTCCCTATATCCAACTTCCTATTCTCCCAAAGCCTACTCCTTTACACAAATAAATGTTTCTGTTTAGAGTTGCTAGATTCTCCTGTGGCAGTGAACATCATGTGGATGAGAATAAATGGAGGAATCCTATTATGTTTGAAATTTAAGCTGCTGAGTTTCCTATAAAGTCATGTTCTATGTGTTTTTAATTTCCTTCTCTTAGTTTTGATAACTGAATATGGTTTCATCAGTCTACCACATAAAGTATTATTTAAAAGTATATGTTAATACATATAAGTTTGTTTTGTTATCAACTGACAGTTATGTTTCCAAGTTAGCTCTTTACTCTTCCTTGTTCTGCATTTATGTAACAGGAATGACTCACTTCACTATACATTTCTATTAGCCAGAAAACATCATCATTAATTTTGAAAAAGATTATGCTTTAAGAACCTAAACATTTTAAACATCATTGGCAGGTATGCAGATGGAAGTAAGTTATATTTTGAAACTATACTTTAAAAGAATCACATGAAAACAATGACATGTATATAATTTTTATGTGATATACCATATTCAGAACAAAGGAAATGTACTACTCTCTTACTTAAAAAATGACATATTTTCCCTTAAACTTTCCTCAAAAATTAATATGTGCATTACAGAAAAATAGAAGTACAAGAAGCAAAGAACACAAAATCTTCCAAAATTATAAGGACATTACAGTTTGATGTGTCTGCGTCATTGTAGATGTATAAAGACAAATGAGCCTGCAGTTTCATGTGGTTTCAATTCTAAAGTATGTATTGCTTTTTTAAATATTATGAATGTTCACTAATTCTAAGTCCCAAAGGAATGAGTGTTTGATAACCAAGAATACATGCCAATGACTTAATCAAGAAAAATTATAATCCTGCCTTTTATGGGATCAAAATCCATAAAGACAAAAATGGCAAAAGGCTTTTGGAAAAATATTGTAGAGTTACATGAAAATCTGTGTTGGCCAGGCACAGTGCTCACATCTGTAATCCCGGCACTTTGGGGGGCTGAGTGGCAAGATCACTTGAGGCCAGGAGGTTGGGACTTGCCTGGGCAACAGAGCAAGACCCTGTCTCTACAATTTTTTTTTTTCAATTAGCCAGGCATGGTGGTATGTGCCTGCAGTCCTATCTACTCAGGAGGCTGAGGCAGGAGGATGTCTTGCACCCAGTAGTTTGAAACCACCGTGAGCTATAATTGCATTACTGCACTGCAGCCTGGGTGACAGACCCAGACAGTCTCAGAAAGAAAAAAAAAAAACAACAACACATTTCCTTAATGCTCAATTTAAAATGTGGCAAGAGTATACAAGTTTGATGCTTCTGAGAGAGTTTATTATCAGATCTATACTATTAAAATATTAGGAAGCAAATGTTTCTATCAAATTATTTAACAGTACCAAGTGAAGCACATATACATCAGTGGATATTATTAAATTATGAATGTGTACACAACTGTATAATCCCACTCTGCACTTTCTTCTGGCCTTCCCCATTAACCCAGTGAACAACCCTGATGCATGCTTAGAGATGCACTAACAACTCCCCGTTCATAATGCTTATTTTCTATCAATTATAATATATCTACAAATTGGTTAATTAACTCTGCTATTTATCATATATTGCTATGTCAATATATTGAAGATCTTACATGTTAAGAAATAAACAATGCACATGTTCTTAATAAACACAGGCACTTACAAAATATCCATATATAGAACTTTGGTCTGTGCTATCTTCTACATAAGGATATGCTAGCAAGGAGTCTATTCTTCTTCCACCACCATCCCAGTGACTAAGCATAAAATTGTGCCTAGCTCCAAAAGCTTGATTGACAAAATCTAATTCTAATCAGAAGTAGTCTCTAAATATGACCATACTGAACTTGAATTATTCCTTCCTTCCTTTCTTCTCTTTATGACCATTCTAGTGGCCAAGTACAAGTAATCTGAAGTGTAATTAAACATTCATATCCACGTCATTTTCGAAAGTCAAATTTCCCAAAGATAGCACTTCTTAGTCAATGAACAAAAGTCTATTTATAAAAAGGTTATTTTATCACCTCTACTTTTGGGCACTTAGAAATCATTTGTCCTATAAATATAGATCAATATTAACTAAAATGCACATAAAGAACAATAGTTAGACAATCTCCTCTGGTTTAACAGCTCCTGGATATAGAACCCTTCTCTCTGCCTCTGCCACTCAGAGAACAGTTCCCTTCCCAAATGGCAAATATTCCATATGACCTCCTAACCAAAAAAATGTTTTTACATTCTCTGATTTTAATACAGGTTGTGTACTTAAAACATCTAGAAAAGCTAGATATTTAAAATAGGGCTTGTTTGTGCACTATATACACAGTAGCACTGAATAAATTGCACACACGGGCCAAAGGCTAATATAAAAGCATCTTGCCAATAGAAACCTTCTGGCCTAGAACCCTTTCCATTTATACCTCTTTCAACCCACTGTATAAGTGAAAACATCTGTAATACTTAAAGATGATTTTAATAATTCTATATCCACAAGTCATTTTAAGAATATAAATTTTTACAAGAAATACTGATTTATAAACTTTGTCATACAGTGGCAATCTCCTTAACTCCGGATGTAAAATTAAGACTTGTTTTTCCATTGTATGTGTATGTACATATACAGCAAGTACATAGACATATGAGATACAGTTAATCTCACCTCACTGTAAACTAACTGGCATAGAAGTCTTTTCACTTCCTTCTTCTCCTTCCTCCCCTGAAACCAGTGTACAAACAATCTACTACCCAAATAAGTGGTTTGGTCACTTCATTTCTAAAAGAAATGTGTCACATACATTTTAAGAGTATTTAGAAAGTATCAAATTAAAATTTGTCTAGTGCAAACAAAATGTATACAGTATAGCAGTTAAAATTTACAATATGATGTAGGGCATCAGATAATCAGAAATTTTCTGGTACACTCTAGAAAACTTCTGCCATTTCTTTCCTCCCACCTTCTTCAATCCAGTGAATAAGTACACATAGTATAATGCTCAAACTAGCAGTTTAACAATTCCATTTCTAAAGGTATTACTTAAGTTTTAAAAGCTATTTACAAAGTGGTTTTTTTGAATGCCTCCACTTTTAAATGTAGCTGGCACTTCATAACATCTAGAAAGACTTACGTACTCTAAATTGGAACTTGTCCACTATAAGTAAAACCATTAAATAAAAAACTATACAAACAATAATTCTAATCAGAAGTAGTCTCTAAATATGACCATACTGAACTTGAATTATTCCTTCCTTCCTTTCTTCTCTTTATGACCATTCTAGTGGCCAAGTACAAGTAATCTGAAGTGTAATTAAACATTCATATCCACGTCATTTTCGAAAGTCAAATTTTCCTATGAATTTCAAAACAAAGTGTATCAAATGTGCTGATTTGATTTTTACTAAATCTACTGTGTCATACATTGGCAATCTTTTTAACATACCTAGTAACTATTAATAGATATTGGAAAATTAGTCATTTTTCTATTACATATGCTACGTATAGAGCAAACAAAATACGCATAACATCCAGAAAGTGGTTTATTTGAAACTGTCCACCTATTGACACTAAGAAAATTACCTTTTGTAACTTCTTCCTTCCCACTTTTGTTAAACCATTGAATGGTATTGATAATGGTATACTTGTGTTGGAAGTAGTTTTTATTTTTTTTTTAAGTAAAGAGGAAGGAATTACAAAAAGTTTTTCTTAGTGTTATTTTGAACACAATATTTTGAAGTATATACATTGTGAAATGGCTCAATGAAGTCAATTAAAATATGCATTGTCTCACATACTTATTTTTGTATTAAGATCTATTAAAATCTATTGTTTCAGAGATTTTCAAGGATATAATACATTGCTATCAACTGTCACCATGTTGCACAATACATCTCTTGAACTTATTTCTCTGTAACTAAAATTTTGTATCCTTTGACCAGCCCAGCATCTTCTCAACCTCCTACACAACCCCTAGCCCCTAGTAACCACCATTATACTCTCTACTTCTATGAGCTCAACTTTTTGATTCCACCTTTAAGTGAGATTTTGTTATTATTTTTCTTTTTTTGCCTTGATTATTTTACTTAAGATGATGTCCTTCAGGTTTATCTGTGTTGTCACAAATAGCAAGATATCCTTCTTTTTTAAGGCTAAATAGTGTTCCATTGTGTATATGTACCATACTGCCTTCATCCACTGATAAATACATAGATTGTTTCTGTATCTTGACTACTGTAAAAAATACTGCAATAAACATGGGAGTGCAGACATCTCTTTGACATACAGATTTCATTTTTTTTGGATATACACCCAGTAGTGGGATTGCTGGATCATATGGTACTTCCATTTTTAATTTTTAGAGAAACCTTCATACTGTTTTTGATAATGGCTATACTAGTTTACATTTCAACATGTGCAAGAGTTGCCTTTTCTCCACATCCTTGCCAGTATTTATCTTTTTGCTTTTTGATAACAGCCATCTCAACAGGTTTGAGATGACACTGTGGTTTTATCTTGCATTTTTCTGGCGATATGTATAAAGGTCTCACCTCTCAACACTGTTGCATTGGAGATTAAGTTTCCAACACATGAACTTTAGGGAACATATTCAAACCATAGCACGTAGTGATGTGAACCGTTTTTAATATATCCATAGGCTATTTGCATATCCTATTTAGATAAATGTCTATTCAAGTGTTTTTCCCATTTTAAAATCAGGTTATTTTGATTTCTTTTAAGTTGCTCGAATTCCTTATATATTTTCAATATTCCTTATCAGATGTACAATTTACAAACATTTTATCCCATTCTGTATGTTGTTGCCTTACTTTGCTGATTGGTTCCTTTGCTGTGTGAAAGCTTTATAGATTGATGTACTCACATTTGTCTATTTTTGGTTGTGTTACCTATGTTTTTGGGATTGTCCCTGAAAAAAATTATTGCCCAGACTAATGTCTTGAAACTATTCTGTAAGGTTTTCTTTTAGTAGTTTTACAGTTTTCTTGTAGTAGTTTTACAGTTTGTCTTTAATTTATTTTGAGTTAATATTATATATGGTATGAAAGGAAGATCTAATTTCATTCATCCTCATGGGAATATTCAGGGGGTATTCAATGCCATTTATTAAAGAAACTGCCCTTTTCCCATAGTGTGTTCTTGGTACCTCAACAAAAATCAGTTGAGTGTTAATGCCTGTATTCATTTCTGGTAATTCCAGTTCTATTCCATTTGTCTTTGTGTCTCCTTTTTATAGCTGTGTGGTAGATTTTGACATCAGGTTGTGTGATGCCTCCAGCTTTGTTTTCTTTACTTGAGATTGCTTTGGCTATTCAGGTTCTTTTTGTGACTTCATGAGAATGTAAGGTTTTTTTTTTTTCTCTATTTGTTTGTTTGTTTTTTTCTATTTCTGTAAAAATTGTTACTAGAATTCTTACAGAGATATCACTGAATCTGTATACTGCTTTGGGTAATATGGATCTCTTAATATTCTTAAATGAACAGGATATCTTTCCATTTATTTCTTTCTTTAATTTTTTTCACCAATGTTTTATAGTTTTCAAGGCATAGGTTTTTATTTCATGGTTAAATTTATTTTTAAGTATTGTGTTTTTGTACTGATTGTAAATGGAATTGTTCTTCCATTTCTTTTTCAGGTAGTTTATTGTTAGCATTTAGAAATACTACTGATTTTTGTACACTAATTTTTATATTCAGAACCTTTATTGAATTCATTATTAGTTTTAACAGTTTTTTAGTAGAATCATTAGGGCTATCTTTATATAAGATTATATGGTCTGTAGACAGGGACATTTTGCCTCTTCGTTTCAAATTTGGATGTCTTTAATTTCTTTTTCTTGCCTTATTGCTCTTGCTAGTACTTAATCTGCTACACTGAACAGAAGTCATGAGAGTGGGAATCCTTGTCCTGTGCCTAATCTTAGAGAAAAAGCTTTCCATTTTTCATCATTGAATATGATGTTAGCTGTGAGCTTGTCATATTTTTATTGTATTGAAGTAGGTTCTTCCTATATTTAATTTGTTGAGAGGTTTTGTTGCAAAAGGATGTTGTATTTTATAAAATGCATTTCCTTTATCTATTGAGATGATCATACATTTTTACCTGTTATACTTTTAATGTGGTGTGTCATATTTAAAAATTGCATGTGTTGAATCATCCTTGCATCCCTGGGATAAATTCCATTTGATCATAGTGAATGATCAATGTGCTTTTGAATTTGGTTTTCCGGTGTTTCATTAGGACTTTGAATATGTGTTCATCACAGATATTAGCCTGTAATTTTCTTCTTTTGTAGGGTCTTGTCTGGCTTTGATATCTGCCCTCATAACATGAGTTTAGAAATATCCCTCATCTGATGTAGACGATTGGGGAAGGGAGACTGCAAAGCGCCATGGTGGGATGTGCACATGTACCCCAGAGCTTAAAGTACAATTTAAAAAAAAACCTGTACTAGCAAATGAACAATCAACTGTGCCAATCATCAAAAAAAAAAAAAAAAAAAAAAAAAAAGACAGAAAGAAAGAAATATTCCTTATCTCCAATATTTGAAAGAGCTTGAGAATGAATGATACTCATTCTTCTTTACATGTTTGGTGGGAATCAGCAATGAAATGATCAGGTCCAGGGCTTTTCTTTGTGGGAGACCTTTTATTACTGACTGAGTCTCCTTACTCATTATTGATCTGTTCAGATTTTCTATTTAATCATGATTCATTTTGGTAGAGTGTATGTGCTTAGAAATTTATCCATTTCTCTTAGGTTTTCCAATTTGTTTGCACTTAATTAATTGTATTATCTTGTGGTTCTTTTTCTGTGGTATCATATATAATGTCTCATTTTATATTTCTGATTTTATTTATTTGAGTCTTTTATTCCTAGTTTAGCTAAAGGTTTGTCAGCTTATCTTTTCAAAAAAAAAAATCAACTCAGTGTTGACCTTCCTTTTGTTTTTATAGGTTTCTATTTGATGTATTTCTGCTCTGATCTATATTATTTTCTTCCTTCTAAAAAAATTGGGCTTAGTTTGTTTTTCTTTTTATAATTCTTTGGTGTATAATGTTAGGTCATTTATTTGAGATCTCTCCGTTTTTGATGTAGGTATTTATTGCTGTAAACCTCCATCTTGTAACTGCTTTTGCTGCATCTTATAAATTTTGTTACGTTGTATTTCCATTTTTGTTTAAGAAATTTTTTAATTTCTCTTTTAATTTCTGCTTTGGCCCATTGGTTGTTAGGGAACATGTTGTTTAATTTCCATGTATTTGTGAAAAATTTAAAAATTTCCCTTGCTATTGATTTCTAGTTTTACACCATTGTGGTCAAAAGAGATACTTGATATTGTTTCGGTCTTCTTAAGTTTCTCAAGACTTGTTTTATGATCTAAATAACATATGGTGTATCCTGGAAAATGTTCTGTGAGCACTTGAGAAGAACATGTACTCTGCTGTTGTTGAATGGAATGTTCTCATAGAAGTGGTTTAACAGATCCATTAAAAAAATGATATTTCCTACAAATTTTGTAAAAAGATACTTACAAAGTGATATTTTACTACATCTGCCATAAACCTAGAATGGCTGTTTTAAATAAGAACTAAGTTGATTCACTATGTATGGTAGTCTTGAATAAATTGCACACATGTAAAAATAGTAACAACCTGCCTGAGAGTACCTTTTAGTGTGAACATTCTAGAATGCTCCTCTGTCTCCCTCCTTTACTAATCCAGTTAGTTATAATGCTCACATTTTTAGAAGGCAGTCTTTTTTATGTATTTTAATACAAAATGTACTGTTTATAAAATAATTAGGCAGGGCACAGAGCTCATGCCTATAATCCCAGAACTTTAGGAGGCTGAGGCAGGCAGATCACTTGAGGTCAGAAGTTTGAGACAAGCCTGGCCAACATGGTAAAACCCTGACTCTAATAAAAATACAAAAATTAGCTGGGCATGGTGGCACACACCTGTATTCCCACTATTTGGGAGGCTGAGGCAGAATTGCTTGAGCCTGAGAGGTATGAGTTGCAGTGAGCCAAGATCATGCCACTGCACTAGGTGACAGAGTGAGACTCCATCTCAAAAAAAAATAGTTAACATTTATTAAAGAATGGTATGACAGATTGTATTTGTAGGGAGTGGGGAGGCTGCTCTAATATGTAATAGAGGAGAAATATCAGGCTCAACTCTGAGTACAGAAAGGACAAGTGGAAACTAACAGCTAAGAAGCAGGGGTAGAGATATGTGGATGTGAAATTACTAAGAGGAAAAAATCATCAGAAGAAAGGGGAATCTGGCTAAAATGACTTGATGGAATTTTTGCTGAAGGAAGGACAGGGTGGTAAAATATTGAGTGTGGACAATAAAGAATTTGATTAGATATCAAGCGTGAGGGATATTTGCCAAACTGACTGAGCAGGCTTCTTGCTAAAACTGGAGGAAGTAATCTACTGACAGAGCCAAAGGTTGAAAGTAGTGAGAAAGGACTCAGAGGAGGAACCCAATTCAAGTTGGGTCAAAAGAAAGCCTTTGCCAGTCTTTGTTTTCCCATTCACCTTTTGGAAATGGAAAACTGTTGAACATCTAAAGACAAGATCTTGTAAAATCAGGACTCATCTGTCCATTATGTACACTGTGTATATGTAACAAAGAAGAAAATGCACAGACACACGGGATGATAATCTTACTTAACTATAAAAACAGTGGCAAGGTACCCTTTGCACTTTGTATTCCCCCTCCTCTCCTGAAACCAGCGCACAAAGTGTGAACTGCTTAGAGAAATGGTTTGACCATTCAACTTAAGCATAACAATATCAGCATTTCGAAGAATTTTAATAAAAAGATATTTACCAAATACATTAGCTTACTTTTTTTTTTTTTGCGACGGAGTTTTGCTCGTTACCCAGGCTGGAGTGCAATGGCGTGATCTCGGCTCACCGCAACCTCCGCCTCCTGGGTTCAGGCAATTCTCCTGCCTCAGCCTCCTGAATAGCTGGGATTACAGGCATGCACCACTGTGCCCAGCTAATTTTTTGTATTTTTAGTAGAGACAGGGTTTCACCATGTTGACCAGGATGGTCTCGATCTCTTGACCTCGTGATCCACCCGCCTCGGCCTCCCAAAGTGCTGGGATTACAGGCTTGAGCCACCGCGCCTGGCTCAACATTCTTAAAGAAATGGATTTTTGAAGAATAACTTTATTTCATTATTCAAAACTGATGAGAACAAAGACCCAATGTACCAGAATCTCTGGGACACTTCTAAAGCAGTGTCTAGAGGGAAAATTATAGCACTAAATGCCCACTTGAGAAGCAAGGAAAGGTCTAAAATCAACACTCTAACGTCATAATTAAAAGAACTAGAGGAATAAGATCAAACAAATTCAAAAGCTAGCAGAAGACAAGAAATAATTAAGATCAGAGCAGAACTGAAGGCAATAGAGACACAAAACACTCTTCAAAACAATCAGTATATCCAGGAGCTGGTTTTTTAAAAAGATCAACAAATAGATAGACTGCTAGCCAGACTAATAAAAAAGAAGAGAAGAATTGAATAGATGCAATAAAAAATGATGAAGCGGATATCACCACCAATTCCACAGAAATACAAACTGCTACCAGAGATTACTACAAATACCTCTATGCACATAAACCAGTAAATCTGGAAGAAATGAATAAATTCCTGGACACTTACACCCTCCCAAGACTAAACCAGGAAGAAGTTGAATCCCTGATTAGACCAATAACAAGGGCTGAAGTTGAGGCAGCAATTAATAGCCTACCAACCAAAAAAATTCCAGGACCAGACAAGTTCACAGCCAAATTCTACCAGACATACAAAGAGGAGCTTGTACCATTCCTTCTGAAACTATTCCAAACAATACAAAAAAGAGGGAATCCTCCCTAAGCATTTTATGAGACCAACGTCATCCTGATACCAAAACCTGGCAAAGACACAACTAAGAAAGAAAATTTCAGGCCAATATCCATGATGAACAATGATAAAAAATACCTTAATAAAATACTGGCAAACCAAATCCAACAGCACATCAGAAAGATTATCCATCATTATCAAGTTGGCTTCATCCCTGGGATGCAAGGCTGGCTTAACATAAACAAATCTATAAACATAATCCATCACATAAACAGGACCAAAGCCAAAAACCACATGATTATTTCAATAGATGCAGAAAAAGCCTTTGACTAAATTCAACAGCGCTTTATGGTAAAATATCTCAATAAATTAGGTATTGATGAAACAAATCTCAAAATAATAAAAGCTATTTATGACAAACCCACATACTGAATGAGCAAAAACTGGAAGCATTCCCTTTGAAAACTGGCACAATACAAGGGTGCCATCTCTCACCACTCCTATTCAACATAGTATTAGAAGTTCTAGCCAGAGCAATCGGGGAAGAAAAAGAAGTAAAGAATATTCAGTTAGGAAAAGAAGAAGTTAAATTTTCTCTATTTGCAGTTGACATGATTGTGTATTTAGATATATCATCTCAGCCCAAAATCTCCTTAAGCTGATAAAAACCTCAGCGAAGTCTCAGGAGGCAAAATCTTTGTTCAAAATCACAAGCATTCCTATACACCAATAACAGACAGAGAGCCAAAACATGAGTGAACTCACATTCACAATTGCTAAAGAGTAAAATACCTGGGAATACAACTAACAAGGGATGTGAAGGACCTCTTCAAGGAGAACTACAAACCACTGCTCAAAGAAATATGAGAGAACACAAACAGATGGAAAAACATTCTATGCTCTAGGTTAGAACAATCAATATTGTGAAAATGGCCATACTGCCCAAAGTGATTTATAGATTCAATGCTACTCCCATCAAGCTACCATTGACCTTCTTCACAGATTTGGGAAAAACCCAACTTAAACTTCATATGGAACCAAATAAAAGAGCCCACATATCCCAGACAATCCTAATCAATCAATCAATCAATAAAACAAAGGTGAAGACATCATGCTATCTGACTTCAAACTATAATACAAGGCTACAGTAATTAAAACAGCATGGTACTGGTATCAAAACAGAGATATAGACAAATGGAACATAACAGAGGCCTCAGAAATAATGCCACACATCTACAACCATCTGATCTTTGACAAACCTGACAAAAACAAGCACTGGGAAAATGATTCCCTATTTAATAAATGGTGTTGGGAAATTGGCTAGCCATATGCAGAAAACTGAACCTGGACTCTTACACCTTATACAAAAATTAAAAAGAATTAAAGACTTAAACATAAGACCTAAAACCATAAAAACTCTAGAGCAAAAGCTAGACAATACCATTCAGGACATAGGGATGAGCAATTACTGACTAAAACACTAAAAGCAATTGCAACAAAAGCCAAAATTCACAAATGAAATCTAATTAAACTAAAGAGCTTCTGCACAGCAACTATCATCGGAATGAACAGGCAACCTACACAGTGGGAGAAATTCGTTGCAATCATCTGGCAAAGGGCTAATATCCAGAATCTACCAGGAACTTAAACAAATTTATAAGAAAAAATCATCAAAAAGTGGGTGAAGGATATGAACAGACACTTCTCAAAAGAAGACATTTATTCAGCCAATGAACATGACAGATATAGAAAGACTGAACACTTCCTAAATCATCCTATGAAGCCAGTATCACCCTAATACAAAAACCAGGAAAAGATATCACACACATACACATGCACGTGCACACATACACACACACACACACACACACATATGCACAAAAACTACAGACCAATATCCCTGATGAACATAGATCCTGAAATTCTTAACAAAATACTAGCTAACAGAATCCAATAACATATAATAAAGATAATCTACCATGATTAAGTGGGTTTCATACCAGAAATGCAAGGATGGTTTGACAAATGCAAGCCAATAAATGTGATACACCACATATACAGAATTGAAAATGAAAATCACATGCTCATCTCAATAGATGCAGAAAAAGCATTTGACAAAATCTAGCATCACTTTATGATGAAAATTCTCAGCAAAATCAGCATTCAAGGGACACACCTTGATGTAATAAAAGCCATTTATAACAAACCAACAGCTAACCTAATGCTGAATAGGGAGAAGTTGAAAGCATTTCCCCTGAAAACTAAAATAAGACAAGGATGCCCACTCTCACCATTTCTATTCAACATAGTACTGGAAGTCAGCCGGAGACTCAGACAAGGGAAAGAAGTAAAGGGCATCCAGATTGGCAAAGAGGAAGTCAAACTGTTGCTGTTTGCTGATGATATGATCCTTCACTTAGAATAACTTAAAGACTCCCACAAAAAGCTCTGGGAACTGAAAAATGAATTTAGCAAAGTTTCAGGATACAAAATTAATGAACACAAATCAGTAGCACTGCTATACACCAACAGCAACCATGCTGAGAATCAAATCAAGGACTCAACCCCTTTTATAATAACTGCAAAAAAAAAAAAAATACTTAGGATATACCTTATCAAGAAGGTGAAAGAATTCTACAAGGAAAACTGCAAAACACTGCTGAAAGAAATCATAGACAACATGAACAGATGGAAACTCATCTCATGCTCATGGATGTGTAGAATCAATATTGTTGAAAGTGACCATACTGCCAAAAGCAATCTACAAAATGAATGCAATCCCCATCAAAATACTGCCATCATTCTTCACAATATTAGAAAAAATTCTATAATTTATATGAAACAAAAAAGAGCCCGCATAGCCCAAGCAACACTAAACGAAAAGAACAAATCCAGGGGCATCACATTACCTGCTTTCAAACTACACTTTAAAGCCATAGTCACCAAAACAGCATGGTACTGGTATACAAATAAACACATAGACCAATGAAACATAATAGACAACCCAGAAATAAACCCCAACACTCACAGCCAACTGATATTTGACAAAACAAACAAAAGAATAAAGTGGAGAAAGGACATCTGTTCAACAAATGATGCTGAGATAATTGTCTAGTCACATGTAGGAGAAGGAAACTGGATCCTCATCTTTTACCTTACATAAAAATCAACTCAATATGGATTAAGGACTTAAATCTAAGATCTGAAACTATAAAAATTCTAGAAGATAACATTGGAAAAGCCCTTATAGACATTGGCTTAGACAAGGATTTAATGACCAAGAAACGAAATGCAATAAAAGCAAAGATAAATAGCTGGAACTTAATTAAACTAAAGAGCTTTTATGTAGCAAAGGAGTAGTAAGCAGAGTAAGCAGACAACTTACAGAGTTGGAGAAAATCTTCGCAATGTACACATCTGACAAAGGACTAATATCCAGAATCTAAAACAACCTCAAATCAGCAAGCAAAATACAATCCCACCTAAAAGTGGGCAAAGGACATGAATAGACAATTTTCAAAAGAAGATATACAAATGGTCAACAAACATATGAAAAAATACTCAACATCACTAATGATCAGGGAAATGCAAATCAGAACCACAATGTGATACCATCTTCTTCCTGCAAGAATGGCCAAAATCAAAAAATTAAAATTAGTAGACGTGGTGAAAAGGGAATATTTCTACACTACTGGTGGGACTGTAAACTAGTGCAAACACTACTGAAAACAGTGTGGCTATTCCTTAAAGAATTAAAAGTAGAACTACCATTTGATCCAGCAATCCCACTACTAGGTATCTACCCAGAAGAAAAGAAGTCATTCTACGATAAAGATACTTACACATGAATGTTTATAGCAGCACCATTTTCAATTGCAAAAATGTGGAACCAACCCAAATGCCCATCAACCAATGAGTAGATAAAGAATCTGTGGTTTATATATACAATGGAATACTACTCAACCATAAAAAGACATGAATTAATTGCATTCACAGCAACCTGGATGAGATTATAGACTATTATTCTAAGTGAAGTAGCTCAGGAATGGAAAACTAAACATCGTAAATTCTCACTCATAAGTGGGAGTTAAGCTATGAGGAAGCAAAGGCACAAGAATGACATAAGGGACTTTGGGGATTCAGGTGGAAAGAATGGGAAGTGGGTAAGTGATAAAATACTACAAATAAGGTACTTTTGGGTGATGGGTGCACAAAAATCTCACAAATCACTAAAGAAATACTCATGTAAGGACAATCCACCTGTTCCCCAATAACCTATGGAAAAAAACAGTTTTTAAATCATTTTTAATTTATTTTTATTTTTTAAAATTATACTTTATGTTCTGGGGTACATGTGCAGAATGTGTAGGTTTGTTACATAGGTGTACATGTGCCATGGTGATTTGCTGCATCCATCACCCTGTCATCTACATTAGGTATTTCTCCTAATGCTATCTCTCCCTCCTCTTGCCCCCCACCCCCTATTATCCCTCCCCTAGCCCCTCGCCCCCCAACAAGTCCCAGTGTGTTATGTTCTCCCTGTGTCTGTGTGTTCTCATTGTTCAACATCCACTTATGAGTGAGAACATGCAGTGTTTGTTTTTCTGTTATTGTGACAGTTTACTGAGAATGATGATTTCCAGCTTCATCCATGTCCTTGCAAGGGACATGAACCCATCCTTTTTTATGACTGCATAGTATTCCATGATGTATATGTGCCACATATTCTTTATCCAGTCTATCATTGATGGGCATTTGGGTTGGTTCCAAGTCTTTGCTATTGTGAAGAGTGCTGCAATAAACATATGTGTGCATGTGTTTTTATAATAGAATGATTTATAATCCTTTGGGTATATACCCAGTAATAGGATTGCTGTGTCGTGGTTTTGCTTTGCATTTCCATAATGACCAGTGATGATGAACTTTTTTTCATATGTTTGTTGGCTGCATACATGGCTTCTTTTGAAAAGTGTCTGTTCATATCCTTTGCCCACTTTTTGATGGGGTTGTTTTTTCTTGTAAATTTGTTTAGGTTCTTTGTAGATTCTTGATATTAGCCCTTCGTCAGATGGATAGATTGCAAAAAATTTTTTCCATTCTATTGGTTGCTGGTTCACTCTAATGATAGTTTCATTTGCTGTGCAGAAACTCTTTAGTTTAACTCGATCCCATTTGTCTATTTTGGCTTTTGTTGCTATTGCTTTTGGTGTTTTAGTATTTAAGAAAAATAAAATAGGGCTTCTAGTGTTACCTCCTAGATCCCAATGTAACCCTTTTCATGCCCTGAAAACCTCGTGGTCATCTTTGGCTTTTACAGACATGCTACATATTGAGAGGAAGCACCCATGGAAATCAGTGAGCTTGCTATTTTCTATATATTACAAGGTAATAATTTGAGACTGTAGTTTGCCTTCATTCTTTAAAATACAGAAAGAAACTGGATGAAAAGGGAAACTTGTGCTCACAGGGTCTTAGAATACAGAAACAGCTGTTCTGTTTGTGGTTCATAGTTTTTATATTTGTACATTAAAATACTTTCATATAAATTTAGTTATTAATGTGTGACCGTATATAAGGTGGAGGTAATGACTTAGCATTTGAAGTATATCATCAGGAATTCACACTGTGGAAGTAACATAACTACATAAACGCTTCAAAAAATTGTAGCCTAAATCAAAGAGATCATAAGCAAAATTTTTGTTGGTAAAATAAATGGTACTCAGGTTATGTGAATGGCTACCGCTCCTGCATGAACAAGGTATAAGTATCACACAAGCTCTGTACCCATTGAGACCTACCCTTAGGTTCAACAATTCCTTTAGGCACTGCCTTTACATATTTCATGGAAAACTATGTCATCCCTTCTGTCATTATGGTTGACTTGTCCCAACATCAAAGTATCTGTTTCAACTTCACATGTAAGATTTAAAACATTATATAATATCCCATTTGCTAAAAGTCTCTTCTAACATATTGGAAGTTTCATCCTTCTGGGACTTGCTTTTTTATATTTTTGTTTCCCTGCTAACTAATGAGAATTTAGTAATTTTCCTTAACATTTTATGTGCTCTTATTTGCTGGTGAAAGCAAATATCTCATAACTAAAAAGCAGTTGATATTTCTTTCTCCTTTATACCTGAAAATAAGTAGATCCCTTTTGGTACCACAAAATCAGTTTCCATAAATAGTGAAGTGATGATGTTATGAATATATTAGTCTTACATCCTCTGTTCACTGTGGAGACTGTGTGAGCATGATTCATCAACCTTTTACTGGTTATCATTAAAAATCATCTTTGCAAATATTTATAAAGAAAGAAGTCTGTAAAGACAAATCACCATTTCCAACTTTAGAAATTTTATTTGTAAAAAGTTGTGAAGAGATATGTGAAGATATCAGCATTGTTGCTATGTCCTTTAAAATATAACCAATAACCTCAAAAAGTCTGATTGGTAGTTTAATATAACCAGTAACCTCAAAAAGTCTGATTGGTAGTTTAATAAGTTATTGGTGTAAAATATTTAAATCACATCTTTATATCCTGAAAGATATAGATAACTATGAGGTTCTTTTTTAAAGCAAAAAGAAGTCCTTTTTAATTTCTTTCTTTTCTATTTATTCAAGAAGATATAAATTCTACTCAAATTTTTTATTCGAAGAAAGCTTGAGAATCTTTTTCTTATTTGACAGAGTAAACCTATCCAAAGACCTTGTTGCAGTATCCAAGTACAGAGAACAAAGATTTCCCTAATCTTACAAAAATAAGTTTTGTGACTATGTGTTTGGCAGAACTTAGTTTGAATTCTGTTTTTAATGACACATACTGTCTCGCAGGATACAGGTGGGTCATGTGGCTAGGGTGATCATGTTTTTATCTGGGGCAGTTCTGGCTTTTGTTCCAGTATGATTATTGAAAGCACTCCCTTTCACTCTCAGAAATGTCTCCCTCTTCAGATCATAACTTATATGGTTTATCTATAGTCCCCACAGTCTCCACACTTACAATCTCCTGGGACTTCCCAATACTTAATAAACAGTTGACAACTGTTGAATAGCCAATTGATTTACATCTGTTCACAATAGTAGTCTAGACCTTAAAGCAATATCAGAAGCAAACACGTTCATTTGTTTTTTAATGCAGGTTCCAGTTTACCTTGGGCATCTTTGGGTAAGGGTCATACCTGAAGTTGAAAGAGTTTTTGTCTTTAATTTCCATTGAAAATAGTGTATTATCCTATTTATACCCCTGGCAGGGATGCAAAAAGGAGTTTGCTAAAATAGGTGGTTTCTGGATGTTAACTCACATTCTGAATAGACTTAAGGAAGGTAAATTCCTTAAACATGACACAGTGTCTGTCTAATCTCACACTCTACATTATCCATAAAAGTAATTTTCCTAAAAGGAAAATCCTATGTCATTGCCTTGCTTAATTATTCCTCAGTGTTTCACTATCACCTTCAGAATTAAGTCTCAACTGCTGTTCATCAACATTTAAATGATTAAGTCATTTAAAGCTCTAAGCTTATTTTTTCCTCTTGACTTTCATATTCAAATAGTCAAGTGTCTATTCAATATCCTATTTGGATTCATTCCACTGACACCTCAATTGCAGAATGTGGAAAACTGATCTATCTTCTTTTTCTGTAAACCTGTTCTTCCATCTGGGTTATTTTATGTTGTCACTACTATTCATTCATATTCAAATATCTGGTTGTTTTCCTTCATTGTTTTTTCCTAAGATAATCCTACTGTAACAGCAAACTCCAAAGTGTAGCATCACTCAGACATGAAAGAAGTTGGTTTCCCACTCAATACAAAGTCTTGAATGATGGTCTGGAAAGTCAGAATTATCTATTCTAAGAGGGGATTAAGAAAAATCAGTCACTGTCTTTCTCAGAGTTTCGTTATCTTCAAATACCAAGAGAAAAAAATGTATGAAGAATCAGGAATGGGGGTAGTTTACAGGCCAGGCTAGGAAAAAATATATCATCTCCTCATATGCTATTTGGTAACATGACTCCACCAAAGCCATGTAGTGCCACTGAGTACCCAGGAAGAAGACAAAATAGATTTAATGAGGAGATGGATAATAGGTTTTGCCATATTTTTCTGCCATCCTCAACTGCTCATTACAACTTTTCACTGACTTCATTTTATGTTCTAAAGATTAGATCTGGCTCTCTAATCTTAACACTACTACCCATGATCATCTATCCTCTGTACTGGAGCAATAGTCTTCTAAATCAACACTTCAAGATTTTGCTCTGACTGATCCTCTCCAGAAATCTTTCCCTGAACCTCCTGACCCAGCTAAATGTACTTTTTTTCTCTCTCCAAAGCAGTCTATGCATTTTAGTTTATCATGTTGCATTCTTTTATTTATTACATCTGAATGTCCTTTATAATATTTAAAATATCTGCTTTTGTCCCCTTACTTCACTGTGAAATCTTCAAAGAGATGAATTTTTTTATTTTTTTAATGCCTTATAGAATTTCTGCGTTGATAGTATACAGAGCTAATTTTAATAGAGAAGAAATGGGTTGCTTTGCTGAGAATGATATTCCTGGCAGGGATGCAAAAAGGAGTCTGCTAAAATAGGTGGTTTCTGGATGTTAACTCACATTCTGAGTACACTCTTTAGTTCTTGTCTTTTGTCTCTTATCTCCATTCTAACTGGTCTTACTCCTTTTTCAAACATTCTCTGACTGTTTTCATTTTCTATTAGCCAAGAAATCTTTTCTAGTTTCCAAAGAAGAAACTTTATTTTTTCTAATGATATTTTTTCTCAATTGTGTTTGTTTGAGTTATTTCCAGGCCCTTAATCTTGAGCTATATGATATCTACAATTTTTTTAAAAAAATTGTAGATATCAGCATAGGTGTTTAGTCCTGAGGTATGTGTTATTTGCTTTAAGTTAGGTGCTAAGAACATTTAGTTAGGAAAATTAGAGTATATACTCTAGGGATAATCAACTAAATTTTAATCAAACTCAGGAACCGTATTTTAAGTACTTCAATGATCTTTACCTCCCATCATCAACAGAAGTATGATAATTCCTAAAATGAAGGTTAGAAATAGATTCCCATTGGTAAAATAAACAACTTATTAATTAGCATAATGAAAATCAGAAATGAGCTTTCATTGGTGAAATTAGTGGTTTGGCTACAGTATTTTAGGGAAGATTCCTTCTTTGCATAAGAAGACTATAAAAACTATCACCTGTCCTGAAGTCTCCATAGATTTCAGTGCTTCTCTAGGATTATTGGTACCGTAATTTTGCTTCTAGCTGGGAGGTTTCTTGATCTTCTACTTACCGTTGACTACATCTGATGGTGGAATATTGTCACATTTGCCTCAGTAAATCTTTCTTGCACAGTATTTTGGGGGTACACAGAGTGACAGGAAGCTGAAACATGATCAAGCTTCAGTGTATAACTTGTGTATTTATGCCAGGTTGCCGATAAATGTTGGCATATGTGACAGGATTTGGCCTGTGGATTTTTTTTTCTTTATGATGGAACAGTAAATTCTCAACTATCTCTGGTGGTAGCCCCTAAATTTCTGGTGTGTATGTCCAAATTGGGGTAGACAGTCTGCTACACTAGACTTCTGAAATTCTAATCCAAAGAATTGACTCCCCTTATTCTTCTCTGTCAAGTGTTACTCAAAGAAATTAATGAGAATTTCTAGACCCTTGAATGGGGAAGACCCAGAGAATATAGAGAAATATACTAAATGTAAACTATTGCTTAATAATTTAAAAATATTAACCCAATACAAATATTTGCTGAGAGACAACCCTCTATATTATTTATTTGCCAGGTAAAAAATTTTAAATCTTTTTATAAGAATAAATTAAAAGTCATAACTTTATTCCAATTTTCAACCCCTCAAATATATGTTTTCTTTTTGAGACAGGATCTTTCTCTGTTGCCCAAACTGGAGTGCACTGGTACAATCACAGCTCACTGTAGCCTTGACTTCATTCCCAGGCTGAAGTCATCCTTCCACCTCAGCCTCCCAAGTAACTGGAACTACAGGCACACACCACCATATCTAGGTAACTATTTTTTGTGTAGATGGAGCCTTGCCATGTTGCCCAGGCTAGTCTTGAACTCCTGAGCTCAAGTGTTCTTCCCACTTCAGCCTCCCAAAGTGCTTATTACAAGAATGAGACACCGCACCAGCCCCGAATTCTTACACTTAATGCTCAGATGTTTAAATCCCTCTAATCAGTATCTATAAAATCAGGAAATATTTCTGAGGAATTCACTAATTTACCTCAACATCTGAAAAACATAATATGTATCTGCTCTCAGACCAATGGCTCAGGTTATGCATTGCAAGAAGTATATTTACTATCGTTTCACAATTGGCCTCTTTTTTTTTTTTTTTTTTTTGAGACAGTCTCGCTCTGTCACCAGGCTGGAGTGCAGTGGCAAGATCTCGGCTTGCTGCAATCTCCACCTCCCAGGTTCAAGCGATTCTCCTGCCTCAGACTCCTGAGTAGCTGGGATTATAGGCATGCGTCACCATACCCAGCTAATTTTTGTATTTTTAGTAGAGACAGAGTTTCACCAAGTTGGTCAGGATGGTCTTGATCTCTTGACCTTGTGATCCGCCCGCCTTGGCCTCCCAAAGTGCTGGGAATCCCATACACCCTCCCATGCAGCACAACGTTTTTTATTCTTTTCTCATCATAGTTTTATCCTGTATACAGTATTCTTGTATGTAGAATTGACAATTCTTCGTAATTTAAAAGGATGTCATGGTTTGTGTTACTCCCTTTAAAACAATGTACAAACTGAGCAACCTCCTGCTGCTGTTGGCATTGATTTAGATTTCTCTTGCTTATTTCCGCTACATCTGCTCATAATGCACAAGGGATGAGAAAAGATTCAATTTCCTCATCTGTAAAATGAGGGTGATGGTATTAGATGATCTCTAAGGTCCCTTCAACCTCTAAAATTTTATGACTCTAATAATGTAAGTTTAAACCCCATTAGTAAGAGTAATTGCTTTTCTTAGCCTAATCTGTGGCACAGTTTTCTTAAATGGCCCACTTGGCTTTGAAACGATCCAAGAAACTACTTTTTTTCTTTACGAAATTTACTTATATCATGTTACTCTAACTTTTCAATGCTAAAATTTCATTTTTCTTTAAGATATAAAAATGTTATTTATATGTGTAGCTAACTTTCCCTCCTAGAGAAAGGCATAATTTTAAACTCACCTTTTGTCCATGTAGTATATCGTCTTGTCTGTAATAAATATTTAACAGAGTCTGTGGAATGAAAGAGCACATAACTTTTGCACAGTCACACCTACATATTTCAGTCAACGATGTACCCTGTATGTGATGGTGGCTTCATAAGATTGTGATACAATATTTTTTTGTACCTTTTCTATGTTTAGATAAATAAATACCACTGTTTTAAAATTACCTACAGTGTTCAGTACAGTAACATGCTGTACAGGTTTGTAGCCTAGGAGCAATAGGCTATATTATATAGGCTAAGTGTGTAGTAGGCTATACCATCTGGGTTTGTGTAAATATACTTTATGATGTTCACACAACCACCGAATCACCTAATGATGCTTATTTCAGAATGTATTCCTGTCATTACAGGACATGTAACTATATCTCACATTGTAATTTATAAAGTTCTTTCATTGTCCATTATCTATATCACAGAACTGTGAAATGTTAAATTTGAAGGCATATTAGAGATATCACTAATCCAGTGGTTGTCAGTGGGGGTGGTTTTGTCCTCCAGTGGCATTTGACAATGTCTGGATACATTTTTAAATTGTCATAACTTAGGAGTGGATACTACTAGCATCTGGTGGGTTGAGGCTAAATATTCTATACAATTCACAGCATAGTCCCTACAACAAAGAAGATTTTTGTGCACACTCAGGTGGAGAAGTCTTGGGAAGAAGCCATATAGCAATCTTAACAGAGAACAGCCCCAGCTAGGATCTGAAGAACAAAGGAAAGTGACCATCACCCACTGAATTATTTAATGGGTACTTCTACATACCAGACACTGTGTGCTAAAACCAAGTCTGTCTACCCAGTTCTCCCTGGACTATGTAGATCCTGAAGTTCTTGAATACTATAATGGTTGCACACTTACAATAATGAGTAATAATGAACTTTCACTAACATTAGTAAGTGATAATCAGGATCTTTAGAAAAAGTAAAATGATGTGACATTCTCCTGCATATCATGAATTGCTTTGGACCTCATGTATTCCCAAACACAGAGCTGATGTGACACTGAGTAACACTTTTCAAAATTTTCAGTTTTCTTAATTAGAAAATATCTCTATACCCTTTGCAAGATTTACTGAGAAGCAATTTATTGGACAAAAGCACCCCTCCACTGGGATGTCTCAGCAGTGACCTGGCAGACCACAACCTGTAACTCCTGGTCCTTTCCTGGTCTCAAGGCATCATTTTTGGGGATATTCACCTTCAGCAATGCAGGTTTTACTCCTTCCTTGTTTTAGCCGTTCCTGTTTTGAGCCTCTTGGATAAAAAAATCTGCTCTCTCTCCCATAAGAGAAACCCATTGTTAAGTGACATAGCCCTAGATAACTTCTTGGGGTAGACACTAGAGAAAGACACATATTTTGCTATGATTCAAAAAACAAACAAAATATATGTGGCCATATTTGCTAGATTGTTGTATTCATCTTTTAATAATCATGAAAGAAATGGGTTTAAAGGAAAATCTTGTCAATTCAAGTGTTTTCCTTGCCATTTTATGATCCATAAACTTAAAATTGTCAGCTTTTCAGTGACATACAATCTGATGGCATTATCCTTTCCTTACATCAGTAAGAAAAATGCTGTTCACATGGGTAGATATGTGCTCTGAGACTGCCAACAAAAGCTATACTGCTTCTCATACCACCTAATGACAGGAAAGGAAATACCACATAAAGAGTGGTAAAGTAAGTGAAAAACATAAAGGAAACTTTTGGAGTAGATAGTAAAGAGGCATAGGTTATTTCATAAATATTTAACTTTTCTATATACATTTTTGTATTAAGAAATTTGTTTTTATTACATCCAAAGAAAATACCACTGCAAAGAACCTTCCTGAAAATACATTAATGGCATTTTCTTAACTTACAAAAATCCCCTGGAACAGATATATTATTTTTGTATACTTCCTGAAAGATAACCGTGCTTATTCTCAAATGTTGAGAAAATGACATTCTTTATGGTTATGCATTCTCTTGTGTCTTCATGGTATTAGTTTTAATATATAATTTTTATACAAGGTACCATATAAAAAGCCCATTGCTTTAGATTATCCTAAGTTTTGTAACTAGAAATTATTGATCTGCTTATTCCTCATGAATTCATTTTAAAAGAATAAATATACCATTTCCCTTAACATTTTCTTTATCCAACCTATCATTGATGGACATTTAGGTTGATTCCACATCTTTGCTATTGTGAGTAGTACTACAGTATTCACATTATTTTTAATAAAGCATTTCTCCTTATATTCCTATCATTTACAAATTTAATCTTTCACATAGAAATAAATATTATTTTGAAGTTGTATTTATATTTATTATCTTGGGAAAAGCAAGGGCAGCAGAGTTGCATATCTGTAGCTTTGTTAGGTCTTGAGCATGGATGGTCCCACAAGTTGTAGTATAGGTATATACATCCTTTAGCTTAAATGTTTACAACCTACATTTGTGGTATCATTTTGGTAATAAATGTATAGTGCTACTTTTCTTAATTGAAAATTTCAGGTTATCATAAATAATCTTTCAGAGTTTGCAGTTCACACAATGCCATAAAGTCATTAAAGTTTTTCTAACTTTTAGCTATTACAATTTTACCTCCAGTTAGCTCAACATTAATGCTAAACGAAAGCTCAGACGTGCATACATTCATGATTCAAGTAAGGTCTTTTTTTCTTTTCTTTTTTATTTTTTGAGACTGAGTCTTACTCTGTCACCCAGGCTGGAGTGCAGTGGCATGATCTCAGCTCACTGCAACCTCTGCCTCCCAGGTTCAAGCGATTCTCCGCCTCAGCCTCCCAAGTAGCTGGGATCATAGGCACGTGCCATCATACCCGGCTAATTTTTGTATTTTTAATAGTGGCGGGGTTTCACTATGTTGGCCATGCTGGTCTCAAACTCCTGACGTAGGTGATGCCTCGGCCTCCCAAAGTGTTGGGATTACAGGCGTGAGCCTCAAGTGAGTTCTTTTAATAAAAACTATTGACTTATTACTCAGCTTTTGTCTCCTTAATCACTCTCACCTTCTACCTAGCCCTTATTATTATTTTTTATTTGAGTCAATCTATGCTTATCAATAAGTCCAATCTCCACTAAAGGAAACCCAATTTTCTTTACCATAAATTAGGAAGCTATGCTCATGGCTATCTGAGCATACAATTTTCCTGGCCACAAGATGTTTAGGAATGGGCACATGCTTCTGCATGAGTCAGTAAGCTTCAGGGAGTGTTTACTAGAGTCTTCTGCCAATGATAATTCATCACTGTTAGGAGAGAATTAATGGAATGAATGTGCTCTCTCTATCTCTGAGTATTGTTGCATATAGCTATTAGACCTAGATCTGCAAGCCCTCTTACTACTGGCTGAAAAACAGAGGCAATAGACCAAGTAGAGCAAATCCAAGAGACTACAGGGAAATAGAACACTTATTAATTTCATCCGATTCAAAACCCATTCTTGAATTTTTCCAACTCTATAAACTTGTAATTTCCCTTTATTTTAAAACTAAGTTTCAGTTGGGTTTCTAATTGTTTAAAATTGACATTCCAAGTGAAATATAGGAACATTTAACTTTTTAATCTATTTCACAGTAGTTGAAATAATTTCTCATTGGTTAGCAGATGTATTTTCTGAGACAAATATAACAATGTTTATACCTGAGGGAAGCATTGCTGCATGTCAAATTGAAAAAGGCTGGACTCTGGAGCCCACAGTGAGGATGGATGCACTAACTCTGGAAATTAGACAGGAATGGCTTTGCAAGCATGCCAACTCTTTAGTTGTACAGGGTACTATGCTTCAGAAGAAGCCAAGCTTAGTTTAATGTCTTGCTGTCTTCATCCTGATATTGTTAATTTTTGAAAAAAGACTCCACAATTTCATTTTAAACTAAGCTCCACAAATTATGTAGTCAACCCTGCAAAGGGAGCTACATTGTTATTCTAAGTGAATTCTATATTCCTTTTCTTTTTAAATCATATGTTTGTATATCCATAGCTTTAAATGAATAACTTTATTTTAAAAGCCTTTAGTAGAAATATTCTAAAAGAGTAAACTGTTAAAGTTTTTATATACTAAAAAATGTTTTCTTAATGGGTATGTGTGTGGGCCAAATTGTGGCCTCAAAGATATGTTCATCTGTGAATCTCCAGAACCTCTGGCTATTGCTTTATATGGCAAAAGGGTATCAAATTGCATGGAAAAATACATGGTTGAGTTAAGGATCTTGAGAAGAGGAGCTTATTCTGAATTATGCTTCTGGGTGGGCCCTAAATGCAATCACATACATCCTTATGAGAGAGAGGCAGAGGACATTATGACATAAACACACAGAGGAGAAAGTGATATAAAGATGACAGATGTGGCCACAAGCCAAGGAATGACATCAGAAGCTGGAAGAGACAAGTAACAAATTCTCCCTTAGAGTCTACAGAGGAGGCACAGTTCTGCTGAGATCTTGATTTCAGCTCAGTGAAACTGTTTTTGAACTTCTGGTTTCCAGAACTGTGAGAGAATAAAGTCCTGTTGTTTGAAGCCACCAAATTTGTAGTAATGTTTTACAGCAGCCAGAGAACACTAATACAGTATGCTATTAATAACATTGCATAATGATGGAATTCAACATTTTATTAAGAAAAAGACTGTCAGTATGTAGGTATGAGATGGGCATGACAGATGAGTGAAAGGTATTATTGAAAGGCCAACAGTTTACAGGAAACCCAGGCACTATTAAAAGCATCCAAGTTAAAGTCTAGAATAAGGCTTTGCAAAAGATAAAAGTACCAGGTTCTCAGTTGAGGGATCCAGTCCAATACCAGAAGCTAAGCATGAGTCACTGGCAATGGCCAAGAGCTTATTATCTGTGGTAAATGTTTTCAGGACAGATACACAGGAAATTGATAGCTATTAATATTTAATGATTCATTTTATGCTTGGCAGGCTACCTACCCGAGCACAGACAAGTTCACCCACAGAAGAATTTTGTTGCTCTTAGAAATATTTTTATTATTGTGGATATGGGCAGTGGAATTTTTTAAACCCAACATTTGAAACTGTGACTTCACATAGACATAGCTTAACTGAAATATTCATCATTTAGTATCCATCCTTATAATCTCAAAATAGACATGATTAAATATTTATATTTTACTTTATTGTATCATGAATTTGGGGTGATTAAAAGATATAATAAAATTCAGTAGTTTTTGACTGGGTAGAAAAAAGAGGCACTTGTAACTTGAGAAATGTAAGATTTATTTTCAACACTGTGACAGTTTATATAACATGAATGCCCTAGCCATTTAGGTGATTTTTCACACTTTCTTTTGCACCTTATCAAATTGTTCAGTTAGTTAGTCTATTTATTATAAAACTAAATATGTTTCTATGCATATTGCTGCAGTTCTATCAGTCTTTTTAAAAATAAATTATAAAAGTGAGAATTAAAGATATTCCTAAAATGTCAGGGGAAATAATGTTCATGTAGTTGAATGGGAAATAAGACAACAGATTCAGATAAATATTCACCTGGTAATCTCCTATGAGAAAAAAATAAATTTAGTAAACAGTTATTGAACATCTTAAAAGTGTAGATCCGAAGGAATGAACTAGAGCCGAAGAAATGAACAAGACTTGACCACTGCCCTGAAATTCACAGAGTAGAGGGTGGGTGTGGGAAGGAGAGATGCCCTCTGCTGCCATTTCTTACCTGATTTCTCTCATACTTCAGTCACGCTATCCTCCTTGCTTTTCCTCAAGAATATCAATTATGTTTCTTCTTCATAGCTTTTGTACTTGCTGTTTCCTGTGCCTGGAATCCTCTTTTTCTACTTCTTTGGTTCTCCCAGAAGTACACCCAGAGCCAAGTATTCAAGTTCCAGTAATGTCTGAGTGAGAATGCATTAAGGAAGCCCTCCTCACCACTGGAGCATGAATGGCATCTCAGAAAAGGGACTGGGCCTTTGTTTTCTCATGCCATTTGGTCATTGGCTTTGAGTCACTACGGGAAAAGAAAGCATTAGTACATATGATCTCCTAGGTACTTGGCTTTCTATGTCTAAGGGAAATCCTTTAAAGAAGATCTTTGTTGTGAGCCATATGCAGTAAAGTACTAAGCTGCAATCTGAGTCTTCATCCAAGGATATTACACATGTCTGCAAGACCTACTTTCTCACTGTCTCTAATCTCTCCAGATCACGTAGAGGACTTCCATTACTACCTTGCTGTAGGTACCTATTCATGCTTTCTAGCTGTTTGCTTTGCATTATGCTTTCTTCATAGCATGCCTTAATTCAAATGATTTTTATTTTCTGTGCCTCACCCCACCTATACACTAATATGTATAGTATTAGATTGGTGAAAAAGTATTTGTGATGCTTGCCATTAATTACTTAATTGAAACTGAAGTAAAATGGAATTGCTTAAGTAATTGAAATTAATGGCAAAACCACAATTACTTTTGCATCAAACTAATAGTTTAAGCTCCCTAAGAGTGGGAACTCTATTTTGTTGACTGTTGTACATGTAGTGCCTAGATCATTATTTATTGTTGTATATGCAGTGCCTAGATCATCATTATTATTGTTGGAACAATAAATGGACTTTGGTGGAACAAAACAGTTCTGGAGGTAGAGTCAATATTGTTGGAAAAAACTCCAACCTTCTTCTGAATTTAAAAAATAAGGTAGAAATCATAAATAGTATACTTAATTTTAGAAAGAAATAAAGGACTCTACAGAATCATAAATAGTCTGTCATAGGTGAAGTGGAGAAATCGTTAAATAATTGTTTACACTTTTTCATCCATCTTATATACTAAGTGTTCATTATGTGCCAGACACACAATTATACTCCTGTATTCAAAGCTGGACTGTCTTCTATGATCTGAATTTTTGTGTCCACCCCTAAATGTGTATATTGAAACCTCATCCCTAGTGGCATAAAGAAATATGGGCTTTGGGAGGTGATTAGGTAATGAAAGCAGAGCGCTCATGAATTACATTAGTGCCCTTATAAAACAAGGAGTTGCCTTGTCTTTTCTACCATATGCAGATGCAACAAGATGCCACCATCTATGACCAGAAAGCAGGCCCTCACCAGACATTGTATGTGACCGTGACTTGATTGCAAATTTCCAGGCTCCAGAAGAGTGAAAATTCATGGTTCATAAACTGCCCAGCTAATGGTATTTTGTTATAACAGCCCAAATAAAGTAAGATGAAAAGTTGGTACTGGGAACTCTGGCTGCTGTGGTAACAAATATCTAAAAATGTGAAAGTAGTTCTAGATCTGGGTAATGAGTAGAGGCAGGAAGAATTTTTAGATATATGCTAGAAGAATCCTGCATTGCCATAAAGGGAACTTTAAAGATGACTTTAGCAAGGGATCATAAAGAGAACTGTAGAGAAGACCTCAATCTTTTTAGAGAATACCCAAATGATTGTGAATAAAATGTTGCTAGAAGTAAGGATGCTAAAGGCAGTCCTGATGAGGTCTCAGATGAAAATGAGGGTCATGCTGTTGGAAAAACCATCCTTACTATAAAGTATCAAAGAAATTAGTTGCATTGTATGCATGTCTTAGTGTTTTGTGGAAGGCAGATCTTGTAAGAGATGAAGTTGAATATATAACCAAGGGAATTTCTAAGCAAAGTGCTGAAGGAGTGGCCTGGTTCTTCTTGACTGATTGTAGTAAAATGTGAGAAGAGAGAAATAACGTAAAGACAGTTTTGTTCATTGAAAGGGAAACAGAACTTAAAAACTGGGAAAATTCTCAGCCTATCCTTATTGAAAAAATGTAAAAACCTGTTTTGGAAAGAATAGGGTATGACCAAGTGACCCCTTCTTAGATATGAAATGAATGTGGATTAGCCATCTCAATGGAAGCCAGGTACAATTCATCAAGACAATGGGAATATTAAATAGCCATCTAAATAGAAGCAAGAACCTGTTGTCCAAGACAGTGGAAGAATGATCCTGAAGGCATTTCAGAGATCAGTAGAGTTGCCCTTCCATCACAGGTCAAAGGTGCCAACACCAAGAAAGGTTTCAGAAGAGAATGATATCAAACAAGGGGCTGTTGCTGTCTGGTGCCACCTCACATTGTGGGCTCTGCTTCCAGCACTCCACTGTAGGGCTCCACAGCTTCTCTAGGTGTGGCTCTGGACAATGCTCATGCAATGTGCTCTGCATCCAGCTAAGCTACAGGAACATGGCCACTTCCACCTAGATTTCACAGGATGCCCTGGAGAGCCACAGAGCCCAGGCAGAGAATTGCTACTGGCCCAAACAAGGCCACTGCAGAAAGCCCCCATTAGGGCAGTTCCCAGCACAGTTCTAGGGCCAGGGCTGATCCTGAAACTGCAGTCTGGTAGAGCCACCTATGTGCAATTCTAGTCTAGGAGAGCTTGAGCAAGAGTCTTCAATCTATTAGAGCTGGCATCTGGGCTGTTCCCAGCAAGATCATAGGGATAGGACTGCCACACCAATGGATATGGAGGTCACCATATCTAGCCAAAGAAGATTATTCTTAAGACTTAAGGTTTTAGAGTTGCCAGGACTTGCCAAGATTCTGTCATTTATTTCTTTCCTATTTCTCCATTTTATAATAGGCATATCTATCTTATGTCTGTTTCACCATTGTATTTTGGTAGCACATCACATGTTTGATTTCACAGGTTTAAGGTAGAGACCAATTTGCCTTCAAATAAGTTGTACCTTCAGTCTCACCTGTATCTTATTTTAATGATATTTAGATGAGACTTTAGACTGTTGTTGCTGGAATGAGTTTAGATTTGGGGGATGGGATAAAATGGCTGTATTTTGCATGTGAGGAGGATATGATTTCTGGCAGTTGGTGTGGATTATAATGGTCAGAATGTTTATGTTCCTCAAAGTTTATATGTTAAATTTCTAACTCCCAAGGTGGCGGTATTAGGAGGAGGCCTTTGGAGAGGTGATTAGGTCATGAGGGTAGAGTCTTCATGATCAGTATTTGTACTCTTATAAAAATGACCTCAGATATGGTTTGACTTTGTGTCCCCACCCAAATCTCAGCTTGAATTGTAATCATCCCCATGTGTCAAGGGCAGAACCAGGTGGAGGCAATTGGATCATGGGGGTGGTTTCCCCCATGTTTTCATGATAGTGAGTGAGTGAGTCTCATGAGATCTGATAGTTATACAAGTTTATGACATTTCGTCTGCTTGCACTTATTTCCTCTTCTGCCACCCTGTGAAGAGGTACTTTCCACCATGATTGTAAGTTTCCTGAGGCCTTCCAAGCCATGCAGAACTGTGAGTCAATTAAACCTCTTTCCTTCCTTTCTCCTTCCTTCCTTCCTCCCTTCCCTTCCCTTCTATTTCTTATCTTTTATTTCCTTTCCCCTCCCTCCCTCCCTTCCTCCCTTCCTCCCTTCCTTCCTTCCTTCTCAGTCTTGGGTATTCCTTCATCACAGTGTGAAAATGGACTAATACAGCTAGCTTGTCCTTCTGCCATGTGAGCTTAGAGTAAGATGATAACTATCAATGAGCAGGTGAACCTTCATCAGACACCAAATTTGCTGATCTTGGACTCCCAAGCCCCAGTAATTGTGAGAAATAAATGCCTATTGTTCTAAGCTACCTAGTTTGTGGTATTTTATTATAGCAGCCCAAATAGACTAATACATGTCCCTGTTCTCTTGGAGCTTGGAGAGACATCCAAAGATCATTAATGTAAATATCATTTGCAAGGCAATGAGCACTGTAAAGGGAGAATTTTTGGAGAGAAAGCATAACAGAACTCAACTAAGTCTAGATGTGGAGGTGGTCAACAAAGACGTCTACAAAGAAGTCCCATTTGAAATGAGTATTTTCACAAGTGCTGGGAATAAAGCAGTAAATAAAAATAACAAAGTTCCTCCTTTTTTAGAGCATGCTTTCTAATGAGATGAAGGGCCCAATTTATATATAAGCAAGTATAACTTTGCAGCATGTCCATTGGTAATCATTACCATAGAGGTAAACAAAGCAGAGGAAGTGAGATAGGGAGTACCAGAGTGGATAGGATGTGGACTTGCTTTGTCATATAGTCTTGTGAGAGAAGCCTCACTAATAAAGTCACAATTAAGGAGGCAACAGAAAAGAAATAAAGACATACTCCATGGTTGAAGGAACACGCAAACAAAGATCCAAAGGTGACGGTATGTGTAGTGTCTTTCAGGAAATCGCAAGAAGGCCATTGTGGCAGAGCTAAGGGAGCAGAGAATGGCAAAATTGAATTAGGGAGAAAGAAGAGATTTATTAGTTATTATAAGGGCATTAGCTTTTATACTCAGTGAAATGGAACACTTTGAGTGGAGAAAAGGTATGATCTTATTTAATTATAAGCTTTTTCAAGCTGCTGTGTTGAGAATGTGGAGAGAAAAAGTAGAAGCAGGGGACTACTTAAAATGCTATTGTAATATTCCAAGAAAGAGTTGATGACTGGAACCTTGATGTGGCAGTGTAAGTAGTGAATAGTGATGAGATTCTAGAGCCAACATGAGTTGCTTGCTGATAAGTCACTGCAATGATTTGAATGTATGTCTCCTTTCAAAATTCATATGTTGAAACCTAATGACCCAGGCTATGGTATTGGAAGGTAGAGCTTTTTGGGAATTATACCCTCAAGAATAAGATTAATGACCTTATAAGAAGTAGCATGAGAGAGCTGTCCATCCCATTTTGCACTCCCTCTAACCTTCCACCATGTAAGAATGCAGCATTTGCCCTTTTTGAAGAATGTAGCAACCAGGTGCCACCATAGAAGTTGAGAGACCAGGCCTTCATTAGACAAAACTGGTCAACACCTTTATCTTAGACTTCAAGCCTCCAGAACTGTGAGAAATGAATTTATGTTTTTTTAATTAATTACCCAGTCTTAACTATTTTGTTATATCAGCACAGAGGAACTTAAATGGTAGTTGTACGAGATGAGAAAAAGTGATGAACTGAGGTTGTCTGCAAATTTTTGGCTGGAGCAACTGAAAGATATTAGCCATTTACTAAGGCAAGACACTAAATGTTTCTAGGTAAACATCAGGAGTTAACTGTTAGATATTGTTTAAACATAATATTAATTCCCAAAATTAAAAGAGCCAAGTCTGATTCTTAAACCATACATTCAGACTACTAATAATGCAGTTTTTTTCTCTCACCCCCCAATAGTGCGGTTTTGATAGGCAGCCCCACATAGGAGCACAGTGTACCTCAAAGACCAATGGGAGAAGGTAGTGAAACTCAGATACACTAAAAACAAGAGGATCTAGTTTTAAAAACAACCCAAAGCTTCTGAAGGAAGTATAATGGGAGGATTTGGTAAAATGTGAGAATTCACTGAGGTGTTCATTATATTATCTGCATACTTTAAAACATTTTTTGAAATGTTTAAAATAAAATTCCTTAAGTTGCTTTCAGATATAAACACATGTATGCATATGCATATAAATATATGTATATACAGATATACCATGTTTTGTCATTTAAAAATTAGTGATAAGCAAACTTTGCTGTAAATATGCTTTTTAAAGTCATGTATCATTTTTTTTTTGTTAATTCTCCATTTTAACATTTTTTATTAAATGTATCTTTGTTGGGTCACTATAAAATGTACTATACATTTTTTAATAATATAAAACATCACATATATTTAAAGAAATATATGTATAAGTAATAGTCTTCACCCAAGTCCTGCTTTCTTGTGCCAACCATGTCTAATTCTCCTAGCTGTTTTCATTTTACGGTTCTCAAAATATTTCTGTATGCTAGGATTCTAGTGCTCTTCTTAATTAATTTGGTTGTTTAGCTAAATAGAATGAGAATTTATTTATATAATTCCCCTACTTTCCCTCTCACTACCAATATATTTCTATCAGTTTTAGATTCTCATTTAATCTTTTTGTTTGTTTGTTTTTGAGATGGAGTCTCACTCTGTCTCCCTGGATGGAGTGCAGTGGTGTGATCTCTGCTCATGGCACCCTCCACCTCCCAGGTTCAATGGCATTTTTATTTCATGTGTCACTATCTCAGGACAGGATCTCTGATAGTTCACATTGCAGGAAGAGGCCACTATCATGGTTATCTTCTGTAAGCACAAATACATATTAAAAATAAGAGGCTTAATTTTCCCTGTTGAAAATAAGGAAGGATATTTCTTTTCCTCCTGTTTACTAAGAGGATTTAGTTTGGAAAACTTGTAATTATTTCTCCTCTCTTTGAGATGTGTATACTTCGTTTTGAAGACTAGATAGGACCTTTTCAACTTATGACCTAAGGATGTCTTTTGTGAAATGTAATCATCAAGGAAGATAGTGTCCCTGTCTCACAGCTTCTGTGAGAGTTCAGAAGCCTAGCTTTTGGGGGTTTCTTGCTCCTAGTTTCAAAATGATCTCCTGCCATAGAGATATAAGATAGGATGCATCGTGTGTGATAAATGGTACTGTTAAGTCATCTTACTTGAGGACTAGTTATTATTTATCTTAAAAATATGTATGTAATGGGGTATATCTAGTTGGCTATGCACAAAGGTGAGATTTTTTTTTTCTGTCTTTGCAAATATCTGTTAGCAGATTTCTTATGATGCACATTGCATTCTGCTTCAATGTTTATTCAGTAATAAAAGTGGTTTCTTTCTTCACTATCTTTGTGGAGAGATTTCAGAGTTGGAATAAGTATTTGCTTTTAATTGTATTTTCAAAACTTTCTATTGAGTTTTCCTTCCTCTTTCTACATAATTTCTATCATTTATGAACTTATCTCTGTACTGTGAAGGTTGACAACATTACCTTATCTTGATAATCATAATTAAGTCTTTTGTGCTTTATATATTGGTTGAATACTTCAGTCAGATCTTTAAACAGTGACTTCATTATTGTGATTGTATAAATAATGTTCATAGAAAAGCACAGCTCACTGATTCTTCTTTGTGCTTAAAAAAAATACTTACCTGGGGTTTGTAACTGCTATTCCCAATCTCCCTCACCTGGCATCTACTTTATTCATTCCCTCCATTTTTCAGAGTCTACATTCAGTCCATTTTTCTGTCACCTTCTTCCTCTGTCATCATTTTACGAGTCCTACATCCTTCTGCTCCAATTTGGATTGCCAGCTCCGCAGCCTTGGTGCATGGCCATCAGCCTGGGTCATGTCTTTTCTTTTCCTCTCCCCTTGTGCCCATATCTCCCTCTTTTTGGTTTTCATCCTCATTTTTGCTGGGTTACACCTTTAGAAATGTTCTAAGTAAGCATGTCTGGAAGGTAAATCTCCTGAGTCCTTCATGTCTGAAAATATCCTTATTCTGACCCAGCATTCACCTTATTTTTTGATTGTAGGATTCTGAACTAAAAATATTTTTTTTCTTACATCTATAAAAATATTGCCCCATCATCTTGTATCTATTGTTTCTGCTTGGACAGATATTCTCCTTTGTGGTTGATTTTTTAAAATTATTTTTTGAAAAGTTCTAGGATATTTTAGTAATTCATTTGGGTTCTGAACTTTTCCTACTGATTGAATAGAAATGGTTCCATTTTTTCCATTTATTTGCTAGTTTTTAATAAGGACTCGTATAGTTTGGAGTCAAGTGCTTCAGCTTTGAAAACTTTTGTGGGTATATATGTATGTGTGTGTTTGACAATTTCATCTACTCAGTGTACTCTCATATCTTTTCAGAACTCATGTTACATATCATGTTATTGGATCTTCTGGATTGATCATTTATCTTCAGTGTCCCCATTTTGATGGTTTGTATGTATGTATCTATGTATGCTTTCTAAAATATTTTTGACTTCATTTTCCAACCCGTGTAGAATTTGTAATTTTGGAAAGTGCATGTCTTTCAAGAGGTCAGTTTTAGCCATCAAGTTTTCTTTTTTATAGCATCCTTTATTTATGGATATTTCTCAGTGATCTCTGAGATACTAGAATTTATAAAGTTCTGTTTTCTCCTGATATCATCTCAATTTCTATTTGTTTTGTATTTATCTTCCATTTTGGAGAATTTTATGGTAGTCTGAGGGTTCTGATATCCATTCACTTTCAAGATTAAGACATTAACAAGTAGTTCAGTGTCTCTGGGTACAAGGAAGAGATTTTAAAATGCCAGGCTGCACTTTAGATTGTAAAGTGAAAACCAGCTATTGAAATATCTACAAATAGCTAATGCTGGAATAGAATCTTTGCTCTGGAGTTCCTTAGTTCCCCTAGAGAAGAGCTAGTCTACCATGGGGTTCAGGTGTCTGCTACTCAACATTATGAATGGGGATAGAGGTGGGAGTATAAGTGAAAGAGGTAATTTTTCAATATAGAAACTTTTACTTAACAGCATTGTTTTAAATTCCATATATACCTTCTGATTTGCATGACATTTATGAATTGCATGACATTTTTGGGACTGTCTCAATCCATACCTCAGTTGTCTTCTCCCTGTACTCTAGTTTGTGGCATTCCTCTATTCTACTGCTCCACTTACCTCTCCCCCATCTGCTTTCTCTTTTCCAAATATATACTGATATACCTGATCAGACTAGGAATAGTCAGTCACCAGCTGTTTGCATTTTTGTAGATTTAGATCTGTTTTATTTATTTTCATTGTCATAGTTTCATAAGAAAAGAATATAATGTATGTAATCAATATTCCATGGTAAAACTAAAGTCATCCTAATTTCTTTTTTATAGTTTCCACAAAAATAAAGTTAGCAATTAAAATTATCTGTCTCTTCAACAAGAATATATGCCACATTTTAAAACAAATAGATAAAAACAATAAAAAATACTTGCTCTAAGAAGAACGTGGTATCTAATAAACAGAACTGAGGTTTTGGCTGATGTGTCAATAGATTTTTAAGAACGTCACAAATAAACTCTCTTGGTACTTACTACTGCAGAATAAATGTAGTTTTCTTGCTTTTCACACTTATAATTATTCTCTCCCTCCTAAAATACAATGGTTCTTTGTTTCTTAGGCCACTATCTCTTGAGTTACTTCAGGGCTAGGTCATGTCATTCATTTTTGTATCACTAATGCTGATAACATTATAGTTTTATGGAGACACTGAGTAAATACATGTGTTTCATTTGTCCATTTCATGACCTTTGCTTAGTGGAATGGGATCATAGAAAGAAATAGCATAATCTTTCACCATCATGGTATCTCCCCTTTCATTTTTAAGGCATACTGACTTAAATTTAATTATAAATTCTTTTAATGGAAAATAATTCTATCAAGTTTGATACACACAATATGAAAACATCAAATTCTCCTCATTTACCCAATCTACTTCTGGATGTTTATTACTGAATTTATCATAATGCTTTTTTCATGTTGATTAGATAGGATATCTGCAAAATCTCGTGTTTCTGGGTAAAGCCAATTAATTGTACTGGTCCTTAGTGTACCATCAGAGCTACCAGGTTATGTACCACATCAACTCCAACAGAAACGTGTTCAATTATCTTACTGTGTGTAGGAAGAGAGATGTTAATAGCTATGACATGGCAAAATAATGAAGATAAAGGCACTTTTAGAAGGATAGTGATATAAAAATGAGTGATATGACCCTAGCTCTGAAGTAACTCAAGGGATAAGTGGCCTCAGAAACAAAGAACTATTGTTTTTTAGGAGGGAGAGAATAATTATAAGTGTGAAATGCAAGAAAACTACATTTATTCTGCAGTAGTAAGTACCAAGAGAGTGTATTTGTGAAATTCTTAAAAATGTATTGAGACATCAGCCAAAACCTTATTTCTGTTTATTAGCTACCATGTTCTTCTTAGAGCAAGTATTTTTTTTTTTTATTGTTTTTATCTGTTTGTTTTTAAAGTATGACATATCTTGTTGAAGAGACAGGTCATTTTAATTGCTAACTTTATTTTTGTTGAAACTATAAAGAAGAATTTTTTTAGGTTCAGTAGACTGAATTTAGAGCTATAGAAGAGAAAGCATACACAATAAAGAATGAGCTTTAACAGCACAATGGAGGGGCTATGATTATGAAAACAGTTAGAAGTGTGGGCCACAAACAGGAAGCAGAACATCTGTCCTCAAACTCTGGAGGACAAGTACAAGAGAATTTTGTTAAAATTAGGCAGTTATTATGAGGGAGTGAGAAGTTTAGAGTTCATACCTGGAAGGCTGTACTTTGGAGATGTAATCTAGTAAGCAGAAGAGCATTAGAATAATAGTTCAGATCAGAACTTTGGTGCTTCACCTACGTTAAAGAGTTGTTGAGTCATGTGTAAACAACAACAAAGTAGAAGGACCAGCTAGGGAATGAGTTGTCTTCTAGTGCAACCTGTCAGTTTGATTTCAGATTAGACATTCTACCTCCTAGAGGAGGACAGTCAACATGAGACCATGATTTACTGCTGGCTTATCAGAATAACTGGCCTGAATTCTTGATTTGATGATTGGCAGCATTTTGAAAATAGGCTATGGAAAATCATCAATTAAATGTGGTTGAAATGATGCGATTCTGTGATGAGAACATGCTCTTCTTTGTGTGAATATTTGGCATAATATAAATACAGCATAAGTCAGTGATACCCTAGGCTATGACATTCATGTCTGTAGCTGCAACCAGAGGGCACTCTTTGTTTGCTTTATAAGGACTTACCTTTTCTGATGCAATTGTATATACATGTAACATTCAGTTTATATAGTTTTATCTTTGATTTGAATTATTGGTCTGATTCTTTTTCAGTTGCTACTAGAGAACCTTAAAATTACTAAATTTTTGTTTAAAAATTTAAATCTCTGCTTAAAGGGAGACATTATGCTTTGAATTTTAGTGGAACTTGTAGCTCTACAATTAGAACAAATATGTTTATTAAGAGATGAAATAACCTAATGACAATGAAATGATAACTTGAGAGATAATCTTTTTACTTTGCCTTACTAAAACAGAGCACATCACTATCAGTGATTTTCCTGCCACTCTAGCTGAAGGCCTAGCTATCCTGGAATCCAGGCTTTGTCCCTAAGTTAATTTTTAAAAAATCTTTATATTTCCATAGGTTTTTGGGAACAGGTGGTACTTGGTTACATGAATAAGTTCTCGAATGGTGAATTCTGAGATTTTGGTGCATCCATCACCCAAGCAGTATACACTGTACCCAATTTGTAGTCTTTTATCCCTCACTACCCTCCCACCTTTTCCCCTGAGTCCCCAAAGTCTGTTGCATCATTCTTATGCCTTTCCATCCTCAGAGCTTAGCTTCCACTTGTAAGTGAGAACATATGATGTTTGGTTTTCCATTTCTGAACACTTTACGTAGAATAATGGTTTCCAAGTCCATCTGGGTTGCTGTGAATGCCTTTATTTAGTTGTATTTTTTTTTATTTTTTTATGGCTGAGTAGCATTCCATGGTGTGTGTGTGTGTGTGTGTGTGTGTGTGTGTGTGTGTATGTGCATGTGTGTTACAATTTCTTGACCTATTCATTGATTGATGGACATTTAGACTGGTTCAGTATTGTTGCAATGGCAAATTGTGCTGCTGTAAACATGCACCTGCAAGTATCTTTTTTTTTTTTTTTTTTTTTTTTTTGTATAATGACTTCTTTTCCTCAGGGTAGATACCCAGTAGTGGGATTGCTGGGCCAAAGGTAGTTCTACTTTTAGTTCTTTAAGGAATCTCTCCACACTGTTTTTTTATAGTGGTTGTACTAGTTTACATTACCACCAGTAGTGTAAAAGTGTTCCATTTTCACCACATGCACACCTACATCTATTATTTTTTTGATTTTGTGATAATGGACATTCTTGCAGGAGTAAGGTAGTATCTCATTCTGGTTTTGATTTGCATTTCCCTGATCATTGGTAATGTTGAACATTTTTGTTGGCCATTTGTATATCTTTTTTTTTTTTTTGGAGAATTGTCTATTCATGTCCCCAGTCCACTTTTTGATGAGATTGTTTGTATTTTCTCACTAATTTGTTTGAGTTCCTTGTAGATTCCGGTATTAGGTCTGTGTCAGATGTATAGATTGCAAAGATTTTTTTTCCCACTCTTCAGGTTGTCTGCTTACTCTGCCAATTGTTTCTTTGGCTCTGCAGAAGCTTTTTAGTTCAATTAAATCCCATCTGTTTGTCTTTCTTTTTTTTTTTTTTTTTTTTGAGACGGAGTTTCGCTCGTTATCCAGGCTGGAGTGCAATGGCGCAATCTCGGCTCACCGCAACCTCCGCCTCCTGGGTTCAGGCAATTCTCCTGCCTCAGCCTCCTGAGTAGCTGGGATTACAGGCACACGCCACCATGCCCAGCTAATTTTTTGTATTAATAGAGACGGGGTTTCACCATGTGGACCAGGATGGTCTCGATCTGTTGACCTTGTGATCCACCCGCCTCGGCCTTCCAAAGTCCTGGGATTACAGGCTTGAGCCACCGCGCCCGGCCTGTTTGTCTTTCTTTATGTTCCATTTGCTTTTGGGTTCTTGGTCATGAATTCTCTGCTTAAGTCAATGTCTAGAAGGGTTTTTCCAATGTTTTCTTCTAGAACTTTTATGGTTTCAAATCTTATATTTAAGTTCTTGGTCCATCTTGAGTTGATTTTTGTATAAGGTGAGAGATGAGATAATTTCATTCTTTCACATGTGTCTTACCAATTATCCCGCAACCATTTGTTGAATAGGATATCCTTTTCCCATTTTCTATTTTTATTCACCTTGTCAAAGATCAGTTAACTATAAGTATTTGGCTTTATTTCTGGATTCTCTATTCTGTCCTGTTGTTCTGTATGCCCATTTTCATACCAGTATTATGCTGTTTTAGTGACTGTGGCCTTGTAGTATAGTTTGATGTCAGGTAATGTGATGCCTCCAGATTTTGCTTTGTCTTGCTTTGGCTATGTAGGCTCTTTTTTGGTTCCATATGAATTTTATGATTGCTTGTTCTAGTTCTGTGAAGAATGATGGTGGCATTTTGATGGGAATTGCATTGAATTTGTAGACTGCTTTTTGTACTAGGGTCATTTTCACAATACTGATTCTATCCATCAGTGGTCATGAGATATGTTTCCACATGTTTGTGTCATCCATGATTTCTTTCAGCAGTGTTTTGTAGTTTTCCTCAAAGAGCTCTTTCACCTTCTTGGTAAGGTATATTCCTAAGTATTTGATTTATTTTTATTTTTGCAGCTATTGTAAAAAGGATTGAGGGTTTTTATTTTTTGACTTTGGAGTACATGTGCAGAACATTCAGGATTGTTGCATAGGTACATACATGGTGATGTGGTTTGCTGCCTTCATCCCCCCGTCACCTACATCTGGCATTTCTCCCCATGTTATTACTACCAAACTTCCTACCCCCTGCTCTCCCTCCCCTAGTCCCCCCAACAGACCCTAGTGTGTGATGCTCCCTTCCCTGTGTCCATGTGTTCTCACTGTTCAACACCTGCCTTTGAGTGAGAACATGGGGTATTTGATTTTCTGTTCTTGTGTCAGTTTGCTGAGAATGGTGGTTTCCAGATTCATCCATGTCCTTGCAAAGGACATGAACTCATCATTTTTTATGGCTGCATAGTATTCCATGGTGTGTATCTGCCACATTTTCCTTGTCCAATCTATCATCAATGGGCATTTGGATTGGTTCCAAGTCTTTGCTATTGTAAACAGTGCTGCAATGACCACACATGTTCATGTGTCTCTATAATAGAATGATTTATAATCATCTGGATATATACCCAGTAATGGAATTGCTGGGTCAAATGGTATTTCTATTTCTGGGTCCTTAAGGAATTGCCACACTATCTTCCACAATGGTTGAACTAATTTACACACCCACCAACAGTGTAAAAGTGTTCCTATTTCACCATATCCACTTCACCATCTGTTGTCTCCTGATTTTTTTTAATGATGGCCATTCTAACTGGCCTGAGATGGTATCTCAATGTGGTTTTGATTTGCATTTCTCTAATGACCAGTGATGGTGAGCATTTTTTCTTTGTTTGTTGGCCTCATATATGTCTTCTTTTGAAAAGTGTCTGTTCATGTCCTTCACCCACTTTTGAATGGGTTTGTTTGTTTTTTTCTTATAAATCTGTTTTAGTTCTTTGTAAATTCTGGATATCAGCCCTTTCTCAGATGGGTAGATTATAAAAATTTTTTTTGTCTATTTTGGCTTTTGTTGCTAATGCTTTTGGTGTTTTAGTCATGAAGTCCTTGCCTATGCCTATGTCATGAATGGGTTTGCCTAGATTTTCTTCTAGGGTTTTATTGGTGTTAGGTCTCATGTTTAAGTCTTTAATTGATCTGGAGTTAATTTTAGTGTAAGGTGTCAGGAAGGGGTCCAGTTTCTGCTTTCTGCACATGTCTAGCCAGTTTTCCCAACACCATTTATTAAACATGAATCCTTTCCCTATTGCTTGTTTTTGTCAGGTTTGTCAAAGATCAGATGGTTGTAGATGTGTGGCATTGCCTCCAAGACCTCTGTTCTGTTCCATTGGTCTATATCTCTGTTTTGGTACCAGTACCATGCTGCTTTGATTACTGTAGCCTTATGGTATAGTTTGAAGTCAGGTAGCATGATGCCTCCAGCTTTGTTCTTTTTGCTTAGAATTGTCTTGGCTATGCAGTCTCTCTTTTGGTTCATATGAAGTTTAAGGTGGTTTTTTCCAGTTCTGTGCAGAGGGTCATAGGTAGCTTGATGGGGATAGTGTTGAATCTGTAAATTACTTTGGACAGTATGGCCATTTTCACGATATTGATTCTTCCTAACCATCAGCATGGAATGCTTTTCCATCTGTTTGTGTCCTCTCTTATTTCCTTGAGCAGTGGTTTGTTGTTCCTGAAGAGGTCCTTTACATACTTTGTTACTTGTATTCCTAGGTATTTTATTCTCTTTGTAGAAATTGTGAGTGGCAGCTCGTTCTTGATTTGGCTCTCTCTAAGTCTGTTATTGGTTTATAGGAATGCTTGTGATTTTTGCACATTGATTTTGTATCCTGAGACTTTGCTAAAGTTGTTTATCAGTTTCAGGAGATTTGGGGCTGAGATGATGGAATCTTCCAAATATACAATCATGACATCTGCAAATAGAGACAATCTGACTTCATCCTTTCCTATTTGGATACTCCTTATTTCTTTTTCTTGCCTGATTACTCTGGCTAGAACTTCTGGTACTATATTGAATAGGAGTGGTGAGAGAGGGCATTTTTGTTAGTGCCAGATTTCAAAGGGAATGATTCCAGGTTTTTTTCCTCTCAGTTTGATATCAGCTATGGGTTTGTCACAAATAGCTTTTATTATTTTAAGGTAATTTCCATCTATACCTAGTAGTTTGAGAGTTTTTAGCATAAAGGGCTGTTGAATTTGTCAAAGGCCTTCTCTGCATCAATTGGGATAATCATGTGTTTTTTGTCTTTGGTTCTGTTTATGTGGTGGATTACATTTTTGGACTTGCATATGTTGAATCAGTCTTGCATCCCCAGGATGAAGACTACTCGATCATGATGGATAAGCTTTTTGATGTGCTGTTTAATCAGTTTGCCAGTATTTTATTGAAGATTTTTGCATCTATGTTTATCTTGGATATTGGCCTGAAGTTTTCTTTTTTGTTGAGTCTCTGCTGGGTTTTGGTATCAAGGTAATGTTGGTCTCATAAAATGATTTGGGAAGGATTCCCTCTTTTTGGATTGTTTGGAATAGTTTCAGAAGGAGTGGTACCAGCTCCTCTTTGCATGTCTGGTAGAATTCAGCTGTGAACCTATCTGGACCTGGGCTGTTTTTTTTGGTTGGTAGGCTATTAATTGCTGCCTCAACTTCAGCCCTTGTTATTGGTCTATTCAGGGTTTTGACTTATTTTTGGTTTAGGCTTTGGAGGGTGCAGGTGTCCAAGAATGTATCCATTTCTTCCAGGTTTACTGGTTTATATGCATAGAGTTGTTTGTAGTAATCTCTGATGGTAGTTTGTATTTCTGAGGAATCAGTGGTGATATCCCCTTTATCCTTATTTATTACATCTATTTGATTCGTCTCTTTTCTTTTTTATTAATCTGGCTAGTGGTCTATTTTGCTGACCTTTTTTTTAAAAAAAAAAATCTCCTCCAGTTCTGCTCTGATTTTAGTTATTTCTTGTCTTCTGCTAGCTTTGGAGTTTTTTTGATCTTGCTCCTCTAGCTCTTTCAATTTTGATGATAGGGTGTTGACTTTAGATCTTTCCTTGCTTCTCATATGGGCATTTATTGCTATAAATTTTCCTCTAGACACTGCTTTAAATGTGTCCCAGAGATTCTGCTATGTTGTGTCTTCATTCTCATTTGTTTCAAAGAACATCTTTATTTCTGCCTTCTTTTCATTGTTTATCCAGTCAACATTCAAGAGCCAGTTTGCATATATATTTAGGATGGTTAGCTCTTCTTGTTGCATTGATCCTTTTGCCATTATGTAATGCCGTTCTTTGTCTCTTTTGATCTTTGTTGGTTTAAAGTCTATTTTATCAGGGACTAGGATCGCAACTCCTGCTTTTTTTTTGCTCTCCATTTGCTTGGTAAATATTCCTCCATTCCTTTATTTTGAGCCTCTCTTTGTCCTTGCATGTGAGATGGGTTTCCTGGATACAGCACACTGATGGGTTTTGACTTTTTATCCAATTTGCCAGTCTGTGTCTTTTGACTGTGTTTAGCCCATTTACATTTAAGGTTAATATTGTTATGTGTGAATTTGATCCTGCCGTTTTGATGCTAGCTGGTTGTTTTGCCCATTAGTTTATGCAATTTCTTCATTGTGTTGATGCTTTTTACCATTTGGTACATTTTTGGAGTGGCTGGTACTGGTTGTGCCTTTCTTTGTTTAGTGCTTCTTTAGGAGCTCTTGTAAGGCAGGCATGGTGGTGACAAAATCTCTCAGCAATTGCTTGTCCGTAAACAATTTTTTTCTCCTTCACTTATGACACTTAGTTTGGTTGGACATGAAATCCTAGGTTGAAAGTTCTTTACTTTAAGGATGTTGAATATTGGCCCTCACTCTCTTCTGGCTTGTAGGGTTTCTGCAGAGAGATCTGCTGTGAGTCTTATGGGCTTCCCTTTGTGGGTAACTTGACCTTTCTCTCTGGCTGTTCTTAGCATTTTTTCCTTCATTTCAACCCTGGTGAATCTGACAATCATGTGCCTTGGGGTTGCTCTTCTTGAGGAATATCTTTGTGGTGTTCTCTGTATTTCCAGGACTTGAATATTGGCCTGCCTTGCTAGGTTGGGGAAGTTTTCCTGGATAATATCCTGAAGAGTATTTTCCAGCTTGGATTCATTCTCTCCGTCACATTCAGGTACACATATCAAACATGGATTAGATCTTTTCACATAATTCCATATTCCTTGGAGTCTTTGTTCATTTCTTTTTACTCTTTTTTCTCTAATCTTGCCTTATCATTTCACTGAGTTGATCTTCAATCTCTGATATCCTTTCTTCTGATTGGTCGATTCAGCTATTGAAATTGTGTATGCTTTGCAAGGTTCTCTTGTTGTGTTTTTCAGCTCCATTGATTCATTTTATTCTTCTCTAAGCTGTTTATTCTCGTTAGCATTTCATCAAATCTTTTTTCAAGGTTCTTAGTTTCTTTGTATTGGGTTAGAATATGTTCTTTTAGCTCAGAGAAGTTTTTTATTACCGACTTTCTGAAGTCTGTTTCTGTCAGTTTATCAGACTCGTTCTCCATCCAGCTTTGTTCCCTTGCTGGTGAGGAGTTGTGATCTCTTGAAAGAGGAGAGGCATTCTGGTTTTGGGTGTTTTCATCCTGTTTGCACTGGTTTCTTCCCATCTTTGTGTATTGATCTACCTGTTGTCTTTGGTGACTTTCGGATGAGGTCTCTGAGTGGACATCCTTTTTGTTGATGATGAAGTTATTTCTTTCTGTTTTTTAGTTTTCCTTTTAACAGTCAGGTCCCTCTGCTTTAGGACTGCTGGAGGTCCACCCCAGACCCTGCTTGCCTGGGGATCACCTGCAGCAGCTGCAGAACAGTAAGGGTTGTTGCCAGTTTCTTCTGTTATGTTTCTCCCAGAAGGATAACCACCAGATGTCAGTCTCAGCTCTCCTTTATGAGGTGTCCCTTTGGATATATAGGGGTCGAGGAGCTGCTTGAGGAGACAGTCTGTCCCTTATAGGAGCTCAAGTGCTGAGCTGTGAGCTCCATTGTTCTGTTCAGAGCTGCTGGGTAGGTCTGCTTCAGTGGAACTCATAACCACCTTTTTCCCCAGGTGCTCTCTCCTGGGAAGGTGGGGCTTTATTTATAAGTTCCTGAGGTGCTGCTGCCTTTTTTCAGAGATGCCCTGCCCTTGGAGGAGGCCTAGTCACAGTCACAGTCTGCCAGCAGATGCATTGCTAAGCTGCTGTGGTGTTTGCCCAGCTGCTGTGTGAACTTCCTTCTGGTTTTGTTTATAGAGGTACAGTTAGAACTGCCTTGGTAATGGCGGTCTGCATCAGTAGTGGCAGACTGCCTCAGTAATGGCGGACACCCTTCTCTCCACAGAGCTGGACCATCCTGGGTCCAGCTGTGCTTGCTGTGAAACTCTCAACCTAGAGTGTTTCAGATTGCTGGTCTTTGTGGGGGTGGGACAACAGGGAGTCAGATCACCTGGCTCCCTGTTTCAGCCCTCTTTTTTTCACTTGAATGTGCAACTCTGTCTCCCAGGTGCTGGGGTTTGGGGTGTGACTTAACCCATCATCCATGTAGTGAACATAGTACCCAGTAGGTAGTTTTTCAGCCCTTTCCCAACTTTACTAATCTTTAGTGTCTATGTCCATGTGTACCCAATGTGTAGTTCACATTTATAAATGAGAACACATGGTACTTGGCCTTCTGTTTCTATGTTAGTTAGCTTAGGATAATGTCCTTCAGTTGCATCCATGTTGCTGCAAAGGACAGGATTTCATTTTTGTTATGACTGTGTAGTAGTCTGTGTGTTTATATACTACATTTCCTTTATCCGCTTCACCCTTGATGGGCATCTGGTTGATTCCATGTCTTTTTATTGTGAATCTATATATAGCTCTGCAATGAATATTCAGGTGCATTTGTTCTTTTGGTAGAACGATTTATTTTCCTTTGTGTATATACTCAATAATAGGATTGCTTGGGTTGAGTCTTAATCCAGCTCTCTGTTCTTTGAGAAATTTTCAAACTGCTTTCAATAATAGCTGGAAAAATTAGCATTTCTACCAACAGTGTGTAAATATTCCCTTTACTGCACAGCCTAACCAACATTTTTTTACTATTATTTATTTATTACTATATTTATTTTTCTTTTAAATACTTTTGTTTAAATATAATTTATAGACCATACAATCCATTCAAAGTGTATAATTCAGTGGTTTTCAATATAGTCACAAATAGGTGTAACCATCACCATAGTCAATTTTAAGGCATTTCATTACTTCAAAAAGAAACTTCATACCTTTTAACTATCACTTTTCCCAATCCCTTATCTGCTCTGCCCAAAAGAACCACTTTCTGTCTCTATAGATTTCCCTATTCTGGACTTCCATATGAATATAATCACAGACACCAAAGTACTTTCAATAGTAGCTGGACAAATTTACATTCCTACCAATAGTGTGTAAATGTTCCTTTTTCTGCACAGCCTCACCAACATTTTGGATGACTTTTTAACAAAAGCCATTCTGACTGGTGTGAGATGGTAAGTATCTCATCATAGTTTTGATTTGCATTTCTCTGATGATTAGTGATAATGAGCATTTTTTCATGTTTGTTGTCTGCTTTTATGTCTTATTTTGAGAAGTGCCTGTTCATGTTCTTTGTCCACCTTTTAATGGGGTTATTTGTTTTTTTTTTTTCTTGTTGATTTGTTTAAGTTCCTTATAGATTCTGGATATTAGACCTATATCAAATGCATAGTTTTCAAATATTTTTCCCATTTTGTCAGTTGATGGATATTTGAAAAAAATAATTTGATAGAAAACGAGAGGTAAGAATTGCTCCAGAAAAGTTGGCAGACAAGTATGAAAAAATGAATAATCAATATAAACATAACTCATATTTGTGAAGAATAGTAAAGAACAAGTGAATCACGTAAAAAAAAGCACATTTAGAAGACATCTTATACAAAAGAAGAAAAAACATTTAGAAAGTGTATCAGTAAAATAATTAGAAAAAATGTTGAGATTATAATATATTCTGGAAAATTGACTAAAGTTAAAGGATAAAGAATTCTGAAAACATTTAGTCAGAAACATTTCATCTACCATGGATTAAAAAGATATTGATCTCACATTTATCTTGTATAATACTGAATACAGAAAGACAATGCCATGTCATCTAAAAAAGTGTTTGTAAAAATGTGGTAATGTATATCTTTATTTTTAATATCAACCTTATTAAGTAAATAGTAAAATGTACCAGATTATAGTTTTATCAGTTTTGACAAATGTACACACTTGTATCATTACCATCTCAATGGTATACATAATCAATATATAAAACATTTCCTTCATGCCAGTTTCGCTGTGAGTCTTAGCAGACACCACCTCCAATCCCAAGGCAATCACTTCCTTGTTTTCACAACTATAGATTAGTTTTGTATATTATAGACTTTATATGAAATCATACAGTATGTAGTCTTCTGTTTCTGACTTTCCGCCCCCTCCCCCTTTTTTGAAATGTAAATACATCATTGATTGTATAGTTAGTTCCTTTTTATTTCTGTGTAAGGGTCTACTTTGTAGGTATACTATAATTATTCTATAATTGTGTTATGGATATATAGTTTGCAACTTGTTAATATTATCAGAGCTGCTATAAATAATTGACATTTTATGTGAACATATTTTTTCATCTCTTATGTAAAAACTCAAGAGTGAGATTGCTGAATTTTATAATAAATGCATATTTAACTTTAGCAAACATTTTGCTAATCAAAGCTAGGTTTTGTAAGTGGTTAAATTATTGTATACTTCTACTAGCAGTGTTTGAGAGTTCTAGTTGATCCATGTCCCCATCAACACTTGGTAGTGTCAGTAAGGTTAATCTAACACATACATAGCAAAATCTATATTCTTTGATAAAGAATATCCTTTTATTTGTGCTACATTAGAGCTTTCAGGATAATATTAGGTTACAAAATGATTATTAAATTTTGCATTGCTACACAGATGAAAATTAAAAGTAGACATAAAATTAATTCATGATTCAGAGATGTGAAAACAAATTCCTAAGCTGTTCTGAGAGCAATAACTAGGATAATATTTTGAAAATCTGTAAGAATAATAATTTAAAATACAGTATCTTAAAACTGTGAGTTTGGTAATACAAAAATAAGTTAAAAATGTAAATTTAACTTTTGCATATCTATACAGGAACAAAAGAGCAAAACCACATTAATTAAATATTCACCCAAGGAATTAGAAAAACAAAACAGAAAATAAATCTAATGGAAGGTGAAAGTAAAATTAAATAAATCTGAAAATGTATTTTTAAATACACAAAACAATTACATGCACAAATAAACAAAGTAATAAAAAATTTTTAAAGGTGAAAATAGGAATGAATAAAAGGAAATAATGAGATAGAAAAAAATAAGAATTGCATTAATGTAAATATAACCCCCTAGACAAATTGCATACTTATAAAGGAAAATATAGGTGATATGGTTTGGCTCTATGTTCCCACCCAAATCTCATCTGGATTTGTAATCCCTATAATCCCCACATGTCAAGGGAGGGACCTGGTGGGAGGTGATTGGATCATGGGGGCAGTTTCTCCCGTTACTCTCATGATAGTGACTGAGTTCTCACGAGATCTGATTTTTATAAGTTTGACAATTCCCCCTTTACATGCTCTCTCTCTCTCTCACCCCATCTTGTGAAGAATGTGCTTCCCCTTCTGCCATGATTTTACATTTCCTGAGGCCTCCCCAGCCATGCAGAACTATGAATCAGTTAAGCCTCTTTCCTTTATAAATTACCCAGTCTCTGAGAAGTTCTTTATAGCAGTGTGAAAACAAACTAATACAACTGGTTACCAAAATTGATTAAAGTAAAATAGTGAAAAAGACTAACATGATGATAGTCATAGGTTAACTGCTATTGTGAAACAGCTAGTTTCCTCTACAAATGTCAGTCCAACAAATTTCAGAAGAGAATTCTTCCCTAAAGTTCAGTATAATTCTACTTAAATAAATTACAAAGTATAGAAAAATAATTTGTTTCTTTATTTCACAAAGCTAACATGAACCTGGTATTCAAATTCAAAAGATAGTACAAAACTAGAAATATACAGAACAATGTCACTTATGTATATTAAGACAAAATAAAATGTTATAAGGATGATACATAAATATATGAAAAGTATTTCATTTTAGTTTATTTGAAATTTACTGGGGAGAAACAAAGGAAATATTTTTATAATATATGAAAGAGAAACTTAAAAAAAAAAAGACAAAAATAAAATGACCTGCCCAAAGTCACATGATTACTAAGTGGTCATAATTGCCCAGCTTCCTGAGCTTCTAATTTAGGATGATTTTTTTTTTTTTTTGTACAAAGGATAACTGTCAGTTATCTGCCAACAAGTAGCTGTAAATATCCATCCATTAGTAATTTTAATTTTTTGTATATTATAACCAGGGAGTATATTTATGAAAAACATTAAAACAAGATGAAAAAATAAATGTCAAAATTATGTTCTGGTAGCTATATTAATTGTATCCCCAGTTCTATCCAACTTCTGGGAAATGGATATGTGACCCTCAACTTTTCTAAAAATTAAGTCCTACTGGACTTGTGGTTTTTCAAAAAGTTGTTGGTGTTAAAAGGTACTAATGAATTATTCTGATGTATTTTCAACTTCACTAATTACATGTCTTTTAGGCAAATCAATTACCATTTAGAGCTAAAAATCCTGTTTGTACCGGGCTCATACTTTCTGCTACGTTTTCACATTTTCAATTCTTTGCTGGGACCATATGTCAACATCATTTTTCTATCACTCAGAGCATTTTAAGCACCTATTTGCAAATGGCATTATACTTGGGTGCTATTCAGAGTAAGTTAAAACTAAATGGATCTTGCATTTGAGTTTAAAGCGTAAGATGGAACCATCACCTAGACAGAAAGTATTAGAAATTTAAGAGGGTAACAAGCTGTTCAGCTACAAAAAAACCTTGCTTTTAACAAAATATAATATAGGTTTTCAGAACATTAGGCTATAGGTCTAATGCTTCAAAGTGGAGAAAAAAAAAAAGACTTAGAATACTTGTATTTCTGAATGTAAGCCAGAATGAACATAAATGGAAATTTTGCCCTTAAGTATGTCCTAAACTGTTTCAGTCAGTGGCAGATCTAGACAACTACTCATTAGCTATTCTAAAAATCTTTGAGAAATGATTACAAAGATTCCTTGAGATATGATTAGTAGGTAGAATATGCCTATTATGGTCACTGAGAGTGTAGATGGAACTCTGGGGAGCCTCACAGCTCTAGAGCTGTATTTACTTCTTTCAGCCCTGCCAAATCCATCCCTCTCCATGTGATCAGCAAATTGCCACTTGTGCCTTGCTCTGTACTTTACTAAATTCGATAATAAGACTATTTCACTTCCAGCTGGGCTTTTTGAAGATTACTTAAAAATATTATTTCCTGAAAAAAGATCGTGCTATTTTTAACCACACAAATTTTCATACTTGTATAATTAAGAAAAAATTATTCAGAGACAGTTCTCCTATATATTTTTTCAATTTTGAAAGGCATTTTTGGCAACTGATTTTTTCCAAAATTGAGCAGAAAAGGCAGAGGTAATTATTAATTATGTGCCTTTTTTATTTCTTCAGATTATAATATTGCACATGGAAGGCCTTTATCTAAACAGTATTTTATTTAGATGTTCATTCCCTACCAAGATTTTGGATTATCTAAGTTTAGCCTCATTTTGTGAAATAATTTGCAGGCTTTCAGAAAATTCTAGGCTAGGTTATCCATGGATCAGTTGTTACTGAAGAGAAAATGCTGACATATTGAAGAATGAGGTCAAGGTATCCTGAAATAGAAATGAATACAGCATACATTTTTAAACTATGCCAATCATTAAATATTTTTCTCAAATACCCATTTATGTTTTTAGACCATTTTCCATTAGTGCTAATGGAAAGTCTATGTAGAATTAAAACAAAATACTATATTGGTTTCTTATTTTTCCAATTATAGTTTCTGAAATTAATTTTAGGTAAGATTTAAATTTATGACTCAATTGTTCATTTATATATGTATTTATTGGGGATGTTCCTTAATAGCAAAGGGATGATTACATTCTGAAGAAGCCAAATGTGTGGGATATCATTATCTTACAAATCTATAAAGGGATTTAGTTTATATCAGTAGATCTGGTAATGGGACAATGTTACAGACTCTCGGACCAACAATTATGTAAAACTTACATTTTCAACAAGAACGATATCATTCCTAAAGGAATGAAAATTGGTTCTTGGTGTGGGAAAAGGGCAAAAATATATATTTATATTCCAACAGTCTATGGATCTCCAAGGCTTAAAATTTTATTTCTTCATGTTTAACTTCTGTCATTGGATTTTCTTGGGTATCACAGGAGTAGCACTGAGTTCTTGAAAGATACATGTAGTATTTGCAAGATCAGTGCTATGAAATTATGATGAATAGATGGCTGTAATTGGTGAACTTTCTCTTGATTACTTGCTTAATCTAGAGGTCATTCAGAAGAGGTGGCCTATACATACTTACTGGTGGCCATTGGCTGCCTTGTGCCTTGCGAGATTTTCTTTTTTCAATCCTCAATGCTATTTTTGTGTACTTGGATTTGAAAATTAATAAAAATAGCTTATATTTCATTACTTAATTCTTAATTCTACACTAGTCAACCCAGAAGTAATTTAGTCAATCGTCAAAGAGAAAAGCATGTCTGCAATATCTGAATGACTGACTGTCCAGCTGCTAGTTAAACGTTATTTTCTCACGTTAAGCACAATGTAAAAGTTATGTTTACTAAAAGTAATTTTTAAGCAATTAATTTAGTTTCTCTATTGTTCACTATTACTGAGGAAACATTTTGAATTATTTTAAAATTTTGATTGCAATTATGTATTTACATATATTTCTAATTTGCATACATGATGATATGATTGTTTAAGTAAGTGAATTATATTAAAAGCTACTCAGAAAATATAGTATAAATTGTTATTGGCGTTTACATTTTTACTTGAAAATTTCATTTAGTCATTCTTGACCCTGCACTGAATAAAGAGTAGACTTTATTATTTTTTATGTATAAAGCTCAGATAGAAATACATCAACAGTAACATAGTGATAATGGAAAGGAAAGGTTGGGAAACACTGATGTAAATGTTTAGATATCTGAGACCTGGGCCTTAGGTGTTGGTTTTAGGCAAAGATGATTTTGTTGCTGGTGGGCCAGTTCAGGTTTTTGACTTTGCTGAACAAAAGAATTTGAGAATGAGTCTAAAGTAAAAGTAGATAAAGAAATTTATTGCAAGACAGAAGTACACTCAAAGCCAAGTCGGGGTGGGCTGTTGGACAATGGGACAGCCCTGACTGGCACTGGGGAAGCTCCCTTTATTCATGAAGAGGTGGGAAGAGTGTTGCCATTTAGCATGTTATGGATGGTCTTTTGGTGGCACATGTGTTGTGCTTGTACATGTTAGTACATACATCACATGTCTCATTAGCATCTTAAATCTCCACCAAAGACTATGTTTTTTACTATTACAGTGAGCATAGGTCAGCCAAAGGACATTAATGGGTTTCTGTGCTTGCATGAATTTGGGGATTTTCCCTTTTGCTCTTTTATCTCCTTACTGCAGCATGTTCTTACCAGGAGTCCAGGATGCAGTTTTTGCACTGTAGGGCAGTTTGTTCTCTCTATCAATTTGGCAAACTTGTACCCCTTTAAGGGAGACTATGACTACCCTAGGTCAGAATTAGTAAAGACTTACCAGATTCTATCCTATGGAAGAGCTAAGACAGGGATTGAGTGGAAACAAAAAGAAAAAATCTTAGTGAATTCCAAGTAAAGTAGAAAACATCAACAAAAATAATTTCAAGGCAAACTCAGTAATGGAGAGTAAAACTATATAAAAGGAGATAGAATTTCTGTGTCTGGCTTTAATCACTCTCTATGTTGGTAATGTAAAAATGTATATGTCCCAGACTTCTTTTCTAAGCTCCAGACTAATTTTAGAGACCTTGGTGCCTCAGAAACATTTCAGACTTTGAGACTGAACTCTTACTGTCATTTTTAACCCCTTTATCCCTTGTTCTTCCCTTGACTTTCCAAACTCAGTACTTTGCAGAAACATTCAACCAATTGTTTGAGCCAGGAACAGTGTAGTTGAGTCATCTTTGATTCTTTCCACTTACGTCATTCCATTAGCAGATTTAGTAGCAAGTATTGCTGTCAAAAGCTTGTCTAAAACATCATCACCTTTTTCTGCATCTCTAATGAAACAGTTTAGTTTCTTTCCTTTAATTCTTACCTTCTTCCAGTCATTTCTCCACTAACCGACATATCTGACTATAATTTAATAAAGATTTACTGCTTAAAACTCTTCATTGATTTCCCATTACAATTAAAACACATCCAAGTTCTTTACTAGGCACTGTAAATTTCTTCATTTTTTGGTTCTTGATGAGGTATTCAATTTCATATCTTGCCACTTTCTTCTCACTCCAGGGATGTCAAATTTAGATTCTTTCAGTTCTGTGAATAAGCCCAGTTATTTGTTGCTTCAGGGCTTCAGCTTAGATTGTTTTCTGCTGCCTGAAATGTTCTTTTTTGGCCATGCATTAAATAGAAACTTTGAGATAATTATTTTTGTCACAACAACACGTCTTATTTAAATCAGTGAAAGAGTATTTGTTCATATTTAGAAAAAAAGTCACTATTTTTAGAATTCTCAATTTAAAACATAAAAACCACAAGTTTTCTTAATTTTGTACATTTTTGTACTAATCGATTATGTCAATATCTAAAGAAGTGATGAATCTTTTCTCATGAACATTTAGTAGTCCTCTTTTGCTTGTATTTTACAATATATCCAAAAATTGCTGTGGTTTAAGTAATATCAGTTTGAACTTTATTTTATTTAAAAAATATATATGATGTTATCTGTCAGTGACAGATGTGAACGGATGAAATAAAATTGTTTTATTACTATTACCAAGCAGAAACTAAACCTTACTGTCACCTTACACTAAAATTAACTCCAGATGTATTAAAGATGTAAACATAAAACCTAACACCATAAAAACTCTAGAAGAAAGCATAGGCAAAACCATCCAGGACATAGGCATAGTCGATGACTTCATGACTAAAACACCAAAAGCAATGACAACAAAAGCCAAGACAGAAAAATGGAACCTAATTAAAATTCATAGCTTCTGTACAGCAAAAGAAACAATCATTAGAGTGAACCAACAACCAATAAAATGGGAAAAAATGTTTGCAATCTACCCATCTGACAAAGGGCTAATATCCAGAATCTACAAAGAACTAAAACAGATAAAGAAGAAAAAAGGAAACAAACCCATTCAAAAGTGGGCAAAGGATATGAACAGACACTTTTCAAAAGAAGACATATATGAGGCCAACAAATATGAAAAAATGTTCATCATCACTAGTCATTAGAGAAATGCAAATCAAAACCACATTGAGATATCATTTCACACAAGTTAGAATGGTGATCACTAAAAAATCTGGAGACAACAGATGCTGGAGAGGATGTGGAGAAATAGGAACACTCTTACACTATTGGCGGGAGTGTAAATTAGTTCAACCATTGTGGAAGACAGTGTAGCGATTTCTCAAGGATCTAGAAATAGAAATTCCATTTAACCCAGCAATCCCATTACTGGGTATATACCCAAAGGACTATAAATCATTCTATTATAAAGACACATACAAATATTATAAAGACACATGTACAATAGCAAAGACCTGGAACCAACCAAATGCCCATTAATGATAGACTGGACAAAGAAAATGTGGCACATATACACCATGGAATACTATGCAGCCATAAAAAACAATGAGTTCGTGTCCTTTGTAGGGAATTGGATGAATCTGGAAACCATCATTCTCAGCAAACTGACCCAAGAACAGAAAACCAAACACCACATGTTCTCACTCATAGGCGGGTACTGAACAATGAGAACACGTGGACTCAGGGAGAGGAGCATCAAACACTTGGGGTAGTGGTGGGGATTGGGAGGGGACAGCGGGGGCAGGGGGAGGGTGGGAAGGCATAACATGGGGAGAAATGCCAGATACAGATGAAGGGGGAATAGAGGCAGCAAACCACCTGGTTATGTATGCACCTGTGCAACAACCCTGCATGTCCTGAACATATACCCCAGAACCTAAAGTAAAAAAACAAAAAAAAAGTAAAAGGAAGCAAAATTGTCTCATAGGCTTTTCAATACATTTTTTTAAAGTTAAAAACAAAAAAAAGTAAAAGGAAGCAAAATCGTCTCATAGGCTTTTCAGTACATTTTTTTAAAGTTAATATTTAAAACTAAATTTTATTTGAAGATGCTTTTCCATGATAAATAATTATTAGAGATCTTAAATCTCTAAAAGTGGGGGTGGGTGTGGTGTTTCACACGTGTAATTTTGAGAGGCCAGCACTTTGAGAGGATAAGACAAGTAAATCTCTTGAGCCCAGGAGTTTGAGACAAGCCTGGACAACATGACAAAACCCCATCTCTACGAAAAGAAACATAAAAAATATGCTGGGCATGGAAGCACCTACCTGTAGTCTCAGCTACCTGGGAGGCTGAGACGAGAAGTGACAGACTAAGACCCTGTTTCATAAAAAATTGATATAAATCAAGTCTCTAAAAAGAAAACAATTTAATCCTATGATGAATTTGTTTCATATATAACCACTGTTTTATAAAATACCTGTATCCACCATTAGTAATGTAGATAAACATGTATTAATATAAAAGTATAAAATTTCATCAGGATATATTGCACATAACTGAACATTTCTTAAATCTCTTGGAAACGGAGGAGTCTACCAATGAAACTGATGACCTCCCTGGCATTAAGAAAGTCAACAGATACCTAGTAATAAAACAAATTCACTTGCAGACATTGGTATAATGGGGACATCATTGCAGCCATTAAAATGCATTTTGTTTTCATTAACCTTCTCATTTATATTTGACTTTAAGCTTAAGCCATTTAGCTCATCTTTTCTGATTACTTAATTATTATCCTTTCTTAGTCCCTTTATCTTATTAACTTTTAAAAATCATATTTTTATTATTTTGCCTCTTGTCTATTTTTTGGTCAACTTATCTAATAATTCCATGAATATATTATATCATGTCTAAATCTTTCAAAATTGTACAATTACTTTTGATTTTTTGATCTCATCATGCTTTAATATCTAGTACAAGGTTTTATGCAAAGTGAAGATGTCATGAGAACTATAAATGATTATCTACAACCTTGTCATTATAGATATTTTCACTTTTAGGGATGTATTTGGTTGTTCATTTCTAACTACTATAACTTTTTTATTTCAAGTAGGCTCAAACATGGCAACCATTGCTAAAAATCAAGTTAGTTTAGTCTTAAATACAGATACCCCTTTTGCCATGAGATGTGATTTGCTTGTTCCTTTGGTACAGCAAAAAAGATTTGCTCCTTTATCTTTAACATCTTGCGCCATCAGTAAAATGACCCCTAGAAAACTACCTGATGTGAAAGAAGATAAAGCAGTTTTCCTGTGATCCACTCCCATCCCTCCCAAATAAGGGGCCACTCTTCAGCAAAAAGAAGGCAGATGACATGGTCTATGAGAACTGTACTTTTGAACAAATTTTGCTCAACAAATTTGCCCAGATATTTGTTAGATAGAGAGCTTTTATTAAGGAATGATTTTAGAAACAATGTCCCTGATTTAGGGTTGCTATGGTGAACAAACCTCTAATTAATGGATATATCACTTAAAAGCTCCAAGAAGAATGTCATACACCTCTCTAGAATACATAATGGAAATGCTTCATAACCCAAACACTCACAACTGTGTATGTTAACATGCCAAACTCATTAAAGATACAACCTATAATTTTGGATGAGAAATTGAGGAACATGCTATAGGAAGGAAGGACTTGGAGATGCATATATGATATTACTAATATTTTACTGCTTTGCCTGAACTTCTTAATTGCTAATATGCCTGTAATCATTAGTAAAGCTTGATATTTTAGAAGATTTCTGATTTGTATGAGTCTGACTGAACAGTAACATTATTTGTGTTAGCTCAGTTGATATAATCGGCCAGGTTGTCTTTAAAATTCATGACAAATAGTAGCTAAGACAGTTTGAAGCAAGAAAAAGGAAGGGATGCGAAAATATGATGAAAATCTGATATTTAGATAACTGCCTATTCATTCTTAGTGAGAAGTAGACAATAATTTCAGGTCAATTTCCAGGGAATACCTTGCCAATGAAATAAGGAGAAGGTAGATATCCCTCTGAAGGAACTGAGTAGGTGAATTGACGGGGATTTACAGACAGTGGAAAAGATAGCAACCATTTGTATTTTGACTCTTGCTGGTAGTACCACTGAAAACAAGATCTTTTAAAGAGTGGGAAATTAAAACAATTGGAAAAGCTTTAAGACTGAATTTTCCAGACACTGGAAGGTTCCTTTATGTCTCTATGGCTGTGTGGTGAGATGCCCTGTTTAGTAATACCAGTAAGGCCATTGTTTACCTGAAAGACCATACAAAGAGCTGCAGGCTAAGTTCATGTGACTAGAAATATCAGGGGAACGCTATTAAAGACTTTAAACATTTTACAGAGAAATACTAGATGCTGTTTGGTGAATCCTTATTGGTATAGATTCTTAAAATTAATAAGTGAGTGATGTACTGGGTTGAATACTGTCCACCCAAAATTCCTATGAATGTGGCTTTATTTGGAAATAGGGTCTTTGTAGATGTAATGGAGTTGAGATAAGGTCATAGTGAATTAGGGTGGGCTCTAATCAAAGGACTGTAATACTTATAGAGGGAGGGAGATTTTGTCAGAGACATGCAGGGGATGTAAAATAACTTGAATATGGCGATTGAAATTGGAGTGATCCTTGTCAAAGAGTGCCAAGGATTTGCCAGCAAACACAAGAATCTAGGAAAATACCAGGAAGAATCCTTTTGTAGGGCTGTCAGAGAAAGCATGAACTTGCCCACATCTTAATTTCAAGTTTTTAGCTTCCAGGAATAAATTTCTTTTTCTTTTTTTTTTTTTTTGAGTTGGAGTTTTGCTCTTGTCACCCAGGCTGGAGTGCAGTGGTAGTGGTGCAGTCTTTGCTCACTGCAATGTCCGCCTCCCTGGTTCAAGCGATTCTCCTCCCGAGTAGCTGGGATTACAGGCTCCTGCCACCACATCTGGCTAATTTTTTATATTTTTAGTAGAGATGGGGTTTCATCATGTTGGCCAGCCTGGTCTCAAACTCCTGACCTCAGGCGATCCACCCACCTCAGCCTCCCAAAGTGCAGGGATTACAGGTGTGAGCCACCATGCTCGGCCAATTTGTTTTCATTTGTTTTATGCAACATACTTTGAGAATTTTTATGGCAGCCCCAGGAAACTAACACAATGGCTATGTTGCTAATTTTAGATTCCACTTAATGAAAGGGACTTTTTGCATTGGCAATTTATTCCCAAGTAGTTGCAGACTTCTGTTAGAAGATGCTTTTAGTATTATTACACTTAATTTTCTTCAGTTGTTTATAGTATGAGATGACAGAACCACTCAGAGAGTGGTAACTGTTTCACTTACTCCATTATAAATGGAATACGTTTTCTGAAGCTATTGGAATGCTGCAAGTATAGATGACTCTAATCAGCTTTATTGTGATGAGCAAGACATGCTTAATTAAATGCTACTGATACAGATGATGTTAGATGCACAGTATGGGACAGTTCCTAATCTTGGGTGCTTCATGTAATCTAGCTGTTAAGAAGCCAAGAGAATATTCAGGAGAAAGCATCTGACCATCAGGCTCTGTTACTGTCCATGGCAGGGATAAAACATTTAGACCTCATAAAGAAAAGATACACAAAGGGGAGAAATGATAATTTAGGTAAGGAAATAATAACTGACTCAACTGGAAGAATCTGTTTGACTTTTGAAAAACAATGTACCCATACTTAAAACTTACAGCACCATGGCAATTTCGATCAATCAGTTTTAAATCCCGTTATGAGAATTGCAATTAAGAATTAAAAAATACTTGGATGAGGGCTGAATTTACCTCTGATGAAGCCATGGATCCTTAAAAAGTTTGTCTTAGAAGCTAGAATCAACTCACCCAACCCACTGGAGGATCTTGGGCTTTTTGCAATGGTTTTGGTAAAGCGGTTTGGGCTTGGTATGTAAAATTTCTTAGGATTTCTAGATGACAGTGCTGAATAAATAGCAGTGGTTCTCAACTGGAAGCTAACTGGCAATTCAGAACCATTAATTTGACAGTTTATGGAGACATGTTTGCTTGTCACAACAGTGGAGTTGTTACAACCACTGGGTAGAAGTTGCAGGTGTAGGAATATAGCTAAAAAAACCTACAATACAGAGGACAGTCTTTAGGCTACACAACAAAGATTTATCCAGTCCAAAATGTCAGTAGTGCTGAGACTGACAGAATGTGATACAGGCATACCTTATTTTCTGTGCTTCACTTTATATTACTTAATAGACTGCATTTTTTATACGTTGAAGGTATATGGCAACTTTGTGTCTCTGTGATTCATGGAAGGAGGTCAAAATATCAACACTAACAGTTTGGAAGAAGTTGATTCCAACACTGATGGATGACATTGAGGAGTTCAAGATGTCCATGAGGAAGTAACCACAGATGTAGTAGAAATAGCAAGATAACTAAAATTAGAATTGGAGTACGAATATGTGGCTGAATTGCTACAGTCTTATGATAAAACTTTACAGATGTGAGATTGCTTTTTATGGATGAGCAAAGAAAGTGGTATTTTGTGGCTGAATCTACTCCAGGTGAAGATTCTGTGACTATTGTTGAAACGACAACAAATAATTTGGAACATTACATAAACTTAGTTGGTAAAAGAGTAGCAGGGATTGAGAGGATTGACTCAAATTTTGCAAGAAGTTCTGTGAGTGAAATGCTACCTAACAGCATCATATGCTACAGAACAATCTTTCATAAGAGGAAGAGTAAATTGATTCTGCAGATGTCATTGTTACCATGCTTTAAGAAACTGCCGCAGTCACCCCAACCCTAAGCAACCACCACCCTTATCAATCAGCAGGCATCAATATTGAGGCAAAATCCTCTACAAGCAAAAAGACTATGACTCACTAAAGATTTAGATGATAATAAGCATTTTTAACATTATTTGAAAATTAAGATACATACATTGTTTTTAGACGTAATTTCACACAAACTATGATACCATGTGAAATTAACTTTTATATGCAATGGGAAACCAAAAAAATTGTGTGACTAACTTTACTGCAGTATTTGCTTTATTGTGATGGTCTAGAACTGAACCCAGTGTATCTCTGCAGTATGACTGTATTTCATAATATCTTTGGGGAATATAAGTGGTACTCTGAAAGACAAGAATGTAAACTGGGACAGTATGAAGCACCATTTTGGAGATATTCAAGATAAGGTTGAAGTTACAAATTTGAGAGAGTGATGATGGCGATCATCTGATGGTTATGTAATATTACCTTTCTTCTGAGAGCACAATTTGGATGGATAGTATGAATGAATGAGAGATATTGCCTTTTCCATTTCCATGGGAATTATCAACTAATTTCATCCTTCACCCAGTTTCAATGAGCTCACCTATGAATGTAAACTAGAAATCACAGTCCAATGTGAGAGGACAACACTTGGGATCCATGTAAGATTTCCCAGTTTCTTCCTGCCTAGTCTGTGTCTCTTCCTTGCTTGTCTTTGAAATTAATAGTAAATCTTGAATTGAGTACGAGTTCTAATTTGTGAGCCTGATTTGATGATATGATAATTTGCGTTAGCTCAGTAACCATGATTGTTTATTCCACAGCAGCACCAAAAATCATCAATATGAGGTTGGTTTTTCATTATCAATATATTGAGATTAAAATAAATTACCACTGGAGGAGATGGCAATGCATGATTATCCTTCTGAGGGAAATTTTGAACATTTAAAAGCAAATATTTCATTCCATGTTAATGTCCAGTAAGCACTAGGGAAAATATACAGATTTTTAATAGAAAATAGCATGCATATAATACTTGATGATGACTATAACATTTATATAATGTCTTTATTATTTTGAATCTATAGGTAATTTTAAAAAAAGATCTAAAACTATCATTTTGATATAGTAGCTCCAAATCTGGATCGGCACTGTATATTGTAGATGTAGCATTAATTTTCTGCACAGAAATAACATTACCTCTTATAATTCTTGCCTGTGTTCCATTCTCATTTCTGGGTAAGAGTGGGGATGAGGTGGGGGAGACAACACCCTCATGAATGTCTTTCTTCTATACTTGTCAGTCCTTAAGGCTTTGATTTCAATCTGCCATGTGGGTGAGTTGGTTTCTTTCAGTTTTTATTTTTGATTAAAAGAGGAAGAAATTTGTCTTGTAAAGTGATAAATAATTCCCAAAAACACTATGTAAAGCAGTACTATATATATAGTCTGAAATAAAAGTTATATTTTCATGGAATTATTTTGAGATTGTCAAAACTAGAAATTTTTCAGTAATTGCTTCTGACATGTAATTTGGATGATATTTAAAATTTCTATCATGAATAACTGAGGTTTAATTAAAGGCTTTATCTAATTAGTACTGATAAGCATAACTTTGATTTACACATTCAGAAGATAGTTTCAATTTAAAGTGTTAAATTTCCTTTACAGACATTTGATTAGAATTTAGATTGAGGTGATCACATTTTTAATGTTTTTATTTTGCAAGTTTTTAAAAGCCATATTCTAGTTAGTAATAATCATTTAGATTTTCTACAACTCTGTTTAAATGCATATGCCTGTGGTCAGAGATTTTAAAGAAATAAAAATATGGTGACATAAAATGTTTTAAAACTAGAGTTTATGGAGGTTATAAACTCTAGTTTCTTATACATATCAAGTTTTAGTTACACAGGTAAATATATAAAACAAACGAGGGTTCTTTTTTTTGTTTTACTCATTGTACCAAACAAAGTAATCTATTTTATGCATATTGTTCTTCTAAGGAATAAAAGTAAAATTCCAGCCTCCCACCCAACTGAATGGACATACTTTTGGCCTAGGGGACCCTGAGAAACCTGGGAAACTGTGTTACTGGCCATAATGGGACAAGAGGTTGGACACACCTCGTTATACCCCCTCATCACTAACCACTATTAAGTATTGCTTCCTATGGATTAAATGGAAACCAGCCATTTTGAAAGACTCCACACCTATATCAACAAACCCCCTCATGTTTTCCCTCCACACAACAACTAACCAGTATTTCTTTCTAATAAGACCATCAACCACTTAGTGATTCTGGCAAGTCTGTGGAGGATACACAGCAAGGTTTTTTTGTCCTTTTTTTGACCTTTTGACGTCAGAGGGCCCAAATCTCTACCCTCACTCACATGCTAATGCTGCCATGGGACCCATGAAGAGGCATGAAGCTCCATTGCACATATGCATGGTTGTCCTTTCATAAATATTCATGACTTCTCTTATAGCTTATAAATATGTATATTTGGCCTCCTCATTCAGCATAAACCCCTGTCTTGTTCTTCCAATCTGTGAAGTGCCTGTTTATAACCTCTAGTCAGAGGCTGTGCTTCCCAGCCTGTCAGAATGGCCACCCTGCAGAATGCAAGCCATTATGAGAAATAAAGCACTCTTAAAATTTATGAACCTTGTCATTCTTCAGTTGACACTTTTAAGCTGATAGAACTATTAATACTAATTTTTTGCTTAATATTACAAAATGTTTTTCTTTGTGGGAGGGAAATCAAAGGTAAAATATTTGCAACCTAAAATAGAAACAGTTGTTTTGTACGAGGCTGTGTTTATTTAAAGTCAAAGAATAAATAGTTTAAAGCGAATTTTCCGTTCTGTAATTATCTTTGTCTGAACAGTGATTAGTCTGAATTAAGTATTTGCTTATAACTTGTCAAGTTTATGGCTTGAAAACCAAAATGTCTAGATGGATAAGTTTTATATAACAAATCAAGCTAGGAAAAATATTCTTATATTCTTTAGATCCACAAAAATATATTTTCTTCCATTTTGGGAGACTATTCTGTCTTCTCTCTTTATTTTGATCAAAATTTAAAAAGCAAAGATATTTATTTTTCAATAAATGAAAGAGTAAAAACATTCAAATGTTAAATTAGTCTCTAAGAAAATAAGATGAAAAAAATGAAAAAGTTTGTGGCAAAATAAAAAGTACATGTATTCTTTCCAAAGGGGATATGTACTATTCAGTGCAGAGAAAAAAGTCTCTGGCAAATATTTACTTACAGACTCTAAATCTGTGCTAGTTTTCTACATTTACCATTGCAGATACTTCTTTACCCTTTTATGCTGTACTCTCTGCTCTGGTAAACACTCCTGTGAATTACACCTATTGAGTTCACTTTCCCAGTGGTTTTGGTTGAATTGGGCAACAAAAGAGCCATTTGTGGGAGGAAAGAGAGACCAAAGTAATTATTTTCCCTTCCCTTTTCCTGCCACGCTGAGGCTTTGGCAGTGGCTGCTCCTTTTGGAATGCACATCTCCTGCAGGTACAGTCTGCTTGCATCTGGTTACCTCTGTCCCCCTTCCCACTGAGGACTGGGAGTTGGGAGTAAGAGCTTCCTCTTCATGACAATTCCTAAGTTAATCAATGGAGATTGCATGTTGTTTCACTTATCTCTACCTAGACCACTGGAAATAGTTTCTTCCTTAAACTTCTTTCAACTAATCCTTTGGTAGTACCATCTATTTCATGGTGGGACTCTTAATGATACAGTGATTATAGTTAATGTACTTTGGTTGATTCTTGACTATGCAGGAATCAGGGCTCTATTTTGCTGTGCCTTCTACATATTAACATGTATAAAATCTTTAAACATATAAGCAGAAAGGTGCACATATCACATTTTTATAGCTTTATGACTTTTCATAAACTTTATGTCCCTAAATGATCCACACTGAAATCAGAAAGCAGAGGATTACCAGGTCCCAAATGTCCCAATAGTGCTTCTAGTTACTGCTCTCTTAAGTGTAATATCCTAATTTCTAACTGCATGAATTTGTCTTACCTCTTTTTGGACTTTATATAAAGGGAGTCACTCAGCATGTACAATTTAGTGTATGGTTTTCAATTCATACTGTTAACTATAATTGAATTATTTTATTCTCATTGCTTGGTATTTCAAAGTTATTTGTTTTAATGGGCTTTTGAGTTGCTTCCAGTTTCCTGCTACTATGAGTAAAGCAGCTATAAACACTCCATTCTTATTTTTTTGCAGATATTTATTCTTGCAATTGTAGGTAAGAAGAAAGGATGGCATAGGTTTGTGATAGTATTTTGTGCATCCTGGGTTATTGTTTAGAAGGGTTAAGGAAAGTAGATTAGGAGTTGTCATGAAATTGTGGCAAATAAGTAATTGTATATCTTAATCATTGCTAAACTAGAAGGTAGGACAAAAAATATAGAATAGAATTGTCATATGTAAAGAGGCAGTGGTCAGTTATTTGGCCAGGAGAAAGGGACATTTAGTAATTTTTATGATTGTATTATATCCTTGTATTTGGTTTTGTTCCATTATGGTCATGAAATAATGCCATCAGATGTTGATATTCTGTTAAATCATTTATATTCAGCAGGGAACATCATGGACTGCTGTTATTTACCAAGCCAGTTACCAGTTGTCAGCTGTCAAGGCTGTTCTGTTATTTCTTAGTTCACCATTTTGGCCAAAGGCAAATAAAGTCAAACTCCATTATATTAATCTGTTGTGTTCAGAACTACACCATTGCCAAAATTCTATTGACCAGGAGGCTGTTTAATAGATATTGTTTGCAGTTGAACTGAAGTTAGTCTACCCTGTTCCTTTTGTTTCAGAGTGAATTATTTAACCATCTGATATGGCAATAACTATGAAGAATCATTTAAGATTCTGGCTAGGTTGTATGAGCAAACTGCAATGCAGGCAAGTATCAGAGATAAATGATTATTAGTCCTTATAATAGGTCTTGAAACCAAGGGCCTAGATGACTAAACATATACTAAGAAAATATGTTGTAAAAACTAGCTTATATGTTCTACAGATTAAGCTGTATATTGCATGAGTCCTTTTCCACATCAATTTTCAATAAGGAAGAGCCCATGAACAGGGATGAGATTCCAAAGCACATAGAAATACTGAAGAAAATTTGGTCATTAATCAAGTATTAGGTGAAAAGTCAAGGCTTTGCAAAGTTTTCAGGGTTTAAATATGTGATAACATGGTTAGCTTGCTATTTCTAATTTCTGTTTTTAAATGTGAACCATTAACAAATAACTATTAAAGCAGAATTATTCAAGGTATTCTTCAAGAGTTTTGAATTAAGTATATATTATTTTATAAAAGAAGTTAAATGATAGTAGTATTTTCCTTTCTGAGAAAGGAAAAGGAGAGCGACTGTGTTCAGACTGTTGCAATGATAAATAATGCTATTTAAAGGGGATAAAAACAATCAGGGAATTGACAAATCTCTAGAGTGTTTCAATTATCCCCTAAAGTATATTAAATTTAAGCCCAATAGAAAAAGAAAGATTTCAACCTAATAAACCTGAAAATAAAATCCATCTTTATGCTTAGATATTAATATAGTGCCTTTATCATAAAAAGTGTTTACTTCTTGAAGCACATTAGTATACTTTATATGTAATAAACTTCAGAAGATTATATCTTGTTTTTTTTTTCTTTTTTGAGGTGAAGTCTCACTCTGTCACCCAGGCTGGAGTGCAGTGGCTCAATTTTGGCTCACTGCAACCTCTGCCCCCTAGATTCAAGTGATTCTTCTGCCTCAGGCCCCCTCACCCCCCCCCAGTAGCTGGGACTATGGGTGCATGCCACCACACCTGGCTAATTTTGTATTTTTAGTGGAGATGGAGTTTCATCAAGTTGGCCAGGCTGGCCTCGAACTCCTGACTTCAACTGGTCTGCCCTCCCTGCCCTCCCAAAGTGCTGGAATTACAGGTGTGAGCCACTGAGCCTGGCGTGCATCTTCTTTTTGATTTGTTTAACTTTTTATTTTGAGACAATCATAGGTCCACCTGCATTTGTAAGAAATATCATGGAGATATGTGGTATACACTTCACTCAGTTCCTTCCTATTGTAACTTACTACATAACTGAAGTACAATATCATAGCCAGTATAGCAATACCAATATAATCAACCTACTTGAGATTTTAAAATTTTACATGCACTAATTTCTCTCTCTGTGTGTACATGTCTATTTAGTTCTATGTAATTTTATAACTTGCAGATTTATGTCACCACCACCACAGTTAAGATATAGAATCATGTTATTAAAATAATTCCTTGTGCTACTATTTTACAGTCACAGTCACTTCCTTTCCCGCCCTTATATTTAACTCCTTGCAAGTATATAACAATAAACATATAGCGCCGGATTTCTTTTTCTCAGCATGATTACTTTGGGACCTATCCAAGTTTGCATGTATCAATAGATTGTTCCTTTATTTTATTTTTTTTAATTGCATTTTAGGTTTTGGGTTACATGTGAAGAACATGTAAGATTGTTGCATAGGTACACACATGGCAGTGTGATTTGCTGCCTTCCTCCCTATCACCTATATCTGGCATTTCTCCCCATGCTATCTCTCCCCAACTCCCCACCCAGCACTGTCCCTCCCCTATTCCCCCTGACAGACGCCAGTGTATGATGCTCCCCTCCCTGTGTCCATGTGTTCTCATTGTTCAACACCTACCTGTGAGTGAGAACATGCAGTGTTTGATTTTGTGTTCTTGTGTCAGTTTGCTGAGAATGATGATTTCCAGTTTCATTCATGACCCTACAAAGGACATGATCTCATCGTTTTTGATGGCTGCATAATATTCCATAGTGTATATGTGCCACATTTTCCCTGTCTGGTCTATCATCGATGGGCATTTGGGTTGGTTCCAGGTCTTTGCTATTGTAAATTGTGCTGCAGTGAACATTCGTGTGCATGTGTCCTTATAGTAGAATGATTTATATTCCTTTGGATACATACCCAGTAATGGGATTGCTGGGTCAAATGGAATTTCTATGTCTAGGTCCTTGAGGAATCGCCACACTGTCTTCCACAATGGTTGAACTAATTTACACTCCCACCAACAGTGTAAGAGTGTTCCTATTTCTCCACATCCTCTCCAGCATCTGTTGTCTCCAGATTTTTTAATGATCGCCATTCTAAGTGGTGTGAGATGGTATCTCAATGTAGTTTTGATTTGCATTTCTTTAATGACCAGTGATGATGAGCATTTTTTCATGTTTGTTCACCTCATGTATGTCTTCTTTTGTAAAGTGTCTGTTTGTATCCTTCACCCACTTTTGAATGGGCTTGTTTGTTTTTTTCTTATAAATCTGTTTTAGTTCCTTGTAGATTCTGGATATCAGCCCTTTGTCAGATGGGTAGACTGCAAAAATTTTTTCCCATTCTGTTGGTTGCTGATTCACTCTAATGACTGTTTCTTTTGCTGTGCAGAAGCTGTGGAGTTTGATTAGGTCCCATTTGTCTATTTTGGCTTTTGTTGCCAATGCCTTTGGTGTTTTGGTCATGAAGTCCATGCCTACACCTATGTCCTGAATGGTTTTGCCTAGATTTTCTTCTAGGGTTTTTATGGTGTTAGGTCTTATGTTTAAGCCTTTAATCCATGTGGAGTTAATTTTAGTGTAAGGTGTCAGGAAGGGGTCCAGTTTCTGCTTTCTGCACATGGCTAGCTAGTTTTCCCAACACCATTTTTTAAACAGGGAATCTTTTCCCCATTGCTTGTTTTTGTGAGGTTTGTCAAAGATCAGATGGTTGTAGATGTGTTGTGTTGCCTCCAAGGCCTCTGTTCTGTTCCATTGGTCTATATCTCTGTTTTGGTACCAGTACCATGCTGTTTTGATTACTGTAGCCTTGTAGTATAGTTTAAAGTCCAGTAGTGTGATGCCTCTCGCTTTGTTCTTTTTGCTTAGAATTGTCTTGGGTATGTGGGCTCTCTTTTGGTTCCATATGAAGTTTAAGGTAGTTTTTTCGAGTTCTGTGAAGAAGGTCATTGGTAGCTTGATGGGGATAGCATTGAATCTATAAATTACTTTGGGCAGTATGGCCATTTTCACGATATTGATTCTTCCCAACCATCAACATGGACTGTTTCTCCATCTGTTTGTGCCCTCTCTTATATCATTGAGCAGTGGTTTGTAGTTCTCCTTGAAGAGGTCCTTTACGTTCTTTGTTAGTTGTATTCCTAGGTATTTTATTCTCTTTGTAGCAATTGTGAATGGCAGTTCGTTCTTGATTTGGCTCTCTTTGAGTCTGTTATTATATAGGAATGCTTGTGATATTTGCACATTGATTTTGTGTCCTGAGACTTTGCTGAAGTTGCTTATCAGTTTCAGGAGATTTTGGGCTAAGACGATGGGGTCTTCTAGATATACAATCAAAAAATCCAGGAGCTGGTTTTTCAAAAAGATCAACAAAATAGACCACTAGTCAGATTAATAAAAAGAAAAGAGAGAATAATCAAATAGATACAATAAAAAACGATAAAGGGGATATCACCACAGATTCCACAGAAATTCAAACCATCATCAGAGATTATTACAAACAACTCTATGCACATAAACTAGTAAACCTGTAAGAAATGGATAAATTCCTGGACACATGCATCCTCCCAAGCCTAAACCAGGAAGAAGTCAAAACCCTGAATAGACCTATAACAAGGTCTGAAGTTGGGGCAGCAATTAAGAGCCTACCACCCAAAAAAAGCCCAGGTCCAGATGGGTTCACAGCCAAATTCTACCAGGCATACAAAGAGGAGCTGGTACCATTCCTTATGAAACTATTCCAAACAATCCAAAAAGAGGGAATCTTTCCCAAATTATTGTATGAGACCAACATCATCCTGATACCAAAACCCAGCAGAGACTCAGCAAGAAGAGAAAACTTCAGGCCAATATCCATGATGAACATAGATGCAAAAATCTTCAATGAAATACTGGCAAACTGACTGCAACAGTACATCAAAAAGCTTATCCACCATGATCAAGGAGGTTTCATCCCAGGGATGCAAGCTTGGTTCAACATATGCAAGTCTATAAATGTAATTCACCACATAAACAGAACCAAAGACAAAACGCACATGATTATCTCAATTGATGCAGAGAAGGCCCTTGACAAAATTCAACAGACCTTTATGCTAAAAACCCTCAATAAACTAGGTATTGATGGAACGTTATCTCAAAATAATAAAAGCTATTTATGATAAACCAACAGCCAATATCATACTGAATGGGCAAAAACTGGAAGCAGTCCTTTGAAATCTGGCACTAGACAAGGATGCCCTCTCTCACCACTCCTATTCAATATAGTATTGTAAGTTCTAGCCAGAGCAATCAGGCAAGAAAAAGAAATAAAGGGTATTCAAATAGGAAAGGAGGAAGTCAAATTGTCTCTATTTGTAGATTGTTCCTTTTTATTGCTGAGTAGTATTCTATGTTTTGTATTTACCACAGTGTGTTTCACCATTTACCCATTAAAAGACATTTGAGTTTTTCCCAGTTTTTGGCTAGCTATTCATGTTCAGATGTGAATCTACTTTCATTTTTTTTTCTGGGCTAAACGTCCAAGTATACAACTATTCCCAAGTCATACAGTAAGCACCATTGTAGTTTTGTGAGAAACAGCCACAGTTTTTCACTTAATGTCTGTACCATTTTACATTCCCACCAGGATCTTATGTATGTTCCAGTTTTTCCAAATTTTCACCAGCATTTGTGACTGCCATATTTTTTAGTTTTACTTTAGCCATTCTGATGGTTTTGTAGTATCTCATTTTAGTTTTGATTTGCATTTCCCTAATGACTAATTATTTTGAACATCTTTCCATGTGATTATCTTATTTATCAAGAATATTATACAGATACCTTTCTAATATAATTTGTCAACATCTTTATTATTATATTAAAATTTAAAGACTTTAAAAATCATTTACAAACCCTAAGTGTCCTATATTTTTTATGTTGAAATTTAGTAAACAATTCCATTCTTGAAATTTATACTTTCTTTTTTATTTTGGCTTTTAGCAAGATTGGATATGCATATACTTTTTTTTCTTTTTAGCTAGAATTAGATAATTTATTTTTCAATAGTCCTTCTTAAACTATCCACAGATGTCAACTTACTAAACATAACTTTTAAATTCTTTTAAGGCTTATACCAATTAACCATTTAAGTTGGTTTTGTTTTGCTTTTAAATTTCTTAATCTCACAAAATGATGCACAGATTGGTAGAGGCCAGGAGAGTTAAAGGGATATGTGCCAAAACAATCTAAATTTTTAAATCAAAATTTCCCTCTCCTTTTTGGGCACTGAGGTATCCTTAATAAAGGCATAGAGATTAGGATATAGTCAGTGTTTAAAGTAATATGCAATCATTATTTCTTCCAGGTGGTAATACCTTCTTCAGGAATATTGAGAAAATACCATCTGCGCAGGAAATGGAGAAGGTATGGAAAAAAAGAGAGATATAAATAGGAACAATACTGAGCACAATTTAGGAGAATCATCAAATATAGCAATGTGGTTGGACAAAGTAGTTAGAGTGTTGTAAACTAATATGATCAAGTGTTTTCATAGTGTTGCTGAAAATTTCTCTATTAATAATAATTTTCTGTTTATTCCATAATTTTTGAGAGGGAATTACTGGAATCTCCAACTGCAATTGTGAAAATTGTCTATTTCTCCTTCCAGTTCCATCAGCTTTTGCTTTATGTATTTTAAAACTCTAGTATTGGCTTCTTGCTATATTGACTCCTTTATAACTGGAAAATGACTTTCTTCATCCTTGGTAAGAGTTCTTGATCTGAAATATGCATTGTATGATATTAACAAAGAAACGCCAGCTTTTAAAAGTGTGTGACATATGTTTTCCCATCTTTTTACATTTAATCCATCTCTTTATATTTGCATTGATGTAGTTTAGACAGCATATAATTATCTTGTTTTTCATCCAATTTAAAACGTCTCTGTCTTTTAATTAGAGTGATTATATGATTTGTATTTAATAAGTTCACTTATGATGGAGTTTAAATCTGCTATTTATTTTCTTTTTTTCTATTTTTTGCTCCTCTTTTTTCATGTTTTTCAGACTTCCTTAATGTGAATATAATGCTTTCACTATTGAAGTCGCAACCATATTTCTTTATTTTATTTTTAAATAACAATTTAAAAAGATTGTTTAAATGAGTAAAATCCATTTTATATTTACTATATAATTATGATATCTCATTATCTGTATTCCCTTGTTAGAAAATTTTATCTAGTATTATTTTTTCTCTAAAATTTTCTTTTACATTATTTAGTGCAAGTATGTTAGAAATGAATGATCTAACACTGTTTTAAGATGCTTTATTTTGCCTCTACTTTTAGTGCTCTGTTGAATGTATGTTTCCAGTCATTTACTTCTTTCCAGCATTTTAATAATATTGCTCTCTTATTTTTCTAACTCCCATAGTTTCTGATAAAAACTCTGCTGTCATTAGTATATTTTCTTCTATGTATAATGTGTTCTGCCAAACGTCATTGATTGTTTTTAAGATTTTCTTTTTATTGCTGGTTTTAGAAATTTGATTATGTGTACTTTGATTTTGTGTACTTACTGTGCTTTTTTTTTCTCCTTAGAGTTTTCTTATTTTCCCAGTTTGTGGCTTTACAGTTTTTTCTTCAAGATTACTGTCATTAAAAATTTGGGGCCATTATTTTTTCTAATTATTTTGTGCCCTCTACTTTCTTTCTTCTCCATGTACACTACTGACACATATTTATGTTGCTTAATATTATACTGCAGGTTGTTGATGCATTTCTTTTGGAGGGTCTTTAACCTCAATATTTCATTTGGAGAGTTGTTAGTCTCTTTTTATGTCATGCAAGTTAAGTATTCCTAATCCCAAAATTTGAAATCCAAAGTGCTCCGAAATCCAAAACACTCCAAATCTGAAACTTTTGATCACTAACATGACACTCAAATGCTCATCCAAGCATTTTTGATTTTGGATTTTCAAATTAGGAGTGCTCAATCAGTGTAATATAAGTATTCCCAAATCTGAAATGAATCTTAAATCTACTTCAGTGGTCCATTTTGGATAAGTGACACTCACGTGTATTTCTTTTGAATCGTATTTCTGCACTTAACTTTGGATATCTTCAAGGTTCCTAATTGTTTCTCCTGCAGTTTCTAATATGTTATTAATTTCATGTAGTATGATTTTTCTCTCACATATTTTCATCTCTAGAAGTTTAAAATCTTTTTCTCTCCTCATGATATTCATGTGTTTCTCCATCTTCTTAAGATATAATTTATATCTGTTATAGCTGATTTTACTCACTTGCCTACTGATTCTATGATTTGTGTCATTTCTGAGAACGTACTCACTAATTTTTCTCCTAGTTATGGGTTATATATTTTTTGTTTTTGTTTGAATACTTATAAAGTTGTTATTTGATTCCAGAATTATTAATTTTACCTTGCTGGCTATGAGCTTTCATCTTTTTCTATAAATATTGCTGGGCTTTATTCTGTGGTACAATTAAGTTACTTGCTTTCAGTATAATCTTTTAAATATTTGTTTTTGACCTTTGTAGGAGTTAAGTCTTATTAACTTTTTGTCTAGTACTATTTGGTCTCACTAATGAGGAAAAACTGTTCTGAGGACACTATTCAATACGGTCTAATCTATTAGGATACTTTTTAACTCTAGCCATTGGAATCCGTGTACATACCAGTATTTGTATTGTGACATTTTATAGTTCTTCTTTCCCTGGCTTTGGGTCATTTTTTTTTTCACATATATGCATGAAATAGTATTCAGCCAAAGGCTTGAGGGAACTCTTCTGTGAATCCTGGAACGAACTCTCTCTCTCTGTGTCTCTTTGTGTAGCTTTTTCCTCTTGAGTGTTTTGTTTCTCTCTTTCTGGCCAGGTTGTTCTCTTAGAACAATGTTTTTACTTTATAATATAAAAAGGCTGCTGCTTTCACTCTGTGCTGTGCCCAGAAACACTCTTCAGACAGTAAGGTGAATTAATTACAGATCTCTCTTCATTGGTTTCTATTATCTAAGGGATCACTTTGCTGCCAGTTGTCCAATGTCTTAAAACTATTGCATTCTCAGCAAACTGACACAAGAACAGAAAACCAAACACTGCATGTTCTCACTCATGAGTGGGTGTTGAACAATGGGCACAGGGAACACATGGGCACAGGGGGGGAACATCACACACTGGGGTCTGTAGTGGGGTGGGGAGCTAGGAGAGGGACAGCAGGGGGCAGGGAGGTTGGGGAGAGAGAACACTGGGAGAAATAACAGATGTAGGTGATGGGGGAGGGGATGGAGACAGCAAACCACCATGGCATGTGTGTACCTATGCAGCAATCTTGCAAGATCTGTACATATACCGCAGAGCTTAAAATACAATTAAAAAAGAACAACAATGATTGCTTCCCATATTTGGCCTCATTTGTTAGTTGTTTAAAATGAGAGAGTGTCTCTTAACTCCATCATGGCTCAGAGTGGAATTTTCTAAGGGTGTCTGTTAGACACCATTAATTTAAGTAAGGTCTAGTTTTTCAGTTTTGTTTTATATGTTAATGTTTTTGTCTCTCATTTTCTCTTAGAAATGATGTGTAATCTAAGATTCTAAGGGTGTCCTCATATATTTATTTCTATAATTGTATTTTTTACATTTAATTTATGATCTATTTCAAATTAATCTTTATAATAGCATTAATAGTGATATAATCTGATTGTTTTCTTTCAACCTATAAAATTACCTAAATTTAATTTTGAGCAATGCAATAATTTTGCAACAGTTTATTTGCGCTTATTTCTGAATTCTGTCTTTTAATAGACAACATTAGAAACGTTAACTCTTGGCTATGATGCAGTAAGAGAGATTGGCTCTATTCTCCTATTTTAAACAACTAGAAAATTGTAAAAATATAAATTATTTACATTTAAAAACAGATGATGTTTATTAGCTAATTTCATTCACTCATATTTTGTATAGAGCCGAGAGTTCTCTAGATTTAAGTAAATTCTCTGTTTTTTTTTCCTTTGAAGCCGAGTCCTTCTTTTACTCTACCTAGTTCCATGAAATTTCCTTGGCTGTATTTTAGTTGAACATACGGATCTTCCTAAAACATTAATTGTTCAAACAAGTCCTATTTATGTTTAGTTGCATTAAAATTTTATATTTATCATAAATTGAGTGAAGTTTAATATATTTTTCTGTGCTTAAGAGCCACTTTATTTCTTTTACTTGTGTAACACTTGTTTATACATTTTGGCAATATTTTTATGTTTTAATATTTGATATTTTATTAATTTATAGTAGCTCTCTGTATTTTAAAGAAAGCCCCTTGGCTCTAATATTAGTTGCAGATATTCTAAATTTTTATGTAAAAATAAAAATTTAAATAAAATAAAGTAACCCCTTTAGTATTAGTTGTAGGTATTTTTAAATCTTATTTATATTGTAATTTTTCTTTATGCCTACAATTATTGTAGGAGAAAAATGGAAATAAATAAGTAAATTTCAAGGCAATTATTAAAGGTACTGGGGAGTGAACACTAAAGGATCAGAAAGATGGCTTACGATAATTGCAAAGGCTTTAGAGTCAGACTGTGTATGTTTAAATCTGGGATCTACCTCTTATATTATAGGTTTGAATAAGTTGCTAAATGTTTCTTGCCCCAGTCTTCTCATCTACAAAATGGAAAAATTATTCCACAAGCCTCATGGGAAAACAACTTTGAACATGGCTCATTAAAGGTGCTTTGTTAGCTATGTTTGAGTGCTAGGACAAAAGCCTTCTTGTGTACAAAAATTAAGTTCCGGGGTACATGTTGCAGATCGTGTATTCTTGTTACATAGGTATATACGTGCCATGGTGGTGGTTTGCTGCATCCATCACCCTGTCATCTGCATTAGGTATTTCTCCTAATGCTATCCCTCCCCAATACCCCCACCCCCTACTATTCTTCTCCTGGCCCCTGCCCTCAGGCCCCAGTGTGTAATGTTCCCCTCCCTGTGTCCATGTGAGAAAACACAGTTTTGAAGCTGACTTTAAATTGAGTTAAGGCTGCAAAAATACTATTACAAAGGGTATTTTAAAATCTCCCTCAATTGAATAATTGTATGATTTAATTTAAATGGCATTTTTTATCTCAGGGTTTTATTAGCATAAAAGAGATTCACATTATTATCACTGTCATTCTTACTGTAACTGGCTTTATCTGAATAGTCATTTCAGACTAGCAGTGTAAGAGAGGAACACTGTTGAGGACCTCATTCCAGTTGTGGGCTATTCAGAACTTACTAAATATGTTTTGCTTCACTTTTTTAATACTTTTTCATAGTCAAAAGTTTGAAAATTAATTTTATCCACAATATAATATAAATATTAATTAGCATATAATACCTTTTACTTTTTTATAGTTTTTTTTTGTGTGTTCACAATTATGGATTTTAAAGTATGTTAATTACCAAGGTAAATGTCAGATGAATCACAAAGACTGACTTTAGTCACTGATTTTATTAATTCATGTAATGAATTTAGCTATATGATAGCCCCTTCCTATTGTGATAAACACTGCCAGTTACATAGTTGATACCCTATTATGATCTTATTGTGTGCATATCTTATTAATTTAAAATCATCATTGTATACATAATATAGCTGCATTTATCCAGGAAGCTACCTATGTATCTATTCATACATCCAGATGCTGTGAGATATTACCAATGATTGTCAGCTAAAGATATTCCATGTCTCCCTTTTCGCCCGTTAAATGTTTACCTAAATGACATTTATGGAACATTCTATCTTTTGGGCCTCAGAAAGTGATACCCTAAGTATGGCATTTTGACATTCTAAGTACTTCAATCTGAAGGACATTGGAGAGACCTCAGAAGCAAAGTCTCTTTCTGACTTCCTTCTCCCCTTCCTTCTCCTACTTCCCTTTGTTTCCCAAGGCAGGTCATAAAATTCCTCTTCCCCCAGAGTGAGTCATAGAAAGCAGAAGTATTGATCTAACCTTTTCTCAATTATCTACTTATAACTTAGAATAAAGAAATTCTCTGACTTGCCCTTGCCTAATAATAAGCCATATAACCATAATTCCAGAGAGGTCCTGCCCCATTTTTGGGAGAAAGAAATGTTACTAAAGAGAGGCCAAGAAAAATATGATCAGAAAACCATTGCTGGATTTCCCCACTTAATCTGTTTCCATTGGGTTATACCCTTTTATCTAATCATATTTTGACACAGCTGTCCATGCTTCATCACACTTAAGCACAAAAACAGACAGTTTTCTCTGAGTTTTTGAGGTTTTTATTTTTGAAGTCTCATGTGTCATGTAAAACTTTGATTAAACAAATCTGTTATGCTTTTCTTTTTTTAACCAGTCTTCTTTATAGGAGTGTTGGTTATAACCCTTATGATGGATGAGGAGAGTTGTCACAGCTTTCTGCCCCTACTTATTCAACAACAGAAAAATACAAATTATTTTTAATTAGAAAAATATTTCTTATAATAGACCACACTGTGGATAATAAGAAATGCTTCAGTGCATTTGATAAGAATTCAAATCATGCAAAGTATCATTGATAACAATAATGGAATATAATTAGAAATCTATAATAGTAGTCTGAAAATGTCCATCTTAGTCTGTCTTCTGTTACTGTAACAGAATACAGTCATACATCACTTAAGAGGGTTTCTTTCTGTGAAATTTGTCTTTAGGTGATTTCATCATTGTGAAAATAACAGAATATACTTACACAGACCTAGATGGTATATCCTACTACAAGCCTACACTATATATTACAGCCTATTTTTCCCTAGGCTATAAGCCTATACAGCATGTTATTGTGCAGAATCCTGTAGGTGATTGTAGCACAATACTAAGTATCTGTGTATTTAAATGTAGAAAAGGTGCAGTAAAAATACAGTATAGACAATAAAAACTGATAGACTTGTATGGAATACTTACCACCAATAGAGTGTAAAGGACCAGAAATCGTTCTGGGTGACTCAGTGAGTGAACAGTGGGTGAATGTGAAAGTCTAGGACATTACTGTTAACTACTGTAGACTTTATAAACACTGTACACTTAGGCTACACTAGATTTATTTAACCTTTTTTCTTCAATAGGAAATTAACCTTGTTTACTGTAACATTTTTACTTTATAAACTTAATTTAAAAAAAAAAAAACTTTTTTACTCTTCTGTAATAACACTAGGCCTACACAGGGTCAGGATTATCGATATTCCTCTCTTTCACTTCCACATCATATCACACTGGAAGGTCTTCAAGAGCAATATCATTCATGGAGCTGTCATCTTCTATATTAACAATGCCTTCATTTGGAATACCTCCTGAAATACCTGTCTGAGGCTATTTTATAGTTAATTGTTTTTTTAATAAGTAGAAAGAATATAATCTAAAATTATGATAAAATGTATAGTATAGAAAATAAATAAACCAGTAACAGTTATTTTGAAATTTCTATCAAGTATTATGTACTGGGTACAATAGTATGTGCTATACTTTTATAGGACTGACAGTATAATAGGTTTGTTTACACTAGCATCACCACAAACACAGGAGTAATGCATTGCACTACAGTGTTACAACAGCTATGATGTCACTAGGTGATTGGAATATTCTTAGTTCCATTATAATCTTGAGGGATTACCATCAAATATGTGGTCCATTATTAATAAAACAGCCTTAAGTGGTGCATGATTACAGCATAGACTGGATAATTTATAGATAAAAGAATATTATTTAGCTAATAGTTCTGGATACTGGGAAGTCCAAGAGCATTGCACTGGCATCTACTGAGGGTCTTCTTGCTACATCATAAGTTGGCAGAGGGCATCAGATGATAAGAAGTCAAGAACAAGAGGGCCAGAGAGAACTTGATTTTATAACAAATCCACTCTTGTGAAAAGGTACCTATTACCATGATTGTGACATTAATTCATTCATGAGGGCAAAGGAATTAAGTTTCCAACATATAAACTTTTGGGGAACACATTGATATTATATAATTTTTTTAAAAAATTTAGAAGCTAAAACTTACTCATGTACATGTAAATGATTCATGGGGATCAAAGAAGAAATTAGAACAAAAATAGGGAAATATTTTTAGTAAACAAAAATTCAAAACAATATTGAATATGTGAGATGCAGCTATAAGAGTGCTTAGCAGTAAGGTTTAACACACATATTAAACACATGTTTTAGGAAAGTAGAAAAGTTCAAAATCTATGAGTTAATTTTCTGCCTTACATAAGAAAAAAGATGAGTTAAACATGAGCAGAAAAGATATAATAATAATGATTAGAGGAGAATTTAAAAATCAAAAAGAAACAATAGAGAAATTTAGTGAAAACAACAATTGATCTTTGAAGGGATCAATCAAATTGAGAAAACAATAGCTAAGACTGATTAGGGGAAAAAGAAAACACACAGCATGGAAAGGAACAACCAGTACCAGCCACTGCAAAAATATACCAGTTCATAAAGACCATTGACACAATGAAGAAACTGCATCAACTAATGGGCAAAACAACCAGCTAGCATCAAAATGGCAGATCAAATTCACACAAAACTATATTAAACTTAATCAAAAGACACAGATGGGCAAATCGGATAAAGAGTAAAGACCCATTGGTATGTTGTATTCAAGAGACCCATCTCACATGCAAAGACACACATAGGCTCAAAATAAAAGGATGGAGGAAGATTTACCAAACAAATGGAGAGCAAAAAAAAAAAAACAAAAAAAAACAGGGATTGTAATCCTAGTCTCTGATAAAATGGACTCTAAACCAACAGAGATGAAAAGAGACATAGAAGGGCATTGCATAATGGTAAAGGGATCAATGCAACAAGAAGAGCTAACTATCCTAAATATATATGCACCCACTACAGGAGCACCCAAATAGATAAAGCAAATTCTTAAGGTCTACAAAGAGTCTTAGACACCCACACAACAATTGTGGAGACTTTAACACTCCACTGTCGATATTAGACAGATCAATGAGACAGGAAATTAACAAGGATATCCAGGACTTTAACTCAGATCTGGACCAAGTGGACATAAAAGACATCTACAGAACTCTCCACCCCAAATCCACAGAATATATATTCTTCTCCGCACCTACTCTAAAATTGACCACATAATTGGAAGTAAATCACTGCTTGGCTAATGAAAAAGTACAGAAATCATAACAGTCTCTCAGACCACAGTGCAATCAAATTAGAACTCAGGTTTAAGAAACACAAAACTGCACTACTACATGGAAACTGAACAACCTGCTCCAGAATAAATAATGGATAAATAATGAAATAAAGGCAGAAATAAAGATGCTCTTCGAAAACAATGAGAACGAAGACACAGCATACCAGAATCTCTGGGACACATTTAAATCACTGTCTAGAGGGAAATTTATAGTACTAAATGCCCACAAGAAAATGAAGAATGATCTGAAACCAACACAGCCAATATCATAGTGAATGGGCAAAAACTGGAAGCATTCCCTTTGAAAACTGGCACAAGACAAGGATGCCCTCTCTCACCACTTCTATTCAACATAGTGTTGGAAGTTCTGGCCATAGCAGTTAGACATGGTTAAATTCAAAAAGTCTTATCAAAGCAAGTGTTGGCTAGGATGAGATGCTACTGGAACTATTATGTATTGGTGATGGGATTATGAAATTATATAATCATTTTGAAAAATTTGCATCCTCTTAAAATGTTATATGTATTCTTACTATATGGTTTATAAAACAATCCTAGACGTTTACCTTAGAGATAGAAAGTATATGTCTGCATTAAAGACCTGCACCCAAAGGTGTACAGTAGCTTTATTTGTAATAGCCCAAAACCTGAAATCAAAAAAATGTGTCCACCAGGAAGTAAGAGATGAGAAATTTGTGGTTAAACACATAAAACAGACCACTTTGCAATTATAAAAAATAATCAATTAACACATGCAAAACATGGATGGATCCTGAGGTAATTGTGAGTGAAAGCAGCCAGAAAAAGAGTTTGATTGGAACAATACTGTGTAAACACTTATAAAATTGTAAAACTCATATAAAATTATAAAAAGTTAATACTGATTGATAGTGTCAAAAGTAGACCAGTCTTTGGAGGGAGTGGGATTGAAGAGATATGGATTAGAAAGGGACATAAGAAAACTTTTGGGTGTGATGGAAATGTTTGTCATCAATATTGCGGTCGTAGTTTCATGTGTATATATATTTGTCAAGTAGGAAGTTGGATATTTTAAATGTATGCAGTGATTACATGTAAATTATATCTTACTAAAGCTGTTAAATTGATGTTAGCATCTTGTTTGGAGTTACAAAGTATTTATTGGTCAATGTGCAAGAATTGGCATCTTTATCCTATTCATCTTTCTTCTTATAAACAAGAGATAATTTCTTGATTTATTTAGGTTTCCTTAATAACTTCCAGTAACTATATGTATATAGTTTTATATATGTGTGTGTGTGTGTGTGTGTGTGTGTGTGTATTTTCATATGGGACCAAAACTGATAGATTTATTTTAGCTATTGTTATTTACAGTGAACATTAAACTGTTATATCAAAAAGTCAAACACTACAATGAATGACATAAAGTACAATTACATTTATTTTTCTTATAGTATATATTTGAATTATTCATGAGGGAAAGATATTGAAAAACAAGCCCTCCATGGGGGCTAGTTTAGTGATCAGAAAATTATAGGATTTTAGCAAACAAGCTTGTGTTTGATTAATTAATTGATTAATTAGTTAAAGCAATTCCCTCAAATACATAATAGTCTTCTGGGCTACAAGTATTTTTATGGGTCATTAGCTTGCTTTGTTTATGGCTTTTGAGCTTGACCCATCCCAGTTGGCCTTACTTTATTGTTGACTACTGTGCTGGAAAGTGTTAACTCAGCAGACTTGGTCATGCAAACTCTGTACCTTCCCAAGAAAGGCTTTGTAAGGACTGTCCAGATCTTAGGAAATGAGCTCTATGTCTTTGGAATGTTATGCCTGATAAGAGTATTTTTATATGCCTGAAATTTGAGGCTACACTGTTCCAATTTTATCAGATAATTTATGCTAACACTGTTATTTATAATGAACACCTGCTTTTTGTATACCTGTGGCCTTGGGCCATATGGTGCCAGTTTGATGAGATAGTTTACCTCTACGATGTAATATATAATGAGCTTCTGTTTTTGCTCTGAATAAATGAAGTCAGTCACAAGTGCTGCAATGACTATGTGACCCCCAGTAAAAACAGGCTCAAATAATCTACCCCAGTTGACAACACTTTGCTTTTATTGCCACTTATCATTACTGAGAAAATTAAGTTTATTTATGCAACTCTACTGGGAGAGGACACTTGAAAGCTTGATCTGGTTTCCCCTGGATTTTACTCTGCAGTTTTTCCTTTTGCTGACTTTAATCTGTATCATTTTGCTACAATAAACTGTAACCATGAGTATATCAGCTTTTGTGAGTCATAGTAGTTCTTCTAGCCAATCATTGAGGCTGGGAGTGGTTTTGGGGAACCCCTGACACAGCTACCTTGAAGCCATTTCTAATGATAGGTATATTGGGAAGATGAGGTCTTAGCCCCAAACCTTTCATTATTGACTCTGAAGTCTTAATTGGCTTTGAGAAACAATTTGAGCAACAATCATACTCACTGCTTCTTGATTTTTGCAGCTCACAAGGCACTTTAAACATTGTTTTTGTTAATGCCTCCACTCACTGGCTCTCTGTATTCCTACTGCCTTTTAATTTTTCAATCTCCTCTCCTTTGACTCTAGCCCTGTTTATATGTCCTGCTTTGGCTAATGAGAAGTTAGTAAACGTGGTACAAAGAAAGACTTATTAAAAAGTTATTTTACCTTTCTGGGTTCTCTCTTGGAACTCAGAGGGAGGGACCATGTAGAGTCGAGCTGAGTTGCCCTGCAGAGGTCACTTCAGCCTGGGAAGACTCCTCCTGACACAGTAGCTGACTATGACTATTTGAAAGACTCCCTACCTGCCCACTAGCTGACTTACGGATGTTTGATTAATAAATATTTATTGAGGGTTTTCAGATGGGTTGTTAGGCAGCAGCATTATTGTAGTAATAGTTAACAGTTATAGTCCCTGAAAATGAATTTTTACTATTTCCATTTTTGTCAACCTACACTAATAATCTGACCTTTTTTTACCCTCTTCCCTCAGAACTATACACACTCAAAGCACTTGGTCAGACTTCCAAGTGATCATAGTGTAAGCAGACCAGGAGAGTCTCCAGGTATTATAGGAATTTAATTAACTTTAGCGATCAGCCTGTTTCACAGCCTCCTGTCCTGCGGCCTGTTTTTCCTCAAACTCTATGTGAAATGCAGTTACCTAGTTCATTGGAACCAGCTTCTGACAGACCTCAGCAAAATAGATTGACCCCAGTGGACTTTCCTTCTAAGCATGCTAAAGTCTCCCTCTCCCATGAGAGCTATGACTTCATTACCATAACACGCAACTTGTGTGCTGTCATAATGACTCACTGAGTCTGCACCCCTAGGACTCCTCCCCTACATACAATGATGCACCCTCTCCCCTCTCCATTGCCCATAAAAACCCTCCTGTGCCTTGTCCTCTAGGACGTATCACTTTAGAGAATACTCCCAGTGTCCTCCTTACCTGTGCCTGTTAATCAAGACCTGCATTCTCATGGAGAGTCGTTTATTACTCAGTAGAAGAATTAACCCTGTTTTTTTTTGGGGGGGGTAATAAAATGCTATAGTTTTAGCAAGTATTTTTCCATGACATATCCTAGCCTTAAACCTACTTTAAAGCCAATTGTGTCTCAACAACTCTTCTGTTTGTATCCTGCTCTGCATTACTATCATTTCTCAATTCTATAATTTATCATAATTCTGTATTTCTTTTTGTTTTTTCCTCTACATAAAATTATTTTTACTACATAATTTCAGGGTGATTTCTTAAAAAAAAAAAATAATTGTACTCTTTTGACCACTACCTTCAGAAAAAAATCCAAAACTCTCACGTGCTTGGCCAGTTAGTCCTATATGATCTGGCCCCCAGTTATCTCTGTGACTTTCTCATCTTTTACTATTATCCCTTTCCCCTTTCCACTCACGTTCCACTAAGTTTGTGTTCTTGCTGGTCTTCATGCTTATTAAGCCAGGAACATCCCCAAGGTCTATGCATTTACTGTTTCCTATGCCTGTCTGACTCATGCCCCCAACATCTACAGGAATCACTATCACATTTGTTAAGTTATTCTTCCACAGGGCTGAAATTCAGTAAAGTCTGTTAGCAGAAGCCTTTATGATTAATCAGGCATCTATATAGTAAATTGAATATGCCTCAGAAGTTGTTAAATATTTTGATATTGTTAGTGTTAACTTGTCACCTTATCTGGGAAACTTTCTCTGTCCATCCTATTGAAAATAGCATCTGCTCTCTGAAAATATTATTCTTTATATCCCTTTTTAAACATTATATCCCTTTTTAAACATTAAAAATGTCTTCACAGCATGACAACAGCTGTATCTCTCAGAATAGAATATAACCGTATGAGAGCAGTGATCTTCATCTATATTTTAGTTTTGCTCTGAACATAATAGGTCCCCAGTAAATACTTGTTGATCAAATAAATGAATATCTACTCCCACCCTAAGCAAATTGTCTTCAAAATGAGTTAGTTACTTTAGAATAATAAACTCATACAATAGGTTGTTTTATGGTGTTCTTTGTTAGTCCAAGTCCAATGGAACATCCAGTGGTGGGCATGAACCCTACTAGTCTCATTCATTTTTCAACATTTTCCCAGCTCTGTGAGTAGCACACATCCCTCTGTATTTTTCCCAGGATCCAGCATGTGACTGTTATATTATGGTTATATTATATGTGTGCCTACTACACACATAAACATATACATTCTTACCTTCCAAAGCAATAATTCTCAGCAATAGTACATTATAAACCCATAAGGAGGAAGAAAAGTATAGTATTAACTGCCTCTAATTGTGAAACTCTTTTCTCACAGTGAAATTTGAACTTTATTTACATATGTGGAGTTTTAGTTTCCCTTTCCCACACTTAAATGATTATTAAAGAGACTTTCTTTAGTTCTTTTGCTATACCTCCCATATCCTTTTGCTACTGGATTCACTCTGCCTTCACCCAGGGAGCCCTTGACCCCAGTCTTTTAAAGACAGTTCAAGTTCAGCTGCTTTCCTTGGTGTCTCTGTACCCACAGGATGCACTTATTTGACTCACTGGATTAGGGGCTGCCTCAACCTAGGCATCTCTATGAGTTTTGCCAATCCTGTTAGCCCTGTATTTTTATATGCTTTTCAGGAAAGTGTTGGGCTTTAGATCTTGTGTCCTTCAAATTCCAGGTGGCATATATCAGGAGATTCTCTACCTCCCTTGCTTTCCTTCTCTGGGGATCACAAATCTTGGGCCACCCATTTAGCATTTAGGCCTCATGTGGGAATAATATTTAACTGTTGTTCTAAGTTCACCACTCGATAGGACAGGAAACTTATAATTTTATGTCTCATTAAAATGAAAATAAAGAGCATTTTTAATTTGTAAACCCCTGAGTAATGACTTAGAAACAAATTGTCATTTCATTATAACGTAGACCTTTAGAATTGATTACAACATGCTGAAACACAGTCATTGAGTGAGCACAAGTTTGTGAAATATTAATTTCTTTGCATTAGTCTTTTCTACACATTGTCAATGCTTTTAGTTTTTTTCTCTCTTCCATTTTTTTTTAACTAAAGACTATTATACTTTGTTGAATAGAATTACAATATTTTGAAAAGATGAGGATTTCTGTTTTAGGGAACATTATAGGCTTACATAAATATCCCTTCCAGAGGTAGATTTTGTTTATGGGAATTTATCAAATTGACAGACATTAATTAAAAAACCTGTCTTTCAGCAGTCTTAATTATTATGCACACTGCTGATAAAAAATGTATTATGGATGTTTGATGCATTAAAGACATTATGTTCTCAAATGTAGATAGAAAATCAAAGGCATAGTTCAGATAAATCATAAGTGAAAGCAATCTTATAGAAGAATATACAAATAAGAATGTAAGATCATAACAAAAACAAAGAATTTTTGTTTTAGAGGGAGAGTTAAAAGCAACTTATTTTATTCAGAAAACACTCATCCTATAAATATGAGATTCTATATAAGAAAAGAGGAAAAAAAACCCAAAAACATTCTTTACAATTTTCTCTATAAGGAAGAGAAAACTACTTTGAATTAACCATGTAGGAGAATGAGAAGTTATGTGGATTTCTGAGTTAGTTTTCAAAAGATCTTATTTTTACAAAGTTTTTCTGAATTAAATTTTAACATTCTCTTCTCTGGTTAAGGATTTAAAGATTAAATTTTGTGTCTTTAAAAAAAAAATAACCAGACATATGCCTGTCTTGTTTCCTCAGCTATAGAAGTAATGACATCAACAGTGATACTGTTGTACAGTGATACAGTATTTTCTACTGCTTAATTGTATGAGAAGGACATAGTGTCAAAGAGGAAATCATTATGTTACTGTTTATGTTATTTTCTAAATACCTAGAAAATTTACAGATAATTTTGCAGCTACTTTCCATAGTTTAATTCCAATTGAAATCACATCACTTCTTGTATTTAATATGTTGTTTAATATATTGTTGAAAAGTATTTTCAAACATTGTAAACTTAGAATACTTATTGATTCCATAGTTCAGAGAAATTTTTAATATTTTCCATGCATTAACTTTTGTGATAATAAGTACAATTGCCTATCATAACTGAACTGTTTGAATATTTTCCTGATGCTTTATTTAGTTGGGATATTAATCCTTGACTTATGATAAAATATTGCTGTTTTTAACTAAGGGAGAGCAATTCCTTTAACTTTAGGATATTTATTTATAGCCATGATGTACAGTAGAATATTGTTATGTGAATTAGCCAGATCTTAATTGTAGTCTTCATTTCATTGCTTTAAAACATAAAGTGACTTAAAGCCAAGCAGTTTTATGAAAAGTAACAGATTTATTTTAAATCCTGACTAATTTTAAATGTATACAGTTGCTACATGTTGATCAATTCATTGTAAATTTGAAAATTGAAAGCTGCACCATTGTTTAAGTCAAGGATCATCTGAAGTCCCATTAAAATCCAACCAGATAAGTGCTTTAGTAGAAATTAATAACATTGTATGCCACCAAAACCAAAATTTCATAATAGCAAACATAAAATAATAAATATAAGATTTCTTATTTTGTTTAGACTTATATAGACCAGATAAGAAATCTGTAATTTAATAACAAGAAGTTTTATTGACTATGTTTGCTAAATGCTATTGTTATCACTGCCATGCTCCTGTTAGTTTGAGTCCTCTTAGCGGCAGAAGCCAGACAAAAATAATTGTGCAGGTCATGTTCTGGGGAAAATATATGTAAGGATAAATGAGAGAAATTAGAGGAGGGGAAAGCATAAGACTGCAACTTAGGACTGACTCCTGTGGAGGAGATGGGGTAGAAAGGAGGATTGAGGAGGAGGAATCTTGGATTGCAGTACCATTTTAAGAGAAGTCTTGCCAAGTTGGTTGAATAACACTCAGGCCAAAGTTGCTCATAGGAATGGTCCTGCTTTAATATACCTGCTAAACTTAGTTATTGAATGGCGGCAACCTATGGAAGTGTGGCTTTGGCAAAGACGTAGGGTAGATGCAGTGGATAGCAGTCAGTTATGCTCCCTGAAATAACAAATCTGAACAGCACATTTTCATGGCCAGCATATGCCATTTTTAGTTTGTTAGAGGATTGAGGAGGGTATTCTTAATCTTCTGAGATATCTCTAAAATTTCTCAAGAATCTGTCTGTCTATATATTCCTATGGAGTGGAATTCAAAATGTGGTGGAGCTTCCTGCCTCTCAGGACATAACTAGGAAGGGACAGTATGATAACTCACCATCTAAATTATATTTACTGAGAAAATAACCAATTTCATAGGTGATAATTTAGTCTGACATGATATTCAAAGGGCATAAAAGTACCTATAGGGTGGTAGACTTCACAAACAGTTTATGTTAGCAGGTCCAAGAGTCAGATAGATCATAGGAATGAGAAATTCAAGAGTCAGAAGTAGGTAGGAGTTTAAGGGAAATAACAAGTAGCAAAACCTCTGCCATTGGACTGGGATTTAAGGACAGGCTCCAGTCCTTGAGACATTAACAAGTTGGGTAAGCATAGGGAAATACTCCAATCCTAGAGTCTGAGAATTAAGCCATTTTCAATATAGAGACTGAAGGTTTCAGTAACAGTCAACAAAATGAGAGTTCAATTTTAAAGACTGGGATATAGGATCAACAAAATCTAGACTAAATCAGAAGCTCAGTCAATTAATATCTAAACAGTCCTGTGAGTAAGAGTAGAAGCAACAGTAAGTTGATAATGTGTTCCATGATGTTGGACTCTAATTTCTTAAATTTTTCCTGCTTTATCAGTAACTTTAGAGAATTGTCCAGAAATGTGCCACATTGGATTTAAAATTGCTTTAGTCACTGTAGAGGCTAAAGCTTAGGAATGAGGTAGGACCAGATGCCTGCTTCTTCTAATCCAGGCGATTGCAACCTTATCATTCTTTCCCTTGCTTCCATCAGAGTCTGTCACAACAGTGAGGAGAAATTTAGATGGACTTAAGGTAAAGATACATTTGCTCCTAGGTTGCATATGACCTCACGGAATTTTCTAGAGTGTTTCCAGTAACATTAATATTCTAGCATCACTGATTTTCATGCAATGTTATTGCTGCGGTAGCTAGTTTGTTCTGCAGAATGTTACAAAGGGCTATTTAAATTTTATATTTCAGCAGTATTTCATAGAAGCCTTGTCTGAGCTAATCTTGGAAATCTTCCATCAAGATAGTCTCAGCTTTTCTTCATTAGTTACTAGTATCTGGAAGTGTAAGGTTCAATGGCTGTTCTATATTAACATAGGGCTTGCTAGAAGTATTTAGTTTATTATAATTGTAAAATATTCTTTTAAAAATTATTTTTGTTTATGGGAGTTTGTACAAAGCAATTCAGCAACTATAACAATAGAAAGTTATCAGTATAAGAACATCTGGTTAGCGTATGCAATTTCTTATATTGTCCCATTACTTCCATTCGTAACAAAAAATGGTAATTTGTTATTATACTAAGAAATACATCTAAGAATCACCAGCTATTTTGTTGCTTATAAATTTTAAAATTTCAAATAATGTTTATATTATTCATAACTGTGGTATTGGTTTAAATTCTCCTCAAAGAACTACATTAATCTGAAAAGTCACTTCTGATATATTTAGTAATTTGTTTATGTAAACATATTCAAAAATAATTTTACATTAATCCCTTTTTAGTGACTACAATAAAAGTAACATTTTTTCATTTTTATATTTAAAACATTGTGATTTCTGAATTAGCTAATAACTACCTATCTTTTAGACTAAAAAGTGGGTGTTCTCTCAAGTGAATAAAAGCTATTTGTTTTAATTTTTATAATTCTCCTCATTTTACAGTTGGCATAATACATTTTATCTACAGAGTAACTTTCTAAGTTTAAAAAAACCTCACCTCCCTTCTTACTGCATTTTTAGGTTAGTAGAAAACGATTTATGTTTTTTTCATTTTTAACTTTACACAAAGCACAGAATTTCAATGAAAATGCATTATTCTGACAATCTTTCTCTACTGGAAAATTTCCAGAATAGCTCTTCAAAAGAATAATGGGCCCCAGTACCATTATGATACAATCCATGTAAGTATTTTTTACATGAAGAATATCCCATTGGGTGCAATTGATTATGGAGAATGTACTTTGATTGATTTCTGGGCTCTCAATATGGAAGCCTTGCTTTAATGAGTATGGTGGATAGACTAAGAGGAAGTAGAAAGACAATTTATTGAAAACAATTACTAGGGTTTAAAACTTTTTTGTAAGTTCATTTATTATCTTTTGCTAGCTCTCCAGGAAATAAGAAGTTCTGACAAGATCTTTTACTATAACATGTACAAACTTACTTAAGACTTGCAAGCAGAAAATGACGCATTAAACAGCTTAGTTATGAATTATTTTCATTCACTCAGCATTAAACATTAATAGGATAATATTTCTATTTAGAACCAGGACGTGCTAATTAATATACTAACATATTTATTCATGTGATTCATATAAATATATTAATAACATTTTTCTTGATCTCTAAAGAAATTGATCCATTAGCCATTATTTTCTACTGAAAATGAAACATTTTCATTTGCGTAAGCCTGCAGTGTTTCCTTAGGAAATGCTTAGACATTTTTATATTGCCCAATGAAGTCAAGAGAAGTCTATTCTGTTAAGGTCTTATTGCGTCACCCCCTGAAAGTGATGAAAGGACAAGGAGAATCACCTGGAGGCATCGAGTGCTTAGATTGCTGGGAACCAGCCAATTCTCAGGGCACCAGCCTAGGGAGCTTATACCTCTCTCTGGTCTTGGTTGACTCACAGGCATTAATGCCAAAAGTAACTATAGGATTTATTGTTCATGATGAATTGATGAGTGTTAGTGGGAGAAGCAATTAGTAGTTGCAGATACTCTCTAGAGCAGTGCTTCTCAGACTATAATTGGCATACAAATCTTCCTGAGATCTTGTTAAATTGTGGATCTTGATTCAGGAGGCCAAGGTGGGGCCTGGAATTCTACAGTTCTAGCAGTCTCCTGAGTGATGCTCATCATAGTGATGCAGGGTCATACAATCTGCACTGGGAGTAGACTGTTCTGGAGCACAGCCAGCTCAAAGTTACCTGTGCCTGAGGCATAATCACATCCCTAGCACATCCCCAAACCTTCCCACAAGATGGACATACTCAGAGTCATTTGAAGTATATTTTCTCATTATAAATCTGTGCTTTACAGTAGAAGTCTTTTTGCAAGGGCAAGATGGAGACATTTAACTCTATTTTCTTGGAGATCTATTTGTTACCTAGTCAACTACTACTATTCTGCAGTTTCTATACTGTTTCTCTTTCTCTGCCTCTTTCTTCCTGCCGAAAGTCTGGCCAGAGTGTACAACTACTCTAATGCCTTCTATTTCTACCTGGATAATTAGGATGACCTTCCCTTAAGCTATTCAATAGAGTCTCCTGCAGCTCAATACTTCAAACTCAACTTAATCCATTAAGGATTATGAAAAAGATTATGTCTGTTTTTAATGTAAACTCTGCATATTTATATAGACAGAATTTCTTAAAAACATGATAGAAAAGAATAAAAATAGCCAAACGTTTCTGAGAAAATACACAGTTACAAAATAAGCTTACATTGGATATAAACAATAAATCATTTTCTATCCCTCTGTACTCCTTTAAAGGGATTTCAAGTTTGTTTTCCTATGCATACCTTCATAGATGCAGAGATGACAACTTAAATTTGTGAAATAATTTTCATATCATAAAGAACCACATAGATTGTTTTTATTTGAAGCAATTGATGAGAAAAGTGGGCTCTATCATTGCTCATGTTGCACACTTTGAAGGATGTTGAAAGTTATTTCTGCTTCTATACCATAATCCTTTCTATTAGACTTGCAGTAGTGCCTAAAATGCCACTTAGGTTATTTGTGTGGGTAAGACATACAAGTCTTAATAGTTATAATTAAAAGATTAGTGCAAACTAAAAGATATTGTGAAAATTTATCGTTTGTTTTAGTTACATTCTCCAGCTAGTGTCTTTTGCATTCTTTACTTTATGTTTATACATTTATCTCATACATTCTCTAAATGTTGCAAGTCTCCAAGAATCTTTCTCTGATATTCTCTTTTTCTTGTGTTTTTCCAACTACTGTTAACATAGGCTAAGCTGGACTTTTTTTTTTCAGGTATAAACAATGAACTAAAGGCTCTGAATTCTTACTAAGACTGACATAGTGTTCTTCAGCTCCAGAAATATATTTCTTCTACTTACTTTACATATACAAAAGCTAGATGAGAATTGGGATTTTAGAGTATTAAAATTATTAAAGGTTCTAATAGTATGTTAGTATAACATATTTAGGTTAATATGCTCTTTAGTGTGTATCCTATGTTAGTTATAAGAACATATTTATTACTACCAACTCCTTTATCAAGTGCCCTGATGAACTTGTTTATTATTAATTTTCTCAGAATGTTCCTCTCACACTGAGAAATACAACTATAAGGAATGGTCATAAAGTATATATACTTTCAAAAGGATAAATATTTTTTTAATTTCTGTGTGTCTGAATTCATCTAATTTCTTATATATAAATTGAATTGTTCTTTTATAGCAAAAATATATTGCATAATTTAAAATGGATTTTGAAGTTAATAAACGTTCATTTAATTGATGAAACTGTTGTTTGTATTATCTTATTGTGGCATAGCCTGTTAGTAAATAGTAATGTCTGTTGCTGAACATAAAAAATTGTTTCCTTGGTAGCTGTTGCCCATTGTGCTAACTGGGAGCCTGAAGACAGGCCCACCCTGCCCATTGCTGCTGGCATCTGTGTGCACCAACAGGCAGCCTGAGGACAGCTCTACACCACCTAAAGTCATCATCTGTGGTACCCTCTCAGGTTTTCAGGGGCCTGAGGCTTGATCCACTCTGCCTGCAACTGTTGGCACCTATGCATGCCATTCAGGAGTTGACAACAGACCTCTTCCACTGACCACTGCTGTTGGTGCCCAAACATATTGTCTGCAAGAGGATAATAGTGGTGGTGGTAACTGGAGACTGAGAAAACCAGTCCTCAGGTCCCAGAGAGGGATGGGTGGGCACTGGCAACAGGTAGAGTGGGTATATCCAGGCCTCTGGACAGTGCATGTGAATGGCAGTGGAAGGTAGGCAAGCCTATCCTGAGGCCCCCAGGAAGCATGCTGCTAATGGTGCTGAGTGGGATATGTCAATCCTCAGGCCCCGAATGATGATGCAGACATTGGCAGTAGTGGTGGTAAAAAGGGCAAAGCTACCCTTAAAAAATATAGAACTAAAGTGTTCTTAAGCAAAAACAGATAATTCCTCACCACTACATTGACTCTACAAGAAATACATAAGAGAGTCTTACATTTGGAAGTAAAAGGGTGATATCTATTAATACCATCATGAAAATACACAATAAAATTCACTCATAGAGCAGATACACAAATAGGGAAAAGAAAGGAGTTAAAGATCACCACCACAGTAAACCACTAAAATGCAATGATAAACAATAAGCGAGGAAGAAAGGAACAAAGGATATACAAAACAACCAGGAAACAATTAACAAAATGACAGGAATATATTCATGCCTATTAATAATCTTAAAAGCAAACACATTAAATGCCCCAATTAAAAGATAGACTGGTTGAATATAAAAATACTATAAACACTGCCTACAAGAAACTCACTTTACCTATAAAGATGCATATGAACATCAAAAATGAAAAACATCCCTTGCAAATGGAAACTAAAAGTGAGCAGGAGTAGCTATATTTAGGTATAATAGACTTTAAATCAAAAATAATAAAAATAGACAAGGTCATTGTGTTATGATAAAAATATCAATTCAGCAAGAAGATATAACAATTTTAGATATATATGCACTCAGTACTGGAGCACCCAGATATATAAAGCAAATATTATTAGATCTATTGGGAAAAATAGACTCTAATACAATAATAGTTGGTGACTTCACCATGGCACTCTCAGCATTAAACAAATTAGAAAATGAAGGAAGAAACATGGATTTAAATTACATCTTAAACCAAATAGACCTAACAGACATTTACAGAACATTTCAACCAATAACTACAAAATATACATTTTCTCATCAGTACATGGAACATTATCCAGGATAGACCATATATTAGACCACAAAATAAGTCCCAACAGTTTTTTTAGAAAATGAATATTATATCAAGTATATTGTAAAACTACAATGGATTAAAAGTAGAAATCAAAGAAAAGAGGAGTTTTGAGCATATACAAATAAATCAAAAATTTAAAAAAAACATGCTCATGAATGACCATTGAGTTAACAAAGACATTAAGGAGAAATTTTTTTAAAAAGCAACCTAAAACCAGTGAAAATGGAAATATGACATACCAAAACCTATGGAATACAGCACAGACAATGCTAAGAGGAATGTCTGTAGGAATGAAAACTATATCAAAACATAGAAAAGTTTTAAATACTCTAAAGATGGACCTCAGAAACTAGAAAATTAATAACAATTTAATGCAAAATTAGTAGAAGAAAGGAAATAAAAAAGAATGGAGCAGAACTAAACAAAATAGAGACAAAAACTGATTAAAAAACAAACTTTTTTGAAAATAAAAAAATATAAACTTCTGGATACACTAATAAATAATAAAGAAGATCCAAATAAATAAGAAACAAAAAAGGAAAATTTAAAACTGATACTATGTCAATGCGAATGATCATTGGAGGCTCTTATGATTAACTATATGCTAACAAATTTAAAAACCTAGAGAAAACAAATTCCTGAAGAATTACAGTGTACCAAGATTGAACTAAAAAGAAATAGAAATCCTTAACAGACTAATAGTATGTATAAGATTGAATCAATAATAAAAAGTCTCTCAAGATAGAAAAGCTCAGGACCAGATGGCTTTAATGATAAACTCTACCAAACTTGTGAAGAACACCAGTTGTTCTCAAACAATTCCAAAAACACAAACAGGAGTGAATACTTCCTAACTTCTTCTATGAGGCCTACTACTAAAACCAGAGAAGGACACAACAATAAAAATACAGGCTGATACCCATAAGGAACATAGATGCAAAAGTCCTCAAGATAATAATAGCCCAAATTCAACAGCACATCCAAAAGTTAATACACTGTGATCAAGTGGTGTGATCCCACGGATGCAAGGATTGTTCAATCTACACAAATCAATAAATGTGATATGTCATATCAACAGAATGAAGGTCAAATGCTGTGTAATCATTTAAATAGACACAGAAAAGAGCATTTGATACAATTCACCACACCTTTGTTATAAAAACTCTGAACAAATTAGGCATAGAAGGCACAAACCTCAACATAATAAAGACCATATTTGATGAAATCCCAGCTTTTTTGTATCTTATGAAACAGGGAAAAGCTGAAAGTTTTTACTCTAAGAACTTGAAGAGAGGTCTTCATTTTCACCGCTCCTATTCAACGTAGTACTGGACTTCCTAGCCAGAGCAATCAGGCAAGAGAAGAAAATAAAAGACGTTCAAACTGGAAAAGAGAAATCCAACTTATCCTTCATTGCAGATGTCATGCAAAAACACTCTATACAAAAATCAGTAATGTTTCTATATACCAATTAGAAATTAGCTTAAAATAAGAATGAAATCTCATTTAAAGCAGCTAAAAGAAAAATTAAATACCTCTAATACACTTAGCCAAAAAAATGGAAGACTTCTATAACAAAAATTGAAAAGCACTGATGAAAGAAATTGGACACAAACAAAGGAAAATACATCCCATGCTCATGTATTGAAAGAATTAATGTTGTTAAAATGACCATGCTCCCTAAAATAATATACATATTTGATGCAATCCTCACTAAAAAAACCAATGACATATATCACAGAAATAGAAAGAATAATCTTATTTTTATTATTATTTTTTAAGACAGAGTTTCTTTCTTGTCGCCCAGCCTGGAGTGCAATCGTGCAGTCTTGACTTACTGCAACCTCTGCCTCCCAGGTTCAAGCAACTCTCCTGCCTCAGCCTCCCTAGTAGCTGGGATTACAGGCACCTGCCACTGCACCTTGTTAATTTTTTGTATTTTTAATAGCAACGGGGTTTCGCCATGTTGGGCTAGGCCTATCTCAAACTCCCAGTCTCAGGTGATCTGCCCACCTCAGCCTCTCAAAGTGCTGGGATTACAGGTGTGAGGCACTGCACTCAGCAATAATCATAAAATTTGTAGGGAACTACGGAAGACTCTGAATAGTTGAAGTAATATTGAACCAAAAGGAACAAAACTGGAGGCATCACACTATCTGACTTCAGAATATACTACAGAACTATAGCAACCAAGCAAGATGGTACTAGCATAAAAACAGACCAATACTCCAGAACTATAGTAACCAAAGCAACATGGTACTAGCATAAAAGAACACACACAGTCCAATGGAACAGAAGAAAAAACCCAGAAATGAAGCCACATCTTTACAGCCAACTGAATTTTGACAAAGGACTCACAAACATTCAGTGGGGAAAGGGCAGTTTCTTCAATAAATGGTACTGAGAAAACTGAATATCCATATGCAGAAGGATGAAACTAGACTCCTGTATCTCACCATCTAAAAGATCCAACTCAAAATGTCTTAAAGAGTTAAGTGTAAGACCGAAAACTTAAATACCATTAGAAAAAAAAATAGCAGACAAGCTTGAAAAAACTGCTCTAAGCAAAAATTTTTTGGCTAAGACATAAGCAATAAAAAGTAATGGATAGGACTACATTGAATGCAAAACTTCTGAACAGCAAAGAGAAAAATCAACAGAATGGAGACATTACCTATAGATTGACAGAAAATATTTGCAAACTATTTATCTGATATGGAACCAATATCCAGAATACACAAGGAACTCAAACAATGCAACAGCAAAAACAAAACAAAACAAAACAAAAACAATTCCATTAAACAGTGTGCAAAGGATCTGAATAGACATTTCTCAAAAGAGGACTTACAGATGGCCATTAGGTACACAAGAAAATGCTCAGTATTACCAATCATTAACGAAATGGAAATAAATCTCAAATGAGATATCACCCAAATCCTGTTAGAATTATTAGAAAAAGACAAATAATAGATGCTAATAAGAAGGTGGAGAAAAGAAAACTCTTGTACATTGTTGGTAGGAATGTAAATTAGTACAGTCATTACTAATGACTGTGGAAAATTATGGAGGTTTCTTAATAAAACAATTTTATGCAAAGTGGATTTCATGCAATCAAGTAATTCCACTACTGGATATTTATTCAAAGGAAAGGAAATCAGCATATCAGGGATACCTGCATCTCCATGTTTACTGAAGCAGTATTTACAATAACGAAGAGATGGAATTGACCTACAAATCATCCACAGAATAATGAATGAAGAATACACACACACACACACACACACAAGAAAATACTCTTCTTCCATAAAAAAAATCAAGTCATTTGCAGCGACATGTATGGAACTGGAGAACATTATGTAAATTAAAATAAGCCAGGCACAGACAGACAAATATTTTATATTCTCATTCACATATGGAAGCTAAAATATTTGATCTCTTGGAGTAGAGAGCAAGATGATAGTTATCAGAGGCTGGGAAGGGTTGAGGAGGGGATGAAGAGGGATTGATTAATGGGTACAAACATACAGTTAGATGGGAGGAATAAGTTTTATTGTTTGATAGCCCAGTAGCGTAACTATAGTTAACAATAATTTATTGTATGTTTAAAAATAGCTAAAAGATGTTTGGAAGTTCCCAACACAACAAAATGATAAGTGTTTGAAGAGATGGGTATCCTAAATAATTGGATTTTATAATTACACATTGATGCATGTATTAAAATATCACATGTATTCCTTAAATAAAGATAATTATGTATCAAATTTTAAAAATAAAAAACATTTTATTTTATTTAGAGATAGGGTCTTGCTTTGTTGCCCAGGGTGGAGTGCAGTGGTGCAATCATTGCAGCCTCAAACTCCTGAGCTCCAGTGATCCTCCTGCCTCAGATCCCAAGTAGCGAGGACTAAAAGTATGTACAACCATTTCCAGCTAATTAAATTGTGTGTGTGTGTGTGTGTGTGTGTGTGTGTGTGTGTGGAGGGGTGGCTCTCGCTCTGTTGCCCAGGCTGGTCTTAGTCTGCTGCCCTCAAGTGATCCCCCAACCTCAGCACCTGAGAGTGTTGAGATAACAGGCATGAACCATCATACCAAAAAAAAAAAAAAGGTTTTCCCAGTAGTTTTCTAAGTTTAGTAAAAATATTTATTTTTCATCATTATAAAAATTATTTATAAAGATAGATTCTATTTTGCACATTGTTAAGTGGGTCTTTTATCTCCCTTGGCAACTTCTTTCGTTTAGCATTACAAATGAAATTTTAAGTTTGGCATGACATCTATCTATCTATTTATTTTTATTGTACTTTAGGTTCTGAGGTACATGTGCAGATCATGCAGGATTGTTGCATAGGTACACACATGACAATGTGGTTTGCTGCCTATATTCCCTCGTCACCTACATCTAGCATTTCTCCCCATGTTGTCCCTCCCCAACCTCCCCACCCACCCTGCTGTCCCTCCCTTGGCCCCCTCCATCAGACCCCAGTGTGTGATGCTCCCTTCTCTGTGTCCATGTGTTCTCATTGTTCAACACCCCCACCTATGAGTGAAAACATGCGGCGTTTGATTTCCTGTTCTTGTGTCAGTTTGTTGAGAATTATGGTTTCCAGATTCATCCATGTCCCTACAAAGGACACAAACTCATCATTTTTTATGGCTGCATCATATTCCATGGTATATATGTGCCACTTTTCCTTGTCCAGTCTATTGTCGATGGGCATTTGGGTTGGTTCCAAGTCTTTGCTATTGCAAACAGTGCCACTATGAACATACGTGTGCATGTATCTTTATAATAGAATTATTTATAGTCCTTTGGGTATATACTCAGTAATGGGATTGCTGGGTCAAATGCAATTTCTATTCCTAGGTCCTTGAGGAAGTGCCACACTGTCTTCCACAATAGTTGAACTAGTTTACACTCCCACCAACGGTGTAAAAGTGTTCCTATTTCACTACATCCACTCCAGTATCTGTTGTCTCCAGATTTTTAATGATCACCATTCTAACTGGTGTGAGGTGGTATCTCAATGTGGTTTTGATTTGCATTTCTCTAATAAACAGTGATGATGAGCAATTTTTCATATGTTTGTTCACCTCATATATGTCTTCTTTTGAAAAGTGTGTGTTCACATCCTTTGCCCACTTTTGGATGGGTTTGTTTTTTCTTGTAAATCTGTTTTAGTTCTTTGTAGATTCTGGATATTAGCCCTTTGTCAGATGGGTAGATTGCAAAAATTTTTTCCCATTCTGTTGGTTGCTGGTTCACTCTAATGATTGTTTCTTTTGCTGTACAGAAGCTCTGGAGTTTAATTAGGTCCCATTTGTCTTTTTTGGCTTTTGTTGCCAATGCTTTTGGTGTTTTAGTCATGAAGTCCTTGCCTATGCCTGATATTTATTTTCATCATCAGTGTTTAATTATCTACTTTTATTAATAAAGTTCTTGCCTAAATTATAGAGCAAACCTTCTAGAAGAATTGAACTTTTATCCTGTAAACTTTACCATAATTTTTAAAAATCAATTTAAGTAATTAAGGAAATAAAAATATTTTTAAACCTGAATTTTTTAACTAGTTCAAAAGTTTGGAGATAATTACCATCTACAAAATAAAGAAATGTGATAATGTACCAGTCAATAATGCCTTAAACTTGTCTGAAGTACAGCATCAAGATTAATGGCTCAAGGAATCATGAACAAATGAGGTATAGTCATTTTATTGCACAGGGGTAAAATATATTTATAGAAACACAATAGAATAATTTTTAAAATGGTATTTATTATTTAGAACATTATAAAAAAACTAAAAACAGATTTTGAAAGCTTTGTAACTACATAAAATTGCTATTATATATTACAGTATAGGTACTTCTAATTTGCAGCATAGAACATCTTAATATTTTATTCAGAAATTAGAAGATCATTAAAATTTTGAGGTCAGGTATATCAGATGTAGCAGCTAATATACATCATGATCTAAGAGCCATGAAACTGTCCTGATATCTTTTCCAAGTAGTAACCTAACATTCCTCAAGGGGATTCTTTTCAAAGAGCAGCCATAATGTAGGCAATTCTTGCTAATTTAATGACCATCTTCAAGCTATATAAGAGTATAATAATAAGGATGTCTTGAAGATGCCATTGTCATAAAAATACATGTGTCTGTATGTGAAACCTTTAATAAAACCTTTATTTTCTTTGAATGGCTTACTGATTTACAAATTAGCTGTATTAAAAGCAATAATAGAAAATATATTTTTTAAAGTATATATATTGCTACAAATCAGTGAAACTGTATATTAGAAGGCCTTCATCATATAGAGTATATAATAACTAACATATGAAACTTAGTGTTTGCTTTGCCCCTCCAGTCACCAACACAAGTCTGCTGCACTGCTGGTTCTTTCTTTGTCAAAAGTCTTTCCATGTCATAGACAGCTGGGCTGTGAATGCTAAGGTGGGCTCTTGACTACAGGTTCTAGTTATCAGAATCAGGACTCTAATGGTACAGGAATTACATAAAAAAGAAAAACAGGAGGGCAAATACTAGGAATTTTCCCAACTCATATCACAATCAAATACTGAAAAAACTCAATTTAAATTATTAACATTTAAATAAATATATATATATTTATGGTGATTAATGTATTTCTACTTTACTCTCAAATCCTACAGGCTGTGTCAGAGAAGAAATATGTCTTTCAGATAAAATTTACCAGACCAATAATAGCCAAGTCCACCCCCAGAGAATGGAATGGTAGACAAAAATCCTGGTTCATGAGTTAGATTTAGTGCTCTGATGGAAATAGGAATTTGTCTCCCTAAGAAGGCAGATTATATATATATAATATATTAATTAATATATTATTAATATAATGTTTATTATAACATGTTATAATATTGGTGTTAATATAATTAACATATAGGTTAATTTTTATTAATTTATATAATTTATATAGATATTTAATATATGTTAAATATATAATATAAAATATTTATATTTTAAATTTTTATTTTAACAATTTGTCAGTATTTTTTATGAACTTACATGTGATGTTTAGTGTGCTTTTGGACATTAGAAATTGGTGTTTAAACCCACCACCCTATCTCTCTTTATTCTAGTTTTATCAGCTAATATTTTGCCAAAAATGTAAGTTGTACTATGCAAACTCTGATCCTGGACATAATCAGCATCCTGAATAGACACAGGCCTGTACCACTTGCCGGCATTATATTCTGAATTTAGATTTGATCAAACAGTGTTCCTGGATTTTGGCAGAAACATAAGACTCCTGAGTCAAAGGTGAAGGATTTTATTACTCATGGCCCAGAAAATAATATGAGCATCAGGATACTCATGTCCATTTTTGTTTTACTGCTATTTTAGGAGGTAATGTAGATAGTCTCACATACATATCTACACACATATACATAATGGGATATGTGATTAGGAACCCAAAGTTTAAGAACCTGAGTCTTCTGTACTAGGCAATAAGCATTCCTGCACTTTCCTCTGAAGAGAAAAGCTATTTCTATTTTCCAGTGCTGAAAGTGCTCATAAATATAGCAGTTAGTGCCTCACTTGCAAGACATGTAGAAATTCAAGGAACTCATGGAAAGTTGTTCCCCAGCAAGATGAAGAATATATAATTATTTTTTAAAAAATTAAATTCTTGCCAAATTTCTTCCTCTTCCATCACCACCAGCAATCCCCTTCAACTTTTCCATGAACCTCAATTAATAGATTAAGGAAAATATATTTGGCCAAATAGGCATTACAATGTTATGTCTAAGATTTTATAGAAATTTGGAAAGAATTGGAAAAATTTGTAAAAGGGTACAAGAAAAATATGGCTGTTATGAAAATAGTGTAATATTTTATCTGTTATTATGATGAAAAACTGCTGTTCAGGGATTCTAGAAGATAAACAGTTTCAAGAACTTTAACATTTAAACTTGACTAGTGGCCAGTTGCTGAAGTTTATATTTTAATTGTATGAAAATAATATCAATAGAACTAAATTTATACATTAATGTGTATTTAAGTAAACACAGTCTCTCATAATTTCTTCTTATATATTTAATACTCTAAAACTTAAGCATTCATGTCAAAATTAGAAATAAAATGGCCACATTTTAAGGGTTGTCATTTGTTTTGTTTTGAAAATTAGAGAAAGTTACTTGATGAATTGTCTACATTATATAAGAAACAAAACAGCACATTGAAACATTAAAACGTTAGATGGTTCAAAACTTATTAATCCAAATTTTGTAACAAAGTTATTCTTAATTTTGGTGAGAAAAGCATACTTTTGAATAAGTTTGTTACTCATAGTAATTTGACCACTCTACCATAATAGAACCATTTTTTTTTCTTATTCAGTTTTTTAAAAATATTTGAAAGCAGTAGCATTAAAATTGAACAATTATGAAAAATCCTAATGATAATCGCAGAAAAATTTAATCATACATAATAGTAACTAAATGTTTGAGGTTTCTGCGTCTCTAAACCAAAAAAAAGAAGAAATTAAAGCTGTTAGTTAAACTTGTTATATAAGTTGGTTTGAAAACCCAAGCTGTTAAAAACTGTAAAATTTGACAAAGTATTTTATACTTTTGAGAGAAAGCAATTGATGCAAAAGCAAGCACCAAAAGAGACTCAAGCATAATGTTGGTATTATTAGGCTGCCTCTAAAATAGTCTTCATTAACAAGACAAAATTACAAAATTGGATTTCCTTTGTTTCAGTAAGTTCTGCCATGATATAAAGACATTTTCCTTGTTTTGAAGTGTCTTTTCTCTTTCTTTTATCAGTTTAGATTAAGTTCTTTGAGAAGTTTCTATTACTGAGAAAGAATAGAAGAATGAGTATTAAAAGAAAATTCTACCACATTTTGGCTCTTCCATCACACACCTGCTCATATGCACCCTCCATTTCATATACTGGGTAATCTACCGTTGTAGGGAGACAAATCCCTGATTCCATCAGAGTACTAAATCTAACTCATGAACCAGAATTTCTGTGTCTATCATCCCATTCTATGGGTGTAGAATAGGTTATTATTGACCTAGTAAATTTTAAACTAAAAGACACATTTATTCTCTGACACAGCCGGTAGTATATGAGAATAAAGTAGGACTAGGTTAACCACCATAAAAAGTCATATTTGAAAAAAGGACAATGAGAAACACATGAATTTACGGGTACATAATTATCACAACCCAATACCAGAAATAATAAAGATCTTCTCCTCTGAGAATGGGGTAAGTTTCTCGATTAGCTCATCTAGCAAATCCTTATTTTGCTTTATGAAAGAAACTCCTTTCCATCTTTCTCTCCACTCTTAGTTCTGAACTTTAAGATAGTTGATCTTCATCATTTTTTTGTTTATATTTTTCATGTGTCCAAACTGAAGTAGTTCATATTCAAGATTCCCCATGATCCAAGAAAGCCACTGATGCTACAGCTATTTTCTTCACATTTCATATATGAAGAAGGAGTAAAATTGGGAATCCCAGTGAAAGGACATCTGCTTACATCCGTTGGCCATCTCTAGCTGCCAAGGAAAAATACTGTTTTTTTTTTTTTTGGCCAAGTATGTTGTTTATTAGCACAAAATTATAGTGCTGCAAGTAAGATTGAATGGAAACGTAAATATTGGCACAGTAACTAGTAATCTACGAAACAAAGCATAACATCAAATTAATCCTCTTTCTGCAACTGTGGTGTTCTCTTCCCATTTTCCTGGTGAATCCTTGGTAGCACCATCTACTCTATGAGCAACAGTAATTTTTGATGTGTATTTTTCTCTCTCACTCCATATCCAAACATGAAAATATCAGAATTTTCTTTCTTTTTATAATGTCAGCTAGATAATGTGCTGATAGCATAATAAGGTTCGAGGAAGGCATATCTCACACAAGAGCCTGAAAACCCAGTCATCACACTAGTGAACTACAAAAAGATCTCTCAAGATGCTTAACTACCTTCAACTTGGGTCCTTTAACTGCATGACACTCTAGCTCCAGCTACATGTTTTTTCCTTGCCTTTTCAATCAAAACCCACTAAAACCTATGAGATATACCCACAATCAGTTTCTCATTAATTTCTTAATCCTTTGCAATCTGTTTTCTGTTGCTTTTCTCCAATCTGAATGAACACCCTTTTAAATGGTATTCAGGGGCATCAACTTTCTAAATCAAGTAAAACTTCTAATTTTCATTTTATTTATTCTCACTAAAGCTTAAGACTCTATTGCTCACCTCCACCATCTTGAACCTTTTTTATCCTTTTGACTCTACTTTTACCATCCATTCATTCTTCCTTCCTTATAAGAACTCCTCTTTGTCCTCTATGTCAGTTAACTCACTTGTATTTAGGATACTATTCATTATTATTGCCTTAAAAAGCATAAATAATCATCTCTCTCCTTTATATTTGACAACTTTACATAAAATAGGTAATCTCAACAATATTCAAATATACTGTATTAAGCAGAGTGGCTCTCAAAAGATGTCTATACCCTGATCCCTAGAATGTATTTGCATATTAGATGAACTAGAATGGATTTTCAAATGTAAATAAGGTTATAGACTTTAAAGTAAGATGATTATACTGCATTATCCAGTTGGCCCAGTCTAGTCATATAAATCCTTAAAGGAAGGAGTGTAGTAGAAAAAAATGGTGGAGTAATTTAGAAATAAAAGAGAGACTTGGCCAAGCTGGAAGGGGTAAATGGAAAGCATGCAAATAAATGGAGACAATCCCTGGGAGCAAAGATTTGCTCCCAGATGACGGAAAAGAAATGAGAACCAGAGTCGTACAACCTCAAGAAACAAAATTCGGCCAATACCCTGAATAGGCTGAGAAGCAGATATTTCCTTAGAGGTTCCAGCAGGGAAAGCAGCCTTGCAAAAACTTGATTTCTGTCTCTTAGAGTTTTGACCTACAGATATTATGTAATAATATATTTATTGTCATTTTGAGCTGGTCATTTTGTGGTAATTTGTCATGGCAATAATAGAAAATTAATATACACACAAAATACCTTCTCATCTTAACACAAATAAAGGAAATTCTGGGAATTTGGAGCCTGAATATGGCTCTCCTCCACTCTCCAGCCATATTTAGGTTATTTTGTCTCTCCTGAGCTCAGTGAACTCAGGAGAGTTCACTTGCAGGCTATTAGGGGGGACTGAGGTCTTGAGGTTTGTAGAGGTCCCTTTAAAGAGTGATGTGGGGGACAAGAAATTTCCTGCAATAAGACCAAAATGTCCAGAGGCCTTAATGGAAGAAAGAGCATCTTGCCAGGAGCTTTTTGTGGGGGAATTAGTGAAATCTGGGCATAATGCCATAGCCTTTCGTGAGTGTCAGAATGCTAGAAAGATACTAAAAGTGCAAGCTGGGTCTTTCCAAAATGCCAGAAGGCAAAAAGCATGTTTGTCCTCATGTCATATAAAACCGGAAAGTGTAGAAAGGCCCACAAGGGGAAAGATAAACTGCAAGGGCCCTAAGCAGAGGCTAGCACTTTGCCCTTAGTTCACAAATGCACAGTGTGGCCAGTCCTTTTGATTTTGTCTGACATTTAGACATGAGTCCCAGTATATCCAACAAATAAGTCCATAAATGCATATAAAAGTGCATACATAAATGCATAAAAATCTGCTCTTTTGATAGGCTCCCCACATAAATAAAAAAGAAACAGACTGAATAATCAAAACACATACCCAGTAATGCAGAATTAATAGGGAGAAGTGATCAAAATCTTGGATTAAAAAACAAACCAAACACCCAAGCACTTAAAAGTTCTTTATTTTTAATTTTGAAATTTTATTTATTTATTTTAAAGACAGGGTTTTGCTTTTTCATGCAGACTGGAGTGCAGTGGCATGATCTTGGCTCACTGCAGACTCGACCTCCTGGGCTCAAGTGATCCTTTTGCCTCAGCCTCCTGAGTCGCTAGGATGACAGATGCATGCCACCATGCCTGGTATTTTTTTAGGTTTTAGTTTTTTGTAGAGATAGGGTCTTGCCATATTGTCTAGGCTGGTCTCAAACTCCTAGCCTTAAACAATCCTCATCTCAGCCTCCCAAAGTGTTGGAATTAAGGGTGTGAGCCACTACACCTGGCCAAGAGTTCTAGCTGCAACATTATAAAGTGTTCTGGGAGCATAGTCAAATTTAGAAAATTCAGTTTATGAATTAAAAGAGAGGATGATCAGGATTGAATGCTGAATTGAATAACCGAGAAAATCAGATGCAAGAAATTATCTCAAAGAACAGACAAGTAAACAAGCTGAATGACTGACACAATAGATCTAAGAGGCTGAATGTGACTAATAAGCTCTCATGGAGAAAAGGGAATAGCAGGAAAAGAGTACGCAAACAATACAAGAAAATTTCCTTGAGCTGGAAAGAAGTCTAAATTTGCAGGTCTATAGTTTCACATATGTTATAGGCTGCATTAAAAAGAAAAAGATAACAGAAACCTAACTATAATGACTTAGACAAGTACAGTGTTTATTTTCATCACATTAGAAGATGTCAGATTTTTAATCCAGACCTGTAATGGTGACATAACAGCTCATAGGATATCCAGAATTTTTCTTTTTTCTTTCTTTCTTTCTTTTTTATTGTTTTTTTTTTTTTTTTTTTTTTTTTTTTTTTTTTTTTTTTGAGATGAAGTATCTATCTTGTCACCCAGGCTGGAGTGCAGTGGTGTGATCTCGGCTCACTGAAACCTCCGCTTCCCACTTCCTGGGTCAAGTGATACTCAGCCTCCCGAGTAGCTGGGACTACAGGTTCTTGCCACCAAGCCCAGCTAATTTTTTGTACTTTTAGTAGAGATGGGGTTTTTACCATGTTAGCCAGGATGATCTCTATCTCTTGACCTCGTGATCTGCTCACCTCGGCCTCCCAAAGTGCTGGGATTACAGATGTAAGCCACCGCACCCAGCCATCCAGAATTTTTCTACCTTTTGCCTCTCTGTCCTTAATATGTGCCATTTGTCTTTATGCTCCCAAGATGCACAGTATCAGAACTTCCTACCAATAGTGAATCATGAATGCCAAGAGCTTTCACCACATAAAGTCTTATGTTTAAAATGGGAAGTGGAATATGCTACTAACACACCATTTACATCATAGTTGTTAGAATGATAATAAATGCTCTGTTCATAAATATTTGAAATGACATAAAACCTGAAATTTCAATAATTTACATCAAAAACATTTATATGTCTGTTTATTTGCTGCACATTTCTTTTCGCTTGGTATCAGGCAAGAGGAGCAAACCATATTTTGTTTCTACTAAATGCTGTACCTGAGGCAGAGAAAAGATTAGGTGGTAGAAACTTCCAGTGTTCCTTAAAGCTTCTGCTTAGACATAACATGCATCACACATGTTCACAGTCTATGGATCAAGGCAAGTCACATGGACAAACCTGACAAGAAAGAAGTATATTTTGTCTGAAAGGAGTTGCTTTCTGTCACATTGCAATTCATATAGATGTCTGATCTTCTCAGAGGAAAGGAAATAAATGTTAGGAAAATATTTTTTCCCATGAGTATAAATGTATAATTAGAAGAAAATTTAGTACAGTAAATAATACAGTGAGCTTTGAGGTCAAACAAACTTGATTTAATTCTGGCTCTGTTGATTATAGGTTGTTTCTAAGCCTTCAACTTCTTATTGGCAAAATATGTTAATATCTATAATAAATGTTCTATTATAAAACATTTATGCCTTAAAATCCTTTGAAAATGACAGGCACATAGTTACCACCTAACAATTTATCATATCTTAGACCATATAAACATAATCAATCTTATTTTTCAATGGCAAAGCAATCAACTTGCTGATAAGTTTGTGACAAATATACGAATTATCTGGATTTTCATGGTATATCTGGTTTAGACAGAAAAGGTTAAAGTTTTGGTATTTGTATGGGAGATTAGAGGTTAAATAAACTAAATAGCAGTGTAAACAAGTCATGTTAAATTTAAAAAGCTGAATATTTCTATAATCATATTTGGCCTTACACAACTGTATATCATTTATGAATTTTCATGAAATGACTTTATTTCAAGAATATAAAGATTGACTGCCATTTTTCAGATTGGGAACAATCAGTTAAATATATATATGCATATCCAGTCATTCTCTGATCTTGCAGAAGATATCCAAAACATATTTATAAATTTAAGAATAAAAGGTAATACTGATTATTCAGGATTTCAGCCCATTTATTTACCTCTATGGTAACAATCTTGTATAGTTTTCCAAATTACTCATAAACAACTATTGACAAAAATGAGATGAGATTCAGTGTTGTGGCTTCTGATTTTGGAAAGAAACTAGGCTATTGATTTATGCTCTTTTAAGTTTCTTTCTTTATTGATTAGTCCATTTTTCCTTAGCTCAATTTTTTGATGTGGTTTGTTTAATTGACAAATTTAAGAAAGTATAATGAGATTAAATTAAATCATCATTCAACACTCTTTTCATTATCTTTAATTTTGCACTCCCTGGTACAGATTTTTTTAATTCTCCTATTTATGCAATTAATAGACTCCCCAGAGCTTTTTCTTTCCTTTATCAGTATGATGGTTTAAAATTACAGATGTATGTAGTACTAAATAACCAAGGATATTTGGCTCATCATATTAGCATTGAATTAAAATATAGTATTTTTTTCTAAAAATGCAAATATCTGGACTGTTTAGAGACTAACTTGTGGATGTGTTTCTAATACACATTATAGAAAATTTTTTAAAGTAATTTGGCACAACAAATCAGATTTCATATTCTAATGAATGTCCCAGGAATCACAAGGTAGCTATTGCATTTGACTGTTAAGTGCCTTATTTTTTTAATCCTGTTTTTCCTCTTCTAATCAGAGATCCAGCCCTCTCACTATAGGTATAGATGTGTGTTTTAGATTCAGACCCTTGTAGTATCTCATGTTTGGAAAATCATTAATGCTATAGAGGAAAGCCACAGACCCAAGTAGGACCAGAATCTGATTCTTCGGGGTGGCTATGTAGACATTGGAAAAAGAAACTCTTATTTCTGCAAAAATTACCATGCTAAGAGATGTGTGTCTGAAACCTTTGGTAGCTGACTAGATCCTGGTTCTAGTCCTGAGGCTCTGGAACTTGCAGCAGTTCTTTAGATCTTGTAGCAACCATGAGATCCACTCAATCATGAGAACCAATGTATTTGTTTTTTATTGCATGTGTTAACCAAGTCTCTGTCATTTGTAGTCAACACAGTCATTTTTAAAGTAAATACTAAGGGTTCTCACTTTGATAAATTATTAATTAAGTATCAATTTCTGGAACATTAGGAATCTTTCCTGCCCTTGGTAAATTGAGAGTGATTGTCTCAAAGACCTGGTTCAGGTCAAGAAAAGATGAGTTAATGGTACATGATTCTGTTGTGTTGTACATTGCAAGTGGTGAGGAAGGGAGGCTTCACCTGCATAGTTTCTGAACTTGTTACAAATATTTTATTTTTCAACTAGAAATAAGAAAAGTAATACAGTAAATCTGTGTTGTAAATTAATTTATATTGATTCAAATATACCTGTCTCTCTACTCCTTCTTCATATTCAACAATAAATAAGAGAAAGGGAAGGAGGGAGAGAAAGATGAAGAAAGAGAGGATCTTTGTTATTTGTGTGTGCCTGTTTGTGAGGCCAAGTAAAATCAAATCTAGAGAGATGAAAGAATATGGTTTATACAGAAAATTTTACAATTCTTGAACTTTTTACCCTACTATTCTTTTTTACTCCTTCCTCCCTTTTTGTTTATGTAGTTAAAATATAATCTAATGCTTACTTAAAGATGTTACGATGTCCTGAATGATATTGCCTAGGTTCTTCTAGGGTATTTATGGCTTTAGGTCTTACATTTAAGTCTTTAATCCATCTTGAGTTAATTTTTGTATAAAGTATAAGGAAGGGATCCAATTTCAGCTGTCTGCATATGGCCAGCTGGTTTTCCCAACACCATTTGTTAAATAAGGAATCCTTTCCCCATTGCTTGTTTTTGTCAAGTTTGTCAAAGATCAGGTGGGTGTAGTGTATGGTGTTACTTCTGAGGCCTCTATTCTGTTCCATTGGTGTATAGCTCTGTTTTGGTACCAGTACCATGCCGTTTGGGTTACTGTAGCCTTGTAGTATTGTTTGAAGTCAGGTAGCATGATGCCTCCAGCCTTGTTCTTTTTGCTTAGGATTGTCTTGGATATGCAGGCTCTTCTTGGTTTCATATAAAGTTTAAAATAATTTTTTTCTAATTCTGTGAAGAAAGTCAGTGGTGGCTTAATGGGGATAGTATTGAATATATAAATTACTTTGGGCAGTATGGCCATTTTCACAATATTGATTCTGCCTATCTATGAGCATGGAATATTTTTCCATTTGTTTTTGTCCGCTCTTATTTCCTTGAGAAGTAGTTTGTAGTTCTCCTTGAAGAGGTTCTTCACATCCCTTGTAAGTTGTATTCCTAGGTATTTTATTCTCTTTGTATCAATTGTGAATGGGAGCTTGCTCATGATTTGGCTCTCTATTTGTTACTGGTCAGAACATAGTCATGGGCAAAGACTTCATAACTAAAACACCAAAAGCAATGGTAACAAAAACCAAAATAGACTAATGGGATCTAATTAAACTAAAGAGCTTCTGCACAGCAAAAGAAACAATCATCAGAGTGAACAGGCAACCTACACAATGGGAGAAAACTTTTGCAATCTATTCATCTGACAAAGAGCTAATATCCAGAATCTACAAAGAACTTAAACAAATTTCTAGAGAAAAACAAATAACGCTATCAAAAAGTAGGTGAAGGATATAAATAGACATTTCTCAAAAGAGGACATTTATGCAGCCAACAAACATATGAAAAAAAGCTCATCATCACTGGTCATTAAATAAGTGAAAATTAAAACCACATTGAGATGACATCTCATGCCAGTTAGTATGGTAATTATTAAAATGTCAGGAAACAACAGATGCTAGAGAGGATGTGGAGAAATAGGAACACTTTTATACTGTTTGTGGGAGTGTAAATCAGTTAATCCATTGTGGAAGCCAGTGTGGTGATTCCTCAAGAATCTAGAACTAGAAATACCATTTGACCAAGCAATCCCATTACTGGGTATATACCCAAAGAATTATAAGTTATTCTACTATAAAGGCACATGAACACATATGTTTATTGTGGCACTATTTACAATAACAAAGACTTGGAACCAACCCAAATGCCCATCAATGATATACTGGATTAAAAAAATGTGGCACATATACACCATGGAATACTATGCAGTCATAAAAAGGATGAGTTCATGTCCTTTGCAGGGACATCGATGAAGCTTAACCATCATTCTCAGCAAACTAACAAAAGAACAGAAAACCAGACACCACATGTTCTCACTCATAAGTGGGAATTGAACAATGAGAACACATGGATATGGGGAGGGGAACTCATACACTGGGGCCTGTTGCGGGGCTGGGGGCTAGGGGAAGGATAGCACTAAGAGAAATACCTAATGTAGATGATGGGTTAATGGGTGCAGTAAACCACCATGGCAGGTGTATACCTGTGAAACAAATCTGCGCATTCTGCACATGTATTCCAGAACTTAAAGTATAATTTAAAAAAGACATTACAACACAAGGTTTTATTATCACATCAACTAATGATACACCATTAAGACATTATCAAGGATAATAATTTTGACTCCAATTTATGATTTACTTGAAGAATCTAAATCATATGTAAACTATGACTCTTTTGTTTTGAAAGCTGTTTCAGCTTTCCAAGTCCATGTTAAAAGAAAGCATACACCATGGAATATTATGCAACCATCAAAAATGATGAGTTCATGTCCTTTGTAGGGACATGGATGAACCTGGAAACCATCATTCTCAGCAAACTGACACAAGAACACAAAATCAAACACCGCAGGTTCTCACTCATAGGCGGATGTTGAACAATGAGAACACATGGACACAGGGAGGGGAGCACTACACACTGGGGTCTGTTGGGGGGAAATAGGGGAGGGACAGCCGGGGGTGGGGAGTTGGGGAGAGATAGCATGGGGAGAAATGCCACATATAGGTGAAGGGGAGGAAGGCAGCAAATCACACTGTCACGTATGCACCTATGCAACAATCTTGCATGTTCTTCACATGTACCCCAAAATCTAAAATGCAATAAAAATAAATAAAAATAAAATGGAAATTTCAAGAGAGAAAAAAAGAAAGCATAGAGAAGTAAAGGAGTGAGAAGCAAAAAACATGGAAAAAAATTAGATTTTGACTTCAGTTTAGACACATTTTTAAAAAGCATTGCAAACTCAGCGCCAAAAGGGTTGGTGTCCACTCTCATGTCCCAGAGTAGTAGGAAGACATCTCACAATGAATTCATCAAGGAATACTTAATTATGACAAACCATTTTAGGGGTTTATAATTAATTAGTAAGTGTTCACGTTGAAGAATAAATTGTTATTCTTGCCCCCAACTTGTTTGTTTACCAAAGAATGGGGTGAGTGAGTAGCTTTTTTAGGTGTTGTATTGCTCAAAACTTTCTGATTAATAACTTTTTCCGATATCTTAAAAAAAAAAAAAAAATTGTAGAAAAAGGTTTGGATAAAGCTTCTAGTAAAATATAAAGATGAGTAATAATTTAGTACATTTTAATATATTACAGAAAATTTCAAAGACTCACTAGATAAAATAATACAACAAACCCTTATGACATCACACAACTTCAACAATTATATGCCTTGAGCCAGGAAAAGGAGAGAAAAATACAGTACCTAACAATCAGAAGGTTTGATTGGTGTTTTGAACAGTCAGAATAAAACCAGGCTTTGACTTCATGATCAGTTCTAATAGACATAATGAGAATCATAATAACTAGAGACTGTTTTATCTATATTCAGGACTATTCTTGAGCCAGGTAGAGTTAAGATCAAGGTAAGACTAGAGACTGACCAGAGTTTTAGGCATGATGCCCTACACTATGGATAACAGTCAATCAACCATTTAAGACTAAGTGATCTAATTCATATTATTTTTTAACTCTGACTTAAGATGCAAACCATTTCATTGTGAAAGTTACCAGCAGGAAAGAGAGTAAACCAGAAATAGCAACCGGAACTCAGAAAACACCAGTCATTATCACAGAATATCATACAAAAGGGATCAGAACAGTAAAAGTTAGAATGTCATTTCCATGTTTTTTTTTTCTTTAGGATTCTTTTAGATTTTTTCTTTCTTTTTTTTATTCAAGCTTGAATTGCAATTTTGAATTGTGTTAGAGAATCTGGGCTATAAAAAGACTTTGCTTAAACTCATTAAACTGTAAAACTGCTTGTATGCTTGTATCTTTGCCAATTTTCAATCTGAAAGACTAAAAGCCATGTTTTTAGCTATGAAAAATGAGTAAGATTATTTATTGGAATTTGGGCACGTTGTTCTTTGACTTAGAAAGAGTCTGAGAATGGCATCAAAATGAACAATAAATGCCTACCCTAAGGCTTTCTCTGTTCAATACTTCTTGCTTATGACTATTCTATTCAAGTTGTAGAATAATAAAGCTTAGAGAATGTTCTGCTTTGAGGAAGCTAAGATTCCATAAACAGCTTTATATTAGTATAAAGATACAACCAGGAATTAAAAGGTATTTAGCCCTCTTGATAGTCCTTTGCTAAATTAGATCTTCATGTCATTTCTCTGCTTTGTATTATAATTTTTAAAATAATGTTTTACCATTTACTAAGGTCCTGTATACATACATACATGGGACAAGCACTATTCAAAATGATTTATATTTAATAAATTATTCAATATACACAGCAATCCTTTAAGAAGTACAATATTATTAGGTTCCTTCTTTGTACTGATAATGAAAGATTTCTCAAGCACAGAAATGTTAAGTATTTTTCCCCAGAGCACAGAATTAGTAAGGAGCTGAGCAGGGAGTCAAATTCAGCAATCTGTTTCTAGGCCCTAACCATTAACCTAGACAGACAAAAAGCAGCAACACGAAAATAAACAGACAATCAAAAGTTTAAAACATTTTCAGTTGGTAGCTATTTATAAATACAACCACTGGCTTCTATAGTTCCTAGATTCAAAGGAGTAACAAAGGGAGCCAGAAATTGCATATGCAAGCATTTATGGCTTTTTCCATTTCGGTGGTGACGGTAACACTTTGTTTTAGGGTTTACATAAGATGATTAAAAAAAAAAACTGTAAGGATAGGACTAGAAATCCTTCTCCTCCCACTAAAAAAAGAAGGGATGGATTTAAATAAATAAAATTCAAAAAATAATTTTGTTTCATTTCTTCAAAAAATGTAACAGTTTTCAAATTTTTCAAAACACTTTTTGGGGAAATAAAAGCACTAGAATCAGAATCAGTCAAAGTAGAATGTGTTAGCAGAAGGAAGGTAAAGGAAGACCTATACATTTGTATAGAACAATGGCAGATGCTGTATGCTGTGCTTTACCTCTTGGGATTCACCAAGTCAGAGGTGCTAGAGAATTGACAACCATTGCTCTGCAGTCATCAAACAGTAAGTTCACATATAAGTATTCCAGCTCTCTCATTCCTCAAGTAGCATAACTGAGTTTGGCATCATTTCCCAAATTTTTCTTATAGGATTAAGCTTCATTCACTCACAGTGATAGCTGGCTTGATGATATCCTCTTTTTTTTTTTTTTTTTTTTTTTTTTTTTTTGCTATTTTATGTAATATTTATTGGTGTCTAACAAACTGCTTCAAGTATTAGTGGCTTCACCAGCAATAATTTTACTGAATTTTTCAATTTTTATAAATTACACATTTGGACAAAGCCCAGCTGTACATTTCTTCTGATCCATATTGTGTACACTGGGGACACTCAGTGGTATTCAGCTGGTGGCTGTGATGGTATTGAGGATCCAAAATACTTTTGCTGACTTTGCTCACATTCCTAGTGCCTCTGTGAGGACAGCTGGAAAAGTGAGTCCAGCTGGATTTCTCTCCCTCTCTGTGAACTATTAGGATCTTCCCACTTGGTCTCTCTAACAGGCAATTGGACTTCATACATGGCTGCTTACTGCCTTGATGCCAAGTGTTTCAAGAGACAGAGGTGAAGCTGTCAGTCTCTTAAGTCTTTGACCTAGAAATTGGCATGGTGCCCCTCTGCCATAGGTTAAGGGAGCAGGGCATCATGCTCAATTGAAGGGGTGACCTCTCAATCTTAGGAGCAGAAATCTGTGTGGACATCTCTAATCTGCCACATTCCTTTCTCCTTCCTCTCTTTCACTTTTTTTCACCTCCTAGTGTTGTAAATTTGTATAACTCAAAAACTACCTGCTCTAAAATTACTGTCTCAGTGTTTGTGGTGGAAACCATACCACGAGGAGGACGTTTGTGTTTGGCCATATTCTTTTGATTCTTATCCATGGTGAAATGGCTCTTACTGCTTCTTTTTCATTAAATAGATCATGAGTGAGAGATGTTAGCTGATTTATCTAATAAACACTTAGAACTTGAATGAAGTTTTTCAAACCATAACTATAATGTTTTTGCCACTGTACCTAAGGATGAAATAAGGAGAATAAACCTGAAAACAGTCATTTAGTTAAAGCTGGAAACACTGAGCAGTTACTGGCTTTTATTTTTTAACTCACTTGATTCAATTCAATTTGATAATTTAAAAAAAAACCTTTCTTTTCTGATAATTTCTCCAATGATCCTATCAATTGACATGGAGTTAAAGGGTTGGATAATTGACTTACTCGACTGCAGCATCCCTGATTCTTTGATTTTCCCAGGAAGTAGGAAAGAAGGAGGATTAACTTTTGCTGCATACTTCCACTATTTCAAGCACTGTGCTGTTCACATTCACTGCTCTTTTATTTAATCCTCACATCATAGATAATTTCCACATTTTTTTTTTAGATGAAGAAACTGCTTCAAACTAAGGTAGCAAGCAGGGATTTTGATGCAGTCTGTCTGGCCACAGAGCCAGACAGATTCAACTATATTTTACTCTTCCCAATAAGAAGAAAATGCTTAGTGGCAATTTCCCTGTAGGGGAAGTGAATTGCAGGCCATGGGAATCCATGAGATTCTTTTGCACTGCAACTAGTAGTTTTAGTGTCCTGCTGGGGAAGTTGAAGCAATTTTCTCCTGCATGATAGGTCCATAGATTTTATTATTATTTTTAAACAGCTCCTATTGAGGTAAAGTTTGACCTACTCTTGATATGATTGCTTTTCTGCTTCTCCATGTTTTCTGTGCCTGCTTTTATTCTTGACTGTCCAGTCTTACGAATCAGTGGTTTTTATTTTCTAAGTATTCATAAGCTAGTTCTTGCTCTTGCTCTCAAGTTTATTGTGCTTCAGATGTCACTGTAGAATCTTAACACTCCAATTAGAGACAGTAAATTTTAAAAAATCTGCATGAAGAAGCCCGATACACTTGCTAACATGTTATAAATTTTTAAAATTTATTACCAATATTATGGATTTAAAAAGTGATATATTATTGTTTTAAGTGGCATTTACCTGATTACAAATAAAACTAAATAATTTTTCTGTTTTTTCTCCAATTTTTCTTCTTTTTAGAATTGAATTATTTTATTAACATTCTCAAATTTTGCAAACTTTCTATATATATTAAAGATTTGTATTTTGACTGACATAGGAGTTGCAGGGCTTTTTTCATAATTTGTAATTTGTCTTTTAATGCTGTCTATGGTATAGTTTGTCATTGAAATATTTTAAATTTGTATGAACTCAAGTTTATTAATATTTTCCTTTATGGGTTCTGGCTTTTTTATTTAAGAATAAGTAACACAATGTAATAGAAATATTCTATTAAATTCATTATTAATACATTTAAATATTTTGTCTTAGATGGTGTATTTCTAATATATAGCTAATTATATGTATACTCTATCTTTCCCAATAAAATCAAACTTTATTGAAAATCATATCCTTACTTTCTCTACATGCAAATATAATCCCATATCTTTTATTCTAATTCTGGTTGCCATTCTGTTCCAATCATTTTTCTTTTTTATTTTTCTGTAGTGCCGTGGCATAATCATAGTATACTGTAACCTCGAACTCCTGTGTTCAAGTGATCCTCCTGCCTCAGCCTTCCAAGTAGCTGGGACTGCAGACAGAGGTCAACATGCATGACTAATTTATTTTTATTTTTGGAGAGACAGATAGGATCTTGCTCTGTTGCCCAGGCTGTTATGAACTCCAGGACTCAAGTGATCCCTCTGGTTAAGTTTTTCAAAGTGCTGGAATAACAGCTGTGTACCACCATATCCAGTCCTCTTTCTTTTTAATAGCAATAGTTGCAGGATAAAATTCCTCAATGCACTGCCTTATTTGATCTCAGAATCTTTGATATTTTGTATTTTCATTATAATTTAGTTTCAAACATTTAACAAGTTCCACTATGAAGTCTAATTTAATCTGGGAATTTCTCATAAGTGTATGTTTTAATTTCCAAATGTTGAAATCTATTTGGTCAAAAAAATTATTCTGTATAATTTTAATACTTTTAAATATATGAGAGCTTGTTTTATGGCTCTGCATGTGCTTTATATAGTTATCTACACTCTTAAAAACTGTGTATTCTAAAAGTCAACTTCACAAAAACAGAGTAGAATGGGTGAGGGGAGGCCATTACCAGGACCTTTGGAGAAGGGAAACTGGGGAGATATTCATCAAAGGGTGCAAAGCTTCAGTCACAAAATGAATAAGTCCTAGAAATCTACAATAACATATAGTACCTATAATTGAAAATGCTGTATTGTAGGCATTAAGATGTGTTAAAAGGATAGCTCTCATGTTAAATGTTCTTACAACAACAAAAAGAAACAAAAATTTTACAGGTGATTGATATATTTTATGGCATTGCTTACGGTTTCACAGGTATATACTTTACATTCATTAAGGTATGTACATTAACTATGTACAAGTTTTGGTATGTTAATAATAATTAAAAGCAAAAAAATTATTTTAAAAACCAACAAAATACAACAAATGTTAAGAATAGTAGTAGACTTATGTGTACATTTTAATAGTGTTTGTAGGAAAAAAATATGCATATAAGTTTCAAAAGTTTGCATGCATAGTCATATATGGAATGACATATACCAAACTTTGATACTTGTTTCATTTGAGAACATATAGAAATGAAGAAGAGAAAGAAGAGTTTATGTATTTATTTATGTATGTGCTACTGCATTATTTTATCTAAATGCATTATTTTTGTACTTTGGATATCAATAAGTATAAAGCTAAGAACCTCATTGTAATCATAAAAAATCAGTAAGTAAAAATAATTATATAATTACATGCCTTTTTTTCATTTTCATAGTCTCTTTTTATCTTTTGTAAATGTGTGTTTCTAAATAAATCACATAAGTCGGAGGTAAACTCCGACTTAGCCAATAGATATAAAGATTTATATAAATAATATGAGGTGTTAAGAATAACAAGGAATCTGTAGAAGACCATGTTACCTAATAATAGTGTACACTGGGAAATATTGAAAATTCACATAGCTATATTTAATAGGCATTATTTATTGAATTTTGAGCTTTTACATTTTTAAATTATTAGCTGCTGATAGCTTCCTAGATGTGACTTAGTATTTGTCCATAGTATTTCTGGAAAATATTTACGGTAACCTTCAACTGAATGCAAGTTTAATTTTGAACCATTTCTTATAGATACTCAAATGTTCCATGACACTTGACTCAGTTTTGAAAGCTAACCAGTCAACACTGGCATTCTGGCTGTTTTTGCAATTAACCTCCAGCCTATTGACAACAGCACTTTTAATTATTATATTCCATATTTGTGAAATAGACTATCTCAACTGAAATAATAGGCTATTGATTCGAATAGCCATTTTAAATGCAATTGAAAATCCAATCAGTTTTTGTAAAACTACTGAATATTCATTTACTATACTTTTGTGCTCCATTAATAACAGACCTTGATTCATCTTAGAAACATTTGACAATATTCTATTTAGTATTCATTAGATAACAAACACAGGACTACCATTTTGTTATTTCAACAAGAGTTGAAAGAGACTGCCCCTTTTTTTTTTTGAGACGGAGTTTCTTTCTTGTTACCCAGGCTGGAGTGCAATGGCGCGATCTCGGCTCACCGCAACCTCTGCCTCCTGGGTTCGGGCAATTCTCCTGCCTCAGCCTCCTGAGTAGCTGGGATTACAGGCACGCGCCACCATGCCCAGCTAATTTTTTGTATTTTTAGTAGAGACGGGGTTTCGCCATGTTGACCAGGATGGTCTCGATCTCTTGACCTCGTGATCCACCCGCCTCGGCCTCCCGAGACTGCCTTTATGGAATATCTTAAACATGCTTTTTGTTCCTTTTGATACAATTTATCAAACTGTATTCGAATGTGTCATCTGTTAGTGGAAAATATATCCCCTTTCATGACTAAGAGTCTCCATACTCAGTTTGACTCAATAGTTAGAGGATCAGACATAGGGTTATTCAAATTACTTCATGTGCCACATTGATACATTTTATTTGAGTAATTCAGGGAGTGGCTGTGTGAAGAAATGCTTTCTTTTATATCTCCTCTGAGTTTGTTATAGAGTCTTTAAGGTATCTGATCACATTTTACTTAAAAAGAAATATTTCTAAATTCAATGAATAAGAAATTAAAATTTTCAGTGTATTCTTTTAGATAATTAATATCTCTAAACAACATTTTTTGAGAGCTTGTTATGTGCTAAAATTTGTGTTAACCTTTTATGGATTATTTCATTTAATAGTATTTTAAATCTTTTAATTTCAGTAGTTAAAAAATCCAGATTTTTCTCTTCAATAACTTTAAGAAAATATTCATTTTAATTATAAAAGGTCATGTTATTGAAGGACATATTATTTTAAAGAGTGGCAAACAAAGTATATGTTTAGTTATTTGTGACAGTGGAACCGAATAAGATTCACTTTCTTCCTTTCTGTATATTAAAGTCCAGAACATATGACTTTTCTCATCCATTTATTTCTCAGACATTTCTTTATTCAATAAATATTTATTTTGTCCTATTATGGCATTTGCAGGCACTGCTTAAATGAAGATGAATTACAGTCTATGATCTGAAGGAGCTTATATCCAGTAATGTAAATAAAACATTACAATTCATTTTGAGAAAAGATAAAACAGTAGTATGTGTAATGATCACAAAGGAAGGAATGACAATACAGTATGACCATGTGCAATTGCAGTGAATGAATTCCTAGGTAGAGAAAAGGACAAAAAGGAATATAGACATTCCAACATTGTATGCCAGGACTCAAACCATGGAGAATTTCTAGCAATTCCATGTGCACGTAAGTATCAGATTCAAGAGGAGGAGTAGCAGACAAGGACTTGGGTTTAATAAATAAAAAGGGTGAGATCCAGAAATGCTCTGAACCTAGGATCTTAGATTTATCTTGTAGTTTTTAAGCAGATTGAGTGTTTTGCAGTAGTTAAGTGACTAAGATTTTAGTTTGAGATACATAATCCCAGAAGTTTAATGCATATTAAAGAGGACTGAAAATGGAAACAAGGGGAAAAATAGGATATTTCACTTGCCCAGATGAGATTAATGAGGACTGCTATGAAGACTATCTTAATTCACAGAAAGCGATGCGATAAAGAGACATGGGGAGGTAGTGTAAAGAGAATTTGGTCATAAATAGGATGGAAAAATAGAGTACAAGTGTGTGAGCTACAGGGGAATGTCTAAGATGATTCTTAGGTTTCTAGATTGGATGCAATTATGCCACATTAAAATGGCAAAGATTGGTGTCCCATAAATGACATAGGAAATTCAAGAAATGCTTGGAGGACAAAATGAACTTGTATTTGGATATGTTAAATTTGAGAGGTCTATGTGAAATAGCAAAAATATATGGAAAAATAGGAATTTAATCTTGGAACTGAAGATCATTGTGAGAGTACATATCTAGATACAGAGATCATTGAAATGTAAGTGATTATTGATAGAAATATGTGAGATCATTTCTCTTGGATGTATAGTAGAGAGGAGATGTAATGAAAAATGCAGTCATAGCTTTTAAGGTACAGGAAGTGGAATCAGTGGTAAAGAGTCCTTCATAAAGGTGTGATAAGATCCATGAGCAAACCATGTCCTATAAGTCAGTGGGAAGGAAAGTTTCAAATGAGAGGCAGAAGAGCAGAGTGAATGAAAATGTGCATGCTAGTAACAAAGAGTTTTATCTACAATTACAATTCCCTACAGGTGTGCTCTTGGGCAAGCCTTCGTGGAGAGTGATTTTCTCTCTCTCAGTCTCATTTTCTCAGCTGTAAAATTGGAATAATAATGATTTCTGTCCTTTATAATTGTTTTAAGGATTAATAAGATAATGGACAATGCCTGGCATATGATAAGTAACCAACAAAAGCTTCTCAGTATTATTATTAGGAAGGTGGTTAATCATGCCAAAATTTCTAACAGGAAAATGAGAGAAGTCTGCATCTGATTTGGCATGCAAGTGGCAATCGGTAGTTGTCTTATACTTTCTTTTCAGTGACAAAACTCATAGTATACAATGAAATTCAAAATGTAAATCTTAGAAATGTATTCTGTTTTATTTTTTCAAGAGTGGAGGCTAATCCTGCTCACTGTAGATTGTCAGAGATATGAAGGTCCCTTGCTGTTTACATAAAAATGCAGGCACTTAGGGAAAAAGCACCAGTATCAGAAGAGAGAAAATTGTCAATATGAACAACCATCCTAAAACATCTAAGGACCATATGAATATATTGATGTAGTTTTGATGTAGGAATACCTGACACTGCATTTCATGGTGCTCTGAAGGGAATATAAGGCAATGAAGAATGTTTCTCTGATCATTCTGTTGTATTTTTCTATTACTTCTCTTGCCACTTTCCTCCTGGGTTGAAATTACACAAGGAATAGGAAAAAAAAAAAAAAACTAAACAAAGCTGGTTTTATTACTTGACTGCCTCATAAAGGTGATTGCTACTATCAGCAATGCCCAGGGCTTATTTTCTTCTGTGAAGGTCAAAGCAGGAAAGAGAAGCACAGGGCACAGCTGCATTGCTAGCACCATTCCAGATGGGAAATAGAGAAGTGAGCTTATCTCTAGACAGCATTTAATATGTTTGATGAATATTGTCTTTGATGTACATAGATTATCCTCAATGGGTTATGTTTAATACAATTCATAAAATGTAAAATATGTATTCAGTAATCGTAATGAATTATGATAATCTTTTGCAAACCTGGTAAGACATCATTCCAAAATCAGTAGTACTTATCTGTTCACGCTGTGTACTAGAATTTCGAAGGCAAAAGTAAGTTTGTGTTCTTAAAGTCCAGATAGCTACATAAAATTATTCCTTTAATTCAAGACTTTTCAAATTAACAAAATCATTGATGAAAAATGAGTAAATCAACTTTATAAAATGGAAACAATATGCCATTTATATAAACATGATTATTTGTTTGACAAATTGTAAATAGTATATACATGGCACTCATATTAACTTCCAGTTTCTTCTTACTATGTAAATGCTGAAAACACCTGTGCAGATACTGTTTAAAATGTGGTCTTTGTTCTCATTCTCTCAGTATTCATTTCTCTTGTTGTCTGCATTTTGATGAGGTTTTCTTTGTAGCTCATGTATTTTTTGTATTCTACAGTGAAACACTGCCTTCGTTGTTTGTTTAGTGATACAAGAACACTAGCTTTGTTGTTAGGCAGATGTGTTCCTAGTATTAGCACCACCAGAGACTGGTGGGCAAGTCACCCACCCATTGTAGCCTTGATTTCTGTGAAAGAGGATATGGTATACCTTAAATGTTTATTTGAGGACTGCATAAAATAATGTCTATAAATTGCCTACTACAATGTTTGACATATTATAAAAGTTCTATCATTATTATGATCATTGTCTTGATCCTTTTCTCAGTTGCACAATATTCTTAATCTCTACATCAGTACATGCTCAAAGTTCAGGTTTTCATATATCAAAGTCTTAAATGTATTGGTTACTGCCTTTAATAATATTTTCTCAAAATGCCTTATGCCAATAACTTATTATTTTCAATATTTTTTTCCAAATTAACATCCAGTTTTTTAGTTTATTGTCTCATTCTTCTGGTTATTCTTTGAATGTTTCCACTTTCTCAGTTTTCTCAGTATTATGTCCTCTCTGCTGTGATATCTTCTAGTTTACAAACTTTCCTTTCATACGGAAAGTATAACTTTTAACCTGCACCTGTTCTTAAAGTGAACTCTCTCATTCTGGAGAACCATGGGTATCTTTCTACCTTATCTGTGTTTTAGCAATACCAAGTTTTATTGATTATTTCATATGTATAATAAAATAATTTGCACATGTGGATCATATGAAGCATTTTCTTAACTATGTATCTTTCTTCATTTTGAGGTTTTTTTTTTTCAGAAACAAAATAGAAGAAGGAAAATGCAGAGACAAAGAGCAGTGATCACATTGAGAAAAAGCCATATTTGTCATCTAAGAGTGGCAATACTGCTTTACCAGAACAGTGGAATTTTGACTCTGGATTTTTCTGGCAGTGATACTGCTATAGACTCCTTAGAGGGAGCGGTCTATTTTATAAGGATGATGCTTTAGCCATTTCAAAGGAAATACTAGAGCCTTGCTCTAGACATGATTGATGATAGTCTTTCAAAAAGTAACCCGAATTATCAGTGAGAAAGACAAAAGGGTGTGACTTTTCTCTAGCTCCTGTAGCTGGACCAACAATTACTTGACAGGATACATTATTTTAAGTTGTTCATTTTCATGCAGAAAAGGAGGTTACAATTTTTGGCTTTTTCTACGTAAAGGAAGTGAAATGGGCATTTGAAAATTTGTAAAATAGAGATTTTCTGTTGGGAAATAGATGTTAAATTGAAGGTTGAACAACCATTTTTTTCAGTACTGATAAACTGATGGCATTTTCTTGTGTGGACATAGTTTGTGTTCCACCTGTTAGCAGTCTGTACGTATGCCTCTTCAAAATAGCATGATGACATTTCTTACATTTCCATAGGACACTACTTAATATGGTACTGAAAAGAAATTTTCATCAAATAAAAATTTTTCAGATTCTTCTCCTAAAAATATGCTTTCGTCTGTGAAAGTTTTCTCCTTTGGTGATTCTTGGTAATCATGAAAATGGATTGCTGCAATCACATAGAATATACCTATGTAATGTTTACAGACGACACATGACATTTGACTAATTTAATAGAAACTTTTAACATAGACTGTGTAGTACTGTATACTAGCAATGCAAGGTCTGCTCTTAATACATTTATTTTTATGTCCATTAAGAGTAATCACTTGGACATATCTTCTATTAATTGCAATTAATATAAGCATACTTTCAGTCTTTGCCCTTTTCATAATAAGTGTATAAGAAACACTTTGCAAAAGAGATAATGTCTTGAATAAATTGCATTGTCTCGACAGAAGCTGACTGGAAAAAAATTGTCAGGAAGTTTTAATAAAAGCAATGCTATATGTAAAATTTTTATATCTAATACATGTTATCATCCTTATATGTAGTTTATTTTTAACTATAGTGATATGTTCATGTATATTGCCTTGAAACTGTAATTAGGATATCAGTAGGACATATGTTCATTAATAAACATTTCTATAATTGTTACCATGTTCAAGATGCTAGTTTTACACAAATATATCTTTTAAATATTGGTCAGAATACAAATATTAACTTTTTAAATTAAAGTAATAATACTAAGAGATAGTAATTCTTATTTTACAGATGAGGAAACTGAGACACACGGCAGTGAAATAATTGTCTGTGGTCATACACTGAGTAAGTACAGTAAATACTCAATATCGTTGATAAGTTCTTGGAAACTGCATCTTTAAGTGAAGCAATGTTTAACAAAGCCAGTTTTAGTATATATAGGCTAATTGATATAAACAAAATTGGGTTAGTTCCTATGGCTTATTTCTGGTCATGCAAACATCACCAAACTTTAAACAGAAATCTATTTTAGATTATAATTTATAAAAAAATCTATTTTAGATTTTTCTTTAAAAGTTTGGTGATGTTTGCATGACCAGAAAAGATCCATGATTAGAAGAATTTTACTTCTAATGTTAAATGTTGAAGAAAATATGAATTATACATAAATTTAAGAAAGATTAATTAAAATAAGTAAGATAATAGTTTACCTGCTTTCTTTAGTTCAGGGTCATAGATCGCTGGTCTATCTTGGCAGCTCAAGGTGCTAGATGGAATCTACTCTGCATAGGATGTTCTTCCATTGCAGGGCACTCGTGTGCACGCGCGATCTCTCTCTCTCTCTCTCTCTCTCTCTCTCTCTCTCTCTCTCTCTGTCTCACTCACTCTCTCTCTCTCTCTGTCTCAGATGGAGGCCATTTAGACATACCAATGAACCTAAGGTACACATCTTTGGGACATGAGTGGAAACCCGAGTATGTGGAGAAAACTCATGTAGACATGGGAAAGTGTGCAAACTATATGGCATTTGTGACTTTTATGTCCCTTAACTTTCCAGCAGTATGTTTTCACCAATTTCAGCAGTGTCTAATTCTGATTTCCTTAACTTAAATGTTTTTTCAGTTACAAAATGTGTTCTGTTGGATCGTTTCTCATTCACGTTAGGGCCTAGGAATATTATTTTTTAAACTCAAATCTGAAACAGTGTCCCACACACTGATTCACTATGTGCTTGTGTCCCACACACTGATTCACTATGTGCTTGAGATCTGCTAATAAATCATGACATTTTGTTGCTGGATTCCATGATATATCCTAGTGATTGCCTCTATTTCAGATACTGCACAGCACCCTCCCAGACTTTCCATTGACCTTCTCTCAGAACTTGTTCTACCCAGACCTAGTTATTTTCTTCCAGTGACCCTTGTGTCCCGATTTTAGCTAAGTGATTGAAAAATGCATTTAAATAGACTGATATTAGAGACTAATGGCTTCTTTTTAATATTTACATTTGATCATTTCTTAAATTAGAAGAACAGGTGAGGCAGCAGGGTATAAAAGAGAGGTAATATGCAAAAATATACAACAGTGGTTATCAAAATTCTCAGTACATTAGAATCACCAGAAGGACCTGTTAAAATACATGGTTAGAGTCCCATTCCCAGAGTTAATTTCTGAAATGTTCCCAGGTGATGCCGATGCTACTGATTTGGGGGAACTACACATTTAAAAATACCGATATAGAGCTTCATACATTATCAAGACATAGAATGAGACCTGCACCTCCCTGTTATTGCTTTCTTGTAATTTAAGAGGATTAAGAGCTGTACTGTATATCATCTAAATTCTATCTTATGTTAGCAAAGACAAAATTTAAACTTCTTCAAATATGGGTTCCTGTCTGCTAATTATCTATCATTTTTAAGCACAGAAAAGAAAATTAAGCTTTTGGTGTGGGCAGAGGTGAGTCAGAGGTGAAATGGTGGATAATGATGTCTTAGGGGTCTTTGGAAGTTCACAGGATTAAAATGTATTCAGTAAGTAGGAGGTTTGCAGGAAGTAGGAAAGATGACTTCTTCAGGATGCTCCATTAATATCATTTTCCATAAAATACAATATAGCAGACACTAGGAAATAGGTATAAGGACTTCAAAGAGGAAATTTGAGAAAAATGAAATATGAATGATGATAATATTTAGAGAAAATGCTTTTTCTGCTCATAACAATTTTTGCCATATTTTCTATATTGAAAGGTAGCTCAGAAAGTAGTTTTTTCCCCTCCATTGTCTTTCAGGGTATATTATTGTCAAATTTTGTCAAATTTTAATTTTAATTTGTATTATTTAATAAATAATCTTGGATATTCACTCTGTTAGAAAGTATGGTATAGACTGGGCCAATATACTCACAGTATTTAATAAAAGTGTTGTAAATCAAGGATCTGAAACAGTGCCTGAACACTGATAGCTGGTTGATAAATATTTTTAAATTAAGAATAAATGCTAAGTATTTAAAGGAATATGTGGTCAGTTTCTTAAAGGCAGTGTGTTAAGGAGAAATATTCTTAAATTGAATGATGTCTCTTCTTGGATGCAAACACACTGGGGTAGCATGGTGCTGAGCTGCTTGGTGGGATAAATAGCCCTCATCACTGGTGCATTTCACAAAGGAAGACCATTCCAAAGAGATGTTGCTCAGACATTTTATTCTGTCTAGCTTCAGTGAATGTCTACATGAGCTCACATAGTTTTGATGGCAGATTCCTAAGCAAAAACTATATGTTTGTTTCTGTGTCGAGGCAGTTACTTATGTCCCATTTCAGACTGCAAGCTAACCTTTTCAAAATGTCAACACACTTACTTCCCATCTTTACAATCACCAGCAATTTACATTTATTCAGTAGCTGCACAGCTTGAGTACTGTGTAAAATTGTTTTATTCTCTGAGAACCTATGTTCCAAAGAGGAACCATACACCTCATATTTAAGATACTTACAGATAACTGGCAAATAAATCTGTACAAACATTTCAGCCTACCTTTCAACATGCTACTCACTTGGGGATAGGAGAATTCTGTCATTTTTGTTGATAAGTGAGTGTTTCAAAATGACTATCTACTCATAAGTTAATTGCAAACATATGGAGAACTGACATTGATTGAAGCTAGTGTGTGTATATCTCTCTAAATCCTTATTCTTAAAATGAAGTGTCCCCTGCAAAGATTATTGGAAGAAAGTCAAATGATATAATTTCTGAAAAAGTTTTTATAACATGGCTTTGTAATTAAATTAATGTCCAGTAAATTATGCTAGCTCAGACATTTGACTTATAATTGTGTAAATGTTGGAAGACCAAATTACATCAGGTTGCACAGACAGCATGTTATTAAATAAAACATTAGCAGCTAAAACATGTTAATATCTGTTTCTTAAAGTGTTATGTTTTGTAGAAGTTAGGCATTGAACGTTTTTGTATCACTGAGAACTATGAAATTAACTATATATGAGAACTATCCTTAAGACATATCTTCAAAAACTGTAGGACATGATCTAAGAGTGGGATTTCTATTATATGTTTGCCTTTATGTCAATTGAAGAGAAACATATATTGTTTATTATTACCTTGATTTGAGTACATGGTTCATTGGCCAGTGAGGTTCAAGTCATTTTATTTCCACCTCAACTCAAGATTCTATTTGACAAATAGACAGTTCTCACCACCAGGATGATTTATTATCACTCTCTGTATTTCTTCACCACAAAATACGCTTTTCTAGTTCTAAAGGAAATGTAAATGGTAAAGAAAAGGCAAAATGATGTGTCTCCCAGTATCGTACATTCTCCTGTTCCTACAGTGGCTGTCACAGCACCACTGTTGAATTTATCAAACTGATGACTCCAGCAGTCCAGCAGAGGAAAAATTACTATGGTACTTTTCTGTATGCTGCTATATTGTTACACACACTTTAATGACAACAGTGATTTATTAATATTACAAAACTGATACATTTATTTGGTTTATTATTTACTTCTCATCTGGATTTTAGTATGCCAACTGCTTTTTTAAAAAAATTAAAATAACTACTTACATGATGATACATTGCATAAGGCAGTCTACAAAATGCACAATTATTCAAAATTAACAAAGATACTCTTGAACCATTTTGTAAGCTAATTAAAAGGAAAATAATTTTACTATTTGTACATTTTGCATAAACCAAAAAAAGGTAGAGAAAATCATTACATAATATCCAACCCAGGAGAATATCAGTCTGGCTCCTATGAGCAGATATTGCTATATTCAAGCATGAAACAGCTTCATGTTTCCAAGGGATCTGCAACCAGTAACCTCGAAGATTTTATCACAGTGATTGTTTTTCTAATTTGTGCTAAGTAAAATTTATTTTTAATTAATTATTGATTTTTTATAGGAAATATTCTGGTCCCATTTTCCATAGCCCTAATAACTCACATACTTAAAAAAAAAATCAGCCTCCATGATCTCACAGACCGTTGCCTTTACTTAAAGGAATTATATAAGATTCTTTATTTTCCAAATCTAGTGAATATTTGAAGTCAAATTCTTAGTGATTTTTTTTTATAAACCAATACTATTATTATAATATTAAAATAATGTAAAACAACTACCTATTTAATTAAAACACAAGGAACTAGAATGTTAGACTGTACTAACATTGGTCACTCCCTCAAATCTACTATGATCCACTTTTAGGATGACAATTTTGACTGGATAAAAAGTAATAAATTTTCCTTCCTGTCAGTACATGGCATAGAAGTCACAGTTGTTTCTGGAGCAGATTCGTATCCCTTTGACCTTATGGAGTGAGATAGAGGCTCTGAGGAATCTTGAGATGCACACACACACACAAATCAGTCAGCTGAAAGAGACACAGAAGACAGTAGGGAGCCAGAAGGACCAGCTCCTCCCTTTTTTAGACGAAACTGTCCCTAAGCTACCTGTTTTTATTTATTTATTTTTATTTATCTTTTTGAGACAGAGTCTAGCTCTGTCACAGCCCAGGCTGGAGTACAGTGGTGCAATCTCAGCTCACTGCAACCTCTGCCCCCCAAGTAGCTGGGATTACAGGTGCTTGCCACCACACCTCGCTCATTTTTGTATTTTTAGTAGAGATGGGGTTTCACCATGTTGCCCAGGCTGGTCTTGAAATGTCTTGAAGTCCTGACCTCAAGTTATCCACTTGCCTTGGTGTCCCAGAGTGGTGGCATTACAGGAGTGAGCCAGCGTGCCTGGCCCCTAAGCTACTTTTAAACGATAGTTCTCTCAGATTCTTTAAAACTGAAACTAGATCAAAACCTACTTTTGGGGTTAGATTTATTCACTTTACAAATCAATGAAGTAGCATAGAAGAAAAACTCTTTCAACCAATGTGGAGGAAGTTGCAACCTATATCAATTTTTATCTGATATTCAGAAAATAACTGCATCCTCTCCCCTTGAGGTAAGCACGGAGGAGCTTTAGCATGTTGGGTGAGGGCCCTTTTTCATCACAATTCCTCAGGAAGGTACCGAACAAGACTTTGATTTTACCTGATTTTCTTTCACTGTTTCAAAAGTGAATACATGAATAGTACTAATTTATGTAAAAGCATGTTTGTATAAAGGCCAGTGCGTTTACACTAGAGGGCCCCATGGGCAACTTTTTGCAATTTGTATATCTGTATGTCTCTCAGTCAAATGCATTACTTCTTTTTTTTTTTATTGGTTTAGTATTTTATTTTTATTTTTTTATTTTTTATTGCATTTTAGGTTTTCGGGTACATGTGAAAAACAGGCAAGATTGTTGCATAGGTGCATACGTGGCAGTGTGATTTGCTGCCTTCCTCCCTTTCACCTATATCTGTCATTTCTCCCCATGCTATCTCTCCCCAACTCCCCACCCCTCACTGTCCCCTCCACTCTCCCCCAACAGACCCCAGTGTATAGTGCTCCCCTCCCTGTGGCCATGTGTTCCCATTGTTCAACACCCGTCTATGAGTGAGAACATGCGATGTTTGATTTTGTGTTCTTGTGTCAGTTTGCTGAGAATGATGGTTTCCAGGTTCATCCATGTCCCTACAAAGGATGCAAACTCATCGTTTTTGATGACTGCATAATATTCCATGGTGTGTATGTGCCACATTTTTCCTGTCCAGTCTATCATCGATGGGCATTTGGGTTGGTTCCAGGTCTTCGCTATTGTAAACTGTGCTGCAATGAACATTCGTGTGCATGTGTCCTTATAGTAGAATGATTTATAATCCTTTGGATATATACCCAGTAATTGGATTGCTGGGTCAAATGGAATTTCTATTTTTAGGTCCTTGAGGAATCGCCACACTGTCTTCCACAATGGTTGAACTAATTTACACTCCCACCAACAGTGTAAAAGTGTTCCTATTTCTCCACATCCTCTCCAGCATCTGTTGTCTCCAGATTTTTTAATGATTGCTGTTCTAACTGGCGTGAGATGGTATCTCAATGTTGTTTTGATTTGCATTTCTCTAATGACCAGTGATGATGAGCATTTTTTCATATGCTTGTTGGCCTCATGTATGTCTTCTTTTGTAAAGTATCTGTTCATATCCTTCACCCATTTTTGAATGGGCTTTGTTTTTTTCTTGTAAATCTGTTTTAGTTCGTTGTAAATTCTGGATATCAGCCCTTTGTCAGATGGGTAGGCTGCAAAACTTTTTCCCATTCTGTTGGTTGCCGATTCACTCTATTGACTGTTTCTTTCACCGTGCAGAAGCTGTGGAGTTTGATTAGGTCCCATTTATCTATTTTGGCTTTTGTTGCCAATGCTTTTGGTGTTTTGGTCATGAAGTCCTTGCCTACGCCTATGTCCTGAATGGTTTTGCCTAGGTTTTCTTCTAGGGTTTTTATGGTGTTAGGCCTTATGTTTAAGTCTTTAATTCATCTGGAGTTAATTTTAGTATAAGGTGTCAGGAAGGGGTCGAGTTTCTGATTTCTGCATATGGCTAGCCAGTTTTCCCAACACCACTTATTAAACAGGGAATCCTTTCCCCATTGCTTGTTTTTATCAGGTTTGTCAAAGATTGGATGGTTGTAGATATGTTGTGTTGCCTCCGACGCCTCTGTTCTGTTCCATTGGTCTATATCTCTCTTTTGGTATCAGTACCATGCTGTTTTGATTACTGTAGCCTTGTAGTATAGTTTGATGAATGCATTACTTTTAATAGCAAACCAACTTCAGGATGATACTGCTATCACCTTTGGGCTCAATATGAAAGTTTAGAACTTGAAGAAAAATTCAAGGTTATATTTTAGTTGGCCATTACTGATACTTCCTTTCTTGTTCATCTACATCAAGAGATACCATATAGCTAATTCTCAAGATAAGAACTTCTTCCTTTAAAGTTGTATAGAGAGAGATTTGAAATGTTGTTATATTTGTAATCATGTTATTGCCGGAATTCTTACCGAAATGATGTTTTGGCTTGTAATGTATTCCTCTTGTATAAACTAAAATTGCTCTGGCAGTGTAGCTTTCACTTGAATGGGGACTATGCCCCATTGACAGGGGTCCATGCCCTTTAACATTAACATATCATTCTACTCAATGAGAACAGAATGTGCTAAACAATAATTAGAAAAAAATTGAATTATCCAAAATTGTTTTTCCTGTGATTAAATAGAACTTTGTTCTAAAAAAAATGGTATCAGTAAGCATAAATATCATATTCTCATTAGGTTTACAACCTATTTTGTGACTAGAATTCACATTTAGTAAATGGTATCACTGACTATTAATCAAATAAAATACTTGAAAACTTTTAAGAAGGCCAAAAAAGGAATCAGCCAGTATATGAAAACAGTGGCAATCAAAAGAAGAGTCCATTTTTTAAAAAATTGGGAAATGATTATAATCTTTGGCTTGAACTCCAGGCCCAAATTTCAAAATGACTCTTCTTGGTATATACATAACTTAAATGTCCCCACCTGAGTATTGAACGTAAATTCCTAAACAAAATACCCGTTACACAGAAAATCAGTTAGGTACAAAGAAATGAATGATTTTACACTGTGCCACAGAACTCTATCAACTATATTCCCTTGTACAGGGAATTAAATTTGAAAGAGGTGAAGAGTAATGGTGAATACTAGAGAAAGCTATGAAAAATTGGTGTGTGTTTTCAGTTTCATTGCATTCTTCACCTTTGAACTTAAAAGTGATTTATCCATGTCTAAAAACAGTATCTCAGATTCACATTTACTGATGTCCAGTTGAATTTTAGGGGCTGATTTTTTACATTCCAACTACCAAAATCAAGTGAGAATATCAGACTTTACAAAAATCAAATAAATACTTGAGAAGAAAAGTGGTTTTACATATGAAAATACATATTCTTTTTAATCTTAGTATCTGTAGATTGTTAAAAATATAATATTTCATTTTGGCCGGGCACGATGGCTCATGCCTGTAATCTCAGCACTTTGGGAGGCTGAGGTCGGTGGATCACAAGATCAAGAGATTGAGACCATCCTGGCCAACATGGTGAAACCCCATCTCTACTAAAAAATATAAAAATTAGCCGGGCGTGGTGGCATCCTTCTGTAGTCCCAGCTACTAGGGAGGCTGAGGCAGGAAAGTTGCTTGAACCCAGGAGGCAGAGATTGCAGTGAGCCAAGATTGCACCACTGTACTCCAGCCTGGCACCTGGTGACAGAGCAAGATTCTATTTTTTTAAAACAACAACAACAACAACAAAATATATATATATAAATATTTCATTTTAAATCAAGGCTTCATACTATTTTTATGTGGACACCTTGCAAAAGATGTTCTCTGTTCCTTGATATTGTGGTAGGGGCACATAATTTGTATGCTTATAATATGTTCTCCTTACTTTACTTCTGTTGTACTTATGCAACAAATAATCAGAGGGGAGGGTTCACTTTACCTCACAATTTGCATTAACAAGACAGATGTGTTGAGTGACATTGCTTGACATCGGTGTTTAAGTTATTGTTTATCAGTGGAAGACACAAGATGTAGCCAGGTATGGTAAACATTGATGGCTCCCAAGAGAAAAAATAACTGTCAGTGAAGTTGAACAGTGGGAACTCAGAAAGGACAAAGATTCTATAGTGATAATGCAGAATAAAATAGATACTAACAACAGCAAACCAAAGTGAGCAGCTGTTACATATATACGTATACATACATATTTATCATTGTAATACCCCATTTAGAAGAGTTTCATTTGCATCTGTGAAATCTAGCTATAAAATGACTCTCTGATTAGAAAGTCTAAGAGAATGCAAAAATCTAAAAATGATTCTTATCGGTTGTATTTGTTTCAAACAGCATTACAAATATCAAATACTACTGTAATGTGTCAATAATGGCATACAATTAAATTTAAGCCTCAAGACACAATGAAAGTGCTGAAAGCTTTAGTCAAGTAGACAGTATTAGAGCAAGTTTCTTAGCAATGTCTCCCTTTACAATCTCTTATGCTTGTGCAGATCCCTACAGTGGTGTTTATCTGACTCTTCTCCATCTCTGAAATGCCTAGTGATTTTCCCAGAATGATCTTATGTATGTTGACTCTCTTTGGAGGCTGATTCTGCTCTCAGTAGATTCTTGTTCTGAGCGTTTACACAAGAGAGCCTATTGTGATCTTCTCTGGGACATTTATTTTTCATTAACTTTACTTGTTTTATTAAGATAAAAATTGCTTTATATTTTTTATTTCTCAGGCTATATTAATCAACAGGCCTAGTTCCAGAAGGTGGTAGCTATACTGTTTTATCTCAAAGTCTCCTGGATGCTTAGGGACTTGAAATAAAAAGGAAGCCATTACTATTTGATGGTAATAATTTTCATATAAGTGACATATTCGCAATATTGTTCTGATTAATAGAGAATTATTTTGAAGTTTTGAACACTTTTAGGATTGACATAGTCATTTGGGATATTTTGTGGATGCTCCTAATATATTTAATGATTTAATAAAAAATGTAAGTTACCCACACACCTACCCACCTGTCCTTTCAACATTTCCCAAAAAGACCTCCACCTTTAGCCATACCCAGAGAGAGGGCTGCTGCCCACACATGCCAGTTTCTTAGTATGCCAAGGGTACATGGGCCTGGTTAAAAAAAAAAAAAAAAAAAAGTAAGTTAGAACCCAAATAGTTAGTCATATATTTGCTAAATGATCATTCTAATTTAAGTGCTTTTCAGCATTTTAGTGAAATTGCCAATGGATATCAAAAAAATTAGAATACAGTACTTTCTATTAACTGAACATTCTAAGATGTTTACAAGTTTTTACAATGTATACATCATCACAGTAAAACTAATAAAAAGCACAAAATAAAAAGGAATTTTTAAGGAAGAAAAACATTTAAAAATTGTATGGTTGTTCTGACATTTTACCCTATGTGATGCTGTGGAAATCAGCATGCAGTCTGTAATTACATACTCTTAAAATCAAGGATAATAAGAAATAATTGCCATGCAAGGTCATTTCTTGTCATGAAGAAGATTGAGCAAGAAATAAGAACATATTACCTCTGATGTTCACAGAGAGTAACCAAAATCCAGTATCCAAATATCTATAGACAGAATAATACATTCATTAGCAGTTGTCAAAAAGCAGTCTGAGTCTTACATTCATTTTTTTCTTCATTTCATAATGAAGTATTATCAAGTAAGTAATCAGGAATCAAACTGATTTTGGTAATTGCCACCTTGATAATTTCTGTATAATGCTGGTGGGTCAGCTAATTCCAGGTCATAGTAATCTTTGAGGTGGATAATCAGGTACTATTATTATTGCATTTACTCAAATTACAAATGATTGATTTAGTGTAATAAAAAGACTATATGCACTGAGAAAGAATCATGTTAAAGGTCTTTGGACATATTATTGTTATCTAGAAGATTCCTTGGTAACCAGCATAGTAAAAATACCTATCTTCAAAAAAATTTTTACTTTTGCATAAGTGGTATTAGCAGACTAAAACAATCTGTAGAACTCAATCTCAGACTCTGCTTGGCCAGAATTACACTTTATTTTATAAACAGAGAAAAGATGTATTTCAGGAAGGTTGGAAAATACAAAGGAACTAATAGAATAGTGATTCAAATGTCTGCTTCACTTTGGCTAGGGAGATAAATGCTGTGCTTGCTTGGTTACAGTTTCCAAGCTTCCCTCCTAAATTGTATCTGTTGCTTAAATATTATAAAAATAAAAAATATTCTACAAGTTGAATTAATTATCAAAGCTTTCACTCCCCTATCATGCTAATTCTGTGCTAATTCCTCTGTGAGCCTTAGCATTTTCAAATGCTGGTATCATTCTATTGATTTTCATTTCCATTTTAAGACCTCACAATCTAAAAAGGTAGGATTTTCTGACTTTTATAAATAACTAAATTGATGTAGCTATTGCCTTCACTATATCACCTCGATCTAGCCATTTCCTTCTGTCTCGGCAGCCACAAGTTTTATCCTAGCCCTTGTTATCTGTTACCACAAATAGACCCATGACCTTGCGGATCTTTGTTGTTGGTCATCCTATTATCTTTATTATATATCGTGGTCCAAGATTTCTATAACAACTTTCTCTGCAACTTTATTTCCTCTCTCAGAACAACAAACTGATTCCTGAAATGATTCTACCTAATAAAAACTCTGATTCCTTTCAGGTTTGCCTTTAATCTTGGAGTTTATGCATATGCTTTTTTACCCATTAAACAATTAATTTTGTTAAGATTGGATTGCATATGAATACCTGGCTAGGCCTAAGTTGTTCTTCAAGTAATTAGGAACAAAGCTATATGAAAAATAGACCTCTTTCCTGGCCAAGAGCATTATTTATCAACTAGACCTATTTTACCATCTGTAGGTCATTGTTCATTATTTTATAAATACAAATCAATTTCAGTCTGCCTAACCTTAGTCTACAACTCCATCTTTTGTCTCATCTTGACGTTTGCTGATAGTCCTTCTTTCTTTAGATGGTGTCTAAACCCTTGCTCTCTTTGAAGCATAATGGAACAGAGCCATTCTTTCCGAATGATCATAAGTTTTTTTCCAACTCTAATTATGTTAACACTACTTAAGTTATATTTTCTAGTTCACTCACATGTCTGCACATTGAGTTTTCAATTAATTCAAAAGAGAGAAGTGAGCCAATTCAAAGGAACTTAAATATTTATGTTTATGTCCTAACTCTTCAGGTCTTGAAGGTAATTATCTATTGTTACTCCTATTGTGTAACAATAAGCCAGTGGTCTTTAAACTTTTATTGTACGTAAAAATCTACTCCTCTAAATAAGAAAGCATTATATAAAATGCAGAATTTCTGACCCACCTCTTGAGATTGCCATCTGAGAATCTGTGTATCAAATAGCACAGCCAGTACTACTCTTAGAAATCCACACCTAAAAACACTTGGTATCCATTTGAGGAAGATGAGACACAAAGGAACAACTTCACATTTGATGTATATAGACTGCTTGAGTGAGTATAACATACATGTTGGTATGCACACATTTTACTTGCTTGATTTGGTTCATGCTGAATCAGTTTGCTGCCTCATTTTTCTTTATAAATTACATTTTCCTTAGAGGGTATCTTACTTAATCTTAGAAAAAAAGTCTGATAATGTCACAAAGTGTACTATATACACAGTGAGATTTAAATGCTGTGATTTTACTAGTGACATTGTTCAACTAGTGTTTTGTTGAACAACTTCTTTGTACCAAACATATTTAATATAATTTACAAATATTATTTCAAATTGACGTAAGAACCTTGTAAGATAAGTCTAAGTGCATTGCATACTATAGACAAAGAAATTGAAGCTCCTAGAGGCTCATGAACATATTTGTGAACAAACATCTAATAAGTGGCTGAGCTAAAATTTAAATTTGACTCCTGATTCCAAGCTTTTCTCCATGTCAGATAGCTGATTGTGTTTGATTGATTGCGTTGTTAGATGAATTATAAATTTGAATTAGGGCTTTTTTTATATGAAGTATTTTAAGTCATTATATCAATTTATCTTTGGTTTTAGTAAAAATATAAACAAAAGTATTTAGCATGGCAAATCATAGCCAAAGAATTTCAAATACTGTCGTATGATTTTGTTTTTTGTGGTTATTACACTTGAAAGTGACCTCATGAACTCTGTCTCCTAGAATTCATGCCTTTATCATCTCCCCTGTGATTCTAAATGATATGCACTGATTGTGTTTAGGTGATTATATAAGATTGTACTTTTTTTTTTTTTTTGAGATGAAATATTGCTCTGTCACCCAGGCTGGAGTGCAGTGGCACAATATCAGCTCACTGCAACCTCCGCTTCCCAGGTTCATGCTATTCTTCTGCTTCAGCCTCCTGAGTAGCTGGTACTACAGGAACTATTTCCTGTATTGCTGGAGTTTCTCTCTGTTGCTGGCTTTGAAGAAGCAAGTTTTTATGAATCCTACACTTGCAAGAAAATAAATTCTGTCAATAATCTTAGGAAGTTTGGAAATAGATTCTTCTTCAGTCAAGTCTCTGATGAGATCTCAGCCCTGGTGAGCACTTTAATTTCAGCCTGAGACCCTTTAGCAGGTGACCTATTTAAGCCATGCCTGGTCTCCTGACTTACAGAAACTGAGATAATAAATGTATGTTGTTTTTATCCATTAAATATGAGGTAATTTGTTATGCAGTAATAGAAGACTAATATGATTTTGATTTATTTTTATCCTTTGAGTCTAATTGTTAATTACCTAAGCAGATAACTGAGTTTTTCACCTTTAAGCATAAGTAAATTGAGATAGAATTTTTTTCCTATGTCTTAAAACCATTATAAGAATGAATATGCCTATGTTTTATTTGGATATGGGAAGTAAGTAACTTTTCTATTTTTAATCCTTTTAACCCCTATAAAACCCTCACTAATTGAATAGACTAAGCATAACTATATGCCTCAGTGAGCCTGTTCTACATTAGCTAATTTTTTTTTTTACTTTATGTTTCCCTGCTGTGTTTTAAAAATGGTTTTTCAACATCTAGTAAATGAGTTCATAATACTTTTTACTGTCATTTAAGGTTACACACATTTCCTCAAGTTTATTTAACTAGAGCTTTAGTATTTTATGATACTTGGGGTTATGATTACACATTTTAAATGACTGAGAGAGAAGAGACCATCAACAGTGAAGTCTTGACCTCTACCAACCTTTCTTGTGTCCCCACCATTTCTCCAAAATTTCCACATTAGAATATGAGATTTAATATCTAAATAAAATGTGGGTAGGACATGTATTAGTTGGGGTTCTCTAGAGATAACCAATTATATGTATATAATTGTCTATATATATATAATTTCATTATATATATAATAAGTTGTATTTTTTGTATAAAGTATTTTAAGTCTTTATATCAATTTATCTTTGGTTTAGAAAAAATATAGACAAAATTATTTAGCATGGCAAATCATAGCCAAAGAATTTCAAATACTGTCATATGATTTTGTTTTTTGTGGTTATCACACTTGAAAGTGACCTCATGAACTCTGTCTCCTAGAATTCATGCCTTTGTTTATCATCTTGTGTATAGTTCAAAGGCCTGAGAGCCAGAGAGTCAATGGTAGATTTAAGTCCGGGTCTAAAAACCTGAGAACCAGGAGCACTGAGGGCAGGAGGTCAGTGTCCCAGCTCAAGCAATTAGGCACAGAGTAAATTTAACCTTACTCTACCTTTATATTCTAATGAGACCTTCAGCAAATTGGATTACATCCACATAATTCAAATGCAAATCTTTTCTGGAAACAGCCTTACATACACACCCAGAAATAATGTTTAGTCAGCTATCTGGGTATCCCATGCCCCAATCAAGTAGAGACATAAAAGTAAAAATTTAGTAAGTATGCACACATGTATTTGCTATGCATAAACCCTATATATTTTTACAGAGTCAAGCTTCAGTCTTGGGAAAGACTGCTGAACAAATTTAAGAAAAAATTAAATTGCCCAGCAAAATGAGAAAATATAAAACATTTTAATATTTTTCTCCTGCCATCAATCTTATTTTAAAAAATATGTCCTCTTTATATAACTTCTAGTTCTATACTTTTAAATTGTGAAGTGATCACATTCAACATTCATAGCCTCCCTATATTATGTGCAAAAATAGAATGCCAATGTATAAAGAATTTTTTTTCAACTTTTAGAGTTAGGAGGTACATGTGCAGGTTTGTTACATAGGCATATTGTGTGAGCTGAGGTTAGGAGTAGCATAAATTAAAACAAGTAGGGAGCATAGTACCTAGTAGGTGGTTTCTTTCCATCCTACCCCTCTCCCTCCTTCCTTCTCTTGTATTCCACAATGTCTATTATTCCCATTTTTATGTCTATGTATACCTAAGGTTAAGCCCCAGCTTACAAGTAAGAACATGTAGTAATTGTTTTTGGTTTCTAAGTTAGTTAGCTTAGGATAATGGCCTCCAGGTGCATTCCTGTTGTTGCAAAGGACATGATTTTATTCTTTTTCATGGATGTGTAATACTCCACAGTGTGTGTGTATCATATTTTCTTTGTCCAAACATTTGTTGCTAAGTATCTGGGTTGATTCCATGTTTTTGCTACTGTAATGAGTGCTGTGATAAATATGCAGGTGTGTGTGCTTTTTTGGTAGAATGATTTTATACTGTTTTGAGTGTATACCCAGTTGTGGGATTGCTGAGTCAAATGGTAGTTCTAAGTTATTTGAGAAATTGCCATATTGCTTTCTATGTTGGCTGAACTAATTTACATTTCTACCAACAGTGGATAAATGTTTGCTTTTTTCCACAACCTCACGAACATCTGTGGTTTTTTTGACATTTTAGTAATAGCCATTCGGACTGGCATGACATGGTATCTCATTGTGGGTTTCATTTGAATTTCTCTGATGATTAGTGATGTGGAGCACATTTTTTTCAAGTTTGTTGGCCATTTGTACGTCTTCTTTTGGGCAGTGTCTTTTCATGTCTTTTGCTCACTTTTTTATGGTGTTTTTTTTTTGCGTATTGATTTGTTTAAGTTCCTTACACGTTCTGGACATTAGACCTTTGTCAGATACAATTTGTAAATATTTTCTCCTATTATATAGTTTTTTTGCTTACTCTGTGGGTAGCTTTTTTGTTTTTTTGTTTTCCTGTGCAGAAGCTCTTTAATTAGGTCCCATTCAACAATTTTTATTTTTGCTGCAATTGATTTGAGGACTTAGTCATAAATTCTTTGCTAACACTGATATTGAAAAGGATATTTCTTAGGTTTTCTTGTAAAAATTTTATAGTTTGAGGCATTACATTTTTTTTTTACTCCATCTAGAGTTAATTTTGGTATATGGTGATGGGTAGAGGTCTAGTTTCATTCTTCTGTATATGCATAGCCCATTACCCAGAAGCATAGGGAGTCTTCTCCCCTTTGCTTATTTTTGTCAACTTTTCTGAAGGTCAGATGGTTGCAGGTATGTTTCTTTATTTCTGGGTTCTCTATCCTATTTCATTGGTCTGTTTGTCTGTTTTTGAACTAGTACCATGACATTTTAGTTACTGTAGCCGGGCAGTAGAGTTTGAAGACAGGTATTGTGATGCCTCCAGCCTTTTTTTTTTTTTTTTTTTTTTGGTTTAAATTGCCTTGGCTATTGGGCTATTTTTTGGTTCCATATGAATTTTTGAATAGTTTTTTTCTAATTCCTTGAAAAATGTCACTGGTAATTTGATAGAAATAGCATTGAATCTTTAAATTGCTTTGAGCAGCATGGTCACTTTAATGACACTGGTGCTTTCAATTCATGAGCATGGAATATTATTCCATTTATTTGTGTCATCTCTGATTTATTTTGGCAGTATTTTGTAATTCTCCTTGTAGAGATATTTTACCTTCTTGGTTAGCTGTATTCATAGGTATTTTAGTCCTTTTGTGGCTCTTGTAGATGGGATTATTCAGCTGGGATAGTATTTGTGCATATTAATGCTACTAATTTTTGTACATTACTTTTTTTTTATCCTGAAATTTTACTGAAGTCATCAACTCTAGGAGCCTTTTGTTGGAATCTTTAAGCTTTCCTAGTTATAGAATCACGTCGTAAATGAAGAGAGAGAAAGTGACTTCTTTTTCTATTTGTGTGCCTTTTATTTCTTTATCTTGCCTGATTTCTCTGGTTGGGACTGGCAGTACTATGTTGAATAGGAGTGGTGAGAGTGGGTGTCCTTGTCCTGTTCCTGTTCTCAGGGGGAATACTTCCAGCTTTTGCCTGTTTAGTATGACAATGGCTGTGGGTTTGCCATAGATGGCTCTTACTATTTTGAAGTATATTCCTTTGATGTCTAGTTTCTTGAGGGTTTTTATCCTGAAGGAGTTTTGGATTTTATCAAAAGATTTTTCTGCATGTATTGAGATGATCATAATATTTTTGTTTTTAATTTTCTTTATGTGGTGAATCACATTGGTTTGTACATGTTGAACTAAACTTTCATTCTAGAAATGAAGCCTATTTGAGTTAGGTGAATTAATATTTTGATGTGCTGTTGAATTTGGTTTGCTAGTGTTTTTTGATGATTTTGGCATCTATGTTCATGGTAGACATTAGTCTGTAGTTTTCTTTTTTGTTGTTGTTGTGTGTGTACAAGGTTTTTGTATCAGGGTGATGTTGGCTTCATAGAACGAATTAGGAAAATGTCATTCCTCCTCAAATTTTTAAAATAATTCTAGTAAAATTGGTACCAGCTCTTCTTTGTACATTTTGCTTTGTAGAATTTCACTGTGAATCCTCTGGTTAAAAGTTTTCTTTGTTGTTAGATTTTTTGTTATTGATTCCATTTCAAGATTTGATATGGTCTGTTCAGTGTTTAAATTTCTTCCTCAGTCATGGGAGTTGTATGCTTTCAGGAATGTACCCATTTTCTCTATATTTTCCAGTTTGTTTGTGCAGAGGTATTCATAAAAGTCTCTGAGTATTTTTTTTATTTTTGTGGGATCAATTGTACTCTCACCTTTGTTGTTTCTGATTTTGCTTATTTGGATCTGGTTTCTTTGTTCATCTAGCTAACAGTCTATACATCTTGTTTACCTTTTCAAATACCAACTTTTGTTTTTGTTGATTTTTTTCTCTGTCTATTTCATTCTCAACTTCTTTTAGTTCTACACTGACTTTAGTTATTTCTTTTCTTCTGCTAGATTTGGGTTTGTTTTGTTTTTGTTTTTCTAGTTCCTCTGGTGTAATATTTGACTGTTAATTTGAGATCTTTCTAACTTTTTGAGGTTGGTGTTTAGCATTATAAACTTTCCTCTTAACACTGTTTTTTAGCTACATCCTGGAGAGTTTGATATGCTATTTCTCTGTTTTCATTTATTTCAAAGAATTTTTAAAATCTTGGCTTTGATTTTGCTATTCAAAAGTCAATCAGTAACAAATTTTTAATATCTATGTGACTGTGTACTTTTGAGAAATCTTCTTGGTATTGATTTCTATTCTTGGCTGTGGTCAAGAGTATTGTTGGTAGGATTTCATCCCCCTGCCCTTTTTTTATTTTTTTGTATTTAGTCACATTCCTCCAAGGCTCTCTTGTATGGCTCGTCTACTGGTTAGGAATTCTTTTCGTGCTTGCTTGTCTAGAAAAGTTGTTATTTCTCCTTTGCTTATGAAGCTTAGTTTAGTGGGATATGAAATTCTTAGTTGAGATTTCTTTCCTTTAAGAATGTTTAAAATAGGCCCCTGACCTCTTCTGGCTTATAAGATTTCTGCTGAGATGTCTGTGCTTAGCCTGTTGGGGTTCCCTTTGTATATGTTCTGCTCTTTGTCTCTAACTACCATTAAGAGTTTTTTCTTTAACATTGACCTTGAATAGGCTGGTGACTATATGCTTGTTGATTTTCATTTTGTATAGTATCTCACAGGTGTCCTCTGGATTTCTTGTCTCTGGATGTCTATTTTTAGCAAGATTAGGGAAGATTTCCTAAATTAGTCCCTGAAATATATTTTCCAGGTTGTTTACACTTCTATTTCTTTCAGATATGCCAAAAATTCGTAGGTTTGGTAGCTATACATACTTTCATATTTCTCAAAGACATTTTTACTTTTTAAAATTCTTTTTTTTGTTGTTGTTTTTTTTTTTTTTTGGAGACACAGTTTCGCTCTTGTTACCCAGGCTGGAGTGCAATGGCGCGATCTCGGCTCACCGCAACCTCCGTCTCCTGGGTTCAGGCAATTCTCCTGCCTCAGCCTCCTGAGTAGCTGGGATTACAGGCACGCGCCACCATGACCAGCTAATTTTCTGTATTAGTAGAGACGGGGTTTCACCATGTTGACCAGGATGGTCTCGATCTCTTGACCTTGTGATCCACCCGCCTCGGCCTCCCAAAGTGCTGGGATTACAGGCTTGAGCCACCGCGCCCGGCCTAAAATTCTTTTTTTTTTTTTAATTTTTGTCTGAGTGTGTTAGTTCAAAAGACCAATCTTCAAGTTCTGAGTGTCTTTCTCCTGCTTGGTCCATTCTGTTGATGAAGCTTCTAATTTTTTGTTTGTTTTTGAGATGGCATCTTACTCTGTTGCTCAGGCTGGAGTGCAGGGGTAGGATCTTGGCTCCCTGCAACCTCTGCCTCCCAAGTTCAAGAGATATTCCTGCCTCAGCCTCCTGAGTAGCTGGGATTACAGGCATGCACCACCATGCCCAGTTAATTTTTTGTATTTTTAGTGGAGACAGGGTTTAACCATGTTGTCCAGGTTGGTCTCGAACTCCTGACCTCAGGTGATCCCCCCCTCTTCAGCCTCCCAAAGTGCTGGGATTACAGGTGCGAGCCACAGCACCCAGCCTAAATTATATTTTGAAATTCCTTAAGTGAGTTTTTAAGCCCAGAAATTCTCATTGATTTCTTTTAAAGATATTTATCTCTTTCTTCATTTCCTGGATTGCTTTAGGAGTGTCTTTGTGTTGATTTTCAACCTTGTCTTAGCTATCACTGAGCTTCCCTGCAATCCATAGTTTGAATTATTTATTTGTCATTTCTGAGTTTCCATTTCAGTTAAGGTGTATTGCTGGAAAGCTAGTACAATCCTTTGTTGGTGTTGCTGCATTCGGATTTTTCATGTGGTCAAAATTCTTGCACTGTTTTTTTCTCATCTGGAGATCCTGGTACTTCTAATTTTTGTAATTATTTTTGTGTGGGTAGGATTTTTTCTTTTTCGTCCTTTCCCTAGTATGGTATCATTATTATTTTCTTATTTCTCTTTCCTTTCCTCTTCATTTCTAGGAGTTATATAGCATGCTGGTAGAGTCTTTTGTCTTCGTTTCTGTAGTGCTATGCATTTCTTTCAGCAGGTTTTATATTAGGCTGTGGAGTCTGACATACAAGTCCTGGTGCTTACTGGTAAGAACAGGCTGTGGCCAACATGGCTGGGTATATACTTGATTCTTGTTTACTGGCAGCTCTCTGTTGCCTCACGCATTGCGATGCTTTATGGAGTATGTAGTAGTTTGAGCTCCCTGTTCTGCCCTCGGAGCAGGAGACTGAAGGGTGAGACCAGAACAGACAAGTTGACCTGTGGGTTCCCCCATGCCAGGCAGAGGCACCACCACCAAGGGAGAATCCAGTGAGCAGCCACCAAGTACCTAAAGGTGTGCCTAGGTGTGGAAGTAGGAAACTACCTCAGCTCCAAGTTGTCTGCACAGGGATAAGGGGTGGCTTAGACTTCTAATCTAGTAGAGTGGGTGCTCTGGATGTCTGGAGATCTACCTGGGCTTGTAGCAGAGTGGGTCTCACTGTACCAATGTTTCTGCACAGGAGGGTTTGGGCAACTCAGACTGTTTATTCAGGTAATCTTGTGCTCCAAATGTCTGTAAATCTGCCTTGGTTTGGAGTGGAGACAGCCTCCCTGCACTACAATACTTTTGGGAAAAGTGGGGCAGCTCAGGCTGCTGAACCAGGCAAATAGGTACTTAACAAGTCTGGAGATGATCCTGGGCATGGAGTAGTGAGGGTCTCTTTGCATCAGAAAGTCTGCACAGGAAGGGTGGGGAAGATCAGAGTGCTGATCCAGAAGAGCAGTGCTCTGAATGACTGGAGATCTGCCTGTGCATGGAGCAGAGATGATCCCCCAGCACCAAGATCTCTGCATAGGAAGAGTGGAGCAACTCAGGCTGCTGGAATAAACAAGCAGGTGCTCTGAATGCCTGGAGAACTGCTTGGTTGTAGAGCAGAGAGGATCCCTTTGTGGCAGGATCTCTGCCAAGAAGGATGGGACAGCTCAGCATGCTGATTCAGCCAAGGTAGGAGGATTTGCCTGGGAATGGAATAGAGAGGGCCCCTCTGCACCACAATTTTTGTCCAGGAATGGTAGGGTGGCTCAAGCTGCTGAACCAGGTAACACGAGTTATGATTGCCTGGCTATCTGCCTGGGCATGGATCATAGAGCCCCACTGCACAATCTATGTCCAGGAAGGGTTGGATAGCTCAGGCTGCTGGTCCAGGCAAGCAGATGGTTCAAATTCCTGGATTTCTGCTGGGGGTAGAGCAGAGGAGACCATGATCTCCAAGGAGCAGCATGGGGTACTCAGCAAAGTCACACACAGATGAGTTCCAGGTTGCAAAACTGGCCTTCCGTGCAAGTCTTATTACCCAGGAGAAACAGCAGCTGTAGGAGCTCTCTTCCTGCCCTAGGCCTCCTACGGGGAGGGCACAATTTTAGCCCTACTGCTGAGGCACCTTCCAGAGTTCTGGCTGTGGAAGTCCCTACCCCACTCCAGAGCAGATACTCTAATCTCTAGCCTGAGACTAAAATGTCTGTGTAACCACACTGCCGGGTAACCAAGGAATGGATAATGAAATAATGAAAGCATCATTATCTGCAAGTAATGTGATTTTATATGAAAAAATTTCAAGACTCTACAGCAAAATTATTGAAATTGTTAATGTATCAAGTTGCTGGGCTCAATTATGTTTTACAATATATTATATGTTTACATACCAGCAATACATTTGGAATGTGAGAAAATAAGGTATTTTGATTTTGCCAAAAAATCAAAATATATAAATTACCTAAGAGTAAATCTAATTAAACATGTACAAGATCTCTAAACTGAAACTGCAAAATAGATTGAGGAGTCAAGTAGAAAAGTATCTTCATTATTTTGGGTTAAAATTTTTTCCTGGAAGGGACAGAAAACTATTAATCATAAAGGAAAAAGAATACAAATTAAACTGTGAAAATGAGAAACTTATACTTACTGAAAAATGTCACTTAATGAGCAAAAATGCAGACCAGAGAATAAATGGAATTATTTGCAGTACATTTATCCAATGAAGAAAGTTTTATATCCAGTGAAGACAATGCAAATTACTCCTACAAGTGATTGAAAAGAAAGAAAAAGACCAACTGATAGAAAATGATTTTAAAAGTCTATGCATGAAGCACTGCTACTGCATATCAAAGTATAATGCTTGTCTCAAGAATAAACCACACTGAGACTGCTTGTATTATGAGCTCAACTAGCTGTTTTTCTTTATAGAACACAATTTTCTCTTGAAAAGTAACAAACAAATTATAGTTATTACAATTTAGGTATTTATCATAAATTTTCTTTTTTGCTAATAATAAAATTTGAATTTTCAGAGAAAAATTAGAATTTTAGAAAATTTGCATTCTCCACTGTAAGCTTAAAAGCTTACAGTGTAAAACACTTAGCTTTCTGATTAGATCATTACTAGTGTTAACAAATATGGGGGTTATATTGTATGATATATATGTCAAATTTTGGAAGAACTGTAAACCGATATTTTCAAATGACCAATGCATGAAGTCGCAAAATCTAGCAAGGGTTAAATTCCATTAAAATGAAAGAGAGATCAAGACATTTTAAGATAAAGGAAGACAAAAACTGCAGTGATATTTAGATTCCACATTGCAACTAAGCTTAAGAAACTACTGTTTGTTGAGTTTTGGCATATTATCAGAAAAGAATAATAATAAATTATTATCAGTAAAATCTGAAAAAATTTCTCCATTTTCTAACCATATAGCTACATGAGGAGAGATTCTTATTATATACTTCAACCAAAACAATATGTTGCAGAAGAAGATATGAGAATCCATGTCCCCTCTTAAGCCAGAAATTAAAGAAATTTGAAAAACACACACACACACACACACACACACACACATATATATATATAAAAAACATTACCACTTCTTCCTAGTTTCTTTCTGTGACTGAATACAAATATATATATATATATATATATATATATTTTTTTTTTTTTTGAGATGGAATTTCGCTCTTGTTACCCAGGCTGGAGTGCAATGGCGCAATCTCGGCTCACCGCAACCTCCGCCTCCTGGGTTCAGGCAATTCTCCTGCCTCAGCCTCCTGAGTAGCTGGAATTACAGGCATGTGCCACCATGCCCAGCTAATTTTTTGTATTAGTAGAGACGGGGTTTCACCATGAGGAGATATATTTTTAAAATAAAAATACTGTGACTATTTAATGGTGCTATTATGTTAAAAGCATTAATAAACATTTTTAAATCTGTTAATTTCTAAGGCAGCAAATATTAACACATATAACCCACATAAGGAAAAGCTCATTTGAGTCTGCACTGACTTTCAAATTTATAAAAGGATATGGAGACCAGAGGTTTTGAAAATCATCATTGTTGAGCTGTGAAATGAAGAGAGAGAATCTGAGAGGCATGTGGTTTGAGACTGTAGAAGTCAATAGAGAAAAACCCTGAGTTCTGAGATTGGCAGAGTACCAGGGTGCTGATGGGCCTTTAGATCTGGTTTGTTATTTGAATGACATTACAGACATTACAGATTTCAGTGACTCCTTACTGTTCACTACTGAGATGCTTTCCTATGTTTCACCAGTGGTGATAAATGAAAAAGTACTGATTATTCTCTTAAAGCAACCACCAGCTGCCAGAGACATTGAATCATGTTACTTTTCTGCCTGAATACCTTCGGTGGCTCCCTGGTTACTGTTTTATGTTGGAACTCCTTGGCATGGTACAACAGGTCCATGATCTGGTCTCTTAATATCTGTTCAGTTTTATCTTTTTCCACTGCCCCTTCACATATTATTTCCTATTCATCTATTTCTGTTACTCACATATTTTTCACTTTATTGCATACCTTTTCATAGGAAGAGAACTTTGTTTCTGACTGGAATTTTTTCACTGTCAACTCCCCCTTTGTTTTTTTTTTTAGAAAAGAAAATCTCCTGTTCTTCATCCAGATTCATCTAAGGCATCTCTTCTTTATGAAGCTTCCTCATTTGGAGTTTGACTATCCTTTCCGTGTTATCTTTTCATATCATATATTCCTCCAAAATAGCACTTAACTCAATAAATCCATTCATCTTTATCCTGGACTATAAAATCTTGCACATACAAGTAGTAATTTTTATGTTAATATCCCTAGCATCTAGCATATTTCCTGGCACACATAAGGAATAAACATAAATGAATGAACCAATTGTGGTAGATAAAAGAAGGAACATAGTAACATTAGGCTTTGAAATTCATTACTGCCCAGAAGAATCTACAAAGGAAAGCATTAGGAGGAGTTGGAATAGGAATTATAAATTGAATTTAATCACTTTTCCACACTTATTCAACAACATCTAGCGGAATCAAGAACAATAAAATAATTTAATAGAGTTCCTGCTGTCAAGTTAAGATTACAGACCAAATTAAAGAAAAAAGGCAAAATCGGTATGCTTTGAACAAAACTGTTCCTTCTAAATTACAGTCAGACAAACCTATAAAAAGCAATAAATACATCATCAAAGCCTCCTCTTTATACGTTTATTTGGAATCCTTTTTTCTTTTCTGGAGAATTTTAGCTGTAAGTATTGATATCCCTTTGTCTAATCTTTTTTTTCCCCTGTTTTTAGCCTTTATAAAGCCACTTTTCTTTTATTCTTGTTTGAGCCTCAATTCTTCTTTGCCACCTCCTCTGCTCTTTTCTGTTTAACACCCTTGGAAATCTTAAGACCTCACTGTTTGAGATGTGATTGATGTGGAATGAGTCATTACCATCTCTCACTTAGACCATTGCAATAACCTTCTAAATAATCTCCATTTCTTTCTCTCTCTTTGGAGAGGAAAGATTATTATTATTTCCTATCATTATTCAAAATATTTGTATGTCTTTGTTAGGGTTTCCCTCCTCCCTGTGGGAGAATTGTGCTCTTGTCTTTTGATGTCAGAATTGACCCCATGATTTTCTCTGGTCAATGAAAGGTGATTAGAAGTAACTCAGGGCACTTTTGAGCAGAAGGTTGAAGAGCCAGCACCTGGTTCATTCTTTTTCCCTTTGCTATGACACTGGCAAGGTTCCAGATGCCGACTGTTCTAGCAGCCTGGGTCCTGGAGAAAAGGCAACATGGGGCAGAGCCCCAGATAAGCTTATGTAATGGAAGTGAGGTAACAGTTGTTTTTTTTTTTTTCTTTGCTTTTTAAGTCTCTGAAATTTGTGTTGTGTGCTACCACAGTATAATTTAATAGCCAGAGTAAGCCGTTTAACATTATAAAAAAGATTGTGCAATTTATCTTATTTGGACTTTGAATGCTCCCCTATTCCATGAGAGTAAAACAGTCTTTCAGTAGCTGAGGAGACCCTGCCTATCTGTCATCTCACTCTCGCCTCAGCTGTCTCATCTCAATTACCTCCGTAACTGAGCATCAAGCACTTAGGCCTTCTTGTTCTTTCTTAAGTGAACTCCTACATTAGGAACTTTGCATCTACTGTTTCCCTTTCCTCTGGCTAACACCCTCACCTGCTTCAAGTCTTCACCCAGATGTTACTTTCTTAATGACTCCTACCTTGACCACCCTATTTAAAATTGCAACCTATTAACCAACTTCTCTCACACTGCCTGCACATTTCATATCTCCTTTGGCCTAATCCACATTTTTCTTCATTCCTTCTCTCAACTTGGAACACGCTATGCAGTCTATGTAACTATTTACATTTAGTTTTTAAGGTTTTATTGTCTGTGAACACTCAACAGAGAGCTTTGTGAAGTCAGGGATCTTTCTGTTCACACAATAGTGAACTAGTATAGTGGCTGATATGTATTAGGCATTATTTAGTGATAAGCATTGGACCAAAAAAATTTCTGTTTGCTGTTCAAAAGACTACCAGGATAAGCAGATAGTAGAAAAGAGAGTTTTACTGGCAATATCAGTTTAGATAATCTCTGGCTTATACTGAAACTGTTCTCTCTTAAGAATATAGAGAAGGTTACAGGTTTTATAAAAAGGAGAAATATGTATTGCTCTTTGAGAAATTTCATTGGCACTAGTAAGGTTTTGAAGAGCTGGCAAACTCTGAAGGTAAGTGACAACCACATCCCTGGGCAAAACTAGTCTGAGAATTGCAGCAGATTGTTTTAGTGGTTATTAGATAAAACTGTTTTTAGGTTACCCTAGGCAGTTTCAGCTTCCAGGCCTGCAGAAAATTACATTTGTGGAGCGATGTTAAGTGCCCTGAGTGCTTCCCCCACCCTCACTGGCTTCTTGACTGTTTCGGTTGCATGTGACAAGAATGACCCAATTCGTATGATCAACTTTCACATATCCATCACTTTTTTCCTAAATACCTCAGCTTACCTCTGAAGTCCTGGTCTATAAATCTTCATGAAAATAAATGTGCTATAGAAGAGACTGGACCTAAAGCCAGAATACATGGTTCATATGTGGTTTTCAGTGGTTTGAGGGCCACTGCCTCCACAACAGCCCTAGAAACAATAGGAGTAAGTAAAGTTTGTATTTGGCTTTTCAGCTCTTTTTCTGTTTTTTTTTTGTTTTTGTTTTGTTGTTGTTTGAATAAAAGAGGTAGAATTATAATTTTTCAGATGAACAAACATAGATACCATATTTGATTTATTTTACACATGACAAAATAAAGAAAATAAAAATATTAAGTAACTTTCCTGTTATCCTTCTTCCCTTCACTCTAACCCAAGAGTAAACAAAATGAGTCAGGGTGAAGAGATAAAATACCCAAGTGGGGAAACTGATGAACCTAATCATGGCCTCTATTGTACTAAGGATTACTGATCCTAAGGCATAGAGTGCAAGAAAGCTTAGATGAAAAACTAAAGCCTTGGTATTCAATTGTACTGATTTTTTTTTTTTTTTTTTTTTTTTTTTTTTTTTTTTTGAGACGGAGTCTTGCTCTATCGCCAGGCTGGAGTGCAGTGGCACAATCTCGGCTCACTGCAACCTCCGCCTCCTGGATTCAAGTGATTCTTCGACCTCAGCTTCCCGAGTAGCTGGGGCCACAGGCATGTGCCACCATGCCCGGCTATTTTTTGTATTTTTAGTAGAGACGGGGTTTCACCATGTTGGCCAGTATGGTCTCGATCTCTTGACCTCGTGATCTGCCTGCCTCGGCCTCCCAAAGTGCTGGGATTACAGGCGTGAGCCACTGTGCCCGGCCTTGTACTGGACTTTTTACTGCAAGAAAAAAATAGTGTGATGGAGCTAGTTTGAAGGATGGTAATGAAAAGGAATCAAGCTGTGCTTAAATCCTGTTTAATCCAACTCAGTCATAATATGGTCATGCTATTATTGTTTAAAGGTATTTTTATATGTGCCTAATTCTGTTTAATGATGACTTCCTATCCGGTCTTTGCAAGTTCAAAGATCAATGCACCTTGATTTTATAGACCTAATTTAATACTAAATACATCCTTCTTTAATGAATATCTTGTATAATTATAGGCTATATTTTCTTAATTTTGATGTTTAATAATCTTATGTGAGGCATTAGAAAGTATCTTTTAAATTATTTTATCATAAATTTTGTTACATTTGTTACCTTTGGAGAGTTAACTCTCAATCTCTCAATCAGGTTATTTAAAATCCTAGGGCAGATCAAATGTTAGATTTTCCCTCTGTTAAAAGAAAACTTTAGATTAATTAACTTTATCATTGTTTAAACAAGCAAAGAATGATTAGCAAATCAGGCAGCCCTTAGAACCAGAATAGACAGGGTCAGAGCAATTCTGGGTCAGCCACGTGATTGGACAACATTTATGCAGAGAAAAAGAAATATGACTTACAAAAAAATGGAAGTGAGATACAGAAACATCTGGATTGGCTTACAATTTAGTGTTTGAATTTGATTTGAACAGCTGTATGCTTGTGACTGTCCCAAACTTGACCACTGTGATTACACATCCAGTTAGGTTATTTGAATATGGTTTGAACAGCTGTATGCTTGTGACTGCCCCAAACTTGACCACTGTGATTACACATCCAGTTAGGTTATAGTTCACTATGTATGGAAAAACCTTTAGGCTCAACTTAAAATATGTAAGGAAGCAACCTTAGGCTAAACTTAACACTTTAAGCAGATGTATTTTACAGTATCAATTGCCGCAATAGCGTCCAATGCTTTTAAGAGACTATTTTTAAAGATTAAGAAAGTGTCTCTGAAAAAACAAACTTACTTTTAGAGATACAAGTGTACAATTATGGAAGCCTCTGGTTGAATGTGTGATGTGGTTTGGCTGTGTCCCCACACAAAATCTCATCTTGAATCGTAATAATATCCATGCATCAAGGGCGGGATGAGTGGAGATAACTGAATCATGGGAGTGGTTTCCGTCATACTGTTCTCATGATAGTGAGTGAGTTCTCACAAGATCTGATGGTTTTATAAGGGGCTTTCCCCTTCACTTAGCTCTCATTTTCTCTCCTGCCACCCTATAAATAGGTGCCTTCTGCCATGATTGTAAGTTTTTTGAGGCCTCCCCAGACATGCTTAACTGTGAGTCAGTTAAACCTTTTATTTTATAAATTACCCGGTCTCTGGTACATCTTTATTAGCAATGTGAGAACAGACAAATACAATGTGGATGAAATATGTTAACCAGCCAGTTCCACCTCAGTATTTCTAGGCCCTGGGGAAACCAGTCATAGATGATATAAAAATTCAGAAAGTTAATGTTTTTGTTCAAAAGAAATGAATAACTTAGCTCTCCAAGCTATTCTTTAATACAGAATCAGGGAAACTTCACATTTAAGCTGTTTTTGTTTGTTTAAAAAAATAGAAGTGTTCTTAATATGGTTAGTGCTAACCTTTTAAATTTGTGAAGTATTTTATAAAGCAAAGAACAATTTTACATTCATTACGGGAATTTGATTCATAACAACCAGATAGAGAATGGTTGTTTCAAAATTTACCTGAGGACTAACAGGAACACAGGTCTTCTGCTCTCTGGTACACTTTACTATTTTGATACCACTGAAAAGTTAAATGGGTATCCCAAGTCCAGCATATGGGTAAACACCACAAAATTCTGTTCTCTCAACCATGAAATATGAGTGCATCTAAAAAGATTAAAGTACACTTTATTTTGCTTTGGAAATTCTGCCATCTAATATCAGCCTGAAGGATAAAACTCAATTCAAATATTTCAATTACCTTAGGCCCTTAGCTGACATAACAGTTAAACTGTATTTGCTTTCCAAAATACCTTCAATACAAAGTCATCTGTTTGGGTTTTTCCTTCCATAAACTTATAATTTAGATGAAGTTTGTCTTTGATTTACTTATTCTTGCCCTATACATTTTTTTTTTTACTCTTAATGCTTTTTGAATATTGCTATTTAATTCATGGGTTGTTTTTCCATAAAAAATTACTGTCAAGCAGAATTTCACAAAAATATTAAAAATATGTAAAACTATAATGAGACTCAGTATGTTAGCTCTCTCAGTGATATTTGCCATGACTCAATATCAGATATCTGCAAATAATTTAAAAATTTTTTAGGTAATTATAGAGTGTGTGTGTGTGTGTTTTAATTTCTACCATTGATACTACAGAGTGATTGCTTTCTCTGCTCAATATGCCTAGCCTATGGACACTGTGCATTTACTTTGCCCCAGTAGTTTGTTGGGGGAATCTGGGAGTTCAGAAGTGATAAAATTTCTATAAAGAAATACCTGAGATTGGGTAATGTATAAGAAAAAAGGTTTAATTGGCTCACAGTTCTGCAGGCTGTACGGGAAGCATGGCAGCATGTGCTTCTGGGGAGGCCTCAGGAAGCTTCTACTCATGGTGGAGGGCAAAGTGGGTGCAGGCCTTTGACATGGCAGAAGCAGGACTGAGAGACTGGGGGAGGTGCCACACTCTTTCAAACAACCAGATCTCATGAAACCTCACTGACTATCACAATATCAGCACCAAGAAGGTGGTTTTAAATCATTCATGAAGGACCACTTCCATGATTCAGTCACCTCCCACCAGGCCCTACCCTCAACACTGAGGATTACAATTTGACATGAGATGTGAGTGGAGACACAAATCTAAACCATGTCAATGTGATACATCACATTTACAGAATCACAGTACCAGAGGACTTCAAACTATACTACAAGACTATACTAACCAAAGCAGCATGGTACTGACATAAAAGTAGATACATAAACAATGGAACTGAATAGATAACCTAGAAAAAAATCTATGCATTTACAGCCAATTCATTTTTGACACAGGTGCCAAGAACATACATGATGAAAAGGCAGTCTCTTTAACAAATGGTGCTGGGAAGACTGCAGAAGACATCTATCATCTTTGGCCTGCTTAACTTTCATTTTTACTTCTAGCAAAATCATTCCTGCTTTTTTCATTTATGTTTTATGTATTTGGAATGAGGTGGAGTGGAACCTTGCTCTCAGAGTGGCCTTAAGCAGCCAAATTCCAAGGATTAATTTAGGGGTGAATAGGTGATCCAATCGAACTTCTGAGGGCTAGATTCTAGGATTTTTCTTGGAATTATGGAAGAAAATATCCTTCTGCCTGCCCCACTGGAGTTGCCCTCAAGATGAGTTATAAGCTGTATAGTGTAGGCAGCTATCTTTCTACCTTGTGGAGGGAGCTAAGAATTTAACCAAGCCACAGCAATGTAGAAAATGTAATCACACAAGCAAGAGAGTGTTTTGGCGTTGTTTTAGTTTCTGTAGCTGATCAGTCCTGAAAATACTCCTAGACTTTCAAGTTATACGAGTCAAGAAATTCATAGTTTTCATCAGTTAGTTTTATTTTTTTCTGTCATTTGCTACCAAATTAATTCCTGAATAGTTAATGTTAGTATCTACCTTTTATCTAGTTAATGTTGGTATCTAGATGAATTTTGTGTTGCAGATGCCTAAAATAAATATGAAGACACACACAACTGGGAAGAAAAATAATTCCCCACAAATTCATAATTTTATTTTTAGTGCTTTTTTATAATTCATTTATACCTTTCTCTATGCTTAGTGAAATTTGTTTGTTGAATATTCTTATGTGAATAGAAAGTTAATTATTGCCACTAATTAGACATAGAAAATGATTAAAATACAAACCACTGTCCCCAAAAGTTGTATTTAGAATAATTTTTAAAAGGAACAACCTAGGTTGTTATAAAAGTAATTCAGTTTTTGCCATTTTAATTGCAAAAACAGCAACTACTTTTGAACCAACCTAATATAAAGGTGATTATATAAGAAATATTCCCTGTGATCAAAAGATATGGAAGGTGACTAAAGCATTTTGTTCTCAAAGAGGTATTGATACTTATGTGCAGATTTGGGCCATCAGAGGTCCTGAGTTTTAACCTGCTTCATGACTTTGGGGAAAACCACTCAGCTTTGTGAACAACAGTATCACTTACAAAATAAGGGGCCTGAATTAAACCCTTCTAAAAATGCCTGTCTCTTTAAAATGCTATATGCTCTGCCATATTCCTCAAATTAGTTTCACTTTATTAATTTTTATTGTTTTTAGAGAGAGAGACTCATTCTGTTGCCCAAGCTAGAGTGCAGTGTTGTGATCATGCTCACGGTAGCCTTGAATTTCTGGGCTCAAGAAATTCACCTGTGTCGGTCTCCCAAGTAGCTAGGACTATAGGCATGTCACCATGCCTGGCTAATTTTTATGTTTTTTATTTTGGTAGATATAGGGTCTTGCTATATTGCCCAGGCTTGCCTCAAACTCTGACCTCAAGTGAGGTCAGAGTTTCCTGCCTCTGTACCCCAGTTCATTGGGATTACAAGCATGAGGCACTGCACCCAGCCTAGTTTCACTTTAAATGATATGTTTTCCTAAATGAATGGAATATTACCTTTATATATTTGTATATGTCTGTAGTGTCTATAGAGCAAAATATGTCCTTAATTTTACTTTTGCAGAAGTAATTCCATTCTTAAGCATGTGGAATCATGTAAGGAAATCAAAGAATGAGAAAGTGGCTTGATTTGTGTAATCTCATCTTTGTCTCCTAAGTAGAAGAGAGTGAAGATAATGCTGACCAATTCACTAGGCATAATCCATCTTGGAATTCTGTGGCTCATGCTGGCACACTCATAGTATTTATCTGCGGGAAGGAGAAAACAATTATTATGCAATGTGTTGATGCCCCAATAATTATATTCTCAAGCATTTCAAGTGTTTAATTATAAGCTAAACACTGAAACCATGCTACAGAGAGGTGACTTACTCTAGGACAAATACAAATTTATATTGATATTGAACAAACTGGAGAAGTTTGAAAAGTGGATTATCAAGGGATTTCTTAAGTACTAATTTTCTATACTGGATTAGTGAAGTTTCTTATGGCTTATTAATTTGTATCCCCTTTAGAAATCTTTTTATTTATCTAATTACTTACCTTGCTTGAAAAATCCTCACGAATCTTTGAGCTAAAAGAAAAATAAGAGGATTTTTTCAAGTTTTTTTGTTGCCTAATTCAATAAAAATTGAAGATAAGAAAATTCTATTAACATAGTTTTAAATGTGTTTTTATTCTTGTACAAACTCAATGAGTATTAAAATATACACAAATTATTAAAAGATTTAGATAAATATAGGAGCAAATTAATCTTTAAAAATATGAAGCCTGATGAAGTAAACATTACTCATTTATATTTCTTTGTTTCAAAAAGGAGTTGAAGCTGCTTATGATTTGTGTAAGGAAAATGGCTTAAACAAATAGCTGAGAAATTAAGTAAAGGAAAAATAAGAGTAGGAAGATAACGGAAGCAGAGATTCGTAGAACACAGGCAGACATGCACACAGAGGCCCTACTAGTTACTAGAAATAGGCCATATTCAGCTCTAATTCACTCAAAGCCAAATAAAAGTGAGGTTTATGATCCAATGGAAGATTCATCATGTTAGTAAGAGAAATATAAACCTACTGTTAGAGTGAAGATAGGTATTTCTGGAACTGAGACTTGAATAATATTTCTCCTATGAAATCTTATGGACAATACATGATATTAAAAGGCACTTTGATATTAGAGACAACATTCTTCAATTAAAGCATCATAATAAAGCAATAATGCAGTTGATAAAACTTCTAAAAATAATATTTCTTTGAGTCGATTGATGGTATGAAGTGGAGTGCAGTAAGAGTGATCCTCTGAAGCCAAAATAGTGCAGCTCATTTGTATTGGTGTATCATCAAGCTATTAAATACCATACATTAAACCATTATTATGTTCAGATTTTTGGAGAATGATATGTATTTCATGTTATAGACAATAAGCAGTATAACAGTCTGATTTCTTATAGTGCATACACTTTCATTTGTATCAGAGTGAGGTGGGTATTACCTGATATACAGTTAATTTCATAAAACACAGAGCGTGCCAATGATACGTTAGGTAGTTGGTTGTAAAGATGAAAACTCCTGGATGCTTGTTTCATGAGGTCAAGTTCTATTGTTGGGCAGAAAGCAGTCAGGAGCAGAAGGACTTGATTACTGCTAGAGGCTGATGGGCCATTTTGTGTTCCCTACCCATCAGTAGCCCTCTTTATAAGTAGATAAACAGGTAGTCCATAAAACAATCTAGAAGATACTTTACTCCTTAGTGCTCTGTGCTTAAGAGCTGCATTAACTTTATTAACTGCTACTTAAATCATACACACATACTCATACACATGCAATCTAATAACCATCAATTTTTTTGAAAGATTTAAATAAAATTGGAGATATAAAGGTTTTTCTAAAAATGTAAATTAGTTCAGGTATACCATGAGGGAGGAATATAGTATTGCTTACACACTTCACATAGGTAAAAAGCAGAAAATATCAGAAGTGATGAAATATGATGGCTGGTCCAATGAGTTCCTCATTGGAATTTAAAGCTTTATCTGATCTCTGTTTTTTAAAGTTTTTTGTAATTAACATACATCAGTTTCACAATTAGGAACACTAATAATGACTGTAACTTCAAATTGCTTATTATGAAAAACTGTAATAACATGATCAGATTTAGTGATGTCATTAATAAACTTATGGTTTCTAAAAATTTTAGCTAGAATGTTACAGAATTAGAATATCTTTACCTTAGATAAAACCTGTGATTTTTATACTAAAGACATGAAAGGAAGCATTTCCATTTCTCATATGAGATAAATGCACTTACAAGTCTTAATACTGTTCATTAACAGCTTTCTGAGTCTTTTACACTATGTCAGAGAAAAAGGAATTCAAAATTGGTTAGTGAGCAATGCTAAACTTGTGAGAAGTAGAACTATTATTAGGCTCTGGAAAATGGGTAGAATTGAAAAGGTTTCTTTCTCACGACCCTCTTCACCTTTGAAAACCCCATCTTTCAAACTATTTTGGCACATTCTAGCTTCCTTGTGGTGGTTAATTTGGGGATGTCAACTTGATTGGATAAAGGGATAGCTGGTAAAGCACTATTCATTCTCAATGCTTCAGTAGGCATGCAGCTTGTCCTGCTACTGAAAGAGTAACCAGGTGGCTTTGATTTTGATTAAAGATTGGGCTGCCTCAGGTGTCTGTGAGGATCCTTCCAGATATTGGCATGTGAGTGGGTAGATTGAGGGAAAAGATATGCCCTCCATGTGGGTGGGCAACAGCCAGTTGGCTTGGGTCCCAGATGAAACCAAAAGGCAGAGGAGGGAGAATTTTATTTTTTTCTCTCCCAAAGACCAGAAGTTCTTCCTCTGCCCTTGGACATCAGAACTCCAGACTTTCTGGCCTTTGGACTCAGAACTTGGCATCAGTAGTCTGGGGTCTTGGGACTTTGGCTTCAGACTGAGAATTATATCATCAGCTTCCTTGGTTCTGAGGCTTTGGGACTTGGCCTGAGCCAGCAACCAGCTTTCCTCATTCTCCAGCTTGCAAATAGCCTTCCATGGGACATCTTAGCCTCCATAATCACATTAGCCAATTCCCTTATTAAATCCCTTTTTATCTGTACATCCTAAAGATGCTGTTTCTGTGGAGAACCCTTGATAAAACTATGAAATAACCTAAGTAGAGATAATAATTTTACTCCATTAGTTCTGAGGATAGGGTTGCAAGATGGTACTCACCCCAACTATCTGTTTCTATCTTGACATCACAAGGGGGATGAAACAACATCAATCAGCAAGTATTCTTAACCAAGTCATGGAAGTTCTAGGAAAGAATTTAATGTGATTATACTGATCAATAAATATGAAGTTTGCTTTTTAATTTTGTGTAAAGTCTAGCTAAGTTGTTAAAACAATTTATGTGAGGTTTCTTTTGTGTATTTATTTTTTCTGAGTTTACCTAATCACAATCTTAGAAATTTGTTTTTTCTTCCTTTTTGTTGTTTTTAAAGCATGAAATGAAGCAGCAGGTGTATTTTGCTCAGAAAGCTCATCATCTAATCGATCAATCTGTCTGTTCATAATTGGTACTTACTATTTTTGAGGGAGAGGTTGGTGTAACAAAAATGTAACAAAGTCCTTCCGTGATTTTGGTTAGAAATTTGGATTGTTTGCAAGTCTTTAGGAGGAAATCACTGGATACTGGAATGTGGGATGAGAATTGAGAGGCTTCTTATCATACTGGACTCCTCTTGGCCCAAATCTCTTTACTTACTTATCAAAATTTATTAGACATCCTAGGCTTCTAACTTGCAAGGAATATGAGAATGCTTTATTCAAAGAAAATGCATTTTAAAAAATAAGCTCTTTGTTTGTATTCAAAATTTTCATTCTTATAAATAAGCAATATTCTATAATTATATAGCCATAGTTTACAACTTATTGCTGACCCAGTTGGACAGAATCTATTAATTTGCAGCTCTCAGATTTGATGCTTGAGACAGAAAAATGTGTTTTGGCAAATCATCATTTATGCTATGTAGTATTGTATAGCTAAGGGGAAGATCTTTATACTGTTAGAGGTATTTTTCAAAGCCTCACATCAATTCCCATTACTAATCGCTTTTATTTCTGTCTGTGTTTAATTCATGGATAATATAAGCTTGGGGGAATTTACCTATACTTTGGGCAGGACATTGAACATCCACGGGTATGACATAGGGATGCAAAGGAATCTCATGTAGATCTTATAGGGCAAACTAACCTCACTGGACATCTAGATTATATAGAAACAATGGATTTGGGAAACAAGAAATCTCTAATGCCCACCAGAATTCACATCAAGACCATTTTGACTTGTATTAAATCATCCTATTTTTTATATCCCCATGCTTAGAGGTTTATGAAATGGCTTTACTTTTAAATAATTGCCTTTAATACCTAAGAGTTACTTCTGTGAAATTGTCTTATACTGAATTCCTTGTACTTAATTCTGAACCACCCTACTATCACCACTCTTATATTTACGTTTTTACATCTCAAGAAAGCATTTTATTTTCTGCAGGATCACAGATATTCAATAAGTTGACATGCATTGAATTCTTAGTGTTCAGGCTACTGCTGTATAGGGAATTGTAATAAAACTAGGATGCTTGGTTCTTTAAAAGTCTCATTATGTGGTAGGGATGATGGGGCCAAAACAACTGGGAAACATAAACCGTTCGTAAGGATAATGGACAGAAACATATGACACTCAGGAGGTTAGCTTCTCAGCTATCCTATTAACTAGAGATATAACATGAAACAAGTCAATAAACATTTTTTTCTGAGTTTCCTCATCTGAAAGATAAAAAATATTACTTCCATGTTCCTTTTGTCTCGGCAAATTGTATACTTTTGTTGTAATTATAATATCTTCATGTTTTCTGACATTAACAATAATTGTAAATACCTTTGATTTCAGAATAACATTCTTTAAAGTATAGAAAGAAGAGATATTTCAGTTTTAAATATTCTAATTTTCTAAATAATATTAACCTAAAATATAAATAATACATGTTCATGTAGAAAACGTGGCCAATATATTAACATATAAAGACAAAATTCAGATTCTCCCACAAGGAATGCAAATCTACAGAAGCACTGAAAAACTATGGGTATATCTATATAATAAATATTATTTTTAGACCTTGGTATGCTGAATTTTATGACTTTAGTTTATGTTTCAGCTATTTTAGCCAACATTTTGTCCTTATATTTGAATCAAGGCCTTGAGAAATTTCTACGAATTTAAAAATTCAGTGACTATATCCTAGAAAGCAATACAAATGATATTGTAAAAAATAAACCAGAGTAACCAGATACCTCAAATTGGCACAATAATTATATCAGAAGAAAGTAATATAGAATGTTATTAGCCATTATATTCATTTATAAACGAAACAGAATGAAAGTAATGAAGAAGAGAGGTAAGGTAATGTCCTCAAACAATAGTGTTCTCAGAATTAAATGGGGTTCTTGATGCCCTGGGATCCTAGACCTATTTTCCTGCATACTTTTAAAGAAGATGTACTGATGTAACCTAGATTATGTTACACATTCACCAAAAGAAGTCCTTGAAAAAACTCCAATAAAGAAAATAGTAGGCTCTAGGAGAATTTTAAGGTTGTTAATAAGCAAAGTTAGCAGAATTTCTTGATCAGTTTTCAGGTGTATTAGTTTTAGACCACTAAAATATTCCAAAAATATTCATCTTGCTTAGACCAAAGAATACTTTTAAGTAGCTATTATTATTAATCATAAGCAAACAGTATGGAAATAAGAAACTCCAAGTGACAACATAACCTTTATTGTATGTTATGCATCTAAGTTCCTTGCCATCAATGTCTGACTCTGTGGTCATGGGAAGCATGCTAAAAGTGTACTGTTCGTTTTATTGGACTTCGAAGAAAAATTTTAAAGGAGAACATTGCTATGTTGGACAAGAACAAGGTTCCATGGAGATGGTTTTCAGTAAGTCTGGATGATCTCAGAATTGCATATCAGCCCCTGGATGTGGGAAGGGAATGGAGGAACAATTGTTTTTCTCTGTTTTACCCAGTAGTCTATGCTACTTGAAAGGAGTGCACATGCAGTAAGGGAATTCAGTGTCTCTTACCTCAAGTGAGTAAAGGGACCTATAGGAAGGAAGAGGGAGGTTGAAAGAATCCTGAATAGGAATTATATAAAAGATTTCTAGAGTTAGAAATAATACACTCTGAAACTTCCCAGATATTATTTTTGACCACATCTAATTTACATGTCTGTAACAATATTTGTAATTGTGTACTCTCATTTTTTCCCTCTCTGATAGTGCTTATCAAAGATTTAGCTCTTAAGTAGTTATCCTGTGCCCTCTCCAAAAATGATAGCTTTTTAAAAATTTATGTTTATTTCAATTTTATTGATTTATTCATTTATGTTTATTACTATTCTTTCACTTCCTTTGAGGTGGTTTTTCTTTTTTTTTTAGATTTTTGTTTAACATCATAATTTTGTAAAATTTTCTCTAATAAATATATTGAAGACTATAAAATGTATTCTGAATGCCTTAGAAAGACTTTCATAAGTAGTTGATTCAGTACTAAATTATATGTCATATTTCTATGTCTTCATTATCATCAAATTTATTTGAATATTTAGCTGATTTCTAAATAAAAAATTCTAGGGTCAAGGCGGCTTCCTTTTGATTTTTCTATTCTAATTTTACTGCATTGTAGTCAGTGAATGTGGTCAATATGATAGAAGCTACTTAGAATTTGTTGAGATTTATTCTGTATTCTAATGTTTGATCAATATTGTTATTATATCATAAGAGAAAATGTTAGGAAGAAAAAGGACATCATTTCATATGGTGAAGATCAATCTTAATTATGATATTCAAGACCTATTACATTTTTGTACTACTATTTTGAGTTTTAGTTTATGTATTTAATCAATTTGCCACCAAATATTTCTTGAGCATCTACTGTGTTCTGGGTGCTGTTCTGTCATGCTTTCCTCTTTCCTTATCCCTGTCTTTCTGCTCCCTTTTTTTCACAGTGTGTTTGCTAGTCTCACATAGTAAATCGTTTTTAACATGCCCACCTTCGTGGGCCTTCTGATTGCTTTCTCATTGCTCCACCAAAACAGATGGTGGCATTGCCACCTAATTTGCTGAGGAAAATATTTGTGTCTGAGTTTGAAACAGCCACCCTGAAAGTATGCTAGGACTGAGTGCATACAACTTTGAAAGACATTGAATCCTGAGTTACAGGGGTGAGCCCCCATATCAACAAACTCTTTCTTATTATTTAATCTGTGCCTCTGTTCTAAGCCTCAAGACCTACACCTATATGTATTACTCTAGGCCCCACTGAAATATATTGATAAGATACTGTAAATCTTTGTCTTGGTAAATAGTATATATTTTTTCTTCATATCAGGGCTTTGCCATGCTGAGCTATGTTAACTGAGTGAGCTGTGCTGAGCCACGTCTCTGATTATTAATCTAGACCATAAGAGAAAGAAAGGGAGTGTATTAAGGAGGATAAGCTTCATTTTATGATGCATTTTCCTGAAGTGTGGCATTTTGTGATATCTTTGCAACAGTGGACACAGTACTATAGAAAGGTGGCTGCTTCTGCTGGCCTGGGGTTTTCAGAGGAATCTGAAGATTTAAGTTTCTCAGGCATGTGCACTGAAATATTACCATTCTAGATTTTGGATTCCAACTCTTTCCCAAGCAGGGCCCTGATTTTAGCATAGGAGAGTTTCCGGGGTGTGTACTCATTCTCTTTTGTAGCTTTTGTAGCTACTCTAGGAATCAAGTCCTGTACCTGTTTTCAGTGAAACTGGCTTATTATTTCAGGGGATAAGGGCTCTTTAAATTTTGGCATCGAAGTTTTCTGCTTTTCAGCAACAAACCCTAGGTTTTTTGTTGGCTAACGTGAGCCTGTATTCTCTTATTCAAGGATTCTAAGGGAGCGACCTAAAATAGGTGACTCCACAATCCTTGTAATAACTTTTGCTTTCCATATTTTTAAGTCATCTATACTTCAATCCTCAACCACTGAAAGTCTTAGTAATTATAATGTCACAGCACACCAGGGGTTATTAGTATACCAATTCTGCTAACAAATGTCTTGGTTTGAGTTCCCCTAAAAGCAGACCTTAAGCAAAGGACTTAGGTGCTGGTACTTTATCTGAGGTGTGATCCCAGGAAGCACCCAGGGTGTGGGGAGAGTCAACAGGGCAAGAGAAGAAAACAGTTAAAGGATGTGTTAACAAGCAGGTTACCACTGTGTGCAGCGGGGGCTCAATCTTACCAGGGACCCTCGGAGGAACCTCATAAACTTTCCACCCAAGGAATGGGAAGTTGAGGATGTTTATCCATCAAAGTCAGTACCTCATTGTTTAAGGGTTGCCTCTGGGAACATGGAATCCTCAGATCTTTGGAGCTTTCCTGGATACAAACTGAGCACCCTCCAGTGGTTCTGGAGAAAACCTTTAGGAACAGAAGGAGAAAGCTCAGGCACTTGATATGGTAAGAAATCATCATGTTGGGAGCTGTCCACTTCAGCTCCAGGCAAACTTAGACATGGATTAAAATGGCAGGAAATGAGAGCATCAACAGTGTTTGCTACAGTATGTCACTGAGTTTTGAATATACTTCTAGTATATAGCACTTAGATAATTTTTTCACTTTTTACGTATGCCCATATGTATTCTGAATGTTTCAGATTGATTTTTGTACTCATTTCTTCCCGGAGTTGGAAATTATGCAATCTCCCTTTTCCTCTAAATGTTTTGAAGCTGTATTTCTCATCTAGTTTTCTAATGCGTGTACTTAAATGGTTAACTTAATTAGTCTTTATTCCTCAATAGTATTTTGAATAATGTAGTCTTTATATTCACCCTCTTCTGCAAATATGAGAAAAGAGTTTTGCATGTTTGCACTCTATGTTCATGTGAAATTTTATTTACAAATTGATGTTAAGAATTAGCAATCAAAATATGTCCTAATATTTTACTAATTTATTTGGTCACCTGTGCATTTGACACTTTCTTTTGCATTCATATTTTTCACTTGATGGGCTATGTACAAATTGTAAATGTTTACAAACCTAAAATATCTTAATTTGCTCTATCCCTTGAATGTCTTTTTGGCTGAGTATTATGTATTATTCAAAATTGTATATGCTAGCTATACTTTTATACACTGGTCAGTGCAGTAGGTTTGTTTACATCAGCATCACCACAAACATGTAAATGATGCATTGTGTTATGAGGTTACAATGGCTGTGACTTCACTAGGTGATAGGAATTTTTTAGCTCCATTATAATCTTATGGGACCACTATATATAAGCTGTCTGTCATTGATGGAAACATCTTCATATGGTGCATGACTATCAATTTTTTTGTTCCATCTCCTATATTAATTTTCTTCCTCCATAGGTATTAGTTCTGCTTGTTGAATATGCTTGTTTCTCCTTATTGGCCCTAAATTTCTCCACATATTTGCCAATGTTTTTTTTAGAGCTCACACTTTGATATGGTTTGGTGCTATGTCCCCACCCAAATTTCCTCTCAAATTGTAATCCCCATGTGTCGAGGGAGGAAACTAGTGGAAGGTGATTGGGTCATGGGGGTGGTTTTCCTCGTACTGTTTTCATGATAGTGAGGGAGTTCACTCAAGAACTGATGGTTTTCAAAGGGCAGTTTTCCCTGTATGCCATGTCCCTGTCTCCTGCTGCCGTGTAAGATGTGCCTTGCTTCTGTTTCAGCTTCTGCCATAAATATAAGTTTCCTGAGGCCTCCCAGCCTTGCAGAACTGTGAGGCAATTAAACCTCTTTTGTTTATGAATTACCAGTCTCAGGTAGAATCTTCCTAGGAATGTGAGGATGAATTAATACAGAGAATTAGTACTGATACAGTGGGGTACTGCTATAGAGATAACTTGAAAATGTAGAAGCAACTTTAGATCTGGGTAACAGGCAGAGTTTGGAACAGTTTGGAGGGGTCAGAAGAAGACAGGAAGATGAGGGAAAGTTTGGAACTTCCTAGAGAGTGTTGAATGATTTTGACCAAAGTGCTGTTTATAGTATGGACAATGAAGTCCAGGCTGAGGTGGTCTCAAATGGAGATGAGGAACCTTTTGGCAGCTGAAACAAAGGACACTCTTGCTATGCTTTTAGCAAAAAGACCGGTGGCATTTTGGCCCTGCCTGAGAGATCTCTGGAACTTTGAATTTGAGAGAGATGATTTAGAGTATCTAGCAGAGGAAATTTGTAAGTGGTGAAGTACTTAAGAAGTGACTTGACTTTCCTGAAAAAATACAGTTACATGCGTTCACAAAAAGATGATTTGAAATTGCAACTTAACGTTTAAAAGGGAAGCAGAGCATAAAAGTTTAAAAAATTTTCAGCCTGATGATTTAATAGAAAAGAAGACCTCATTTTCTGGGAAAAATTCAAGTGTGCTGCAGAAATTTTTATAAGTAATGAGGAGCTGAATGTTAACAGCCAAGACAATGGGGAATATGTATCCATGGCATGTCAGAGATCTTTGTAGAAGCCTTTCTAGTCATAGGCCCATAAGCCTAGAATGGAAAAATGGTTTTGTGCACTGGGACAAGGGCCCCACTCTTATGTACAGCCTCAGGATTCAATGCCCTGCATTCCAGACACTCCAGCTCCAGCCATGGCTAAAAGTGCCAAGGTGCAGCTCAGACTGTGACCTCAAATAGTGCAAGCCTCAAGTCGTGGCAGCTTCCACATACTGTTGTGCCTGCAGGTTTTGGGAGCCTCTGACTAGCTATCAGAGGATGTATGGAAATGCCTGGATGTTCAGGGAGAAGTCTGCTGCAGGGTCAGAGCCCTCATGGAGAACCTCTGCTAGGGGAGTGTGGAAGGGACATGCGGGGTTGGGGTTGAAGTCCCCACACAGAACCCCAACTTGGGCACTAACTAGTGGAGCTGTGAGAAGAGGGCCACTGTCTTCCAGATCCCAGAATGGTAGAGCCATGAACAGCTTGCACCATGCACCTGGGAAAGCAACAGGCACTCAAAGCCAATCTGTGAAAGCAGCCAAAGGGGCTGTACCCTGAAGAGCCACAGGAGTGGAGCTGCCCAAGGTCTTAAGTGCCCACCCCTTGCATCAGCATGACCTGGATGCGAGACACAGAGTTGAAGGAAATTTTGGAGCTTTAAAATATAATGACTGCCTGGCCGGGTTTTTGACTTGAATGGGGCCTGTCGCTCCTTTGTTTTGGCCAATTTATCCCATTTGGAATAGGGACATTTGCCCATTGACTGTACCCCCATTGTATCTTGGAAGTAACTAACTTGTTTGTAATTTTACAGGCTCATAGGTAGAAGTGACTTGCCTTGTCTCAGATGGGACTTTGGGCTTGGACTTTTGGGTTAATGCTACAGTTAGTTAAGACTTTTAGGGGACTGTTAGGAAGGCATGATTAGTTTTGATATTTGAAAATGACATGAGATTTTGAAGGGGCCCAGGCAGAATGATATTATTTGACTCTATGTCTCCACCCAATTCTCATCTTAAATTGTAATCCCCATGTATTGAGGGAGAGACCTGGTGGTAAGTGATTGGTAATGAGGGATCATGATAATGAGGGAGTTCTTATGAGATCTAATGGTTTTCAAAGTGGCAGTTTTCCCTGTGCATGTTCTCTGTTTCCTGCTGCCATGTAAGACATTCTTGGCTTTCCCTTCACCTTCTGCCATGATTGTAAGTTTCCTGAGGCCTCTCCAGCCAGACAGAACTGTAAATTAAACCTCTTTTGTTTATATATTAACCAGTCTCAGGTAGTATAGCAGTGTGAGAATAGACTAATACACACTTTTATTTAAGATTTCTTATTTGATTTTACCTTGCATCTTTGCCGCTGTTGTTTGTAAGGATAAATACAGTAGACTTCAGTGGCTTATAATGCTCCATTTCTTAAATGAGAGTGAAAGGTCCATAGATGATTTGTGTAGCTATGCCTGATACCCAAGCTGCTGTCTCCGCTGCTGTTGTCTTAAGGCAATCAATTACTTGGCAAATTGGCCCAAAGGGAGAGAGAGTATATGATAAAAGACAATGACCTGTCTACTTGTCCCTGTACCTCAACAGTCATGTAGAAGATACTCCTGCATTACTTTCCAGTGCTTGGTATATGCCATTTCTAGGGTAAAACACAACAGGTTAGTTGAATACCACCTTTAATATTAGTCCTTTCTCCCTGCCCTCTATGAAGTTTTATATATAGTTTCTTTCATAATTTTTCTAATCTTATTTTCTCTTTTCTTTGTAGAATCACTTATTTTTATTGCCAGATTTAGTAAATAAAGTAGTCTAAATATTAAAAACTTACTGAATATGCTAAATACACTAAATAATAAATGCTAAAAATAATGTTTTAGTTATAAGTGTATACTAAATATTCCACAGAGCCTACTACTTATATCAAAAATACATTTGTTTTTTATCTGAAATTCAAATGTAACTGGGCATCATGTACTTTATCTGGCAACCCAACTCATATTTTTTGTTTAGCTGTGCAGCTGTCTTCTTATTCCTGGCATATTTATGCATCTATTTAGCTTTACTTTTTTTCTGTCATTGCTAGGCATCTGCAGTGTATGGCAAAAAGGGTGTGTTTCATTTGATTAAAGTTTTTTAATTGCATATTGATTTGAAGTGTTTTGTTATTTAGTCTGTGTAGTATTCATTTGCTATATGTGAGATGAGATATGAATCTCATTTTACTATTTTTTCAGAATGGATAGTCTATCATCCTCATACAATTAATTGAATAATCTGTCATGTTGTCTTTGATTTGCAACCATTCAGGAAAAATATTGACATTATCCTTGAGATACCTTTTTTCTTCACTCCTTTATCCAGAGTAGATCAAAGAGTCTTGTAGAATTTAACCATTAATTTGAAAAGGTAAAGAAGGCCTCCTCCTCTCATCCTTCTCATGCCACCTCCCCCACCCCACACAGAACTTTCTTACAGTTCCCTGTATGAGTTATGGTCAAGTGTAGCTAACAACAGATTGAGCTTGATTGTTTCAGATATATAGCTTTCAAAGGGATAAAGTTTAATGTGCTTTGGGCCTGGTCTCATTTCTGTCATCCATTTATGTTGATTCTACGTCTTTTTTGGGGGGTCAAACTGCACTTTACTCTCTTATATGTCATGGAATAGGCGTCGGAGTGAATGCTCTCTCTCTTCCTCATCATTCTGTCCTTTGTTACTCTTCATGTGGCCCTCAAGTTGTACAGTCATATATTCTCATGTTCAGGGTTGAAATCCACTCAGATAAAGGTAATGTTCTGAGTATACTTTTCATGTAGACACTGTAATTTACTGCCCATATCCTTCTCTAGGAATCAGGAATTTATTACTTCATTGCCGAGGAGTGTTGCTGGCCTTCAGCTATTGGTCCTCTTGGATAACTGCCTCAGCTCTAGATACTCGCTCAGTATCATGCCCACTTCTTGGGATGGCCCATAGCCAAGGAATAATTGGTGGTGGGGGGGAGTATAGTGACATGATTATCATCTAAACTCAGGAAATCTCTGAGGGGTCACTAAATTTTAAAATTCTCCATATAGTTGGATGTCTTACCTTGAGAATACATCACAGTGCAATTTCCTTTTCTGCTCATTCCTACTTGCTTTCTATCACTTTCCTTTCATTTTCCTAACTTTACCTTCACTTGGTTTTAATTCTGAGAGCACTCCTTAATAAATCTCTGAAATGTGATCTCTGTCTGTGTCTTATCAGAAATCCCAACCTGCAACTCTGTACTGGAGTTCTGCTTTAGAGCCATTAAGGCAGAGCCACTGGTCATCATAAAGCGATATGTTGCTATACTGATTGTTTACCTGGGCACATCTCTCCTTTTGGTACTCTGTGGAACAGTTGATATAAAGTCGAATTAGCATAATAATTGGCCTTGATCTCACATGTTGTCTTTTGAAATTATAGTTTGGCTTTTTATTATGTTTATTTTTAATATTTAAGGTTACAAAGCAATTTAGATACACTCTGGAAAGATAGAAAATTCAGACAAAATAGTAAAACAAAACAAAAATATCAGATTTCCACAATCTATAGATGACTATTGTTAACACCTAATATTATATTCTTACAGGTATTTATGTATCTAGATATATGTACATGTATTTTTGTCACAAAGAGCATAGTGTTCCTACACTTCTGTAATCTGTCCTCTTTTAGATAATGATTCTATTTCAAGAAATTTTCTTAAAATAACAAGACTATATACACATTTCCTTAGTTGTCAAAATGTCCTTTTGTTGTTGATTTCTTTATATCAGGGATAGACCTTGTAACTGGCTGTTTTTTTCTCTAAATGTTTTAAAATTAAATTTGATAAAACTCCCCACAGCCCACCATCCAATTATAGTCCTATTTTAGCCATCTTAATAATGTGGTTCAAACCCTGGCTTTAGACCACATTATATCTAATTCTAGTCCATTTTTCCTGTTAGTCGTGTTCCTTCTCTAGTGTTTCCATAATCTTTCTATGAATCAGTTTTCCTATATGTAAAATAGAAAAAATAATATTACCTATCCCATTTGGTTATTTTAAACATCAAATTAAATAAAACAGGTAAAAGATCTAGAACAGTGTGTGACACATTATCATTGTTCTATTCTTATTAACTACTAGCACTTTCATTGTAATTTTTCTGCTAATTCAATCAACGCTCAATAATGTCTCCTAAATAGCTTGATAATCCATTCATTGTTCTCATTGTCAATGTTTGCCTCTAACCAAGTATCACCATAGCTTCAAAAGTGGAATACCTATATTCAGTATTTTTCCTTTCCAAATAATTCATCACCTTGCAACCAGACAAAGTCTAAATCCATTGCCATAATTTGTAAAACAATTTCTGATCTAATCCTCCCATGTCCCTTTACTCTCTTCTCTCCCCTCCCAAAACTTTCCTTTTCAAGTTCCTCAGGTATACTATGCCATCTCACAGCTTTGGAACCTGTAAGATGATATCCCTATTCCCTGAAATGGTTCCTCTTCTTTCTTGCTTGCTGGGCTTTGTCTGGCTAACTTTCATAGTCTCAGCTAGGATGTTTGTTCTGCTGTTAAATGTTCTCTTATTCCCTAGACTCAGTTGAATGACCTTATTATGCTCTGCATTGAGTCTCCTTCATCGTTAAGTCTCAATTGATTATAATTGCTTGTTTACACTCTTGTCTCTAAGCACTTTTCTAGACATAGAGGAAGTATATCTGTTTTACACATCCTTGTTTCCCCAATACCAAGAACATGGTATAGGCTTCATAAATACCTGTTATATGAATCGGTGAATAAATAAAAAAAGGCTCAGAAGATAATGATTATTTGTCTTTAATAATTCAAATTTGTGACTAAAAGGATATTTTAAAAATAAATATTTATAATGGATGTTATAGATTGATTAATGTGAAGCTTAAAATGTTTAGTAAGAAAGAGTTTCTAGGCATGATGTAAAGAACTAGAAAAGGAGAGGACAAATGACTGAACGTGTGAAAACAGTTGCCTCTAAAGCTGAAAGAGGAAATAAAATAAATGAGTGGGCTTTACTTTCTTTGATGGTTTTTTCAATTAGTTAAAAAAAATTGGGGCTCTATTGAGGTCATTCATTTTCATGAGGAATGGGATAATTAGATGTGATAAAAACAAGATACGTGGGACAAAATCCACCTTCTTCTTAGAACAATGTTAAATGGAAGTTTTAGTCATCTACTGGTTCTGAGCAAGTATATAATTTCAGAGCTTGAACAAGTAATTGGGCTGGTGGGGAGAAGAGAAAGTGGATCCTGCAGGTTTATCCTAGATTTTCAGTTAAGTGGCAAGAATTGAGTAGGCTTTTCCAATTTCTTATTTTACAGTACTAACCTATATCTCCTGTCCTTGCAGCTGGGCAGGTTTTTGAGTACTTTGCCTATCTACAATTGAATGCTGGTGAATGACCAATTCAACGACACAAAGAACAAATTAATTTTTCCGTGTAAATTTCTGAACCATAATATCATGAAATGATAAAATAGTTGGTTTAAACCATTAATGTTAAGATACTGTGCATGTTGCAATAAAAGGCTAAAACAAAACTTAGCATCTAGAAGCAGGGTGCTGCCTACAACTTATGGCTTTATTTTTGTGACTGAGTAGCAGATAGGAACTGGAAGGTCATCACAGAAATGGTTCGTAAGGACATTAAAAAGAATGAGGAAATGCTGCTGGAGGCTAGAGAAAGGGTACCAACTGTCTCCAGCAGTAAAATGGGAAATAAAAAGGTCACTTAATGATCTGGCCAAGACAGGGATTTGACTTTTGGTTGTCTATGATAAAATTGAAGAATGTAATAAATGAAAGAGGAGCTGTTCAGTTTTTAAATATAATTTAGAGAAAATATATGGGTGCCAGGTTTGAAAAATAAAACTCTTTCTCATCCTCAGTCTCTTCCACCAAGGGAATCTTAATTTTAAATGGTATCAGGGCAAAAACAGAATGTAGAACAGCTACCAATAAACATGCCCTAAGACAAAAAAATCACATGCTGTGACTGTGGGAACTTTGGTTGATATATCAGAAAATTTAAGGGCCAGCACAGTAGGACTTCTAAAATGCTTAGTACTTCCTCTTAGGCATCATCTCTGATAGGATGAGACAAGGCTATTAAAATGTCTCAATATGCCAATGACTTAGAAGAATCTTGAGAACATTTTCCTGTAGGAGTCTGATTCTCAGCCCAAGGTAGAGAAAGGCCTGTCTCAGACTTTGTTTAGTAGCATGAATTGTAATTTGATACACAAGGAACCTACACAGTTTTAAAGGAATTAAATCAGCCTACATTGAATGTGACAGAGACAGTACAAAATGAAAAGAGGACTTGGTACCTCCAAATTTCTGTAAAGAGAAGGCAGGCTGAGAAGCTACACAGTTATGAATGTAGCATTTCAAATGCAAGTGATAAATGAACCAAAGGTCAGAAACAAGAGCTCAGAGGGTATTGTCAAGGATTATCCTAGAGATTACTGTGGGGCCTTCATCAAGGAGTAGGAGTCATATGACTGATTACATTTCAGAAATGTCATGGACTTGTTACTGCTATTTACCTTCCACTTCCAAATATCTTCTGTTGGGTTTTTTAATATTGGTTTTACTATCTAGGTCTCACCATTAAATATCATGTATGTGGATGACAAATTATTTTTTTGTTCACATATATTCAGAATTAGAGCTTCTTACTTGAGGAACCAAACCCGAGAAGGCTCATCTCCTTATGGATGAGATTTAGGTGACAAGATCCAGGAATTTGAACAAATACTATAAAGGGAGAAGACATTGGGGGATCACAGAAGGAGATGAGTATATTTAACATAGAGGAAAAAATGTAAATAATTTGCAGTCAGAGAGAAGCATATCTAATTAAAGATATTCTCAATATTTAAAAAACGCTCCTTCCATAGAGGTGTATGTGCATGTGTATGGGGGAAGGGGTTTCTACAATTCCTTGTCTTCAACCTGGGTGGTCTTGGCAACTGCTTTGACCCAGAATATTTGGGACAGATGGTAATATTGTACCTTATGAGTGTGGCAGTTTCCACATTCTGTGTCTTACTTAGAACACTTTTTCTGGAATCTCTAAGTGGTTTTGTGAGAAATCAAACTACTTTGAGACTGCCAGGCTAGAAAGGATTTGTCTAGTTGCCCAGCTCAACAGTCACAGATGAAACTAGCTTTCCTGGCTATCCCTGCCAAGGGGCCGATATTTGAGTTAAGTCCCTTTGGATACTTCAGACCAGCCTGTCTTCCAACTAAGTACCACCAAGTGACTAAGTTAATACTACATGGAGCAAAAGAGTTGCCCAGTTTAGCATTGCCCTATTTCTTAATTCACAAAATTATTAAATATAATAAAATGGAGATTTTTTTAAAGTAGCCATTTTGGGGTAATTTTTTACACAACAGTAGACAATTAGAAGAATTAAAATATTTGGAAAATGTGAGATTATAATATACATATGATTTATAACTGTTTTTTAGATCCATGATATATTATAAATATTTTTCTATGTCAATAGTCATCTAAAATATACCTTATAATAGCTGAATAAATTTATTTTCCCAACCTATTTATTTGAAATTTGGGTGTTTTAATTTATTTCACTGCCACTTTTTTCAGGGTCAGGAAACCATCATCTCTCAGATGTGTTAAAAATTTTTTTGGGAGGCCAAGGCAGGTGGATCACCTGAGGTCAGGAGTTCGAGACCAGCCTGGATAACATGGTGAAACCCTATCTCTACTAAAAATACAAAAATGAGCCAGGCATGGTGGCAGTACCTTTAATCCAAGCTACTCAGGAGATTGAGGCAGAATTACTTAAATCTGGGAGGCGGAGGTTGCAGTGAGCTGAGATCATGCCACTGCACTCCAGCCTGGGAGACCAAGCAAGACTTCTGTCTCAAAAAAAAGAAAAAAATTGTTGAGGAGGCCGTTAGGCTGAATTGGCTCCAGTGCAGTAGATAAGCATACCAAAACCTGATTCAATGTAAACAATAAAATAAAAGTTAAATTCTCTACCAATCAGCAACAGCCAACAAATCTCTAACTAGGGACTTTTCATCAGATCATAGTCAAATAAGGTTAATGCCTAGGTGTAGCCAATTAAATAATTTTTTGCTTTGCTTCCCTCTTTAGCCTATAAAAACCTACTGTTATGCTGCTAAAGTGGAGCTCTTTGAATCACATCTAGCTGTGAGTGCTGCCTGATTCATGAATCATTCTTTGCTCAGATAAACTCTATTAATTTGTCTAAAGTTTTTCTTTTAACAGCTGGGATATTACAAAGGTTTTTAAAATTTCTTTCTACATCAGTTCTCACTTTTATTCAGTCTGTTCTCTGTCCTGAAACCAGAATGATTTTGGAAAACAATCATCTGACTATGACACTGTAAATTTCCTAAAAGTGAAGACCATGAATCTTTAGTTTACAGGGCCTTACATAAAGTAGATGCTGAAAAAAAATTGTTGCAAGAATAAATTAGTTTGCCATGCTTCTGCTCAAAGGATTTCTGTTACTCTCCATTGTATTTAAATGTGAACTCTTCAACTTGGTTTACCCTATCTTTATATGATCTTCTCAGCTTAAAATCACATCATACTTTTTTCAAGGTATCACGCTTTTTCCCTCCTGCAATTCCCTTGTAAGTGCAATTTTTACTGACTGACTTGTTCGTTTTCCTCTCTGTCCTTTCTTCATTTACCAGTTTACCATTAATCTTTCAGGATTCAGCTTCTATGCCACCTTCTCAGGAAACTCTTCTCTTGTTCACTTTATCTAGGTCAGAAATCTAGGTTCTAAGATATCATTGCACCTGTATGATCTCTATAATTATGACATTTAGTCCTAGCTAAGCTAAGCTATAAGATCCATGATGGTAATAGTCTCAAAGAAATAAAATCTACCCCTAGTGATTGGAACATACTACTTATTTTAAAAATAAATGCTAATTTGTATATTGATGAACACCCTGATACATTCTCATTGTCCAATTATTTATATAATATTTTCCTAGTAATGCAGTTACAGAATAAGAGTAAACATGATGTCATTATTTGACTTATATTAACAAAGTTTCTTCCAGTGCACCAAATAAATATTTTGGTATTTTCTATGACTTTTTCTAAAACATCTTTAGTAATTTCATTAAAAACAATTGCAATATTATAGATGGTTTAATTTTATTCCTTTGATTATTAGTAATGGTGAACATTAATTTATTGGCTACTTGTTTATATATGTTTATTTCCTTTGTCATTTGCCTTTGTCTTATTGACTTATCAAATTCTTTATATATTAACATTGTCATATTTATCTAACATTTTCCTCTTTATCTAAACATTTTATATTTTTTTGATGTGTAAACATTTTAATATTTAAATTAGTTTTTACTTTTAAAATTGGTTGTAATAATTTATATTTTAAAGATTTCTGGCACATTTTGGTGTGTTATGAGAACATTGATCTAATGTTTCTCTCAACTCTTCCATGTTGACCCAATACCACTTGTTCATTCTTTACTTTTCAATACTTATGAAACAAAAACAGTTTCAAAAAATTTGTAAAACTTTAGGTTTTTATCAATCTTAGCACTATGGAGGGCTACTAATCAAGCTATGAAAGTGAGCTTGAATACTCATGGTAATAAATCTATTTCCAAATGACAAAAAATGTGAGATATTTTAACTCTCCTAAGATCATTTAATGCAAAATGTTATAAAAATTATTTGTCAAAATCATAGAGTAGAATTTTCAGTTTTCTATGTGCTTTTCTTTATTGTTTATTGAGAAAAATCACAAAACTATCCTGCCAAAGAGATAAAAAATAGGGAAAGAAGGCAGGAAGAATATGCAATTGTAAATTCAAATATGAGTCCTAAGGAAATAGACTGGGAGTGGTGGTGGTTGCCTATAATCCCAGCAACTTGAGAGGCTGAGGCAGGAGAATCACTTAAACCCGGGAGGCAGAGGTTGCAGTGAGCCGAGATTGTGCCACTGCACTCCAGCCTGGGCAACAAGAGCGAAACTCCATCTCAAAAAAAAAATAAAAAACATAAAAAAAATTTGGAAAATTATTTTTGTTCACTTAAAAAAAGGAAACATTTTATACTCATGCTATAGAAAGGGTATATGGTAAATACAAGATAAATGTGTCAAGTTTTAAGATTCAGCCACTGTCTGTTGATTGTCATCTGAGTGCCAGACAGCATGTGTATTGCTTACACATTTAATTTAGCTAGCATAGCTTGGAGACATAGGAATGATTTAAAAAATATTTCAGATAAGACCTAAATATTTTAGTTAAAGTCACATAAATATTAAAATCAGGATTTGAACAGATTATATTGGGCATGTTTTCTCATATTCATTGCTCTCTTTTCCCTTCCTCTTTACAAAAGGTCTAACAGCTAATATCTTGTTCTCTGTAAAGACTGAAATGATTTTTCTGGTTGGTGTTTTTATGTACATTGTAACCACTAATGACATAAAGGCATAGTTTAACTCTTAAAATTATAAAATGCTGCAAAGACGTCTTTTTGCACTTTCAATATCTGTCATTTGATGCTTGAAAGTATGAAATAAAGCCTTATTTACATGATTTAGAGAATACTTTCAGGGTAAATGACAATTCTGTATTTTTAAATGGTGGGTATAGATTCACAGGCTTCCAAAAATTCCTTGCAACAGTGCTTTAGAATGCCTTCTAAAGTGTTTTATACCTATATATTGGGTCCTTTTCTTGAATGTATTCACAATTAAGTTCTCAAAGCTTCATAATTCAAATGAAAAGATGCTGTAGATATTTTATAAATTCCATATGATTTCCTAAAACATTCAGCTGCCTTTAAAGAAAATCAGTCTTTCTGTCGGGCCTTGGCAGTTAAGCTATAGTCTGCTGAGGTTGCAGTATTCAACACCCGCATCCTGCTCTGCAGCAGACATTATGCTTTGGCTGTGACCATGCAATCCCATTTTAAACTCTTGTCTCTATGTGTGTCAGTTATAAGTTGGCAGCTGGCTGGAACGGTCATTCAAATCTTTAGATCTGAGGATTTAATTAAAGTACTCTATAATAAAATTAAACCATGGCTTCCATGGTTTGTAAATATACAGTTAGATAAATAATTCCAAACATCTAAAATATATGTTGATATGTTTCCTTTGCTGTTCTAAATTTAAGATTAGAGTGTGTTTTAATATTGTAAAAACCAAACAGAAGTTAGATGGGATATAATACTCTAAACCTGAGCTCTTAAGTGGCCTGAGTCTTTCTTCAGTAAGGTCATTTGGCAGAGAACAAAAATGCAGAGCTCAGGAGAATGAATTCGCAGCTTTTTCTCCCATCTGGACACAGAGTTACAGCTCACTCCTTTGCTGATGGCTGGCTCAGCTTTGACCTTTTACACTGTTTTAATCACTTAGAAATAATTCTAGTGAGAATGGAGTAAAATTCACCATTTAGCAGTTTAAGGAACCAGGTAGTCCCTGACCTCATCCCTTTAGGACTTGATTTCCTAAAGGTGCTACAGACTTAGTAGACCCTTTTGGGGACATTCTAGAAAAATTCATTGGAAAAGTTTCTGTGATGTCAGATTTTGGGGAGGTTAGCTGCTCTTACAGAACTTGGAACTGTGGCATATCAGGGGTGACAGATAAGAGATCACTTCCATTTGAGGAAGCAGGAACAAAGAAAAGAACCAACCTGCCACATAGGGACAAAATTGCTTTAAGAACTCAGGCCCTTTAATCCCTAGTTCCGTTCTTCACCATCTCATAGCACATTGCATTCAAAGAGAGTCACACTGATTTTAAGAGAATTGTTTCCCCTCCTGGTTGGGAACAACTTACTACTTCTGTGTCCATGTGGTTCTTCATGATTTCAGTTTTTTAAAAGAATTTATTGTATACTGATGAAGGTAGTTTATCAATGTTTACATTTTGACACATAAATAAAACATGCTATAAAGGAAAATAGTGAAATTTACTGGTAGAATTACTGCAGTAATAGCAAGGTGGCAAAGAATATGGACTATAGAGAGCTGGATTCCTAAGACTTGAACACTCAATTTGCCATTTTTTCAGTGTGGAATCTGGGACACGTGACTTACCCTTATATGTATGTTTGTTTCCTCTGTATGAAATGGGGGCAAATATTAGTAGCTATCCCATAGGATTGCTTAAGGATTAAATTAATCTATATTAAGTGCTCATAGCAGTACCTGGCACATGGTTAAGTTTATGTAAGGGTTAGCTGTTACCATTATTAGTTGGACAAACCTAGACATCTTAATCTCTCTGAGACTCAATTATTTGATCTGTAAACCTTGGGCGTTAATTATCTCATAAAGTTTTTGTTAACATTTAAATAATACATAAGTGAAATATATACAATTATATAACATATGCACACAACCTAGCAAAATAACTGATAAAAAACAGGTAATCAATACCTGTTGGTTCACTTTCACTAAAGAGGATACAGTGATATTTCCTTTAAAAATATGTATTAATTTGTTTATATTTTTGAATGGGCAACATATTTACATGGGTTAGAAATTAAAAATTTTCAAATGTCCACAGTAAGAAGTTAAGCATCTAACTTCTTATTTACTCAGTTTCCATTACCTACTATCATGGTTAATAATTTTTACTAGTTGTATATATATCCTTCTAAAGTTGTTTAATGCAAATATAAATACAGTTTTATTTTTGCCTTTCTTTCACATATGAGGAACATTACACAAACTGTTATGAATCTTTCCTTTTTCAGTTAATATATTTTGGAGAGTTTGGCATAGCAGTAGTAGAGAGAGCCATTTCCTTTTATAAATTTACAGCTGCATAATAGCCCATTGCAATTGCAGGGATGTACTATGATTTTATTAATCAGTGCCCGGCTGATGGTCATTTGGGTTGTTTCCAACCTTTTGCTATTAGAAGCACTGCTGCAATGAGTAACTTTGTACAGAGATTACTTTGCACTTATGGAAGGCCATCTGTGAGAAAAATTTCCAGAAGTAAAATTGCTGGGTGAAGTGTATATACATTTAATTGTCAAATTGTCCTCTAGGAGAATTGTATGGATATACCTAAATATTAGGCATTGTATAACTTTTGAATTTTGTCGTCTGAATACATGAAAAACACACCTTGGTGAATTATTTATATTTTTTCTATTACCATAGTGAATAAGCATTTTCCTATTATTTAAGAGTAATTTGTATTTCTTCTATGTGAACTTTCTTTGCAGGTTTGTCTTGATTTCTTAGGAACTATGAACATTTAGGGATATGAATGCTTCATCTGTAATAAGATTAGCAACTGTTTTTCCTAACTCAACAATTATTTTTATACTAATTTTTCCCCATGCAGCCATCATAAAACAGTTTTATGTATTTGAATTTGTGTTCTCTTATGTGAATTTTGAATCTGTGTTAGAAAGGCTCTTCCTATTCTGAGGAGATGTAGGAATTCTCTTATTTTTCCTTTAAATGCTTTTATGATTTCATTTTTTTCACTTAATTTTTTAATTGAAAGTAATTTTTATCTGTACTCTGTATTCAGTCTATTGAAATTTACCTCACTATTATTCACATGGTAATTCTAGCACCTACTGGATATAGAAGATGCTAAATGTATGTTTACTGAATTGAATGATATACATTATTGCACTTCACAAGATATTCTTCTTTCTTCAACACTAAGGTCAGATAAGAGCCCCACATGAAACATCATGCTTGGGTCCTGTGTGCTGCACTCTACATCATTCCAGGGGCACCACTGCCATTGTGATGGGGCAGAACATGATCCTCATGGCCATGAGTGGCATCCTGCCTTCACTTGTCCTACCTCCATTAGAGAGGCATCAGTCCTCACTTCAAATTGCTGATAGGTTCTTGGAATCTGTGACTTCAAATGAAATGACATACAGTAGGCCCTTAAATGATGTGGTTTAATTGTAATGATGAGAAAAATATAGGTTTCATTGTAGCCATTTTGCTTAAAGTAGTGGTTTCCAAGAATGTATTAATGACATGAAGTAAGGATGTACTGTACATATTACAGCCCACTTGCCTTCTTGTGATGTCATGATCTGCTTGAAGGCAGATACTTTGAAAATTCAACCTTTGAGATCTACAACATAACAGTATGCTTGCATACCTTATATATGTTATGATCACTGTGGAATGAATGATCACATACCTAATACATTTTTGAAAGTGGAGAGAAGTTGTATTTGCTTCATCTACAGTGTCATTTTTTTATTTAAGCTATTAAATATAGTTCATTTAAACTAAATGTTCATTTAATATTTCTTTGCAAGAATTAAAAAAAGGTTTTACTCATACGTTATTCCTAGAGGCAAGGGTTTCTTGTGAAATTGCATAATTTTTAGTATTTTTAAGACTACTGCCATATTCAGAAAGGCATTGTATTGTTTCTAGAGGTTTTCCTCAAAATGCTGAGGTACTTCAGTATTTTAGGCTTTCAGTATTTTATGCTTGTTTTAAAAATATAACCACACACAGATATCATTAAGCACATCCTACAGCTATAAGCACTATACTTAAATTTTGGCATACCTGTTCTCTCATTTAATTCCTTATACTACTATATAAGATATATAATTAATATATGATATATGATTAACTCCATATATCATATAAATATGATCATTATCTCTATTTCATAAATAGGGGAATCACAATGTTTAATGTCTTAAATTGGAGATATTAAGACTCTTGCCCAAAGCCACAGATATGGCATTAATAGAGCCAGACCCTGAACCCAAGTAATTTAAATCTAGGTCCTAAGGGTAACAGCTATGGTATTCTATCTCTCTCCTGACCTTGTTGAGGCTCATTATCCTAAGATTACTGATATGGAAATTAGAGGCAAGAAAGAGAGAGAGGTCACTAGCTAACATGGTTTGGCTGTGTTCCCACCCAGATCTCATTTTGAATTATAACTCCCACAATTCCACCAGGAATCTGGTGGGAGGAAATTGAATCATGGTGTTGAGTCTTTTCCCTGCTTTTCTCATGATAGTGAGTAACTCTCATGAGATCTGATGGTTTTAAAAATGGGAGTTTTCCCGCACAAACTCTCTCTCTTTGCCTACTGCCATCCATGTAAGATGTGCCTTTCACCTTCTGTCATAATTGTGAGGCTTCTCCAGCCATGTGGAACTGTAAGTCTATTAAACCTTTTTTTTCTGTATAATACCCAGTTTCAGATATGTCTTTATCAGCAATGTGAAAATGGACTAATACACTAGCATTGCTTGATTCCTTAAACATTACATTTATGGAGAAGCTACTGATTTTCATTTCTTTCATGCCAAAATCCCTCAGAAGACAGTGGATCTCTGAATACCTATCATCACCTGGAAGCCACTGAAGAATGACATGGTGGTATCATAATAGCCAAAGCTCAGTACACAACCAATGCATTTCTAGATTTTGGGCCTCTCTCTAGTGGTCAGGAATATATAATGTGTCCTTTATTACAGAGCTTCAGGGACCCAAGATCATATGTTCTCATACTCAGATTGCCTGTGAGGAATAAAGATTTTAATTACATTCTCTCCTACCACTAAAGTTAGATTTGCCACTGCTCTTCTATCTATATCACAACTTAAATACCCTAGACCTTACCTAAGAGTGGGTCATATGTGTAATCTGGTTGAAGTTTCTCTAGTAATTGCAGAAAAAACACATTTTTAAAAACAGTTTATCTCTCAATACTCTTAAAAAGTGTTTCTGGCCTATATAATATTATTAACTGCATGATGAATAAACATTCGACTGAGGCACTTCAGTATTTTGGGCTTTCAGGATTAGCCTAACTCCAATGAACTGATAGGTATTTTCCTCACACATAAAAATGAATGCCACAAATGGGAAAACTCTCCAAATTCTATCATTTAGATCAATGATACATGACGGAGTACAAGAAGGAGATAGACCAAAAACAATGACATTAGTAAGAAGAGTTAATTGAAAATTTGTTGGATAAATAATCCTATTTTTATTCAAAATGCCTGTGGTAAAATCACAAGTCTATTCTGAAATGTTAACTTCTTGAGCTTTGTATTTTGACTTTTCATGAAATTCAGTATTCTGTTAATTGATTATTCTTAATTTATACATTGCTACATTTAAACATGTGAGAAAGTAAAAATTAACCTGGACTAAGAAAGTGAGGGTCTACCCAGCCATCCATCAGGATGAAATAACAGACATAGATGAAGTTAACAGTTAATTTATCAGGAAACAATATTTTTCCCAAGGACACACTGCAGGTGGAAAGTGTCATAATGACCTCCTTCACTCAATTGAAGACTGCATTTTTACTCACCGAGAAACTTTGTTCTCTAAAATCATAGACTATCAGAAAATTTGCTCTTTGAAATTACATCAGTAAGAAGTAAACACTGCATTCTTGCCTGGAGTACCAAAGTCACTTTGACACAGAGAGGCAACTCGGTTTCCAGCTTAGTCCTAGAGCTTCAAATATGTGGTTTCTAAACACAAACTTCTACCTTTATTTTGACTTCTCAGTTTCTAAGAAAGCAGGATCCAGAAACCACTTTGCAGGCCATATCCTTTTTTACATAGTTCTGTTTTACACCTATTAAAACTCTGCTTTATTTAAATTTCTCTCACGGTCTGCCCTTCTCAATCTTATAAAACTATTTTTCTTTTGTTTAATGAGATGCTTCAGATTTCTGATAAATTGTCATTTCCTTCATTGCAATTGGTCAGTAAACTAGGTTTGTCCCTGGTGTTAATAGTCTGATTGGGCTGAGACAGGTGGTTAAAGATATCTGAAAAAAACATATATCTGATGCATCAGGGAGAAATAGTGATACAATTTATAGGGAGAAAGGGCTCAAGTTGAATAAAAAACGTGAAAGGTTATCATTTAATACGTGGCATTCTATCCTTTGCTCTTCTAGGGATGGACAGCAAATTTACCTCTAAGCACGCAAGTAGCAAAGAGAAAGATGCAATCAGTTTCAAAGCTTGCAGTATTTAAGACAAAATCAAATAAATTGCCTAGAAAAAGTTAAATTCTTTATGCCCCTGTGATTTGTGAGAAATGTGTCCTCAGAAACACTGTGATGAAATGAACTGTAGTCTCAACACACTCTAAATTGAATAGAAAATAGTAACATGTTCCACAAAGCAATTAATGTTATTGAAATTCCTCAGGACTAAAGAGCTGCTCCTGTCTGTGTCTACATTGATCACATCACCTCTCATGACCTATCTGAATTGGAGTCTCTCTTGCCATTATCCTACCCTCTGAGAAGTGATGAAGGGCCTTGGTCGAAGGGCGTGCCCCTCTTACATGTACCTACCAAGCTACTTAGAAACATGGAAATAAAGAGAAAGTGCACAGGCAGCTGCAGTCAGCACACTCATTCCATTTCCCATGATTTCTACCTGAGTTTTGGCAATGTAAAAATTAGAGACATAAAACATAAAACTCTAACTGGTCTGCTCAAAAATCCCCTATTACCTTCATAAAATTATCCATACAATCATAAAGTATGAACTTATTTTCTATTAAGGATGTGGAGAAATAAAAAGAAGCAAGCTATATGCTAAGGATATTTTGGCTCTCCAACACCGTTAAGAAGATACACAAGGACAAATAAACTCTCAACAAGGAACATGTTCATAGTTAATTTGGGTCCATGCTTGAGGTTTCTAAAAGACTATTTTTAAAATTTAAGTCCTGGTTGTTATAAAAGAGAAAAACAAAATTACATAATTTAAGGGATAAAATGCAAAAAAATGGACAAACTGTGTAACTTCAGAATATTATTCATTGTAGGAAATAATATTTAATCTTTAAAATATTTTCATGATTAAAATGAGATAAATATAATTTATTTAAATATTTTAAAAAATGATAATTTATCTAAAGTCAAAACATAAAAAACTCACATCTATTAAAAATACTTTCTGTTTCTTTATCTTAGTCTTGACAATTATTCAAAATAACAAAAATTCTGTTGCATTAGTGAAGTTATCTTGCATCAATATTTTAAAGCATTTGAAAGTTCTGAAATCTTTTTCATATACAATTATTTTCATTCTGCTAGTGTTATTTTTTTGTGTGAAACTTTTTGAAAACACTATCCATCAATCAAACCAGAATGTTTTGATGTTAGGTATTGTGAAAGTTATGAAAATTAAAAAAGACATATAAATTGCAAGGTTTGAGTGCTTGTCACAGAGGGGTTTGTGACTCAGTTTGGGAGACATTTCTTTATTACTTATTAAACATAAGCAAATGTGGATCTAATGAATGCCAATTAGAGGCATGCAATGTCCTAGGTGCTTAGTGACCCAATTGTGAGTGTGTCACTTAAGGTGTTAGCAAGGATCAGATAGAACACTCAAACGGGGTAATTTATGAAGCTATTTACCAAACTACAGGTAGGTTTTAAGGAAGTCATCAAGGTATTGTGCTGCAAAGGCTGCCATCAAAGGGGAGCTGTTTCTACCTCCACTCTGTGGGTGGAGTAGCTCAGTGGATGTGAGACTCTAACATCTGACTGAAAAGAAAACAGTGAGAGACAGCATGATGTGTCAGGAGAAGTGAATGTAATTATAATATTTCTATTGTAGCTTTTAAGTGTATGTGAGTATTGATATGTTCATATTTGTGGCCTTTTTGTGGAGATGAATAAACATGTGGGAAATTTGTAGAGATGAATAAACGTGGGAAATGTGTAGGACTAGAATAGTTCAAAGTTCTGATGCTATGTCAGTGGTGTAGAAGGAGAAAATGGATTGTCCAGAAGGTAGTTAAGAACACTGAGCGGGAATCACAGATGGAACATAATGGGAGTTGCATAAGAAGCAGGAGTTAGAGATGAGTCTTAGATTTTTGCTTTGTAGAACTAGAGATTTGTAATGCTATTCGCCGGAATAATTAATAGGGAAGTGTACTTGCTTTTATAATATAGATTATTTTACTGATTTCAAGTCCCAGATTATTTCCTTGAATTCTTTCATCCCAAATCATTGATCTTTTCACCACTGCATCTTGAAATTTTGTATTTCTTGCTCTGATAAATAACTAGGCTCAATCCGTAATATTTGGGGAGCTTACAGTCTAATACAAATGAGGATGATGAAAATAAGTGCTTGCTCTGGCCACATAATTTAAACTTTAAAGAACAGTAAATAATATAACCAAATGTCCATGATTGTAGCCCTACAGTCAAACCCATAAAACTCAGTTTCAAATACATAGATTCAATATAAGTGTCCGTATTTCATATTTAGTTGTATTTTCTAAAACATCAAGCATCATCTTTTAGAACTCACAAAGAACAGAGATCCTTTGTTTCTGTTTTAGGTGCTTAAATCAATAATTTAATTACTTTAGTTACCATTCTTCTCTTATTCTTACTAGGTTTCAGATTTCATATTGCTTTAACACAGTTTCTCTGTGTGTTACATTTATATATTTATGGTTTGAGTAATTCTAATTTTAAAAATACTTAACTGCAGAGTATATCTAAGTTAATTTAGGATTATGATGTGCGGTGTTTCTATACCATTAACTTATTTGGGAGCAAGGGTTATTTAGGAGCAATGATGTTTTCCTAACATAAATTGGCATTATTCCCCATATATTAGAAGTACTCAACTTCTCTAGAATCCTGATTTGTATCTGCACTGTATAGTTCATAATTTGGAGGGAAACAGTATAACAGTATGGAGGTTTCTATAAAAAGTAAAAATAGGACTACCATCTGATCCATCAGTCTCACTTTTCGGTATATCCAAAAGAAATAAAATCACTATTTTGGAGAAATATCTGTGCTCTCATGTTCCTTGCAGCATGATTCACGATAGTCAAGGATAGAAACAACCTAAGTGTTTATCAACAGATACATTGATAAAGAAAATGTAAAAAATATATATGCATTGTATGCAATAGAATATTATTTAGCCTTCAAAAGAAGGAAATACTGCTATTTGTGACAGCATGGATGAATTGGAGGCCATTATGCTACATGAAATAAGCTAGGCAGAGACAAAATACCACATAACCTCATTTATATGTGGAATTTAAAATAGTCAAACTTACAGAAAGAGAAAATAGGATGGTGGTTAACAGCGTTACAAAGGGCAGTAATGAAGAGTTATGGACTAAAGGGTACAAACTGTCATAAACTGACAAGTTCTGGAGACCTGATATATAGCATGGTGATTATAGTTAATTATATATTATATACATGAAATTTGCTTAGACAGTAGATCTTAAGTATTCTCACCACATTAAAAAAATTTTGTGAGGTGATAGATATATTAGCTTGATTGTGGCAATCATTTCACAATGTATATGTATCTAAGTCATCACATTGTGCATCTTAAATATGTACAATTTTATTTGTCAATCATATCTCAATATAGCTAAAGAAAGCTGCTGGAAAAAGCAGAACATGTTACTCCTAAAGCTGTTAAATTTTAAATATTGTATACTCAAACTCAACTGCTGAAGCTCTTCTGCCTAAGTTTCAGAGGGAAGAGTTTATTGGGTTATAATTTTTCACACAGATTAAAAATGTTTAGGAGCTTCAGGAAAAGGTCCTTCCTGAATTGTCTTTTCCTCACATTGTGATAAGTGCTTACATTACTTGGTATTGATTATATGTTTGTTTAAATAGCTAAGGAAAAAAGGGAAAGAGATTGATTTTGTGTGGGGTGTTAAATCCTCCAAATTATTTACCATGAGAAAAAACAAAGTAATTTTTAGGTAAAGAGTCACTAGAGTTTACCTCTGAGAAACACACACAGACATACGCATACACACATACACATACACACACAGATGCACACACATACTTGCACACACACTGGGAATGTTTACTTAGCTCTTATTTGTATAGACTGTGAGGAATCTATGGAGACTCATTACATTTATAAAGATATAAAAAGCTCTTTGCTAATGCGTTTGCACTGTTAAAGCAATGTTAATAGTAAAACAGTGTGAGAATGTTCCAGATATTTTAAAGAGGATAAACCTTGGCATGGAGCTAATTATTATAATAAAATACATTTTTAGACTGGGCACAGTGACATATGCCTATAATCCCAGCACTTTAGGATGCCGAGGTGGGCAGATCACCTGAGGTCACAAGTTCAAGACCAGCCTGGCCAACGTGGTGAAACTTTATCTCTACTAAAAATACAAAAATTAGCTTGGTGTGGTTGTCGTGGTGTGTGCCTGTAATCCCAACTACTCAGGAGACTGAGGCAGGAGAATCGCTTAGACCCAGGAGGCAGAGGTTGCAGTGAGCCGAGATTGCACCACTGCACTTGAGCCTGGGTGACAGAGTGAGACTCTGTCTCAAAAATAAAATAAAATAAAATACATTTTACACACAGTTTTCTATTTTTTTCATAGTATCTTTAAAAATTTAATGTAAATAAGTTTTCAAGAAAATGTCTGCAGCATTTTGTACATTGATACTCAGAACATATATAGTCACGTGGTAATCTTGTAAGATTATGATAGAAATGTAACATTTTTAATCTTTATGCCATATTTTTACTATACCTTTTCTTTATTTAGGCATACAAATACCTACCATTGCATTACAGTTGCCTACAGTACTCTATACAGTAGTATGCTGTATAGGTGTTAGCTCAGGAGCAATAGGCTATATCATATACCCTATGTGTGTAGTAGGCTATAACATCTAGGTTAGTATAAGCATATTCTATGATGTTCAGACAATGATGAAATCACCTAACAATGCATTCTTTAGAGCATATCCCTGTTGTTAAGTCACACATGACTGTGTTTAGATAACTGCACCATTTTAACATTTTAGCTCGTTTTAAATTCATAATTAAAAGTCTGTTTTCAACTGGAGTTTTTGATTAATATATGCATGCCTCTATACTAAATATGCTATCTTAAGATTTAATAAAGTAGTGCTTTGATCTCAGCCCATGAAAAAGAAACAAAGAGAAAATTAAAAATTTGGGTTATATTTAAGTGACAAAATTCTGCTGCAGTGAAATAAAATGTTCTTTGAAAAAAATCAATAGACTTTTGCAGTTGAGAAAAGCAAATCTTATTGTAAATAGTTATGTCTTGTAAATGGCTCTTTCAATTCATTTTAAGTGCCAAATGCACTATGGTTGGACTCATGTTTAAGTGTTATTTTTTACCACAATCACAGTAAAGTATCTCCTAACCAATTCTACCTAATGGATTTCCTGGATAATGTGAATAGTTCTTTATTTTCTTTATGGAGAAAATTAACCATGGATTTAGTTAACAGATTAACTATCGATGATTCCTATTTTAGTTTCTCCCATACTGTTCTCCTGATAGTGAGTGTGTTCTCATGAGATCTCATGGTTTTATAGGAGGCTTCCCCCTTTGCTTGGCTCTCATTCTGTCTCCTGCAGCCCTGTGAAGAGGTTAATCATCTGCCATGATTGTAAGGTTACTGAGGCCTCCCCAGCTATGCTGAATTCTGAGTAAATTAAACCTCTTTTCTTTATAAATTACCCAGTTTTTGGTATTTCTTCATAGCAGCATGTGAACAGACTAATACAAAGTCTTTTAACTGAAGAACACCATATTCCTGGCTCAGCTTGAATCCAATAATGGGTTGATATGGATGTTAAAGGTTAAGTCTCTTCTCTTCCAACTCAGTGCAATTCTGAAGGGTCATTCCAGCTCCAAAATTGCCTAAGGGGTTGGCTGAGGCTTTTCTTGAGAATGAATCACAACACAGACTCTCCATCTGCCCAATCCCGCTTTCTTCCTTATCTTTTCAGAGTTATTGATATCAAGAACAGTCCCTAAATAATCCCTCTTTATGCTAACCTCCATTTCAGAGTTTGCATTTAAGAATGTGATCTGCAACACACACCAAAATCCCATGACTTCCAGGGTATTCTCAAGTATGCCCATACAATTGATTACTACAAGTTTACCCTGTGTTATTACAGAGTTAGATGTATTTTCCATAATTTATCTATTGTAGTTATTCTTGTAATTACATGATTTAATTGAAGAGTTTGTAAGCAAGGTAAAAATGTGAAAATTTTTTTCTGATTATTGTTTTTTTGTTAAAAAGATTTGTAATGATATCAGGTATGGGCAAGAACAACTGCAATTTAAGCTTGTTTTGTTTTGTTTTGTTTTTGAGATGGATTCTCACCCTGTTGCTCAGGCTGGAGTGCAGTGGCCCAATCTTGGCTCACTGCCACTTCCACTTCCCCAGTTTGAGAGATTCTCCTGCCTCAGCCTCCTGAGTAGCTGGGATTACAGGCATCCACCACCATGGCCAGCTAATTTTTGTATTTTTAGTAGAGACAGTGTTTCACCATGTTGGCCAGGCTGATCTTGAAATCCTGACCTCAGGTTATGTGCAATTTAAGGCATTTTAAATTGCAAAAATCTATAAAATTCTACAAACAGATTAAGTGGAATAAACTTTTTCTCTTTTCGCTTATAAGAAGTAAAACCAAAAGTTATAAAAGATACATAATGAGTGTGTTTTACATGAGAAAAACACTGGAAAACTCTTCTCAACAGACCTATGTTTAAGGAAAAGATCTTTAATTAAAATATTTTTTAAAACATGTATGTTTATAATTTTATTTATTTGTTTTTATATAATTTTATATTTTGAGACAGAGTCTTGCTCTATTATCCAAGCTGGAATGAAGTGGCATCATCTTGGTTCACTGCCACTGCCACCTCCTGGGCGCCAGTAATCTTCCCACTTCAGCCTCCCATATCTGGTACTACAGGCATGCACCACTATGCCCAACTAATTTTTGTACTTTTTGTAGAGATGGGGTTTTGCCATGTTGCCCAGGCTTGTCTCCAACTCCTGAGCTCAAGCGTTCCACCCAACTTGGTCTCCTGAAGAGGTGGAATTACGGCATGAGCCACTATGCCTGTAATTACCCTTATAAAATAATTTGATATTATAATAATATATTTCAGTTGTAAATATGGATTAAACTAATTTTGTTTAGCCAATAAACTTACTGTCAAATGCATCAGATAACAAAACACACTATACTGCATAATAAAAACAAGTAAAATATTGTGATACTTGTAGTTTTCATCTGTATTTTAAAACAAAATTGAATATGTAGGTAGGGATTATCTGAAGGGGTTTTAAAACTCTTGAAAGCCAGATGACCCGAGAAAGGAAGAACACAGAGAAACTTCTGGTCTGCTGTGTGCCTCCCATCCTGTACTGTGGCTACAAAGAACCTGATGAATTTGTTAAGATGCAGCTTTGAATTTAGCATGTCAGTAGAGGGGCTAGAAGTTCTGCATCTCTAACAAGCTTCCAGTTAAGGTAGATTCTACTGCTATGAGAACCAGCAGGATCTAGAAAACTAGCTCAGCCATTTCAGTATAATTCATTTTTCTTGGTTCCACTCTTAATTTATACTTTACTTCTAACAAGGGGGTCCGGTCCCTGTTAATGAATTGCCTGTTATTCACCATTGTATTAGTTTATCTTCATGCTGCTGATAAAGACTGGACAATTTACAAAAGAAAAATGTTTAATTGGACTTACAGTTTCACATGGCTGGGGAGGCCTCATGATCATGGTGGAAGGCAAGAGGGAGTAAGTCACATCTTATATGGATGGTAGCATGCAAATAGAGAGAGCTTGTGCAGGGGAATTCCTCTTTAAAAAACCATCAGATCTCATGAGACTCGTTTACTATTATGGGAACAGCACAGGAAAGACATCCCCTGTGATTCAGTTGTCCCACTGGGTCCCTCCCATGCTATATGGGAATTCAGGATGAGATTTGAGTGGGGACACAGCCAAACCATATCAACCATTTTTAAACTTTAATTCTGTTCTGGTTTTCCTATGGTAGTCCTATTAGGTTAACTATTAGGCCAACACCTAGTATGGTTAGAGCACAATTCTGAGGTGATTTTTGATACTATCTGATGGGATATTTCTTCCTCCTTTCCTATAGTTTCTGAGTCACTGGCAATAAGGTCCTATTGCAGAAATGAGTAGCTAATCGTGCTGAGAAGTAGAATAGAGATATTTGATGGAATTGAATGAGTAGAAAAGTATTGAACAACAAGATCTGGCTGCAGTGGGAAAATAAATATTTTAGCCTAGTGCTGATAATCAAAGATAAAGTGTTATTTTTCTGAGAAGATGAGATTGGATGTATGTGTCTAACAGAAAAGGATTATAGAGCTAATAGTGCATCTTGGTCAAAAAAATAGGCTGGTCTTGTTTGTAATTTTTTCACTTTTTAAAACTGGTAATATCAGGTATACTGGAAAAAGCTGTCCTATTTTTGAGATATTCAATGTTTTTCTATTTGTGGATATGTTGCTTCATAGAATATTGTGTTATTAAAAGTTTGCATGTACTCATTCAACAAATTTTTTGCTTGCATCCACAAGAATGGTTTCAGAATTTTGTTTCAAAAATTAGTTTTTCAAGTTGGCTGAAACCGTTATTAAAAAGCATTTCCTCTATTAATAATATCTGAAAACAATAGAGTTCTTTTGTTTAGAGCTTGCAAAAATAAATACAAATTTCAACTGCTTTTGTATTTTTTTGAAACTTGGTCCACATATTTAACTTTTTTATGAGCTCAAGAAAAAAAAGTACAGCTCTAATTATACAGCATTAAAATAATTGGGGAAAATAACTATATTCATAAATATATTTAAAAATTAAAAATAGGCAGAAAAAGACAGGAAATCCATGAGTGGTTTTTTCAAACAAAGAATTACTCTTTTGTTGTCTGTTTGCCATACATTACTAATATTTTCTAGAAGGAGCTCAGCAAGTTCTTGATGATCATATTATATGACAACATTCCAAATATTACAGATACATCTTGTCTTCATTTAAGATACAATATTAGGGATGATTTTGACTTAAATAATACATCAAACTTGATAGTATCAAACAGTAATTTCTCAGGCTAACAAAGAATCTATAATAAAAATAAAACAACTTTCACCGTGTCTGAAGCTATATGACTTAATTGTAATGTTGATTCAGAAGATAGTTCAGAGAATTTAGTGTTGCAGAAAAGACCAAAAGCCAAATTCTGTTAAAATTAACTGCATAGACATTAAAGATATCTTCATGGCCCAAAATTCTCAAAGTAAAAACAAAAACTAAAAAACAGGTATTATTTGAGCTGACAATTCCTACTCTCACTCTGTAAGACATACGTGATTTACAAACCCAAGTGCTTACTTGTGCTTTATTGTAAGCGTTATAGTGTTTTTTTGTTTTGTTTTGTTTTTCCAGAAAATAAAATGTGGCTGTGATACCACAGTTCATCATAACATTTGTTGGCCAATACTGTCTGTAAAACTCTACCCTGATTATTAGCTTTGGTGGGAAAATCAGGAGAGGCAGTCTGCATGAGTGAGTTGTACCTATCTCTTATAAAGCCAAGATTCTGTGGTTGGGTCAAAATAAACAGATTTGAAGTACTATCCTGTAACATTTACTTCTCAAGTAGCCAGTATGACTTATTACTAAATGTATTCATTTGATTTGCGAGAGCAAACCTGAATCTTGCCTTGACACCATTACAACTAGGCACATGATGTTCCATAGTAGGGAAAAGTATTTCACATCCTGAGATAAACTAAACATATATGTAACATCTTGCCTAATGTTATCCTCCAATAAACAACAAGCTTGAGCCCTTTCTTGCAAGTTGCTAACTTCCAAACATAAACAACTTTATCTCTGACCTTTGCAATACTGACATGTATAGATATGTGGATATTCTTACAGATAAGATGCAGATATGATAATGCTGTGAAAAAAAAAAGTTGCCTCCTCCCATTGTGACCTGAATGACAATAATGTGACTATTGTCATTTAGGTCACAATGGGAGGATGTAACAGTTCTTCTGAAGTCTCTTTCAAACCATTTATGGGTAAAAATACACTTTTTATTTTCTTAATGCTTTTATCTGTGGCTTTTCTTTCCAAAGATGGAGTTTCCACCAAATTGCTCAGATTTAACTACTGATTTTTTCCAAGAGATGTAACTCATGAGCTCCTCATACTCAGGTCAGGCTTTTCCAGCTCCAAGGATAAATCTCATAATTCTAGATGAAAGTTTTTCTCTTGCTGACTCTTATTACTGTTTCAGATTCTAGTTCTTGGTGAAGTCTGGTTCTCCTTTGTACAAGTTTGCCAAAACATGACTCTTATTAATGGTAGAACATTAGGAGCCTAGTTTTGATTATAATATCTGATTAACTGGTCTTTGTCAGATAACAGATAACAGAAAGTGTGAGATTTTCTTTATATTTTGTCTTTTTATTACTTTTTATCTTGATGATTCCATTACTTCTTTCTTAGGACATCCATGTCCTCGCCACCAGGTTATAAGATATCATAGGTTTAGAAGGACCATTAGCCAATATCAGTCATCAGGTTTAAAAGTCGCTTGTGTCACTTTTTGTCTTCAATACAGAAGGCTACTTTGTTCTCTGACTTTCAGCATATTTTTTGTTGTTGGACTTGTTTGTGTATCATGAAGAGCTCAAATCATTAAAACAAAAACCATGAAAATAAAAACAAAACTTTGTGCCCAGTGGATTACAGATCAGCCCCTGGGTTGAAAAACTATAACAAGTTTGCCTCAGATCTATCTTTTGTGCTTCCTTGACTCCTCCCATATTTCTGACCCTCAGAAATCATATGAAATAATAAATGTCTTTTTGTTTTAAACTGCTAAGTTTAGAGCAATTTGCTACATAGCAATAAATAACAGTAATGTTATAACAATTTTTTTTTTTTTTAAGAAACATAAAAATGATGTGTAAAGTTTACTCATGTGGCATCATCCTCTCTAGAGGATGTGAGTCTTGGGAGTGTATGATTTTGTGGGGTCTTTAGGTAAAAATTTAACTAAAATGGAATTATAAAGTTAATGGGCCCATGTGTGATATCGTATATTGTAGCTTATCAACAAAAATTTAGAGTAATGGTTAGAAAAAAATGTTCTTAAATATTGCTTGATTATTTGATCAGTGAATGAGAAGATTCTCCATATTGTTCAGGCACCATCTCTTTTTCTTCAGGTCCAGGAATCATCTTTTCATTTCATTATGATTCATTATGCATGCATAGCTAACTTCCTGTCTCCTACACATGGAAAATGTAGCAGTATTGATGCAATGCAATGGCTTTTGGGAAAATGTTTGTATTAAAATAATATAGATCTTGCCTCTGCAATTCTCCAATATCATGTATTTAAACCCGGTTACATCATTAACTACGAGGCTGTATAATCTATCATCTGTCCCTCCCATGAATACTGGCTTCCAACAACTCCTTTTACAGTTACTATTGTGCTTCACTGATAATGACCACAAATACAACACTTGCCCAGAGCATGCAGCAAAATGTGAATGATATTTTGTTTTCTGGTCATGTTAAATTTAGCATTTGGAACATATAAGTATAGAATAACACATCATCCAATCGCAACTTCTCTGGAACTGTAAGATTATAATCATTGCATTAGCAGAATATGGTCTCTTTCAGTGATGAATGCAGCTACTTCCTTCTGAACATTGCCATTCAAGGAGCCATGGGTGGAACAAGAAGAATACTATCACCCGTGCAAGAAAGGATCACCACTCCTGAAGTTTGGCTTAAGACTAACCTGTAAAGGCACACTATCACCCTTTCAATAATAGGCAAAAATGGACCCCAATGGGAAGAGCCCATGGCATTGCAGAACAATAATCTTAGAAGTCCTTCAGCCATTTCAGAAAATGGTTGGGGCCACTGCTGGGGGACTGCCTGATATGTAGTGAGGTCCCCGTGAAAGAGATGGAATGACCAATTTCAGTGTCAGTGAAATGGTAGGTACTGAGTGAAATGTAGTGGGTACACATGATAAAAGATGCCTGCTGTCACTCACCTCTGCTGCCCTCAGGAACTATAGACCAGAGGTGGCAACACAGTGGGAACACTGACAAGTAAGCCAATACATGTGGCTTGAACTCCAGGTTTGACGATGTCCACAAGAGCTCTAAAATTGTCTCATGTCCCATGTAAGTAAGAATTATCCTAAACATCGTCACCAAATTCAGCACCATTCTGGTGGTTTAATCTTGTTTATTCCTGTGAAAGAAATATTGCATTTCCCTGCAGAGGAGAACGCTTGCCAGGGCCAAGCCACAGGGCTCTGGGATAACCTTATATATAATCATATTCTGGCGATCTGGACCCTATGTATGCTGTAGAGACTAGGAGAGTGCACTGAAGAGTTTTGAAAAACTGAGATGGGTTCTCATGTTGGATCTGGAGCTAATGTAGGAGCAGATATGGCCTTGGATATCTTTGCCTGAACAGCACGGTTAACCTCTGCTGAGCCCAGGCAGAGAAAGGGAAGCACTTCTGAATCAGGGAGACTATGAGTATACTGAGGCCTAGAGCCCAGGGCAGAGGTCTGAGGGTCATAGCATAACTAGGGCTGAATGTATGCTAGGTTCAGTAGTAGCAAAATAATGAACAAAGTTTTGTCTGCTTATTAAGGGAAATATTGGAAATTTATTAATGTGATAAATTCTCTATTGTATAGGCATTGTCTTGCATGCTAAGGTGTATATATCTTAAACACTTTAAATTGTTTAATTATATATACATCTAGGTACATATATATACATATATAGAATATTAAAATTTAAAAACAATATAAAGAGGAAAATAAGAAAAAATGATATTTATGCATGAAATCTGTTCTTAATAAAACTGTAACATTATTGTACAAAGCTAGTTCATAAAACATGCAAGTCTATGTGTCAGGCTCTACTTTTTTGGGAGAAGTTAAGCTAAGACAAATATACAAAATGTCTCTGCTGAGTCACTTTACTTTTCATGGAAATGTAGTTATTTATGTATATTTCATAAGAATTTGTCTTCTTTTCCAAAAAGATATAACTGGACAAATCAAATTAGTAATCATGGCTATGATAGAAATGTCACATTTAAATATATGTATCATTCCACCAGACATAACAAGCCTGCTATAAAGAAACAAGGATTTATACTAGCACTCCCCAGAAAATGGCCTCATACCTGATCTGTGGTTTATGCTGTCCACACCTCATAGGGTGCATGTGGGAAAGAATTAGCCTCATAGAGTGTGGCCCCGTGGAAGACAACATAAAATTCTAAAAAACTACATAAAAACTGATATCATTTTACTATGTTTTGGATTGTTTAGCAACTTTCTAATATGTTATCTTTCACATATTTTTATAAGTACATAACAATTATACACAAGAGAGTACACACACGCTTATCTGTGTACACCTAAATACACACACACACAGGGCTTTAGATGTCTTAAAAGTAATGTAAACAAAGATTTACATCAGAGAAGAATCACGTTCTTTACCTTACAAAGGATCTGTTTTTATTTTCTCTAGAAATTATGCATGATAATTTATATTCTTATTGCCGTATGTATAGTATTGGGTGCATGCTTGCCTATGTGAATCTTTTACATTATTTTAAACTATAAAAGTCCACTTAATTTCCAGGCATGTTTTGCTCAGTTACTTAAAGTGGTTGAGATGGTAGAATTAAGACCATGAGGTTAATTAGGATATATTTTGTCGCATGGCCACTGAACATGTTCCTAACAGCAGTCCGCGAAATCACACTGAACATGCAGTACATGCACTCAAATTGAACTTCAAAGGCAAATGGCTCTAATACGGTAATGGTTACATTTGTTCTATTTGTGTGTGGAGTGCTACAAGTTGACCCAATATTTATGAAGGAAACTAAATTTGTGCTTTAGATATTAGTCACAAATATGGCTCTTCATTTGTCTGACATCACAAAAGGCAATAAATTGTAAGTATTCTGGGCCTCTTTTAATGTCTGAAAAGACGCTTCTTTAACCGTTGTTTCCTGCTTTTATAAGCAATCAAAATACAATATAAATCAAAGTGGAATTCACTGATCTTAGTAACTTAAAATCTAAAAATGTCATAAAAATTAGTCACATTAAATACATTTTTGCTAAATAAATATAAGGTGATACTATGACATTGCTAAAAAATATGAATATAGTCATGTTGAGGAAAACACTTATTTTCACTGTGAATGAGAAATTAGCAATAAGAACGACTATCTGTAGGCAGAAAAGATTTAATGTAACTTTTGTTCTTTCTCGATTTTTCTCCTCTTAAAAAAATGCATTTTTTAAAATAAAAAAGTACAAGATAGGCTGGACCGCGTGGCTCAAGCCTGTAATCCCAGCACTTTGGGAGGCCTAGGTGGGAGGATCACTTAAGGTCAGGAGTTTGAGACCAGCCTGATCAACATGGTGAAACCCCTGTCTCTACTTAAATACAAAAATTAGCTAGGCCAGGTGGCATGTGCTTGTAATCCCAGCTACTCAGGAGGCTAAGGCAGGAGAATCGCTTGAACTCAGAAGGAGGAGGTTGCAGTGAGCTGAGATTTCACCACTGCACTCCACCCTGGATGAAGGGGTGAGACCCCATCTCAAAAGAAAGAAAAAAAAAGTACAAGATATTAATATTTTAAAATTGCAAACAAATCCAAACCAGGTGCTTCTCATTTTGACAGGTAAATGTGACTGGAATATTACAATTAAATGCCAAATTATTTTAAAATTGCATAAAGACCAGCTATATCCAGTTGCAAAACTTTATACAAAGCAAATGATGTTGCTGTAAAATAGTCATTTCCTAATTAATGTACAGGTTTTTATACATGAGATAAGAATACTGCATGTAATGTTCTATTAGAAACTTGGTTCTAACAAAATATAAATAGCATATTTTGTCAATACACTGTGTTACAAAATAAATAAATATATTTATAAATTGATATCAAAGTTGTAAACAAAGTTCTATGAAAATGAATTTGGAGAAAAGTGACTTTATTCCAGTGAGCAGTTTGCAAACTGGTGAGAGACAGCCTGTGGTATAAAATGAAGGTGCACTATAGAGAACAAAGAGAGGGTTTTGATTTTATAGTAAAAGTGACTATCCTGATTCATAATTAAGTCTACCTATGCAAATGAAGGATTGAAATTCACATAGTTCTGACTGGTCTGCCTAGCTGAATTCTGATTGGTTGGTTTTCAAGCCGCAAACCAGAAGTCTCTGCTGGATGTTTATTTCAAACAGTCAATGGGAATAGTAGTTTCTGACCAAAGTTTATCTTGGCACTGATGACAGGTTTGGCTTGACAATAGAAAGAGGTCCTGTGACACCTTTACAATATTTTTCTGAGAACACAGACTATCCCTCACCCAGCTATAGCTTCCTGGTTCTGTTGTAACCTTGAGTACCTCAGTTACCCATGGAGAGTCTATTTTGGTTGTCGGCCAGGGTATACTTTAACAAAGCTGTAAGAAAGATAAATTAAGTGGGTCCGTAAAATTTTTGAAAATATTGCGGCTGGGCGCGGTGGTTCAAGCCTGTAATCCCAGCACTTTGGGAGGCCGAGGCAGGTGGATCATGAGGTCAAGAGATCGAGACCATCCTGGTCAACATGGTGAAACCCCGTCTTTACTTAAAAATACAAAAAATTAGCTGGGCATGGTGGCTCGTGCCTGTAATCCCAGCTACTCAGGAGGCTGAGGCAGGAGAATTGCCTGAACCCAGGAGGCGGAGGTTGCGGTGAGCCGAGATCGCGCCATTGCACTCCAGCCTGGGTAACAAAAGCGAAACTCCGTCTCAAAAAAAAAAAAAATTAAGCCTATTTTATGTTTATAAATTTAAAGCAGAATAAAATCCTTTATAAAAAATTAAATTCGTGCTTTTATTTGAAGCAGCCTCTGGATCTTTAACTGTAATCTATGGCTGCTTCATGAATGTTTCAGAGGGAAAACTGCTGGGCATGGAAGTATGACTCAAGACACCTAAACAAATTAAGCAAGTAAACAAAATAAAAAATCAAACTGAAACTGGTCATGGACCATTCAGATCTAGATTTTTGCAAATGTGTGTATGTCTGAAAGTATAATAGCCAAAAAGTGCAAATAGAAAAATAGGGGTCTATTTTTATTGCACCACCTAGTGGAATTGTTATTTAATTGTAATACCAAAAATATAGTAAAATAGTAAATCGAGTGCCTTTTTTATTTCTCTTTCTGGGCTCTGGTCTGTCTATAACATTTATTTTCCTGCATAGTTATTCCTCTCACATAGAAAAATGATGTACTATTGTTCAGCTACTGGAATTTTTGTACACGATGCATGCTTTATTATTACTGTTTTACTATTCCCCATTCTTAAAGGCAGCCTCTGTTCTAAGATCAATGAGAATAAATACCAGTCTTCTAGGATCAATCCCTAGAGTGTCTAAGAACCAGAGATAAAGCATTAGTATTGATTCATATTATTAAATCAAGCTGATATTTTCTTTTAGAAATTCAAAATTTGCAACAAAAATGCTGGTCTGCTGTACATTGGCATTTGTATGTGATTTGTTCCCTCTTTACTATTGATGAATATATAAATATGCTTATTATATTGTTTTCACAATCCTTATGTTTTCTCCATCTAACCACTTCTTTTCTTTCTTTCTTTCTTTCTTTTTTTTTTTTTTTTTTTTTTTTTTTGCAACAGACTCTTGCTCTCTCCCCTAGGTTGGAGTGTAGTGGTGCTATCTGGGCTCACTGCAACCTCTGCCTTCCGGGTTCAAGCGATTCTCCTGCCTCAGCCTCCAGAATAGCTGGGACTACAGGCACACGCCACCACACCTGGCTAATTTTTGTATTTCTAGTAGAGACGAGGTTTTACCATGTTGGCCAGGCTGGTCTCGAACTCCTGACCTCAGGTGATCTACCCGTCTTGGCCTCTGAAAGTGCGGGAATTACAGATGTGAGGCACTGCCCCCAGCCACATCTTCGTTTCCAAATGCAAAATGTTAGATATCTCAGTAAAATATAAATATGCATGTGATTATTATAGTATGCTGTAATTTCAATTGGTATTAAAATACATTCAGTCTGAGTGTGGTGGCTCAAACCTGTTATCCCAACATTGGGAGGCTGTGCAGGCAGATCATTTGAGGTCAGGAGTTCGAGACCGGCCTGGCCAACATGGTGAAACCTGTCTCTATTAAAAATACAAACATTAGTGGGGCATGGTGGTGCACACCATTAGTTTCAGCTATGTGGGAGGCTGAGGCAGGAGAATCGTTTTAACCTGTGAGGTGAGGTTGCAGTAAGCCAGACTGTGCCACTGTACTCCAGCCTGGGTGACAGAGTGAGACTCCGTCTCACAAAAAATCAAAACAAAAACAAACAAAAAACTTCCTATTTTTTACTCATTAAAAGGAAGAATTGGAGAACATTTAAGGTAAAAATATAACCTTACAAAGTGTAGCCTAAATTTGTATTTTGTATCTAGAGCAGATAGTTCATTTAATCAATATTGCATAATGATTAAAATTATCACTCCTAGAAGCAACATGCCTGATTCCAGCTCTGACTCTGCCACTTGGTCTTAGATAATTTTTTAAAACTGTTTGTGCCATAGTTTTCTCATTTGCAGTTTGTGTATTATAATGGTACCTATTTCAGAGAATTAATGTAAATTTATATGAGTTATTATATTTGAACACTTAGAAAAATATAATTTATAACTGGCAGTTATACACTGTAAAACTGTTAGCTTTATTGTTATTATCATAATTTAATACTATTATTGTTATCTAGCTCACTATTTTTCCTATATATTTTATTTGGTTATCTATTACTAATATTAATATTACTACTGCTATTATTAATTTCTTGTTTAATCCATTATTTTACAAATGAAGCCAGGAGTGTGACTTGCTAATGGTCAACCATCTAGATTAGGAAACTAGATTTCAGTTAAGAAAAAAGGAGGAGAAACTAGCATCCTGAAGGATCATATTCAAAATTGTTTTTATTTTTATTTATTTATTTTTTTGATGCTAGAAAACAAAACGTTCTTCAGTTTCTCTGTTGGTGCTTGTCCCATTTTTGTGCTATTGAAAAGGAAAAACAAATCACACATTCTTGCTTAGAGTTCTGTACAAACCTTGATCTTTAGGTTTTCTAAAAAATTTAAATCCCTGAAAGAAATAATATATTACAATCTGAAAATAAAAGTTAGGAAATAGTTTCCACCATGAAAGAATGATGGCTCCAAGCATGAGGTCTGTGGGCACCATGGGGCCTGAGATTCAAGCCAAACAGCTGAGGTCGATTTCATTAGATTGTAGTTAATCCTTTTGCTTAAATGGCATCAAATGTAGTAAAACATGGTAGTAGTTAAAAACATAAAGTTCTGTGGGTTCATATTTTAGCCTTACTTATTATCTGAGGGATATCAGGCAAGTTAACCTTTCTGAGCTTTTGTTTCCTCATCTATAATGAAATAGGACCTAAGTACCATTCTCATAGATGTGTTGTGAGAATTAAGTAAAGGATCTAGTACAATTTGTAGCATAGGCCAATTTCTCAGTATTTAACATTATCATAAACAGGTATAAAATGATTAGTAGTTTAGATATTATTACTTATAGAAAAACATTTTTAAAAAGATAATCTGTCAATATGAACAGTTTAATTACAAAAAATTAAAGGCAATTTTGGCAAATGCAACTACATATCTGTGTTACTATACTCTAACAAAAATTTCTCTGGGTAATTAGTTTTAAGGAATATTGCTGAGTTTTCATATCGTCATCCTTTACAGCACTTTTGAGAATAATTAAATACAGCTCAGAGACAGGTTCTCTTATCACAGATTTATATGAATACATTAATTAGCATAAAATATTTGGTGCTTGCCGAATGACACAGAACCCTCAGTTTTACTTGCTATCAAGTTTCTCATCTTCTGGGTTTCTCTATTTCTTATCAATGACTAAATGTAGAGCAAGTCTTTCCTATCCTCCTGGAATCAATCTTTCATCCAAGATTCAGGTGAATAAAATTTTTCCATTTTTACATGGAAAAGTAACATTTTTTTTCTCAAAGATTGGCTATGTTTTCCAGTTTATTCCTAGGCCCTATCTCTTTACTGTCATCATCTCACCTGAAGAGCTTAATTCTATCCACGTGTCAGGTTCCTTTTCCTGCGGCATCTCTGACAGATCTCACTTGAGAGTTTTCAGTTTTCTCTAGTGTGTATAATTTTGTTGGTACTAAAATGTTAACTAGAGTTGTTTGAGATTTAATGATTAAAATTCTAATTTCTTGGTCAATGGATACTCTATCACAACTAGAGATGAAAGTTGCGGTGAAAAGTATCAGGAGGCTGTGTATGGTAACTGGGATTAACTGTGAGCCTGGAATCAAGAGATGAGAGTTTAATTCTGTGTCTGTCCCTTAACTTCCTCTGTTCGTCTCCTTTAGCAAGCCATTTAATCTCACTGAGGTTCAGGTTCCTCACAGATTAAATATGATAATAACATCTACTCAAGAAGTTATTCTAGGGCAAAGATCCTTAAAGCATAGTCTGGGAATCTCGTGCAGACCTCAGACAGAATTTCACAGGGTCTATGAGGTCAAAACTATTTTCATATTAATACTAAGACATTATTTGCCCCTTTCACTCCTACTGTTTCAAAATGTGCTGTAAAGTTTTTCAGTGGCTATCTGACATGTAGTATCACAACAGACTGAATGTAGAAGCAGCTCTCAGAGTCTGTCTTCTATTTAGCCAGAAATTAGAGCTAGTTAAATAAAGGTAAAACAATGTCATTGTTCTATTTATAAAATATAGTTGTTTTCATTAAACTATATGATGTTAAACTGCAATAAGATTAGTATTGTTATTTTAAATGAATTAATAGATATTTTAGGCATTTCTCTGTTTTAATTTCTAATATGGCAAACACTGATGAATATAATTGTCATAAATAAAAGTTTTTTGTGGTTCCCAGTAATTATTAAGAGTGTAAACATCCTGAGACCCTGTTTGAGGGATTTTGAGAACTGCTGTTCTAAGGATTAAATGAGATGTCCCCTAAAATAATGCCATACAAAATTAGTATTCAATAGATATTTTAAAAATTATAATGGCTCTGGAAAGATGATACACAATTATATTTTTAGCTACTTTTCTTTTTTATTTATTTATTTATTTTATAATTTCAACTTTTATTTTAGAATCAATGGGTACAAGTCCAGGTTTGTTGCCTGGGTATATTGAGTGATGCTGATTTTTGGGATATGAAGGATTCCATCACCCAGGTAGTAAGCATAATGCTCAGAAAAGACACTGGGGACTATTGTTGCCATCTTTATGTCCATTAGTACCTAATGTTTAGCTCCTACTTGTGAGAACCATTTATCTGTCGAATATTGACAATGTGATGTTAAAGTCTCCCAGTATTATTGTGTGAGAGTCTAAGTCTCTTTGTAGGTCTCTAAGAACTTGTCTTATGAATCTAGGTGCTCCTGTATTGGGTGCATATATAATTTAGGATAGTTAGCTCTTCTTGTTGCATTGATCTCTTTACCATTATGTAATGCTCTTCTTTGTCTTTTTTGATCTTTGTTGGTTTAAAGTCTGTTTTATCAGAGACTAGGATTGCAACGCTGCATTTTTTTTTTTTTTTTTTTTTTTTGCTTTCCATTTGCTTGATAAATATTCCTTCATCACTTTTTTGAGCCTATGTGTGTCCATGCATGTGAGATGAGTCTCCTGAATACAGCACACCAGTGCGTCTTGACTCTTTATTCAGTTTGTCAGTCTGATGTCTTTTAATTGGGACATTTAGCCCATGCACATTTAAGGTTAATATTGTTATGTGTGATTTTGGTCCTGTCATCATTATGCCAGCTAATTATTTTGCAGACTAGTTTATGGTGTTTCTTCATAGTGTTGTTGGTGTTTATATTTTGATGTGTGTTTGCAGTGGTTGGTACTGGTTTTTCCTTTCCATATTTAGTGCTTCCTTCAGGAACTCTTGTAAAGCAGGCCTGGTGGTGACAAAATACCTCAGCATTTGCTTGTCTGGAATGGATTTTATTTCTCCTTCACTCATGAGGCTTAGGTTGGCTGGATATGAAATTCTGGATTGAAAATTCTTTTCTTTAAGAATGTTGAATATTGACCCTCAGTACCTACTGGCTTGTAGGGTTTCTGCAGAGAGATCCACTGTTAATCTGATGAGCTTCCCTTTGTAGGTAACCTGACCTTTCTTTCTGGGTGCACTTAATATTTTCCTTCAGTTAAACCTTGGAGAATCTTATGATTTTGTCTTGGGGTTGCTCTTCTCAAGGAGTATCTTAGTGGTGTTCTTTGTGTTTCCTGAATTTGAATGTTGGCCTCTTATTAGATTGGGAAAGTTCTCCTGGATTATATCCTGAAGTGTGTTTTCCCACTTGGTTCTCCCCATCACCTTCAGGGATCCCAATCAATTGTAGGTTTGGTCTTTTCACATAATCCCATATTTCTTGGAGGCTTTATTCATTCCTTTTCGTTCTTTGTTCTCTAATCTTGTCTTCATGCCTTATTTCTTTAAGTTGATCTTCAGTCTCCGATATCCTTTCTTCACTTGATTGATTGGGCTATTAATACTTGCATATGCTCCACGAAGTTCTCATGCTGTGTTTCAGCTCCATCAGATCATTTATTTTCTTCTCTAAACTGGTTATTCCAGTTAGCAGTTCCTATAACCTTTTGTCAAGGTTCTTAGCTTCCTTGCATAGGTTTAGAACATGCTCATTTAGCTCAGAGAAGTTTGTTATTATCCACCTTATGAAGCCTAGTTCTGTCAACTCATCAAACTCATTCTCCATCCAGTTTTGTGCCTTTGTTGGAGAGGAGTTGTGATCATTTGGAGGAGAGGAGGCATTCTGGTTTTTTGAATTTTCAGCATTTTTGCACCGTTTTTTTTTTTTTTTTTTTCTCCATGGTTTTATCTACCTTTGATCTTTGAGTTTGATGACCTTTGGATGGGGTCCTTGTGTGGAGGTCTTTTTTGTTGATGTTGATGTTATTGCTTTCTCTTTGTTGGTGTTTCTTCTAACAGTCAGGCCCCTCTTCTGCAGGTCTGCTGTGGTTTGCTGGATGTCCACTCCAGACCCTGTTTGCCTGGGTATCACCAGCAGAGGCAGCAGAATAGAAAAGATTGCTGCCCGCTCCTTCCTCTGGAAGCTTCATCCCAAAGGGACACCAGCCTGATGCCAGCTGGAGCTCTCCTGTATGAAGTGTCTGTCGACCCTTGCAGGGAAATCTCTTTCAGTCAGGAGGCACAGGGGTCAGGGATTCATTTGAGGAGGCAGTCTGTCCCTTAGCAGAGCTTGAGCATTGTGCTGGGAGAATCCTCCTTGTCAGGATCTGCTGCTCTCTTCAGAGCCAGCAGGCAGGAACATTTAGGTCTGCTGAAGCTGCACCTACAACTGCCCATTCCCCCCAGGTGCTCTGTCCCAGGGAGATGGGAGTTTTATCTATAAGCCCCTGACTAGGGTTGCTGCCTTTCTTTCAGAGATGCCCTGCCCAGTGAGGAGGAATCTAGAGAGGCACTCTGGCCACAGCCACTTTGCCACACTGTGGTGAGTTCTGCCCAGTCCAAACTTCCTGGTATCCTTAGCACTGTCAGGGGAAAACTGCCTACTCAAGCTTCATTAATAGTGGATGCTCCTCCTCACACTAACCTTGATCATCCCTGGTTGACTTCATACTGCTGTTTTGGCTGTGAGAATTTCAAGCCAGTGGTTCTTAGCTTGCTGGGCTCTGTGGGAGTGGGACCCACTGAGCAAGATAACTTGGCTCCCTGGCTTTATCCCCCTTTCCAGGTGAGTGAAAGTTCTGTCTTTCTGGGGTTCCAGGCACCACTGGGGTATGAAAAATACTCCTGCTGCTAGATCAGTGTCTGCCCAAACAGCCACACAGTTTGTGCTTGAAACCCAGGGCCCTGGTGGTGTAGGCAGATGAGGGAATCTCCTGGTCTATGGATTGCAAAAACCATGGAAAAGCATGGTATCTGGGCCTGATAGCACAGTCCCTCACAGCTTCCCTTGGCTGGTGGAGGGAGGTCCCCTCCCTGCACTTCCAGGGTGAGGCAATGCCCCACCCTGCTTCTGCTCACCCTCTGTAGGCTACATCCACTGCCTAACCTGTCCCAGTGAGATGAACTGGGTACCTCAGTTGAAAAATGTAGAAATCACCCACCTTCTGAATTAGTCTTGCTGGGAACTGCAGACCGGAGCTGTTCCTATTTGGCCATCTTCTGTTCTTATAATTTTTAAGTGATACAGTGTAAACATATAAGAAAGAGAAAATTGTGTTGAGTATAGATTGTTTTGTTTAAATATTTTGATAACATTTGATTTTACAAAAAAGTTTAGACACTGCAGGTTTTGTTATTTCTTGAGAATACTAGGCATTACAGGTGAAATATAAATACATACCTTTTTTAGGATACAGTCAGTATTATACAGCGTTATTTAACTCACATTATTTAACAAATTAGAAACTTCTGAAAGTATTAGAGATTATTCACTTCTATTATTTGCATTTTACACATTAGCTATGTTTAATCCATTCATGTGATCATCCATTTATTTGTCCTTTCAATCAGCATATATGCATTGATGACTCATTATTATGCTAGCCACTGTGATCATTTGTAGGATGCAGTGATACTGAAAACTTAATTCTTGCTATCAACATTACAGTTAAGCTGAAAGCAACCACAAAGAAAATTAGTATAACCAAGTGTAAGCTGTAGATTCTCTAACTTGCTATCAAACTTGAAAATAGGAGACAGATTTTTTTTTTTTCAGTTACACCCCTGGAAATCATGACTATCACAAAGAAACTATTATAGAGTATGGAGAATGAGATTAGATGAGGAAGAGCAGATGATGGCCGGCCAGCAGATGATGTGCTTCTGAAAAGCATGAACATGTGAAATAAAATTATGACTGCAAAGATGCTGTGTGTTTGCAATAATTAGCCAGGTGTGGCCCTGCTGATAGTGCTTGGCAGAATTATCTATAGAACAGAAATGGAAAGTTTGCAGAGGATTCTAATTTAGATAGAACAGCTACTCTGTGTAGGGAAAAGTGTAAATGGAGAGAAGTGTAAATAACAGCTGGCAGTAGTTATGTGTTTCCAAAATCCAAACAGTGTTCTGTTTTTGAATATAGGTTAAAGTAGATCTGATATGCCAATGCTTTTTTAGGATCTGGAGTCCTAGAAGTCTGTAGAAACAGAGGCTGGTGTGATTTTGCGCTCTGCAGGATGTAGGCGCTCTTGATTTACTTATTTGATAAATCTGCTATGAACCACTGGGAAAAGTTTGTTATTTCAGAAGCATTTTATCAATGTACCAGTGTACACTTATTCCTATATCAGTTTTTAAGTCTATTTGTTTTTAAAAGTCTATCCATACACCTAGTAATAAGAAAAGAATGTCTAATCATCATGTCTATGCTACAGTTAATGATATTATCACATTACTCTTTCAATACAGACTGATGGTACTATGTGAAAAGCACTTGAAAATTTTATGAATATTCTTCTTCTACTTACAGTGAACAAAATTCCTGGATTAACATGTATTAGGCTATAAAAGAATATGAATTAATATATTTCTAATTTTTCAGAAGGAATATGCAACTTTAGATTCTCTCTCTTTCATTTTCAGGCATATTTTTGTTTTATAGTATCTGCAATTCCTATAAAATGTGATTATTAGTGATAGGTATATATCTGGCAATTGTTTAGTAAGCAAGGATTAAAAAAACCTCATATAGGAAGCATCTTTAATTTCAGTAATTCTATAATTTAAGAAAACACAATTGGCGTTATGAAGCTGAAAACAACAAAAGGAAAAGAAGTGTAATCAAGTATAATCTACAGATTCTCTAATTTACTGCTGAACTTGAAAATAGTAGACCTTTTTCCATTGATGCATGTTTACCAGTGAAGTCTGTAAAACATGTTCTTTTTTAATTTTTTTTATTTTTGCAGATTACAGCACTCCTATTCAGAAAACCAAATCAACAATCATACTAGAGTAATAGATTCTCAATATCAGACGAACATAAGAAATTCATGTAGTTTAAAAATCCATATATGCTTGATACTATCTATTATTAATTGTTGACAGCAAACTAATTAATCTTTAAGGCCTCCAATTCTGCCTTTACATGTCTCTAGTTGTTATACTTACACTCTCAGCTATTAGCATTTTCTCTCTCTAACTACAGTAAAGAGTTGTGCCTTTTCTTTGCCTTTTAGTAATGTGATTTCATCATCTCCCAAAAAGTAGCCCTAACATTCTTGTTCTCTTGGTAATCACATAATAAAAATCAGTTTTTCTTTCTGGTAATTTTTGTTGTTTGTTGACGTATAGAGCTTTAATGTTTAGACTTCTTAATATTTACCATTTTTGTAAATTCATTCCAGTCCTTTTTAGTGGTCCCTGATTACATGCATGTATTTTTAAAATTTGTCTTTTTTTGTTTTGTTTTGTTTAAATCAGTGACTCCTGGAAATCTCTGGGTAGCTCTATCTGATTATCTATCTATCTATCTATCTATCTATCTATCTATCTATCTATCTATATCTTTATTTACTATATATATATATATATATATCTTTTATAGTTTCCTCTTTTTATTTCTCCTTGGTGTAAATGGTCATTTTGTATTTAGAATTAGTTAATTTTGTTTTTCTTTTAGTTTTAGTTTTTCTTTTAGTCTCCTACAATGGAAGCAGACTTAGGAACTTTTTAAAGGAATGTGTCTTCTAACAGTTGAGTCATGTAACATTTATCTGCTTATATGGGTGCTCCTGTTTCCCTCTCATATAAAAGGATTTGCTTTTCTATTCAAACAGAATTTTCTAGCCTAAATAATAATTTCCAATGAAAACATTTCACCTACTTGTAGGAAAATTAAAATATTATAACACATATATCATAATTATGACCCTATTTAGCTTTGATTCTCCAACACACTATACTTTATTTTCCTGCTGGCTAAAGAGCCACTGGAATTGTATCTCATGGCTGGTTACTCAGGTAAGCTGCATTGTAAGATGCAAAATAACCTTTGCTAATCAACTTTGAATGCAGTTATTTCCTACCAAATATCATGGTAAAATTATCAAGCAAATGAAGAAATTTTTAAGTTAAGTATGCAGTATGTTATTTCCATGGTGCAGCAAGGTTTTCTAAGTTTACTTTGTTTTATCAAATATATTGTTTTTCTGGGTGATAACATGTCTCCTACTCCTCTAATAACATGTAGGAGACATCTTATTAGAGTGATAACTGACTTTTTATTTTGATAACCTAATTCTTGTTTTTCTTCACCAGTTTTTCTTGACATGTGATATAACCAATGAAAAGCTTACAGAGGTCACTGTTAGAATGTGGTTACTTCTAAGATAATATTTAACATATCACTTATTTATTAGCTTCTCATCTGTAGATACAATCTTTAAATACTTTAATATTCAAAGTACTTGACTTACTTTGTCTCAAACTAAGAAAATTAATGCAAAGTTATTATTCTTTTTCATAATGCAGAATGGATATAAAGTTTTAACAAGTTCATGAGTCTTTTAGTGAGTTTTTTTTTTACTTTATGATTGAGTGAGTTCTAATCATCCAGTTTAGAAAGTGTGTTGACAAGTTCATAGAAATATGCTAACCTTTATCTAGTTTTCTTTTATGTGACAGGTTGATAGTTAACTTTTTGTAACTCCGACTTTGTTGGATTGTTAGAAGAGTAGCAGTTGAAAATCACTCTGCCCTTCATTTTCTGAGATCCAGATGAAATAGTTGCTTTTGTTACATTTACCTGAGAGAATGTAAAATGTACTTAGAGCAGCCTTTATTCTTCTCAAATTCCAAGAAAGAAACTATTGCTAACCATTGTTCATTCTTGTGACTCCTCTTCTCAGCCTTTTTCAACTAATTTTGGGATAGTGGCAGAGAGTTCATTCATTTCTTTTCATTCTTTTTTGTTGCGGGGGTGGAGGGTGGTTAGGCAGAAGCATTTGACAGTCCACTGAAGAACTGCCATGGGTGAAAGGGAAGCAAGAGAGAAAATAGTTTAATGGTTTTACTTCTCTCCACAGAACATGATTATTTCCGTAGGTAGTGCTCTGGACTGCAATGACCATTTTCCAATTCTGAGATAAACTAAGCTAAAATGTTGAGGTTAATAGAGAGAAATAACTAGCATCCTTGGTGATGCAATTGCCACATCCCTTGAGCTGGTCTACCTTAGTGCTTATTGTTTTATTAAATAATAAATCAAATTATTGCTTTAAAATGTTTTGATTCAGGTCTTCTTTTACTTGTATTGAAACACACAACCCTTTTGTGATTAAAGCCCCTTGATTTCTCTAACCTCTTTTATTCACCTGTGATTGGAACTTCCATTTTATTTTTTTTTCCTTTACATTTTTTCATTTCCTTCTCTCTTTACTACAAGTAGAGAAGATGAGAGACATTAAAAATGACAGGATGATAAATTAAAAGAGAGTAATTGGGGTGATTGTAATATTCTACTCTAATTATATTTAATAGTGCTGACTGTGAATAAAATTATAGAAATCAAGAAATAGAAAACAATAAATGTTTATTATTTTTCATATTACTGGTCAATATGCTAAGCGTGTATCACACTAAATACATCTTATTTTTTAAAATGGTTATGTAACTTCCCAGAACATTGTTAAATAAAAATAAAATTTTAAATATATTTTAACAATTTTACAGATCAAAAACTTAGCAATGCAAACAATATTTTTTAAATTTTTCTGAAAACCAAGCTTAGTCTTTATTTCCAGCTCCCATTTTCCTTGACAGAAGGAAGCTTTTAAATCCTCAGAAATTTTACTTCCAAAGACGTTCACTGAGAATACAGTATATTTTAGAATTAAGTTTAGTGAAATTCAGATTTTTCCCCCTCATCTGTTTATTTCTGTTGTAGAACCTGTATTCCTGTGGCTTTTATGGCGTTGTGATATTTCATGAAAAAATATATCCACACTCATTTTATGGTGGCATCCCTGAGAAATAATCAGCCCACATGGACTTTAATTATTGGCACCAACTCACAGTGGCTCTTGTCAATATATCCATTGTCCTCTTGCACTCTTAGTGATGCTCAACTGCTTTTCCTTAACCTGGTGTTCAGATCCATTCGAGCCACTGGCTTGCCATCAATACTGCCTATACCCTTTTAATAGTCTTTGGGACAGTTTACTGTGTTTCCTTCATGCAGGGTATTTGAGGATATCAACAAAACCTCTCTGTTCCTAACATTTCATACAGTGGTTTTATTTCACGATAGAACTTAAAACTGATAGCTGAGGCTGTCACCAGTCCTTTTTGTGATATTTAATATACTATCAAATATTTATAAAATTTGAAAGCAAAGTAAGTATGGCATAAGAAGTGACTTGAATATCCTTACCAATCATTGACCTATTAGAATACAACCAAGTGGCAACTTTCAGAATATTAGTTTTGCCAATACTAAAAGCACTCTTCGGAATGGAATGCTGTTTCCTAAGGATTAGAACTGCCAACGGTAGTTTAGGTAGGAATTTGACTGTTTTCCCTCTCTTCCTACCACCAAGTCCCAATCTTAATCAGCTCCTTCCTCACTCACCCATATAAATAAATACCTCTTTAAGACACCTTTTATTACAACTAGATCTCCATAACTAAGGCCTGTTTATATAGAAGCAGAATATGACTCTATCATAAGTATTCTCACTCTAGGAGATACTCAAATTTGCAGTTTTTTAAATAGTAAATAGATCAAATAAGTAGACACTTTTCCCTTTAGCATTCCTTAGTAAGTAAAACATGATGCTTATAAACTTGATTCTAAACTATTTTTATGTTTTTTTTTTACATTTTATTTTACTTATAATCGACATAATTGTACATATTTATGAGGTGTAATGTGATGTTTCAAGTCATGGATATATTGTATAACGATTAATCAAGGTAATTAGCATTTCTGTCACCTTCAACATTTCATTTCTTTGTGGTGATAATATTCAAAATTCTCTCCTCTGCTATCTTGAAATTTCCCATATGTAATTAATAGCTATGGTCACCCTACTGTCTAATGGGACACTGGAACCTATTCTTCCTCTCTAACTGTAAATTTTAGAATTTTGATCTAAGTCTCATCTCTTACTTGAATGAGAATTTAGTTTTCCAGTATTTCTAACAAGATTAATCATGGTTCTAGGAACCCACTGATAAAATTATCTTTTATAGTCCTGTGGTCTCTTAGAAATTATAATTTTTAAAAATCTTATTGAAAACTAAAAAAAAAAAGAAAGGTATGACTGTTAATTCCTTTTATCCAGTAAATAACATCATCTGTGTGTACTTTACCCAGAAATGCATATTTCCTATTATTGCAACAAATAGAACTTTGCAAGAGCTGCACATTACTGAAAAATGTATTCAAAAATTGTACTAGGTAGATCTTTATTGTTACTCTTAATTAGCTTTGGACCCACCTTAAAAGAGCTAATGGAGCTGGAATCGGACATCATCATTGCCAATCATTTCTGCTGCAGGGAAAAATGTTTAAAGAACAAAACAGCTCTCTTCACTTTGAAGCAGATATCTGATTTTAAGCAAAACCTTCTGAATTTCCTTTTGAATCTATAGCTGACACTATTGTGGTAATATTTGAACATTTTATAATAGCATTTGGATCATAGCTGATGACTCTCCTTTAGCCTCTTTGCATTCTGAAATTTCTACCTCACTGCTTATCTTAAAAGAAACAAAATCAAGTCTAGCTTACTGAAGCTATTCCTGACTTTTGGCAAAAACCTAGTATACTGAATTTCTGACTGTATTTTATTGTTAGAGTTCTCAAAATATTGAGTATTTTTTTTTAGTTATTTCTATCTCCATAGGATACACACCTGTACATATTTGCTCCTATTTTTCTTTCTGGAGCAACAGAAAAAGTGAATACAATCTTTCTTACATAAGTCTATTTGGGGGAAACTATATATGTCCTGGCTATCTCCAAGTCTTTTTCTTTGCTATATTGTTATTCCTTTGTTCTTCAGCCAGTTCTTACCACTTTTTAGTATTATGTTGTTGAAACACCGAGAAATACCCTAAATGTAGATTAATATATAGACATCAAGTTAAATCTATCTTTTAAATGCAAATAAAACATTCAAAACATGGGAGGGTTTTTATCTTTTCTATTAGAAAGGCTTTCACTTTTTTCTATCTATATCCAAGGGAAAAATGCACCTGAATGTCTTTGCACCTGTATGAGTGTTCGCTTGTCACAATAATGCTGAGTGACAAGCCACTACAAAACCCTATCATAATAGAACAATAAGCATTGATTGCTTACACATCTGGACTCAGCTGGGGATTGGTAAGGTGCTTCAGTTGATGAAGCTTAAATTTAATCAAAATTTTAGAGGTTGGCTGGCTATTGGCTAATCTGAGTTGTCTTTGGCTAGAGCAACTGGATGGTGAGATTTACTCCCTAATTTAGTTTTTTGTGAGATAAGCCAGGACTTGCTTTGGCTGTTTATGCATGTGCACAAAAGCATGGCAAACACCCAAGAGCATAAAAGGTAGAGAGCAAATGTCTAAGCATTTTCAAGCCTCTGCTTGTACATTTAGCATCCCATTGCCTGAAGAAGTTCATATATATAAGCCCAGAATCAATATGGCAGAGTACTGCAAACTTACCTAGCAAAATGAGAGAATGAAAGGAAGGGTGAAAAATTGGGACCAGTTTTAAAACCTACCTGTAAATGCTTAATTCAGCAAGCATTTAAAGAGAGTCTGTGAAATTCAACTCTGTGCCAGGAGGTCTGAAGATTTTAAAAGAATAAACATTTTTTCTATGATGAATGAGCTCATATTTATTGTTTATAGTGATGATGAAATTTGAAATACGAGCTTATTGACTTTGCATAAGCTCACATGCTACATGCCTGTTCATAGTTGAGCTAAATTACAGCTTGTTAAAATTGTGCAGTAAATCATCATCAGGAAAAAAGGGAGAATCCAAAACTACCAGTTCACCGTTATTTAAAGATAAAAAACTGAACTTAGACCTGAAAAGCTTTACTACAGAGGTAATGAACCTGAAATTATCTTCCATATCTTTAGAGTAATTCTGTATCTGTTCCCGGTTTTCTAGGCTAAATGTGTAAGGATCTTCCTGAGATTTGAATAAAGCTAGAATTATGACAAACTGTCCTCCTTCCTTCCTCCTTCCACTCTACCATTCCCCTCCCTCCCTCTCTTCCTTTCTCTCTCTCTCCTTCTTTATACTTCCTTCCTTTTTTTGTACTAAATAAAGCCTGATTTTAAAAGTTATTAAGTGATGAAAATGTCTGAATATGGTTTATCACAAGCAATAAATAATCTAAAACTCTTTCAAACAAGTACATATAATTATTTTCTTCAGGTGATAAAAGTGACATTTGATTGTCATGATCCATTTGACTTCATTTCCAGCATGCAACAGAATCATCATAATGCTTCATGTGAGAATTGAACAGTTTAACATGTATATGAGACAGATATGAAAATACTACAAAATATAAAGTGTATTAATTCGTTTGCCATACATTTTGTGTAATAACACATTTTCTACCAGATTAGGTTTCATTATGAGATCATACAATTCTAGCCTCACTTTTACTAACCTTTTTTTTTATTTTTTACTTCCACCCTGGTATAATTTTTTCCATTCCTCAAAAATACTTTCTCACTTTTGGGACTTGAAACATGTTTTCTCTGAATAGAGATTGTCTTTTGCTCATAAACTTATTTTTTTGAACTCCTAAATCAAGAAAGACCTTAACCTCCATGAGATCATGGTTAATGTCTGAGTCACTCATTATTGTGTCCCTGGGTGTCTACTAGAAGATTCAGTGTAAGACAGGCAACAATAAATATTATTGAGAGAACAAATGATGTTTATTTTATACACGAATAAATTCTGTTTCTCTTCCTCATTGTTTTCATTTGATGCCTTTAGTAAACTCCTTTTTGATTCTCAATTTGTCCCTAGGTGATCATTCTAAACAGAGTTAGCTCTGTTGATTAAAACCCCTAAAACCCATAGGAATTTCTGCCCCACTCCCATGTTCAGTTCAAACCCTTTAGGATTATTCAGCACTTAAGAGTTCCTGCTTATCTAGAGTATGCCTTACTGCTAAGAATGTAGATGAGCATATGGGTCCTACAATATTTAAGTAAGGATAATGTTTGTTATGTAATCAGACGTTTTTATTTTTAGATCAAAAAGTATGACAAATTATGAATTATAAGTTTGAATATATTTATTGAAAAATTTCTTAAATATTTTAATATGTTATTTGTGGACCTTTAAGAAAGATTTATTGTTTTTTTATTTTTTTTATTTTTTGAGACAGGGTCTCCTGCTGTTGCCCAGGCTGAAGTGCAGTGGCGCGATCTAAGCTCACTACAACCTCTGCCTCCTGGGTTCAAGTGATTCTCCTGCCTCAGCCTCCTGAGTGGCTGGGGTTACAGGCACTGCCACCATGCCTGGCTAATTTTTGTATCTTTTTAGTAGAGACAGGGTGTCATCATGTTGGCCAGGCTGGTCTTGAACTCCCGGCCTTGTGATCCGCCCACCTCGGCCTCCCAAAGTGCTGGGATTACAGGCATAAGCCACCACACCTGGCCTAAATTTGTTGTTTAATGGTCATCTCCAACTTACTTTACTATGGAACCATATGTGTTTATGAATCATCTACAATGTTATCTGTGCTATACTTTGAAAGCACTACAGACAAATTAAGAATATAATCATAAGATTAATTCAAATTTTTGCAATGTGGCATTTGAGACCATTATGTTAAGTGAAATAAGCCAGGCAGAGAAAGACAAACATCACATGTTTTTACTTATTTGTGAAATCTAAAAATCCAAACAATTGCTCTCATGAACATAGAGAGTAAAAGAATAGTTACCAGAGGCTGGGAAGGGTAGAGAGGACCTGAGGGAGAGGTGGGGATGGTTAATGGGTAGAAAACAATACAATAAATAAGACCTATTGTTTGATATTACAACAGGGTAACTATAGTCAATAATAATTACACATTTTGAATGTACAATTGGATTGTTTGTAACTAAAAGAATAAATGCTTGAAGAGATGGATACCCCATTCTCCATGATGTGGTTATTTCACATGCCATGCACCTACTATGTACTCACAGAGTTAAAATAATACTTGTGATAGAAAAAGCTAAAATTGAAACAAAATAGCTAGGTTGCACTAAATGCAAATGGCAGACATTATTGGCATTTTCATCAGATACTAAAAAGTGTAACTTTTATATAGAAATTAACAAACACTACTATCATTAGAACATTGAATCTCTGAAATCTATAAATTCTTTATGATGACTTATGTGACCTTTTTAAATTAATATCAGGGAATATGTTAGTCAGATGATCTGGTAGCACTTGGATAACCCTACACTTCATGAAAAATGTCCTCATTCATTAACTCATTTTTTTAATCAAAAAATAATTAAATGGTAGATATTGAGTTGGGCACTAATACAGCAAGGATAAGTAAAATATATGCAGACATCTTAAACTCCACAAGAGAAGAATCACTCATTTAACTTAAAATGTAGTCACCCTTAGAAGGCAGCACTTTTGGTTTGCCGGAAATTAATACATACATCAGTAGATTTAAATTCTTGATTAAGAGCATGAGAACCTTAGAATACAGAAAGTTAAAGGGTAGGAAGTTGGGACACCAGAGAGCAGGAAAAAGTAGTGGGTGAAAAATAAAGAAAACTAATATTAGCTTACCCCCTTCTATATGGGCTAAGTTCTCTATTAAAAGGAATGTAACACAAACTTTCTACACATTTTCAAACATAAATGTTATGTCCTAAATTTGCAGTGATTTTGAAGAGTACACATAATTAGTACAAAATAATTTTGAATAAGCAAAGAATGGGTATCATTATGTAAGCAACCAAATGGCTAGTTCACATATAGAAGTAGGAAATAAATTAATACCTGTTACACTGGGTTGAATTAAAGCTTTTGGTTTCAATAAACAACAGTGCTTTATATATTGAAAACTTTTAGAATTACTGCCTTGTTTTAAAGCAGAGGAAATAGAAGAGTTTTCTGTTTGCTGTGTTAAAAATCTTGTATTTGCTACAGAGTCAGATTTTAACTCTCAACAAACATAATTACTCCTTCTGTTCCAAGAGTAGTGCCATCTGATGCTTTACAGTTTTTTCTTGATTAACTTACCTTGGTTCTTTGTCAAAAATCAATTGGCCATATACGTGCAGGTCTGTATTTGGATAATCTATTCTGTTCTACTATTTATTTGTCTTTATGGAAATAATAGTCTTGACTCATGTAGTTTTAAAGTAAATCTTGAAAATATGTCATACGAACCATTCAAATATGTTCCTTACTGAAAGTTTTGGGTATTTTAGTTCCTTTGTGTTTTTATAGACATTTATTTATTATTGTGTTTTAAGTTCTGGGGTACGTGTGCATATCATGGAGGTTTATTACATAGGTATACATTTGCCATGGTGGTTTGCTGCATTTATTTCCCCATCATCTGCATTAGGTGTAATCAGTTTATCAACATCTCCATAAAAAATTATTAGGACTTATACTTCCAGAGCACAGGGAATAGCAGGTCACATTTTCATTCTCCTACCTGAGACAACCAAAGAATCAAAGTATGTGAAATGATAATTAGACAAATTCTGGGTATAAGACAATGAAGAATAGTGATCCTGAAGAGATGAGAAACAGATAAGGGTGCACCAGGTTTTGGCTGTGAGAAATTTTCTAGGCCATGATACAGGGAGGTGAACACATGTATCAACCAGTGAGGTTCCTGAATTGAGGATGTGGAGCTAAGATTTTGTGAAGAATAAGATGAGAGAGGAGAGATCTATGTTGAAAGAAAATTCTGGAAATCTACAAATAGATAGTCCCCCTTGAGTACTAAGCTCAGTACTAATTAGTAGTGCATTTGTATGAGAAAACTACTTGCCCCCAGGGAAAGTACTATGCAAAAGGATTAGAGAATACAGTTATCAGCATTCATAAAGGACAGAGACTGGTGCATCTTCCCACCAGTCAGACTGGAGAACAAGTCTCATGAGGATTTAGGTAGAGCACACAAAAGTACAGCCTGAATAGTGCAGAATAATTAGCTCTAGACTGAGTGCTACTTCACTCCCACCTAAAAACGGTAAAATAAATATATACAATCAACAAACAGTTTCCAACTAAGTTAATTCTGTGCTAGAACAACACTCAAGAATATTTTTTCTGGAAATCAAAATTTCTGGTACTCAGGTAAAATTCACAATGTCTGACATCTGATCAAAATTGACTAAGCACATAAACAGCATTAGAACTGATACTATTTGAGAGTAATAAATAAATAAAATCATTTTTATTACTAGATTTCATAGAAAAGATACATTGAGATAAATAAGATATAAAGCAAGACCAAACCAAACTTCCAGAGATAAAATCTTCGAGTGCGTGATGAAAAATACACTCGATGAGATTTAAGGCAGATTAGACATTTAAAGAAATTACTGAATTTGAAGTCATAGAAACAGAAATTATCTACAATGATAAAATTTTAAAAATATTTGAAAAAGATACACACAATGAACAATACATCAGTGAACAAGGGGAGAACTTCAGGCAGCCTAATATATGTTTAAATGAAGTACATTAAAGAAAGAAAAGAGAGGAAGAAACAGAAAGAAATATGGATGAAAATACTGGCTAAAATTTGCCAAATTTCTCCAAACTTGAGTTTTCATATATATATATTCACCATATAGTATAGACCACATTTAAGATAATAATGATGGAGGTGTGAATTACTAGATCCAGACATATTAACTCAAATTCTCTGAGCAGTGAAGGCCAGAAAACTACATTTTAAAAAATGTCTCCAGATAATTCTATAGTAAACAGTAGTTTGAGAACGTTTGGGCTTAACAGTAGCCAAACAGGAAATGAGCTACAGATAAAATTTTTCCATTTCTTTCAGTTGCTAGCTGCTGTTAGCAGTTGTATACTATGAGAGGAGAATATGATGGGAATGGCTAACCAACATTAGATTGAGGATAAGCTGCGGATCAACATTTTTCTTTTTTTCTTTCTGTGCCTCAATTATTCTTGCTCAACAAGACTTTATCATATGCTGGTAACAACCAAAAGTTAATATGTAAAATATTGTCTCATCTCAAAAGCATTTTCTGCTTTTTTCACATAAGTGTAATGCTAGTTTTTCATCCTATTAAAAAATAGAAATAAATACATTTAACTCTAAAAAAAATTGCCAAATTTGATGGAGCATAAAAAAATTACACCAAGGCATATTCTAATTAAATTGCTTATGTACCAGTGATAAAAGAGAGTTATAAAGTAAGTCAGAAGAAAAGATATATTATAAACCCTGCAGCAAAGACAAGTATAGCAATTGATTTAAAAAACGAAACAAATTGCAAGTGGGACGTCTTGGAATTTAAAATATTTAAAGAACTAAAACATGTCAATCTAGAATTTTATACAAAGCAGAGATGTCTTTTCAAAAAGAAGGCACAATACTTGTTTGGACAAACAAAAACTAAACTTATCGCAGCATACTCACATTTTTTTTTTTTTTTTTTTTTTTTTTGAGACGGAGTTTCTCTCTTACCCAGGCTGGAGTGCAATGGCGCGATCTCGGCTCACCGCAACCTTCGCCTCCTGGGTTTAGGCAATTCTCCTGCCTCAGTCTCCCGAGTAGCTGGGATTACAGGCAGGTGCCACCATGCCCAGCTAATTTTTTTGTATTTTTAGTAGAGACGGGGTTTCACCATGTTGATCAGGATAGTCTCGATATCTTGACCTCATGATCCACCTGCCTCGGCCTCCCAAAGTGCAGCATACTCACATTTTAAGAAGATTTAAAGAAATATCTTTAAAAAACAATTAGTAATTTAAACAAAAATAGTAAAAATAAATTTGAGATTTATAATATGTAAAAATATAGTGAATGACAGTAATAGGACACAAATTAGGAATGAAAAACCGAACTATACCATTTTAATGTTCTTGTACATGAAGTCATATATCACTTGAAGGTAGACTGTGATACATTAGAGATATGAAGTGTTGACTCTAAAGCATTGAATAAAATAATATACACACAAACACATCCAGTTTTAGCTCATAAGCCTAGGTTAATTATGGAGATAAATATAATCAAAATTAATGTAAAAGAAACCAGGAAGAAAGGAAAAATGTGACAAAAACAGGTGAGACAAATAAAAAATATACAGCAAATTGTTAGAAATAAACTTAGCCATTATCAATAATTAAATGGAAATTGTCTAAATATAAAAATTAAAAAGCAGAGGTTGCCAGATTGAATATACAGTATAGGCTGCGTAATAGAAATAAATTTCAAATAAAAATATTCAAACAGGTTAGTAGTAAAAAGATAGAAAATGGCATAATATATTAAACACTTAAAATATATTTATATTAGTATTAGAGAAAGTAGATTACAGAGAAAAGAACATTAACAGAAATAATTTGATTTCATAACGATATGGTCGTCAAGCCATCAAGTGAACATAACAATCCTAAAAATTTACTTACCTAATAATGACACCAAATGGATAGAATTGCAGGAAAATATCGAAAAATCCATGAATATATGTACAGATTTCAGTACTACTCTTTCAATGGTTGATAGAACAAGTAGGTAGAAATTTAGTTAAACATAAAAATAATTTGAATATTAGCACCCAAATTAACTTAATTGACAAATTAACCAAATAAATTAACTTAATAATTTTTGCCACTCAATAACAGCAAAATATATATTTAAAATTTTATCTATGGAACATTTATCAAATAAGACAATGTTTGGGTCCATAAAAATAAATGTTAACTTATAAAGATTCAAGTCATACAAAGTATTTTTCTGATCACAATGGGTTAAAATAGAAATCAATTAACAGTAAGTAAATCTTTGGAAAACTATCAAATATTAGGAAATTAAACAATAGTCTTTTATGTAACCATGAAGCCAAAGGTAAAATTAAAAAAAAATTGAACATTATTTTGAAGTGAAAGAAATAATAATATCTGCTTGATATCATTAAAACAATATTTAGGGATGGATTTATACCAATAAATATTTATATTAGAAAAAATATGAAAGTTTTAAAATCAATTACCTCAGCTTTTACCTTAAGAAATTAAAAAGAATAGTAAATTAAATCTGTAAATTTCTGAGCAGAACTCAGTAAAAAAAAGGAGGAAAACAATTGAGAAAATTAATTAAATCTAAAGCTTTAAAAAAAAAATTGATGTCTCCAGCTTTGCAAACTTTGATTCTGACAAAGGTCTAATATCCAGCATCTATAAGGAGCTCAAATAAATAAAAAAGTGAAAAACAACCCCATTAAAAATTGGGCAAAGGAGCCAGATGTGCCTCACACTCGTAATCCCAGGAGTTTGGGAGACTGAGGCAGATCACTCGAGGTCAGGATTTCAACATGGTGAAAATGAGTCTCCACTAAATATACAAAAATTAGCTAGGTGTAGTGGTGCAGGCCTGTAATCCCAACTACTCAGGAGACTGAGGCAGGGAAATCTCTTGAACCCGGGAGGCGGCAGTTGCAGTAAGTCACCATCGTGCCACTGCTCTCCAGCCTGAGTGACAGAATGAGACTGTCTTAAAAAAAAAAAAAAAAAAAAAAAAAGCAACAAAATACATACATGCAGCTATGCAGCTACACATCTAACAAGCATATGAAAAAATGTTCAATATCACTAATCAGCAGGGAAATGCAAATCAAAACCACATTGAGATACCATCCCACAAAAAGAATGGCTATTATTAGAAAGCCAAAAAAAAAAAAAAAAAAAAAAAAAAAAAATAGCAGATGCTGATGGAGTTGTGAAGTAAAAAAGAAAGCACTTATAAACTACTGGGAAGAATTTAAATTAGTTCAGCACCTGTGGAAGGCAATCTGGAGATTTCTCAAATAACTTAAAATGCAACTACTATTCCACGCAGCAATTCCATTACTGGGTATCTGCTCAAAGAAATATAAATTATTTTACTATAAAGATACATGGACTCATATGTTCATTGCAGTATTACTCACAATAGCAAAGACATGGAATCAACCTAAAGGCCCATCTTTGAATAAAATAAATCTGGTACATATACACCATGGAACACTAAGTAGCCATAATAAACAAGCGAGATCTCGTCCTTTGCCACAAGGTAGGTGGAGCTGGAGACCTAAGTGTAGTAACACAGAAACGGAAAACTAAATATCACTTATTCTTGTTTATAAGTGGAAGCTAAACACTGAGTACATACGGAGACAAAGAAGGAAACAACAAATACTGGGACCTACTTGAAGGTGGAGGGTGAGGATGGAAAAACTACCTATTGGGTCTTATGCGTATTACCTGGATGATGAAATAATTCATCCACCAAACTCTCATGATATACAATTCATCTATATAACAAACCTGCACATGTACCCCTCAACCTAAAATAAAAAAAGATTATTGAAATTGATAGGCTTCTGAAAATGCTGATTAGAGAAAAATGTAATGAAATTATAAATTACCAATATTGATCCTGAGCAAAATAATAGCAGTAAAAATTCTATAAATATTAAAAGATTAATAAATATTAGACATTTTATGCCAATAAATTCAACTGCTGAGATAAAATGGATGAATTCTTTGAAATAAATAAACTGTTAAAGCTGGCTAAAGTAGAAATAGAGAAATAGTTACTTGACTGATGCTATATGTATTGGTATACACACATATCTGCTGATTAAGACTAGAAGGGAATTTCCTCAGATCGACTGATAAAGGGCACCTAGTATAAATCAAATACACAGGAGAAAATCTTTGTGACCTTGGGTTAGGCAAAGAATTCTTAAACACAATACCGAAGATAGATAAATCAGACAGTATCAAAATTTAACATTTCTATTTTTAGAAAGTATTATAAAGAGAATGAAAAGACAAATCAAAGACTGGGAGAAATTATTTGCCTATCCTATATCTTATAAAGTACTTTTATTCCTTTTATTATTAGTTTTCTAAGGGTTTGTTTTTAATTATAAATGTACATTAAAATTTTATAAAAATATTTTTTCTGCATCTATTGAGATGACTAGTTTGTTCTGTTAATGTCATGAATCAATTAGATTTATTCTTGAGTGTTGAACTGATCTTGCATTATTTTTATTAATACCACTTCATCCTTATATAATTTCCTTTTATAGCTTGCTTAAGTCTGCTAATATTTTCTTGACAATTTTTGGATCTTAGTTCATGAGGGATTTTGGTCTTTTCTGGTAATATCCATGTCAGGTTTTGCTCTTTCTTCTTTGACTCATGAGTTATTTGGAAATGTGTTTTTTAACCAGATAATTGGGATTTTTCTACATGTTTTAATGTTATTGATTTCTAATCTGTTATGAAGAAAATGGACTTTGTATGAGTTTTTTCCATTGGAATTTGTCAAAAACTCGTTTTATGGTCCCAGCATAAAGTCTGTCTTACTGTTGGAAAAGTATGCCCAGTAGACTGGCAGTTTGTTTGTGTGTGTGTGTGTGTGCGCGTGTGTGTGCGCGCGCACGTGTGTGTGTTTTAATACAGTCACACCCATTTATTTATATATTATTTATGGATGGTTTGTCATCAAAATGTCAGAGTTGAGTAATTTACAAAGGTTAAGATATTTAATATTTTTCTCTTCAAGAAATATAGCATACCAACATTTTTGTGATAGTTTTTCATGAAAAATCTTTTCCTATATTTTACTTTTAATTTGCTTATTTTTTATACGTTAAATATATCTCTTCTATGGAACTGGACACCGTGTAGTTGGTGATTTCTGTTTTATCCAGTCTGAAAATTTTGACTTTTAATTGGCATTTTAGTTTATTAACAATAAATATATTGATAATTATAATCTAGTTATTAATATTGTGGGTTCTATCTGCACTAACATGCTGTTAGTTTTCTCTGTTCTTTGTTCCTTATGTCCCTCCTTTTGTATTTTCCACTGGGAAAACTGAGTAATTTTGATGTTTCTTCAGCTATACTTATTTGCTTTTGTTAGTACTTATTTGATTTATGGTTGTTTTATAGGTACTATATGTAATTTATTCATATTATATCTTGATTTTATATTATACTACTTCCTATATAAGGGATCACCTTAAAACAACGTAATTCCACTTACATTTCTTCTGCTTTTTGTGTTATCACTGAAACACATTTTACTATGCTATCTGCTACAAACACACCAATCCCTTATTACTATATTTTGCTTCAAATAGCTAATAAACATATACTTTTAAATAAAAGAAGGAAAGTTATCTATTTACTCCGTATTTTCCATTTGTAATGTTCATTTTTTCCCTGTGGACCCAAATTTCCATCTTATACTACTTCTTGTCAGATGTAAAGAAGTTTTCCTTGCAGTTTTTGTAGAGCATGTTAGTTTCGTTTGCCAGTAGATATCATTTCTCTAATTTTGAAGGACATTTTCACTGTGCATAGAATTCTAGGTTGACAGTTTTCTTCTTTTAGCATTCTAAAATTGTCTTATTGTCTTCTGGCCTCTATTGTTTCTGAGAAGTCAGCTTTCATTCTTATTTCTTGCATGTAGTATCTCCCCTTCCCGCACTCCCCCACAAACTGCCACTTCCACCCTCACATTCCAAGCAAAAGCTATCTTTCCTTGGCAGGCTTGCTCCTTGGACATTTTGTCCCCTAGTCACCGCAACTGGCTGCAGATATGAAAGTATCTTCTGTTTCTTGCTCACTTAAGGAATACTTGTCTTACTGGAATTTGTTAGATCCTTTTATGCTCACAATTCTTTGATGGCTTTCAAGCAAAGAATAACATTTTGAGTATCATGAACTTTTTGTTTCAATGGTTGTGACTGAATTTTGTTTTTCTACATCCTAACTGAAAGTAGATAATTAAAATGCAATAAAATAATAGAGATTGGTGTTTTGTCTTCTAAAAAATTTTTGCATATTTATTTAATATGTATTTGTGTGAGTGTGTGTATGATCTCTATGTGTGTGTGTGTGTATACACATTTATTTATTTACCTTTTCCACAAAAAAAACAACAAACTTTGAGAGAGATTTGATGAAAATATTTGGTCATAATTTAGAGTTTAGTATTGACATACATAAACTATATATTATATTAATTTAATACGGACTTACAAAATGTCTACTAGGTCTTAACATTATGCTAAGTGTTGTAGAGACATTCTATTTGGAGATAAAGTTATGTTAGCTCAGAAGAAACCACATCTTAAAACATATCATTTGTTGGTTAAGGAACAAAATGATTGCTAAAGTCATTTTTGTTTTAGACATTTACAGAAAGAATACCAATTATTTTTGGCTGGAATGAACAGAGAAGAATTTTCATTCAAACTGATGGGACTGATAGAAAAAGTGGAGAGTATCAGATAAACATTATTTTGAAAAGAGCATAAACAAATGTTGGTAAATATGTGACTTATTTCAAAGGAAAGAACAAGGATCATAACAACCTATTAAAAATGAGAGCAGTTTTAATCACTTGTTCATATTTATTTGAATATTCATAAAGTGAAGTGCATATAATCTTGCATGTGAAGGTCAATTAAATTATACAAATACACTCATCCATGCCACCACCATACAAATTAAGATACAAAAGACTAGTAGGATCCTAGAAACCTTCCTCATGTCCGCTCTCAGCTATTCTCTCTCCAGAGGGTAACCATTATTGTGACTTTCAATTTCAAAGAATAATGCTTCCTGTTTTTGAATTGTTCACAAATGAAGTCATATCATATATGACATTCTTTTGTGTCTGGCTCCTTTCAGTCAATGGCAAAATGACTTTTCTCTATTTCAAGGAATTCTTTAGAAGAACAGAAATAAAATAAGGAAGAAATATATAACTATAGGCACTAGGCTGAACTTAATACAAAGATCAGTGTGACATGGACAATATTCCTCAAATCTGAAATGTAAAGTGCATTTTGAGTTATTTGTATGAAGTCAGGTAATTTAATAATGTTCAGTAATTACTTGATGATTGATCTCAATAGTTTTTAACATAAGAGATACAAACTCATAAGACAGAAGTAAGATGATTATTTTATATGCTTCTAATGATATAAAATCTTTGAGGGGTAACAAGTTTGCAGAAATTGATAGGGTAAAGTGTGCATTAAATGAGAAAAAATACTAAATAAAGGGTTAGAGGTAACTGAAATAATTAAAAAAAGATTACAGAAAGACTTTTAACTTTTAAAGACATTATTACAAGACTATACAATACTTAATTTTATATAAAATTTAGCAATGTAAAATAGTCAATTTGAAATTTAAATAAGTATCTTTGAAGAAAACTGAGTTTCATATCTGTCCTCTTTAGATCTTTCAAAGAAAAAAAGAAAGGTTGAAAGTGTACATGTTTCACCCTCTTTGCTCATTAATTTTTAAAGTCCTATCTTTGAAATACCTGCCTTACAATGATGTTTCACCTGATTGGTTATGGCATACACATTACTGTCATGTCACAAAACATGCTGCTTCAGAGAGTTGATTAATTTTGAATACTTGGTTAGAGATGATAAAACATTGGTAGGTTGATTTTAGAATAAAGAACCTATGTAGAATTAATAATGCAACCTACAAGTTCAGGCAAAAATTGCCTATGTGCAGCATTTATGTTCATCGTAGAATCACTGAGTTGATTCGCCCAAAAGGCATATTGATAAGGTAGCTAAATCGTTTCAGACATCAGGAACGTAATAATTAATGTTTCATTTATTTTTACCATGCTGAAAAATGTATCTGTAAGCCAATATTTGGAAAATGTAGAAAACTTATTACTTTAGATATAAATATAGGTGTTTCATAATTTTAGTTTAAACAATAATTTCTTTTTAACAACGACAAACAAGTAATGTAATAGTGATTTATAGCTTTCAATATCTTTCCAAGTACATAGTTTGCCTGCATAATAATGATATCATCTCATGACCTTTACTCTGTTTGTGTCTTAAAATGGAGCTTTCTTTTGGATGCCTGTTAAATATAAGTTATGATAGAACACCAAATTTATTAGCTGAAACTAGAAAGTTGCTTTAGATCACAATATTAAAACTCCATATTGTTTGAAAAAGAAAAGTGAGAAAGGAAAATGGAATGGAGGTAAGAGGAAATAGAAGCATTAATTTTAGATATCCCACACTGGGGTCTGTAAGGGGAAAATAGGAGAGGGACAGTGGGGGGTGGGGAGTTGGGGAGAGATAGCATGGGGAGAAATGCCAGATATAGGTGATGAGGGGGAAGGCAGCAAATCACACTGCCATGTGTGTACCTATGCAACAATCTTGAATGTTCTTTACATGTACCCAAAACCTAAAATGCAATTTTAAAAAACCATTAATTTTAAAGCAAATAACACATGAAAGGGAAAAAATATGATTTGTTGTGTTTGTCTTTTCTTCTACAAAGTTTTCTTTCTTTTCTTTCTTTTTTCTTCATTCAGGCCTACTCTTTATATTAACCTTCATTTGATAGACTTCATAGGCTAGGATTCCGAGGTGCATCTCTCCAGTCAGTGTACTAGATAAATTTTTTGGCTCCAGCTTTAAGGTTTAAACACACTTCTATTGGGTCAAATTCTCAATAGAAATTAGGATTCTAATCCTAATTTGGATCTATTCCCAATAGAAAAGAGGAGATTAGCACTCCTCACTGGGACATTTGTCTTGGTTGACAATATGCAAATAGAAAATTCATGTTTTTTCTTTTTTTACTTTGCAATTTACCAAAAGGTAATAGGTCTTCATTGAGAACAATATGCTAAGTTAGTCTGTGAAGTCTTACCCCAATAAGAGCTATTACCAAACATCAGTGAGATAGGCTTTGTGAAAATAGTGCAAATATATGCTAAAACGTGTGTCACATGTTCTTAAAAACAACGATTTGATAGAAAATAGCTAGTTTGGACAGTATGTCCAGTCTAAAAGCTCTACCTCTTCACACTGTTTTTCATACTGTTTGTACTAATTTACTTTCCCACCCACAGTGTAAGAGTATTACCTTTTCACCATATCCATGCCAACATCTATTATTTTTTGATTATGGTCATTCTTGCAGGAGCAGAGGTGGTATCACATTAAGATTTTGCTTTGCATTTCCCTGATTATTAATGATGTTGAGCATTTTCTCATATGTTTGTTGGCCATTTATATATCTTCTTTACAGAATTGTCTATTCATGTCTTTAGCCCACTTTTTGATGAGATTGTTTGTTTTGTTCTTGCTGATTGAGTTTCTTGTAGATTCTGGATATTAGTCCTTTGTCAGATATGTGGATTGTGAAGATTTTCTCCCACTCTATTTCCTCTGCTTATTACTTCCTTTGCTGTGCACAAGCTTTTTAGCTTAATTAAGTCCCATCTATTTATCTTTGTTTCTGTTGCATTTGCTGTTGGGTTCTTGGTCATGAAGTATTTGCCTAAGTCATTGTCTACAGAGGTTTTTCCAATGTTATGTTCTAGAATTTTTATCCTTTTAGGTCTGAGATTTAAGTATTTGATCCATCTGGAGTTGATTTTTGTATAAATAAGAGGTGAGGATCCAGTTTCATTCTTCTATATGTGGCTTGCCAATTATCCCAGTACCATTTGTTGAATAGGGTGTTCCTTTTCCCACTTTACAATTTTGTTTGCTTTGTCACAGATCAGTTTACTTTAAGGATTTGGCTTTATTTCTGGGTTTTCTCTTCTGTTCATTGGTCTATATGTCTGTTTTTATATCATACCATGCTGTGTTGATGACTGTGGCTTTATAGTATATTTAATAGTTTGAAGCAGGTAATGTAATGCCAGATTTGTCCTTTTTGCTTAGTCTTGTTTGGCTATCCAGGCTTAGTTTTGGTTATACATGAATTTTAGGATTTCTTTTTTGGTTTTGTGAAGAATGATGGTGGTATTTTGATGAAAATTGCATAAATTTATAGATTTCTTTTGGCAGTATGGTCATTTTTACAATATTGATTTTACCTATCCATAAGCATGGGATGTGTTTCCTTTTGATTATGTCCTCTGATTTCTTTCAGCAATGTTTTGTAGTTTTCTTTGTAGAGATGTTTCACCTCCTTGGTTAAGAATATTCCTAAGTATTTTATTTAATTTTTGCAATTATTGTAAAAAGAATTGATTTCTTGATTTGATTCTCAGCTTGGTTGCTACTGGTGTATAGCAGATCGACTAATTTGTGTACATTAATTTTGTATCCTGAAACTTTGCTGAATTTATTTACCAATTCTAAGAGCTTTTTTTGGATAAGTCTTTAGGATTTTCTAGGTCTGAAATCATTTCATCAGTAAACAGCAACAGTTTGACATCCTCTTTACTGATTTCTTTCTTTCTTTCTCTTGTCTGATTGCTCTGGCTAGGACTTCTAGTACAATGTTGAATAGAAGTGGTGAGAGTGGGCATCCTTTCTTGTTCCAGTTATCAGGGGGAATGCTTTCATCTTTCCCCAATTCAATATAATGTTGGCTGTGTGTTTTTTATAGATAGCTTTTATTGACTTATACTGTGTCCCTTCCATGCAATTTTACTGATAGTTTTAATCATAAAGGGATGCTGGATTTTGTTAATGCTTTTTCTGCATCTATTGATAGGATCATGTGATTTTTGTTTTTAATTTTGTTTATGTGGTGCATCATATGTGTTGACATGTGGATATTAAACCATCCCTGCATCCTGGGTATGAAACTCACTTGAACATGGTGGATTATCTTCCTGATATGCTGTTGGATTCAGTTTGCTAGTATTTTGTTGAGAATTTTTGCATCTAAGTTCATAAGGGATATTAGTCTATAGTTTTCTTTTTTTATTGTTATTTCCTGGTTCTGGTGTTATGGTGATACTGGCTTCATGGAGTGATATAGGGAGGATTCCCTCTTTCTCTATCTTTTGGAATAGTGTCTATACGATTGCTATTAATTCTTCTTTGAATGTCTGATAGAATTCAGCTGTGAATCAATCTGGCCCTGGACTTTTTGTTGTTGTCGGTAACTTTTTAATTACCTTTCAATCTTGCTGCTTGTTATTGGTCTGTTCAGAGTTTCTATTTCTTCCTGGTTTAATCTGGGAGGATTGTATATTTCCAGGAATTTATTCATCTCCTCTAGGTTTTCTAGTTTATGTACATAAAGGTATGCATAGTAGCCTTGAATGATCTTTTGTGTTGCCATGGTATGGGTTGTAGTATCTCCTGTTTTATTTCTAATTGAGCTTATCTGGGTCTTCTTTCTTCTTTTCTTGGTTAATCTTGCTAATAGTCTGTCAATTTTATTTATTTTTTCAAAGAACCAGCTTTTTGTTTTATCTTTTGTATTTTTTTTTGTTTCAATTTTATTTAGTTGTGCTCTGATCTTGGTTATTTCTTTTTTCTGCTGGGTTTGGTTTGTTCTTGTTTCACTAGTTCCTTGAGATATGACCTTAGATTGTTTGTGCCCCTTTAGACTTTTTGATGTAGTCATTTAATGCTATGAACTTTCTTCTTAGTGGTGCCTTTGCTGTATTCCAGAGGTTTGGATAGGTTGTGTCATTATTATCATTCAGCTCAAAGAATTTTGTAATTTACATCTTGAATTCATTGTTGGCCCAATGATCATTCAGGAACAAGTTATTTAATTTCCATGTAATTGCATCATTTTGTGGGTTCCTTTTAAAGTTGATTTCCAATTTTATTCCACTATGGCCTGAGAGGACGTGCTATAATTTGTTTTTCTTAAATTTATTGAGACTTATTTTATGACCGATGATATTGTTTGTCTTGGAGAATGTTTCATATGCTGATTAATAGAATGTATATTCTGCAGTTGTTGGGTAGATTGTTCTGCAAATATCTGTTAGGTCAATTTATTCTATGGTATAGTTTAAACCGATTGTTTCTTTGTTGATTTTCTTTCTTGATAGCCTGTCTAGTGCTGTCAGTGGAATATTGAAGTCCCTGCTATTATTGTGTCGCTATCTATCTCATGTCTTAGGTCTAGTAGTAACTATTTTATAAATATGGGAGTGCCTGTGTTAGGTGCATATATATTTAGGATTGTGATATTTTCCTATTTGACTAGTTCTTATATCATTATATAATGTCTCTCTGTCTTTTTTTTTTTAACACTACTGTTGCTTTAAAGTTTTTTTGTCTAATGTAAGAATAGCAAATTTTGTTCACTTTTGGTGTCCATTTGCATGGAATGTCTTTTTCCACCCTTTTACTTTAAGTTTATGTGAGTCCTTATGTATCAGGTGAGTCTCCTGAAGATGGTGGATACTTGGTTGGTGAATTCCTATCCATTATGCTATTCCATATCTTTTAAGTGGAGTATTTAGGCCATTTACATTCAATGTTAGTATTGAGATGTGAGGTACTATTCTATTCATCATGCTATTTATTGCCTGAATACCTTGGATTTTTCATTGTTTTGCTGTTTTATAGGTCCTGTGAGACTTATTTTTATTTCTTATTGTACTTTAGGTTCTGGGGTACATGCGCAGATCATGTAGGATTGTTGCATGGGTACATACATGTGCAGGTGATTTGCTGCCTTCATTCCCCCATCACCTATATCTGGTATTTCTCCCCTTGTCATCCCTCCCCACCCTCCCCACCCCGCACTGTCCTTCCCCTAGCCCTCCCCAACTGACTGCAGTGTGTGATGGTCCCCTCCCTGTGTCCACGTGTTCTAATTGTTCAACACCTGCCTATGAATGATAACATGCAGTGTTTGGTTTTCTGTTCTTGTGTCAGCTTGCTGAGAATGATGGTTTCCAGATTCATCCATGTTCTTATGAAGGACACAAACTCATCGTTTTTTTTTATGGCTGCGTACCATCAACGATAGACTGGATAAAGAAAATGTGGCACATATACACCAGGGAGACTTATGTTTTAAGGAGATTCTATTTTGGTATATTTTTAATAGAGACAGGAGACAGCCAAATGCCACCCAGGGCACTATGCACAGGGGGTTTGGCTAAACAATGCCACAGTGAAAAATTCCATCCCTTAACACATGTGGAGTAAGGGAAATAAATCAATATGGAGTGGCTCAGACTAAGGGCCTGCCTAGGCATGGGAAGAGTGGAGTGGAGCCACTGGGAATTTGTGCTTTGTGCATAGGAGGGGATCCTGGCCTCTTCAGCTCCTGTGTGGTGGCCTGGTATTCAATACATGAGATGGGAGCCTATTGGCAGGAGCTCCTACTCTTCCTTGTCTTCTTCTTCTTCTTTTTTACTCCACTGAGAGTTTTCTTTTAAGAATTCCACTCTCCTCACCTTTCCACATGTCTATGTGCCCAATTGTTCCTGGTTTTGTGACTAGAACATGAATTTTAGCTGAACTAAGGAGCAAAAAATCCTGCAACATTTTGAGGATTTGTTGCAGGATTTAGAGCTCCTCTTTGCAGCTCTAGTAGTGCTGGCTTGGTAGTGGCAAATCCTCTCAGCATTTGTTTGTCTGAAAAAGACTATCTTTCCTTCATTTGTAAAGCTTGGTTTCACTGGATGCAAAATTCTTGGCTGATAATTGTTTTGTTTAAGGAATCTAAAGATAGGACCCTAATCCCTTCTAGCTTGTAAGGTTTCTGGTGACAAATCTGTTAATCTGATAGGTTTTCCTTTATAGGTTATCTGGTACTTTTGTCTCAAAGCTCTTAAGATTCTTTCCTTCGTCTTGATTTTATATAACCTGATGACTATGTGCCTACATGGTGATCTTTTTGCAATGAATTTCCTGCATGTTCTTTGAACTTCTTGTATTTGGATGTCTAGATCTAAAGCAAGGCCGGGGAAGTTTTCCTTCATTATTCCCTCAAATATGCTTTCTAGACATTTAGATTTCTCATCTTCCTTGGGAACACCAATTATCTTAGGTTTGGTCATTTAACAACATTACAAACTTTTTGGAAACTTTGTTCATTGTTTTTTAATTCTTTGTTGAATTGAGTTAATTCAAAAGCCTGTCTGAATTCTGAAGATCTTTCTTCTACTTGTTTGATTCTATTGCTGAGAATTTTCAGTACGTTTTGCAATTCTCCGTTCATTTCCAGAAGTTTTTAGTTTTTGATTTAGGCTATTTATTTCACTGGGGGTTTTTCCATCTATATCCTGTATCATCTTTTTTTTTTTTTTTTTTAATTTCTTTAGGTTGTTCTTTGCCTTTCTCTGATGCCTCTTTGAACTGCTTAATAGTTGATTTTCAGAATTATTTTTCTTGAAATTAAGAGATTTTGTCTTGGTTTGGATCCATTGCTGGTGAGCTAGAGTGATATTTTGGGGGTGTTAAAGAAACTTGTTTTGTCATATTACCAGAATTGCTTTTCTGGTTCCTTCTCATTTGGGTAGACTATGTCAGAGGGAAGATCTTTGACGCAAGGATGCTGATTAGATTCTTTTGTCCCACAGGGTGCTCCCTTGAGTAGTTCTCTCCCTTATCCCCTAGGAATGGGGCTTCCAGAAAGCCAAACTACAGTGGTTGTTACTTCTCTTCTGGATCTAGGCACCCAGCGGAAATGCCGGGCTCTGGGTTGGCACTTGAGAGTGTCTGCAAGGGGTCTTGTGTTGTGATGTGTCTTCACAACTCTCAACCATGGATACCTGCATCTGATCTTGTGGAGGTAACAGGGGAGTGAAGTACACTCTTTGAGAGTCATTGATAGTATTTTTTAAAGTGTGCTGGTTTTGTGTTGCTTGTCCTTCAGCTAGGAGGTGACGCTTTCAAGAATGCATCAGCTGCAATAGTACAGAGAGGATCAGGCATGGGTAGGGCCATAAAGCTCCCAAGAGATTATGTCTTTTGCCTTCAGAGTTCCTCAGCTGTACCATGGAGTCTGTAGCATCAATCTATCTCCTTCAAAAGGCTGTGGATTGACTAACACAGATAGATAGATAGATAGATAGATAGATAGATAGATAGATAGATACATACATACATAGAGCTCTCTGTGTGTGTGTGTATACATATATGTGTGTGTATATATATGTATATATATGTAAAGATGTAGTTATATATACATATATTAGGTACATATGTGTGTCTATATTTATAAGTTCACAGTGTGGATCTCCACACACTGCTCTGTCTGAGTGGGGGCTGAAAGCTAGTCCTGCCTCCCAACTGGCACTTTCCTTCAATAATCTCCAGTCTTGGACCTTAAACCCCTCATCTCCTCTGGCTTCCATGGCTTCTATGGCATCCAAGTTGCTCCTCTGGCTCTCCTCCTGAATTTTATTTCCTTCTTGTTTTATTTTTTTAACACTGCAGTTTCCTCAAGTTTTACCCTTCATCCTAACCTCTCTTCTTTATTCTTTCTCCCTGTATAATTTCACTCCTACAATTTCATTTGCTACCTATCTTTCAAATTTTATATCATCTCATCTGAGGGTACATCTGAGCTCCCATTCTGCATTTTCAGGAGTCAATTACACATTTCTACATGCATTTAATGCAGGCCTTTTTCCATACAAAGGTAGATAAATAGGAAATATTCGTTTGGACATTTGTTCCCTCCAAATTGCATGTTGAAATGTGTTCAGGTGGTGCCTGGTGGGAGGTGTTTGGGTCATGGGGGCTTGTTGCCCTCCCCAAGGTAATGAATGAGTATTACTCTCTTAGTTTGCATATGAACTGATTGTTTAAAATAGCGTGGCACCCCCCTCCTTGCCACATGACGCACTAGCTCCCCTTACCTTCTGCCTTGGAGGAAAGCTCACCATGAAGCTGAGCACATACAGTACAGTAGCATACTTCTTCTAAGGCCTGCAGAACCATGAGCCAAATACATTTCTTTTATTTATAAATTATCTATTCTCAGTTATTCCTTTATAGCAACACAAAATGGACTAACACAGATAGATAAAGCTCTCTCTGTGTGTATATATGCATATATCTATAAAGATGTAGTTATATATACATATATTAGATATACATATGTGTCTATATTTATAAATAACACCTTCCACCAAATGTTTTAATTTTCTCTTTCTCCAACTCATTTAAATGAGTCTACAGAGTTGCCTGAACACAAACTTTAGAGGTGAGAGCAATCCTGATTCTATCTTATTTCTCATATTTAACTGGTCATAAAAACCTATTATTTCAACCTCGTACATACCTGCCATCATTTCAGGATACTTACAAGTGCCTCCTTACAGAAATTCATCTCTTCAGTAAAATTACCTCTTCTTATTGTATTTAAAGCACAGATCTGATTCAGTTTTTTTTCTCATTAAATTCTTACCCTTTGCCAAGCTTATAAGATTTTTAACCATTTAATTCTAACCTGACATTCCAAATTTATTGTCATTGCTTTTCCTCAAATTGTGATCTCTTCCAAAGTAGATGCTTGATTTCACTAAGCCCTTTCACTTCCTCTTTACAATTTCTACCATGTGGATTCCTTTGTCTTAATTTGCTTCTCTTGGAAAATTCCTACTCATGTTAAAACACAAGATTTACGAAATTCTCTTAATTTCTTAATTCTTAATTTCTTAATTCTATTAAGCCTTTCCATAAATGTTATTATTTAATCTTCAAAACCACCCTATGGCAAAAACACTTTTGCGAAGGATAGAACTACAGACTAATTTGGATAAATACTTTGTTCATGGATATACCATTATCAGGTAGTAAAGTTTGTATTTGAACTCATACTTCTTACTATAAGCTATATTAGTCACTTCAAGTGTCAAGTCATACAGTTTTTCCTTTGTAAATTCATTTATATTTTTCCTCTTCTCTTGCCATGATAATTGTTACATTCCTTTGACCACAGAACATACTTCTAAACTTTTGTAGAATTTGTATTCTTACATATTGCTGTGTCTAGCATTTAAAATTGAGTACCTTGATAGTAGCCATTGTATCTTGTTTGTATTTAAATCCAATTTTAGTACAAGGTAGATAGTAAGTATTGTCAAATGAAAACTAAATAAAGAGATGACCCACAATAAAAGAAAGTATAATACTTTGGTGGCCAACATAAGACAGTTATCATGTGTTTATTTTATAGTTTGAAAACAGTGGTAAAATACAGAAGAAAAATATTATTTATTTTCATATAAGGAATTTTATATAAATGATATGAATCCTCTTATCTGTTTTCTTCAACATTCTAAACCCCATCCCTGAAACCCATTTAAAAATAAAATTCATGTAAAATGAAGAAGAGGAAATAATGCTTTAAAATTTTATAGCATTGATTCATATTACTCTTTTGAATTACCTTTAAAGCGTTCAGTTAAACCACTGTTTTGGAATTTTTTTAGCATATGAATTTTCTTGAAAAATCATGTTGTGACATTTATAAAATTATTATACCAGAAATCCAGAGTTGCAGTGTCAAAAGTTGTTTAAAATGTCCATGAGTAGGTAGACAACCAATTACATTCTTGTAGATTTCATCTACTGACCAGTGTACATTATTATTTGGGGAGAGGATTATACATGACATAGAAATATCACTCTTTTTCAGTAACTCTCCTCAAAGCCTGAGACATTTTCAGACTCTAATCACCTGGAAAGTGAAACGCCAATTTTTCTCAAAGTTGACAGGAAAATAACTTCTGTAACAGGTGCAAGGATCAATACAGAAGTTATATAGTATACAAAGTTTACCTCTTTTTACCTCAAAAACTTCATCTTGGCCTATATGCTACTGGATAGTAAAAACTAAACTAAATAAACTAACAAGCCAAGAAACCAATGTTGTAGGTGGGCCAGTTCAGGTTCTAGACTTTGCCACACAAACAAATTTGTGAGTTCAAAGTAAGAGTAAGCAAAGAAGTTTATTGCAAAGCAAAAGTAACGTAACACTCTGAGAGGCAGAGCATCTTACATGTCTGTAAAGATTCCAAAACACAAGTTCTGGCTCCCACCAAATTATCAAAAAATATTGAGAAATACATATTCTATGTCTTTTTCCTGAACCTAGTGAATCAAAATCATTTTAGGGTACCCAGATATTGTATGTAGTTTTACTCCACCTCAGTATTTCAAACTCTTATGCATGAATGTCCCTTGAGAACTACTGCTTTACTGTAACTCATTTAGGATGGAAAACAAATGAGAAATCAAAAGAACTGTTACACTACCAGTCAAGTATACTGTATTTCCTACTTTGAAGTGTATCTTCATATATTGAAAGAAATAAGTATTAAGCCTCCTTAATGATTTTAAATTATTAGTCACAAAAATGACATATGTATCCTATTCTCCATCTATGACTGGGACTGTCACTATTTGTACTAAACCTGTTTCATAACTAGCTTAGCCCCAGCTGAACAGGCTAAGTGGGCATTTGTCTAGAATAGTCAAACATCACTCAGTTGTAAGGAAATGGAGAAAATTGATGATACCTACTCTCAGAAGAGTTCTGGGTATGTTTGAAGTAATAATTTAATAAACTGCTTGCTAGTTATATGGGGCAGCAGTGAAGAGAAGTAGACTGATGACACAGAACACTTAAGGGTAAAGGACAGATTTTTGTACACTTACTTGATAACCATCCCTCTGACATATCTAAAACAGGCATAGTCTATTATTGGTCTGCAATAATAGTTTAATATGCAAACATTTAAATAATCAAAGCTCCTCCTATGTCAGAATTTAGAATAATTAAGAGAAAGTTTATGAAATATTACTTTACACTATTCAGAGTGTATTTCAAATAGCTAAAGTATGTTTTTTTAAACAGTAATCATTCATGAATCGTGTGTGCTTATTTAATCAAATTTATATTGTACATTTAAAATATTGTGTGTCATTTCATTGGGAGTATTAAAATGGTTCAAGAAGACAACTTTTCCAAAAATGTATAAGCATAATGAACCCTTAAAATTAATAGTACAAGCTAGTTGCAAATAATTTCTATCCATTCATTAGGGTAAGCTATTTCAAGCACATGTTGGAAGCATTTCTATAGCCCGTGTTTGAGCTAATCTTCATAGTTGGAAGTTAAAAAGCTTAAGATGCAAAGAATTTGCAAACATGTACTGACCAGCTTGCTATTTTTAATGTCTGCATATCAACTTTTTGTCTTCATATTTTTCTTATATAAAAAGCTTATTTTTATTTTTAAAATAAGTACCAATTAGATGTGTTTAGGTTTTATTTTGTGATTTAATTAATATATATATTTTTAATTTCACTATGTTGCTGGAGTTAAGAAAATTCATGGTACCAAGATGAGAAATACATGCAGCGTCATCTTGGGATTGTTTCAGAAAGTAATCAGATGGTTTGTGATTATTTCTTGCTATGATCTGCGCTTGCAATATTTCATTGCTCTCTCCTGTGACATTAGGGACACCATCTTGATTTGATAAACTTGTTTATGTTTCTGCAAATCAGACTAGCTCTCTCTTACCCTAGGACCCCAAGGATCCTATAGCTAGTAAGCAGATACTATTAAATATATATTAATGTTGAATTGTTCAAAATTTTATTGATTATTCTACTTCTTTGTGGTTGCTGCCTGGGGGAAATTATATCTAAATTAACTGAAATAAATATTGAACAGAATAACATTCTTCCCAACCCTTTTTAAAGTATTATTTATTAATACCCAAATTTTCTCTGTTAGATTGGTAAAAAGATAGTTACTACTCTTTGTCCTTAAATACCCCTTTTTATATGATGTGTGAATTGTTGCCTCAGGATTATAATATTAGCCTGTACTCTTCTGTAGCATTCGGGATACTGAACACAATGACACTTTGACTTTTATGCTCATTTAAAGTATTGACCGTCTTATGAGACAGAGAAAATGACACAGCATTTCTTTATAAACACTTATTTTTTTGTTTGCTGATTTCATTCTTATCCTATTTGATCAGAGAATCATGATCTTTCCTGACATCACATTTTATATTTATAGAAAATTATTTTTTATGGTGTCAACATTTAAACATTTAAAATGGACTCTATAGTTAGGTGTAAGCATAATGTACTTCTCCATAGTCACTGTAAATGTTTTGCTTCACTATTTAACTGAATACACTTTTTGTAAAATTTTATTTACCTTCTGTTGAATTGGATTGTGTAAGTTTATGTTTCAGATATTTTCTATGGAAATAAAGTAAATTTTACATAATGTGGCAACAAATGACTTCAACAAAGGGCTGTGGTTCATAATGTATTTTTACTAAAGGTTAGAAAAGAGCAGAGGGTATTTGAAAAAATGAAAAATAAGCAACTTTCAACTGAATATCAGATAACTTACAAATAATTCATTGGTCTTTATTCTCTTTAGAGAACCTTGTACAAACTATGAACCCCACAAGTTCCATAACAGTGATAATCTTCTTTAGCCCTGCTTTCTCCTTCAAGGCCTTTCTCTTATATTTCTGCTTATTTAAGTTCTTCTCTTGGCTGTACAGTTAATAGGAGAAAAATTGAAGCCTCTCTCCCCTTATTATCGATAAAAAACTAGATTTTTTCCCCAATACAAACATCCTTCTTTTATACCATGTAAATGGAGCATTTGTTTCATCACCCCAAACACATGTTTTTATGACTTGCAAACTAAGAAGACATCTACCATGAATAGCAACACATTTAGAATTACTAACACTTGGTAATTGATTGGATATAGAATTAAAGAGAGGAAGCATTAAAAATAATTTTTAGATTTCTGGAACTGAACACCTTGGAGTTCTTTATTAAAACAGGTAGTATAGCCAAAAGCAATTTTGGGAAGAAGATGATGAAATCAGTGTTGAACATATCAGTTTTTGAAGTATTGAATGTATTACTGTAGGGCTGGGATTTTACCTGACTGGGGCTACAGATGATAAGGAGGCAAATGATTTGAGAGTATTGGCAAACAAATAGTTGGTTGAAACAATGTGACAAGGTCTGAGCTATTTAGGGAAGGAGGCTAAAACTAAATGGAATTAATAGGGAAATGTAAAGGGGTAAAGGAACTAAAGGAAAAAAAACTTTAAGAATGAATGCTAGTTTCAGGATTTCATACGTACTTCTGGAAGATGACTGAATGGGCATGGATGGCTAAAATATAAACAATGTTAGTGTTACAAAAGTGAATGGAGTAAATAACTGAAAATCTGGACATGTTATTTTGTATTATCAAAAGACACTAGAATGATGGCAAGATTTAAGTTAGAAAAGATGTATTTGAATAATGAGAAGCCATGCAATTTTCAGATGAAAATGATAATAAGATAAAGATCTCATTTATTAGATTGAGATGAATTTCAAAGGAGGTTTTATCCAATGTTGTTGGAGCATTAGTGATCTGGAAGATGCACTGAGGATTCAGGGGCATGCTAAGACCACTTTAATCCCCAAATTAATGGGATATATAAGAATGAGTGGAGTCCAATTTAGAGAGTTGATAGGAAAATAATCCCTCAGAAAAAAAGCTAGAATTCTTTTATGAGAAGAGGAAGAAACAGTATATACAATGACTAGTGGTCTACAGAATATATTTTTGAAGATAGTAGTATCAGAGGACAAAGAAAAAAGGTTGGGAAGGAGGCAGACAGTGGAAATCTGGCTGAGATAAAAGAACTCACAGGCCATATGTAGATGAATGCATGGGGAGACGGACATACCAGTGGTGGGGGAATTACTTTAGGACAATGGCCAAGGTTGGTGTTGACATGAGGTTTGCTGGAGTGATCTGGCTTTACAAGTACTTTTTCATCATTCTCTAAAGAGATGGAAGAAATTTTTTCTTTGTTGAGAAAATGTCCCTCACCCTGGTACCAGCAATAATGGGGCTAATTATTATTTTACAGGATCTTCACCATAATTAGTAAATACCATGTACCCAAGCATTTTTATTATATTCATTAAATCTTTATTAATATTTATTAAATATTTCTGTTCCAGACACCACTGTAGAGATTACAGTTATAACAATTAGCAAGGCAAACAAGGTCCTAGCTCCCAAGGAGCTACTGTGGTTTCACTGATGTGAAAGTGTCCCTCTCTCTGGCAGGAAGTTGGAAATGAACCATTGGCAAAAGTCCTTGAGTAACAACTGACTTGAGTTTCTTGAGAAAAACTCCCTAGGCCCACTGAGGAGGAACGATTAACTAAACATTTTCTCATATGTTAAAAATAAATTAACTAGTTTCAGAGTTTGACAGTTCTGCTTCTTAATTTTTAGAAAAGTATATACAATGCATTAATGCCGTGAATATAAGGCTGATTGTTTATGGTTCCTATAGCAGTGTGAATTTTAATAAGGGGTGGGAAGAGAATTATTTTTTCTTTGTTTTGGAAGGTGCCAGAACTTGACTCTATATTTTGGAGACATTGTTAATAGTAGGTGGCGAAAAAGTGAAAGGTCTACATCTCTTTACTTTGTTACTTGGGCAAGCATACCGAGTCTTGTGCAAGATAGTCCAGTAAATCTTGAATATGAGATAGAATATATACTAATGTTTTCATATGTAGGTATTTAGACACTTGCATGGCTAATTTTTTTCTAGGATAGTTGTTTTCTTACATTGACCATCTTAAAAATTTTTGGATAGAATGGTAAGAAACATTTTTTCCAAGTCATTTTCATGCCATTCAATATTTGTTTTATGATATAAAATAGCTGATCGGAAGTTTTCTGGGTGGATGTTTTTTATTTATTTAATATGTAACAAAATATCATATTAAACAAAGTACTGGTTGGTTATGTTAATACTTTGTTTTGAATAAAATAAAGTCAGCTTCATCTTTCCAGCCTATCCCCACTTTACTCATATACTCTTCTCTCCCTTTTCCTTACTCTGTACCTGTGTATATGAGGAGTGGGCAGAGAAGGAGCAGAAAACATATTGCCACCTTCCCATCTTATGGCATATCATCAGACATTTTGTGAAATTTCTCCAGCATTGAGAATTATTCAATCTCTACTTGAAAATCAAGGTGGAACTTGAAACTATCATAATGTGAATAATGACTTTGATTAATACAGATTTTTTATTCTTTCTAAAGTGGTGAATATCATATTCCTGTTGTCTTCTGCTCTAAGTGACACTTTAGAAGGATCTGAAAAATTTCCATGGGAAAATGTATTTTTCTCTAAGAAAACCAGAGTATACTCAATTTCTCTTTTATTATAATACATTGTTGCATGTTTTATTAATTGAATAACGAAATTATTAAACATTTTTTACATGGATATCTATATGTAAGAAAATGGAGAGATTATATGAACAATCCTAAATTATCTGATATACCTGCATTCCTGATTTTTTATTAAAATGCAGTTTCATAAAATAGTCATTTATTTTCTCCTAAGTACTCATGTTAAAGAAGTAGCTCTATGCTCTTTAAAAGATCATGTGCTTATCATCAGTATAGTGGCACTGCCTTTATTAATTTCTAATTTTTTTCAGAAATTAATAAAGCTAAATTAATTTCAAAAATTTTAAATTTTAATCCTGATAAAACAAAAATTCAAAAACTTTAGCAACCACTTAGGAAAGTCAGGATAATAGATTCAAATATTATATTTTTAAATGTTATTACTTCGGATATTTATGTGGAAATACTTCTTGTAACCTTCAAAAAGCTAAATTTCCTTTGTTCCCAACCTGAACACATTTTATTAATGTAAAATACCACTTTAATACACATGTGTGTTTGTTATCTCTGTTACTGAGATTCTATAAACTGAAGATTTCTTAAAAAAATAAATCTATTCTTGAATTATCTCTCAAGTACAGGGTTCATGGCACTGAAATGGCACAACTATCACATGATAGGTATAATAAATTGATGATATGTTAAAATTTTCAAATAGTTGTATAAAATTATTCTCAGGTTCACACAATCCTTTGTGGGCCATAAATACATCACAAATATAAATAAGATGGCCAGGTAAAAATGATGTACATCTGGCCAGGTGTGGTGGCTCATGCCTATAATCCCAGCACTTTGGGAGGTGGAGATAGGTGGATCACCTGAGGTCAGAAGTTCGAGAGTAGCCTGGCCAACATGGCAAAAACTCACTTCTACGAAAAATACAAAAGTTAGCCAGGCATGGTGGCGGGCACCTGTAATCCCAGTTACTTGGGAGGATGAGGCAGGAGAATCTCTTGAACCTGGGAGGCGGAGGTTGCAGTGAGCTGAGGTTGTACCACTGCATTCCAGCCTGGGCGACAGAGTGAAACCCTGTCTCAAAAAAAAGAAAAAAAAAAAAATGATGGGCACCCATAGTCCCAGCTGCTCAGGAGGCTGAGATGGGAGAAAAAATTGAGCCCGGGAGTTCCAGGCCAGTCTGGGCAACATACTGAGACTGTCTAAAAAAATCTTTAAATGATAGAAAGTGGTTGTCCTTATGCCCAAGTGGAGGACATGTGCCTCCTCCTAAATACATTGCAATTAGAATTTTATAAGAGAAATATTCTGCTAGTCATTTACATTTGTTCCCATCACTTTGGTAATTCTACATCATCCTTTACTACCATTTTGAAAGTTTTTTTGTGAAGTGGCAAAGTTTGGGTCTAAACACATATTTCTATTTGAAAAAATAAAATCTTATTTTTGACTCAAAATTCAAAGGAATACTCTTGTATGTGATTCTTGTGAATATACAATCTTCTTTCTCTACTTGATGTGACTTTTCTAGAAGGGCTTTGAGGCATGAAAATGAATCAGACCTTTTTTGCTTCCCAGTGTTCTTCCTTACACCTTGTTCATAATACATCATCACTGTGTTTGAGCCGACTCTTCAAATAGAAGATATTGTTATAATAATTACTAAGCCCTAGTCTCTTATATTTGAGCTGCTCTTCTAAGTAGGAATTTGATTCATAACATATTGTAGGAATCTATGCATTTTAATTGTTCTTCCCTATAAACTGACTGAAGCACTCCAATGTCAAGGATGTTGACTAACTCATCTTTGTCTTCTAGCACTTACTGCGGTTCCTTGCATGTGATAATTCTACCTTCAATTTATTGAGTACCTTCTCTATGCTAGGCACTTTGGTAGTTACTGAATGTAACCTTAACTAATAAATTAATGAATGAAAGCTGAGTTAATACTTACCGTTTGATGGCTAGAAGAAAAAGAAAAAGATCCATTTGTTCCATTTTGAAGGTGAAAGGACCAGTCTAATTGGAAATGGGTACAGATAGTAGCAGACACACAGTGGCTGGCTTTCCATAGTATCTGCTAGTCTGCTGCCCATAAAAGAGAAAATTACTGAAAGAGAAGAAACTATTGGAAAAATACCACTTGTGGAAAAATAAATGGCTGCAGTTTTAAATAAGTTTATGAAATTTAACAGATAAATATTACTATAAAACAACATGTTTCAAAATTGAAAGAAAATATAATAGCATTAGCCTGTTGGGCAATAATTATTCACAGAGAACTATTATTTCTACACATCTTAAGAATGAGACATTTTTGGAAAAGACAGTGTCATGCATACAGTCTTTGACCCACATTAGGCCATAAACATTTACTTTACATAAAAAACTTCTTTTATATAAAACTCACATCACAAATCTTTTGTGTTCTCTAAGTTCAGGGTCCCTAGGAACTTCTGTAAAGCAACTCACTGTATATATCATTTAATCCTCTTCATATTACCCTTTATGAATTGTGGAGAGGGGACTAGTACAAAATAATGATAAACTGGTTACTGATATTGATCTGTGTAATACAGTATTATCTGCCTCTGACTGAGGAGTCTTGTGTCTCTACCTTCATCTATGAAACTGTGGCAGTCTCAGATGACAACTTGCAAGTAGAGTAAAATCTCAGTTCCTTCAGAACTCTTGACATAGACCTGCCTGGAATTCAGTGTATATTAACATTAGCCGTGCTTGACAATACTTACCATCTTTTCTTGGTGTCTTTTCCAGCTCTGAGAATTTTAAAAGAAATGGGTAAATGTTAACAACTACTAATTAATAGTTCTCAATGATAGCATAATTGCCAGTAAAATCATCCATTTTGATATCACTGTATAATTTTTATAGAGGAAAATAAGACATGAAAGTAGGCTGGTGTAGAAAATTCACCATGGATTTAGATCTTGAGCTATATTTATATTTTTAAGGACGTAAGGCAAGTAATAACTATAATAATTTACATAAGTAATGCAAAGACTGTTTTGATAATTGCATAATGATATTTGAAATATAATTATTAAAATATAAATAAGGTTTTTAAACAATATGTACATGTGGTACATTTTAAAAATCTGTGGGTTTTGGGCTCAGGATAATTTTATTTAATTTTCCTTACTGAAATAAAAAAATCCACTAAGAATGAGTATTTCTGTGTAATGAGAAAAAAGTTTTTAAAGAGTTTCTATACTGGATATGTTAAATCTCCACACATTAACTACTGCAATCTGTAGACCACAGAGCATGGCAGATTCTCATGTTGGAATTGTGAAGCTAAATATTGTTGTGAGTTACTGCAATGGAGCATATGTTTGTGACTTAGACTCTCACCTCTAATAATAGTCTTGTTAAAACAGCACCACAAAAGTGTTAGTTTTAAAGCATAAGATTATTAAGTAAAAATGCAATTGGATATTCTAAAATATTTTAATACTTACAAACACTTAAAAACCATAAAGTACGCTTTAAAACAACTGTCTTTTAATTCCTTTTTAGATGTTCTTTTTAAGAATTTTTCTCTGCATTCTCAATGCAATACTTAATATATTTAAGCAGCAACTTTAAAGAAATACTTTTCTAGTTATTCTGTTTGAAGGGTCTTTAACAATACAATATAGTGTACATACTACAGTTCTTTCAAGGAGCTCAGAGTATATAATGTATATGTCATTAACACATAAGCTATGTGTATTAGTCAGAGTTTTCTAAAGGGACAGAACTAAAGGGATGTATATATGAATAGATATTGTTTGGAACACCGCATTCCATAAACATGAGACCCTGCCCACATGTTATTATATTCTAATATTTTACACACACATATATAAATATATTCTAATATTTTAATACATATATGTATAAAAAGAGTTTATGTATATAAAAGGGAGTTTATTAAATATTAACTCACATAATCACAAGGTCCCACAATAGGGCTTCTTCAAGCTGAGGAGCAAGGAGAGCCAGTCAGAGTCCCAAAACAGAAGAACTTGAAGTCTGATGTTCGAGGGCAAGAAATATCCAGCACAGAAGAAAGATGTGGGCTGGGAGGCTATGCCAGTCTGGTCTTTACACATTTTTCTGTTTTACATTCCAGCTGCACTGGCAGCTGATTAGATGGTGCCCACCCAGATTAAGGGTGGGTCTGTCTTTCCCAACCCACTGACTCAAATATTAATCTCCTTCTGCAACACCCTCACAGACTCACCTAAGATCAATACTGTGCAACTTTCAATCCAATCAAGTTGACACTCAGTATTAACTATCACATTATGTAAGGTCAATCATACCATGATAAATAAGATCTGTGTTGCAGCTCCTTGCATTCAAGCATCACTTTTCATTAGAATATAATAGCATGTGGGCAGGGTGTAGTGTTTATGGAATGCATTGTTCCAAACAATGTCTATTCATTTTCATACATAATTTTACCTTTTAGCATGATATGTCAGGGATCCCCAAAGCCACCCTCAGGCTTCATCATTTACTAGGACTTGCAAGACTCAGAAGCTGCTATGTTCATGGTTATGGTTATCACAGTGAAATAATACAGATCAAAATCAGCAAAAAGAAATAGTGCATGGGGTGAAATCAGGGGGAAACCAAGAGTAAGCTTCCAGGTGTTTCTTCCCAGTGAAGTAAAACATGGATGTACTTGCTCTCCCAGAAATAAAAGGTGACAACACGTGTAAGGTGTTGCCAACCTGGGAAGCTGCCAACCTGAGAAGCCCACTTGAGCCTTTCTTCAGGGTTGCTACTGGGAGTTGGTCACCCAAGCATGACTGACCTTAGCTGTCAGATTCCAGCACCATTACCTCCTGTCCTCTCACTATGTCCTGAGCAAAAACAGGCAGTCACCATAAATCATAGTTTAAAGATAAACACAAACACTGACACTGACACTGCCCATAGATCTAGATATACTGCCAGAGGAACTCAGTGACAATAAACGTATTAAACGAGGAGCCAGGCGTGGTGGCTCACGCCTGTCTGTAATCCCAGCACTTTGGGAGGCCGAGGCGGGTGGATCATGAGGTCAAGAGATAGAGAACATCCTGGGCAACATGGTGAAACCTTGGTCTCTACTAAAAATACAAAAATTAGCCGGGCGTTTAGTAGAGGCCTGTAGTCCCAGCTACTCGGGAGGCTGAGGCAGAAAAATCGCTGGAACCCAGGAGGTAGAGGTTGTAGTGAGCTGAGATTGTGCCACTGCACTCCAGCCTGGCGATAGAGCAAGACTCCATCTCAAAAAAATAAATGAATGAATGAATGAATGAGGAAAATAGTTTTGATGAAAAGGATCAAGATGTCCCAGAAGAAATGATGCTAGCCAAAACACAATTATACTAAAGGAACTCTCGGGGATATTTCTTGACATTAAAAGTGAAAAGTCATTTGAATCATCTTGTCATATGACTCTTTATATTTGAATCATCTTACAACATGTTATGAACATGAAGAGTCGTTTAAACAATACTTACTTCCTACTCACCGTAACTTGCAGTATGAAACAATAGTCTTTTTATGACTATTGTTTGTTTTTAATTTTTTTACAAAAATACAACTTAATGTTTAATGGTTAATGGTTTAAACTGGTGTACTAGGTACCTATTAGTGTTATTATTTTTTCATTTCCCTATACATTTATAACTGAAAGAGAGTTTTTAACGTTCTGACAAAAATTTTTGAAGGTCATTGGACAATTGTACTTTTTCCTATTAATTATTTTTGAAATATTGTTTGTTTCTAATTGTGGTTAAAAAAACACATAACATAAATTGTACCACCTTAATGATTTTTAACTGCATAATAGTGTTAATTATATGTACATTGTTGAGCAACAGATTTTCAGAACATTTTCATCTTGCAAAACGAAAACTAGTACCCATTAATCAACAACTCCCCATTTTCCCCTTCCCCAAGCCCCTGTTAACCACCATTCTACTTTGTGTTTTTATGAATTTGACTACTTCAGATATCTCATACAAGTGAAATCAATACTGTTTGTCTTTCTGTGATTGGCGTATTTGACTTAGTATCATGTCCTTAGGGTTCGTCCATATTGTAAAATGTGACAGAATTTCCTTCTTTTTTAAAGACTAAATAATAATGCATCATACACATATGCCATCTTTTGTTTATCCATTCATCTGTAGATGGACATTTAGTCCATGTCTCCAGAGAAATATGCTTGGAAAATAAATTTTATCAAGTGTTCACATAGCCTTAAGGGAAAATGTTCACATTCTGTCACATTCGTACTTATGCTCAGATGATAATACACTCATTTATATCTATAGATGTTCCTTTCACTGATTTAGTGATACTTTTTATTAATTTCAAAGACTCTTGCAATCATTGTCAGCATGTGGATTTATTTATAGTCCTGAATGTTTTTAGGATTAACATTTTCATCTGCTATTTGGAAAATGCATTCATCCAACAGATGTTTACTTGACTTCTGCTACGTTCCAGAAGCTCTGCTGGGTGCTTGGATTGCGTAAATTGACAAGCTCTCTGTTGTATTAGAAAGTATATTTCCACATGGGGAGAAAGTAAACAAGTAAGTATAATAAACAAAAAAATTGGGTAGTATGTTGGACAGTAGGTATTCTAGAAATAATAAAAAATACAGAGTCAGATGAAGCAGACTAGATGTAAAGAGGAGGGAGTAGACAAGTTGTAGTCATGGTCAGGGAAGTCTTTGGTGAACAAAACTTACATGTGGTGAAGGCTTTGTCTTTGTGGATTTAGGGTGAAGAAGATAATCTAAGTGGTGCAAATAGCCAGTGAAAAGCTCCTAAAGCAAATGTAAGCCTCATATGTTCAAAGAAAGTAGAATCCAGTGTAGTTCCAGCAGAGGCAGCCAGGGTAAAAAAGGTAGTGGAAGAGATCAGAGAGGGGACTATGTTCATTGAGAAGACTCTAGCTTTCACTCTGAGGAAATGGAAACAAAGGCATAGCAGGGTTTTGAGTAGAGGACTAGGTGACCCTTTGTTAAATGGATCACTCCAGCTACGACATTCAGAAAAGTCCATGAGGCTAGTGGACAGAAATGGGAATGAAGAGACCACATGAGAGACAATGTAGTTATCCAGACAAAACATGATGTAGCCATGAAAATGGTGAGGACTCACTGGGTATCAGATATTTTTGAAAAGTAGAGAATATTGGGTTTCCTAAAGTGATGGATTTGGAATGTAATTGATGAGAAGCTTTGGCCTACATATTTGAATGTATAGAACTGTTATCATCTGAGATGAGGAAAGCTGTTGGAGAAAAAAGCCTCTGGAAAAAAAAATCAATTAAGTTTACAACTCGATTTTGAGAATTTGATATTATTAAAAGGGAAATGCTATAAAATCAGTAGGTTAAAGAAGTTTTGAGCTCTAGAGATAGATATGAGCTGTAGATTTGTATTTGGAGGTTGGAGGAATCAACAGCTTTAAAAGCAGGGCCAACTACATAATACGTGGGACCCACAGCAAGAAAATGTGGTATACCCCTCCTGTTCAAAAGACAGAAAAGCCATTTCTTTCTTCAGCAGTCTGTCTTTCAATGAGCAAGTTTACATCCTCACAGACACTCAGGGCCCCACCTGGCAGCAAAGGTCACAGACCCCCAATTTTAACCATCCTTACACACACACCCAGGCCTCTTGCAGGTGCAGAAGGTGGCAGTGATGGCTGGGTGTGGACAATAAAGGAGGAGGCAGAGAACCCATCTTGGAGAGGTGGTGGAGTGGTGGGAGGAGAGAATGCATGCACCTACCTCGAAATGTAAGCCCTATAGCTTTAAATGACTTTGAATTTATTTGTGGAATTTTATATGACAGATTATATTACTCAATGATTTAAGCACATGGGTGTATTTCCTTCCTTCATTCCTTCCCTCCTTCTTTCTTTCCTTTCTTTTCTTTCTCTTCTCTTCTCTTCTTTTCTCTTCTCTTTCTTCTTTCTTTCTCTCTTCTCTTTCTTCTCTTCTTTCTTTCTCTCTCTCTTCTCTTCTCTCTCTTTTTTTTTTGTTTCTTTCTTTCGAGACGGAGTCTGGCTCTGTTACCTAGGTTGAAGTGCAATGGCGTGATCTCGGCTCAGTGCAACCTCCACCTTCTGGGTTCAAGCTATTCTCCTGCCTCAGCCTCCCAAGTAGCTGGGATTACATGCACCTGCCACCATGCCCAGCTAATTTTTTGTATTTTTAGTAGGGATTGGGTTTCACCGTGTTGGCCAGGCTGGTCTCAAACTTCTAACTTCAGGTGATCCACCCGCCTCAGCCTCCCAAAGTGCTGAGATTATAGGTGTGAGCCACTACACCCAGCTGCATGTGGATGTATTTGGGAAGCCTCTTTTTTTTTGAGACGGAGTCTGGCTCTGTCACCCAGGCTGGAGTGCAGTGGCATGATCTCAGCTTACTGAAACCTTTGCCTTCCAGGTTCAAGCGACTTTCCTGCCTCAGCTTCCCAAGAAGCTGAGACTACAGGTGCATGCCACCACACCCAGCTAATTTTTGTATTTTTAGTAGAGAAGGGTTTTCACCATGCTGACCAGGATGGTCTCGATCTCTTGACCTCATGATCCACTCGCCTTGGCCTCCTAAAGTGCTGGGATGAGCCACCACGCCTGACTGGGCAGCCTCTGTTTTTAAAAAAATCCTTTGGACAAAAGCAAGGTGGTCAAATCATATTGACTAATTATTTTTTTCACAAATACTTTCTTGATCATTTAATATAGTCCTTAAATCCCTAGTATAAATTTTTTTAAAGATACAGTAAAATTGTGTTATTAATATTTATTTAAAAATTGTCTCATTTGAATACTCTTAAGACATTTATACAAATATTAACTCTTTTTATAAATACACGTTACAAAATATCAGTTGACTATTTTAAATAACAATTTTTGATGTTTATTTTAAAATAATCTTATTATAATATTAGCAGTTCTAATTTTGTTTTCCTACCCACATAACAGTTTTTTAATGTGTAAAACCTGGGTTAGACTAAATCTAACACATTGCACATTTATGCAATGATGATTATAACAAGAATATACTGAAAGGTTTTATTTCTAATCTTGATTCATTACTATTGACTTTAAAATGGAAGATGTACCTTTCTTTAAAAATTATGCATGGAGATACAAGATTAAAAACACAAAATAGCAAAAATGCATGTTACAATAAATATAAAATAAAGAGAAATAATGGAGTCGTGTAATGAACAGTTATAGGGATAAATCATTTTTCAAGAAGTAGGTTATATACCAAAGAAATTCCAAAATCAATTATTTTTGACTGTTGTAGTTAATTTGTCTGAGGCATAAAAATAGTTCTTTATTTTAAATATTTTCCATGCTGTTTTACCTTGGAAGAGACTTGACATGGACATTAAACTTATGCAAAGTCAATTATACTTTACATTTATTATGTTTAATATAAATAATAATTCATATTTTAAAGATAAGATTGTTTATATGCAAAATAATGCTTTGATAGAGATAGTGATTTATAGTCAATAGTGAAAATATATCAGCAGTATTCTTCCATAGCATTCTAATATCAAATTAGTGTATGGTAAAATCTAATTCTGGCTTACTGAAGCTAACCTGTTAAATTTATTTAACCCATTTTAAAGCATGCTTATAATAAAGCCCTTCACTTTCTCCTATTTTATTCCTTGTCCTGACAGAAAAATCTAAGAGTTTCTTGGCTGCTCTGTGATACAGTCAGCTGTATGTTTTCCTCTGCAGACTTGAACCCTAATGTTCAGGTTCTTGCCCAAAACACTGAAAGTAACCTGCCCCGGCCCTGAGCCAAGTTCCTAAAACTTTCCTATAAACTCCATGCACCTTAGGCCCCTCCTTGTGAATATATTGAGATAGAACATCCCTTGTATCATTTTCCTTTGGAGGACACACTGCTGCCCCTATAAGTAAGTTCTTCTGATAAATGCTTTGAATTGATCACCCTGGCATTTCGTGCTTCTTTCTTTGGAACCAAAAAGCATCCTCTTTCAAGATGGTTTGGGACATTCTCTTGGGCATATCTCTGTCACCCCTTTTGGAGTGACTCAGGCTCAGGTTCAGAAGGACAGAATCTGCGCTTGATTAAAAACAGCCATTTTAATTAAAATAAGAAAATAACCAGGCTGTTTGCCATTTTGTTTACCTTCTTCAATTGTTTTCTTTTTCTCTTTTCCCCATTATTCTTTTGGAATATCGAATTCATCTGTGAGACTTACTTGCAGGATGATCGTTTTATGCACTTGCACTTCCTTTGGTGGCATATAAAATATAGCATTAAATGTTCAATTTTGTGTTCTTTCCAGTTTTTAAGGTTTTTATTTTTCTTCCATTGTAATTTGAGATAGTCTATAAGAGGCAAAATTTCTCATTTTAATTTTATATTAGCCTCCAAAAATTATTGACTACAATAACAGAATGGTTATCATGGATTGCTTTTGTGTAATAGAGAGAAGATAACTATTAGAATGTCGATCATTTGACTAGATCTATTCTTACTCTTCACATTAAAAAATGATAAATATTCTGTATGTATGTAATTAATGATGTAATCAAATTATTCATTTTGAAAAACTTAGCTGAAATTTATGAGAGAATGTATATCCTGGCAAGTTACTTAGTGTCTCTATGTGAGCCCATGATTGCATTGTGAATGCCCCTGTAATCAGCACTGATCATAATCTCAGATGTGTTCTACTTGTCCCCATGAAGAGAGGCGCTCAAGCATTCTACTTTGAATGAAAACTCACATTAACATGCGTGGGTTTATTATATTTCCTCATAAAACTGTACATCTTTTAAACTTCAGGGAATAGGTATATGAATATGAATAATCAATCAGTGAATAGGTTTTAATTATCTTTAACTTCTCCATGTTGTTGGAATTTAGAATTTCTCTAACATAGCAAGCTTGACACTTCTATATGTAACTAAATAGCCAAGATTCATGAGACTTCTAATTTTGGCTCATTTCCTTCATTTTTTTTAAATTGAAAGCATTCAACTCTGTGTATAAAACTCTTTTCCTTCCTAAGAAGTAAAATCAAAATCATGCTTGTCTAAAAGCAGAAAATTAAGTTATATTGTGAATGTGACCCATTTAAGCAGCTCTATTTTATACCTTATAATTTTAAATGGACCAACTTATTTAAGTAACTGAACATAGGCTTAGAAGGGAAAATCTAACAACTGGAACAGTGTGATGATGATATCTTGTAAATTTCCCTCCTCTGTGATCCATTGGCTTGTCTAAGCTTTATTTTTGTGTTTTATTTTTTTCTCTTCTGTAGAGGTTATTTCCCGTAGAAACAGTAGGAATAAATGAGGGTTATTTTTCTATTCTTGCTATTGAAAAAAAAAATCTCTGTTTTACATTCAGTATTTTGTTCTGTTCTAAGTATCTTAGGTAATATGCATATCTACTTTATAGGTATTGCCTTAAGCATAAAATAACATGAAATTAATGAAACGGGTTCTCTTATATCTTTTTTGAAGAGAGTGTCAATGTTTATGAAAATAATAAATTGACTTCAGTAGCTAGGCAAGTTAGAATGTTTCTGGATAAACATTTTGATCAGAAGCATGCTCACTGGAGGTCTTTCTAAGGACAGCTTGCTAGTGATGTCAAATTAAGAAGTACAGGCTAATGTTCTGGGACCTTCTGTATACTAAAGCCAACAGAACAGACTTAGGTAAAGTGCCCTGCTCCTGTCAACGTTAGATGGGTTGTATAAGCTTTGTCTGGCCAGCTTGTGAGATTATCTTTCCAAGAGAGACAAGAAGGGTGGAGATGTTATTTAAATAAGCATCAAAAGTACCCTCTGTTAGTTATTGTGGCCAAAAAATTAGCATAAAATCCTAGTTCTGTAAAAATGTACATTTTCTCAGACATTAGGCAACCCACAAGCTTTAGACAAACAACTGGCACATTGCTTCTGACATGAAAAATGAACCCCAACCATGTGGAAAGCACATTCCAGCTATAATACTTGTTTTCTCATCATGGATCATTGCTTTGGCCTGGAGTCTTCCATTCCTCTTTGCTGAAGTAACAGCAGTGAGAGAAGCCAATATCTTGGGGCTTTCCACTGTGTTCAGGTCTTAATCATGGCCCTACATAGGCAAAAATTTGTCAAAGCAGTTGGCAATATAATGACCCAGAACTGTTAGCCCTTTTGGCAAAATATAAACCAGCATAAGGTTGCTCCATATGTGCTTCCAATGAAGTGCTGTTTTGCCAGATCCTTCAAACAGCCTAGCCATGAGCACCGCAGGCATTGGAAATTTACAATAATGGTAAATGAAACAGCAAAATAGCCTTTCATTATATTCACATCTGAACTAAGGACAGAATTCTAGGTCATTAGAATGTCTTGTTTTTGAAATCCAGTCAAAATCATTTATGATGTACAATGATTGAATTTTAGGTCAAGAGGAAGCATTTGACATAAATTTATTTCAAGTCTCTCATATTTGGTTGAGGAAACAGAAATCTAGAGGAATTAAATATAATGTCTATAAAATAAACAACTGAAAATATAATCTAGGTTTTCAAACCTTGGGTTATGAACTCTTGTAACTGAACAAAGTGACTTTACCCTGCTGAGAGTTAAACTAGTAGTTTGTCCATTTATTTGGCAAATATGTTTTGAGACTAATGGTATATCAAGTACTGACTTAGGAACTGAAGATACAAAGGTAAGTAGGACCAAGGGGGTTTATGGAGCTTTCATTCTAGGGTGAGGAGTCAAAGAATAATTTAAAAAATTAACAAAATAATTTCAGATGAGAAAAAGTATTGCTGTATTATTCGATCAATCAAATAGTCAATCAATCAAATATCCAGTGTGAAGAGAGAATGGGGAAGCTTACTTTAGATTTAGTGGTAAAAGAAGGCATTCCTGAGAAGATGATATTTGAGCTGCCATCTTAATAATAAAAATAAATCATCCTATTACATGGTCTTGGGGGAGAACATTTCAGGCAGAAGGAACACAAAGTGTTAAGCCTTAAAATGAAAATGATCTTTATGTGTAAAGGAATAAAAGGAAAACCATGGTGGCAATAGCAGATTTGACAAGGGGAGAGTCTTATAGGATGAGACAGAAGAGGCAGTCAGTGTCAAGATTATGAAAAGTTTAGTAAACCAGGATAAGATAGTTGCTATTTTGTTCCAAATATAATGGAATAATTTTCTAGGGTATTAAAGAGAGTAGTTTTGGAAAGATAACCCTGGCAGAAAAATTAAGGGGGGGTAAGAATGTATTTATGGAGACTGTTTTGGAGTCCAGGCAAGAGAAATGGTGGTATGGACTAGAACTTTAATATTGAAAATAGAATATAATATGGAGGACATATTTTGGAGACAAAGTTGAAGAATTTGTTGATGGATAAATTTTAGAAATGAGGGAAAAGGGAGTGTCAAAAATAACTTAGGAGATTATTTGGCTTGAAAATTTGTTAAATAGAAATGACCTTTATTTAGATAGAAAAGGAACTAAAAGAAGCAGGAATTTTTGTCGGGTTGAGGAATATAATCCAGAGTTCTATTTTGGCTGTAAAAGAAGTTTGAGACAGTCATCTAAAATTCCTGGGAAAGTGTCAAGGAGGCAGTAGTGTATAAAACAATGGAAGTCAGAGGAGCAATCAGTGCTATACATGTGTCTTTCTCAGTTGGCATTGGTCAGCATGTCTTGAAGTGTACCTCTAGGTATATGGAACATCTAGAGGGAGAGTTGTTTTGCTGCTTTCAGAGTCCTCTTTCTCCATTATCCTCAAGAATCTCCAAGTTTGAGCACATATTAGTATAGTCTATATACTACTGCTCCTCAATGCACCTCTCTACAGATTCTCAGATTGCTCTTATTCCCTGAAGATTTTAGGATACAATTTGCACGCTTTCTCTCCAATACTACTTTTTCATAGTTTTAATTCTGAATATCCACATGGGCAGTCATTCTCATACCCTAGCTTCAGAGTTTCATGATCCGTAGTAATCTTCTGCCCCAACATACCTACTTAGTCATTTAGCATCTAGATCTTGCCACTGCCTCCATAAACTCAAACTTGAGCATCTTATTTCCTAACTACATCTCCTCGTTTCTCATGGTCCCTCTTGTACTTAGATTTCAGCTATTCTCTCACTAATATTTGATTGATCTTTTTTTCTCTTTTTTCCTCCAAGCCTCTCAGAATGATCCATCATTGTATTTACTTCCTTCTATCCTTTACTCATTTGCTGTCTTAACCCTCTACATTTCCTGCCAGTCAAACTCTAAACACAAGTTAAATCCAGCCTTTTTCCCATTCTATGCCTAACTCTGGTCAATTAAATGTGGCTAGGAATAAACAATCTTGCCTATATATTTCCATTTAAATTTGATAGTCACTAAATTCAAATGGCCCTTAAGTAACTTGTTGAATTTCCATTGGCAATTCACTTTTTCACAGTTCCTGACAATTATTTAACACTGTCTGTCTTCCAACTTTTAACACCTTTGTCTTTCCTTCAGTCTTGGGCTAACTTTGTTTTGTATTTCATTGGAGAGCAAAACATATATAAAGTTAGAAGAAAATGATCTGGAAATCTCCACTCTCAAATCTGCCCACCTCTATCCATATACCCTACCATCTCTCCTATTATTATGGAATATTCTCCATGCTCATGACAAAGCCATCTCATTCCTTTGTGCACTGAATCCCATCCCCAGCAATTCAAAGATGTTGCCCAGGATCATCCCTTCTCTTTTCTGGATCAATATTTTCCCCTTATCCTAAATAATCCTCATTAGCCTATTAACCTGTTATTACACTGATATTAATAAAATTCTTTCTTTTTGAGCCTACATTCTCCTTCAGGTATCACCTCATATTCCTGGTGATGTATTCAGCAAAATTATTTAAAACAGCTCCCTGGAGCCTGTCAGTCATTACTGCCTCCTCCCTCTATTTATTTCACACTCTTATCGGACTTTATTTCTTCTACCTTCAGAATATATATCAATCAAGTTCATTCACTACTCTTGATCTCCACTAACACCATCCTGGATCAAACCATTATTTTCTTTTGCTCAGCCTATAATTGATACCGTTTGGTTTCCCTATATGAATTTCTCACCTTACTAGAGGAGTTACTGATATTCTTAAAATACGTCTGATTATGTTATTTTTTCTGCTAAACCCCCTTCACAATAGCTTCCCATTGTACTGCAAAAAGTAAATGTAATCTTTTTACATTTCTTATATTTCCATCTTCACCGTAAGGTTTTCTCACTGTTGCTGCAGTCCCACTTCACTCTTTCCTGTCATATCCTTTTCCACTCTAGGGCCTTTGCATGCACTGTTCCTCTTGGCATCACTTGCTCCTTTCATTTTTCAAGGCTTAGAAAAGACTGTCCTAACTCCTCCTAAATAGATCTTGTTGTTATAACATCATATTTATTTCCTTCATAGCATTTTTTTTCAATTTATAAGTACATATGTACTTTTTATCTGTTTGATCTTTTTTTAGACTATCAGTTTCATGAAAGTAGAAACTATGTTTCATTAATTACTGTCCCAATACTTAGCAGTATACTGCTTGCTACATTTTAAATGTTCTCCAAACAAATAGTTGTTAAAAAGAAAAACAACAACAGCGACAACAAACACAGCTCTTTGCTCCCTGGTTCACTTAAACTCTTTCATTTCTCTATTGAATCAACTCCAATCAGATTTCTTTTTCCACCTAGCTAGAGGAACAACACTTAGTAGAGTCACCTGAGACCTCAGTGTGATCAAACTCAACCAGTAATTGATTATTTTCTTTCTTAGCTTCTGGGATATCTCTTTATTGAGAATTTCCTAAATCACTGGTGCTGCTTCTCTGTTTCCCGTGCTAGTTTCACTTAATTTACACTTCCAGAATTGGAGTATATTGGGGCTCAGTCTTTATCTTAGACAGCTTCTCTTATTTATCCACACTAATTTCTCATACTGTCAGTACACTATAAACCATAAATTTCTACTTCAAGTCTGGGTGTCTTTCTAGAGCTCTAAATATGAACACATAACTACATACTCAACATCTTTATTTTGATAACTAATAAAAATCTTCATTTTATTGTAAATTAAAAAAATCAAATTTCGAATTTTATTGTAAATTCCACCAACTCTATTCTGCACTTCAGAAAATGTCATTATTCCTTTAATGTTTCTGGTTAAGGACTTTAGAGTTCCTCTAATTTTTCTCTCTGTTTTTCATATCCCAAATCCAAATTATCTGCAAATCTTCTCTTCCAATTATGCTGAGAATCTTACTAATTCTCACTCTACTACCACCTTTGTTCAAACTATTATATTTTTTTGTCTCTGGTATGTTTCAATAGTCTTTTCTGGTGGTTAATGTCAGGCGTCAACTTGATTTGGTTAAGAAATACCTAGAGAACTGGGAAAGCATTATTTTGGGGTGTATCTGTGAGGGTATTTCCAGAGGAGATTACGTGTGAGTCTGTGTGGAATAAGCTGGGAAGGTCTTCCTTCAGTGTGGGTGGTCACAATCTAATTGACTGTGGTCCCAGACAGAACAAAAACTGAAGACAAGTGAATTGATCTAGCTCTCCCGTTCAGCTAGATCACACTCTTCTTCTCCTGCCCTTGGTCCTCAGAATTTCCGGATTTCTGAACTTTGTACTCCAAGACTTACAGCATTAGCCACTCAGGTTCTCAGGTCTTTTGACTTGAAATGATCCATGCTACTGGCATCCCAGGGTCTTTGGTTTGCAGACCACCTGTTGTGGAACTTGGCCTCCATAATCATGTTAGCAAATTCAGTTAATAAATCTCCATCTCTCTCTCTCTCATTGGTTTTATCTGTCTGGAGAACCCTGATAACACATCTTCTAAATGGTCTCTCTTATTTCTACCCTTTCCCTTCTATTGTTTATTTTTTTTTAATTGTATTTTAAGTTCTGGGGTACATGTGCAGATCTTGCAGGATTGTTGTATAGGTACATACATGCCATGTTGGCTTGCTGTGTCTCCATCCCTCTGTCACCTACATCAGGAATTTCTCACAGTGTTATACCCCTCCAACCTCCCCACCCACCGCTATCCCTCCTCTAGCCCCCCCACCCAACAGACACCAGTGTGTGATGTTCCCCACCCTGTTCCCATGTATCCTGAGACTTTGCTGAAGTCATTGTTAACACCCGCCTATGAGTGAGAACATGTGGTGTTTGGTTTTCTGTTCTTGTGTCAGTTTGCTGAGAATGATGGTTTCCAGATTCATCCATGTCCCTACAAAGGACATGAACTCATCGTTTTTTATGGCTGCATAGTATTCCATGGTATATATGTGCCACATTTTCTTTGTCCAGTCTATCATTGATGGGCATTTGGGTTGGTCTTTGCTATTGCAAAAAATGCTGCAGTGAACATACATGTGCATGTGTCTTTATAATACAATGATTTATAATCCTTTGGGTATATACCCAGTAATGGGATTGCTGGGTCAAATGGAATTTGTATTTCTAGATCCTTGAGGAATCGCCACGCTGTCTTCCACAATGGTTAAACTAATTTACACTCCCACCAATAGTATAAAAGTGTTCCTATTTCTCCACATCCTCTCCAGCATCTGTTGTCTCCAGATTTTTTAATGATTGCCATCCTAACTGGCATGAGATGGTATCTCAATGTGGTTTTGATTTGCATTTCTCTAATGACCAGTGATGATGAGCATTTTTTCATGTTTCTTTGCCACATAAATGTCTTCTTTTGAAAAGTGTCGGTTCATATCCTTTACCCACTTTTGAATGGGTTTGTTTTTTCTTGTAAATCTGTTTTAGTTATTTGTAGATTCTGGATATTAGCCCTTTGTCAGATGGGTATATTGCAAACATTTTTTCCCATTCTGTTGGTTGCTGGTTCACTCTAATGATTGTTTCTCTTGCTGTGCTGAAACTCTTAATTTAATTAGATCCCATTTGTCTATTTTAGCTTTTGTTGCCATTGCTTTTGGTGTTTTAGTCATGAAGTCCTTGTCTATGCCTATGGCCTGAATGGCATTGCCTAGGTTTTATTCTAGGGTTTTTATGGTGTCAGGTCTTATGTTTAAGTCTTTAATCCATCTGGAGTTAATTTTTGTGTAAGGTGTAAGGAAGGGGTCCAGTTTCAGTTTTCTGCACATGGTTAGCCAGTTTTCCCAACACTATTTATTAAACAGGGAATCCTTTCCCCATTGTTTGCTTTTGTCAGGTTTGTCAAAGATCAGATAGTTGTAGATGTGTAGTGTTGCTTTCAAGGCCTCTGTTCTGTTCCACTTGTCTAAATCTCGGTTTTGGTACCAGTACAGTGCTGTTTTGATTACTGTAGCCTTGTAGTATAGTTTGAAGTCAGGTAGTGTGATGCCTCCAGCTTTGCTCTTTTTGCTTAGGATTGTCTTGGCTATGCGGGCTCTCTTTTGGTTCCATATGAAGTTTAAGGTGGTTTTTTCCAGTTCTGAGAAGAAGGTCATTGGTAGCTTGATAGGGATAGCATTGAATCTATAAATTACTTTGGGCAGTATGGCCATTTTCACCATATTGATTCTTCCTAACTATGAGCATGGAATGTTTTTCCATTTGTTTGTATCCTCTCTTATTTCCTTGAGTAGTGGTTTGTAGTTCTCCTTGAAGAAGTCCTTTACATCTTTGTTAGTTGTATTCCTAGGTATTCTATTCTCTTTGTAGCAATTGTGAATGAGAGTTAACTCCTGATTTGGCTCTGTTTTTCTGTTGTTGGTGTATAGGAATGCTTGTGATTTCTGCATATTGATTTTGTATCCTGAGACTTTGCTGAAGTTTCTTATCAGCTTATGGAGATTTTGGGCTGAGATGATGGGGTCTTCTAACTGTACAATCATGTCATCTGCAAATAGAGACAATTTGACTTCCTCTTTTCCTAATCGAATACATTTTATTTCCTTTTCTTTCTTGATTACTCTGGCTAGAAATTCCAAAACTATATTGAATAGGAGTAGTGAGGGAGGGCATCTTTTTCTTGTGCCAGTTTTCAAAGGGAATGCTTCCATTTTTTTCCCATTCAGTATGACATTAGCTGTGGGTTTGTTGTAAATAGCGTTTATTATTTTGAGGTAGATTCCATCCATACCTAGTTTATTGAGGGGTTTTACTATGAAGGGCTGTTGAATTTTGTCCAAAACCTTCACTGTGTCTTTGAAATAATCATGTGGTTCTTGTGTTTGGTTCCGTTTATGTGATGGATTATGTTGATAGATTTGCATATGTTGAACCAGCCTTGCATCCCAGGGAGGAAGCCTACATGATTGTGATGAATAAGCTTTTTGATGTGCTGTCTGATTTAGTTTGCCAGTAGATTATTGAAGCTTTTTGCATTGATGTTTATCATGGATATTGGCCTGAAGTTTTCTTTTTTAGTTGTGTCTCTGCCAGGTTTCAGCACCAGGATGATTTTGGTCTGACAAAATGAGTTAGGGAGAATTCCCTCTTTTTGTATCGTTTGGAATAGTTTCAGAAGGAATGGTACCAGCTCCTCTTTGTACGTTTGGTAGAATTTGGCTGTAAACTCCTCTGGACCTGGACATTTTTTGGTTGGCAGGCTATTAATTGCTGCCTCAACTTCAGCCCTTGTTAGTGGTCTATTCAGGGTTTCAACTTCTTCCTGGTTTAGTCTTGGGAGGGTGCAAATGTCCAGGAATTAATCCATTTCTTACAGGTTTACTGGTTTGTTTGCATAGAGTTGTTTGTAGTAATCTCTGATGGTAGTTTGTATTTCTGTGGAATCAGTGGTGATATCCCCTTTATCGTTTTTTTATTGCATCTATTTGATTCTTGTCTCTTTTCTTTTTTATTAGTCTGGCTAGTGGTCTATTTTGTTGATCTTTTCAATAAACCAGCTCCTGGATTTATTGATTTTTTTTGAAAGGTTTTTTTCTGTCTCTGTCTCCTTCAGTTCTGCTCTGATCTTAGTTATTTCTTGTCTTCTGCTAGCTTTTGAGTTTTTTAGATCTTTCTCCTCTAGCTCTTTCAATTTTGATGGTAGGGTATTGATTTTAGATCTTTCCTTGTTTCTCATGTGGGCATTTATTGATATAAATTTCCCTATAGACACTGATTCAAATGTGTCCCAGAGATTCTGGTATGTTGTATCTTCATTCTCATTGGTTTCGAAGAACATCTTTATTTCTGCCTTCATTTCATTGTTTATCCAGTCATTATTCAGGAGCAAGTTGTTCAGTTTTCATGTAGTTGTGTGGTTTTGAGTGAGTTTCTTAATCCTGAGTTCTAATTTGATTGCTTTGTGGTCTGAGAGTCTGTTTGTTATGATTTCCATTCTTTTGCATTTGCTGAGGAGTGATTTACTTCCAGTTACGTGGTCAATTTTAGAGTAGGTGTGAGGTGGTGCTAAGAAGAATATATATTCTGTGGATTTGGGGTGGAGAGTTCTGTAGATGCCTATTAGGTTTGCTTGGTCCAGATCTGAGTTCAAGTCCTGAATATCCTTGTTAATTTTCTGTCTCATTGATCTTTCTAATACTGACAATGGGGTGTTAAAGTCTCCCACTATTATTGTGTGGGAGTCTAAGTCTCTTTGTAGGTCATTAAGAACTTGCTTTATGTATCTGGGTGCTCCTGTAGTGGGTGCATATATATTTAGGATAGTTAGCTCTTCTTGTTGCATTGATCCTTTTACCATTATGTAATGGCCTTCTTTGTCTCTTTTCATCTTTGTTGGTTAAAGTCCATTTTATCAGAGACTAGGATTGCAACCCCTGCTTTTTTTTGCTCTCCATTTTCTTGGTAAATCTTCTTCCATCCCTTTGAATCTATGTGTGTCTTTGCATGTGAGATGGGTCTCCTGACTACAGCACACTGATGGATCTTCACTTTTTATCTGGTTTGTCAGTCTGTGTCTTTTGATTGGGACATTTAGGCCATTTACATTTAAGGTTAATATTATTATGTATGAGTTCGATCCTGCCATTTTGTTACTGTCTGGTTGTTTTGCCAGTTAGTTGACACAGTTTGTTCACTGTCTGGATAGTCTTTAACATTTAGCATTTGGTACATTTTTGCAGTGGCTGATACTGGTTATTCCTTTCTGTGTTTAGTGCTTCCTTCAGTTCTTGGAAGGCAGATCTGCTTGTGACAAAAATCTCTGAGCATTTGATTGTCCATAAAGGATTTCATTTCTCCTTCACTGGTGAAGCTTAGTTTGGCTGGATATGAAATTCTGGGTTGAAAGTTCTTTTCTTTAAGAATGTTGAATATTGCCCCCAACTCTCTTCTGGCTTGTAGGGTTTCTGCTGAGAGATCCGCTGTGAGTCTGATGGGCTTTGCTTTGTGGGTGACCCGACCTTTCTCTGACTTCCCTTAGCAGTTTTTCCTTCATTTCAAACCTGGTGAATCTAACAATTATGTGCCTTGTAGTTGTTCTTCTTAAGGAGTATCTTTGTGGTGTTCTCTGTATTTCCTGGATTTGAAGATTGGTCTGCTTTGCTAGGTTGGGGAAGTTATCCTTCTTAAAGAAGTAGACAGGATGTCTTATAAAAGTTAACTCAGATAATGTCACTTCTTTTTACTTAATCATGTGGTAAAACAAAAGCTGGTGGAGTGGCACACCAATGCCTCTATGATATCTCCTTGTTCCCTCTTCAGGGTCACTGTGTATCATCATGCCTCTTGCTCACTTTATGCCAATGATCTGGTTCTCCTTGATGTTCCTTGGACAGGCAAAGCATACTCCCACCACACAGCATTTGCAAGCTCTCTGATTCCTGTTCTTCAAATTACTGTGTGGGTCAGTTCTTTATCTCCATAGTCTTCTCTTTTAGTCTGTTTGTGTTGCTGTACAAGAATACCTGAGGCTGGGGCCAGGTGCGGTGGCTCACGCCTGTAATCCCAGCACTTTGGGAGGCCGAAGCGGGGGGATCACGAGGTCAGGAGATCGAGACCATCCTGGTCAACATGGTGAAACCCCATCTCTACTAAAAATACAAAAAATTAGCTGGGCACGGTGGCGCATGCCTGTAATCCCAGCTACTCAGGAGGTTGAGGCACGAGAATTGCCTGAACCCAGGAGGCGGAGGTTGCGGTGAGCTGAGATCGCGCCATTGCACTCCAGCCTGGGTAACAAGAGCAAAACTCCATCTCAAAAACAAAACAAAACAAAACGAAAAAACAAAAAAAGAATACCTGAGGCTGGACAATTTAAAAAGGAAAACAGTTTATTTGGCTCATCACTCAGCAGACTATACAGGAAGCATGGCACCACCATTTGTTTCTTGTGAGGGTTTCAAGCGTCTTCCCCTCACGTTGGAAGGCAAAGCAGAGCTAGCATGTACAGAGATCACATGAAAAGAGAGAGGAAGCAAGAAAGAGAAAGGGAAGGTGCCAGGCTTTTTTTAAAAGTAGCTCTTGGAGGTATCTCTTGCAGGACCTAATAGAGTGAAAATTCACTCATTCCTGCAAGAATGGCACCAAGTCTTTCTTTCCTGAAGGATATGCCATCATGACCCAAACACCTCCCATTAGGCCAAACCTACAACATTGGAGTATCACATTTCAACATGAAGTTTGGAGTGTCAAATATCTAAATTATAGCATCCTGTTACAAAGAAATTCTTCCTTGAGCACCTTTTCCACAATAACTAATTTCAACCCCATCCTACAATGCCCTGTTCTCCTTATTATATTTATTGGTACTTCTAGCTTTGTATTATCTGAAATATTATATATATAATTTTTTTTATCATTTCATCTCTAAATTATATTATTAATTCCATGAAGGAAGTTTTGTGTATTGTGTTCACTGCCATCTTCTAGTGCCTAGAAGGCTGGTTGGAACTTAGTAAACATTTTATAAATCTTTATTAAAACAATAAATATAAGTGCATTTTAAATCCGGGAAATTGTTAAGATGGTGTTTCTCAACCTTGATATATCTTAAATACCATGTGATATTATTTCTTAGAAATTCTAATTAAGCAATTGTTAAATGCAGCTAGAATTCTGTATTTATGATGAAATAATTATAAGTTCTTATAGCATGACAAAGTTAACAGACAAAAAGAATTTAGCCAGGGAAATTGCAGTTGGTTCTATTTTGTGACATTATAAATAGTGAATAGCATTTATTATATTCTCTTTTATTTGAAAATTTACACAACTTGGATTTGTTAAAAAAAAAATTGTAACAAACTGCATTCTCCAACCTGAGATTTAGTTTCTAATATAATGAACATAGTGTTTAGCATATTTAATATAATTGTCATATTGCTTTTGTTATTGCACTAAGAAATTAAGACAAGTGAATAATACCTACACATTTATGCAAATTAATATCTTGATAATATACTTAATACATTGCAGTTTTATTTTAACTAATAACTACATTCAAATAAAACATTAAAATTTTTAAATTCAAATATCACAGAACTATTTACCTTTCGTATTTTTAAAAATATCTTTATTGTTATATGTTGTTAGCTGGTTTTATCTAGAGTATTGTCTAGACATCAGAAAATACACAGCACCCAAATGTCTATGTCATTTAATTTATCTAACTAGAGAGTAAAGCATCATATTTAAAGAAAGGAAGAGTAACTTACACAGTGTCACAAAATGGCCTTCTATGAATTACTCCTCCATTGTCACGCACCTGATACTGTCTGGATTTCTTGGTTATAGTAAATCTCTATCTATCAATCATCTTTTTTTCTTGTTCTTAATTGTTCAGTTTATATATTATAAGAAAATGATTATAATTCCCTGAGAGCTGAAATACCATAGTGCCATGCTGGGGCAAAAGAGTAGCAGCAGCAAGGACAACACTGCACTTCTAGATATTCCGTAATGTTTTCTCTTTCCCGCAAATTACAATTTAGGTAGTTCTTTCTTTGTTACCACAGCTCAACTGCTGATTACGTGTCAACTCGGAAAATATATTTTAGGTGATTCGAAAGTAGTTCACTCACAGCTGCTAATGTTTTGTGATATGCAGGTGATTCAAAAATCTTGATTTTGCAAAGGACTTTAAAGTATCTTCCAGAGGAATAATTATGCATTAATTTTACCTGGCTTTCCTGTTTTTATTATTCCTAAAAACCTTATCAGTATTTTTATTTACATTCATGTTTCTTTAAATTTATTTTAAAATACTAAGCTCTCATACCTGCATCCACCAAGAATAATTTGTGGCACCACTATTTGTTTAAATGTTCCTTGTATAGAATGTGATTACATTAATTTGGACCAATTTATATTAAGCTGGGGGCCTACAGAATAATTCCTAGCCAGATACATATCACTAATGATAACTGATTTGGCAAGATCTTTATATATTAAATTCCATTTTAAAAGCATTGCTGAATTTTTATTTTAATTTACTATTTATGGATTATATGCTTCATATGACTTCATATAATGCATTAATATTGATTCAGTTGTTAAAAGACATTTGTAAAATGAACTTGCATTCCCTCATATTCATTATATAATATTTTTTCCATTTATATCACATATTGTTATGTACTACTCCAAGGTACTTTTAAGTGCACTTTTAGTCACTTACTTATACTAAGTGAATTAATTTATATTAATGCAATCATTTTTATTCTTTTCAATTTTGTTCATTGTAAGATACATCTCTTTTTTAAGCTCATACTTAGATATCTACGCATAAAAACTATCCATAATTTTGGACAGAAAAATCTATATTTGAAACATGTAATTTCAAGCATTAGAAGATAATCTAAATAAAAGAAATGTTTTCAACTCATGGAGTACTCCTCTACAGAAAAATAATCGTTAATCTCTTATAACATTTTTGCTATACATATGATTGAATGCTCCTGAAAATCATTTGTCCAAGATATTTGAATCAACTATGTCATGAAGTCCCTTGGTATTTATTAAGATTGATACTTTATTATTCCTGTTGTTTGTGAGATATGATCATACAATTTTTTTTACATGTTGCTTACTTCAAAGAAGGGAAAATAATTGCTTTGGGTTCCCCTTTATAGATATATATTTACTTTAAAAAGCTGAATTTATTGAAAATGATAATATTGCAATATAACCAATTTATTTAAATGGACAAAACGATTTTGAAAATTTTTGTAAGAAAAATATGGTATATACACAAGGGTATATATACACAAGGGTATAGACACAAGGGTATATATTATTTATATATATATACCCTTGTGTATATATATATATATTTATTATATATAATATATAGTATTATATATATAAATATTTTATTATATATAATATATAATAAAAATGTATTATATATATAAATTATAAATAGATTATATATAATACAATATATAAATATATATAATATTAATACACTATATATTATATAATATAAATATACTATATGTTATATAATATAGACAATATATAATATATGATGCATATGTCATATGCATATATTGTTTTATATACCATATTTTAAGAAAAATATGGTATATACACACAAGGGTATATATACACAAGGGTATATAAGCAAAGGTACATTTTTTTTATATATATGTAATACATTATATATATATTTATATAATGTATTACCTATATATAAATAATATATATATTATATATCATATACAATATGTAATATATTGTCTTACACAATATGTAATATATTGTAATATATATAATAATATACAAATTACATACAATACATTTTATTTATTATATATACAGAGAGAGAGAGAGAGAGAAACTGTGGCATAGGTGGTATACGGCAGTCACTATTGCAACCACTCATGTACTCTCAGATCCATTTCCCATTTTCATGTACTTGCCATGATGCATTAGCTCTCCCAGAAGCAACACCTGCTTCTCTTTGTCAGAGGGCTGTCCCTTGGCTGCCACAGTCTGTTTTGCCTACATGCACAAAGAGCTGCCCACAGATAAATGGAAGTATCCTGATATTTACAGGTTCATGTTGGCTGCTAAGCAATGACTGACGGGTGTAGAACTGACTAGCGCTCAGAGTTGTCATGCAAGTGTAAGGCAAAGTTATCTACCCTTCAAAATATTTTGCTAGAAATTGCACCTAATCCTAATATGCTACTAGGGTAGCTTTGAAAATCCTGAAATAAAAGGCCTGGTTTTTATTGACACATATTGTTGCAAGAATTTTATTGTAAGAACGTTAAGGAAGCATATCAACAGGCTAACAGAAGTATACATGTGAGGAAAGACCTATTATATGCAAACTGTGGAGCTCTTTTTGGCCAATCAGTGAAAGTGTAAGTAGTATGCTGTTGGCTCTATTCTACCACAAGTTCTGTTTCCCCCTGCACCTGCTGGCCACCAACTGCACATTCCCCTGAACTAGCCCAAAGTCACTCTGGACTAGGCACTGTTTCATGCCCACCTTTATGAAAAGTTGCTGCTTTATAGGACTCTTCACCCAGGAGTTTGCCCAGTCCATTGATGATATGTTCAGTTGATTGATCTGATAACAAGGCAGATACACAGTTTATTATAAGCTTGCAGTACTTCTTCAAAAAAATACGTGAATGAGGCCTTTGGCTTTACTAAATTCTCAGTGGTGCTGCTGATGAAAACTCCACCACTGATCCTGTCTAGTACTTTCAAGGATGCTCTAGAGCTGCTCCAGTGACAGTCTCTAAGGCTAGGGCCACCAAGGCCAACCTGTCCAGGTTCTGTTCTCTGTCTTGTCCATATTCTTTCATCCCTAATGGCCCTAAAGCCCAACCCACAATGATATAATTTTTATATCTGTGGATTTAATAAAACTTTAACCAGTTAAACAAACAAGTAGAGTTGGCCCCTGAGGAGATTTCTTTCACCAAGATAAGCAATATATCTGTATAGTTCATACTATCACACTGAGGAACTCAGTAATTGCTGTCCTGTTGGGTTATGATTGACAGTCCAGAGATTTTATGGAATTTGGTTTCTTAGTCTCAATAAATATGATCAAATCCAGAATACCAGGGGCCAGGAGTACAGTACTCAATAGAGTAAGGTGGAGAGAATTATGGTAAATGAACAGCAAAGATGGAACAATGGAAAGGGGGCTCTGACCTGCAGATATTATAATAGACCATGGTTTTCTAAGGATGGTCAATGAGGATGTTGCCTCATGTATAATGATATAACTGTATATACATACTGTGTGTTCTGTGCCACACACACACACATACTTAGATCAATAGTGCATGAGCAGAAGGCTTATGTCAGCCACCCAAAGGCTATTTCCTTATTAATTTCCAGACAGAGGCCTATTCTCTGACTCATAGCTACTTACAGGAATGGAGGCTGGGTCACTTGAGAAAGGCCCCTGCAATGCCACCGAAAGTATATAAAGTAGTGATTCCTCTAGTCATTTCCAAAGGAAATCGATGGCCATTCATGTGAATAACTTTTCACTGGGGAAAAAGGTGAAAACACAGATATTCAAAGAGGTATTATGTACAATATCTGAGAGGATTTGATATTAGGGCATCTGAAATGCTGTCCTGACATCCCTGTTCAGGTGGGAGTACAAATAAAGTACAAAGGGTACACAGTCCTGCCTGTGGTTAATTTCTCCCTCTCTCTGAGTATATAATTCATATGGATATACTTAGCAGTGGGAATAACTTTTAGGTTGGCTACTTGACCTGTATGAACCATCATAAACCCCATCTTTTTTTTTTTTTTTTTTTTTGAGACGGAGTTTCGCTCTTGTTACCCAGGCTGGAGTGCAATGGCACGATCTTGGCTCACTGCAACCTTCGCCTCCTGGGTTCAGGCAATTCTCCTATCTCAGCCTTCTGAGTAGCTGGGATTACAGGCATGCACCACCATGCCCAGCTAATTTTTTATATTTTTAGTAGAGATGGGGTTTCACCATGTTGACCAGGATGGTCTCGATCTCTTGACCCCGTGATCCACCCACCTTGGCCTCCCAAAGTGCTGGGATTACAGGCGTGAGCCACCGCGCCCAGCACATCATCTTAATTATGAAGACCGCGGAGAAGACCCTGAAACTACATGCAGATAAATTCAAAAGCTATTCTCAAAACTTTTATTAGAGAATTGAAGGATATAGGATTCATAATTTTCAGAATAAACCCATTGATTTACTTGTCTGACCCCTGAGAAAAGCAGATGGACTGTTCAACTTATAGTGGCAGTAAGATGGCAGTGGTGATGGAGTGTCACAATCCCTTGCCAAGTTTCTATATTTGAGCAAGTTTAAGAACTGGACTTTGTTGCCTGAGGAAGAGGCTTTTCCATTGCAAACTAAAGGGCAATATCAAGTTCTTCTTATCTGGAACAGCCCATAGTATTTTGTCAATTTATCTACAGCAGATGCTCAATTCTGATGCTTAAATAAATGAATGTTTTATTCTAAAATAACTTGGCCTTTGCCTATTATTTTATAAGTTTTTCATAATGTGTGGATTTTGCTAAATAATACTTATTATAACATTTTATATGTAATATATGTTATACAAATTTTCTATTAAAATTTATTACTAAAGAATTTTTTGAATTGAAAAAGCATACACATCTTTATATTTTCATATAATGTATCTAGTATTTTTATTTAACTTTTAGGTTTAGAGGTATTTGTGCAGATTTCTTAGGTAAATTCATATCACTGGAGTTTGATGTACAGAATATTTCATCCAGGTTTTAAGCCTAGTATCCATTTATTATTTTTCCTGTTCCTCTCCTTTCTCCCAATCTCCATCTGCTGGTAGGCTATGGTGTCTGTTGCTCCCATTTACGTGTCCATTTGTTCTCACCATTTGGCTCCCACTTATAGATGAGAACATGTAGTATTTGTTTTCCTGTTTCTGTGTTAATTTGCTAAGGATAATGACCTCCAGCTCCATCCATGCTTCTATAAAGGATGTGATCTCATCATTTTTTATGACTGCCTAGTATTCCATAGTGTACATGCACCACATTTTTAAAATCAAATCTACCATTGATGAGCATTTAGGTTGATTTCATGTATTTGCTATTGTGAATAGTGCGCCAATGAAAATATATGTGTCTTTATGATAGAACAGTTTATATGCATTTGGGCATATACCCAGTAATGGAATTTGTGGGTCTTTACCTCTATGAGGAATCACCACTTTCCACAGTGGTTGAAATAATTTCCACTCCCAATAGTGTATAGTTGTTTCTTTTTCCTGACAATGTTTCCCATCTGTTATTTTTTTGACTTTTTAGTAATAGCCATTCTGACTGGTGTTAGTGGTATCTCATTGTGCTCTTTATTTGCATTTCTCCAATAATCAGTGATGTTGAACTTCTTCTTCATATGCTTCTTGGCGGCATATACATCATCTTTTGAAAAGTGTCTATTTATGTCCTCGGTTGAATTTTTTTTGGTAAATTTAAGTTCCTTATAGATACTAGATATTAGACCTTTGTCAGATAAATAGTTTGCAAAAGTATTCTCCCATTCTGTACATTGTCTGTTAACACTGTTAATAATTGTTTCTTTTGCTTTGCAGAAGCTCTTTAGTTGAATTAGACTCATTTGTCAATTTTTGCTTTTGTTGCAATTGTTTTTGGTGTTTTTGTCGTGAAAATTTTACCAGTTTCTATGACTAGAATAGTATTGCTTAGATGTCTTCCAGGGTTTTTATGGTTTTGGGGTTTACATTTAAGTCTTTAATTCATTTTGAATTGATATTTGCATATGGTGTAAGGAAGGGATCCAGCATAAATCTTTTGCATATTTCTAGTCAGTTATTCCAACATCATTTATTGAATAAGGAGTTAATATGGTTTGGCTCTGTGTCCCAACCTAAATCTCATCTTGAATTATAATCCCCATAATCCCCACGTGTTGAAGGAGGGAACTAGTGGAAGGTGATTGGATCATGGGGGCTGTTTCCCTCATGCTGTTTTTGTGATAGAGTTCTCATGAGACCGGATGGTTTTATAAGGGGCTTTTCCAGCCAGGTGCTGTGGCTCATGCCTGTAATCCCAGCACATTGGGAGGCTGAGGCTAACAGATCACCTGAGGTCAGGAGTTTGAGACCAGCCTGGCCAACATGGTGAAACCTCATCTCTACTAAAAATACAAAAAAAAGTTAGCTGGGTGTGGTGGGATGCACCTGTAATCCTAGCTACATGGGAGGTTGAGTCAGGGGAATTGCTTCAACTTGGGAGGCAGAGGTTGCAGCTAGCCAAGATCATGTCCACTGCCCTCCAGCCTGTGTGACAGAGCAAGACTTTCTTTAAAAAAAAAAAAAAGTTAAAAAAAAGTATAAGGGGCTTTCCCTACTTGGCTCTCTCTCTTTCCTGCTACCTTGTGAAAAACGTTCTTGCTTCTCCTCTGCCTTCCACTATGATTATAAGTTTCCTGAGGCCTCCTCATCCATGCAGAAAATGGACTAATACAGGAATCCTTTCCCCATTGCTTGTTTTTGTCAGCTTTGTCAAAGATCAGATGGTTATAAGTGTGTGGTCTTAGTTTTCGGCTCTCTATTCCGTTCCATTGGTCTATGTCTCTATCTTTGTACTGGTACTGTGCTGTTTTGCTTACTGTAGCCCTGTAGTATAGTTTGAAAATCAGTAATTTGATGCCTCCAAGTTTGTTCTTTCTGCTTAGAATTGCATTGGCTATTTGGGCTCTTTTGTACAATTTTATATAAATTAAAAAAAAAATTTTCTTAGTTCTATGAAGAATGTCATTGGTAGTTTGCTAAGAACAGCATTGAATCTCTAAATTGCTTTGGGCAGTATAGCCATTTTTACCATATTGGTGCTTCCTATCTATGAGCATGGAATGTTTTTCCATTTGTTTGTGTCATTTCTGATTTCTTCAAGTACTGTTTTGTAGTTCTCATTGTACATATTTATAGATCTTTCATCATCTCCCTGGTCTGTTGTATTCCTAGGCATTTTATTTATTTATTTATTGTTGTTGTTGCAACTGTGAATAGAATGGTGTTCCTAATTTGGCTCTCGGCATGACTTTTGTGGGTATATAGGAATGCTCATAATTTTTGTTCATTGTTTTTGTAATCTGGGACCTTGGTAAAGGTGTTTATCAGCTTACAGAGCTTTTGGGACAAGATGGTGGGTTTTGTAGATATAGAGTCATGTCTTCTGTAAACAGGGATATTTTGACTTTCTCTCTTTCTATGTAAATGCTCTTTTTTCTTTCTTTTTGATTGCTCTGGCCAGGACTTCTAATACTATGTTGAATTGAAGTGGTGAGAGAGAGAATATTTGTCTTGTTCCAGTTTTAAAGTGGAATTTTACAGCATTTTTCCATTGAGTATGATGTTGGCTGTAGGATTTTGCAGATGGCTCTTATTATTTTGAGGTATGTTCCTTCAATACCTAGTTTGTTGAGAGTTTTTTTTAATATGAACTGATGATGAGTTTTATCAAAAGACTTTTCTGCATCTACTGAGATAATCATGTAGATTTTATCTTTAGTTCTGTTTAAGTGATAAATCATATTTATTGATTTGCATATGTGTAACCAACCTTGCATCCCAGAGATAAAGCCTACTGGGTAGTGGTGTATAAACTTTTTGATGTGCTATTGGATTCAGTTTGCAAGCGTTTTCTTGAGGAATTTTGCATCAATGTTCATCAAGGCTATTTGCCTGAAGTTTTGTTTCTTTGTTGTATTTCTGCCAGGTTTTGGTATGGGATGATGCTAGCCTCATAGAATACTCATAAATAACATATAGAATACTCAGAGAATAGTTATAGAAAGCTCATAGAATAACTGATTCTGAGGTAGGGAAGGGGCCCTTCTCCTCAATTTTTTTGGAATAGTTTCAGTAGGAATGGTACCAGTTTTTATTTGTACATCTGTTAGAATTCAGCTGTGAATCTGTCTGGTCCTGGGATTTCTTTTTATTGGTAGACTTTTATAACTGTTTTAATTTCAGAGTTCATTATTGGTATGTTCGGTAATTTAGTTTCCTTCTGGTTCATTCTAGGGAGTGTGTATGTCCAGGAATTTATCCATTTTCCAGTTTGTGTGCATAGAGGTATTCACAATATTCTGCAATGGTTATTTGTATTTGTGAGGATTCAGTGGTAATATCCCTTTGTTATTTCTAATTGTGTTAATTTCAATCTTCTCTCTTTTCTTTTTTATTAGTCTAGCTAGCAGTCTATCTAGTTTATTAAATTTTCCACACAAACAACTTCTGGGTTTGTTGATCTTTTGAATGGTTATTGTGTCTCAATTTCCTTCATTTCAGCTCTTATTTTGCTTATTTCTAGTCTTCTGTTAGCATTCAGGAAGGGCTGCTCTTGGTTCTTTTGTTCTTTTAGTTTGAGATGTTAGGTTGTTAGGTTGAGATCTTTCTAAATTTTTGATGTAAGCATTTAGTGCTGTAAATTTCCCTCCTAACACTGCCTTAGCTGTGTCTCAGAGATTCAGATATGTTGTATCTTTTATCCCATTAGTTTCAAAGGGCTTCTTGATTTCTGCCTTAATTTCATTAAGTCATTAAGAAGTAGGTTGTTTAATTTTCATGTGATTGTATAGTTTTGAGTGATTCTCTTAGCCTTAATTTCTAATTTTATAATATAATATCACTTATTTTGGATTTTCTGAGGATTGTTTTATGTACAGCTGTGTGGTGCATTTTAGAGCCTATGCAATGTGGCAATGAGGAAAATGTATATTTGTTGTTTTCTGGTGGAGAGTTCTGTAGATGTCTATTATGTTTATTTGACACAGTACTGAGTTCAGGTTCTGAATACCTTTGTTAATTTTCTGCCTTTAGGATCTGATACTGTGAGAATGGGATGTTGAAGTCTCCCACTACTATCAGGTGAGAGTCTAAGTCTCACTAAAGGTCTCTACAAACTTGCTTCATGAATCTGGGTGTTCTTGTGTTGCATGTGTATATATTTAGGATAGTTAGGTCTTCTTGTTGAGTTCACCCTTTACCATTATGTAATGTCCTTCTTTGTCTTTTTTGATCTTTGCTAGTTTAAAGTCTGTTTTTTTCTGAAATTAGGATTGCAAACCCTGCTTTCTTCTGTTTTTCATTTCCTTGGTAGATTTTGTGTTATTATGCCAACTTGTCTGTGTTGTTGCTTTATAGTGGTGTATGTGTTTAAGTGTGTTTTTCTAGGGGCTGGTAACAGTACTTTCCTTTCTGTATTTAGTACTTCCTTCAGGAGCTCTTGTAAGGCATGTTTGGTCATAACAAATTCCATCAGCATTTGTTTGTCTGAAAGGATTTTATTTCTCCTCTGCTTATGAAGCTTAGTTTGGCTGGATATGACATTTTTGTTTGGAATTTCTTTTCTTTGAGGATGTTGAATATTGGCTCTCAATCTCCTTTGGCTTGCAGGGTTTCTGCTGAGATGTCCATTGTTAGTCTGTTGGGCTTCCCTTTGTAGGTAACCTGACCTTTCTGTCTAGCTGCCTTTAACATTTTTTCTTTCATTTCCATTTTGGAGAATCTGATGTTCATGCATCTTGTGGATGATATTCTTGTGAAGTATCTTATGAAGGTTCTCTGCATTTCCTGAATTTGAATGTTGGCCTCTCTAGCTAGGTTGAGGAAGTTTTAATGGATGATATCCTGAAATATATTTTTCAACTTGCTTTCATTCTTCTCATCTCTTTTAGTGACATCAGTGAATTGCAGATTTGGTCTCTTTACATAATCCCATTTTTTAAATTCCTTTTCATTCCTTTTCCTCTATTCTTCTCTGTCTTATTTCAGGAAGCCAGTCTTCAAACTCTGAGATTCCTTCATCAGCCTAGTCAATTCTGCTACTAATACTTGTGATTGCATTATAAAATTCTTGTAGTTTGTTTTTTTAGCTCTATCAGGTCAGTTATATTCTTTTCAATACTGGCTATTTTGTCTGTCAGCTCCTGTACCATTTTACGGTGATTCTTAGCTTCCTTGTATTGGATTTCCACATATTTCTGCATCTCAATGATCTTCATTTCTATCTGTATTCTGAATTCTGTTTCTGTCATATCAGCCATCTCAGCCTGGTTCAGAACCCTTGCTGGAGAGCTAGTGTAGTCATTTAGAGGAAAGAAGGCACTCTGGCTTTTTGAGTTGTCAGACGTCTCGTGCTGGTTTCTTCTTATCTTCGTGTGCTGATATTCCTTCAATCTTTGAAGTAGCTGTGCTTTGGATGGGTTTTGTTTTTCTTTTATCCCATTTTATAGGACAAATCAAACCCTTGAGCGTTTGACTGTGGTATATAAGGTGGGTCAGTCAACTGGTTTTATTCCTGGAAGACTTTAGGGGGCCAAGGCTCAGTTCACAACTTCTGGACTGCATGCTTTAACTCTGGGGACTGGTATCAGGCCTTGACTTTGTTCTCTGGCTTCTCAAAGTTAGAAACTCCCTGAGCTGGGGTGGCGGTGGTCCTGAAATATTCTCTAACCATTAATAGCAGTACTCCGAAGGATGGTGCCAGCCAAAGCATTTCATAGGGCAGTGGCAGCGTGATCCATCCTCATGTTCATGTGTCAGCAGCAGCTTCAGTGCAGCAGGGTTTGCTATTGTCGGTACCTAGTTTCACTCTGGGAGCAGTGTTGGCATAGGGGTGGGGCACTGGTGAGAGTGGACTTGTGGGCTCTATGTCCACCAAGGCTCTGACTACAATGTCAGTATTATAGGGGTACATGCACACATGTGCACTAGTGGGGCAGGGAAACTACGATCTGCCTACTCACATACACATTGTCAAAGTAATGTAGGGGGTGGCCACAGGTCCCAGAGAGTTGAAGTTGGGAGAGGGAGCTGGTGGGCTGGCACATGGCTGTGGGGTCTGCCCCACTGAAACTCTCTGCCAGTCAGGTATTGTCCACCAGTGTAGTAGCAATGATATAGGTCCCCAGGTTTCCTGAAGCTGCACTGCAAGGAGGTGTGGCCAAGCTGAGGCACCTGGAAAGGCCAGTAGATCTAGGGGTATTCAGGTTGAACCAGCTCCATCTGAAGAGCAAGATCACCCTACAGAGTTCAGGTCCAACACTTTCCCTAGGGATAGAGTCTACTATGGGAGCAAGTTGAGCCTAGAGGGATGGGTTTCCTTGGCCATACTCCACAACAGGTGCTCCTGCCTCAAACCCTCTGGGCTCCACACCAGAGGAGGTGAGAGCAGGTTGTTCCTTGTCAGTTCAACTCACCTATTCCCCTGGAGTCATTGGGGGCCAGGAAGGAGTGCCAGTGTGCTGTAGCCCATACAAGGTTCTCAGCTTCCTCCTCCTTCAGCCCAGCTTCTGTGTCTTCCCCCTGGGCACTCTCAATGCCTTTCCGCTGAAGATCTTTAAGACTGGACTTGTCATCTCAGTCCCTTGGGGGCAGCTATTGTACTTTGCTGCATCTAGTTGGCCTTCTTGCCCATCCCTATTCTAATATCTTTAATTTACCATTTTTTACAGGTAAACATGATCTCTCCCAAACCCCATTTCTCTTCACAAGTTTTACTTTTTCTGTGAAAATAGAATGAATGTTTTAAGAGACTGTCTAAATTTCTACACTGCCTATTACATTGTATCATTTTGAGGTTGCGATTTTGAGAATGGCTTTCTTTTCAGATGAGTTCTTTGAGATAGTAACACTAATTCTTTATCACTAAAAGGCGGATAATCACAGAGATTTTAGTGTTTCACTTTTCTCTCAGCCTGATGTTCATTATAAAATCAACCACTAACACTGTTTAAACTTACTGTTTTTTTTTTTTTTTTTTTTCATTTCTGTGTTTATACATATCTGTGAGGTAGAGATTTTGGCTAGGACATCCAAACCATTAATTAAAATATATGCATAGAACTGAAGACATGAGGTTTTAAATTCAATTATCTGGTTTGCTATGAAGGCTTTATTTTCATGTGAAAAAAATCTCAAGAATATCACAAAGTATGAAAGTTGATATCATACAAATGAACAGGCATTATTATTTCTCCAAATTTATAGTTCATGTGTAAATTTTTCTGTATATCTTTGAATTACTTTTCTATCTCATTACATTTCTTACTATTACTATTAAGAGAGTAACAACGTCTGCATTGACAGAAAATTTGTTATTTATACTTTCCACTTATATTTGATGAGTTTTTTCATTCAAAAATTTTAGATTGCCTAAAAATATAACCCATATGGTGTTTGAGCTTAGTGGCATCAGAAAACTATGCATTTGAAGTGGCTGAAAGTATGTGTGTAAAATTAAGTTCAGACATTTATTGTATCTTTTGTAAGACATTACAAATAAAGTAATTCTTTTTTATTCTAGATAAATTTTTCAACTTATTTATGGTCATTGTTTTGAGTTGATAAAATACTCCTTTGGAAACTGATGTCTATAGTTGAGATTAATAATGTTCCCTGTGCTTTTAGTGTCCAAATTGCAGATCTGAAATGTTGAACCAAAATAAAACATCTTTCAAATGCTGAAAAATGAAATCCCTTAAAATTATATGTGTGTCTTTAAACCTGAATAAATCATTCTTTTAAAATAATCCAGTCCTAATTTTATTCACTTATGAAAGAGAATAACCCCAAAGCATTATTAATTACTTTTTGTAATGAACTGAGTTCAGAATATCTATAAAAAGTTGTTTTTACTAATGAAATTTAAAGGTATGCATAATTAATGTTAAACTGAATAGATACTTTAGATATTAGTAGTTAAGCTGTACTCTTGAAAAAGGAAATTTATGCAACCAGCGTAGCAGGTAGTAGAAATGGTTATTGTCTAACTTTAAATTAGCAATTTCTTGATTAAAAAGCAAATAAAAGACATTAAATACTCAAGCCTGAAATAGGAAAACTGGGAAAAATTATAATTGTAATAAATGTGTTGTTCCCCAGTTAAATATTGGCACTCCAATAATCTTTTTCTCTTCCTATTAAAAGTAACAAATTCGTTCATCAAAACTGTGTAGTGCTTAATAGTTTACCTTATTCTGTTTTCTCTGATTTCACATCTATCAAATAATCAAAACTACTGCATTAAATGCTAGCCTAGTGCCTAGTTTCATTATTCAAGAGGAAGTTACAGTAAATCATAATGATATTTGAATTTAACAGGAGTAACTGGAATGAGAAAAAAAAAATACTAGGATTGCATAGGAGTAGTAAGTGACCAATTACAAGAACAAATTGTAACCCATATGCTCTATCTAAAAAGGTGTAGCAAACTAATCAATATGTAAAGAGTTTCTATAAGGGACTAGAGTCTTAGAACAGGTTAAATGTAATACCATCGTCCTGGGCTGAAAAGTAGATTCACAGTAACATTTTGGGAAGAGGATGAGAATCTATGTATTAATAGATTGGGAACAAACTCCCAGCGAAATGGTCTAAAAGGAACAAATGTGAGTGGAATTGTTCCAGGTCACTGAATTGGTGTTCAATATAGTATGCAAGCTCTGGAGAAATTAAAATGCTAGAAATAGGAAAATTAGGCCAATTGACAGTTAAAATGAACAAACTCGACATGTGAAATATGGGCAAGCTTGGTTAGAACACAGGTGGCAAATAATTGCCTTTCTGGCAAACAAAGTAATAGATTCATAAATCAATACAAATACAAATCTTAATATACTTTCTTGGGAGATCTAAGTATTAGATCTGTTCTGTCCAATAAGATAGCCACTAGTCACATGTAGTTATTTGCATTAAATTTAAATTAATTAAAATTAAAATGTAATTCTGAATCTGCAGTAGACATTCTCAAGTTCTCAGTAGTCTCTTGTGGCTTCTGGCTACCATATTCTCCATTATGAATATAAACATTTCCACTACTGAAGAAAATTTAATTGGTACTGTTTTAGGTGGACACAGTGATTCAATTTGGACAGTCTAGGGCTATGAGGTGCAATTTTCATGATTAAAAAAACTCATGCCAATAGAGAATATAACCTATTTAGGGCCTTAAAATAAATATGGATGAGGCAATGAATGTTATAAATGACTACAGAGCTGTTCATGTTTCCAGGAAAAGGTGTAAAATATAAGCAGTTGTTCCCTCAAAATTCAGTAAACAAAATAAAATAACAAGACACTTCCATTTATGCTGGAACCATACATTTAAAAAAATAAAATTAGAACAAAACAAGAAAGAATGCTGAGAGTCAATATATCCAAACCAGAAATTAAATAATCTAAAATGCTGTTTAGAATGTCATAACTGAAAGTTTTACTTTTGTTTAGGATGTAGAAATTCACAATACACAACTGTTCCTTTGGTAGTGATTGGAGAATAACCAAGAAACCTAAAAAACAACAACAAACTACATATGTATTTCATAAGCACAAAATCAATCTATAAAAAGATACACGAAGCAAATAAATTCAAGTTAAGAATGAGTCCTTCGTAGATGAGTACTGATCAAATCACCAGAAACATTTGTTGGATCATGAATCTGAAGGATTGGATCTGCCTTAGAAAAGGAGGCTGCTGTAAGCAGAATCAGTAGAGTAAGCAGAATCAGTAGAGGCTGAAAAGCTATGGGGGTTGGCCTGGTGGATTGGTTTCATATGTTCAAAGAAGGCTATTTTACCTACCTGCCAATACTTCTCATGGGACTTTTGCTGAATATAGTGGTGGTGGTAGTATGAGAGGCTGGGATCTGTTCTGCTAATGGGATTTGGCGGGGAGAGAGAAAGAGAGAAACTCCATAATATTATAATTCTTAGATATAAAAATTATGCTAGAGGAAAAGTTCTATAATATACACAGTGCATAACTTGGTCTCAAGACTTTTAAAGCAGAGGTAAACTTAAATTAATTTAATTGCAACACAGTTCAATCTAGCAGAATTCCCAATTAAATAAAAATGATTAGCATCTTTTACTATCTGATGAACAAAGAAAGAAATTTTTCTCTCTGAAGAAAATAGTATTTTTCTTAATCTCTTTGATTCTTTTAATCAAAAATAGTCACCCTGAAGTATAAATTAGATATGTGAAGAATAAATAAAATTAGGCCATAATCAAGAGAAAAATAGTCATAAGAAGTAGATACAGATGTTAGAAATAGCAACTGGCCTTTAAAATTACAGTTATAAATAAAGAAATCAGAAGAAAAAATGGACAAAATAGATGAAAAGTACAAAGATTTTAAAAAATAGAATTTCTAATAAAGACGCAAAATAGCATTCTATAACTGAAAAATGTACTATCATAAATTGATTTAATAACATACAGGACAGAGAAAAAGAAAGGAACAGTAAACATAAGACAGACAATAGAAATTACCAAAGCAAAAAATAGGGGAAACATCAAATAACAGAAAAGACTGCTGAAGAAACTATGGACCATATCAAAATCCTAACAAAAATATAAACTGGAGTTGTAAAAGTTGTGAAAGATTGAATGAAGTAATATAATGAGTTGATAAAGAGGGAGAATTCCCTGTTATTCAAGAAATACAGAAAACTTGAAAAAAATATAAAGATATAAAGACAATCAAATAACAATATATTGTGGACATAATGCTAAAAACTAGAGAGAAAAGAAAAATTTTAGAGAGGAAACAAAGACACATTACATTCGGAACAAAAATAACAATGATTTATGCCAGACATCATAAAATGGGAAAAATAAAATAATGCCTTGAAAGATGGAAAGAATAAAAAGCAAACAGTTTTCCTAGAATTTTATACACAACAAAACTCTTTAAAAATAAATCTTTTTTAATTTCTAAAAATGAAAGGCTGACAATTCTTCACCAGTAGGAACATATTACAAGAAATACTAAGAAATTTCAGAGAAATCTTTCAAAATAAATTAAAAGGATCCCAGATCAAAATATGGATCTACAGGATAAAATGAAAGAGAAAAGAAATGGGATATATAAGCATATGCAAAGGACTGTACTTTTAAATTAAAGAAACCATTTGAAAAAACTATTATACTAAAAGTCCAGAAAAGCAGTTTCAACAACAACAAAAAAAAAAACAAAAATTGACATAATTAGGCTAAGGAGCTTCTATAGAGCATACATAGCTATCAACAGAGTAAAGAGACAGCCTACAGAATGGGAGAAAATATTCACAATCTATGCATTCAATAAAATATCCAGAATCTATAAGACTCTTAAATAATTGAACAAGTGAAAAACAAATGACCCTATTAAAAGTAGGCAGAGGACATGAACCGATACTTCTCAAAAGAAAATATAAAACCGATCAAAAAATATATGAATAAAAATGCTCAACTTTACTAATCACCAGAGAAATTCATATCAAGACAACAATAAGAAACTATCCCATATAAGTTAGAATGGCTATTATTAAAAAGTAAAAAAATAACAGATGCTGGCCAGGTTGTGAAGAAAAGGAAACCCTTATACACTACTGGTGAGAATGCAAATTATTTAAGCCAATGTGAAAAGCAGTTTGAAGATTTCTCTAAGAATTTAAAACAGAACTACCATTTGATCCAGAAATCCAATTACTGGGTAAATATCCCCCCAGAAATAAATTGTTCTATCAAAAGGACATATTCACTTGTACATTCATCGCAGCATGATACACCACAGCAAAGACATAGACTCAACCTAGGCTTCTATCAACAATGGATTGCATAAAGAAAAGGTGGTACACATACACCATGGCATATTTTACAACCATAAAAAAGAATGAAATTACATTCTTCGCAGAATATGAATGCAACTGAAGGCCATTATCTAGAGTGAATTAGTGCAAGAATAGAAAACCAGATACTGCCTTTTCTTACTTATAAGTGGGAGCTAAACGTTGGGTACACGTGGACAGAAAGATGGGAACTATAGACACTTGGTACTATTGCTGGGGAGAGAGAGAAGTGGGCAAGGGCTGAAAAACTACCTATTGGGTACTATACTCACTACCTGGGTGAGGGAATTATCTGTACCCAAACCTCAGCATCATGCATTATATCCATGTAGCAAATCTGCTTATGTACCCCCTGAAGGAAACCTAATTCAAAGTTAAAATTTAAGAAAACATTATAACATTACTGTATCATGGGGTATATTATATATATAATGTATTTGAAGAGTCTGCCTCCAGGTCAAAACTCTTATGTGTGATTTGTTTATAGGTCAACCCTAGGCAATTACAATGTTTTGCCCAGCAAGCCTCATGTGAGAAGCTGCCTCCATGTATAAGATATGGCACATAAGGCACTGTAACTTTCTGAGAGATGCACAGTCAAGGACTTATCCTCCAAACCATGTACATATGTATATCTGCATTCCTAGTCCTTGTGCCTCTATTTGAAGGCTCCCTGGTTGGGGGCCTCAGCTAAGGGTCTTTCTTTTTTTTTTTTTTTTTTTTTTTTTTGAGACGGAGTTTCGCTCTTGTTACCCAGGCTGGAGCGCAATGGCGCGATCTCGGCTCACCGCAATCTCCGCCTCCTGGGTTCAGGCAATTCTCCTGCCTCAGCCTCCTGAGTAGCTGGGATTACAGGCACGCGCCACCATGCCCAGCTAATTTTTTGTATTAGTAGAGACGGGGTTTCACCATGTTGACCAGGATGGTCTCGATCTCTTGACCTCGTGATCCACCCGCCTCGGCCTCCCAAAGTGCTGGGATTACAAGCTAAGGGTCTTTCTAGGCACCTCCTCTGAGATCTATTTTCCATTTAGGCCCTAACTGATAGAATTTTCCCCACCCTGACTCAGTATTTTTCCACTCCAGGACCTTCTCCAGCTCTTTTCTTGTGAGGACTCAGGTCCATAAAATGGCATCAGGTTTTTTCTAGGAGCTCCTCGACTCTGATATGATTCCTTCAGTCTGTGCTCCCTGTCATCTGACCTTCACCTGGCGCTGTTCTATGGGGAAATATGAAACACCAAAGTGTGGTACTCTTCCCTTTGCCTCTTGCCTGCCCTGTTGTCATGAGTAAATAACAGCCTTTTCAGTTTGGCTTGTCTTAATCGATTAACACCTGCCAGCTTAACTCTGTGTGTGTGTGTGTGTGTGTGCGCGCGCGCGCGCACGCGCGTGTGTGTATGCATATGTATATGCATGGTTGTGAGGATGTATTTATTTTCAATAAAGTGGTAAAATTAATTCAAAATAAATTACACAAGAATAGGAAGAAAATCAATAATAAATGACAGAATTAATCCCAACCAATTCAGCAATCACATTAAATATAGACTATTCAGTCTAAGCAGTACCAGAGATTGTTATTTGGAATAAAACAAAACAAAAAAGATCCAACTCTAAGCTGTCTGGGAGAGTTGTACTTTATATAGACACACATAGATTAAAAGTAAAAGCATTAAACTAGAAGACACAACCACCAAATACTAACCACAGCTTTATAATATGAACATACTTATATCAAACAAATTGTTCTATATGTTGTTGTGAGACATACAACAATATTCCATGAAGATAAATCTTGTTCTCTAGAGGGATCTGAGTTCTTTTTTTTTTTCTTTCTTTCTTTTTTATTGTACTTTAGGTTCTGGGGTACATGTGCAGATCATGCAGGGTTGTTGCATAGGTGCATACATAACCAGGTGGTTTGCTGCCTCCATTCCCCCTTCATCTACAGACTGTGCTGGGTGGGGAGGGATAATGTAGGGGCACCTGAGTTCTAAAGGTCATGACCTTAAGAATGTACCTCGAAAATGGGTTCAGTGTAGGGGAGTTAAAATCTTCAATAATTGTACATTTATCTCTGTCTCCTTTGGTCATGTCTACTTTGCTTCACCCATTTTTTTTGTATTTTAGGTAAAGACAGGGTTTTGCCATATTTCCCAGGCGGGTCTCGAACTCCTGGGCTCAAGTGATCTGCCTGCCTTGGCCTCCCAAATGCTGAGATTACAGGCATGATGCACCAGGCCCAGCTTGGAGTTCTAATTAACAAATCTACTTGGAACATTCTTGTGCAGGTATCTTATAAATGTAAGTACATATAGCTGTTGAATACATACATAGGAATAAAATTGCTGGACAAAATAGTATGTGTATTTTGAATGTTAGTAGGTATTATAAACAAGTTTCCAAAGTGTTTATATAAATTTGTATTTCCACCAGTAGAGAATGGGATTCTATTTTGTTGATATCTGTTTCACTTTTCTTATTGATGTTATAATTCTTATTTTTTAATGTATTTTAATTTTCTCTGAAGCTATATTAATACATATCATTATAGCTTATATTTGCATGTATTTGATGAGTCATGTCAGTGAGAGCATTGTAAATATAAGCTACCATGTGCACACTTTACATGTACAATATGCACGATTTACATGTATACACATTTTACAGTGCATACGATATGCACACATGCAGTTTGCACATGTGTTTGTAGGCATTTCTGTATCTCCCTATAAGATTCCTTTTTAAATCATTTCCCTATTTTATTTTACAGAATTGTATATGTGCTAGACACAAACCCATGATGAGTATTTGTATTAAAAGTAACTTCATCTATTATGTGGATAACATTTAAAATTTTAGTAGTGTTTTGATGAACAGGAATTATTAATTTTAAGTCAATTCACTTCATTAATAATGTCTTTTATTGTGAGCATTTTTGAGTTAAAATAATATGTTGATTTTTTAATGTAATGCTTTTGTTATAAAAAAGATTAGTAGTGCTTCTGGGTGGTAAGATTTGGGATTAAAATTATTTCCTTTTTTTGTATTTTAAGATTTTGTTATAAGGTTGTTAATATTCTTACCTGTTGATGATTGAATTAATCGTACTGCTTAGCTCATTTTAGTTTATGAGCACAGGTCTGCAAAGGACTGTATTTTGTTAATTAAATAACTAATTCTCTTTTTCCTCCTATCCCACTTCCATCCTTCTCCCATGGACCACCATGGCCCATTCTTCTATTTTATGTGTTCTTATGAAAAGGATATTATATCAAACATATTTATTTAATTACTTAAAACATTACTTTGCTTTCACAATTTTTTATTAAGCACTATTTTTTTAAAGAACATTTTATGTTGATATGTGTACATTAAACCTATTGATCCTAGTTGATATATAATATCTTATAGCTTGAATTTACCACATTTTACCTACATACCTAAATGACAGATACACATTGCCTCTGTTGTTCCAGATTGCTCTTCAGAAATATCTGTACCTGTATTAGTCCATTCTCACACTGCTACAAAGAATTACCTGATATTGGGTAATTTATAAAGAAAAGAGATTTAATTGACTCTAGTTGACTCACAGTTCCTCAAACTTTATAAGGAGTATGGCTGGGAGACCTCAGGCAACTTCCAATCATGGCAGAAGGCAAAGGGAAAGCAAGCATGTCTTGCCAAGGTGGAGCAGGAGAGAGAACAAAAGGAAAGTGCTACACACTTTTAAATAATCAGATTTTATGAGAAATCACTCACTCTCCAGAGAACAGCAAGGGGGAAATCAGCCCCCATAATCTAAGCCCCACCTCCCAGGTCCCTTCCAGCACTGGGGATCACAATTCAACAAGAGATTTGGGAAGGGACATAGAGCCACACCATATCCTTTGCCCTGACCTCTCCCAAATCTCATGTTCTTCTCACATTTCAAAACTAATCATGTCTTTCCAACATTCCCCCAATGTCTTAACTCTTTTAGCATTAACTCAAAAAGGTCAGGTCCAAAGCTTCACCTAAAACAAGGCAAGTTCCTTCCACCTATGTGTCTGTAAAATCAAAAACAAATTAGTCACTTCCAAGATACAGTGAGGGTACAAGCATTGGGTAAATATTCCTATTCCAAAAGGGAGAAACTGGCCGAGACCAAGGGGCTTCAGGCTCCATGAAAGTCCAAAACACAGTAAAGCGGTCGTTATTCCTAAAGCTCCAAAATAATCTTTGACTTCATGTATCACATTCAGACCACACTGAAGGGGTAGATTCCCAAGGCCTTATGCAGCCCTGCCTCTGTGGCTCTGTAGGTTACAGCCCCTATGGCTGCTTTCACAGGCTAGCATTGAGTTCCTGTGGCTTTTCCATGCACAGGGTGCAAGCCATCAGTGGATCTGCCACTCTGGAGTCTGAGGACGGTGGCCCTTTTCTCACAGCTCCACTAGGCAGTGTCCCAGTGAGGACTCTGTGTTGGTGCTCCAACCCCACATTTCCCTTCTGCACTGCTCTAGCAGGGGTTCCGCATGAGGGCTTCGCTCCTGTAGCACACTGCTGCTTGGACATCTAGGCATTTTCATACATCCTGTGAAATCTAATTGGAGGCTCCCAAACCTCAACTCTTGTCTTCTGCACATATGCAGGCCAACATCACGTGGAAGCTGCCAAGACTTGGGGTTTGCACCTCCTAAAGCAATGCCAGAGCTGTACCTCGACCCCTTTTCACCATAGCTGGAGCTAGAGTGGCTAGGATGCAGGGCATGATGTTTTGAGGTTGCACAGAGCACTGGGTCTGGCTCATGAAGCCATTTTTTTTTTCTACTGGGCTTCTAGGCCATGAAGGTCTCTGACATGCCCTGGATATATTTTCCCCATTGTCTTGGTTATTCACTTCAGCCCTTCTACTGCATGGTTAGGCTGCAAATTTTCCAAACGTTAATGTTCTGCTTCCCTTTTCAACATAAATTCTAGTTTCAGGTCATTTCTTTGTTTATGTAAATGAGTGTAGGCTTTTAGAAGCAGCCAGGCCACATCTTGAACATTTTGCTGCTTGGAAATTTCTTCCATCAGATACCCTAAATCATCTCAAGTCCCCGTTTCACAGATCTCTAGAGCAGGGGCACAATGCTGGCAATCCCTTTGCTAAAGCATAGCAAAAGTAACTTTTGCTCTAGTTCCCAATATGTTCCTTATCTCCATCTGACACCACCTGAGCCAGGACTTCACTGTTCATATCACTATCAGCATTCTTTGGCCATGTCCATTCAACAAGTCTCTAGGAAGTTCTAAACTCTCCCTTATCTTCATGTTTTCTTCTGATCCCTCCAAACTGTCCCAACCTCTGCTTATTGCCAAGTTCCAAAGTTGCTTCCACAATTTCAGGTATCTTTATAACAATCCCCCCACCACACATCACTGGTAACAATTCTCTCTACTAATCCATTCTCACACTGCTATAAAGAACTACCTGAGGCTGGGTAATTTATAAAGAAATGAGGTTTACTTGATTAACAGTTCCACAAGGTATACAGGAAGCATGACTGGGAGGCCCTGGGAAACTTTCAATCATGGTGGAAAGTGAAGGGATAGCAAGCATGACTTACCATGGCAGAGCAAGAGAGTGAGCAAAGGGGGAAGTGCTACACACTTTTAAACAAAGAGATCTTATGAGGACTCCCTCAGTATTAAGAGAATAACAAGGGGGAAATCTGCTCCCATAATCCAATCACCTCCTACCAGGTCCCTCCCAACATTGGGGATTATAATTCAACGTGAGATTTGGACAGGGATACAGTCAAACCATATAAGTGCCTATCTATAGTACATCAGAGCATGAGGCTGGCTAAAACTTTGTTTTCAATTTTTCTCTACATTTTACTAATCTAACTGAAAAACATGCTTTGATTTATGTTTCTATGATAGCTAATAATTTTGGGCATTTTTTCACATGCTTCTTAAGTCCTTAGGCTTTCTCATTTGTAAGTTGCCTTTTGTTCCCTTTGACAATTTTTAGCTGAAGTTATTGTATTATTCTTCTTGATATGAAGGAATTACTTGTGATAGATTAATTATAATCATTTGATTTTGGTGTTGCAACTATGTGCTATCATGGTACCTTATAGCTATTAATTTTTTCTTAATTGTGTTTCATTATCAACACACATACTGACACACACACACTCACTCTCACATGAGCAAAAACCACTCATTCCTGAGACTAGTAAGATAGTCATATCATTTGCGAATAAGAATAATTTTTGCTTTACCTTCTCAAACTGGCTTGTAAGGAAAACTTTTACCTGTTTTTATTTGGTGAGAGTAGAGTGTTGGCCATGAACATTAGTATGATATCATAGTGTAATGATGATAAGGCACAAAATGTCCCCACTAAATATAATGTTCTCTGTGAGGTTTTAGTACATAATATTAACAATTTTAAAAGGATTCCTTTTATTTCTGTTTGCTAGGAGTTTGCATAAAATCATTATTTTCATAAATATGTATCAAACTTTAATATTGACTTCTTTTCTGCATTATTTGAGACAATTTCTAAAGTTCTCTTTCGTAAATTAATGTGACTTCCTGCATGCTATGGTTTGAATGTTTTCTCTCTCAAATTCATACGTTGAAACCTAATTCTCAATGTGGTATTATTAGAAGAAGGGGACCTTAGGGGGTTATTAGGTCATGAGGTCTGTGTCTTTATAAGCAGGATTAGTACTCTTAAAAAAGTGACCTCAGGGAGCTAGCTAACCCCTTCCAACATGTGAGTACACAAGTAGAAATTCCCAGCTCTGAGTAAAAGGGGCCACCACTAGACAAACAATCTACCAGTGCCTTGATCTTGGACTTCCCAGACTCCAAAACTGTGAGCAGTAAATTTCCATTGTTTATAAGTTACCTAGTCAAGGGTATTTTGTCACAGCAGCCAGAACGACTAAGACACTGGATGGGGAGTGATGTATCTACTGTATATGATGATGTACATACTTTTATTAAACTATTAAATTCAGCTAGGTAATATTTATTTGGGATTTTGCTTCTAAATAGTAGGGTTAATAGTGAGACTCTTTATAATTCATTTCTGTCTTTGTGATATGTAAGACAAAAAGAGAGAAAGAGGAATCCTCTTCTTTGTTTTTTTGAAACAAGATTTCATTGACCTCTTAACATAGCTAGGCAACCTTGTGCCTTTTTATTTTGGAGAACAAACTAACACATATGAATTATTGAAAACTTAGATAAGTGATACTATTAATCGAAACTTAAAACTTTAAAGCAAAAATAGTTGCAGGACATATTTAATTATTATAAAGGAAAAAATTGAAGATGTATTAAAACAATCTAAAATATTTTAAACACCAATTGACTATAACAGCAGAGAGAAATGGATGTTAGGAATTTTACCTGGAGACTAACTCATGCCTTCTAGAACATTATCTAAAAAGAAGAAAAAGAAAAATCAGAGAAATCAGAAGCCTGAATAATATCACTAGTGAACTTGAATTACTCTTTCTGAGGACACACTGGACATGTTAAAAGGTAAACCACAGAAAGGCTAAATTACAATAAACATCATTTAAAACATATTATCTAATAAAAATTAAAAATTGTATCCGTGCACAACTAAAGAAATGGCATATACTTGGAAATAAATTAATTAAAATGTATTTAAAACAAAATTATTATGAAAATTATATTTACATATAAATATGGTGAAAACACTATATGATAAATTATGTGGCACAACTAAAGCATCGAGGGTAATTTATAGCTCTAAATTTGCTTGTTTGAAAATACAAAATATAAAATGAGTGAATGAAACAAGATATGAATTTGAAAATAGACAAATGAGCACAAATAAAGATTCAATAAATATGGAAAGGGCAAAAGTAAACAGAGAACTAAGATGAAAAAAGGGAACACTTCAAAATAAGCATACTGTAAATATAATAAGGCTGATAAAGAATAAAAGAGAAGACATAAATGAAAAAATACATATTAAAAACAAAAGAATTTTAATTGAACAAGTATATGCCAAGACATTAAACATATATCAATGTATACAATACATACATTTATTTTAAAAATTTAATGCCACAATTTTAGCAGAAAGAGATATAAAATTTGAACCAATACATATTCAATATATTTGAGATTTAAACATTCTTTCTAAATATTAGATTTTTAAATTTAAAATAAAATTTTATTTATTTTTAGGTACTTTAGGTTCTGGGGTACATGTGCATATCATGCAGGATTGTTGCATAGTTACACACATGGCAATGTGGTTTGTTGCCTCCATCCTCCATCACCTACATCTGGCATTTCTCCCCAAATTACTAACATAAAATATTATATAAATATTTGTATGAATTAAAAAGTTTAAAAATATTTAATAAATATCTTATAAATATTTTAATGAACATATTAAAGAAATACATTACTACTATATTTATATATAGAAATAATTTTGTAAATAAATAATGAAAGAAGTTAGTAAAGAGTCTTTGCCTAGAAAGTTTTACAGATGAGTTCTATCAAATATTCAAGAAATAGTTCATTATTTTTCCAAGTTTCATGTTAAAATATTTTTATATTATAATAGCACAGAAGTAGAAAATAGAAAATAGCATATTCATAATATTTAAACTTCCCTCCCAAAATAGGCCTCATTTCAATATCTTTAATGTAACACTGCATCTTGAAAACTCTTTATATGAATTTGATATATTTTAATCTTATTACTTTATTTTTGTTATCATTAATCCAAAATTTCAATTTTTTCTTAGTCTTTTATTTGCATAGTTTATATTTCTTATACTTTTTGTATAACAGGTAGCAGTTGATTTTATACTTTATTTTCAGTATTCTCAATTTTCATTGATTTGTTTTATTTGTGTTTTAGGTGTACAAATAATAAAATTTGAATATTGAAAATCTAAATTTTTTAAAAAATACAAATATTTATCCATGTGCATTGGCCGTACCAAAAAAAAAAAAAAAAAAACCAATTGTAATGATTATATCTCTTTGGTTTTCATTTTAATAATGTTTCTGCTTTATCACCAGTAAGAATTACAAGATTCTGACTTGTTTGCCAATTTTTTTTCTATTAAGGCAATATCATTGAATAAATTATTTTAGCTTTTTAAAATAGGTATATTTATTTGTTTCATACTTACTTTTAGTATAAGTTCTAATGATTATATGGATTTTTTTCTTTTAAGCCTATAATATGATTTATATTATCCAAATCAACAATCGGTGTGGGTACCATCCAGACATTTAAATCCGAACTGTGAGCCAGATACCAAAGAAGAGACTTGTAGAGGATCCTGCAGTCGCAGAGATGGTGAGACTAACATGGAGGGTGAGTACTATTCCCACAAGGGGAACATGCCGAACATCACCACCAACTTGGGGTCAAATTAAAAAATCTTTCACAAATAGTGGAGGAAAAGCTGAAGAAAGCAGGGCAGCATATTATGGTAATCATAATGATAGTTATCACAAAGTGAGTATTTCTGGAGTGAGGATAGAAGTAAAAGGAAATTTTACACATTGGGCATATATTCTTTCCTTCCTTTAATGATCTCTGGCCTTAATATTTTTCACAATAATTTAGAAAATAAAACAATGATGTTTTGGTCATCAAAGCCTGAATGCAAATAAAGAATGGTCCCCTAAGTTAGGAACATTAATCTAGGAAGTCTGTGTTGTGATAGAGGCTGAGGTGCTGTGCAACAATTTCTATGGAATTATTATTGATTATTGGTCCCCTAAGGGGATACTTAGCAATGATTGCACTGGTCAGTCCTCTTGTAGGTAACATGGAATTCAGATGGCAGATTAAGAGCTACAATTATTTAGAATTTATACATACTGAGATGAACAACTCTATTGTGCAGAGAAATGGGGGATTAATACAGCCACGACCAAAAACAGTATGGCCAATGTTAAGAGCTGAATAAAACAAAACAAACAAAAAAATTTTTGAAAAATATCTATGGACCTAAAACCAGTAAGAGTCTGGGAAGGAAAATATAATAGAAAATCAGGCCCTAATTCTTATTCATTAGTTTACAAGAAATGAAAACTTTTCAGATTCAGAACTGTATTAAACGCCCCCACTCCCCATATCTTTTGGTGGTGGGAGAGTTTTAGGTTAACTTTAGGAACTCTAAAAAGTATGAGACTAAACATAATTGAGAGAGAATAAAACAGGACCTAGAAAGGCCTTTAGACAGCAAGCAAGGAGGAGGGACCCAGAGGGCCATCGATGCCCCTTTTCAGCAGGAAGTAGTTACAGAAGAATGGCCTCCGCCCTATTTCCCAAAAGATTTCTGGGTCTCAACTCCTTAAGGAAAAAATGTAGGAGTAGGTAGTTAGGCTCCAATGTACTTAAGGAAGCTGCTGATAGATTGGCAGCCCTAAAATGTAGAGGATCTATGATTGCTGTTATGATTATTAATGTTTTCTCTTTGTGTAGTTTGCAAGTATGGATTCAGAGGTCTCTGAGAAATGGCTCACCAGGATGGAGCTGAGTTTGCTCACCTAGTTTTGTTGAAATAAAGAAAGGGGAGATGTTGAGAAACATTACCCTGCCCCTATGACTCCATTGTGGAAGTTACTTTTAGTTTGTAATGAGTGGTAGGTGGGTAACAGCTACCTACCTTTTATATTCCTGAGTTATGTGTATATGTAGGACACCTGTGTATTAATAAGAATCACCTGTCCAAGAGTAAATATGTGGATGAATCTCTGCTCAGGGCCTTCAGTCCTGGAGAGCTGTCAGCCCCACAGGCTCTCAGGCTGTTGGTCCCCAGATAGATCCACTCTGCTATCTGGGATCCACTCTGCTATCTGGGATCCACTCTGCTATCTGGGTGTCTGCCTCTCAATACCTTCAGCCCACCTGGGTGGGAGTCTCCCGACTGAGCTGGTACTCGGTAAATCCCCATGTTGTGCTATTAAATACTAGGTCTCATTCATTTTTTATAACTATTTTTTGTACTCATTAACCATCTTATCTCCCTCCCACATACCCCAATACCCTTGCCAGTCTCTGGTACCCCATCCTTCTATTCTCTATCTCCATGAGTTCAATTGTTTTGATTTTTAAATTCCACAAATAAGCAAGAATATTCGATGTATGTCATTTCATGCCCAGCTTATTGCACTTAAATAATGACTTCAGTTCCAGGTTTTTGCAAATAACAGAATCTCATACTTTTATTTTTTTGGCTGAATAGTAATCCATTGTGTATAAATACCACATTTTCTTTATCCATTCATCTATTGATGGGCACTGAGGTTGTTTCAAAATCTTAGCTATTGTGAACAGTACTGCAACAAACATGGGAGTGTAGATATCTCTTCAATATATTGATTTCCTTTCTTTGGGGTATATACCCAGCAATGGGATTGCTGGATCATATGATAGGTCTTTTTTGTTTTTTTGAGGAACCTCCAAACTGTTCACCATAGTGGTTGTGCTAATACATTCCTACCAGCAGTGTATAAGGGTTTCCTTTTCCCCACATCCTTGCCAGCATTTACTATTGCCTCACTTTTAGATAGGAATCCCCTTTCTAACGTTAGTGTATTAGTAGTAGCCAACTGTACTGAGAAGCAGAATAAATTGTCTGTAGAGTAGGTTCTGTCCAGTAGAATAGCAATCTTGTAGTCGGAAGCAGTAGTTAGCCAAGCAGAAGATCTAGAACATTCTCTTAAGACACCTGGAGAACTCTTGGGACTACTAATATATTTCTTTTGTCTTTCTTTTTTTTTTTGAGACAGAGTCTCTCTGACGCCTAGGCTAGAGTGCAGTGACACAATCTCGGCTCAACCTCTGCCTCCCATGTTCAAGCAATTCTCCTGCCTCAAGTTCCTAAGTAGCTGGGAATATAGGCACATGCCACCAAGTCTGGCTAATTTTTTGTATTTTTAGTAGAGATGGGGTTTTACCGTGTTGGCCAGACTGGTCTCAAACTCCTGACCTCAGGCGATCCACCAGTCTTAACTTCCCAAAGTTCTGGGATTACAGGCGTGAGCCACCATGACTAGTCACTAGTATATTTCTTTAAGGAGCGATTCTGATAATTATCTAGTCATTTAGTTCTTTGACATTTATTTGAATGCCTATGATATGCTGTTTCATGACCTACAGATTTTGAAATGCATAAAATCTCAAACAGAAGATTGGGTCCAAAAATAAAAGGACAATCAACTAAATATGTAAATGTCTGTTGGACATAACTATCAATAAGTACAATAAGACATGGTGAGGAAGCATTGCACAGTGAGCAAGGGAAACTGCTTTTAGATGAGGTGGTAGGTAATGCCTCTCTGATAAGATGGTGTTTGTGTGGAGGCCTGAGTCAAAGAGGAGCTCTAGTCATGAGGATGTCTGGGAGCACAGCATCCAGGAGGAGTGGAAACAGCAACAACTTAAGAATGTTACACTCAGTGCATTTGTGCTTAGTGTACAGTGCTGGTGAGTCTTGGCTCAGTGTGCCTCTCAGGAGTTGGAGAGAGTAAATTAAAAGAATGGTAGGGAACAAAACAGGTGAGGCCATGGAGGTGGTGCTAAGGGTTAGAGTTTATATCCTAAATGAGATAGTGAGCCATTGAAGGGTTTTGTATACATTTCTGTAGATGTTCAGAACACAGACTCTGGAGGAAATAGCACTGATACTTTTCTGGATGTCGGAAGTAAAACAAGTTACAGCATAGATAAGGTCTCTGCACTCACTGAGTTTTCTAGGAGAGACCTGTCAAGAGCTTATCTACTTATACTTTAACATTTTTTCTTTGTCATACCTTAGGGTGCATGCCATGGGTGGGACTGGACCGAGTGATAGGGGACAGAGATAAGAGAAGGCTTCACTTTATTTTCTCGTTGCCTCTAAAATCTGCTTCTAGGCCCGTTACTTACTTTGCTTATAAGTAAACAGGGTGAAGTCAGGCATGTGGATCATATGAAAGACACCTGTAAGCTAATTAAGTCTAAGCAAGTAGGACTAATGTACTTTTTACTGTTGGTTTTTGATAATTTCTAGTATTTTGATAATCATGTTTTAAGAAAACCTACAATTTGAAAAACCAATTTTGGTGACTTCTCCGGTCCCTCCTGTCGGACCACAGAACCTCGCCCGGGAAATAAAAATTAAAAAAAAAAAAAAATTTCATAGATTCATTCAATAGTTTAATTTTAAACCCTAGTCTTTTATCTCTTTCTTATCACTGAATGAAATTTTTCAGGATCTTTAATATATTTATGGTTATTTCAACCTTTTAAGTTTTGTATTGATTACATTGGTTCAAAGTATAAAAGACAATTTATATATATATAAAATCTACAGATCATGTTTAGAGAGATTTCTGATCTTGAGATAAAGACAAATTTGTTAAAAGTTTTATTAGTAAACATAATATTCTTCATGTAAACTTCTCTGTTATTATATACAAGGTATAAATATCCTGTCCTCCTGTTTATAAATGCAGATGATTTGTTTACTATGGGAAAAAAAAACTATTATTTGGGATGTATAACTTGTACCAGAAAATGTTTCTTCAGTTACCGTCACAGTGCCTGCCTGATGCAGCAATATTTTTCTCCTCAAATGGTAAGTGTATTTTTTAGTTTTCCCTTATTTTTCTTCATAAAATTTTGTGATAACCTAAAAATACAGAAATTTGTTCTGTGTATGTTTATACTTTTAACCATGTCTTTTTTTTTAACCTCCTAACATTAATTTCTTGGCTGAGGAAATAGACAACAGGAAATGCCAAGATACTATTAATTCAGACACCATCTTAAAGACTATAACTTGGAAAGTGGATTGTCAAATGGAATAATTTTACTTCTCTCATTCTACATCTTACTACTAAAAAATGTTTTAGAGAGCATATAACATCTCTTATCTCCTGAGCCTGTAGAATTATTTTCAGCAAGGTAAACTGAGGACCTCAGTTATTTCAGAAGCCTATACTTTAACACTTTTCTCTGGCATATATTAGGGTGCATGCCATGGGTGGGACTGGACAGAGTGAAAGGGGACAGAGATAAGAGAAGGCTTCCCTTTGTCTTCTCATTTCTCATTGCCTCTAAAATCTGCTTCTAGACCCTCAAACAGAATATTTTTAAATATAAAATAAGAGATAGGCAGTGAACATACAGAAATAGCCACATAGAACTTTCAGACCAAACAAAAAGCAGGAGTGACTCCCTTCTTGACAGGCTTTTTATTAAGTAATTTGTTCTAACTATAAAGCATCAACCGGATGGCTGATAAATCCATGAGAAAACAGAAGTTAGATGCTAATAAATATTTATTTTCTGCATTGAATTTTAGTTATTTTGGTTAATATTTTATTTCTACTCCTATAGCCACTTATATAAATTTTCCTGGATGGGTCCTTATTCTAGTAACAATAATGATGCTTCAGAATCAAAAACAGAGATTTGACAGGTAGTACAAAGTCATGCTAGTATACTAGGTAAATAGCATCCATTACAGAACATCTATTATGGAACACTGTCTTTATGAAGCTTATTCCTTTCTGTACTTCTGTATTAGACCAATCTTGTTGACTCCTGAATTTGCCCACTCTTGATAATTATTTTAAACTTTAAATGTTAGATGGGCCACTGTAATTACACACAATCATGTCTCATTCTTTTATTGAATTATTTTTCTATATTTCCATTGAGCATTAGCAGTCTGCATAATTACAAACTATCAATTGGATGGATTTTCTGTAAATTTAATCAGAAAATAAATGACACAAGCTCTTTTAGTATCTTTACAAATTTAGTAATTACTGTAAGACACCATGAGATATATCTATGAACTCAAATTCAATAAAACCATGATTTAGAGTTTCTTTCTTAGAAGACATATTTAGATGATGATGTGATAAATTTGATACCATTGACATAACACTAGATAATTTTTAGAGTTTTTGCAGAATAAATTGTTTCACATTTTTTTACATATATATGTATATATGAGAAGTATATTTTTATTTTAAAATTTTAAAAACAAATTTCTTATAAAGCTATATAAAAGTCATTACATTCTTCTTAATTTTTGTTCCATAATTACTTTATTCCCTTCTGATTACATTAAGTCTATCAAAGTAAAAATTTTAATTGTCAGAAGTTTCTCCCACCTACCCTCTTCCCTCTATCAAAACATTTTCAATAATCTTTTTTTCTTCTTCCCTTTTTAGTAGCCTTACTCTATTAATATATATTTTTCTCCTAAATAAAATGTGTATTTTCCTGAAAGTCCCTTACCTAATTAATTATTAAATGTTGTTGTTTTCTTTTGGCCTGTTTTTTTGTAGAGATTGTTTTTCGTCCTCTGAAACACTGACAATTGAATGTATCTCTTTAAGCTGATACTGCATATTTTTTAAAAAAATTTCTTGCCTTTGGTCATATTTGCTATAAACCTTTAGAAAAATAAACATGTTTATACATGAAAATTACTATTAAAAATAAAATTTAAATGCATTTTATTGGCAAGATACTTAAATTAAAATGCAGTATAACCTTAATATAAAAATTAAAAGCTCAAATTGAGTATCATCTTATTGTTGTAGAATTATCTTAAATATATTCTTTTCCCACTAAAATTTCCTTTGCTAATAAAATCCCTTCAACTCTTTCAATGTCCTTCCTGGTTTTTACTTTTCTGCCCTTTTAATTTCATTTTGAATAATTTCTCCAATTTCTATAAGACAATCCATCCTTTTCTGCAAACAGTCTCTTTATTTTTACTTGCTTTTCCTCATTAGTTGCATCTCTATTCTCATAATATCCAAGATCATATTCTTGTCTTCCTTCTCTTAGTCTTTATTTCCTTGGATAACTCTATTTAGTTACCATAATTTGATCTTCTTTGAACTTTGTCTCATTTCACTGAAACTGGAAGAATCATGAGTACATACTAGGAATTTTCTATGGTTAGCCACTTCCAAGCACACTTCTTATTTTATAATGTTTACATTCATTTTAATCTACTTCCTTTTTAATTATAGCCTCAGAAGTTATTTTTTCTTTTCATTATCTTACTTCCACACCTCTGGCTAAGGTTATCATATATTTTATCTCTCAAATAGGAACACTTTTGTGAGTGAAAAGAGGATAGCAGGAATTAATTAGATCTGACTCAGATCTGTAATATGGTCACATTACATCTGAAAGAGTAGAAATTAAAGAGCCAGAGCTTATTCTTGCTTTGTCTCTTTTGTGTTTACTCACAAATAAGTGGAAATATGGTTTCTTCTGTTTTAAGTGGGGGAAAAAAAAAACCCTAAATATGGGAAAAGTAGAAACTTCTTCTCCTTTCTTCTTCCCATCTAATAGATTTAGAACAAGGATTTTGTTGTGTAGAGAATAGGAAAATTAAGGAAGAGCTGGAGATTATATTACATGATTCAGAGAAAACCAATAGTAAAACTTTACTTATTAGGGAAAAGTGGAGAATCACAGCAGATAGAGCATTTTGGAACCCTTAAGCCAGGTACAGTCAGATATCTAAAGCAGTAGGTTCTCAGCATGAGAGAATTGTAGTGATGCATATTTTGCAAGGGTTGGAAGCAGCTTAATTGGACATCAGGTGATGACTCATTTTTACAAAGGAAGATTGCATGAAGAGAGCAACAATTTGTCAATTAGGGTAAGACATTAGAAAATAAGAAGGTGATTTTCTTACTAAAACTTAACAAAAATGCAGAAAGGTGGCCATAGGCTCACCATATTATTTAATGTTGAAAAATGTCAATTAGTTTTGTGAATTTAATAGCAAGCTATAGAACTATTGAATGAAATTCACTCTGACAAAACAAAAAAATTTTCATAGGCTGGAATGGATCTAAGTCTGCAACTGGTGGCTTAATGATGGAAAGTATCTGCAAGGACTGAGAACTAGACATCATAGGACAATAAAGCTTGGCCACCTGAAGGTACAAATTTTCTATTCTATCTCTGGAGTTCATGGGGGCTTTGATTAATTTTCAGTTAATTTTTTAAATACATACATATGCCCAAGTCAAGCTTATAAATCTTTTATTTCTCAGTAAACTTTTTCCTGTTGAATTCTATGCAAGACTATTATGGCTTTGCTCAATATTTTGTTCCACTCCTTATAAGTATAGCTCAAAATATCTAAAAATTCTACATTATACAAAAGAGAACTGCTGTATAATCTGGGACAGTTGTGTATATTTACATTTATACATGTATATTTAATTTTATGTTTATATTTAATATGTATTTAACTAATAGTTATTTCCAATACTACAAAAACTTAAGAATGATTGTTTTGGATTTTTCCCAAATGCTTTAGAACTATGAAGGTTTTGAAGGTGTTTTTCCAGTTTGCCCAACAAAGTGTGTGGATTTATGTAAGAGAAAATACAAAGCAGAATACAATGTTATTTATTATCCTTAAGATCACTGAGACCTATAGAAGTAGATCTTGGTAGATACATAAATATGAAATAACACAGGTATAATGTTTTGCTTAGTACAAAAAAAACACAGAGAAAATCGATTCTCTACAAATTGACCCAATTATTGATGTCAAAAAAACTGTAATCATTATATTTATTTATCTTATTAATATTCATAAAATATAAAAGTTTTAGTTTATTCATCTGAACATCCATGTGTAACGCCATCTGGGAACTTCTTTGTTACTTGTGTAAATCGTTATATTTTCTGTAAAGATAAGTAAATATTTAGTAATATTATTATATCACTTGTAATGAAGTATGATAGATAAATAATGAATAAACAATCACCGTGGGTTGTTAAACAGATGCATTCTAAAATTTTGAAATAAGTCTAAGTCAATGTGACTGCTTAAAACCTACATACAAATAAAACAATCTAATGATGAATGTTGAGATTTATAAGATTTCAATTTGGGCAGTACAAAAGGAACCACACAACTTTTAAATCTTTAAGAGTTAAACAGGAACTCTTAACTAGCTGGGCGTGGTGGCTCATGCATGTAATCCCAGCACTTTGGGAGGCTGAGGCGGGTGGATCATGAGGTCAGGAGTTCCTGACCAAGCCTGGCCAGCATGCTGAAACCCCATCTTTACTAAAGATACAAAATATTAGCTGGGCGTTGTGGCATGTGTCTCTAATCCCAGCTACTTGGCAGGCTGTGGCAGGAGAATTGCTTGAACCCAGGAGGCGGAGGTTGCAGTGAGCCGAGATGGCACCATTGCACTCCAGCCGGGGTGACAGGCCAGACTCAGAAAAACAAACAAACGAAAACAAACAACAACAATAGCAACAGAAACAGGAACTCAGTGAAAATTGGTTCAAAAACCTTTGTTCCCAGTCGAAGAGACAGATCTGGAAATTCAAAGAGGCTTGATAATCTGGTAAAAATCAGAGTCATTTAGTACTTGGATTAGACTTAACATCTGGGTAACTGATGCAGCTTCTCCTAGTTTCTTTATATTCACATTTTAGCTGCTACATCACATTAAATTTTGATTGATATCAATTGAAATTTGATGCTGCTAATGCTAACCCATTGCAGTATAGCTTATTTAAACATCACATACACACAGGTATACACTCAACATACACACAGGTATACACTCAACAAACACATATACCTGAAGTATCAATAGGCAAATGTGTTAGTGATACCTGCTGTATTTGCTTATCAAGATACGCTTATATTTATACAACTAGTTTATAGTTATTTTGGTGGAAAAACAAATATTACCTTTTGAACTCCTAAGAACATTGGTTTCTGTTCCTCTTATTCCAATTACTATCAATAGTTTCTGAAGTCCATATTTTATCTTCCTTAGGTATGCTAAGGATAACATCAGATTAATCAATTCACTGTATAAAGGCCATACATAGTTTATTGATGGTGTATTAAATGGTCACATTTAATATACCTCATTTTTATTTTAAATTTTAAGTAGAAGAAAATCACATAGTCTGCACTGAAACATTAAAATATTAAATTTAAATGTTAAACAATTTTTCAAATATTTCAGTTTACATTGCTATACCTTCTATAAGTGTAAGAAGTGGAAATATATATATTTATGGTGGAGACATATATTACCAAGGAATAATAAATGACAAACTCTACCAGATTCTGATAAAAATGTAGTGACATCAACCACATTCTGAAAAAAAAAATGTTGATTTTCTAATAGGAATATGTATCATAATCAGAATCTCAGTTGTGCTGTAAATTGTCTTTATCTTAAGGTTGTTATGGAAGTATATGTCAATTGTATTTAAAATTGTAAAGCCTATGCAAGTAGAGATAATATTTATATTAGAAATGTGAAAGTTTCATTGTTTTAACAAGTATACCTAAACAGTTAAAACAATGTTGCTTGATTATGCAGTATGTTGATTGCTATGCTGTAGACATGTAATCTGTGTTATTTGTCCTGATCCTTTCTTAAAAGCAAGTAAATTTGTTGTTGGTGAACCTTAATTTGTCAGCCAAGATTGAGTTTCAATTTGAACCCAAAATCACTGCTTCAGGTTGAGAATAATGTATATTGCCAAGTGGTATTTCAGATCCATGACCTAAGATGGCAAAGTCATTTAATGGTAAAGAAAAAGATGAAAGGTAGGTCTGGTGAGATTGATGAGGTTCTTATTAATCCACACATTGAAGAATGAAAGCTCTGTGTCAGATTATCAGGTACAATTAATTTGATAAAAAGTTTTGAACCCCTAAGGAACTGGATAAATGGTTGGTTTTACCATACCTCTACATTGGAAGGATTTGTTTTTTTCTCCTATAACTCTACCAGGATGAACATAGACATGTCTTTTACTTGTTAAGAAATGCTACTTTATGGAATTAATTCATTTCAGTTTCTAGAAAATCTTCAACTCACTGATGAGTTAAAAATAACTATGAACCATAACTTATTGAGGTATTATTTTTATTAGATTAGAAAGTATAGTATCTTGTAAAAAAGTTTAAAGAAATTGAACTCCCATAGATAGAGGGTTTTATGGCTTTTATGCTTCAAAAATAGTTACATATAGGCTTTACTTTTCTACTTAGCTTTGTTGGGGTATAAGTTGCATGAAATAAAGATAATTTAAGCATTTAGTTTGAGTTTTAAATGCTCCCACAGTATATATACAATAGTAAGATAACCATGGAAACCAAGAATATTTGCGTTGATTTGAAATGTCTCCTAATACCCCTTCACAGTCAAATAATTTCCTCCAAAATGACCATTGGCAACCACTGGTTTGCCTTTTGTCACAATATATCTATATGTAGATATAGATATCATTTTGTTTCTTTTAGATAAATAACTTGTAGCATGTAGAATAGTGAGTTCTAGGGAACGTGTATATTTAACTGTATAATAAATTAAGAAATTGTTTTTTTTTTTTAAATATTTAAACAGAATTTTATTTTATTATTTTATTTCATTTTATTTTTTTATTGCATTTTAGGTTTTGGGGTACATGTGAAAAACATGCAAAGTTGTTGCATAGGTGCATTCATGGCAGTGTGATTTGCTGCCTCCCTCCCCCTCACCCATATCTGGCATTTCTCCCCATGCTATCCCTCCCCAACTCCTCCCCCCGCTGTCCCCCCCACTCCCACGCAACAGACCCCCGTGTATAGTGCTCCCCTCCCTGTGTCCATGTGTTCTCCTTGTTCAACACCCTCCTATGAGTGAGAACATGTGGTGTTTGGTTTTGTGTTCTTGTGTCAGTTTGCTGAGAATGATGGTTTCCAGGTTCATCCATGTCCCTACAATGGACGCGAACTCCTCATTTTTAATGGCTGCATAATATTCCATGGTGTATATGTGCCACATTTTTCCTGTCCAGTCTATCATCAATGGGCATTTGGGCTGGTTCCAGGTCTTTGCTATTGTAAACTGTGCTGCAATGAACATTCGTGTGCATGTGTCCTTATAGTAGAACGATTTATAATCCTTTGGATATATGCCCAGTAATGGGATTGCTGGGTCAAATGGAATTTCTAGTTCTAGTTCTAGGTCCTTGAGGAATCGCCACACTGTTTTCCACAGTGGTTGAACTAATATTTACACTCCCACCAACAGTGTAAAAGTGTTCCTATTTCTCCACATCCTCTCCAGCATCTATTTTCTCCAGATTTTTTAATGATCGCCATTCTAACTGGCGTGAGATGGTATCTCAATGTAGTTTTGATTTGCATTTCTCTAATGACCAGTGATGATGAGCATTTTTTCATATGTTTGTTGGCCTCTTGTATGTCTTCTTTTGTAAAGTATCTGTTCATATGCAGAAAGGAGAAACTCGACCCCTTCCTGACACCTTACACTAAAATTGACTCCAGATGGATTAAAGACTTAAACATAAGGCCTAACACCATAAAAACACTAGAAGGAAACCTAGGCAAAACCATTCAGGACATAGGCGTAGGCAAGGACTTTATGACCAAAACACCAAAAGCATTGGCAACAAAAGCCAAAATAGACAAATGGGACCTAATCAAACTCCACAGCTTCTGCACGGCAAAAGAAACAATCAATAGAGTGAATCGGCAACCAACAGAATGGGAAAAAATTTTTGCAGCCTACCCATCTGACAAAGGGCTGATATCCAGAATTTACAACGAGCTAAAAAAGATTTACAAGAAGAAAACAAACAAGCCCATTCAAAAATGGGCGAAGGATATGAACAGATACTTTACAAAAGAAGACATACAAGAGGCCAACAAACATATGAAAAAATGCTCATCATCACTGGTCATTAGAGAAATGCAAATCAAAACTACATTGAGATACCATCTCACGCCAGTTAGAATGGCGATCATTAAAAAATCTGGAGAAAATAGATGCTGGAGAGGATGTGGAGAAATAGGAACACTTTTACACTGTTGGTGGGAGTGTAAATTAGTTCAACCACTGTGGAAAACAGTGTGGCGATTCCTCAAGGACCTAGAACTAGAAATTCCATTTGACCCAGCAATCCCATTACTGGGCATATATCCAAAGGATTATAAATCGTTCTACTATAAGGACACATGCACACGAATGTTCATTGCAGCACAGTTTACAATAGCAAAGACCTGGAACCAACCCAAATGCCCGTCGATGATAGACTGGACAGGAAAAATGTGGCACATATACACCATGGAATATTATGCAGCCATTAAAAATGAGGAGTTCACGTCCTTTGTAGGGACATGGATGAACCTGGAAACCATCATTCTCAGCAAACTGACACAAGAACACAAAACCAAACACCACATGTTCTCACTCATAGGAGGGTGTTGAACAAGGAGAACACATGGACACAGGGAGGGGAGCACTATACACGGGGGTCTGTTGCGGGGGAGTGGGGGGGACAGCAGAGGGGGGAGTTGGGGAGGGATAGCATGGGGAGAAATGCCAGATATGGGTGAGGGGGAGGGAGGCAGCAAATCACACTGCCATGAATGCACCTATGCAACAACTTTGCATGTTTTTCACATGTACCCCAAAACCTAAAATGCAATAAAAAAAAAAAAAAAAAAAAGAGACCCATCTCACATACAAAGACACATATAGCCTCAAAATAAAGAGTTGGAGGAAAATTTACCAAGAAAATGGAAAACAGAAAAAAGCAGAGTAGAAATTCTAGTTTCTGACAAAAGAGGCTTTAAACCAACAAAGATCAAAAAGGACAGATAAAGGCATTACATAATGGTAAAGGGTTCAATTCAATGAGAAGAGCTAAATATGCTACCTTATCTACATAGATAGATAGATAGATAGATAGATAGATAGATAGATAGATATGCATCCAATACAGGAGCACCCAGATTCACATAGAGAGTTCTTAGCGACCTACAAAGGGACTTAGATTCCCACACAATAATAGTGAGAGATTTTAACACCTTCCTGACAATATTAGATTATCAAGACAGAACATTAACAAAGATACTCACGACCTGAACTCTGAATCAAGTGGACATGACAGATATCTATAGAACTCTCTACCCCAAAACAACAAAATATAAATTATTCTCATTGCCTATGGCACTTACTCTAAAATGAATCACATAATCGGAAGTAAAACACTGCTTGGCAAATGGAAAAATGGAAGTTATAACTAACAGTCTCTCAGACTACAGTGCATTCAAATTAGAACTCAACATTAAATAACTCAAAACCACACAACTATATGGAAATTGAACAACCTGCTTCTGAATGACTCCTGGGTAAATCATGAAATTAAGGTAGAAATCAAGAATTTATTTGAAACTAACGAAAACAAAGAGACAATATACCAGAATCTCTGAGATGCAGCTAAAGTATCAAAAATTTCTTTGAAACTAATGAAAACAAAGAGACAATATACCAGAATCTCTGAGATGCAGCTAAAGTATCAAAAATTTCTTTGAAACTAATGAAAACAAAGAGACAATATACCAGAATCTCTGAGATGCAGCTAAAGCAGTGTTAATAGGGAAATTTACAGCACTAAATGCCCACATCAAAAAGCTAGAAAGATCTCAAATCAACAACCTGATATCATAATTAAAAGAATTAGAGAACCAAGAGAAAACAAACCCCAAGGCTAGCAGAAGAAAATAAATAACCAAGATCAGAGTGGAACTGAAGGAGATACATACAATAAAATCCCTTCAAAAATCAATGAAGCCGGAGCTGTGTTTTTTTAATTAATAAAATAGACTGCCAACTAGATTAATAAAGAAAAATGAGAAGTATCAAATAGACACAGTAAAAAATGATAAAGGTGATATTACCATTGATCACACAAAAATATGAACAACCATCAGAGAATACTGTAAACACTTCTGTCCACATAACCTAAAAAAAAATCTAGAAAAAATGGAAAAACTCTTGAATGCACACACCCTCCCAAGGCTGAACCAGGAAGTAACTGAATCCCTGAATAGACCAATAACAAATTCTGAAATTGAGGTAATAATAAATAGCTTACCAAGTACATACACAAAAGAAAAGCCCAGGACTAGACAAATTCACAGCTGAATTCTACCACAGGTACAAAGACAAGCTGTTACCATTTCTTCTGAAACCATTCCAAACAATTAAAAAGAAGGGACTCCTCTCCAACTCATTTTATGAGGCCAGAATCAACCTGACACCAAAACCTGGCAGAGATACAACAACAACAACAACAACAACAAAAACTTCAGGCCAATATCCCTGATGAACATCAATACAAAAATCAACAAAATACCGGCAAACAGAATGATCAAAAAACTTATCCACCATGATCAAGTTGGCTTTATCCCTGGGATGCAAGGTTCGTTCAACACACACATACCAATTAATGTAATTCATCACATAAACAGAAATAAAGATAATAACCACATGATTATTTCAATAGATGCAGAAAAGGCCTTCAATAAAATTCAACATCCCTTCATATTAAAAACTCTCAATAAACTAGGTATTGAAGGAACATACCTCAAAATAATAAGAGCTATTTATGACAAATCTACAGCCAGTATGATACTGGATGGGCAAAAGCTGGAAGCTTTCTCCTTGAAAGCCAGCAAGATAAGGATGCCCTCTCTCACTACTATTACTTTACATAGCATTGGAAGTTCTAACCTGGCCAGGGCAATCAGGCAATAGAATGAAATAAAGTGTATTCAACTAAGAAGAGAGGAAGTCAAATTATTTATGTTTACAGATGACATGATCTTATATCTAGAAAACCCCATTGACTCAGCCTAAAAGCTTCTTAAGCGGATAAGCAACTTCAGCAAAGACTTAGAATACAAAATCAATGTGGAAAAATAGCTAGCATTCTTATACACCAAAAGGCAAGTAAAGAACCAAATAATGAATTAACTTCCATTAGCAATTGCTGTAATTCAAAGAGAAAAAAAAAATACCTAGGAATAGAGCTAACAAGGGAAGTGAAGGACCTCACCATGGAGAATTACAAACCACTGCTCAAGGAAATTAGAGAGGACAAAAACAAATGGTAAAACATTCCATGCTTATCAATATGATGAACTATCATGAAAATGGCCATAATGCCCAAAGTAGTTTATAAAATGAATGCCATTCTCATTAAACTACCATTGACATTCTTCATAGAACTAGAGAAAATTAAAAATCCATATGGAACCAAAAAGAGCCCATATAGTCAAGGCAATCCAAAGCAAAAAGAACAAAGCTGGAGGCATCACATTGTCTGCCTTCAAACTAAACTACAAGCCTACAGAAAGCAGATACTGGTACAAAAACAGACACATAAACCAATGAAACATAATAGAGAACTCAGTAATAAGCCTGCACACCAACAAGCATCTTATCTTTGACAAATTTGACAAAAATAAGCAATGATGAAAGGATTCCCTATTTAATAAATGGTGCTGGGAAATCTGGCTAGCCATATACAGAACATTTATACTGGACACCTTTCTTACGCCTTATACAAAATTTAACTCAATATGGATTAAAGACTTAAATGTAAAATACAAACCTATAAAAACCCTAGAACAAAATCTAGGCAATACCATTCAGGACATAGGCATGGGCAAATATTTCATGAGGAAAACCCCAAAAGCAATTGCAAGAAAAGCAAAAACTGACAAACAAGATCTAATTGAACAAAAGAGCTTCTGCACAGAATAATAAACTATCATCAGAGTGAACAGACAACCTACAGAATGGAAGATAATATTTGTAACCTATCTATCTGACAAAAGTCTAATATCCAGAGTCTATAAGAAACTTAAATGAATTTACAAAAAAAGATCCATTAAAATTAGTCAAAGGCCATGAATAGACACTCCTTAAAAGAAGACATTCATGCAGCCAGCAAACATATGAAGAAAGGTCAACATCATTCATCATTAGAAAAACACAAATTGAAACCACAATGAGACATCATTTCATGCCGGTCAGAATGGCAATTATTGGTAAGTCAAGAAGCAATAGATGCTGGCAATGTTTCAGAGAAAAAGGAATGCTTTTATGCTGTTGGTGGTAATGTAAATTAGCTCAACCATTGTGGGAGACGGTGTGGGGATTTCTCAAAGATCTAGAGGCCCAGCAATGGCCTTTGACCATTTGATACATTTGACCCAGCAATGCCTCTACTAGATATATATCCAAAGAAATATAAATCATTCCATTATAAAGATACATGCATGTGTATGTTCATTGCAGCACTAGTCACAATAGCAAAGACATGGAATCAACCCAAATGCCCATCAACATTGGACTGGATAAAGAAACTGTGGTACATAGGTACCATGGAATACTGTGCAGCCATAAAAAGGAATTAGATTATGTCCTTTGCAACAACATGGATGGAGCTCAAGCCATTATCATCAGCAAGCTAACACAGGAACAGAAAACCAGACACCGCATGCTTTCACTTATAAGTGGGAGCTAAATGGTGAGAAAACATGGACAGATGGTGGGGAACAACATACACTGGGGCCTGTTGGTGAGTAGTGGAGAGGGATAGCTTCAGGAGGAATAGCCAGTGCATGCTGGGCTTCATACCTAGGTCATGGGTTCATCTATGCAGCAAACTCTTATGGCACACATTTACCTATGAAACAAACCTACACATCCTGCACATCTACTCTGGGTTCCAGAGTAGGTATTTACCAAATATTTTAACTGAATAATCATAATGAGACAAGTCAAAATTTCTGGGATACAGCAAAAGCAGTGCTCAGAGAAAAGTTTATAGCATGAAATGCCTTCATCAAAAAGTGTGAAAAAGCATAAATTGATAAGCTAATTTTATACCTCAAGGAACTGGAGGAATGAGAACAAACTTAACCTAAAGATAGAAGAAAAAAATATAAAAAGATTAGAGGAGAACTAAATGAAATTCAAACAAAAAAATACAAAATATCAATGAAACAAAAAGCTGTTTTATTGAAAAACAAAATCAATAGATCATTAGCTAGATTGATCAAGAATAGAAGAGAAGATCCAAATAAGCTCAAGTAGAAATGAAACTGGAGACTGGGTGTAGTGGCTCACACCTGTACTCCCAGCAGTTTTGGAGGCCAAGGTGGGGGATCACCTGAGGTTAGGAGTTCAAGACTGGCCTGGCCAACATTGTGAAACACCATCCCTACTAGAAATACAAAAATTGGCTGGGCGTGGTGGCAGATGCCTGTATACCCAGCTACTCAGTATGCTGAGGCAAGAAAATTGTTTGAACCCGGGAGATGGAGGTTACAGTGAGCCGAGATAGCACCACTGCACTCCAGCCTGGGTGACAGAGTGAGACTCCATCTCAAACAAATAAAAAAGAAAAGAAAAAAATGGGGACATCACAGTTGACACCACAGAAATATGAAAGATCATTTCAGACCACTATGAACACCTTTATGAACACAAACTAGAAAACCTAGAGGAAATGAAAAAATTCCTGGAAACATACAACTTTCCTAGATTAAGGAAGAAACAGAATCCTGGAACAGACCAATAACAAGCAGTGAGATAGACTCAATACTTTAAAAATTGTCAACAAATGAAAGCCCAGGACCAGATTAATTCACAGCTGAATTCCACTAGTCATTCAAAGCAGAATAGTTACCAATCCTATTGAAACTATTCCAAAAAATGGAGAAAGACTCCTCTCTAAATCATTTATGAAACTCATATCACCTGATACCAAACGAAAAAAAAAAACAAAGAAAACTACAAACCAATCTCCCTGATGAACACTGAATAAAAAATTCTGGAAAAAAAAAAAAACTAGCTGACTGAATCCAACAGAACATTAAAAATATAATTCTCACCATGCACAGTGGCTCATGCTTATAATCCCAGCACTTTGAGAGGCTGAGGCAGGCAGATCACCTGAGGTCAAGAGTTAGAGACCAGCCTAGCAAACATGACAAAACTTCATCTCTATTAAAAATACAAAATAAAAATAGCCAGGCATGGTGGTGTGTGCCAGTAATACCAGCTACTCAGGATACTGAGGCAAGAAAACAGTTTGAACTGGGGAGGTGGACGTTGCGGTGAACCAAGATCACGCCACTGCACTCCAGCCAGGGCAACAGCATGAGACTCTGTCTCAAAATAAATATATATGTATACACACATACAGGCACACACACATATAACATATATACATACATATACACACGTGTGTGCACGCACACACACATATATAAATTCATCATGATCAAGTGATTTGCATCCCAGGGATGCATAATATGTCACATAAACAGAATTGAAAACAAAACCAAATGATAATTTCCATAGATGCAGAAAAAGCATTTGACAAAATCCAGCACCCTTTGTGATAAAAATTCTTAACAAACTAGGCAAGGGAGGGACCTGCCTCAAAATAACAAAAGCCATATATAACAGATCCACAGCCAACATCATGCTGAATGGGTAGAAGTTGAAAGTATTCTTCCTGAGAACAGGAACAAGACAAAGATGCCCACTTTCACCACTTCTATTTCACGTAGTTCTGACAGTACTAGCCAGAGCAAACTAGGCAAGAGAAAGAAAGAAAGGGCATCAAAATTTGAAAAGAAAAAGTCAAACTATCACTGTTTGCAGATGATATAGTTGTATGCCTAGAAACTCCTAAAGACTTATCCAAAAGACTCTTAATATTTAATAAATAAATTCAGTAAAGCCCCAGGTTACAAAATCAATGTACACAAATCAGTAGCACTGATCAATACTGTAAAAATGACCATATTGCCAAAAGTGATCTACAGATTCAATGCAATTCCCATCAAAATACCAGTATCATATTTCAGAGAATTGGAAAAAAATCTTAAAATTCATATGGAAACAGGAATGAGCCTGAATAGTCAAAGCAATCCTAAGCAAAAAGAACAAATCTGAAAGCATCACATTACCACATTTTGAACTATACTACAAAGCAATAGTTACCAGAACAGCATGGTACTTGTATTAATGTAGGCACATAGACCAATGGAACAGATTAGAAAACCCAGAAATAAAGCTAAATATGTACAGCCAACTGATCTTCCACAAAGCATACAAAAACATAAATTGGAGAATGGACACCCTATTTAATACACAGTACTGGGAAAACTGGTACACCACATGAGAAGAAAGAAACTAGATTACTATCTCTCACCATATACAAAAATTAATTCAAGATGAATCAAAGACTTAAATATAAGGCCTGACACAGAAAAAAAATTCTAGAAGACAATGTTGAAAATGTCTCTAAACAAGGTCCAGGGCAAAGAATTTATGACTAAGACCCCAAAGTAAATGCAACAAAATCAAAAACAAATGGGACCTAATTAAACTAAAAAGCTTCTGTATAAGGAAAAAAATAATCAACCAAATAAATATACACCCCATAGAATGAGAGAAAATATTTGCAAGCTACATATCCAACAAAGGACGAGTATCCAAAACCTATAAGAAATTCAAACAAATAACCAGGAATACAACCAACAAATAATCCCATCAAAAAGTAGACAAAGTACATAAAGAGATGTATTAGTTTGTTTCTCACATTGCTAATAAAGACATACCTGGGACTGAGTAATTTGTAAAGAAAAGAGGTTTAATTGACTCACAGTTCCACATGGCTGAAGAGGCCACACAATCATGGTTGAAAGCAAAGGGGAAGCAAGATATGTCTTACATGGCAGCAGGCAAGACAGGGCTTGTGCAGAGAAACTCCTATTTATAAAACCATGAGATATCAGAAGACTCATTCACTACCAAGACTGTGGGGGGAAGATCCCCCCTCCCTATGATTCAATTACTTCCCACTGGATCCCTGCCTTGACACATGGAAATTATGGGAGCTACGATTAAAGATGAGATTTGGGTTTGGACACAGCCAAAGCATATCAATAGATATTTCTCAAAAGAAGATATACATATGTGTGATAAACATGTGAAGAAATGCTCGACATCACTTATTAGGGAAATGTGAATTAAAACCACAATGAGATACCACCTTACTCCTGCAGTATCCATAATTGCCCAAAACTGGAATAATACAACTATTCATCCAATGTCAAATAGATAAAATATGGTATGTTCATACAATAAACTACTACTTAGAATAAAGAAATAGCAAAACTATTCATAAAGGCAGCAATATAGATAATTTTAAAAAAATAGTGCATTAATTGAAAGAAGCTAGAGACAAGCAATCACTTATTGAATAATTCCATATATGTAAAATTTCTAGTAAAAGCAAAACTACTACAGCAACAATAGGTCAATATTTATTTAGAGATGGTGGTGAGAATGAATATTAAATATAAAGGGATTGGAAGGTACTTTGGAGCTGACTGAATTATTCTGAAAGGTGGTTGTGATTATAGTGGCAGAATTTTATGAATTTACTGAAACTCATAGAATTGTAAACTAAAAATAGATTATAGTTGAACGTAGATTATGCTTTAATTACAATGGAAAAATATTAAGATGGTGTTAACAATATGTAGATAGTTGTAGTTAAGCTTTTCACATATAGTTTTGGGAATAATCATTTGATTTTACGTAAGTAGAGATAAAACTAGTAAAAGTGGTGATATTTGGATAAATTAATTTGTATTCTCCTTACCTCATGGGGGCTTTTATATTGACAGGGGAGATCAGCTCACCTAAAAGCACTTAGTATGTAAAATAAATTCAGACTCTTAGTCATTAATGTTTCTGAGTTACATTTCTTTCTATATTTCTTTTTTTTTCCATTACAGCTGCAGTTCAAACTAAAAATAGAGGTTGAACTGAATTATTTTCTCTAACGCCTTCTCTAGTTATTGCATCTGTCTCCAGTAGAAATTAATATGAATCATATACCAAGAACAAACATTTTAGAGTGCTTGAAATAAAGACATTTTCCTAGAATCTATATCTTTTGTTAAAATACTTAGAACATTGCCTATGTTTGGAATTAAATCAAAAGCTGAAACTTTTAAAATGGAGGTTGTTTTTAATATGAAAAAGAATGACTCATAAATAAAGCTCTGAATATCAAAGATTGCTTTTTTATACTTAAGTCCAAAAAACAAATTGAGGTGTTTATGACCATGCAATATGACCATATAACTTCATGGTCAGTTTTCTCTACAAAATGTGAATGTGTTTAAACACAGCTTAACATACTCTTGTTTGCCAAAATTAGATCATTTATGTCTTCAGCAACAGGAAACAATTGTGACATACACAGAGATGTTCTAAGTGCTTATTCAGCAGTTTACTAAAAGGAAGAATGATTCACCTTAATATCTGAAATTACTATTTTTCTGGTACCTATATTTAATAAATAATATAATAGCCATAAACAACCAAATCTACAGTAACAAAAATATTTACTAAGTACTTATGGGCTAAGTTCTCTATATGCATTATTACATTTAAATCTTACATCAATTTTTGAGGTAGGTGACAAGAACCTTACCCTGAGTTGTCCTAGTGGAGTCAAGGAATAACCTCAAAATCAAGGCCAGTGGAAGATAAATGAAGATTATTTTCTTGGGGAAATTAACTACTAAAGGAAAAATCAGCTGGGAGTTTCTCCACACTTACAGCAAATGACTCTGATACTTGCAACCTCAAATCCAGCAGCAAATATTGTAGGTATGTCATAAAAATATAGTAAGAAAAAACTAAAAATGTGCATTGGGTCAAACTCAAGGGCAGTATCTTTCAACTTAGCTCACCTGAAGAATGTGGGCTCTGTCACCATACCCAGAAAACAAACTGGTTATTTGAGATATAATAATGCATCCAGACAGCATGCAGGTCACCCAATACTCATTCCTGCCAAGAACCATCACTACCATTCCCCACACCTCCACATCCCCAGCCTCATGCAGTTTTTAGAGGCAGAGATCTTCTAAACAGAATCTGGCATTCACTGCAAGAGACAAAACTTTCTTTGCCTAAGGAAATATACTATAATTACAGAAAAAATTTATATTAGATCTTCAAAAAGAAATGCTAACAGAAAAATCAAAGACCAACAGTATTTAAGAAAATTCAATTGCTAAGATTGGCAAATTCCACTGCAGATAGTTAAATGTTGACTAATTATTAGAAGACACTGAAAAACACTTAAAACAATAAATAAATTATATCTACAGAGGTTACATTTCTCTAAAAATGCTGTGTTGAAATAGAAAATATGGAGTATTGACAATTAACAATATAATTGCCAAAATTTACAAAAAATAAATAAGATATGGCCAAGGTAATAGAAAAGATACATCTAAAATTAAATTAGTGAGCAAAGTTCTGAGATTACAGTCGTGAGCCACCAGGCCTGGCCAAACAGACTTTTGTGATTCTTTGTGGCTCAGATACTTACTGCTTTCAAACTTGGACTTTTTTGATTTGGGGAAATTTTCATTTATTTCCTATTTTACAATGTGTTCTTCCTCCTTTCCTCTGTTCTCACTCATTAATTGCTGCCAGATTGTGGAGCTTATTCATCTAGCCTTCAAATTTCTACAAAGTTTTAAAGTGAAATGTAAAATATTTGCCCATTTTTAATTTGTTTGCTATTTTAGTTTTGAGAGTTTCTTATTTACTCTATAAGTTATTTATGAGATATTTGATTTTTAAACATTTATTCCAACCTGTAGCATTATATTCTTATTATAACAATGTCTTTTAAAGAGCAGAAGTTCTGAATTTTGAGAAAGTACAATTTATAATAGATCATGCCTTTTGTGTTGTGTCTAAGAAATCTTTGCTAAGGAATATCACAATTTTTTTTCTCCTGTTTTCTGCTACAAGTTTCATATCTTTAGATATTATACTTTGTTTTACACTTCACTTTTTAAAGATTGCTTATGATGTAATGTAAAACAATATATTGACTAAAATTTAATCTTTTCCCAATAACAAACAGTATCCCATATTGTCTTATTCCATTTGGGCTGCTAGTACAAACTACCATAAACTGGGTGGCTTATGAACAACAAACATTTATTTCTCACAGTTCTGGTGGCTGGGAAATCCAAGATAAAAGGAACAGGTGTAGTTAGTGTCTGGTGAGGGCCTGTTCCTCATATACAATGTCTGCTTGCTGTGTCATAACATGTTCTCTCTTATAAGGGCACTAATCCCAATTATGAGGACCATCCTCATAACCTAATCACCTACCAAATGCACCAGATCATAATATGATCACCTTGGGAGTTAGGATTTAAGCATATGAATTTCAGGGGAACATAAACAATCAAACAATAGCACATACACTATCATAGAATTTTAGCTGACAATGATAGTCACCTGTCAGAGACTACCAAGTTATTAGTGTTTATACAGAGTGTTGGGTATAGCTACACCACACAGATTGCACTTCTGTTTGGCAAAGTTCTCTTTAGAGAGAGACAAGTGGTCAATAACTAAGACTGCCTTATTTTTATTTTAAAGAGTTGTCTATCACTGTGGTAATGGTGAATATTTCTTTTTAGTGAAAAAATAACTATTGACTCTAAAACTGAGAGTTATGAATTATAAAAGATTAAAATTGATGATCATGAGAGGTAAATATAGTACCATAGCAATAACTCTGGCATTTAAAGAGGTTTTTCATTCTCTCCAACTATGAAATATTCCAAAAAAAGATTTAATAGTAGTAATTGAAAGACAATTTACTGAAAATGTAGTGATAATCTTTAGGAAACAATGCTACTGTCTCTACAATTTGTTTTGTCAATTTTATTGTTTTGTACAATGAACACATCTTTATTTAACTTTGCTAAATTGACTTAAATTACAAATGCAATCAACATCTTTGTATTGCTACAGAATATCCCTAATTATTGCATTTGTATCAACACTTAATTGTGCAATAACTGAAAACTAGTCAGGAAAATAACATTTAAATTGATGTTTAATTTGTGAGATCTGTTATGTTTAAGACAGAGTTGAAACATCTGTATGAAAACGTTTGATTCTTTGTAAATTGTATATTTCCTAATCAGCCAAGCTAAACATGAAAGGAAAAAACCAATTGTTTACCATATGCTTCACCTGTATAAATTTAGCCTTTTTTTTTTTAATATTGGAAGCATATGCTTAAAGAGGGGGAAGATAAATAATATGCTAAGTTAGATTATTCTGGTGAGTTTTTATCTATGAAATTACCTTTTAAAACATATTCTGATATGTTTGATATGTTTTATATTTAAGATTCTCCCAATTCAAGATGAATTTAATTTGTTTTTTATATAAATATGAACCTTTGGTAACTTGGATAAGGCTTATGAGATTGTCTTATTTTTAGATAGCATTTTTTTCTTTCCCTCTGAAATTACACTTTTTGCCCTCTCATTTCTTCATTTTTCTCTATACTATAATGTCATGGTTTTATTAATAATTCAAAAAATGGAAACAACTTGAATATCCACCAACAGAAGAATGAATAAGTAAATCATGTCATACTTATATTGTTTAAATTTCACATAACCTATATTAAGAAAAAAACTCACATCTAGGGCATACTTATTGAATATTTTATCAATTGGATCTTATATATCTTTATGTTTCATTATATTTTGTGCCTAAGTAAATCCTATTACTTCATTCATTGTATTCTTACAGTTTTCATATCCTCTTGTGCATCAAAACAATTTTCTAAAATTTTCTATTTCATAAATGTTATTGTGTTTTGCTGAACATAAAGAATTATGGTTTAAAAAATAACTTTGATATAATTAAATGAGTAGATACTGTTATTTATATGAAGCTCAAAACAGGCAAAATTAATTTACCATGTTGGAAATTGAGAAAATAAACATGAAAGTACAAATAAATACTTGTTTCTGTGAAGCATTGCTTGAAAAGGTGCTGACAGGAATTGTTATTCATAGTGGAATTTTTTTGTTATTTTAGTGGATGTATTGTGAAACCTGTTTAACTCTGTACTTAAGATCAATACGTTGTAGTCCATGTAAAATACACTTTAACTTCAGAAAGTGAGGAGAGGAAAACAAACTTAATAAGAATCAGAATTTCATGTCTCAACATTTTAAAATTACTGCCTCCATAAAGAACCTTTTTAGACATTGTTTTCCTTATCTCCCCGAAGAAATTTTAAAACCACAGACGTCTATTTTTATATTCTCCATACATCTGTATTTTGTACATAGTAATAGTATAAAACATTTTTACTCCCCACCCCCACTGAAGAACATATTTTCCCTTAGTTGAGGGTGATATTAGCCCCATTTTCACTCAGTTGGAGATGATATTAACCCCACTGAGAACACAGGGACTACAGTAAGTGGGTTAAACAGTAGGTTGTCAGAACCATCAAAATGATATTTAAAAATCAATTTTAACCCCCCACTACAGATACACAAATAAGAAGTTGAACCAATAATTAAATTACTTAGTGAGGAATATAATTAATTTCTGTGAAAAATTTAAATAAAGTATATATTAGAAAGTATTAAACTTTTAGGACAAATATTAAATCTAGAAAATAATTTTTACAGATAAAAATACAAATTTTATTCCATAGTGGTCATCTGTATTAAACATTTTGAATATATTTAATCGGGGAGTATATGCCATAACAGAAATGATACCTCAAAAAAAATTCAATGGGATTTCATAATCCTAAAATATAGCATATTGTTTCATTAATTTACTTCATCGAGTATTTATGTATTCTTAATTATTTCCCCCACCTCATTGCAAAGTTTACCTGAAAAATTGCTGAATGAAAGCCTTTTGCAACTTTTATATTACAGAGAGCTGGATATATTCTCTCAATATGAATGACTTTTTTTTTTTAACTGTTTGTTTACAATAAATAGCTTTAGCTACTCAGTGGTCATCAGTGTTATAATTATTTATTCCATATTTGTCTTTTATTATTTGAATATCACTGACAAAGCCGTACTTTACAATTTTAAGCTATTTTATGCTGGTGTATCTGGCAAATGAGTATTTGACAGGGTGTGCTAATGTGAGCTAAAAATAAATCCCATCTGTTCACCTTTCAGACTGCACTGCATTAGTACTCTGCATATTGGGTATCACATTAAGTTAATGAAACACAAATAAAAGTATGCTTATTTCTATATATCTCTAACAGTAAAAGCAAGTAGCTTTTAAAGGGGAACAATTCATGTATGATTTCCTGGAGTGCAATACATTTGTGTATTTTTCAAGATAAACTGTACATACATTAAAGCCAACAATCTACTGTCTGCTTAGGTCCAAAAAATAGAAAATACTTAAGAACGTATACCTTAAAATGATGGTCATTTCTTCCAAGTGCTTGAATAATGTAACACATTTTAAAGTTAGTATACCCATATATTTTTCCATCAAGGGTATACTTATTGAATATTTTATCAATTAGATCATATATGTCTTTATGAATCATTATATTTTGTGCCCAAGTAAATCCTATTACTTCATTCATTGTATTCTTACAGTTTTCATATCCTCTTGTGCATCAAAACAATTTCTTAAAATTTTCTATACCATAAATGTTATTGTTGGGTTTTGCTGAGTAAACAAGTCTAATAATATAAAGAATTATGATTTTAAAACTAACTTTGATATAACTAAGTAATAAACATTTTGTTAAAAGCATTTTACAATTAATAGTCATATACTGTATATATCTACATTTATATATTCAAATGTAGTCATATATATTATTTCTTGTAGACATCTAATTATTCCATGATCAGGAGACAAATGTACACTTAATTCATCACAGGTTTTTCATCTACTTATCATCATTTATCAGTGCTGATAGCATTTATTGAACTACTGAGATCACAACTATTATTTGAAGCATTTGATTTTGAGACATAACATCACTCAGTGTAAATAGAGCACAGTAGTTTCTGGTTTATACTCAGTATTCTCCTTAATGGCAATTTACATATATTTTTCTCTCTCAAAATAGAATTATTTTCTTTTGCAGTGACTACATTCCTTTCTTTGTCTTTGACAAACATAGGTATAATTTTCCTATTCATTTGTGCACATTAATCTTAATAAAAACCCATAACCTAAGATGCCATTGCATAAGGCAGTGTTAGAAATACCTGTACTCTAGTAATAGAAAGATTCTGAATCATCTCCTGTTAACCTTTGCTTCTGTATGAAATTCTTTGATTCCTCATCTCACATTGCTTTGACTATGTAACTTCTTTTTTATTCTTTACCTAAGCCACTTGTCTAGTGGCTAAGTTTAACCCTTTTATTTAGTTTAATAGAGTCCCAAATAATCTATTAATTAAACAAAGACATTTTAATGAGTTAAATGGAGGACTAAATATTAACTAAATTAAAAAAAAGTGGTATGAATCAAGACTGTCCTAGAAAAAACTTGGATGCATAGTCAATTCAGGCAATAATCACATTAGTACAGGATTTTAGACATCTGTTTTTTCAGCCCCCTACAGAATGATGCCAGCTGAATCCCAGTACTTCTCATTTGACCCAGAGACAAACCAAATAATCCACCATTAACTGTATGTACCCGTCAGAGAGATGATTATAATGTTTCTCAAAATATCATTTATGTATTTTTCTGCTTTGTATAATGAGAACTTTAAGTCAATTTCCCTTCCTTAAATAGGTCAAATACTCTAGTCTGATTTAGACTCTTCTACAAGCTCTCAGCCATCTTCAAAATTCTACCACTTATGTGTTGTCACTTCTAGAAATCTTGAGGAAACAGTAGATAAATTCCCCATACATGCTATGCTTCAATGAGATTATCAATGCATAGGAGAAAGGAGAAATATAAGCTTTTCTTTCCAAGCAAATATTTATAATTTTACATTAAAGGTCAAAATGCTTATATTTCAAAGTGTCATTGAGGAAAAATCCTTATTAATTTTATCAGTATCATGGGATTTAGGATCTCTAAGATTTAAGTGAACTATAATCAAACTGAAAACAAACCAAAACAGAATTGATTGACTGAATGGACAGTCTTTTTGAGTGCCATTTTAAATGCATGATAAGCATTTAGAAATGATTCCTAGTGCTGTGGTAACAGCTGCAACATTTCAAGGCAATGACTTTTAAAATTAAAGCCAAAGAAGTAAATAGTTTTGAGGCTAATGTTTTGTGAAATAGAATACACTTAAGTCTTTATATTAAAAAAGAGTGGAGAATTGAGACAAATATTTTTCACTGGTTGGACTATAACATAACTACAGTACTTAGGAAAATATAGTTAAATAAACAATACTATTTTATTGAATTATCTAAAGATTTTTGTGGGTATTTAGAACTAAGCTGAGGTGATGTACAGGTGAGAAAAAGAACATATTATTATTATTGTTATTTTAGAGACAGGGTCTGGCTCAGTTGCCCAGGCTGGAGTGCAGTGATGTGATCACAGCTCACTGTAACCTCAAACCCCTGGGCTTAAGTGATCCTCCTGCTTCAGCTTTCCAAGCAAGTAGGACTGCAGACACATATTACCATGTGTGGCTATTTAAAAAAATTTTTTTTTGTAGAGATGGGTGTCTCTCTACGTAGCCTGGCTGATCTCCAACTCCTGGCCTCTAGCAGTTCTCCCGCCTAGGCCTCTCAAAGTGCTGAGATTACAGGCCTGGCCCAAAGGACAGGTTATTTTCAAAGAAATACAGCATTATACAATTTAGCATTCAATGTATAAGGTAGTATTTATAAAGTACAGAGCAGAGAACATTTTTCAAAACCCATCTTAAGTGGTGTGTATGTGTGTATGTGTGTGTGTGTATTACATATTTACAACTGGTGTGAAATACTTTAGAAAGTGGTATTTACTGTCAAATGCCAATTGCCACTGCCATCTCATGACAGCCATTATCTATCAAAGTATTTTTCTTTTTAGTACAAATACAGAATTTTTTTTTTCCCCAGTTTTTTTTTTTTATTGCATTTTAGGTTTTGGGGTACATGTGAAAAACATGCAAGGTTGTTGCATAGGTGCATACGTGGCAGTGTGATTTGCTGCCTTCCTCCCCTTCACCCATATCTGGCATTTCTCCCCATTGAATTGTTTTTTAAATTAAAGAATTTCAATAAAATGTGATGGAGTTTATTTGAGATGCTTTTCTTTGAAGAGAACCAGTTTCCTTTATTACCACTCACTTTTATTGGGCTCAACCTTTTTTCTACCTTATTAGGTGAGTCATCTCTTATAAATTCTATGTATTCTTTCAAACTTCTGTACCTTTTAAAATTGAAGCCTGTCAAATGTTTGCTATCCTGCACAACTCAAACACTTTATTGTAATTTGAGAAGCATTACCTTGTATCATCTTTCACAATTTTGATGAGTTATTAGAATTGATAGCCATGTGATTTTACTAAAGGGATATTTAAAAGCACTTTGTTTTGTACAACTTTCATTGTATAGAAAAGAATATGATTATTTGCATCATTTGAAGTATTTCAGTCAGGAAAATAGACAAAATCACGTTGGAGGCAACTCATTAGCTAGACAAGATCTGCCAGTAACAAGTGGACAGTCCATTTACCACATAGGAATCTTCCATAAATGATATGCTTAAAAGTATCCAGTGATAAATGTGTATATAGAGAAAAATTCTACTGTAATAGATATAATTTAAAATGCATGCATATATATTTGCATCTGATCTAATTAAATAGAGCTTATGTTATGCCAGTAAAGCTTTAGTATTTTTATGTTTCTTCTCTGAAGCCCTGAATTGCTATTTTCTAGTGGATAGTAATAAAAGTGAAATATTCTTATATTGCAATTGGACAACCTGCTATTGATTTATGGTATGGGTAATGAACCAATATGATGTGGTAGACTACGGAAATAGAATTGAGATAATGCTGTGTTATTCCTGGATATGAGTTATAATAAAATTACTAGTATGTAAATAAAGGAAATTTGATGTTTTGCCTGTTTTAAATTGAATGGAAACAACATTTTATACCATTAAGAGAAAACCAGCCTTTTAGTAAAACTATATTTGGGACATAATGGCTGGAGTGCAGTGGTATTGTAAAACATATACCATTGAATAATATCATAGATTGTTGCATGTTACTGAGTTCCAAACATTTAGTTCAAGAGTGTGTGTGTGTGCATGTTTAATGTTACTATAACTTAGAAACCATATATATATATTCATAGACATACACAAAAACATGTTGCACTTATGTACAATGTGTGTGTGTGTGTATGGTGTGTATGAATATGCATGGATTTGCTAAAGTTGCATTTCATCACCCTGACACAGAACAACTATGAACATAGAACACTATCTTTGAACTTGTTAACAATTTTCTCTGGCTGGGCACAGTGGCACCCACCTGTAATCCAAGCACAAGATGATCGCTTGAATCCAGGAGTTCAAGACCAGCCTGGGCAACATAGGGAAACCCTGTCTCTACAAAAAAATTAAATTAAAAAAAAAAACTAGCAAGTCATGGTATCATATGTCCATAGTACCAGCTATTTAAGAGGCTGAGGTAGGAAGATCACTTGACCCCAGATGTTTGAGGCTTCAGTGAGCCAAGATCACACCACTGTACTTAAGCCTGGACAAGAGAGTGAGATCCTGTCTCAAAATAATCATCATCATCATCTACTAAAGAGTATTTTATATAAGTGAATTATAGTGGCTATTATTTTTGATCAGAAAGAACAGATATAAACTCTTTATTCAGAGTTTTCAGAACTTACTATGTGACCTTACATGAGACATTTAATTACTCTGTGCCTTACTTATCTGTAAAATAATTATATAGTATGTATATGGAAAGATGATTTTTCCAAGATTTTAACTTTTATGACTTTTTACAGCAAAACCATTCCCCGTGCTTTTTTAAAAAACCTTTTCTCCTGTAACTGAGTTTCTTCCAGGCCCAGATTAGAAATTGGTCCTCTGTAGTCATTAGCATGAAAACTAAAATTAGAAATCCCCATGAGGGAACATAGAGAAGGCTAGATCACCAAAGAAACAAGAGTTCAGTTATTAGCTTTATCATCTTCTTACTTGACCAAAAATTTTGCTGAATACTTTAAATTTTATAATAACACAATTATGTTGGTGGTTGGGAACAACAAATTCCAGTGCCTGTCATCGTTTAATTGCAAATTAAAGTTATATTCTGAGTTGTATTTACATCTATATTTTAAAGCAATGGCAATGATAGATAACATTTGCTGGGTTTATACCATGTGACAGGTACAATACTAGGTATGTAGCAAGGTCAATCATATTTAATTCTCAGAGCAACATTATAAATTTGGTTATATGAGCCTGAAAAAACTTAACTCTAAAAACTGACACTTTGAGCAAAAAAAACTAAATATCATAAAATTATAGACAAGAATATTTTAATCTATTTCTCTGTCTCAAGTCCTGACTCTACATAAAAGCTTCCAGAAAAATAAAGATGTATTTTTCTTTTTTTTTCTTTTTTTGAGACGAAGTTTCGCTCTTGTTACCCAGGCTGGAGTGCAACGGCGTGATCTCGGCTCACCGCAACCTCCGCCTCCTGGGTTCAGGCAATTCTCCTGCCTCAGCCTCCTGGGTAGCTGGGATTACAGGCACGCGCCACCATGCCCAGCTAATTTTTTGTATTTTTAGTAGAGACGGGGTTTCACCATGTTGACCAGGATGGTCTCCATCTCTTGACCTCGTGATCCACGCGCCTTGGCCTCCCAAAGTGCTGGGATTACAGGCGTGAGCCACCGCGCCCGGCCCGAAGATGTATTATTGAAAAGAAAAGAAATGAAAAGAAAAACCTTCAGAGAAAGCAAATAACTTTCTTCTCTTAAAGTTTAAGTAAGTTTTACTACAAGCAAATTATTATTCTATCTAGTTTTTCTCCTTTTTCTTAACCACATTCTGAGACTATAGCCTTTCTAATTTTCATGGAAATCATAAAATATCCATTAACAGATTTTACATGATAAATTGTCACATATATATGTGACATTTAAAATTATTGATGCACAGTAATTGGCAGCACTGCCTTTATATAAACTAAGGGCAGGAATAGCCCACTTATGAGAGGTCAGAACCTTTAAAATCCTGGTAAAGAGTTACAGATACTTTAACTGAATGTAATGAAAACAGAGAAGATAAGGGTCACACCACGTGGCTTTGCAAATAAATGATCTGGAAAAGAATAGAACGGAGAAGAGGTAGAGGGATAAGGAAGAGGTTCCAGTTCCAGGCCACCTGAGCACTAGAGGTACTGAATCCATTGTGGCGAATGTTCCACAGTGCAATACTTCTTCTTTCTTGTTTCTCCCTTATCACCGCCTGAGATTTTTCATTTTGTTTTTTATTTTAGTTTTGTTTTCCTATTTGGCTGTTTTGGGGAACAATTACTATTCAAGTCTCTATCTTTCCATTTTGTTCCTTTCACTTCTTGTTCTACCATTTCTGAAAAGAAACTAGTTCCTGCAGTGGAACATAGGCAGTCAGCAAGATTTCTTTGTGTTACAAAAAAAGAAAAGATCATAATTTTTAAAATTGCACAAGACAATATCCAAAATAGCTGCTCCTTTAATAGTCATAAAATATACAGTGTTCTGGTTGAGCTGTGAGATATGATTGCCAATAACCTTTGCTTTATTTTCAATAAAAATGTAGTAACTTCAAGAGTTTCCCTTGCAGGTTTCACCTAAAGTGAGGATTAAATAATTATAACTATATATAGTGCTTGCTTTCTGTATCTATATGCATATCTATCAATACATATGCATATATATGCATATACAGTTATTTTACTGACATATTTTACAATAATTACTTTGTAACTAACTTTTTTTTCAATTAAACTAGAAAATCAGCAAAATAAAAATTAAAAAAAATAAATCCTGGAAACTAAGAAAATATTTTCAATGATCCTTATGTAAAGCAGAAAAAGAACTCAAAAATATCAAAGCATAAATGTATTAATACAAAAAGGAGAGTATTCACTGTCAGAAACTAAATGCTAAAACAATAAAATTGTATCTGAATAATATTTTACAGAGTTTCTTTGATGATCTACAACAGAAATAATGAAAATGAACTAAGAATGAAACCTAACTTGGAAAAGGAATAATAAAATAAGTTAAAATAGAAGGACATAATTACAATTCTGATCTTAGTAGGAAAAATAAAAAACATACACAATTGAGAATAAGAAATAAAAGACCAGTAGAAGGGAGAAGGTATATTTAAATATGGAGCTAGCTGAAGCTTAATTATCTTTTTCTTCCGACTTCTAAATGCAGAAGAATACTTGAAGCTATGTCTTGTGAAATAAACCTTGAAAGACCGTTTGGATTTAACTGAAAAATACAGAATAGGTTTCAAATATCTCCTCAGTAATTAAAAAACAATAACAAAGTTTTACTTTGCTTTCCTTCACAACCATTGAATGTCACTGTCAATTTCAGTTGCATATGAATTAAATTTTTAAATTAAAAAATTAAAATGAAGATAACAATGTGCATTTCTAGCATCACACATTATTATCCTGCAGATATATACAGCAAAGTGTACACAAATAAAATACATAGGATCAATCTAAGATTGCTTGTTCCTGAGGGGAAATTAATTTGCTTCTCATATTGTCATCTTATTTTTTGAGAGAAGAAAATGTCCTTCATCGGAAGAATAATGGAAGTCATTCAAAGGAGAATTTAAAAATGTTTTGAAGTGCAAAGGCATTATGGCATACCCTTAATGCCTACAACTGCATACCCTTTACTACTATGAAAATACGTGTTCAAAACACGTATTTTAATGTCAAAATCATCCAATTGTTTTCAAAGCAAGTGCTTCATTTTATGTCAGAGAACATTTGCTTAATCTGTGAGGACTCTATGTGAAGTTTAGTTATTTATATTGTATTTGTGCATATTTCAGGATATACAAGGTTCATATGATCAAGTACAATATGTTCAGTTGAGAAAATTGCACAGTGTTTTATTTATGATATCATAAAGTACACACAAAAACTGTAAACCTAAGCCCTAATTAGCATATTATATCAATTAAACACTGAAGATTAGATAATGAGTCATTATACATGGCAGAAAAATAAGAGAAAGGTATTTACATGAGACCCTTCCCTACAGACTTGTTTGTTATCTATCTGAAATAAACATGATGAGATAATTCTATGCTGATCTTAAAAGAGAAATTATTTTGTTTTTTATTTTTACTTTAGTGTTCTTTCTTGTATAGGTACCTTGTAAAGAAGGTTATAATTATATTTTAACACAAGGTTATAGTCTATAGTTATACATATACCAACCACATGAGCATTGTATTGGCAAACAAGGAAGTCTTTGGTCAATTGACTTAAAATACATGTAAATAATACTTTACTGGCTTTGATCTTCTACAACAATCTGGAAATTGTGTTGTATAATTCTCAAATTATGTGGCAATTCTAACAGGTAGGGGAGAGATTTAAAACAATTGTATTTGTAATTTATGTATTTAAATATTCATGTTTAGTCCACCAAAATTAGTAAAATTAATTTTTGAAGAGTATGGGACACTCAAGAAGTGTGCTTTATACTACTAAAACATAAGAAAAAAATATAAATGTATAAATTACCCTTTGGAAAAGAAAGTCAAATCAAGAAAATATTTTACTGACTTTATATTTTCTTGCATTTCAAAGTGGTTTGTAGACACAAAATATATGAAAACATGTTAGTATATTTATAAAGTTACATTTTCAGCACTATAAGTCTTTGGTTTTGAATCAGATTTACAAAATGCCCGATTCAAAACCAGACTTATAGTGCTGAAAAAAAGATTGTTTTACCAAAGTTGCATGTATCTATTTTACACTTTCTTCTAACTTCATAGTTCAATTGATAATACACATCACCTACACAAATAAGTGTTCAGACCATTTAAAACATGTTTCAAACCTTTTAAGTGTATTTAATCTCATGCTGTAGCACATATAGAATGCTTGAGTAAAATACAGATAGTGATTATAGAGCATTTTCCAAAAGACTAGAACAGTAATCAAATCGTTTTGTTTATAAAATCTAATGTACAAACATTTCAAGGTGAGGCTTGCAAATTTTAATGTATTTTCTTCTTTTTCATGAAAATATTTATTTAAAGAGAGGTCCACATTCCATGGAAGTTTTAAATGTTTAAAGTCTAGAAAACTCTCAAGATTATTTTCAAATTAACTTAATGCCTAATATAATAATCCAAATAACCTGAAATACAGCAAATGAGTTTATCTACATCTTAAAATTTGAAATGATGATCCTCGAAAGGGCTTAACTAGACCCTAGCAAAAGAAAGGGAGGCTTGAAATATTTAGAGAAGAATGTGATTTTAGTAAATCAGACTTTGAAGACTCTTAAATTGTAGTCACTGCTAAAGAGTCATGGTGAGAATGATGATTTCCAGGTTCAACCATGTCCCTACAAATGACACAAACTCATCGTTTTTTATGGTTGCATGCATAGTATTCCATGGTGTATTTGTGCCACATTTTCTTTGTCCAGTCTATCATTGATGGGCATTTGGGTTGATTCCAGGTCTTTGCTATTGTAAACAGTGCCATGTGCATGTGTCTTTATAATAGAACGATTTATAGTCCTTTGGGTATATACCCAGTAATGGGATAGCTGGGTCAAATGGAATTTGTACTTCTAGATCCTTGAGGAGTCTGACACAAGAACAGAAAATCAAACACTGCATGTTCTCTCTCATAGGCGGGTGTTGAACAATGAGAACACTTGGACACAAAGAGGGGAGCATCACACACTGGGGTCCATTGGTGGGGGCTATGGGAGGGGTAGTAGAAGGGAGGGTAGGTGAGGGATAACATGTGGAGAAATGTCAAGTATAGATGACAGGGAGATGGTGGCAAAAAACCACCTTGCCACGAATGTACCTATGCAACAATCTTGCAAGATCTGCACATGTACCCCAGAATCAAAAGTACAATAAAAATAAATAAATGAATAATTTTAAAAAAGAGTCATGGTAAAGCCTCTTATTAACTCAGGTATCACAAGTTTTCAGAGAAAATAAAGATGGTTCTTCAAGACCATAGGGTCACAGTTAACTGTGATAATAATGTCAACCACATATATAACTTAAAATTGTTGAGTGGCATATTTATAAAGGTAACAGGATATGGGTATCCAATTAGTTTTAGCATTCAAAATATCATGTTAACCTATAATCAGCATAAAAGTTATTGAAGATATATAACACACTTTTTCAACTGTACTAAGTTTTGAAATCTAGTATTTTTTACTTACACACATCTGAATTTGTATTGGGCAATGCATCACCATGATGTATGAGTGCAACTTCAGTGTCAGAATGTTCCGTATCATATGCATCGGAAATTCTCTGATCTGAGAGAACGGAGCTCACTGTCACTTTGACTGGTCCATTACTTTTCTTTTGTTAAACATGTTTGGATGATGCTTTCTGTTTAGATGTTATTTCATTAAACGAGTGAATTTTTGTCATTTGCAGCCTTTAATAGAGGATCCTTCAATAATTCAGATCTACTTTAATTTCCTTATTTATCCACATTTGATTCTGCATATCTTTACAAGCAACCTAGACACTGGATTTTCAGTCTAGTTTCCTAAAGCCTAAGGGTCATTTGCTGAAATCTACAAACATCAAAACTATTGACTCAGAATGTCAAAACTTTTCTGATTACAGAAGATGCTAGTTTCAAAGACAGCTTTTTGCATAAAGATGAAACCAAAAATAAAATCCTATAATATTTCAATATAAAGATTCTGAGTTTTTCTCTGAAAATAAATGTTTAGAATTAAAAATTGTCAATATTAAAAAAACTTCAATTACTATGGATTACAAATAGATGATATAATCTGAAAACTAAAATACATTTAGTGTGTGGAATAGTTGTATGTCATATATTCCCAGCAATGGAGATTCTATTTGATTATGATTATGAATGGTTGAAATTTCCCATTTATTCTTTACCTCAAAATATTGTCCAGTAATTACAATTTCATTGTGCTCGTGTTAACTGTTAGACTTAATTCCAAATTTGTTTGTATGCTACTAGGACATAAGATGTCATGAAAGTTGTAAACCTTTGAATTTTCCATTTAAAATGTTTTATTCACTGTAGTATTTCTTGAACATTATAGATAAGAAAAAGAGGTTAAAAATCATGTTCTTTCATTTGTCACTGCTTGGCTTTTGCGTTGTGAGAAGTGTGTTTAACCTTTTATTTTCTAGAGCAGAAACTATATAAAGGTATGTGAGTTGTGTAATAACTATAAGTGAACTCCTTATGCCTCCAGGAAAGTACTCTGACATTCACTAGTTAAGACTTCAAATGTGTGCTCTTGTAAAGGTCAGAGAGCAAAGAACATTTTCAAGGCACTTAGTAAGTAGGGGAAAATCTTTGCAATTTGTTGAATGATTCTTTTCAAAGAAATGCAAGACTTTGTGAGCATTAAACCTATAAGAATGCACGTAATGTGTTAATATTGCAATAAAAATGTCTTTCAGGAAAAGTTGATCTATAAGGAATCTATATCACATGTAAACTTACAATCAAAATTTTAATTACAGAGAAAATATTAGGTGTCTCTCAAAAGTCTGTACCACCATTTCTGGGAATACAATTTCAATTCCCAAATATATCCAAAGGATTCAAATATTTTATATACTATTAATCAAATGCTTGGTCACAATGATTTAAAAAATGCTAGAAAACCTCTGTTAGTATATTCCAAATACATTTTTCTTAGTAATTTTAGGTTTTCAAAAAGAAAACAAAAACCAAAAACCCTGTCAATAGCAAATAAGCTACCGGGGGAAAAAAAAAAAAAAAAGATTTTCAGATTGTGAACACATGCCTTTCAGAGAATAACTCTAACAAATAGTTGCTTTTTTTTTTTTTTTTTTTAAACATACTGTTAGGTCAATTATATGTCAAAATATTCCTTAAGCTTAAAACAAGAAAGTGTTCCATATTTCTTATCTAATAAGAAAAAACATAAAACTCTTTGTGTTTAGCACTAGTGTTGGCATGAACAATTTAAATTATCACAAAAGAATTTTGTTTCCAGAAGAAATATATACACATTGGAATGTTTCATATTTACCCATCAAAGGAAATAGCTGCCATATTTTATTATATACACCAATCTCTCTATCAATGCCCTGGTCTCTAAATGCACAGGCAAACATAAACTATGATAAATGTAGAATAAAATTCTTTTTTAAAAATTGCGCGTTTGAGTGATCTCATTAATCCTACAATATCATTAACACAAAACCATGAAGTGATTTTTAATTGTTACCTCTAAATGTTACCATTTGAGGAGATTTTCCTCAAGTAACTGATTCTTCCAGCATAAAGTTTCTAACATTAGTTGTTGTATTTATTTCTCTATCTTTTCACTGACACATAATTGAGAAACTCATTATTTCATTTTATTTATTTCCCAGTTTTGGAAAAGTATAAAAAAAAATTTATATTTTTAAGTATATACAGAGTTGGGAGGCCGAGGCGGGTGGATCATGAGGGCAAGAGATTGAGACCATCCTGGTCAACATGGTGAAACTCCATCTCTACTAAAAATATAAAAAAAATTAGCTGGGCATGGTGGCGCATGCCTGTAATCCCAGCTACTCAGGAGGCTGAGGCAGGAGAGTTGCCTGAACCCAGGAGGCGGAGGTTGCGGTGAGCCGAGATCGCGCCATTGCACTCCAGCCTGGGTAACAAGAGCGAAACTCCGTCTCGACAACAACAACAACAACAACAAAAAAAAGTATATACAGAAGTGGCAAAGTACAAAGAACATAAGAAGTAATAAGAAAAGTTAAAGTATTTCTTGTCATTCCAGGAGGAGAAGAGAGAAATGATCTGATAAGGCCTCTCGAAGGGCAGACTATAAACCTGGCAATGTTGTATTTTTCAAGCTGGAAGCTTGCTTTGTAATTATTCATTAGATCATCCTTTATGTTTTGTGTACTTTTCTATATGTGTATAATATGTCTCAATAAAAAGAATTTAAACATTCATGTTCTTTCCAGCAGAAAAGAACATCAAATATAAGAAGAAAAACATCACTAAAACTTCATCTCAGACTTCTCTAAAACAGCTCAATGAGAAAGGAGTGAAAAATTTTTCAGAGTTCAGAAAAATAAAACAAACCTAATCACTGCATTTTCTTCATTTATAAGGAATAAGATATGCCTGAAAAAGCAAAACATTGAATACCACTTTTTTTAAAAGAAAGCTATTTAGGTAGAGTGATTGAAAAAAATTGATGATGAAGATGCAATTATAGAACTAAAACTTGTGGAAGCTACAGATACAGGTCAAATTGTACAGTTTTGTACGTGCATCCAGATGAGCTAGCTTATACCATAGTAATACTTGGTGATATATCTCAATGCCTTAGCACAACAAACAGAATTCATTTCTATCACATTAATACATAGATACGGGTAGGCAGGGGCTGTGCCTGTGGAAGTTCCTCAGACCACCAGCCTGAGCAAAGTCTTTCAGTGGAGCTTCCACTCTCTCTGATGCAGTGGAAATGGAACTTGGCAAGTATATGGGAGTTTTACAAATTTACACTTAAATATTTTTGGCAAGAAAAGTCACAAAGCTACATTAAATTTGAACAAGGATTCCCCTCTCTAGCTCCACCCCATTCAACTTAGATGTTGAATCCTTGAACCTGATGTAACTGTATTTGGAGATAGGGCTTTTATAAGGTAAATAAGATTAAATGTGGTCATAAGGGTGGTAGCCTAATCTGCAAAGATGGTTAGACTTATGAAAAGAAGAAAATCTCTCTCTTTGCCCCTACTCTGCACTCCATTCCCTCCCCCACAGGCACTGAGAGCAGGAAGGAAAGACCATGTGAAGTCACAGTAAGAAGGCAGCTGTCTGCAAGTTAGGAAGAGAACCTGGGAAGCTGGCACTATGATATTGAACTTCCTGCCTCCAGAACTGTGAGAAAATTAATTTCTGCTGTTTAATGACACAGTTTGTGGTATTATGTTATCGAAGCCCATGTTGACTGAGGCCAGAATAGAAATTACAATTGTACCATATGTTTGGAAAGGAGAGTGCTAGAAATACTTATCAATGGCACTAACGCAGACCATAATTGTGACAACTTAAAAAGTAAAACTAAAAATATGAATAACAAAATTTGACAGAACAATAGGGAGATGAAAGTGAAGATAAAAATGTTAATGTCCTCATTTTTCATAGCAGAAAAACAGTAGAGAGTCTAAAACTGGAAAAAAAGGTTACAAATTACAACAATTCCAAAAATAATTTTTATATTCTTCAAGTTCAGAGAATTGTTTGTATATAACATCTCTTGTTTTCAAGAAATGTGATCTTTAATATTTTAATATTTAATTTTGTATTTGCCAGTGTATCTCTGCATTATCAGAAACATTTTGATAATTTTAGGATGAGTTTTCCTAAGTATTTGTATATTTTATTATATAAATAAAAAACTTTTACTTATATTTAGAAGGATTATGATAAAATGAAGAAAGAATTCAGTGAGAAGCCGGGCATGGTGGCTCACACCTGTAATCCCAGCACTTTGGGAGACCAAGGTGGGTGGATCACACCTGAGGTCAGGAGTTTGAGATGGACCTGGCCGGCCAACATGATCATGATGAAACCCTGTCTCTACTAAAAATACGAGGGAGAGAGGGAGGAGAGAGGGAGGGGGGAGGGGGGGAGAGAGACAGGAGAGGGGGAGGAGAAAGGAGAGAGGGGGGAGAAGGGAGAGAGAAGGAGGAGAAAGGAGAGAGGGGGGAAGAAGAGGGGAGAGAGAAGGTGGAGGGGGGAGGGGGAGGGGGGGAGGGGGATAAAGGGGAGGGGGGGAGGGGGGAGGGGGGAGAGAGGAGAGAGAGAGAGAAGCTGGGCATGGTGGTAGGCACCTCTAATCCCAGCTACTAGGGAGCCTGAGGCAGGATAAATTATCATCCCTCTGTGAGAGATACTTTTATTTGTCTGTATTTTGCTAGCTTTGTTAATACAGTATTTAAATTAATACAACATATGCCTTGGATTATGTAAATTGGATTATGTACTGATGTGTCTTGGAAAACTATGATATATTGATACAAATTTGACCTTTCTTTTGAAAAACAATAAACTCTTTCAGGAAAAAGATTTTAAGTAGCCTCTATTAAAATGTTGATTAACTAACAGGCAATTAGCTATTACTTTTCTTTGGTCCACTAATGTTGCCATTTACATTATAAAGTTGTCTTAAATTTTCTGTCATTTTGATCTGTTATAAAATGATTATTTTTTTTCAATTTTATTGCTATAATTAAAATACCTTTCATTACATGTTTTAGTGTACATGAGTGTATTAATAAAAACTATTTAGGTACTTTAAATTTGTACTTCAATGAAAGGATATTGCTGAAATTGTAATTTGTAATGTAAGGAACATTATAAGGTTTGAAAAGCATTTTCTGAACGTCATAATAGACAATAATACCTCTCTACAGTAGTACAATATTAATTACAAAACTGAAAATTAATGAGACAAAGTTAAAACTTAATAGTATATATTAGAAATTCAGAAATTTTCAGAAATTTCTTAATAAACATTTCCAAAATTTTGATCCTTTCACATTTATGCTCATGCCTCAAAACAATGTATGTCATTTTATATAACCTCTTTAAACATTAATTATTCTGAATGAATTTTCAGTACATATGTGTACACATATCAATACATGTATGTAATAACTATCAATTGTATACTTATGTGTTATATACTAATACAACTATATGAACCATTACCACCATGGGTAACATAATAAGGGCTGTTTTTTTTCCCCCCATTATTTTCTATATACCTACTTACATATTTTATAAGTGCTTAATTAATATGGTTTGGCTGTGTCCCCACCCAAATCTCATCTTGAATTGTAGCTCCCATAATTCCCATGTGTTGTGGTAGGAACCTGCTAGGAGATAACTGAATCATGGGGGCAGTTCCCCCATACTAATCTCATGATAGTGAATAAGTCTCCACAGATATGATGGTTTTATAAGGGGTTTCTCCTTTCACTTGGTTCTCATTCTCTCATCTGCTGCCATGTAAGACTAGCCTTTTATCTTTTGCCATGATTGTGAGGCCTCCTCAGCCATGTGGAACTGTGCGAGTCCATTAAACTTTTTAAATTATCCAGTCAAGGGTATGTCTTTATCAGCAGCATGAAAACAGACTAATACACTAATATACAATTATTAATAATTACTTTCTATATTGTCATGAGAAAACAGAAAAAAAAAAAAAAACCCTGATACTCCAGGAGGTCCATGTTGATTCAAAACCATATGCTATTGTAGATCTTGAGAATCTCTTCCTACATGCAAAAAAGTACAATGAAGAAATGTGTATGTTAAAGAAAGGCATGCAAGATACATGACTTACTGATGTGTTTAAAGTTTTTCTGGTTTATATAACACTAAGGGAACAATCCCTTGATACCACGCAGAAATTTGAAGTAGGATAATATCTTGATGTATTAAGAAAAAGTGATGTATCTTAATCCATGAAATGTAAACTATGGTGGGAGAATCAAAGAAAGTCAATCAAGGAATAAAGATAAAGTGTCGATAGTAAAAGATACTACATCTAAACTTTATCCAATATATCATCATTGTTAATAACAATTCAAGCATGCCCTAAACTTGGTAGCATACATTTTACAAAGATGATTATTTTCCTAGTGAGTACAAATTTCTAGGTTCTGTTTCAGATTAATGAGAAGGTTTTAGCTGTCCTGAAATGTTTCACCTCTCTCCAAACTTATCCTCTAGCCCAGTAGTCTCCAGACCCTGGGCAATGGACTAATATGGGTCCATGGCCTGTTAGGAACTGGGCTGCACAGAAGGTGAGTGCAGAGTGGGCATTATTGGCTGAGCTCTGCCTCTTGTCAGATGAGCAGCAGCAGCAGATTCTCATAGGAGCTGGAACCCTATTGTGAACTGCACATGCAAGAGACCTAAGTTGTGTGCTCCTTAAGAGAATCTAACTAATGCTTGATGATCTGTGTTAGGTCAGTTTTATCCTGCCCCCACTCAGATCTGTGGAAAAATTGTCTCCCACGAAATTGGTCTCTGGTGCCAAAAGGGTTGAGGACAGCTGCTATGACCCCAACATCAGTTGGGACTACAGAAAATTCTACTCAGTTTCAAGACTTATAGTAAAATCACTCTTTACTCTTTATAGCTCTACTGTCATTAGCATATTCACCTAAGTTCACTGAGTTTTCACTGCAGAGTCATGTAAGAGCCCAAATGGAATTGAAGGCCAGGACCCAAAACCTAACAAGCGTCTGCAGGCCTGTTATCAAATTCCTTAAGGTCTGTCCTAAATGTTTATGTTCTTAGGTGTTGGCAGATTTGTTTGAAAGTATTTATTCAATTCTTAGGCATCTATTAGTTATAATTTATATTACTAACTTACATTTACCTTAACCTAAGTCTGCTCTAGAAAATATTTTATGTGTTTTTAAAATACTTAAAGTACAATGAAAAAAGTTCTTGAGTAATTTTGTTTTTGAAAATCTTCTAAAACCTTGGAATTTTCAGGGAACTGAAAACATGAAGAGAATTTCTGAACCATAACATGGAAATTACCATTAAAATCTGACCAAAGACAAAAAGTTATTAAATAGCCTAATGTGACTTAAAAAGATAATGTATTTTGATCTTTAATATTATTGTACAATACTACTACTTTGGGGGATCAAGCTATAAAGTATCCTCATCAGGAGACTGCCTTATAATTAGCTTAAGAGCTCTCCTAAATGAATTTATGGATGTTCCATTCAAGAGGATGAGCTCAATAGTGTGGCCAAATACTACCTACTTATGCAACTTTGGAGCCTGCCCTGTGGCTCATTAGATTTCCAGTCTTTTGAAAATAATGTCTCAGTCTTTGGTCTTCAGTTTTGCGGGGTCATTGATACTTTATTAATCCATCTTCTCTTGACCCTGACATGTGATCAGTTCTCACCAGATGCTCCCGTGCAATAGTATTCACATTATTTCAATGGTACTAAAAGTAAACCTTATTTTAACAAACCTTAGATAACCATATGTCACGGGAGGATTGACAACAGATTTTTAGAAAGATCTATGTAATTTTTTTTTTTTTTTTTTTTTTTTTTGAGACGGAGTTTCGCTCTTGATACCCAGGCTGGAGCGCAATGGCGCGATCTCGGCTCACTGCAATCTCCGCCTCCTGGGTTCAGGCAATTCTCCTGCCTCAGCCTCCTGAGTAGCTGGGATTACAGGCACGCGCCACCGTGCCCAGCTAATTTTTTGTATTAGTAGAGACGGGGTTTCACCATGTTGACCAGGATGGTCTCGATCTCTTGACCTCGTGATCCACCCGCCTCGGCCTCCCAAAGTGCTGGGATTACAGGCTTGAGCCACCGCGCCCGGCCAGATCTATGTAATTTAAGAAACTTCTTCAAGTTACTAGGAATAATTTATTGACAAAAATTAATTTTATTAAAAGTATTTCATTTATAATTACACATTTTAATTGTGTGATTAGGTTTTCCTATGTTTAATAAATTATAGGATAATTTTTAAGATAATAATCACTTCAGCCTATGAGAGAGACAGACTTGAAATTGAGTATTTCCTGTCTGCTATCTTCTACACATATACACATGCTCTTTTACATACACTCTTACACGTTAGTTAAGAAGGAAGGAAGAATATTCCATGAGGTCAGTGAATCTATTTTTCCTGCATTTAGCTGCTGCTTTCAGCAAATATCTGTTTGAAATGATATGACCTCAATTTCCATTACCCTTTAGATACACAATAGAGGCTCAGCTTTAGAAATGTTAATCTAAAGGATGCTGCAATGAGAAAAGTGTTAATATTCATGTGGGAAGAAAAGTAAAAAAGGAATACAATCAGATGTCTGTAGTTTCTTACTAAAACTGCTTGAAATATATATTAATATAAAATTATATCTATGAAATCAATTACACTGCTTCCTGTCACTACACTGCCCCTTTCTGATTAATGCACTCATTATAAATAAATGTTGAATTATTTATCCCTACTGTCCTTATCAATATAAGACTCCAAGCCATCCTTAAATTATTTAAGATGAATTAATGACATTTACTGTGAATGTAGTTAGTGAAGTAGTCTTATCCTCTAAGTCAAAAATCACATTTTGTCAACAAACAATTGTCTAAACTTTACCATGACATTTCCTGCAAAGCTTTCAAATAATTACACAAAATACTTTTTTTGTTCTTTTCACAAACTGTTGACCTATTAGACTAAAAAATATTTCTTAAAATTCTCTTTTAGATACTGAAAATAGAGATAGCTTAAAGTGAAAATGTCACTAAGTAAGTGGTTGAACTTTGACAACACATATAATATTTGTCACTGGAACAAGAGTATGTAATAGTTTGGGAAAGAAAAGGCCATAGGTGAACTCACATCATCAAATGAAAGAACAAATTCATTTTCTAGAGTATTCAAAAGCTGTTGAAAATAATATATAATAGTGATTTTTATTTTAGAAAATCTAACATTAATATTAAAACATGCAATTGGAATACTCTACTATGCCATTTTCTCTTGGAGCTAGATAAAGGTATTAATAAGAATAACATTTTCTGAAATCCAGCAAACTAGAAAACTCTAGAGGCATTTTTAGAAGTTTTCTTGTTTAATAGCTACATGTGAGGTATGAAAAAAAATGAATTACACTTTGGATTTTGTTTCTCTGATGATTATTGATATTAAACATTTAAAAAATATACTGCTTGGCCATTTGTATGTCTTTTTTTTTGAGAAATGTTCAGATCCTTTGCCCACTTTTAAATGAGTTTTCTTGTTTCTTGTGTTCTGTGATTTCCTCATATATTTTGAATATTATCCCTGTACTGGATATTTAGTTTGCAAATATTTTCTGTCATTCCTTAGGTTGCCTCTTCATTCTGTTAATTGTTTCCTTTGCTGTGCAAAATTTTTACATTTTAAATCAAACTACTTATCTACTTATGCTTCTGAGGTGATATCCAAAAAATAGTTTTGAAAACTGATATGGTAAAGCTTTTCCCCTGCATCTTATTCTAGCAGTCTCATACTATTGGCTCCGACATTTAAGTCTTTAATCCATTTTTAGTTGATTTTTCTATATAGTGAGATTTAAGGGTTTAATGTCATTCTTCTGCCTGTATTTAGTTTTCCCAACATAATTTATTGAAGAGAATATCTTTCCCCATTGTGTGTTCTTGGCACATTTGTCAGAATTAAATGGCTGAAAGTGTGTGGATTTATTTCTGGGCTTTCTCTTCTGTTCCATTGGTCTACTGTGTTTTTATATCAGTTCCATGCTGTTTTAATATGTAAGTATATTTTGTAGTATATTTTGAAGTCAGATAGTGTGAAGAATTATAGGATTTTTTTTTTCCTATTTCTTTGAGGAATGTCATCAATATTTTGAAAGGATTATATTAATTCCCTGTATTACTTTAGGTAGTATGGGCATTTTAACAATATTATATTTTTCCAATTTATGAACACAGTATCTTTTCAATTATGTTAATTTTTTAATCTGTGTTTTATAGTTTTATTGTAGAGATCATCTATCACTTTGGCTTATTTCTATGTATTTTATTTTTCTTTAGCTATTGTAAATGGAATTGTTCTCTTGATTTCCTTTTCAGATAGTCTGCTGTTAGTATATAGAAATGCTATTGATTTTTGTATGTCGACTTTGTATCCTTCAAATTTGAATTTTCTTATTCTAACAATTTTTTAGTGGAGTCTTTAGAGTTTTCTATTTAAAAGATCATGTCTTCTTCAAATAGGAATAATCTAATTTCTTCATTTCCAATTTGCATGCCTTATATCATTCTCTTGTCTAATTGCTCTGGCTAGAACTTTCAGTATATATAGAATACAATCAATGTTAGAGAGTTGTTGGAAACTCTAGAATTGTCCTTCTTGGGTTACCTTATGGCTTTAACATTGACTAGCTTAGTAATCTTTGGCAAATTACCTAATCTTCAGCCTCCATTTCTTCTACAAATGGTGAAAATGACATTAACTACCACATGAAATTTCTGTGATTATAAAAAATTAAACACGTGAAACACTTAGAATGAGGTCTTTCACCTAGTAAGTTTTCATCCAATGTTAGGTACTGTTTTCATTGTTCAGAGAATATATTAATTTTGACTTAGGTAGTAGTCTTGCTGTATATTCTAATGTTGTACACCTTTCAATTTGTTAGGTAATATTTTCCATTAAATGATCCAACCTATCTTTGTAATTAGATTTTTAGAGCCAACTTTGAATAGCAGACATAAAGCACAATATAATCAAGCACCCACATGATTAAATAAATGTTTTCACTTATGTTTTGATATCTTACAGATACTATCTCTGCTAAATTGGACAAAGTTAAGGGCTAATATCACATAGCTATTATAATTCAGAAAATGACCAAACATATATAGGCAGATATGAATGTGTGGTTATATGCTCATATCAATTGGAAAAGCTGTTAAGGGACAAATTCAGTATAGGTGTTTAGAACAGAAAATGTAAAGATACCTTAATATACAATTATTTTTGTTTACTCCAAACATTTAAATATTTTTATAAATACCTTTTACCTTATTACATTCGTTTCAAATTTAAGTTACTTAGTTGCCTAAAATGCTTTTTCCTCTCTGAGTTTATATAATGTTTATTCCATAAGGCACAATTAGACCAATGAGGGAAGCAAAATGGCTTAAAGAGTTCTTACGGCACTATACATGTGTGTGTACAATTTGTATGACTAATTTGAGTTATATGTTTAAAATATCTGGTAATAATCCATTACAACTAAGTTTTACAATTTCTATACACTCATAAAACTGTTTAATTCACTGAAGCACAAAATTTTTTCCCACTTTGTAGTCAACTATGAGCTCAGCATAAATGTGCTACTGAAATTTTATGATAGCCAGATATAACAGTTGTCTTTCATTTTGCATAGCTTAATATAACAGAATACAAGGATAAAAGCAGCACCTGAGGTTGTAGTGTATTTCTTAACATTTATCAATAAACGTTTTCAACCTCACAAACTATTATGGAATATAAGAAAACACACTAAATATACTTTAATAATCAAAGGTGATGAAGTATTGATAAAGTAATAAATTTTTACTGGAATTTGGAATCTCTAAATATTTTTCAATGTTTTAAACAACATGATAAATCATGTATTTCTACCAGAAGAAATAATCTCAGGCTAGATATCCTTTAGTTATGATTGAAAATAGACATTTTACAGAAATTTGGAAAGCAAAATTGCTTTTGATATTTGAAATTTACCAAATTAGACAAAACATATAATGTTAAAATTAAATTTTATTTAGCATCTATTTCTAGTTAGTAATGAAATTTCTCAAAGAAAAATGTGTCATCTCAATGATCTAAAACATTTGGTGATAATCCAACAATTGTGCTGTTTGATATTCACTCAAATGAGTTCAAGACTTATGCCCACACTAAAACCTGCACATGAATGTTTATAGAAGCTTTATTCATAGCTGCCAAAACCTGGAGGCAACCAAGATTTCCTTCATAGGTCAATGGATAAACATAGTGTGGTACACATTCATACAAGAAAATATTATTTAGCCATAAAAAGAACTATTCAGTTGCCAAAAGACTTGGAGGAAACTTAAAAATGTATTGCTAACTTTTAAAAGTCAGTCTGAAAAAGCTATATACTGTATAATTCCAATCATATGACATTCTGGAAAAGGGATATCGAGAGAATAAAAAAATAAGTGGTTACCAGGGGTTGGGGAGTAAAGGTGAGAAAGGATGAATAACAGGAGCACACGGGATGTTTAGGATAGGGAAACTAAACTATTTGGTATGATAATGCCATGGTGGATATATGATATTATGCATTTGATAAAACCCTTAGAATTGTATAACACAAAGAGTGAACCTTCGTATAAATGATAAACTTTCATTAATAAATAATGTATGGGTCCATAAATTGTAACAAATATGCCAAGCCAATGCAGTATATTAACAGGTGAAACTGTGGGTGGGGAAGAATATGACACTTTCTATACATTTATTTTTATAAATCTAAAACTGCTTTAAAAACTATTAATGTTCTTAAAATATCAATATGCAAGGTTGTTATAAAGAGCACTTGTGTTTTTATGAGATGGGAAACACTGTTATTCTTCTCAAGTGAAAGGACAAAGTAATTCAGGTTGAGTTTATTATTAAATTTTGTATGATTTTTTACTTACCAAAATATTTCAATATTCTTTTTCTTTTTTGGAGGGGGCACCCCGATCAATATTCTTACAGATATGAAAAGTGTGTGAAAGACAAGTATAAATCTTAGCTGGCTTTACACAACTGAAAAACATAACAGTAATTTTTATATAGCTCTATAATTATTACTTGAATAGTCAGTCATTTGCTTGTTACATAAAGGTGTTCTTAGAAACTGTTCTTGTATAATTGCTCATCTGCTAAAGGGAAAAAAGTGAAAGATTTGCATAAATGAAGAATGTTCATTCTTTTATTTATACAAAAAATGTGACTGTTTTTATAATATACATATGCTCTGGCAGACTAATTCTTATTTCTCTTATATTTTGTCTCTTAAATAGCATTCTTCTTGAACTTGTAAGGTATACTGCAAGAGACTATCAGAAGAATCCTATCCGTAGCTTTTTGTCATTTAATTTTTCTAGGTTTTATAAGAGCATAGTGCACACCTAGTAAGATAGCTTTTATCAATCACAACGGAAAACTTAAAGTGTGATTTATATTTTTAAAACATTTCATCACCAAGTGCTTTTCCCCCTATCCAGAAAGAATGTCAGCATCTTTACATGCGTATTTTCTCCCGATTTTCTAATCAAAACAATCCAGACTGGGAGACAGTAGGGAGCTGTTTAACACAATGAATATCACTGTAATGCATTTTTAGTTGGATCATTTGCTAGAAGCGGAAAACAAAAAAAGGTCATTTCAGTGAAATCTGAACTCATGTAATAGACATGCATCTTTATATTCCAAACACTTTGTTAATCATTGACTGAACAACATCGTGCCTGGAGCCAACTGACAGGAATTTTAACCTGATTAAATGTCCCAGTATGCCTTAATACTTTTAAATGGAATTTTTATGGCCTGTTCTGCACACATATTATTAATACACTGCCATCAAGAAAACCACAGACATGCATAATAGCTCATCAATTTGTAACTAAGCACTTTTGACCTTGAAAAATCAGCTGTCTTTCAGATTAATGTAGTTACATTTTAGGCAGAAAAGGAAGCCATAAAATTATCATGCTTATTTTTGTAACATGTCAGGATAAGAATTAGGAATAATGTCCCTGCCGATGGCTTGATATTGCCACCAACCTCTGACATCTGAATTAGAAACTCTGAGACCTCATCCTAATAAAAACCCACTTAAACATTAAATTTCAGCTAAAGGTATGCATATAATATACCGCTGACAAGTTAAAGTGGTAGAGTCTAAACTACCATCTCCACCGATGTTCGCATTTCTTAGAAAATTAAAAGGAAGTCTCCAGATTTGTTTCCTCTTTCATGTGCAAACACACACACGTGCACACACACAATACGAACAAAAATAATTAGTGTAAAAGAAAAGCTCACCATGAACATAGCAAGGTCATAGCAGTTGATAAAAAATGAGCAAGAAATGAAAAAGACATCATACGAACATAGAAGCAATTTGAAAAATAGTGGAAAACTATCTTTATTCAAGAAAAAAATATATATGGAGAAAAATAGGTGATATTAAATGAATTAGGTTATTTTTTCAAAAGTAATTTTTACAGCTAATGCCAATTTAATAATTTCAGAAGCTGAAAAATGAAATTGTGTATCCTTCCATCTAAAACAAAGCACCTAAAACAATTAGACTATCAGCTGGGCATGGTGGCTGATGCCTGTAATCCTAGATTTTGGGAGGCTGAGGCAGGCGGATCACCTAAGGTCAGGTGTTCCAGACCAGCCTGGCCACAATGATGAAACCCCAATTCTACTAAAAATACAAAAAAAATTAGCTGGGCATAGTGGCAGGCACCTGTAGTCTCAGCTACTTGGGAGGCTGAAGCAGGAAAACTGCTTGAACCCACGAGGCAGAGGTTGCAGTGAGCTGAGTTCATGCCGCTGCACTCCAACCTGGGTGACAGAGACTCCTTCTCAAAAATAAATATGTAAATAAAAATTAGACCATCTGACTATAAAGATACTATTTATTTCATTATTAAATTTATGAGTTAATATCAAGTAGACTAAAGCTTTGGAAGAATTTTCTGAGAATAGAGAGAATTTCTAGAAGCATACAGTGTCAGGGCTGGAATAAATCATCATCATATAGTCTACACCATCAGAAGAATCAACTTCTTAGATAAAGCCAGACTATCTGCTTGCTTATAGTCAGTTTCAGCCTTATTTCACATATCTTTAGCATAATTTTATTTCTTACAATATTTTGTTAACTTATAAGCTAGCTCAAATGTATGTAGGAATGTATTCATTTATTTTTAAATATTTAATCAATACTTTATTTTTCCTTCAAGAAATATGAGATATGCCATGGTACAATTAAGATTGTTTATTACTTAAAAACAGCATATTCAAAGCTACTCAAGAAAAAAGTAGTTATCAGAACGTGATTTCCAGCAGCACTCTCTCACTACAGCCCTAAAACACAGCAACCATTGCAATAGTCAAAACTCTCTATGTCGGTTGTGGGCAGGCTGGGAGGGCTCAAAAAAAAAAAAAAAACTCTCTATGTCAATGAAAGCTAAAGGAGGGTCACATCCTTGCTGAAACCTTTCCCTGAGTAATTGCTACAAATCAAAATGACATTATAAATAAAAGGAAATTAGGCTAATGATAAATAGTTTCTTTCTTTGTCACTAGCATCTCCTTGATTGCATGAGAACTGATGGTGAGGACTTCTCAACACGAACTAAAGCAAAGAAGGATCTGGTATTGATAGTGCTGATCACAACCCTCAGGTTTAGGACTGTATTGGAGATGATTACCTGGTGGATTTATGTTAAGAATATCGACTCAAGAAGGCACAGACCACTTAAAATTATTTTTAACCATGTAAAAAATTGTAAACATGTCAAAGAACTATCTGATCTTTCCCATTGAGATGGGGTGGACACAGATGGTTTTATGCAAAAGTTCTGTCAAATTAAAAAAAAAAGTGGTCCACATTACATCCACTACATAAGAAGGGGGGAAAGAAACACAAAATCTTTTCATGATCTATGGTAAATCTGTTACATAAACCTGACAAATCCCAAAATCCTATGAATTACAGTAGCATATTAGATCCATTGATATGGTCAAAGTTATGTGTCATGATTATGTGTAATTTGGGAAATGTATAGATAGATCAATCCCAGATGTATATGAATGTAATTTATCATATTAATTCAATTACAGGTTCAAGAAAAAAATGATTATCTCAGTATTTATTAAAAAATCCACTGTACAAATATTTTTGCTCTAAAGTTTGTTTAGTAAACAAGGATTACAAAGGTAATATTTAATATAATAAGAAGTGCTTATATGAAATTAGCAGAAAATATTACCTTTAACAATGAAACTATAAGGAAGGCTTCTTAATACTGATTTCAACTATTAACTCCAACATTTATGTACCCTTTATTATGAGAAAGTCCATAGTTATTATCAGATTTAGTTTATCGAACCAAAGAAAATCAGAACCACTGACCTATAGGCATGACACTGAGCAAAGACACCAACCAGAAATTTTGAAAAGAGAAAAAAAAATATTTAGAAAATATTCAGAAAAGAGGAAAAGTAATTATAAACATTTGTAGACAATGTGATTAAATCTAGAAACTCCATTCCTAAAGAAGATAAAAATATCAGTTTAAATGTTGTTTTTATTACATTCTATAATTGTTTCTGATGTTTACATGTCTTCATATACCAGCACTAGAAAATATTACAAAAATAGGCAATTCAAAAGAGCAAAAATATTCAATTAATAGCAACAATCTTAAAAATATAATTATAATATAAAGAACAGAAAACATTTTATTAAAGGGCATATATAAACATGTGAGTAAATAGAAGCCACATTACTGATTTAGAATATCTGATATTAAAACACGTCTGTTTAACTGATAATCATCCAAAAATTTAGCAGTCATATAAATTATCTAAAAAGTGAGTTTTTTTGGTTGGAAATTTAACATATGATGTAACAGTTTTATATAAAATACAATTAGGCATTTTGTATAAAAATGCCTGAAAGAGCAAGGGCAAAATGATTTCTCCCAGCAGATAGCAAAATATATTAACAATAATTAAAACATTGTGATACTAACATAAGCATAGGTGAGCAACAAATAGAGCAAATGTAGATACTATACAAACTAATAAGTTAAAATAAAATTCTATTAAATTCCTGTGTCATATCTTAAACTCAAATGTCAGCATTATTAAAGGTTGAAATATTAAAAAATGAAAACACAATTTGTAAAAAAGATAATCTTGAAGTAGAGATGTCTTTCTAATTCCTGAAATCCTCGATTCCTTCCATATTGCCTATTTGGGGATTTGATGTTCTCTAAGGTTTCTCTGAGCAGTCAAATAGTAAACATTTCAAAGTTCTCTTACATTTTGTACTTTAATTCCACTGTTTCTGCAGCCCAATTTTGCTATTTCATTATGCTGGATTTATTAGAAAGCTAATGATTCTAGCTGATTCATGTGAGGGTATAAATTCAGCAGTATTGGTGACTTGGACAAACTTCTTTCATATAAATGAAACTTAATTGTGTTGAAAGCCTTAAATGCAAAGGCTGACTATAAGGATCTTGCTTGTAGTAAATCCCAGCTGGATTTCCTTGTCAAGTTATTCCTATGGAAAGAGATTTGCATTTTGGATTCAAGGCTATCTGAACTATTTTAGAGATTGGAGTTACAAGGAGATTAACCTTTTGACTCTCTGGCCTGCCTCACTCTAATCCCCTCTGCAGGTCCTCAAACTTACTGAGAGAGTTGTGTTTCAGATATCAAAATCTACTCTTCAATACTAGAGAAGCTGCTCCATGAACATTTGACAAATTCTTCCAGTGACTTCTCAAACCCACATTTGCTTCTATCCCCTACTCTAATCTCAACATTATCCCAAGAATTTCATGGGAAGACTCTTTCATAGGAGTGGCAATCGTTCTTTAGCTTATATTCCTGAGAATGTCTCATCTCTCTATAATCTCTTATCGATACTGTATGATTAGTTTGATATTTCAAAGCGTTCTTCAGTATTCTGTAGCTGGTAATTTTCTTGATTTTGGAATGTTGTAATATGTTTGCTTTTATTTTTATATTCTTCCAGCAAAAAAAGCTTTTAAAAAGAGACCATATCACATATAGAGTAAAACCAGAAATTATTTTTAAAACATATTGATATTTGACCACATAATTATGCATTCCTTGATAACAAAATTAAATGATAAACACAGTATGAAGACCTTAAACAAAATTAAAAGACAAAATGACTAGTAAATAAAAATTATAAAGCAATGGATTCATGATTTGATATCCTGAACATGTAAATGAAATTTAAAAACAATTATAAGAAGACAAAACCACAATTGAAAGACGAACAAAATATATTACAAATGATGAAATGCAGTGCCCCACAGCAAATGAATGATATTCAGCATAAGTAGTAATCAAAGCAGTGCAAATTAAGATCATGGGCCTCTCTCCCCTCCCTTTATTTTTGCCTAGAAGCTTAGGAAGGATTTAAAAAGAAATACAAATATGCTGAAAGAGAAAAAGATAGTGGAGAATTGATATTCTCTTACACTAGCAGTGAAGGTGAAAACGACAGAAGCTTCCTACAGGTCAATTTAAAATGTGCCTCAAAATAATTGTCAAAAAAGCCACTTTTAGAAATTCTTTCTCAGGAAAAATATATGGAATCAAGTAAGGTGTAAATATAGGGTTGTTTACTGTCATAGTAACTATAGAAAATGATTAGAAATTAAAAAGATTACAAAAAATTGAGAATAGATGCATACATCAAGGCACATAAATTTCACAAAAGCAAAAGCTCTATGTCCATTTATTGACTGAGAAAGTTGTCTGATAAGTTGAAAAGTTGCAGAAATATTACTAAGATCATGTTGATATAGAAATCATATACACATTCATTATTTATGCGGATATACATATGTGACACAGATGTATGTGGATATGCATACATAGAAAATTATGTGGATGTTTATAAATCAAAATGTCAATAATGGTTACCTCTTGGAACCAGATTATATATATTATATTGTATTTGCATTTCACTTTATTTTCGGAATACTTTCCTATAACCAAATGTTAATTTTACAAGTGGAATAATGTTATATTTTGAAACATGGTAAGTAGGAAGTCATTTCAGTTATATAGAAAATTATTTTCATTAGAGAAATAACTAAGAATGTACATGAAAACACTGAAAGCTGTTTTACTGCTTTAGATTAAAGCAGACATATTGTAACTGAGTTTTGGAAAAGAGGTTATATAATCAACAGACACATTTTATGTTATTCTTTTATTTGGTATACTTTATTTGATTTGTTCAATTAGCTTGCTTTTTTTGTAATGATCCATATTAACTTTGCATTGACGGGGCCAGATTTGTTATTAATTGAAAAAAACATAATTGACAAAACTACTTTTAGCTTTACTAATACCTTCTAATACCATAAAACAAATAAAAAGCATTTTTCAAATTTAAAAATTAATGTATCATAATATTGACATTTATAAAAACTGAATTTGCAAATTATGACACTCACTCTTATAATTCACTTTTAGCTGAATGAATCACTAGCATACTATCTGTATGTGAAAGGTTTTTTTTATTATTTAAGAGTATTTTAACTCTCTTCACCAGGCTATAAATAACTTGAAACCACTTATAATTTTTATTGCTTTTGAGAATACAATATTGTTTTATGGAGTCCTGGTAGACAATCTCCAAAGCTAAAGCAAATATTCCAGATACTATTTAAATAAATATCAGGACTTTCTATTTTCTCACATTCTTTCTGTAATTAAATATGAACTTTGCACTATAAATGCCCATGCTTAGATTGATTCTACTTTCTCTATCTCCCTCTCTCCACCTGTTTCTCTCTCTCTCTCTCTCACACACACACACACACACACACACACACAATTGGTGTGATATGGAACATTATAGAAAACATCATGATTGAAGGTAGAAGATTTAGTGTATCATGGCTGATCTTTGGAGATTTCTGTGTGTAGAGATATTGTGGTGTGCCACCCACTTTGCCTATTTCCTCAGCTGCCAGAAGTGCTGACTGCAGGAGTAAGTACATCATAGACTCAGGGTCTGTTTCCTGGAAAACTCCTATTAACTAGTCTGTGATTTTTAAGAAACATTTTTTTTTTAATTGTTCAGTTTGCCTTCTACAGCATCTTTTTAAAAGTCTCCTTATACAGGGTAACATGAAAAACTACCTCAAGTTTTCTGTAGTGAAAGAACCATCTATTTTACATAGACAATTGAGAAGGGAAGCTCTATGAAACCTCATGAATGAGTGAATAAATCCATCATCTGCTCATCATAATGATTATCACCAAATGGATCCATTCCCTTGCTGATAAAATGGAAAGAATGTTCTCTGTGCATCTATCCCTATTATTATATATACAACCAGATGAGCTATGATTCTATTATTTCCCAGAATCATTAGGGTCAAGTCAGGTTACCATTCAGGAAGAAAGTATAATGGAAAATCATGCTGCTACAGCAGTATTAATGATTCATTAGGTGACATTCTACCCTCTGGATGTTCATGAAATAATCTAAATCCAAAGTGTCATAGAAGCTACACCAAAGCCATGACACAATAAAACAAAAGCAATGTTATGCCAAGTTAGATGAGTAGAGAATTCAGCCTAACATGGTATATATTTTTTGCATTAGTGATGCCAAAGATGAGTATAATTTTTTGAAAATTCAAAATTACATGTAATAACCCATATCTATCTGGTTGTTTTAAATTAATCTAAGAATTTTGATTTCATTTATAAGTCCAGTTCATAGTCCTAAAGCCTTGTCTACTGATTATGCTTATTATAAGAAAATACAACATTTTATCAAGCCCCAAGTTTTTTCTTCAAACTACAGCTGTTCTGCCTTTCAGCATATATACTTGATCTTTATCCTAATAGGAATAGCTATTTAGTAATAGTAATAATAATAGTAAGCTTTTATGCAATATTTACAATCTGCCAGGCACTATTCTAAATTCTTTATATATTTAACTTCCTACTATTACTATCCCAACTTTATTGTTAAATAACTTCATTTTTTATTTTAGATTCAGAGGATATATGTGAAAATGTGTTACATGAGTATATTGTATGATGCTGAGGTTTGCTGAACAAATGATTCTGGCACTCAGGAAGAGTATATAGTACTGATAGGTACTTTTTCAGAGCTTTTTTCTCCCTCCCCCTCCCCTCTAATAGTCTCTGATGTCTGTGATCCCCATCATTATGTCCATGCACATACAGTATTTAGCTCCCACATGTGGTATTTGGTTTTCTGTTACCAAATTAATTAATTTAGGATAACAACCTCTGGCTGCATCCATGTTGCTACAAAGGACATTATTTCATTATTGTTTATGGATGCATAGTATTCCATGGTATATTTCTTTATCAATTTTATTTTGTTTATCCAGTGCACCATTGATGGGCACTTAGGTTGATTTCATGCTTTCAATATAGTGAATAGTGCTGTGATGAACATATGAGTGCCTGTACTCTTTTTGTACAATGATTTAGTTTCCTTTGCGTATATACCCAGTCATGACATTGCTGGGTTGAATGTAATTCTGTTTTAAGTTTGAGAACTCTCCAAACTGTTTTTCCCAGTGGCTGAACTAATATACTTTCCTGGCAACAGTGTATAAGCATTTCTGTTTCTCTACAGCCTCATCAGCATCTGTTATATTTTGACTGTTTAGTAACAACCATTTTGACTCATATGAGATAGTATTTCATTGTAGCTTTGTTTGAATTTCTCTGATGATTAGTGGTGACAATTTTTTCAGATGTTTGCTGGCCATTTGTATTAGTCAAGTTTCTCTGTATGGACAGAACTAATAGGATATGTGAAAGGGAGGTTATTAGGGAGAATTGGCTCACACAATCACAAGGCAAAGTCCTGTGATAAGCTGTTTGCAAGTTGGGGAAGAGAAAGGAGCCAGTAGTGGCTCAGTCCAAGTCCAAAAGCCTCAAAGCTAGGGAAGCCAAAAGTATAGCCTTAGTCTGTGGCCAAAGGCCCAAGAGCCTCCTGCAAACCACTGGTTTAAGTCCAAGAGCCCAAAGGCTAGAGAACCTGGAGTCTGATGCCCAAGGGCGGGAGGAATGGAAGGAAGCATATGACATGAGTAAAGGAAGACAGCAAAAGACCCAGCAAGCAAAGTTATCCCATTTTCTTATGGCTGCTGTTTTTGCTGAGTTGGCAGCTGATTGGATGGTGCTCACCCACACTGAGGGTAGGTTTTCCTCTCTCAGTCCACTAACTCAAATGTCAATTTTCTCTGGCAACACAGAGACACAGCCAGAAACAATTCTTTAGTATCCATTTAGGCATCCTTCAATTCAATCAAATTGACACCTAATATTAACCTTCACTGCTTGAATGTTTTATTTAGAGAAGTGTCTGTTCATGTCTTTTGCCCATTCTTTAATGGGATTATTTGTTTTTTGCTTGTTAATGTGTTTAAGTTTCTTATAGATCCTGGATATTAGACCTTTGTCAGATTCATAATTTTTAAATTATCTCTTTGCTGATGATATGATTCTATACCTCTAAAACCCTAAAGATTCTTCTCCTAGAAATGATAAACAACTTCAGTAAATTTTAGGATATAAAATTAATGTACCCAAAGCAGTAGCATTTCTATATGCCAATAACATTATAGCCGAAAACCAATCAAGAACAGAATCCCGTTACCATAGAACACACACACACACACACACACACACACACACACACACCCCTTAGAAATAGTCAGCCAAGGAAGTGAAATATTTCTACAAGGAGAACTACGAAACACTGTTAAAAGAAATCAGAGACAAGACAAATAAATGGAAAAGTGCCTATGCTTATGGATTGGAATAATCAATATTTTTTACAGAATTAGAAAACCCTATTCTAAAATTTATATGAAACCAAGAAAGAGCCCAAATAGTCAAAGCAATTCTAAACAAAAAGAACAAAGTTGGATGACTCATATTGTCTGACTTCAAGCTATACTATAAGGTTACAGTAACCAAAGAACATGGTATTGGTACAGAAACAAGTACATAGAAAATGGAACAGAATAGACAACCCAGAAATAAAGTTGCAAATCTACCATCAAAGCATCTTTTACAGTGTCAACAAAAACAAGCAATAGGGAAAGTAATCCTCATTCAATAAATGGTGTTGGCAATACTGGCTAGCCATATGCAGAATGAAACTGATCCCTTACCATATATAAAAATTAACTTTAGATGAATTAAAGACTTCAATGTATGACCTAAAACTATAAAAATCCTACAAGAAATCCTAGGAAATACCATTGTTGACATTGGCCATGGCTAATAATTTACGGTAAAATACTCAAAAGCAATTGTAACAAAAATAAAAATTGACAAGTGGAACCTAATTAAACGAAAGTGTTTCTGCACAGTAACTTTACATAAATGGAAACTAAACCTAAGTGTGTTTAGGTGACTTGCTGAAGTCACACAGCTAGTAACTGTCAGAGCTAGAATTTTTATACCAGACAATTTGGCTCTTGGCTTTTTATTACTGGAACCAATTTCATGTCCTATAATGAACTAATTATTGGAGAAGGATATAAAGGAGAAAACTTTGGGGCTCAAAATAGTGTAGGCTAGGAGGTAAACAAACCAACAATTAGTTCATCCTGCAGGTAAACATAAGATGCAGAGACATCTCTGGGGTTAGAGAAGATGAGTTTTGATCTTAATATTACAAGGGGATAAGCAGTGAGGAGTGAAGTGGGAAGGGTATATCATGTAGACAAATACCTTGTGGAAGATCATAGATGCATTTAGTATATCTGGAATAAAGGAGCTTGCTGTGTTGCAGTAAGGGCAGTCAGAATGGGAGATAGGAACAATCATTTAATAAAGTGCCTTTCATGCCATATAATAAGCTATGGCCTGATCTACCCTCAAGAAAGGTAAATATTTATATGGTCAGTTTATATCTGTGTCTTATTTCTACTGACCCAATCACAAATGGTGTCATGGGTTCCCATGATTGTAGTGCTGAGCTGGGATAGCTTAAATGACTTTGTGACTAATGATTGTTTGCTTAATGAAAAGAGTGAGGACACAATTCTTATTTCAGGGGAGGCCAGACATGCTTCATGGTATTTAGTGGGTTAAAATTTCTTTCATGAATGAAAACAGTAAAATCATTCAGTGAACCAAAGGGAATCCTCTAGTAGATAAGAAATAAGAGAGAAAAGGCAGTAGTGGTGGAAAATCTCTATGATTTTTGAAAGCCCTAGTTGAGAAGTTATAAAGTTCCTAATCCTGAAGCATAGTGGGAAAGTCTATATTAAAAACTCAGGTACTGGGTCCAGATTCTATAGTAAAGTAGGTATTTAAAGATTTACAAGTTAAAATGATGATGCACCACTCCTCCTTCTCCCTGGAGTCAGGAAAACAAAGTGCTCTAGATTTTTCAAAAAGGAGTTTAATGTAGGATGCTTATTAGAAAACTGAGAAGGGCTGAAAGAGAAAAAAGGGAACAGTGAAATAACTCAGAGATTATTACCCATAGCAAACAGTTAATATCTCTCAGGCTGGGGGAACTAAGTTTGAAGTTGTGATCACAGTTCAGAAATCACAGATTAGGAACTGGCAGTAATGGCAGGACCATCAACCCCAAAAGGAGCATTGGGATGAAGCTTGGACCCCACATGCAAGTGGCATATAGTGGGTGATGGACCACTGAAATTGCCACCTGATTGATCTGAAGACTACCTTGGGGGTAGGGGTAGGGTGTTGAACCTCCTGAAGGAATGCTCAGAGCTAGGACTAGGATTGAGACTGAGGAAGAGGCTCAGCCTTGCATTTGCTAGAACTGCTGAAAGATGTAGGAATCAACTGCTGCCCACTACTGGAAGATACCCAAATGAAAGACAATGACCCATATGGGATGGTCATAGAAGCCATAATCATAAGGCAGATTATCTCTTCTCCCTTTATTCTTTTAGTCTGATACTAGTGCTTCAGTGGCAGAACGTAACTGGAAGTCAACAGGAAAAAAGTCTAGAAAATGTAGCTCAATGTTCATAGACACCTAACACACATAAAAGGATAACACACAGCTGGATAGTAATAGAGGCCGAGACCAAACAAGAAAATTGCCAGTATGGTAAACAGTAAAGTCTGCAAGCCAGGATACCCAGTATTCAGTTTAGTTTGTGGGACTTCCACTGCACACTGGGCACATAAGACCGCAAACCCAGATACTGCATTCACAAAGTAAAAAGAAGGAGGGTCCTTCCACTATTTTAATGAGCTCTCTTAACAATACCAGCTGTAGTTTTTTTGTGTTGTTCTTACCCAAGAAAGGGAAATGCCTGTTTATATGGTGAGTATATGTCTTATTTCTACTGACCTACTCACAAATGGAGTCATGGGTTCCCATGATTGGGGCATTCAGCTGGGAAAGCTTAAATGACTTTGCATCTAACAATTGTCTGGTTAATGAAAAGAATGTGAATATAATTTTTATTTCAGAGAAGGCCAGACATGCTTACATGCTTCATGGTACTTGGTGGCTTAAGAGTTGTGAAATACATGAAACTTGTGTCATGAATAGAAATAGCAAAATAACTGAGTGAACCAAAAGGAATCTTCAAGTGGATAAGAAGTAAAAGAGAAAAATCAGTAGTGGTAGAATCCCATCACACTGCTATTGACTATTTGAGCAGTAGACTGAAAGGAAAATAAATATAATACTAACGTTATCAGAAAAGGCAAGAAGCAAGCTGATGGTACTGTATTTTTTTCTTTTCTTTTTTTTTTTTTTGTTTTTTTTTTTAAGAATGAAATAGAGGAGACCACTTGTTTTCTTTTGGCTTCACAATATTGCCAAGACTCTTTCTTTCTTTCTTCTTATATTTGTCTGTTTAGCTGCTATTCTTCCAATAAGTCATTACCTTCATTCCAGTAAGGTAGAGAAGTTGAGAGGAGGGATAGTGGAATTCAATCACTGTAAAAACTTGAGAGATCATTTGCATATAAATAACTTTAGTTTACTTTAAAGGAATAAATTCTTACTAGTTACACAGACACAGACCCACCCACAGACATACACACTCATGTACATGTTATTAATACATAAATCCAGTTATATATATTTTGTAGTTTGTACAATCCTTATTCTAATGTTTTTTTACTTAGCTCATCTCCTTTTCTATTCTTTGTGTCCATGATCCTACTACTTCCCACTTATTTCTCCATGCTTATGTAATTATATGTGAATATATATTTAAAATGTCATTTTTAATGTACGATTATATTATGTATACTTTTTGCATCTTTCTCCTCAAATAAGAGTGTTTTATAAAAATACCCAATTTTTAAAAGTTGAATGATATTTCACTGGATGTATAGATCACATTTTATTTATTCATTTATCTATTGATGGGCAGTTAGACTCTTTCCATAGTTTGATTATTGTGAATAAAGCTACCCAAAGTAATTTATAGATTCAATGCTATCCCCAATAATCTACCATTGACCTTCTTCATAGAATTAGAAAAAACCACTTTAAACTTCATATGGAAACAAAAGAGAGCCTGCATAGACAAGACAATCCTAAGGAAAAAAAACAAAGCTGGAGGCATCACACTACGTGACTTCAAACTATACTACAAGGCTACAGTAATCAAAACAGCATGGTACTGGTACCAAAACAGAGATATAGATGAATAGAACAGAACAGAGGCCTCAGAAGCAACACCACACATCTACAACCATCTGATCTTTGACAAACCTGACAAAAACAAGCAATGGGAAAACGATTCCCTGTTTAATAAATGGTGTTGGGAAAACTGGCTAGCTATGTGCAGAAAGCTGAAACTGGACTCCTTCCTTACACCCTACACTAAAATTAACTCCAGATGGATTAAAGATTTAAACATAAGACCTAACACCATAAAAACTCTAGAAGAAACCCTAGGCAATACCATTCAGGATATAGGCATTGACTTCATGACTAAAACACCAAAAGCATTGGCAACAAAAGCCAAAATAGACAAATGGGATCTAATTAAACTTAAGAGTTTCCACACAGCAAAAGAAACAATCATTAGAGTGAACCAGGAACCAACAGAATGGGAAAAAATTTTTGCAATCTACCCATCTGACAAAGGGCTAATATCCAGAATCTACAAAGAACTAAAGCAGATTTACAGGAAAAAAACAACCCATTCAAAAGTAGGTGAATGATATGAACAGATACTTTTCAAAAGACATTTATGAGGCCAATAAAAATATGAAAAAACGCTCATTACTGGTCATTAGAGAAATGCAAATCAAAACCACATTGAGATACCATCTCATGCCAGTTAGAATGGAGATCATTAAAAAATCTGGAGACAGCAGATGCTGGAGAGGATATAGTGAAATAGGAACACTTTTACATGTTGGTGGGAGTGTAAACTAGTTCAGCCATTGTGGAAGACAATGTGGCACTTCCTCAAGGACCTAGAAATAGAAATTCCATTTGACCCAGCAATCCCATTACTGGGTATATACCCAAAGGATTATAAATTGTTCTATTATAAAGACACATGCACACATAGGTTCATTGTGGCACTGTTTACAACAGCAAAGACCTGGAACCAACCCAAATGCCCATCAATGATAGACTGGACAAAGAAAATGTGGCACATATACACCATGGAATACTATGCAGCCATAAACAATGATGAGTTTGTGTCCTTTGTAGGGACATGGATGAATCTGGAAACCATCATTCTCAGCAAACTGACAAGAATAGAAAACCAAATACTGCATGTTCTCACTCATAGGCAGTACTGAACAATAAGAGCACATGGACACGGGGAGGGGAACATCACACAGTGGTTTATGTTGGGGGTGAGGGGATAGGGGAGGGACTTTTGGGGGTGGGGAGGTTGGGGAGGGATATTACTGGGAGAAATGCCTGATGTAGGTGACTGAGGTATGGAGACAGCAAACCACCATGGCATGTGTGTACCTTTGCAACAATCCTGAAACATCTCTACATGTACCCCAGAACTTAAAATATAATTAAAAAAAATTGATTCCATTCTTCTGTCTTATACAAAATAATTTTACATAAAGTCTTGTGTATAAATATCTAGAATAAGAGAATATTTTATAAAATATATGAATAATAAATATAAAATATATATGAATAATATAATATAAAAATAACATTTTATATTTTATTAAATATAAAATTTTTGTAGCCAATGTATGAAAATTATTTAATAAGCAAATGATTGATTTGAGAAATAATTATAATGTAGATTCCACAAAAGTTCTTAATGTCTAGAGTCCATTGCTGTGAAGGGTTAAGGTAAAAACATGTTCACATATTGAAAATGAATGAATTGTTAACAGCTTTTTGGAGACCAATCTTGAGATATCTAATACCTAATAAAATTAGAAATACCAATACATTTTAAGACAGTTAAGCCACTTCTAGGAAACTTTCTCTTAGAATTCAAAGCAACTGTAGTAAATATATATATGTAAATATGTTTATACTAGCATTGCTTATAATGGCAAAAGCAAATATTCTTGCAATTAACAGGAAAACTGATTTTAGATTATGTTATGTTCTTTTAAAAGCTTTCTGTAAAGTAGGAATTTTTTTCTTTTTTTTTTAATGTTTTATAGCAAAGGAAACAATAGGTGATAGACAATCTACTGAATGAGAGAAAATATGTGCAAATCATAGATAAGGAGACAATTTCTAAAATATACAAGGAACTTATATAACTCTACTGTAAAACATTCATAGCCCAATTTTTAAAATGGGCTAAGACTTGAGACAATTTTCTAAAGCAGATATACAAATGACCACTGCGTATATAGAGATGCTCAGTGTCATTAAACATCAGGGAAGTGCCAATTAAAACCAAAATGAGATTACCTTATATACATTTAGATAGACACAATCAAAAGAACAGAAAATAAGTATTGACCAGGGTGTAGATAAATTGAGACACTTGAAGACTGTTGGTAGGAATGCAAAATTGTGTAGCTGCTATAGAAAAGATAATATAGAGAGTCATTAAAAAAATAAAAAGAGTACTACCATAAGAACCAGAAATTCTACTTCTGGGTATGTAATCAAATGAATAAAAATCAGCATTACAAAAAGATATTATCACTCCAATGTTTACTGTGGCTTTATTTACAATAGTGAATAAAGTAATTTATAGATTCAATGCCATTTTCACAATATTGATTCTTCCTTACCATGAGCATGGAATGTTTTTCCATTTGTTTGTGTCCTCTTATTTCCTTGAGCAGTGGTTTATAGTTCTCCTTGAAGGGGTCCTTCACATTCTTTGTTAGTTGTATTCCTAGGTATTTTATTCTCTTTGTAGCAGTTTTGAATGGGAGTTCACTCATGATTTGGCTCTCTGTTTGTCTATTATTGGTGTATAGGAATGCTTGTGATTTTTGCACATTGATTTTGTATCCTGAGACTTTGCTGAAGTTTATCAACTTGAGAAGATTTTGGGCGGAGGCGATGGGGTCTTCTAAATATACAATCATGTCATCTGCAAATAGAGACTATTTGACTTCCTCTTTTCCTATTTGAATATCTTTTATTTCTTTTTCATGCCTGATTGCTCTGGCTAGAAATTCCAATACTATGTTGTATAGGAGAGGTGAGAGAGGTCATCCTTGACTTTTTCCAGTTTTCAAAGGGAATGCTTCTAGCTTTTGCCCATTCAGTATGATATTGACTCTGGGTTTATGGTAAATAGCTTTTATTATTTTGGGATAAGTTCCATGGATACCTAGTTTAAATTGAGGGTTTTTAACATAAAGGGCTGTTGAACTTTGTCAAAGGCCTTCTCTGCATCAATTGAGATAATCATGTGGTTTCCGTCTTTGGTTCTGTTTATGTGATGTATTACGTTTACAGGTTTGTGTATGTTGAATCAGCCTTGCATCCCTGAGATGTAGCCTACTTGGTCGTGATGGATAAGCTTTTTGGTGTGCTGTTGCATTCAGTTTGCCAACATTTTCTTGAATGTTAGAATGGAGTCCATTTTTATCTTTTCCTGTTGGTTAGCCAGACTTTAAGTATCATTAGTTTAATAACGTCATTTCACACTGAACTATTGGTCTCTTCTTATGTTAAATTCTTACATATGCTAGAACATATTTTATAAATACTTTCCTCTGTTTTGATTGATTTGACTTTAAAGTAGTAACTAATATCTGTTAAGGTACATACCCCTCCACAACTGCATATATACAAACACACACCCAAAAAGACATTCTGCATGTGTGAATGTTTATGTGTGTGTGAATGTGTGTGTAATTTTCTTGCCTTTTCTTAAATACACATTCCTAGCAAATATTTTACTATTTTGTCCAATATCCAAACAATCCCTTCTGTCTCTAATTGAAATTACACCATTAATGGTGAATGTAAATGTAAAGCAAACATTTCAAAATATAAATATATGTTTGGGACAATATTTGTTTTATCACAGTAAGTTTTCCATTTTAAAACATTATATTACTTGTTTACATCTTATTGTTTGCCTAGATTTTACACTTTTATGATAGGGCTGTGTCTGTCTTGTTAAGCTGATTAAAAATTTTATATACTTACATAGCTTAAATACTTTAAAACAAAAGCTTTATTTCTTCCATGTAAACTAAGTTCAGTGTTTCACACTGTTTCTTGTGTTTTCTTCTGGTCTTTCAATTACTCTTTCTAGTTATATCAATGTGTGATTTCTTTCATTTTCTTTTTGTTTTAATTTGAACATTTTATTGTACCTCTTTATTCTATTAATGGCTATCTTCCCATATGTGCTCTTCTATTTAGGCAAATACTTATTTTTATTAGAAAACAATATACCAACCCTTTCCCTATCGAAATGCACTGTCTTACCAAGATACTGCATTTCCCCAACTTCTACTTCAAGATTAATTTAGAATGTTTTGTCATCCCTCCCTCCCTACAATACTCTTCCCTTTTTACCTACCCTGGATGAAACTCTTTGGATGATTTTACTTAGTTCTTTTCATTTTCCTCTGTTTAGTTTGCATCATTTAGTCATTTCAAGACAATTCTTTTTATCCATTTGGTTTTAAGTATGTGTGCATTTGCATGTGTGTGTGTGTGCGTGCATACATATAAAAAAACAGAGAAAGACAGAGACAGAGAGAGAGATATGTTTTGTTGGAGAAACCAAAGAGCATTACTTATCATTGTTTCTTTTCCTCTTCATCTTCTACAACAAGTTCTAAACTATTACATTTATTGTTATTTAGAATCCTTTTTCATGTTGTTTTTCTCAGATGTCATAGCAATTGCATTTCTTCAAATGTTATAATTCCATCCTGACAGATAATATACCACATTTATCTTGAATATGATATTGTTGGGTTAGTCCCCTTCTCTCCATAATCAGCAGATTCTATTCCATTGACTTAACGCATGTAGAATTATAGATGGAATACCTGAGTTTTATTCATTTTCTGTAACTTTTTATTTAAAACCTAAAGTTAGTAAAAATGTTTGTTTTTTTCCAGAATATAGAATCTTTAAAGATATGTCCTTTTAGAAAAACAAATGGAGGACGATGGACTAGAAAGCTCTGCCAATCATCTCCCCAACAAGCAACATCAATTTAACAACTATCATCTCAGGAAAGACAACAACAAAAAAACAAAAACAAAACAACAGTTTCAAAGGAGCCAAAAATCAAGTGAGCCCTCATAGTACCTGGGTTTACCTATTTGTTACTGAAAAAGACACTGCACAGACAGAAAACATCTTGAATCTTGAATCACTTCCAATGGAAACACAACATACCAAAACCTTTAGGATATAGCAGAAGCTGTACTAAGAGGCAAATTTATAGCTATAACTGACTACATCAATAAAACAAAACAAAAAAGACTTCAAATAAACAATTTAACAATGCATCTTAAAGAACTAGAGTAGCAAGCGTACACCAAACCCAAAATAGAAGAAAAGAAATTATAAAGATCAGAGCACACATTAATGATTTGAAATAAATAGAAAAAAAAATCAACGGAACAAAAAGTGGGTTTTTTGAAAAGCTGAACAAAATCAACAAACCTTTAACCAGACTAAGAAATAGAGAAGATCCAAATAAATAAAATCAGAAATGTAAAAAGAGACATTGTAACTGATACTTCAGAAATTCACAGGATCATTACTGGCAACTATGAGCAACTATATGCCAATAAATTAAAAAATCTAGAAGAAATGGACAACTTCCTACATACAAAGTTTACGAACATTGAACCAGGAAGAAATCCAAAATGTGAACAGAATCTAATTCACCAGTCTTCACTGGGATAATTTTTGCTGGGAGAATGTATCTTTACTGAGAGAATATTCACCAAAATTTTAAAGAACTAATACCAATCCTACTCACACTATTCTGAAAAATAGAGAAGAGAGTACTTCCAAACTTATTCTACAAGGCCATATTACCCTGATACCAAAACCAGACATAGACACATAATAATAATAATAATAAACTACAGGCAAATATCTCTGATGAATATTGATGTAAAAATCCTCAAGAAAATACTACCAAATCAAATTCAACAATACATTAGAAAGATCATTTATCATGATCAAGTGTGATCTATCCCTGGGAGGCAAGGATGGTTTAACATGTGCAAGTCAATCAATGTGGTACATTTAATCAACAGATTTAAATATAAAAGCCATATGATAATTTCAATTGATGCTGAAAAATCATTTGATAAAATTTAATATCCCTCTAGGATAAAAATCATCAAAAAAACTCAGTATAGAAGGAATATATAACAACATAATAAAAGCCATATATAACAAACCTACAGCTAGTAGTATGCTGAATGGGGAAATACTGAAAGCCTTCTCCCTAAGATTTAGAACATGACAAGGATAACCACTTTCATCACTGTTATTCCACATAGTACTGGAAGTCCTAGCTAGAGCAGTCAAACAACAGAAAGAAACAAATGTCATCCAAATTGAAATGGAAGAAGTCAAATTATCCTTGTTTGCAGATTATATAATCTTATATTTTGAAAAACCTAAAGACTCCATGAAAAACAAATATCACTGATAAATTCAGTAAAGTTGTTGGATACAAAAATCAACATACAAAAAAATCAGTAGTATTTCCAAAGTGAGCAATGTGAAAAGAAATACAAAATATAATCACATTTATAATAGCCACACATAAAATTAAATGCCTAGGAATTAACCAAAGAAGTGAAAGACCTCTATAATGAAAACTATAAAACACTGAGGAAAGAGATTGAAGAGAACACCAAAATGTGGGAAAATATTCCATGTTCACTGATTGGAGGACACAATATTGTTAAAATGTGCCTACCGCCCAAATCAATCTACACTTTGAAAGCAATCCCTATCAAAATACCAATGGCATTCTGCACAGAAACAGACAAAACAATCCTGAAAGTTATATGGAATCACAAAAGATTCTGAATAGCCAAAGCTATCCTAAGCAAAATCAATAAAACTCAAAGAATCACATACTGACTTTATATTATAAAACCATAGTAATCAAAATAGCATTGTATTGGCATAACACAAATGTGCGTGCACACACACACACACACACACGGGACAGAAAAGACACCACAAATAAATCCACACACTTAGTTGAACTTATTTTTGACAAAGATGCCAAGAACATACACTAGGGAAAAGCTAGTCTCTTCAATAAATGGTGCTGGGAAAACTGGATATCCATATGCAAAAGAATGAAACTAGACCCCTGTCTCTCACCATATCAAAAAATTGTATCAAAATGGATTAAAGACTGAAATTTAAGACCTCAAACTATGAAACTCCTCCAAGAAAAACACTGGAGAAAATCTCCAGGACATTGGCCTGGACATAAATTTCTTGAGCAATATTCCACAAGCACAGGCAACCAAAGCAAAAATATATAAATGGTATCAGATCAAGTTAAAAAGCCTCTGCACATCAAAGGAAACAATCAACTAAGTGAGAAGACAAGCCCCAGACTGGGATAAAATATTTGCAATCTACCCATTTATCAAGGGCTTAAAAAACAGAGTATATAAGGAGCTCAAATAACCCTATAGAAAAAAAATCTAATAATCTGATTAAAAATTAACAAAAGATTTGAATAGACATGTCTCAAAAGAAGATACACAAATAGCCAACAGACATATGAAAAGGTGCTTAACATCATTATCAGAGAAGTGCAAATAAAAATTACATTGAGATATCATCTCACCCCAGTTAAAATGGCTTACATCCAAATGACAGACAGTTATAAATGCTAGTGAGACAAATGGGAACCCTCATACACTTTTGGTGACAATCTTAGTTAGTACAACCACTATGGAGAACAGTTTGAAGGTCCCTCAAAAAACTAGAAGTTGAGCTACTGTAGAACCCAGCAATCCCACTGCTGAGTATATACCCCAAAGAAAGAAAATCGGCAAATCAAAGAGATTTCTGTACTCCCATGTTTGTTGCAGTACTGTTCACAATAGCTAATATTTGGAAGCAACCTCAGTATCCATCAAAAGTTGCAGGATACAAAATCAACTTACAAAAATCAGTAGCATTTTTATATGTCAAAAGTGAGAAATCAGAAAAAAAAAATGCAATCCCATTTATCAAAGCCACACATAAATTAAATACCTAGGAATCAACTAAAGAAGTGAAAAAGACCTCTATAATGAACGAATGGATAAAGAAAATGTGGTACATATACATAATGGATTACTGTTTAACCATAAAAAAGAATGAGATTCTGTCATTCACAACAACATGGATGGAACAAGTTCATTTTGTTAAGTGAAAAAAACCAGGCACTGAAAGACAAACATTGAATATTCTCATTTGTTTGTGGGATCTGAAAATTAAAACAATTTAACACATAGACATAGAGAGTAGAAAGAGTTACCAGAGGCTGCAAAGTGTAGTAGGGGGCTAGCAGGGAGGTAGGGATTGTTAATGGGTACAAAAAATAGAAAGATAGAATGAATACGACATATACTATTTCATTGCACAACAGGGTGACTACATTAGATAACAGTTTAATTGTATATTTCAAGATAACTAAAAGTGTAATGGGATTGTTTGTAACACAAAGGATTAATGCTTGAGGGAATAGACATCTCATTCTCCATTATGTGATTATATCACAGTGCATACCTGTATTAAAATCTCATGTACTCCACAAATATAGCCTACAAAAATTTTAAAATTAATAGAATGATTTATAATCCTTTGGGTATATACCCAGTAATAAATCATTCTATTATAAAGACACATGCACACCTCTGTTTATTGTGACACTGTTCACGATACCAAAGACTTGGAACCAACCCAAATGCCCATCAATGATAGACTGGATAAAGAAAATGTGGCACATATACTCCACGGAATACTATGCAGCCATAAAAAGGATGAGATTGTGTTCTTTGCAGGGACATGGATGAAACTGGAAACCATCGTTCTCAGCAAACTAACACAAGAACAGAAAACCAAACATCACATGTTCTCACTCATAAGTGGGTGTTGAACAATGACAACACATGGATACAGGGAGGGGAGCATCACACACCGGGGCCTGGGGCGGGGTGGGAGGCAAGGGGAAGAAGAGCAGGGGGTGGAGAAATTGGGGAGGGATATAATTAGGAGAAATGTCTAATGTAGATGATGGGGCAATAGATGCAGCAAACCACTACCAAGGCACGTGTATACATATGTAACAAACCTGCACAATCTGTACATGTACCCTAGAACTTAAAGTAAAATAAATAAATTTAAAAAATTTAATTAATGTATCTTCTATTATTTTTCACTATTTCTGTTTTGTTGTATATATGTTATCCTTGCTCTGACAAATGTTCCTGTTTCCAATTGTTGGGCTTTCTTAGATTCACTAATATTTGTTTTTGAGTTGGTCTCTATATTACCTGAGAGTCCTACTGAGAACTGGTGATAAAGCAGGCCCTACTGTTACAGACCTGGTTCTATCTCAAGTTCAGGGGACAGGTTAATCACCCAACTCACTCATTTCCCTTCTAGCTTCCTTAACCTCTTATGGTCACAGAGAAGCCAGAAATATCATACATGTAAGGTCGATGTCAACTTTCTCTGAGTTTCTGCATATACCTGCAGAGCTCTTCTGGTTCTTACACTTAGATTTCCAACACTAGTTATGAGAAAACAATGTGAATCAGAGAAGAGAACCCAAATTCTCACTGGTTTTCAGTTGTAAAAAGACCTCAGCAGACCTCCTGTTTTGCTCTGGAGAAGGTTGGTGTGGAAACATTCAGATCACTGTGAATCTTAATTATTTATCTTATCAGCTAAGAGAGTATTTGATTGTTAATCTTTGATTTAAGCTATTTCTCAATATAGATTTATTTCTAAAACATAATTACTCTTACATAAAACATACCATTTTCTTTCATGTCTATATTGAAGAACAGGTAAAGAATAATTATGTATATATGTTATATAAAAATATATATACACATATAAACCTGATAACTAACTTACATATAAATCTCAGTTTCTTAATCTGTAAAATAAAGTGAATTTTTCCTATCTTGTAGAGTAATAGGGTGTGTTGGAGACGATGGATATAAAGGGGGAAGATTGTGAATATAAATCAGTACCTGGCTCAGAGTTGGTTCTCAATTAATGTTGACTATTATTTATCATTATCAACATTATCATAAGCCATGAGAGATTCCCAGTTACATATATTCATAGCCACAACAAAAGAGCATAATGTTTAATTGATTCTCAAATAATATTATGTAATGACTATGTCCAGATATTGGGTCACATTCTGTAAAAACAGAACAATACAAGATTTTCATTTTCAAGGATTTGATCTTTATGAAGCATATCAATTTCTAATTTGGAAGTCTCCAAATTATTAATTACTATAATTATTATAGAATATTAATATTATAAAAGACCTTAATGTATGCCAGATACAGATCTAAGTACTGTGTGTCTGAGAGTGTTTGGATGTATGAATGTGTACATACTGACAACAATTTTACATAATAACATGCACTATGATTGCTTCAATTACCTCTACTTTGCTGACGAACGAACAAGCACAGAAAGATTATCATCAATTACCTAAAAGCCACAACAGATAAATGACAGAAAATCTGGGTTTTGAACTCGGATATCTGGCTCCAAAGTTCACACTGAAATAACTTTATTCAGTGTGTTGTGAAAAGAGAACACACACATACACTTAGAAACTAAGTCTTAGCAGCCGGGAGCAGTGGCTCACGTCTGTAATCCCAGTATTTGGGAGGCCAAGGTGGGTGAATCATGAGGTCAGGAGACCAAGACCATCCTGGCCAACATGGTGGCCAGGAAACCTTATCTCTATTAAAAATACAAAAATTACCTGGGTGCAGTGGTGGGCACCTGTAATCCCAGCTACTTGGGAGACTGAGGCAAGAGAATAGCTTGAACTAGGGAGTCGGAGGTTGCAGTGAGCCAAGATCGTGCCACTGCACTCCAGCCTGGTGACAGAGAAAGATTCGTCTCAAAACGAAAACAAAGAAACTAAGTCTTAGATTGAATTAATTGCCAACCACAACCAAGCTAAAGAATAGCTGATTTAATTCCAAGATTGCAGCATTCACTCATTATGATTGTTACAAATCATTCAATGCCAGATCCATTGTGTTTTTTGTGATGAACTTACTTAGCTGAACACTCTATTCATATCCCTGACCACAGTGTAAAGCAGAGATTTGCTTTAGCATCATATTTAATCTAGGGGGATCAAGGATCAAGATAACAATCAACATGTTAAATATACCATAAGTGAAGGGTTTTATTTTGTGTGTATGCTGAAGATGTTTCTAATAAGTTCCCTGAAGAATTTGCCTTCAAGCAAGTGTTTCTAAACGTTACCATTTTTAATACTAAAATAAGATGATAGTTCTAAATAATGATATAATTACTACTTTTCAAATAATTTATGTTAGAGATACATTCCCAAGCCTGTGTCTGTTATGCAATAAATGTTTAATGAAGTTGCTGCTTTTCAGATGGGGCACTAATACTTAAAACCATTATATTAAAACACAACATTGTTAACTATGTGAAAAAATAATGGAATTTCAATACATTTTAATAATGCAAATTCTTTTAAAAATTTTTGTATTAGGAAAGTTTAAGTTACTATAGATTATTTCTGTGAATCTTTTACTTATGTGACTCTAATTTTCAGATTTAATAAAAAAGTTTCAGTTTTTCTTAATCTCCATAGTCCCTTACAGCTAACTGAAAACAGTTTCTACCGTATCTATTTCTCATAGTAATTACATTTATTCAACATCATGTTTGTGTACATTTAAAATATCTGGGAAGAATGTATGGAAATTTGCAAATATCCCAACATGAAATAGCTACACATCTCTTCCTTAGAAGGAATATTTCAGAGGCTGGGAGTAGTTAGAAGTCTGTATATAGTTGGTTTAATAGACTTTACAAGATCTGGCAGTCACTAAAAGATCAAAGAACTAAGAGAAATCCCTTTCTCCATTGTAGGTCTAAAACCTGCCCACTTCTTCCACGTGGGGCATTGAATGGAAAACTGCTTGGAGTAACATTTTCTCACTCTTTTTTTATAATAGTGAAGACATAAAGTTTATTATGCTCTTAAGCCAGCTATTTCAAATGAAGCCTACGATTTCTGATTTCAGAGCAAGAACTAGAGGTCACAAAGAACCTTAATTGTTGGATGTGAGCCACAGTGAGCTGTCTTTAATAAATAAAGATACTATTAATATACTGGCAACAAGCCACATAATATAATTTTTTTTCCCACCCAGCAATGGTGACAGGTTTGTACCAATGCACTCATACTACCTTGCCTGGCCCTTCTTGTGACCAGTAAGATACCATTTGTCAGGCTTATAGTAGTGCAGACTGCAGCCTGTAGATGTCAATCAGAGCACAGCCAAGAGCCCCAAGGTGGGAAGTCAGTCCTGACTCAGTGCAATGCACTAATTAACAGAGCTCACCAGCTGCAGACTCATGTGCTGTCTAATCAGACAACTGGACAAAAGGGAACGTGTCAGCTTAGAACAATTATGTCAGAGAAGTGTTAATCTGCTTCTTAAACTTTCGGAAAAAATAAAACTTAAATGAAATCATGTAAATCACATTATAGCAATTCAAAGTGAGCCATATGTGTAGACAAAAGTACATATGGCTTTAAAATAAATTTTAATCACTCTATGTGATTAAAATTTATGTTATTAACTAGTAGGAAAATAAAGAGAACTCCTAAAATACCAGCAGCTAACTAAAACAATGTATGATTAATGAATACAGTGTATACTTCTACTGAATTCCTCTAAAATTTTGAAAAAATGGTGTAACAATGCATGTCTTTTCTTCTTCATGTGTAAATGTACTCATATACATCTCTATATAGACTGTTCCAAGCAAATAAGACTAGCTATGACAAGATCAGAAGCATACTAAGAGAAGAATGTTAGAGGAATTCAAAATTTATTAATATAATTTTAAATTCAAGCTTTGCTCTTTCCATTTTTTCTTTCTTTCCTTGATCCAAATCTTTGAGTTACTTATTTGAGAACAATAATGATCACTTAAATTGAAATTATTTTCCAGGTACTATCATAACTTATTAAATGTCCTTAAAAAACCCACAAGGTTCTGCTATTATTGCCATGTTACTGATAAAGAAGTTAAAGCATTAAAAAGTTAATTAACTTGTCTATGCTCACAAAACCAGTTAAATGGTGAAGTTTATTTTTAAATCAAAGCAGTTTGCCTCTATATTGTGTTTTTAACCACTGTGCTGTAGTTCATTGTTAAAACACAGAATATGTATTAAATAATTTTATGACTAAAGGACAGCACAATGTGTATTTATTGAGTTAAAACAAGAGCTGTATTCCCTGATTTTGCCATCTCTGACCCTGGTTAGATTCCCCTCCTTTTTGCTTTGATAACACTCTTTACAGTCCCTCTCATTGATTTTGCCATATTGGATTTTCTACCATTAGTGAGGGTGTGTGCCTCTCTCACTAAACCATGATCCCTTTTAATGGCTGGAGACTGAAATCAAATCTTGTCATTTTTTTAAAAAAATAGCATCATGCCTGATACAGAATAGGGAGACAATATTTCTTTGTGGAATTGATGAGTAGATTGTTCATTTTATACTTTAATGTCTACTTTAATATAGTTATATCATGATTTCCATTTTATTTTATGATAGGAGAACTCCAAGTTTTGGTTCTTTTTTTTTTTTTTTGAAAATTTTAATTTCATACTGTTTCAGATGGGTAAAGTTATTATAAGCACATAATTCTGGATAAAGATAGTGGATAATTTCCACGCCCTGATTTGGAAGTCTAAAAATCAAGAGTTCAATTTTAGACATGGTAAAATTGGAACATAAATAAGCAAGCAGTTGGATATATGGGCCTAGAAGATGCAGAAATGTGCAAACAAACAAATCCTATCCAAACACCATAAAAAAATAAGTTTCTACATAATTATGGCATCAAAAAAGAAAATAATAATTATATCACTGAGGGGTAAAATAATTCAGGTAGATAAAATGGTATACAGAGATGTATAAATATTAAACTTTCATTAAAAACAAAATAAGAAATTGGCTGGGTGTGTTGGCTGACTCCTATAATTGAAGCACTTTGGGAGACTGAGGCGGGTGGATCAGCTGAGGTCAGGAGTTTGAAACCAGCCTGGCCAAAACGGTGAAACCCTGTCTCTACTAAAAATACTAAAAAAAAAAAAAAAAAAAAAAAAAAATATTAGCTAGGCATGGTTGCAAGTGCTTGTAATCCCAGCTACTTGGGGAGCTGAGGCAGAATTGCTTGAACCTGGGAGGCAGAGGTTGCAGTGAGCTGAGATCATGCCATTGCACTCCAGCCTGGGTAACAAAAGTGAAACTCCATCTCAAAATAAAAAAAAGAAAAGAAAAGAAATTGAGGCAAAGGAAATAAACATGGAATTCAAGAAGCATTTGTCGTGTTGACTTCCCAGATATATGCATATATTCAAATCCATTAAATTGTATACATTAAATAACTAGTTTTTCATGTCAATTACACTTTAATAAAGTGGTTTTAAAAGCAAGTAGAATATCAAAACAACTCGGAAACAAAAAAAGAATTAAAATGATATAAATGATGTTTCCTAAAACAGAACAAAATCAGAAATTATGACACAATAAGATCAATGCAATAATATACAAAATACAAAATATAACTAGACAATTTTAGAACAGTGGAAGTGAGTATAATCACAACAAGAGGAACTGAAAGTTAGGAATAATTGCTGTTTGTGATAAGACAAAAGCATACACCATCTAATACTCAGGAAAAAAAGTTGAATATAGATTTTAGGAACCAGACCCTATTAAAGAGATGCACACATATGGTTTCATAAGAAATAGATTTCCCATATTAAAAGAAGAGATATACCATCTGCTATTTCAATATTAAAACTCAAATCTTTGACTTCTCAATTAAAAGGAAAAGGTGATCTGCAAATCATATTTTAAACACTGCAATGCTAATACTCAGGTCTAACAAAACAGGTAAATAACTTACCTCAAGTGAGTCTTAATTACAATTACCTGTTATTAAATGAGTAATTCTATGAAAGGCAAAATAATGGATCCTCAAAGATTTCCACGCCCTAATCTCTAGAACCTGAGAATGTGTTACCTTACATGGTGAAGGTTCTTGCAGTGATTAAGAATACAGACCTCAAAAAGTGGCGATATTCCTGAATTACCCTATCCGGGTGAGCCTAGTTAATCTAGGTGAATCCTTAAAAGCAAGAATCTTTCCTGGCTGTGGTCAGAGAATAAGGTATGATAGTGGAAGAATCCAAAAGATGTTATGTGGCTGTAGCTTTGAAAATAGAGGAAGGGGGTCACAACAAAACAAAGGCAAAGGCCTCTGGAGGATGAAAGGACAAGGAAACAGATTCTTTCCTAGAAGCCTCAGAAAGAAACTCAGTCCTGCCGAAAACTTAATTTTAGTCCATTAAAACCTGTGCCAGAATTCTAAACCTCAGAACGATAAGCTGATAATTGTGTTGTTTAAACTACTATTTTTGTGGCAATTTGTTATGGCAACAATAGAATATTAATACAAATACTAAATAAAATTTATATAATACAATAGAACAACCATGAGTAAAATATTTCCATAAATAAGTTAATATGTTTTGCTGCAGAAATAGAAGCAAATCCTCTCCCCCATATTATTACATTGCCTTTTTCCAATTCTTTGTGAGTGGATCTTGCCACCAGATCAATTGCCTTATAGTTTCTTCCTTGGATTGTTTATTCAAGTATTGTTCAGCTGCTGTTAATTGTCCTTCTCTTGGCAAACTCAAAAAACTTGTTAATCCTGCTGATTTGCTGGCTCGGGGGACTACGATTGTTTGGGTATTAAAACCTGAGCTCCGCATTGCTGCAACAAATTTCTTTCCCGTAAATTAACAGGAATCTGTATAAGAGTCTGAATAATTCCAAGCTGTCCCTCAGGCCCCTCACAAGTTAAAACCTGCAACTACTTTGATACACTTCAGAGGCCTGCCCTACTCCAAGCACATTGAACCGAGTATTTTCCAGGGCCCAGGGAAGTGGCCAATGTTGGGAAGAAATAATAGAAACATCTGCTCCAGCATCTACCAATCCTGTAAATTTCTTTCCTTGAATCATAATCTCACATTAGGACATTTACCAGTAATTTGATTTACCCAATATGCTATTCTGTCTTGTCTGTTTGTGCCTCCAAAGTCTCTCATTGTTTTAGTTTCACTTTCTCCTGTTATATGGCACAACTGAAAGATGCTCTGTGCATTCCCCAGGCTCAGCACTCCAAGGAACAGAAGACGGCAATACAATTTGAATTTCCCCTATAAAGTCCGCATCAATAACTCCTGTATGAATTCTAACTCCTTGAGCATTAAGACAATCTTTCTAGAAGTAAGCCCACGGTTCCAGGGGGTAAAGGGTCACAAACTCCTGTAGATTTTTTTTGCGGTGGCTTTCCCAGTAAAATGCTTACCACTTTGAGAGCTGCACAGATCTACTGCCGTGCTCCCAGCTGTGGCGGGGAGCAAGCATTATATAGGGATGAGGAAATAGCTTGCACTGCATAGGCCCCAGTTTGGATCAGGCCCAAGGCGGGCTGTCAACCTGTTTCCCGAAATCAGATCTATTGGAATCAGCTGTAAGAAATAGCTACGTTCTTTAATAATCCTAGCACAAACGGAGACTCAGGCCCATACTGACTGTTGGCCTGTCCAAACTCTTTCAACAGTTTGAAGGGAAGGGGTTCAAAAGCAACCCGTATTACTTGCCCTTGCCGATCTTGAGGATGTACAACAACTGGAAATTGCCATCCCTCCAAATCTCCCTCTTTTCTTACTTGTTGAATTCTGGCTTGGGTGAAACCAGTGACCTTAACGCCTGAACTGGTTACCATAGTTCTAGGAATACCAACGCCAAAAGAAGCAGAGGTAGAAATATCAGGAGGACCTGGCCGTCCCTAAATAAGACACTGAGAGGGCCTGATGGGCACATCTTTTCTTTATTTGACTTTTTATCCTTTTGCTCTATAATTCTTTACATACTTCATCACACTCCTTCTCCTCTCCTGAATTGTCTTCCTCCTAGTCGGTCTGAAACAGCTCCAGGGCAAAACACACCAAAGCCCAAAATGACCACACCAAAGCCCAAAATGACCACACCAAAGCCCAAAATGACCACACCAAAGCCCAAAATGACCACACCAAATAAGCCCCGTGTTTACTTCATTTTTGTCCCACGTTACCCCAATATGACCGAGCTGCCCCAGCTGCCACCCTGGGAGATTTCTTTCCCCTAACATTCTCTGGCTAATCTCGAGGACCCCCAGCTCACCCTTTGAGATTTTTTCTCTAACTTTCTCGGCCTAACCCTGGGTTCTCCTTAACTCACCTGGGAGTCTCCCCTGGGTCCTCTGGGCTCCCCTAACTCACCTGGGGAATTTTTTTCCTCAAACGTTCCTGGGATACCTTCCGAGCTCTCCAGTTTGCCCCTGGGATTCTTTCCAAATGTACTCGGGATACCTTCAGCTTAGCTTCTCCTTTCTTTGTTGCTTCAGCAACTCTTCATCCTGAGTTTGAGTCCCCACATTTGGGTGCCACTTACTGAGATCCAGTTCAGTCAGTCAGGAAACTCCCACCCAGGCGGGCTGAAGGTATTGAGAGGCAGACACCCAGACAGCACTACGGAGTGAATCTATCCTGGGATCAACAGCCTGAGAACCAGCGAGGCCGACAGCTCTCCAGGACTGAAAGCCCTGAGCAGAGAGTCATCCACGTATTTATTTGCTCTTTGACAGGTGATTGTTATTAATACACAGGTGTTCTACGTATACACATAACTCAGGGATGTACCAGGTAGGCAGCTGTTACCTGCCTACCACTAATTACAAACTAAAAGTAACTTCCACAAGGGAGCCATGGGGGCAGGGTAAATTTAATGTTTCTCAACAGGGGTTATAGTCAATACTAACTTAATTGTACATTAAAAAATAACTAAAATAGTATAATTGGATTGTTTCTAACACAAAGAATAAATGCTTCAGGGGATAAATACCCAATTGTCAATAACATAATTATCTATTGTGGGTACATACCTGTACCAAAACATCTCATGTACCCTATAAATATATACACCTGTTATGTACCCACAAACATTTTTTAAAAATGAAAAATAATTGCTACTTCAATCACTCCTATGTCTTTTTTTAAGCCTGACAATAGGACAGAGCTTAGACTTTGGCATTTGACATTACTGAAGGTTGAATAATAATCAACAGGACATAAAATACACAGAAGACTACTGAATTTGACTATATTTAGAATATAAATTAGTTGAATATGGTTGTTTGTTTATTTGTTTGTTTTGAGATGGAGTCTCACTCTGTCACCCATGCTGGAGTGCAGTGGAACAATCTCAGCTCAGTGCAACCTCTGACTCCTGGGTTCAAGTGATACTTGCACGTCATTCTCCTAAGTAGCTGGGATAATATTATTTTTATTATTATACGTTCTTTTACTATTATCCCTGAGGCTGTTATATTTACCATTTACTAGCATCTATAAATTAATAATTATACCACTTCATGAACAATGCTAGAATCTTACAATATTTTGACTCTACTTACCACCCTATTGACTTTTGTGCTATTTTTGTCAACTATTTAAATGTTACATATATTTTCTATCCCACAAAGAGTTACGATTTGTACTTTAAACAAGAATTCATTTACATTTACCTTAATAACTTGTCTGTTGTTCTTTTCTTTCTTGCAACTGGGATTATTTTCCTTTAGCCTGACAAAGTTTACTTAATATGTTATTATTACTGATTTATTGGCAATTTTCTCTCTCTTTTTCTGAAAATCACTGTATATTGCGTCTTTTGATAAATAATATTTTCAGTGGGATAAGATTATGGGTAGGTCATTAAATTTCTTTGAGCAGTTTAAAGATGATCTTTTGCCTTTTCCAAATTCTATTAAAAAGTCAGCTTTTGCTCTTATTTTTTCTCTTTTGGAAAACATTTCCTCATGACTCGAGCTATTTTTAATATTTTGTCATTGGATTTTAGCAGTTTTACTATGTGATGTTTTAAATGCTTAGTTCTCTGAATTTGCACTGCTTAAAATATGAATGTTACCTATTTTTTTTTTCTTGAAGTCTGTTTTCAAGTCTCTTTGGAATGTGCAGGCTAATATTTGTACAAGATTGCCGAATTCTCCTTTCATTTTTATTCTGAAACTCAAATTTGCATGTATATTAGGTCATTTCACCTTATTTAACGTGTGCTCTTTCTATGTTTATCTTTTAATAATTTCTTTCTGTACTTTAATCTGTATATGTTTTTCTGAGCTCTTCCAGTTCACTAATTTTCTCTTCTCCTGTTAATCTATTGTCAAATCTATTTCTCCAATTCTAAGTTTGTGTGTTGTATATTTCAGTTTGAGTACCCATTTGATTCATTTTTACCCTTTCTAGTTTGTTGGTTAATGTTTCCATATATTCTGCTTTCTTGAACACATCAAACTTGTTAAAAACCACTGGAGTCTAATAACTTCAATATCTGAATCTCCTATGGTTTTACTTTTTTCAACTTACTCCTTGTATTTTGATCATCCATCTCTGTTTTCTATGTGTAATAATACAAATTTTTTTTTGAATTTCAAATATTCTGTATGATAATCTGTTAAGATGCTAAATGACAGTATATTTCTCCAGAAATAATTTAATTTTCTGATGCAGCTATGCTAAGACTTAGTTTAAGATTTTGTGGGCTGGGCGTGGTGACTTACGCCTGTAATCCCAGCACTTTGGGAGGCCAAGGCAGGTGGATCATGAGGTCAAGAGATCGAGACCATCCTGGTCAACATGGTGAAACCCCGTCTCTACTAAAAATACAAAAAATTAGTTGGGCATGGTGGCGCGTGACTGTAGTCTCAACTACTCAGGAGGCCGAGGCAGGAGAATTGCCTGAACCCAGGAGGCGGAGGTTGCGGTGAGCCGAGATCGCGCCATTGCACTTCAGCCTGGGTAACAAGAGAGAAACTCCGTCTCAAAAAAAAAAAAAAAGATTTTGTGAGGAGTGTTCTTTCTCTGGTTTGCTCTTTCTTTTCTTTTATCAACTTTTATTTTAGAATTAGAGTGTATATGTGCAGGTTTCCAACAAAGGTATATTTGGTGATGCTGAAATCTGGAGTATAGGTAAGTCCATCATTCAGGTAGTGTCCATAGTACCCAATAGGTAGTTTTTCAGCTCTTGCATCTCCTCTGTTTTCCTCCCCTCTAATGGTCATTAGTGTCTACTGTTCCTATATATTTATGTTCATGTGTGTCCAATAGTTAGCTCCCACTTATTAATGAAAACATATGGTATTTGGTTACTTTACTTAGAGTCATGGCTTCCAGCTGTATCCATGTTGCTACATGGATATGATTTTGCTCTTTTTCATGGCTTCATTGTATTCCATGGTGTATATCTACTACATTTTCTTTATCACATCCATCACAGATGGGTACCTGGATTGATTCCATGTGTTTGCTATTTTGAGGAATGCTGTGATGAAAATATGGGTGCATGTATTTTTGGTAGAACAGTTTATTTTCCTTTAGGCATAACTCAGTACTGGGATTGCTGGGACAAATGGTAGTTCAACTCTTAGTCTTTGAGAAATATCCTAACTTCTTTCCATAGGGACTCAACCAATTTACATTCCCACCAACAATTTATAAGCTAAGTCCTCAAAATAAATTCCAACAAAAATAAATAGGGCCTAATTAAACTAACACATTTCTGCACAGCAAGAAACTATCAACAGAGTAAACAGACAATCTCCAGAATGGGAGACAATATTTGCCAACTATGAATTGGACAAAGGTCTAATACCCAGAATCTATAAGGAATTTAAGCAAATCAACATGCAAAAATCAAGTATCTCCATCAAAAAGTGGGCAAAGGATGTGCCTTTACTCTCAGTTCAAAGACTGGAATGCTTCCTAAGACTTCAGGCTCTGAACTTTCATCCCTAACTCTTTAGCATCAGTACACTATAGGAATTTTTGTTAGGACCCTTAGCATCTTGCCAGCTCCTTTCTTATTTTTGTTTCAGGTCACAAAAATATGAGTTGGCCATCACCTTGAGAAACTGTTTCAGGCAAAATATTGGGTTAACACTCTATCTTATTTTGTATGTTGGCCAGTTGAGTCCCAGCTGCTTTGGCACACAAAACTTAAAACCCTGTCTCTCCAACCCAGCAAACCCTAAGCCACCTCTTTTTGACTGACCTCTATTCCCAGCACAGTGAATTGGAAATTTTCAAAGAGAATCATGAGTTCACATCAATATTTCCTTTCTCATGAAATTTAGTCTTCCTTATTTCCTCTTCTTCTATGTTTAGTCTGTTATTAAAACTATGTCTTAAATTTGAAATATATATATCATTTATTTCTGTTTGAGATTATCCATTTGATTCACTTTTCCAAGTTCCAATTTTCTGGTTATATTGCTATTCTCCGACATGTTTAAATAGTTTTTTGTTGTTGTTTGAGTAGTTGGTTTTGTATTTTGTTGAGATTGTATTATTTTTCTCTCCAGGAGAGTTTGTCAGATACAAGATATTCTGTCATTTCCAGAGGCAATTTGGCTTTAAATAGCATTTTATATAGGTCATCAAGTCCCCAGTCCACATTTTACTAGAGAAATAACTGACTGTGGTGTAATATAGTTCTATTAAAACAGACCTCTTTAACATTTAGTCTAAACCTTTCCATTATTTTAAACTTTGACTCAATTTTCCCAAAAACACATATTTATATCGTATTTATATTTGTGTTGTTAAATAATCTAATATAGTATTTTTTCAGATATATAAAGTAAATAAACTTTACAGACAGAGACTAGTACATACAATTTTAAGCTACTAGTTTTCTTAACTTATATTTGTTGTGGAGGCGACACAACATATCTACAACCACCCAATCTTTGACAAACCTGATAAAAACAAGCAATGGGGAAAGGATTCCCTGTTCAATAAGTGGTGTTGGGAAAACTGGCTAGCCATATGCAGAAAGCAGAAACTCGACCCCTTCCTGACACCTTACACTAAAATTGACTCCAGATGGATTAAAGACTTAAACATAAGCCCTAACACCATAAAAACACTAGAAGGAAACCTAGGCAAAACCATTCAGGACATAGGTGTAGGCAAGGACTTCATGACCAAAACACCAAAAGCATTGGCAACAAAAGCCAAAATAGACAAATGGGACCTAATCAAACTCCACAGCTTCTGCACGGCAAAAGAAACAGTCAATAGAGTGAATCGGCAACCAACAGAATGGGAAAAAATTTTTGCAGCCTACCCATCTGACAAAGGGCTGATATCCAGAATTTACAACGAGCTAAAAAAGATTTACAAGAAGAAAACAAACAAGCCCATTCAAAAATGGGCGAAGGATATGAACAGATACTTTACAAAAGAAGACATACAAGAGGCCAACAAACATATGAAAAAATGCTCATCATCACTGGTCATTAGAGAAATGCAAGTCAAAACTACATTGAGATACCATCTCACGCCAGTTAGAATGGCGATCATTAAAAAATCTGGAGAAAACAGATGCTGGAGAGGATGTGGAGAAATAGGAACACTTTTACACTGTTGGTGGGAGTGTAAATTAGTTCAACCACTGTGGAAAACAGTGTGGCGATTCCTCAAGGACCTAGAAATAGAAATTCCATTTGACCCAGCAATCCCATTACTGGGCATATAGCCAAAGGATTATAAATCGTTCTACTATAACGACACATGCACACGAATGTTCATTGCAGCACAGTTTACAATAGCAAAGACCTGGAACCAACCCAAATGCACATTGATGATAGACTGGACAGGAAAAATGTGGCACATATACACCATGGAATATTATGCAGCCATTAAAAATGAGGAGTTCGCGTCCTTCATAGGGACATGGATGAACCTGGAAACCATCATTCTCAGCAAACTGACACAAGAACACAAAACCAAACACCACATGTTCTCACTCATAGGAGGGTGTTGAACAAGGAGAACACATGGACACAGGGAGGGGAGCACTATACACGGGGGTCTGTTGCGGAGGAGTGGGGGGGACAGCGGGGTGGGGAGTTGGGGAGGGATAGCATGGGGAGAAATGCCAGATATGGGTGAGGGGGAGGGAGGCAGCAAATCACACTGCCATGAATGCACCTATGCAACAACTTTGCATGTTTTTCACATGTACCCCAAAACCTAAAATGCAATAAAAAAAAAAAAGTAAAAAAAAAAAAAAAAAAAAAAAAACTTATATTTGTTAAGGTCTTAAAAATTCTGAGGTTTTACTCTTATCCAAAGTACACAGTTACATATAGTTTCATCTATCTGTACTTATAATCTATATTTTCTTCTCCTTTTATTAATGCAATTTCTTTATAGAATTTAGTGGAGGAATACTGAAATATATAGTCACTTCCATTCTATTTTCTCCTTGCTTAAGAATGCCATCTCTTATTTTGGAACTAAGGTCAAGCTTGGGAATGTAATACTAATCTTTAGCATGACTTTCTCTCTGCATGAGTACCAAGTTGCTAGGGAGAAAAAAAATCAAAGCAACAAAGCAGGTCAATGGTATTAGATATGAAAGGAAAATCCTCTTGCCAGACTCCCTAGAAAATCAGACACCATGTCAGGATTAACTTGATACCTGATAAAGGAGAAAGTTATTGAAGTGAGTTTTTCACATAATAAGTTTTTCTCATCTTCTGATTTCATTTTTTTTTCTCCTAGAATAAAAGAATTGAATTTTAGCTAAACAATATTTCTTGGCCTTCAGAGAAAATATGAATCAAAGCAAATATATATTAGTTAAAATGGTGGAGGAAATATTGATAATGATTAATATCTGGCTTTATAATCATATTACCTAAATTTTAATCCTAAATTTACAACCTCTAACTTCAGTATTTTTTCAACGTTTCCTTCTGAGTCTAATATATTTCTCTGTAAAGTAGACATAAAATAGCATCCACATATAAGACTTTATATTATTATAGCAATATAAACAACGTCCTGAACAATATATCTACCATGTAAGAAGGTCTCAATAAATGTTCAATGCCATTTTCATTACTTAACCCATGCCTAGTGTAACAAAAATGGGCTAGTCTGAAAAAATTAAAGATGACTCTTGAGGTTACAGACTCTTCATTCTATTTCCCAATTACAAATGTTTCACTAAATTTAATTTACATTTTCCCTCAATCTGTTAAGAAAATGAAGCCAATAGAAGTAACATTTGATTTTGATTAAGTATGCATTCAACTCTGTTTGCTTCTTGCTGATGCATTGATCATAATTATCTTGTCATATGTCACTAAAGGCAGTGGCAAGGTGGTAATGAAGCTTTGCAAATTTCAAATAAAATCTTTCTTATTTATTAGCCTATGAATTCTGGAAATTTTAGTCAAGTATGAAAAATACTTTTAACAATAATTGAAACAAATAAAATCTAATGCTAAAAACTTGAAAATCACAGTACTTTGCTTTGGAAGTCATGGTGTTTTTTTAATGTAGGTGTTAATAATGCCTTCTCATACCTAGTACAAGGCACAGCATATGGTACTCACTAAATGTTTAATTGCAGAGTTTAAATTAAAGCAGATTTCAGGCAGGTGAAGCTGAGTCATGCATGACAATGCAAGAGATGTAAATCAGAGGTTCCAGATTATGTGTCCATTTACACAGGTTGACATAGGTCTAAACGTGTTTCAATTGCAGGTTGGTTAGTTAGAGTAAACAGCTATGTAAGTAAGAAAGTTCAGGAGGTAGCAAGAGTGGCATTCATTTAAAAAGAATTAGATTATTTACTCTCTGCCCTTATTTTGTACTATTGGTGGATATGAGAAATCCTAGATCCACAGTTACTGAATTTACATGAAAAAATACATGTCTGAAGATTAATGCCCATTTGAATTGAGTCATAAACACGAGGCTACTATTTTACTACATCACATATTGAAGTTTACCTATTATTTTAAATTGATTTTCAAAAAGAAGTGGATACCAATTATTACTCATATATACATTTAATTCTGAGGTCTCTAATAATGACCTGTTCAATATTAATTTCATATGGAATAAAGACATTGTAAATAGGATCACATATTAAAACTCGGTTCAGAATGTAGAGAAAAGTGACACATTTGCAGAAAATACATATCTATGTCTTAATAAGTTATGGTGGAACAATAATCCAAATTGGTTAATTAACAGCATTGACTAAAAACTAGGCTTCACATGGAAAAGAATTCTCTATTATATAGAGAAATGACTTCCACAAGTAGCAGGTGTGTTTTAGAAATAAATAGCATTTTAAACATTACGAAAAGTGAGAAAGACAGGCACATGCCACATGTAATGTGCAAACTAAATATGTTGATCAAGAAAAATATAATGCATTTATTGTTCACCTATTAAGGATACAAAACTTTCAAAAATGTCATTTCTGAAATTTGTATAATTCTCATTTCAAATACAAGACAGCCCAAGTTTTTATAACTGATAAGTAGTGAAGTTGATGAAGCTAAGTCTGATATCTAAAAGTAACTAAAGAATCTGTTTATCTCACAGGTTCTGGAAATTAGGATGTGATCATCTTTGGGAGGACTATTTTATAGCCTAAAATAGCTTTGTCTGGGTAACAGAGACTTACTCAGGTTACTGCCCCTCGAAAATTGGGGAAAAACTTAAAGGTAGGAGTCAATTGATAAGATAAAAGGTCTAAGAAAAGCAAGAATCTCAGTCACACAAGAATGCAGAATTAGATTGATGAAAAGCAGGAATCATAGCACAGCTTCACTTCAAACTGGAACTGGACATTCTTTCCAAACCCACAGCAGCTCTGAAGACCTCAGCATATGAAATTTGTGGAACTCTTCTTTAGATTGCAATAATGTCACTTCCAAATTACCTTTGTGTTTATATGTATGCTCCCTATTCACCTACAGAATTCTTTTTTAGGCTAATCTTGCATCCATTTCATGGTTCGTGATTATCCAAAACATTGAATTTTTATTATTTTAACAGATGTACTAATAATTACTTTTTTGCCCAGTGACTCTCACCATTAACCCTAAGCTTTTTCTCATCTAACAACCTATCCAATTCATTCCAACTTTCTTGGAACATTTTTTCTTAGTGTCATTTATGAGAACTCTGTGTTAGAATTGCTAAGGATGACTATTAAAAATACAACTTCCTTAATGTAGCCACCAGAATCAGAGGACGGGGTGGGCCTGGGATCTGACTTTTAAACAAGTTTCCCAAATAATTCCTATACTCAGCAAAAATTGAGAAAACATGTGCCTGAGATTCACCCAGTTATTCCTATTATACTTTTTTAAGCAAAATTTGTTTTTCACAAACTGGCCAAAAATTGAGTGTCTGCCAAGCTTCTTTATTTCTTGTCCTTAAATCAGCAAGGGACTGAATCAATATGCTTTTCTAGCAAATGTTTTAAAGTAAATTTATTGAAAATTTTATTCAATCAGTTATTGTCTATTAATCTATGCATCTATGTATCTACATCCTACTGTGTGTCACTCTCTGTTTCCAACTTTGGGAAACATTATGGAAAAACATAATGTTGGAAAATGGTAAATAAGGTCTAACTGTAGGTAAGAGCTATGATATTACTGAAGAGAAATCATCATGGCAGTAGAAATATACTATACCAACTTCCTTTAATCAAGTGGGAAGATTAATGAAAAATAGCACTTCTGAGTACAGGTAATGGATTCCAATTTCTACCAAACCCAGTCTTCTCAGATTTAGTCCCCAAGAACACTAGTGTATGAGTAAATTCAGAGAGCAATAATATTGGGAGACTTGGCCAATTTGGGCCTGGGACAAGACTTTCTGCATGTTATATTAGGGAAGAGGACATTGGCCTCAGCCAAGAGGCAATGACCAGGCCTGGAGCTGGACCAAAGTCCTAGCCAAATAGTGTAATAGCTATCAGACATAGACTTGGGCCCTGGTAACAATGGGGAAAGTAATAGTGACCAACTTTGGGATGTATGAGTTTCAACTGTAACACAAGACTGTGGCTATGTTAGCATATATGATTAATGATTATATATGTTATATATTATATCCATATATAAATATGTACATTTGTGTATAGATACATATTTTTCCAAATGAATATAAAACACACAATAGTAAAGAGAGTCATTCAACCAAATTTTAGTGATATTCTCCTGAAGTTAAAAAAAAATTCCAATATTTTTTTCAACGTTATACATGACACATGATAACATGTGTCCATCAAATCAGAATGTACCTGACATATAAGCATTAATTTCCATGTAAAAGTTAAATTATACACTTACAAAGAACAAAACAATGCTAGGAAAACCAAACCACAACACATACTGAACTAATTCAGATAATCCTCTTCATTCCTAAAATAACATATGTAGTAAGTCCATAGCTTGGTTTACTTTCTACATGTCTAATATTTTAAGTGGGCATGTGTGACAAATGGAATATAGTTTTTCCTATTCATAATCTAATCATTAATATTCATGAGTGAAGTAGTAAATCATTCAAATAATAAAATTTATTTTTCTTAAAGATTACATTTTGCAGAAAATATTCTCATTAATTTGTTTCTGTAGTCAACAAATTAAATTATTCCACTTTAGTAGTAATGAATATTTGAAGTTTGTTGGAAACTTGTAGCTCAGTTTCATCTAAGGTATTACTTCAGAGAACTGAAAAAAAAATAAGTTTCTTAATCTGTTTTATTTTTTCTACTATAAAAGAATACCACAGTCTGGGTAATTTGTAAAGAAATGTATTTCTCAGAGTTCTGGAGGCTGGAAATTCAGTATCATGTTACTGGCATCTGGTGAGGGCATTCTTGTGGCATCATCCCATAGCAGAATGTATAACGTGATGAGAGAATACCCAAGAGAGGGAAGAAAGGGACAAAACTCATCCTTTAGTAAGTGACCCAGTCTAGAGGCAACTAATCTACTACTAAAATAAAGGTATTAATTTATTTATTAGGCCAAGCCTCATGGACTATTTACATCTTAAGAGTCCCATTTCTCAACCCTGTTGCATTAGTGATTAAGTTTCCATCAAATAAATATTAGAAAACATATTCAATCCATAGCAATAATCTATATAGATTCTGAGGTTCAGGAATGTGATTATAATTTCTATCATGGCGCTATGTTCAATAAATCCTTTAAAAACTTCATAATTTCAAAAAATAATTTGAACCTTAAATTAAAATTGTTTTATTTAAAATTACATGTTTATCATATTACAAATATTTTATGGCTTCTTATTAACAACAAATCATAAAATGATTATTTTCTTAATGACAGATGTTTTAGCTCTTCATGAGATTTTATGTCCAATGAAATATTACAGATTCATACAAAATGTAAAATGGCAAAGTTAGTATTATTAAAAGTGTTTATCTTTATTTGTAAGAAAAAAATCTGATTATTAGTACACATTTCATGAACTGCTTATCAAGAACAGCAAAGGAAAACAAAAACGATACTGTAGTGCTTACGTGCTTATAAATGGGAAACATTAAACTGTAAGTATTGACTGTCTTCCATGAAACATGTAAAATCACATAGCTATCTACAGTACTAACATCCAAAAGTTCTGAAAAAGGAAAGATTTTTGTAAATATGCAACACTCACTTGGCATGCTTAGTATACTAAGGTGAGAAATTTATATTGATATTTTTCATATCGATAAAACTTGACACATTTTATAGTAACTTTTTATGTTTTGCTACAGGAATAGTAATGTGTTTATTATAGACTGATACCTAGGAATCTACAGGGTGTTTTCTGCAATATTTGGCATACACACACTTAAATATTTCCAAAAGGTGAGCAATTCTGAATTATGAATCACAACTGGCCCCAATAGTTTGTGGATTTATAGTCAGTATTATACAATTAAATAATCTGTAAAACATAACCACAATTCTAATAAACAATGTATTTTGTAATTGTTATTACAGTAGTTTTAAATTCCATTAAAATAATGAAAAAATACTCCTCAAACAACTACTATTAAGTCCCAACAACAAGAACATGACCCAGATAATTCAATAAAACGCTGGATTGTTTGCCATAGGTTTCCAATTCCAGTGGAAAATTCAATGTGTGTTCATTTGTGTATTTATTCACTTAGATTATTAAAATGAGGAGACAGAAGAACATATACAAAGTATGTGGATAAAAGACAATTTGGAGCAAATAAAGACAAACACAAAGTAAAATAACTTGCTTAACTCTTCATTAATTTTGAATTAGAATAGATCATTTGAAACAGAAAATGGATACTACAAAATGAAAGTAGCTTTGCATATGAACAGGAGAAAATAAATGAAGAGTTTTATATTTAAAAAACCAACTCAATTATATAAGGAAAATTTCAAATAAGAAGAAAATCGTAACTGTGATAATCACTTTTATTTAATACATCAGAGTAACTTAATAATAGGGGGAGTGGGCTCGCAAGGTGGAAAAAAGCACGTTTAAGAGTCTTATTGAGGAAAGGACCTGTGGCCATTTTTTTAAATTTTACAATAATAGATCTTAATATTCTATTGTAGCATTTTGTTTTATTAGAATTTAATGTGTTGTTACAGGTTGGGTATCGATAAGTTTTTATTTTTATTCTTTTTTTAATTTTGCTTTAAGTTTTGGGATACATGTGGTGAAAGTACATGTTTGTTACATAGATATACATGTGCCTTGGTGGTTTGCTGCATCTATCAATCATCATCTAGGTTTTAAGCCCCACATGCATTCGGTATTTGTCCTAATGCTCTCCCATCCATTGCCCCCTAAATCCTGACACGCCCTGGTGTATGATGTTCCCCTCCCTGTGTCCATGTGTTCTCATTGTTCAACTCCTACTTATGAGTGAGAACATGCAGTGTTTGGTTTTCTGTTCCAGTGTTAGTTTTCTAAAATGATGGTTTCCATCTTCATCCATGTTCCTGAAAAGGACATGAACACATTCTTTTTTATGGCTGCATAGCATTCACTGGTGTATATGTGCCACATTTTCTTTATCCAGTCTATCATTGATGGTCATTTGGGTTTATTCCAAGTCTTTACTATTGTAAATAGTGCTGCAATAAACATGTGTATGCATGTGTTTCTATAGTAGAATGATTTATAATTCTTTTTATATTTTATTTTATTTTATTTTTTTTATTGCATTTTAGGTTTTGGGGTACATGTGAAAAACATGCAAGGTTGTTGCATAGGTGCATACGTGGCAGTATGATTTGCTGCCTCCCTCCCCTTCACCTATATCTGGCATTTCTCCCCATGCTATCCCTCCCCAACTCCCCACCCCCCGCTATCCCCCCTCCCCCAAACAGACCCCCGTGTATAGTGCTCCCCTCCCTGTGTCCATGTGTTCTCCTTGTTCAACACCCACCTATGAGTGAGAACATGTGGTGTTTGATTTTGTGTTCTTGTGTCAGTTTGCTGAGAATGATGTTTTTGGATATATACCCAGTAATGGGATTGCTGAGTCAAATGTTATTTCTAGTTCTAAATCCTTGAGTCTGGCGTGTGCCTCATCCTGAGCTACACAAGGGTTCACGCACCTAAGAGAGAACGGTCGGGGATAAGAAAAGACACAAACACAGACATACAGAAAGCTGGGCCAGGCGGTCCAGGAGGTAAAGATGTCAGTCTCTCTGGCCCCGACCTGTCTCAGTGTACTTTATTTTATTTGTTCACAAAGCACATAGCAAAGGGAGGGTGCAGTTACTTAGAACAGCCTGTGGTTATTATTCTCATACTTCAATTAACATACTTCAGCTAAAAACTATCTTGCAGCAAGGTCAGTGAAAGCTGGTTATATCTTTAGGCCCATGTGTTCTTCTCAGAGACATACACATCCTCCTACTGTGGTTTCACTTCCCTGAAGTTCAGTGGAAGTTCACAGCAGCCTTGTTGCTGATCCCCCGAGAGGGGGTGTGCCACTCTGGCTCCCTACATTTGAGGAATTGTCACACTGTCTTCCACAATGTTTGAACTAATTCACACTCCCACTAACACTGTAAAAAAGTTCCTATTTCTCTACATCCTCGCCAGCATCTGTCATTTCTAGACTTTTTAATGAATGCCATTCTAACTGTGTGAGATGGTTTCTCATTGTGGTTTTGATTTGCATTTCTCTAATAACCACTGATGATAAGCTTTTTCATGTTTGTTGGCCTCATAAATCTCTTCTTTTGAGAAGTGTCTGTTCATATCCTTTGCCCACTTTTTGATGGGGTTGTTTTGTTTTTTTCCTGTAATTTGTTTAAATACCTTGTAGGTTCTGTATATTAGCCCTTTGTCAAATGGATAGGTTGCAAAAGTTTTCTCCCTTTCTGTAGGTTGCCTGCTCACTCTGATGATAGTTTCTTTTGTTGAGCAGAAGCTTTTAGTTTAATTAGATCCCATTTGTCAATACAGAAATACAAACTACCATCAGAGCATACTATAAACACCTCTATGCAAATAAACTAGAAAATCTAGAAGAAATGGATAGATTCCTGGATACGTATACCCTCCCAAGATTAAACCAGGAAGAAGTTGAATCCCTGAGTAGACCAGTAACCAGTTCTAAAATTGAGGCAGTAAATAATATCCTACCAACCAAAAAAAAAGCCAAGGACCAGATGGATTCACAGCTGAATTTTACCAGAGGTATAAAAAGGAGCTCTTACCATTCCTTCTGAAACTATTCCAAACAATAGAAAAACAGGGACTCTTCCCTAACTCATTTTATGAGGCCAGCATCATCCTGGTTTTAAAACCTGGTAGAGACGCAACAAAAAAAGACAATTTCAGGCCAATATCCCTGATGAACATCGATGCAAAAATCCTCTATAAAATACTGGCAAACCAAATCCAGCAGCACATCAAAAAGCTTATCCACCACAATCAAGTCAGCTTCATCCCTGGGATGCAAGACTGGTTCAACATATGCAAATAAATAGTCATAATCTATCACATAAACAGAACCAATGACAAAACCACATGATTATCTCAATAGATGCAGAAAAGGCCTTCAAAAAAATTCAACACACCTTCATACTAAAGACTTTCAATAAACTAGGTACTGATGGAACATATTTTTATTATTTAAATCTTTTACTACTCATTCTTTAAATCTTTTAGTACAGGAGAATTAAGTATTCTGAAGAAATAGTCAATAAGTTATCATTTTATTTGGTTGTCAAATAGATTAGTTCATTTCTCAGAAATTATTAATTACGCTAATGGGACCATATGAACACATTTTGCTAGGTGAATATAGGCCAATTTTATTATAGCAGGAATCATTTACAGTTGTCATAATACTTATCCTAACTACACACAACTTTGATGTTCTTTATCAAAAATAAAATTTCTTTGTCCATTCTGCTATTGGTTTTTGAATAAACACATTACTCAAATGTATAAAGGAGTTAATCAGATAATCACTTTTCTAGTAACATTAATGTATATCCTAATACATTTTTAATCCTCCAGCAATTTCTTAACTCTTACCTAAAACTGAATAAGGTGAAAACACACCTTTACTTTACTCAGCCTTTCACATAGCCAACTGTTACCGATCAATAAGTCAGTCAGTCACCTTGGTTTCATCTTGTCATTAAATAGATTTATCAATTATATATTTTTATAGATAGTGATATTAATATGCCCCAGGTAGGTAAGTAAAATATAAGGGACATTTTATACTTGGGATGCTATAGGAAAATTCATGTTTAAAATACATAGCTTTATGTCTTAGAAATAGCCAGTGATGTACACACTAGCTCCATTTTCTGATGGTTTGCCTAGATATTAGTCAGTATCAAATCTTTTTTCAGATTAGAACAAATTCCTTATAATTTGACTTTCTATTTTCATATTAGAGGGAAATTTACCTTTTATGATATCTGAGAAAAATCCTTTAAACAGCTACACTTCTGACAAGTTGACTAAAACAGTAAGCAACACAAACTTGAAAAAACTAACCTCAGGTAAATTGCTACTTTAGAGTATTCTGATTACTTCAGTCAACTCTTTGGATGAGGATGCTACAAGTCCCTCTAAACTAGATCTGTTCCTCTCCCACTTTCATATGCATGCAAATTACCTGGGGATCTTGCTAACAAGAAGATGCTAATTTAGTAGGCCTGGAGTGGGACCCAAGAATTTGCATATTCAATAAATTCACAGGTGATTCCAATGCCTGCTGCTGATTTGGGGGCCATGTTGGGTCCCAAGGTTCCAGAGCATTGCATCTCACACTTTGGTGTTGGCTTGTGGACGGTGATATTATGCCTCTGAAAATTCTGAGGAATAACAAGCTTGTGGCAAGGCCTTGGCATTGAGATTTTTTAAATTTCTTCAGGTAATCTAATGGACAATAAAAGGTTGAGAACCAGTACTCAAGAGTGAAGCAATAATTCAGAAGATTTTACAAACTTCTGAGAAGTTCTGGTTACTGAAATTGTAAAAGTTCTTCTACTTCAGGGCTCTGGAGACCGGGAACTTATACACCTTTAATGGTTGCCTTGCAAACAAGAATATTTCTAAATCCCTAGCACAGTCTTGAAATAAAAGCATGCTTTGGGCAAATGATACTTTTAATTGAGACGGATTGACCCTTAGGATCAAGCTATTAATGCCCAATTGTTCCTTCTCTATCATTAGCAGACATCAGTAAGTGGATCAGAATAAAAGTAGCAAATGAACACTTTGTGTGGTAATAACTGTACTAAATCTGAATATTTCTTGAAACCATTTGCACAACTTTAATGTACCTGTGATTTAGACATCTCCTTGGAGTGCAATTTTAAACTGTTGCTCCCTTGGTTTAGAAACCTGCATGTGGTTTATGACCCAGTTAGTTTAAATTGATTCTTTCCCTATGTACCCAATTAGCAATTATGGTTTTCAGAGCCCAAAGCATGAAGGTGTGTGTTGATGCTAGAGAATCAAAATCTTTAAATACAAAAACACAAACAAAAACAAAATGAAGACCAAACCAACTTATTAGCCACATTAGGAAAATCTACTGTAAAGTTTGTTCATTAAATTATTTTAACCTTTATTTTGTTTTTTATATAGCAAGTTTATCTATGCTTACACCTATACTTGACAATGTCAATTGAGAATGGAATGCTTAAGTCTGTCTATAATACAATTTCCTTTCCTTTTTCCTTCACTTAGCTGTTGATTCTTACATTCCTTTTCTTCAGAAAACTGGGACTTTCTCATGCTTCTCACACTCTAAGCCCTATTTTCAGGTAAACTATAAAATTACTATTAAACATGTAGAGTATGCATCCTGGGGACGATTATATGCTTCTTATATTACTTGAATCCAATAATTTACAAATTTGAGCCAAAAAAATTAATTTCAATGGGTATAAAATGAGGCATCATTAATGGCCATGGAAACCATCTGGCATAAATTGAACTTTCAACATTATTGATCTCAAACTTAATCTATGCACTTAGCTGGAGCCTGTATGTGGTCCATAATATATGGTGTTACTTGGGGGAGAAACCTGCATATTACAATTCAGATTGAGCACTCCATGTTTCAACCCTAGCATTGCTCTTCTACTCCCAATATAAAAACATATAACTGGGCAGCTGCTGTTTCAGGGTAGCTGGGGCAGATCCAAAACAAACTGAACACTAAGGGAAATGGGACAACGGGTTATATTGGTTTGCTAGGGCTGCCATAACAAAATATCACAAACTGGTGGCTTTAGCAACAGAAATGTATCATCCCACAGTTCTGAAGGCTAGAAATCTGAGATCAGACTCCTAACTGAAGTTGACAGGGTGCTGACAGTGTTGGCTTCTGAGGAAGGCATCTGTTGGCCTCTCTCTAGCTTTTGGTGGCTTGCTGGCAACTTTGATGTTCTGTGGCCTGTAGTTGCATCACCCTGATTTCTGCTTGATGTTCACATGTAGTTCTCCCCGTATTTGTGTCTGTCTCCAGATTTCTCTTTTGTAACACCAGTTATTTTGGATTAGGACCTGCCCTAATGATCTCATTTTAACTTGGGGGCCTGTGTAAAGACTTTGTTTCCAAATAAGGTCAGAATCTGAAGTACATTCTGTAAAGATTAGGGCTTCAATGTATGAATTTTGGAGGGGCACAATTCAACTTGTAACAGAAGGCAAACTTTTGGGGGTCAGGCAGTGGAGGGTACATTCAGTTATAATAGCAAAATAAGACTAAGATTCTGGTTTTTATGAGAATAACTATATATACCTGACTTCTACTAGCACCTTGGACAAAAAGAAATTTACTGCTAACTAGCATTCATCAACCACTTTGTGCGTGGTGTGCCTTCTTCTAAGTGCTCTACTTAAGCGATCTCCAACATTTTGGCACCAGGGACTGGTTCTGTGGAAGATCATCTTTCCACGGATGGGGATGGGGTCAGAAATGGAAACCAAAAACCATTAGTTATATTCTCATAAGGAGCACACAACCTAGATCCTCACATGTATGGTTCACAGTAGGGTTTGTGCTCTTATGAGAATCGATTGGTGCTACTGATCTGACAGGAGGTAGAGCTCAGGCAGTAAAGCTCCTGGCCCTCTGCTCACCTCCTGCTGTGTGTCCTGGCTTCTCACAGGCCAGGTACCATTATAGGTCTGTGGCCCAAGAGTGATTGGGGATCTCTGCTCTACTTCATCTATTTCACACAGTCATACTAGGAGTTCATTGTAAAGAGGAGGAAACTGAGGCACAGAGAAATTAAGTACTTTTCTCAGGGTCACAGATTAGGAGGAAGAGTCAAACCCAGAGTCTGATTCTAGAGGCTTCATTCTTAGCCACAGTAGGAGAGGTGGTGAATTGTCTGCCTCCACAGAAAGGAGATGGATCTTGATTGAGCAGTGAGTGGTTTCAAAGGTTGGTTTCCTGCTAGACATCACTGTTACCTTGTTTATGTTCTACCATTTAACAGGGACTAAATATTGAATACTAATGAAATCCTCTTTTCAGCTAACTATATATATGGTATAGACTTTGTCTTATTTATTTAAGACTTGTTTAATTAACATGAAACTAAAGTGTGAATAACCTGAAGACCTCTGCAGAAACCGCAAAGAAGAATGATGCTTAAAAACGGTCATGTTGCATTGCATGTTTTTAAATGCATGAAATTGAGAAAAAGAAAACAAAGATATTTAGCCTCTTTAGAGAGAATACAGGTAATTGTGAAATCAGTTAATCGGGAATTTAAACCACTTTCCTTTGTAGTAAGAGTGGCAGATTCAAGGCAAGAATATTATACCCAGACGGGTCTTTGTTGATTATAGGAAGAATTATTCTCCTTGATACACTGGCAGTATTTTCCTCCTTAATGTCTATAGTTCAGTTGGAATCAGTCATGTAGAGATCAGTTAAAGGGGCCACTGAACACATGGTAAAGAGAGATTTGAAGGCATTTCTTTAGAGGCAGGAAAGCTCACGACAGAATAACAGGAGAGTGTCTAATGAAAGGGAGATGGGAATTGCCTAATAATTGCCTTTCCGCAGAGTTGGCAAATGTGCCACTAGATCCCTTTGGGAATCCAGGCCTGCAAAGAAGTGAGAACATGCATCTTGGCAGGTTGCAAGCTTAAGAAGAGACATGAAAAAACAAAATAGCAAAAGTAGAAAAATAATATAACTAAATCCACAGAGCAATAATAGCATTGCTATTTGCCATTCTTATCCCAAGTGGTTTGTTCTTTTCTCCTTCTCTTAAACAATATTCATGATAAACATTTATGTTAACCCCTGTATGATATTGTTTTGTTTGTCACTTAATCAGGTCAAAGAGCCTATAATAGAACCTGGCTTTGTAACATTCACAGGCATGGGTGGGAAGAGGTCAGAAGCACAGTTTAGAAGAGAAAAACATATTTTAATGGATGAAGTATGGGAATCAGGGTAGGAAACAGGTTGCTCTTAAGTAGAGAAACTGCTAACAAAATACATAGAGGAGGGTTCAGGTTAGGCAGAAGGTCAGGCAAATACATAAGAAGGAGGTGTTTGAAAATCCTATGAGTAGAGAAAACTGCCCTGCCAAGTATCCAGGCAAAGAGAAAACTGAGAATCTGCTAGGAATAAAGGAGTGAGGCAAAGCAGCAGGAGAAAACAAGAAGTTAGCATTAACAGAGAGCAGAGTAACCATTAGTAACCACTTAGTAACCATTACTAAGTGAGCGGAGGCCTGCTTTAGCCCAAAACTTTCATTTGTTTCCTGTGGATCAGGAAGTAATCTACAAGAAAAGCTGGCCTGAGGCTCGCAGGTGGAGAGAATTAAGAACATTACATTAGTAAAACACTTCAGAGGAACAAAAAAATACCTGTTTGTGAAACTTTTTTCTTTGCAATAAATAGAACACATTTACTCTCACATATTAGACTCTCTTAACCTTTATCCACAAGTATGATTTGAGAAGTGAAAAAGACCATATAGTTTCAAAAGGCCACTTTAATGAAGAAGCCATGTGTAAAATAAACATTAGTTTCGTGGCAAACACATTCTCAACAAACTGAAATATAAATGAGACCTCATCATTCCATTTTGGTTATTTTCCCTGGTGGACTCCAGAAGGAGTTTATTACTTTGGATTGCTCTTAACCTGAAACCATCCTGTAAGGCACAGTTCAGGGTTCATTGGAGTCACACTTATTTTCATATACGTTATCTTCGGGCTCCAATGTTCCACTAAACTAGAAACTAGTTCATTATAATCTGCTAACATAAGGGGGAGAGGGCAGAAACCTGATGGCAGCATAAACGTAAAGTGCCGGTGGATAATGATTCTAATAATAGAAAATTGCAAGGCATCCAGAGACTGGGAATCTGACATGTAGGCTTTTCATAATCTGGTATCAACATACCTCTCCACTCCAATCGTTCGTTGTTCATTTTATTAATACAACAATGACAAGTGTTTCTGCTGAAACAAAACTGACATCTTGCCCTGCTGCCGCTAAGGATGGGCATATAAATCACATCCCACAGTTAGAAGAAGTGGCACTTTGTACCCTGAAATGAATAATAACTACAACAAAAACAAAAATGAGGGTCACTTTGTTTTAATAAATGACACCTTGACATTTCTCATAATTTGCTGATTCCCTCACAAAATACATTTTCCTCTGACTTTTCAATTGTTAATATCGAAAGAGAGATGATGAACTTGGTCAATGTAATAATCATGTGAGAAAATTCTGGTTTTTCTAACATGAACTGACAAGCTGTAGACCCAGCAGTATTGAAGATGTTGTGTTTGCTGTCCTTTAAATACTACTGTATTGTTTAAAGATTAATTGACAAGTCAGTTTTTTTACTATCTAGACTCCCTTGCAAATTGTTTTTCTCACTGCTTTGTAATTTCTGAGACACACATTCTGAATCTCACTGTTTATCCTAGGATCCCTGACTTTCTTACCTCGGTAGCTGGTTTATACTGTCCTATCTTTCTACAGTTATTTTTCCTTTGCTTTTCCATCTAGCAAATGCCTATCCCTTCTTTGTGGCCCAGATTAAATTCTGCCACTTCTATAAAAGTTTCAGATTTTGCATCATTCTAATGTCTCCTTTCAATATGTTCCACAGTATTTTGTTATTTTATGACTACTTAGTTATTAATTTTGGAATCTCCACTTTCTAGGATCATACCTGGCATTTAGTACATATTAATAAATGCTGATTGAGAGGTTTATTGGCCACCTGAGAGAGACTTTGGAACATTCTATCAAATTTAACATTTTAATAGTGACCTAATTTGCCTATATATTAGTCTGTTCGTTCTCAAATATATATAGTTCACATAAGATTATCACTAAAGTAAAATATACAATTGTAAAGAATACTAAATATGTCAATTTTGCCTTTGCTTAACCTGTAAAGTACCAGCTTTAAAAATACAGTAATATCCTAAATATTTCATCATCTTTCACTCAATTACAGCAATTCCTGCTATTGACTATAAGTGTCAATAATAAGAATAGTGCAATTAAATTGGGTGTGTGTGTGAGCAAGAGAGGAGCTTACAGAGCACAAAGGACCTGAAAATAAATTCAATTCTAATACAAAACAAATTTGAAATTCATGCTTAATATTTATGTATAATACAGTAATATATTCATATAAAATGAGCATTTGACTGACAAGCATTACATATTTTGCTTTGTGGTAAACACTGTGTCACAGTGTTTTTCTACATATAAAGAAATAAAACTATTATATATTACTCATAACAATGATTCAGCAGTTAAATAACACTTCATTTTGTTTCAAGGAATCACTGAGTAGTTGGACATATGAATGCTAGTGTCAGATTGCCTGGATTTAAATATCAACTTACCTGCAAGTTGTATGACCCTGGGTAAGTGAGCAAAATTATTTATGCTTTACTTTAACAAAATTATTTTGGGAAGAATTTAGAGAAGTGTCTGACAAATAGAAAGCCTTCAATTTTAGCTATTATTATTTCAATTAATGAAGAGTCACAGAATATTCACAAAGTGGTTCTCTGCTTTACTGATCATTACATGATTCATACATTCCTAATCTTTTGAATCAAAAGGCAACTCAGAAGTCTTCACAACTGGCACAATTTGGGGCAAAATACTTCAATTCCTGAGTATTCGATTTTACTATAATAATTCTCCAAAGTTCTGTTGCATCCATTGATTATTGCAACATTCACACCTAAAATTCCAATTTTTTCTTCTGCAGTTACTTTGGCTATGGTTTTAAATAAAAATTTTCTAGAAAATTAGTAGGGAATTGAATTAGTTGACATTTTCTTTAGTGTCTAGATTTCATTGAGCAATTATTAAGTCTAGGCAACACTGTTGATTGCATATGTAATTTAGTGCCTACATTTTTAGTGATCATAATTCAGTAGATATTTTAGTGTACAAAATCTCCAGATCAAGTGATGATATGTTTAACTTTAAACTTGCTTTATAATATACATCCAGTAAAAGTTCACAAGAAGCTAAGTATGACCACATACAATATTTGAAATTTATAATACAGAAAATAAAATATACTGACAACATATTACCTTCATTTATGTTTCTCACAAAACAGTACATGCTCATCAGAAAGCCATCAACTTCAATGCCTTATGTTTTCCGATGTATCCTAGTTATGACCTTTTTTCCTTCTAAAGGTGTTGGAAAAAAACAACCAGAAAAAGAAGTATAAACAATAATTAGCTCAAATGAAGCTTGTGGGAGTTTAGAACAGTAAAGTAAAAGGTCATTATAAGGGCAGAGCAACCATGAAAACTAAAAGTTGGCAGTTTGTGCTTCTTTCTACTAAGTCCCTGATTGTCTACATAGAAACACAACTTTGGTCATGTAGATTAATACTGTAATTGTGAATTGCCTGTGGTAGTATTTATTGCCATAATGCTTCAGCTACAAAATAAGCCACTGATCATTGCAATGTTCCATGACTAAAATTTCAATACATAGGCACCATGTATACATAATCCACAGAAAATTTCCATGACTTCACTTATGCTTCACACAACATAATGCCCATGCCTTTGAACATTTTACTTATGCTCATTGGTTATTACTATTCTGTAATTTTTAAAAAATTGTCTCAACTGTCAATATTTAATTTTAACTAGAAACGACTTTAGAAAATCAGACCAATCACTACAGGATACTTCTCAGCCACATTTCCCCCAGAGTTTGTTAATTTTTTATATTAATGACTTTGGTGTCATGATGACAAACAAATATTTTCTCTGTCTCAAAAATACAGAAAATATACATAAAGTAATAATTAGTAACTAAAATTAAAATATTCTTTCTTACAAAATACAAATTTAATTACAAATTTTCCAGCTTATCCATCACGATCAAGTAGGCTTCATCCCGGGGATGCAAGGCTGGTTCAACATATGCAAGTCTATAAACGTGATTCACCACGTAAATAGAACTAAAGACAAAAACCACATGATTATCTCAATTGATGCAGAGAAGGCCTTCGACAAAATTCAACAGCCCTTTATGATAAAAACTCTCAATAAACTAGGTATTGACGGAATTTATCTCAAAATAATAAAAGCTATTTATGACAAACCCACTGCCAATATCATACAGAATGGGCAAAAACTGGAAGCATTCCCTTTGAACTCTGGCACTAGATAAGGATGCCCTCTCTCACCACTCCTATTCAATATACGATTGGAAGTTCTAGCCAAAGAAATCAGGCAAGAAAAAGAAATAAAGGGTATTCAATTAGGAAAGGAGGAAGTCAAATTGTCTCTATTTGCAGATGACATGACTGTATATTTAGAAGACCCTATTGTCTCAGCCCAAAATCTCCTGAAACTGATAAGCAGCTTCAGCAAAGTCTCAGGATACAAAATCAACCTGCAAAAATCACAAGCATTCCTATACACCAATAACAGACTTAAAGAGAGCCAAATGAAGAATGAACTGCCATTCATAATTGCTACAAAGAGAATAAAATACCTAGGGATACAACTAACAAAGAATGTAAAGAACCTCTTCAAGGAGAACTACAAACCACTGCTCAATGAAATAAGAGAGGACACAGATGGAGAAACATTCCATGCTCATGGTTAGTAAGAATCAATATCGTGAAAATGGCCATACTGCCCAAAGTAATTTATAGATTCAATGCTATCCCTATCAAGCTACCAATGACCTTCTTCACAGAACTGGAAAAAGCCAACTTAAATTTCATATGGAACCAAAAGAGAGCCCGCATAGCCAAGGCAGTTATAAGCAAAAAGAACAAATCTTGAGGCATCACACTACCGGACATCAAACTATACTACAAGGCTACAGTAATCAAAACAGCATGGTACTGGTACCAAAACAGATATATACCAATGGAACAGAACAGAGGCCTTGGAGGCAACACCACACATCTACAACCATCTGATCTTTGACAAATCTCACAAAAACAAGCAATGGGGAAAGGATTTCCTGTTTAATAAATGATGCTGGGAAAACTAGCTAGCCATGTGCAGAAAGCAGAAACTAGATCCCTTCCTGACACTTTACACTAAAATTAACTCCAGATGGATTAAAGATTTAAACTTAAGACCTAACACCATAAAAACCCTAGAAGAAAACCTAGGCAAAACCATTCACAACATAGGCATAGGCAAGGACTTCATGACTAAAACACCAAAAGCATTGGCAACAAAAGCCAAAATAGACAAATGGGACCTAATTAAACTCCAGAGCTTCCACACAGTAAAAGAATAATCATTAGAGTGAATAGGCAACCAACAGAATGGGAAAAAAATTTTGCAATCTACCCGTCTGACAAAGCACTAATATCCAGAATCTACAAAGAACTAAAACAGATTTACAAGAAAAAAACAAACAAGCCCATTCAAAAGTGGGTGAAGGATATGAACAGACACTTTACAAAAGAACACATATATGAGGCCAACAAACATATGAAAAAATACTCATCATCACTGGTCATTAGAGAAATGCAAATCAAAACTACATTGAGATACCATCTCACACCAGTTAGAATGGTGAACATTAAAAAATCTGGAGACAACAGATGCTGGAGAGGTTGTGGAGAAATAGGAACACTTTTACACTGTTAGTGGGAGTGTAAATTAGTTCAACCATTGTGGAAGACAGTTTGGCGATTCCTCAAGGATCTAGAAATAGAAATTCCATTTGACCCAGCAATCCCATTACTGGGTATATATCCAAAGGATTATAAATCGTTCTATTATAAGGACACACGCACACGAATATTCATTGCGGCACTGTTTACAATAGCAAAGACTTGGAACCAACCCAAATGCCCATTGATGATAGACTTGATAGGGAAAATGTGGCACATATACACTATGAAATACTATGCAGTCATAAAAAATGATGAGTTCGTGTTCTTTGTAGGGACATGGATGAACCTGGAAACCATCATTCTCAGCAAACTGACACAAGAACAGAAAATCGAACACTACATGTTCTCACTCATAAGCGAGTGTTGAACAATGAGAACACATGGACACAGGGAGGGGAGCATCACACAATGTGGTCTGTGGGGGGGTACTAGGGGAGGGACAGCGGGGGGTGGGGAGTTGGTGAGGGATAACATGGAGAGATATGCCACATATAGGTGATGGGGAGGAAGGCAGCAAACCACATTGCCATGTATGTACCTATGCAACAATCTTGCATGTTCTTCACATGTACCCCAAAACCTAAAATGCAATAATATACATTTATATATAAGAAATTTTCCAGTAAACTTTTAGCCTCATAAATATAAATTCAAAGCTATAGTTAACAAAAGTTCTACGAATTCTACACCCTTCTTAATCTCAGTCATTAGGATGAACGACTGCCTTATGAGACACAATAGATAATTTCCTGTAAAGATATTTTCCCACCTTGATGACACAGTTTCTGAAATTCTACCACAGAGATTTATTTCATCTGAAAATTGTCATTAACCATTACAAGCCATTCTTTCTTTTTAGTCAGATTAATTCATGAACACATACAGAAGTCCTCACAGAGAAAAGCAACTGTTCCCAAATCCGCACCACAGTACTACTGCACAGAGGCCAGCACTTTTTAAAAACTTGTAATTGTAATTTTTTGATTTCTATATCTTATCATAATTCTATATTTCAACTTTTATGTTGTTCTTAGAATTCTTACTAAGTAACATGAGGTTATAGTTTACTTGTACCTTCTCTCTGCTTCCAATTATTAGTGATAACAGCCCTATTTTTAGTTTTTCCATATGTGGTCCTTGAAACTTTAAATAATGAATATAAATATCTATTTCATAGTTCAACTATCTTTCCTGTACCTTTAGAATTCTTATTTTATAATATTAGAAAATTAACATACTTAAATTCCTTCTACCTGTGCTCTTCACATCTGGCCTCACATTGTAAAGGAAAGATATATCCTTACTTATATACTTTTAAGGTAGACAAGTCTGTAGCTCCTAGTTGTTTTAGGGACATTGTCTATATATCTAGCCTAAATGTTGGAAATCAAGTATCAGAGTTTACATTTTATGACCATATAAACATATTTCAATTTATTTTTAGTTTGAAGGCAATGAATGGCCTGGAAAAAGCATTTCTAAAATTCTATTTGAGCTCGACTGTGATGAAAAAAACCTCTCAGAAAATCTGTCATGATCATGAGGATGCACACTGAAAGAACATGCGATGCATAGACCGGCTCTGCTGGAATATGAGGAACAGATGCTAGCAAGCTCTTATCCTGACGAAAAGAGGGTCAAGCTTCATGGATTACTCATGTAAAGATGAAGGTTTCATGCTTCTTGGGGAACACTTGACTGCAAGTATTTATAGTGTGTGATTCCATCAGGTCACATTGGATAACTTGGTGCTAAAAGATGTTCAGAGAAGTCATATGGGTTTCCTAGGACCATCCCTACTCTTGAGGCTAGGAGAGGGCTAACACCTGTAAATGGAAAGTCCTGGGATAAGCCAGGGTTCTTCCTAGGTGTTCAACTGTTGCTTCTAGTACATTCATGGATGTTAGGAAAATGGACTGCTCTGCTTCCCGCCACATGGGTGCTTCCTACTACTCAGACTCCTAGAGTAACCAGAAATAGCAGTACACAAAGAAAACGAAGTTTACCTTAGGGGATCCAGTAGAATAGGCAACTAAATAAAATTCCTGGAGTGAACAAAAGCAAACAAATAAGAAAATATAATGACAGAACACAAAGGATAGTCAACTGAAGATTAATACTGTGGAAATAAAGCGTAGATTTTTGGTTATAGATTTAATATACACACGTAAAACGAGAGCAGAAATCTGCAAATGAAGTAAAAAAATAATAGTCTCATAACACAACATACAAGGTAATGGAAAAATGAAACTCATCAGATAGATTCAGTATATCAAATATGCAAATTTCAAAAGTGTAAATAATTGGTCTTTTATTGGAGTAAAAGAAACAGATGAGGCATAGGATATATAAAATAAATTGACATAAAATTCTACTTCACTTGCTGAAACTTTCAAGGCTAGAAGTAAAAACACTGAAAATTCCTTATAAAATTGATGTTATCAATACACTCTCCTAGACCTAGACTGCTATATATTATACTAATGATGATTATAAAATATATACAAAATAGCCAGAAGAATAAAACACCAACTAATGAAGGAAATAAAATAAAACATATCACGATTCTCATCTGTATTGAAAGCTATGAGGCAGTAGAATATGTATAGAATACAAAAGGGAAAATAATTATGGATGAAAAATATTACATGCAGCAAGGGAGCATTCTTCTGTCACAGTAAAAGAAAGATGGTTTTGAGATATTAAAGGATTTTGGATATCCATCACTAACACATGCCATCTGAGTAATTTAGAAACTACCTGTCCCAGAATGGGATCCCTGTGAAGCAGATTTTGAGATGTATATTTACCTAAGTGAATGCTGAAGTATATTTTGATTAGAAAAGGGACTAATGCATTGATGGAGGGGCAGCTGCCTGTTGCCTAAAGAAGTACTTATATCAAATTGATAGGGAAAGTTGAAATACCAATGATCATAATTTATTCAGCATTTATTATGTGCTGCACTCTGTCCTAAACATTTTATATATGTTAGCTCATGTGATACCCCTATAGGCCTATGTGTAAGTCATCATGATCAATTCTATGTTTAATATTATATTAATATATGAATATTGCATGTTAATATCTCATAAGGAATTTGAAGTATGGATTAATAACATGATATGTCAACTGTCACACATATAATAACATACTCAGCCAGGATTTGAATCCTGT